>NC_050447.1:95282832-96660332 GCF_903995425.1 Onychomys torridus
ATGCCCCTACAATCACCCCCAAACAAATTAGATATGTATTTTTCAGACATTCTTCATGTTTATATAACTATAATTCCACCAAGATGTGATTCTATTGTGTATATTAAACCAAATGAAAATAAACTATAAATTTTCCAAGAGAAGAGCTAGAACAGGTGACTTTGGTGCTGTGGGCTAAGCTTTATCAGACAGACAGTTACAGATATCTGGCTATTTATGTCTCCTTGCTTCCTCCTGCCGAATGCATACTCAGGTTTTTCTCTCATACCGGTAGGAGTTAGTGACTGATGATTATTGCGATTCTGTAATGTCCATCTGAGATCCACATCCATGCAACCAAGCAAGCAAGTGCAAGGTGTCTGAGCACTGCTGTTCTTTACAACCGACAGCCTGTCGTTAGCATAATGTTTGTTTTATGCTCCTGCAGACATTTTATCACCTGAATTGCAGTTTATAAATATTAGCCTATTGATCTTTTCTGCTCCTCTGTCTACCATGGGAATGCCTGATAAATATCATCACTCCGTTGTTGCATAGGGAAGGACAAAACAAGAAGGTAAACCCCCAGCTAGGCCATGGTGTGTGTGGTTGTGAAATGATGCAAGGTAGTCTGACCACATAACAGCCTCCAAGTTTTTTGAAAGGCTTAAAGTCTAGTTGATTCACAAAATGCAAGCTGTTGTGTCCTTTTACTCCGCATTTCAGTCAGCATTGTGACTTGGGACACACAGCATAATGGTCAGACTAGAAATGATCAAAGAACATGCTAAAAACATACTTGATTTATTCCACTGAAACCTTCTGCCGTTTGATTTATTTTTACATTTTAGCAGCAACTGATGCTAGAGTTCTTCCGGGTTCTTCATTCATCTAGGAGATTACCACTTAACTAAGAGACAGTCTAGTCCATGTAGTCACCAAACACCAGCTTTCGGAGTGACCACAGTTGTATGAGCTTGCAGCCCACGAGAGCAGTCATCTGCCTTTATCCCGTCTAAACTTGAGTTTCCACAGCTCTGTGTTCTTATCTGTCCTTGGGTTCCTTTGAACATCAGTGTATCTTCCTTGAATGATTGCACATGGTATGGAGGCCATCTTTTTTTTTTCTTTTGATTCAGAGTGCAGGTAAATATCTTCTCATGAGTCCTGTGGATCCATTCAGGGATGTGGAAGCATCTTCCAGTATTCAGGAAAATGTATTCATGTTAGAATTTCCATCCACTCTAGAAAGGAAGTCTGGAGTTTAGGGACTTAGTTCAGTGGTAGAGTGTTTACTTAGCAAGAGTGCCAGCTCTAGGTTTAGTCCCAGCACGGTGGGAGGGGCTGTGAGAGGTGATGAGGGAGGGGAGGGAGGGAGGGGGGGGGGGAGAGGGAGAGAGAGAGAGACTGATTTTTTCTTAAGGTCAAGTGGCACATCTCTACTGTCTGCTCTTTGTGAACCTTGAATTAGGAATTACTTTTCTATTGCAATTTGTTTTGACTCTTCATGTAATAAATAGTCCAATGTCATTAGTTAAAGCAGCATGATTCCACACACCACATACCACGTTCTCTCAAACAGTCCCTTACTTTTAAGTGTATATGCCCATTTTAAAACTGTTATCTGCACTGCCCCACTGCAGGTGTGTGTATTTTCATCACTACCTTTGAAGGGTATGTTAAAATCCTACTGAAAACCCCATGAGTCCACATCATTGACTTGGGCAGACTCAGAGCATCTAGCTGTAGACAAAAGATGTCAACTGAGAAAAGACAGCAGCCCCAGAAACAGTTTTCCCTTTGAGCACAGACCAGGCATTGTCTGCCAAACTAAAGAAAGTATCACTCATCAGAGAAAACAAACAGAATCCAGCATCTCCACAACTAGACACTCAACATCCGCCATGTGTTTCAGAACCCTCTGGCACATGAGGAACAAAGACAACCAAAGAAAACCAGGCACATCCAACTCTATGATAAGCCAGGTGTTGAAACTGACAGATGAAGAATGTAAACCTACCTAAGAAGTAGCCCCACTGGGGAAACAAACATGTTGTCATGAGTGAAAATCTTAGCAGAAAAATGATAAGTCTCAGCAGAGAAACAGAAACAGTGGGAAGCAGCCAAGTGGAAACTCTAGAAATGGAAAGTGTAGTTTCTCAAATTCCCTGGTATGTGATAAATCTGTAAATGTAAACTCTTAACCTACATAAGGACAAGCATGAGGGGGGTCTTTCTTCCATCTCATGACACTTGTTCTGATAAAGCAGAAGAAAACAGTGCAGTTCTTTTTATCCATCTGGTAGACCTCATTCTCTGTAGCCTCAAGGAAACCAGTTTGGGAATATAAATAGGGAAGGAACAAATTTGAGCCAGCTGCAGAAGAGGGCCATGACTCCTGTATCTTTGATACGATGCTCTGCTTTGTGCAATTAGTGCTTTGGGCCTTTGAAGAGCAGATTCCTTGTCTGTCCTTAGCCATCTTTCTCTGCTGTGAGGCCCTGAGGGGTAGATCAGCCTCCAAGTCTGACTTTTTCTCTTAATTGTTATGTATTTATTGCTAATGCTTTAAGGGAGAGTTATAAGAAGTTGTATCAGTTCCTGCCACAATATTTACTGACTATGATGGAGGAATATTTACTGTTTTCAGCAATCAGTTTCATTCCCTAAAAATGAACATATTGGCCATTATAAACAGACCTTCCTTTTCTCACCTGATTCCTACTTTGGTGTTAAACATTTTCCTCAACAACTTCAATTATTCAGTTGCTCCTTCAGGAAGATTCTTATGATACTCATCCCTGAACTTTCTTCCTTTAAAGACTATTATACATTATTGTGTTTGTTGACATTTGATTGATGCATTGTGTCAGCCTCCATCCCTTGTACCATAATAAGCATCTTAGGTTCTGCATTATAAATATCTCTTCCATGTGTTCACCCCTCCTGACACTCTTGAAGGTTTATGTGACCAAAGAACAGCAAAGATATGACTCCTCTGTGGACCACTAGCCCCAGTGAAAAAGCTGGACTAACTTTGTGTGTGTGTGTTTATGATCAAATGGGAGGGCTGTCTTGGGTGTTTGGCATGTTCCTTCATTTATATTTCCAGGGAAATTAGGTGTTTTTTCCTTTGTCTTAAACCACAAGTGCTGGGTGGCCCTCACTCATAGCAAGAAAGGGTTCCAGGATTCACGGATGATGTTGCCTCTGGATGCTTCTTCTTCTTCTTCTTCTTCTTCTTCTTCTTCTTCTTCTTCTTCTTCTTCTTCTTCTTCTTCTTCTTCTCCTTCTTCTCCTTCTTCTCCTTCTTCTCCTTCTTCTTCCTCTTCTTTCTTTGATACTAAATCTCTTCAAAATAAAAAGTTAATAGAATTCTAGAAAGTGCTTCTGGAGGCAGAGTGGCCTTTGTACCTTCCCTTGTTACTGTAAACTGTATTCTTACCAGAATGCTCAAGGGTGCCATTTCAGTGTGTACCCTATTTCTGACCTGATGCCTGTTCTGTTGACAGTTTTACACCAGGTCTCCACACCACAGTCCATAAGGAACTACTGTAGTTGTTGCTTTGAACCTACTCTACTGTGTTTGTATGTACTATACATCCATATCCATACCCCACCAACCTCGCTACCTACCACACTGCTCAGAGAAGGATGTGAATGGTCCTTCTCTGCTGAGTTTATTGCCTGCTGCTACCACCAGAGAGCAGCATCTTCGCATAGTTTTGCACACACTCCTTAGGCCTGAGAGCAGACAAGAGGCCAACAGCAAGCCCCTCCCTAGTCTGAGCCTGATCCAGTTTGGGTAGACCAAATGCATGCCAACTTCTAGTTATTTTATCTTTTGTTTGTAAGGGATGGGGTGGATTAGAGGGGGAAACATGTCTAACATGTTATCACCCACATTTAAAGCATTTAATTCCACATGAAAACTGTTGCTTTGTGTGTATTTAGTATTCCTTTCTCTGAGAAAATAACCAATTCTTTCCTCTGTCCTTGCTGCCATGGTTAAAACCTGTCTCACTCATAGACCTTTCTCTTATATGTGGAATGCAATGCTGTGTCCTAGATACAAGTCTTTATGTATACCTCTCAGTTTACTTTCAAATAAATTGGTATCTTGTTTGTTAGCTAGGTTTGCATTTCTGTCAAAATCCCTGGCTGGTATGGAGAACTCAGAGGCTACACGATTTGTGTGTAGAGGGTGAAGATGCCTCCAGCAGTGGCAGGCTATTCAAATGATGCTGGGTACATGGGATGACCACAGAGAGGGTGGCTTGGTAAACACTGATTGAGGCATGCGGCAGAACCACTCCCTAAACCCATACTTTATAGCTTATCAAATCTGGACAGAAGTGGAGAATCCAGTGGCTTTTGAGCTGGGTCTGTCTTAGGCATGTTACTGGTGGTCACTTGGAAGGCTGATGTCTTTCCATGAAAGCTTATTTATGCTACTTATATCCATTCGAAGTTTGGGCAACTGTAGTCTCCCAGATTAGGGATTTGGAGTCTCTCATTACTTTTATTTTTAAGAATTGAATTATTTTAAATTATGTGTACCTGTGTGTATCAGTGTGTGAGTATGTGCACACAAATGTAGATGCCTGTGGAGGTCAGAGGTGTCTAATCCCCTGGAGTAGGAGTTACAGGCAGTTGTAAGCCATTGTGGCATGGGTGCTTGTAACCATTACTTTTTATTGTGATAAACCTCACAATACAGCCATTTTAAGTCAAGAATCCATTCATTGCACTCACATTGTGGTGCAAGAATAGGTCCAAGAAGGACTTTTTCATAACTGTCAACCAAAACGCACCCATTTCATTCTCTTGCTCATTCATTGGTTGGTATTTTCTGTCTTTGTGACTCTGCGTCTGTATGTGGGCACATGCACGTTCTCCTCCGCCCTGACTCTTTTGCAGACGTGATGAGGCCTTGGGCCCTGTGCCACTGAAGACTGTGGCTGACACTTCCCTAACAAGGCCAGTAGTACCATTCTAAAACCATGTGAATACAGTACTCTGTCTTTCTCAAATTCACCAAGCATGCCTTACATCTTTCCTCCCTGTGCGGTCCACCCACAGTCAGATGCTGTGCCTGCTGCTCTTCTGGGTGCTCTCCTAAGCCAGAGAACTGCTTTCTTTGTGTTTCTTGACCTTGGTATGTCCTGAGGAGTGCAGCCCTCTCAATCTGAGTTTGCTTACTGCCTACTAGCTGATGTTTAGATTTCTACTATTATCTTAGGCTGTCCTCACTCTGGAAATGCGTCTTGGTTTTCAGTATCAACCTTTTAAACATTGTTAGTTACACAATCCCTCCAAAAGTCTGTTGAGGTGACATTTCTTAGTTTTCCTGTGTAAAGCTTCCTCAGTCTCATGGGCTGCAGTGGTAGCGGATTTCATCTCCCCAAGAGCACATTGAGAATCTGAGCTTAACTTTTTATTCAAGAGTCTGTAACCAGAGTTTGATGACATCAGGACCCGTAGGCAGAAGGGAAAGGCCTGCCATGGTGCACTCTGGGTAAAGCCACTGTCCTTCATGGGTTACCAAGGAGTTTGCTGGTGCTGTGTTCCACTTCTAGATGTTGGATGGGAACTTACAGTGTGAGCTATTGTGATAACTAGGTCAGCCTACAGTGGGACATGAGCTCCTGAGGCCACTGACTGGGCTCTCATCTTTCCATGGCAGGATGGATCACTGAATCACCACCCCACAATCCCAGCCTGACTTCCCCCTGCTGGGCAGAGTACTGCTGCTACCTGAGAACAAGTTGGTTGTCCCGGTTTTGATTTACAGCTAATTTCTCAGGATTTACTTAGTCTATTTTTTTTCCAGCTAACATGAGGACAAGGCTCGTGAAGAAGTGGCCCTTCCGCTCTTCTCTCCAGCCCTGCACACAGCCTCTCCTACATACTTGCTTCTTCTCACCCAGTCTGATGAATCTGATAACAACTTTTCATGAAAATGTTTCTGCTTTTGTTGTAAAGTTGAAACGCAAAAGCAAAATGCACCAAGTGCAGATTAAACCATGTGGACAAAAATCCACAGCTGTTTGTTCCTACTAAGGAGAAGTTCTCTGCTGCTTTGAATTCATGCGCTTTTATTTTGGAATTATGTGTGGTTAACCAACCCCTTACATAATCAGAGAACCAAAGCTTCCCTGAAGGGTAAAGCTCTGTGACAGTGCAAGCCACAGGGAACTAGTGAGTTCCACTGGGCTTTCTGCCTGTGCCCCCTTTCCTTTCGGACATTCTCGTCCCATTAGCTGCCACGTCTTAGTCTCCTTCGACCCAGGCTAATTCCTCCTGTTTCTTTGTCTGTCAGCAGTGTGTGCTGCTTTCTAATGAATTCTGGTCAGGTATCTTAGAAACTGCTCTTCCGTTCAAGTTTGCCTGATGTTATCTCGTGATTAGACTCGTTAGGATTTTGAAGGAAGAGCGCAGAGGTAAAAGGGCCCTTCCGTCACAGCATGAAGGGTGCATGCTGTCTCTTGACTTTCACCGCTGTTCTCACAGTCTTCCTGTGCTCCCTAGTCTGTGGTTGAACTGCTATTTCTTTCAGGTGGAATGCAATGGGCAGGCTACTTAGTCATCTGTGCTTTTAATTATCTGTATAAAATGGGGAAACTCCATGTCAGAATATGAAATAAGAGCATTGCTTCATCTATCCTGAGTCCTTTTGCAGATTTTAACCTCTACTTGAAAAGCATGACTATATTCCTTTGAGAAATATTGAAAGACTTTTGGACAAAATATACCAAGTCTCGAGTGCTCCTCTGGGGTTTTTAGGGTGGCTCTCAGTGAATCCTGAACTGAACTCCTACAATAAGCACAAGGGAAATGAAGTGATTTTTGAGTATCATCAAAGGTTCTTCAGGAAGGAGTGAGTGAGAGAGACTGTCTTAATTATAAGGAGTTGCCTACATAGCTCTCAGGAGTTTTTGCTCTGGTGTCTGTAAGATGGAGACCCAGGACAACTAACGGTGTTGTGGAAGGCATGGGCACTGAGAGCTGATGGTCTGAGTTCCAGTGAGTCTGAAGCCTGAGAAGTAGGAGACTGAGGGCAGAAGACCCATGCCTCGGCCCAGGTAAGCAGGTGTAGATTTGGTTTCCTGCCACCCTTTTTTTGTTCTCTTTGAGTCTTTACTAGACCAGATGGTGCCCAACCACATTGGGGAGGGTCACCTACTTTACAGACACATCAAGGAGTTATATTTAACTAGATGTGGGAAATCGCATGGTCTACTCAGGCAGACTGAAATTAACTATCTTTGAATGTTTCTCTGGTTGAGCTGTAATTGTCATGGTATTAAGAAGTGTGACCTTGAGGAAGTTGTTCAGCCACACAGACTCCACTCTCATGAATGGATCCAGGTGATTATTAAATGAGTGGTGTAGTTATCACTGGGGTGGCAATGGATGCAGAGGCTATGCTGGGGCCCTGTTCTTCTGTCTAGCCCATGCTCCGATGTCCTCCAACCACACAGCCTCAAGTGACAGCCCTCACAAGATGTGAGCTTGAACTTCCAAGTCTCTGGAATAGTGGGCCAAATTAGCTTCTGTCATTTATAATGTTTTCAGTCAGTGGTATTTCCTTAAAAGAATAGAAAAATAGATGAAGACATTAGCCATCCCATTAACCATCCTACTAGAGCGAGCCCTCCGGTTTCTGGCTTCCCACCTGCATTGATTTTGAGAGGAGGAAATTCATTTCTGTCTGTAAGTTGTTCTAGAAACTGATTTCAATCAAATATATATATACCCAAAACATAAGTAAAATAGATACGGATTTATATCATTTCATTCTCTTGTGAATCCTCTTGGCCTTAGTATATACTGACTATTAAACAAGTCAAACTAAAGGGTTGGAGCAGTCTACAAACTCCATTCAGTACATAATCACCCAGCAGCTGAGACAGTCGCTTATTAGTGATGCACCTCAGAAACCTGTCATAGTGATGTCCTCGGCACAGTGATGAGAATGAAATAAAACATACAGCAGAGGAAAACAAATGTGGGTAGGCTTTTAAAAATGAAGTTAATATTTAGAAGGTCACCTTTGTTTATTTCCTAAGATTTAATTCTGCTTATGGTTCCTGGCATGCTCTCAAAATTAGTGTGCTGTAACTTGAATATCACTAATCAGCTATGCTTCCAATTGGAAAGAAAAATTAATTTGCTCTGACGCTGGGGAACTGTGGGAACAAGCACTGCTCTGTGCCACCTCCTGCACCCACCATGCCCTGTTATTTTCATTGCTAGTGTTTCTTGCTTGGTAAGTGTTTGACAGCCAATGCCAAAGTGCCAGAAGCATTTGCAAGCTACATACGCGCAGAAGGCTTCCAGGAAGGCCAGAGAAAAGTGAGTTTATTTGCTTCAGCCCACAGTCTTCCTTAGAGCGAGCTATGTTTAGAGGATTGACTATAAAAGAACCCAGTTGGAAAGGTGACCTGGGGTTCATGGAGGCCTGTAATTTCAACCCCATTTTCTTCTCATTTTCTACCTGGTTTCAACATGGTGGGTGTGTCTGTTTTTGTGTGGGGCCCCATCCCCCACTGAACTATGTGTCCAAAGTGCTCCTTAAATATCCTCTGCTGCTCTGGCAGCTCCATGCCTTGTCATGGAGCCGTATATTCCCACTGGTTTATCAGAATCATTTGACATAGACCGTGTACATGTTTCTGAAAGCCATGAAATAATGTTCTTTTATTTTCTTTAATTTTTCTTGTTATTGTTGCGTTTTGTACCAGTATCAGTGACAATACAAAGATTGCTTCTCGGTTCCCATTGCTGTTTTTATATCCTCTGATCCTGTCCAAGCTTTGCCATCACCAGGAGAAATTGTTCTGTTTTCCCACACCATGTCACAGTGCTTTTATATATATATATATATCATGGATCACCTTAAAGTTGTTCCTTTCACTGAGTTAATGCATTGCCATAAATCTTGATACTAAAATATTAAATTTGTGTTTAATCATGTGCAATGGCATGCCTGTATGTGGTGTGTTGAGTTCAGGAGAAGGCATCAGATTTCCTGAAGCTAGAACTACAGGCAGTTGTGAGCTGTCCAGTGTGGGTCCTGGGAACTGAGCTTGGGTCCTGTGCAAGAGCATCGAGTACACTTGCCACTGAGCCATCCCATCTCTTCAGTCTACCTCTGATAGTTTTACTTATTCGATATGTTGTGTTTTCTGTATCTTTCTATTTATAAACATAATGCAACCAAGCGTGTTCACTCCTAGTAGCTTCCCGTTTCCATTTGCATTACTTGAGTGTTTGAAGATGTTGGTGGCTCTTGTTCTGGATGTTACCTCCTGCTTGTTTGTTTGCTTGATTTTTTTTGTTCTTTAGCAGTGTCTTTTCTATGAAAGTGCTTTGCCATTGGCCAAAGATCAGAAGAAAATCAGGCAGTCTCTTTGGAAGTAGCCCTTTTATGTGATGTCTTGGCATTCTCAGGAAGCTTTAATAGGAAATGACAGTGAAGGGGGTGGTGTCTGGGGGCCCTCTGCGGGCTTGTCCAAGTGCAGAATTGTAAAAGGCCATCTTGAAATTAATTTATGTAGCCTGCTGAATTCTCCCCAGAAGTTATTTCTGGTTTAAAAAAAATGTGTATTCTCTCCCATACCCAGGCCCCAGAAACAAGCTTTGTTCTCGACCCTGCTGCTCCAAACATTACTCAGATGCTGTATGTCTAATCTGTCACCTACTATCATTAACAGCCATTTTCAAACATCACAGTCCAACTTTCAGTTAAGAGTGTGCACACGCTTCTGCATGGAGAATAAAGATGCTGTCCATTCTGATGTGATCGTGGGCCATTTGTTGGGGTCTGAGCTGGTCAGAGGGAAGAGAGAAAGCAATGGCTTCTCTTGCCCTGGATGGAGGGCTTGCTCCAAGCCTGACAACACCTTCTGTGACCTGTCACTGTTGTCACCCCATTCCAGGTGGACAGTGGGAGCAGTGGCCAGCTTGTACTGTGAGAAGATCACTCCAGGTGGCAGCCTGCTGTGAAGCCCAGATTCAGAATTTGGAAGTAGCAAACACTGACTGTGCTCACCACCCCCCCTTCCCCTTTCCCTTTTCATCCTTGTTTTCGCTGTCTCTGAAAGGCAACGTCCTGTTTTCCTTGCCCCTTTCTTCCTCTCCTCCCCACCGTTCTCTTTGCAGTGTTCCCCTTCTGCATGGTCCCGCTACTCTGACTCTAGACCCCACTCTGTCTTGTTTGGGGGAATTCTTAACCCGTTGGGGAAGCATGTAAATGTGGAGTATGCTAAGAAGATGTGATTTTTATAGTGAAACGTTACAGGACTCAGGGATTGCATTCAGAGGCTATTGACAGAGACAAGGCTGCTGTATGTGGCACTGTGTAAGTGATTTAAGGGGATAATACAGTGTCTCAGGTGGACTTGGCTATATTGTGGGACAGCTGATGCCATTTTAGCTGGATGCTGACCTCTCCCTGCCATGTAATTAGCAGTTTTCCAGCCGTAGATCATAAGGTGACTGCTGTTCAATGAATAGTACCAGGTGCTAATGTCTGGAACTTCTTACCCAAGGGATCCAGTGGACACACACACCCTTGACTATCTAGCCAGGAGTGCCATTTAAACTCAATCGCTTGATGCTGGATTAGGAGAGATCTGACATTCATCCCCAGACAGCTGCTCAATACAGATGGCTGATGAGCTCTGGTGCTTCAGGCTGGCATGTCCAGATGCCCAGGGGTAAACTGATCCTTTTCTTTTTAGGCACAGTGTCTGTGCTGAATGTTTAGAAAATAATCAGAAACCATGTCAATTTATTTTCTTGCTGAAGCTTAGGGACTCAAGTTTTGATGATTAAACTGGATAGCTAAATGTGTTTCCCCAGCCATCATAAACAGAAGTAAGCTTGCCTCCTCTCATGGTGTCTCAATAAAGTCAGACCTTTCAGCACTGTACACTGAACAACAGAAAAATGAGTTGGTTGGAGGTACACTCAGGGTGGGGGTGGCGTGAAGCCTGGGATGGACATCTCGTTTGTTTTAGCTGTAGATGTAAGTTGGAGTAAGCTGGGCAAGGTACATGACAGAAGAGTTAAGCCTCTAGTCTGGATCTCATGCAGTAAGTTAAGGAATTGGGTAAGTGCTCCCAACAGATCCAGGCCTAAGAATGGAGTTGTCTGTATACCAGATGGCATCTTCCCATAGCTATAAGATTTTATATATGATGCAAACCAGACCACTTATGTTTTACTAAAAGATATGCGGATGTGACCATGCAGGCTTGGACTCATTGCCACCATGGCAGTCTGCCTTTGATGTTTCCAAAGCCACCGATAGATACAGGCCATGTTAAATGATCTTTCAGGAATATGATTGTGGAGGTTCTATGTGGAACATAGAGGAGAGTGGGGTTGTTTAGAAGGAATGCAAAACTTCTCCAAGTTTGAAATGTAACAAGCAGATATCAAAGGAGGATTTTACCCCCTGTTTATCCTTTGAGGGTTGCTGAGGTCAGATGTTGACACAAGCCTTAAAAAGGTCAGAGGAGATGGGAGTCTGGGGTTGTTGCAAACTCCTCTCAGAGATGCTGCTTTAGTTATTAACTCAAAAATATCATCATGACTCTTTGAGAGTCTTTGAAGTATAGCTTCTATATGCCACTTGAAATAAATTCCCTGATAATTGGCCCTATTTATAACCACAGGCATATTTGAAATAACACATTCCAATGGAAATAAAAGGAGTTTTAGACGTTGAGTCTGTTGCTTCCTTCCATCAGTAGTCACTGTGATGTCTTCTCAGTGACTCTCCTTGGAAACTCGGGTGGTCACTCAGGCCAGCAGGGAGTGTCACACACAAGAAGAGCTACAGGCCTGGAATTTCGACTGGTGAACGTGTCTCAAGAGTATGTGTTAAATTCTGGCCTTCTGTAGATGTAATTCTTAGAGATATTTTATTAGGCAGATTAAGTTATAATACAGAAATAGCATTTCACATTTCATTGAAGAGGAAAGTCTTGCAACATCGGTTTACTATAGCAGAAGCTTCTGTCTGTCTGTCTGTTCCCATGTGTCTCATCTTTTTCAGAAGCCAGGTTCCTGCTGCTCTCTACCCCACCCCCCCCCCCCCAGCAGAAAGTCAACCTGCTCAAAGCTCACTGAGATGGGGAGCAGGGTGGGTTCTGTGAAAATCACCACGGAGCCTCAGTTTGCTGTACGGAACATGAGTTATTTGTAGGAATACCTAGAGCCTCTTGGCTTGCAGCAAGTGTCCCAGTGAGCATGCTGCCTTTCTCAGCATGTATGTGCTTGCAGTCCACTAACTGCTTGGTGGCTGAACATTTGTCTTGAGTTCCAGTTCTGGTGGAATTGATGTTTCAACAGAAAAGTCACTGAGGCACTGGCTATCCACGGACACAGCTTAGCTGGTCACAGTTTATGAATCCTGAATCAAACTTTACTTTTTTTCCCATTTAACTGACGAAGCTTCTAAAAGAGAAGTATAATCAACAGTCCTAGGTTACAGTGTTTGGATGGGTCTGCCAGGATGCAGGAAAATGAAAACATGTGGAGATGCCTTTTAGTCTCTCTTATGTGAAAGCATCAAGAGAGTATTTCCTAGACATTATGAGTCAGTTTTGTTTCTGAAATATCTTAGGTGGTTCAGAAGAGCACTTCAGTTTGAAATGACTTTTTTTTTTTTAGTAGTTTTTAGATGAAGCCACAGACACTCTCTCACAGTTCTAAAGAACAGGGTGTTTCAAAGGAGAAGAGGACCAGAGATGGTGACAAGACAACCATCTAGCATCAGTGCTGTCCACAGGGAACTGCTGGTTTTTGTTAGTTTGTTTGTTGTTTGTTCTGATGTTGTCCTCATTGTGGCCCTAGAAGCTCACTGTCTTTGAGAGTTGTCTTCAGGGTAGTGACCGGAGGCTCTTTTCACCCTGGCTCCTAGTACTATCCGATCCTTTGTGTCCCCATTGTGCTGTATGTGGTAGAAATGTTTTTGAGATAGCAAATGCTTCATCTCAAAAGTGCGGTCACCAACTATACTTTTACTGATGGGCAATAATCCGTAGTTCTAAAGCTACAACACAGTAAGCATCCCTGAGCTCCTTCCTTTTAGACTTGTTTTCCTCTTTTATAGAGCAAGGATTATTCCAGCTTTGTTGTTGAATTTCAGTTTTTTTTATGTAGCTCCAATTATACTCAGGGGAAGATAAGGTATAAATACATTCTTTAAGCTGCATACACTTTATAGTTTCTCATAAATTAAAGATGTATTAGAAGAGAAAAAAGACATGGTTTTAGGGATAAACTAATGAATAACTTGTAGTTAATAAGATGATCCTCTCTCTGTATCTACATGTATATGGCCATATGTCCTTGTGCAGCATGCTACTGAGTGAAGGATACATTTGTCCAACACTAATCTTTTGAGCTATTTCCAAATGCCTTTCATTATTTAGATATTTGAAAAATACTATGTTCATTGAATAAGCTCTGGTGAACTCAGAGATACATAGATGTCTACATTCAGCAGTTCTATAAACAGGAAGTACGAGGGAAATAACCCAGCTACAACTTGTCCTTGAAACTTCTTTTTTGTGTGTTTTAAAAGTATTTTATTTACCTCTAAATTTTTATGTGCATGTATATGTGTGCTTTTGTGAGTTTATATGCACCACATTCATGTAGGAGACCATGGAAGCCAGAAGAGAGGGTTGCGTCCTCTGGAACATGGAGCTGCCATATGGGTGCTGGGAACTGGACACTGGTCCCCTGCAAGAGCAGTCAGTGCTCTTAACAATTGAGCCATCTCTCCAGCCCCTCTTGCTGATATTCTTGCCTTTGGAGTCTAATGCGTTTGAATAATTCAACCTAGCTGCCCCGTTTGTCCCTGGTCCTGCTGTGAGTTTTTGTGGTCTAGCTTTGAAAGAATCTGAAGCAGACCAGAAGTTCACTAGTGCTTACGCTGCACACTTGAGTGAGTCTTTAGAGCAACACGTTTCTGACAACTTCTGGGCTAAGAATGGAGAGAAACAGGCTTGCAGCCATTTGAATCTTGGCCTTAGATTCTGTTCTGCATGCTCTCAGGTTATCATCTAGACCTTGATACCCATTCTGCTAATTTGATGCTGACATTTTTAATAGTCACACATGGCCACTAAGAGAAAATGATGATGGCTGTCATCTTAAAGCAATTAATTTGAAAATTTTTCTCTCCCCCAAATTTAGAACCACTAAAATTTGGAGGAGTGAGAAAGGGCTTCTTAAAATCAATGAAAGATGGTAATGTTAATTCTGAGTCCTGCTAAGTAAAAATAGAACTTACAGAATTTTCAGTGTGAGCTGAGAATCATCTCTAAATTGTAGAGTTTCGTAACAGTCATCAATCAAAATTGTAAGTCACAGGCTTTAAGAGTTGAAGTATCGTCATTTCCTAATGTAAAGCACCTTTCTCTTGGCATGCTCACAAATATTAATGATGTATTCAAAACATCTGGAGTGACTCAATTTGAATATTTAAATGGGATATTAAAATGAGTTTTTTCTTAATGAGTCAGCTGCTTGTTTTTACTATAAAAAATCCTACTTGAAGATATTCTTTTAATTAAAGACAAGAAGAGCCAGAGGAAATCAGCAGCAGTTCTCGCACCCCAGTACATCTCAAGTCATAGCTGCTTTCCCTTCTCAGGAGTGCTGAATTTAGTAGCCATAGCTTGTCATCTTTGTAGAAATATAAATAAAGCAAAAAATGTAGTATGGCTTTCCTTTCAAGGTCCCATTCAGCATTTTTAATAAGGCTATTCCAGGATTATTTCATTCTCTCTAATGTCTGACTTGGCTGTCAGTTGCCCACCAAGCAGCCAGCCGGCAGTTGACCATCAATGCCAGAACGTTTGATTGGTGGGACAAGAAGGCTAACAGCAAAAGTTGTAGTGCTCCATAGAACATTGTAGCTTTCCAGGTAACCTAGCAACCTTGCAGTCAAGTTCCTTCTGGAAACACACTGTACACTTTCTTTTTTTTTTTTTTTATTGGAACTGATCTTTGAACAGCAAGACTTCTTAGCATCCTGCCAGGTTCTTCAATATTTAGCTATACAAATCTTTATGCATGTTTACTGTTTTTATGAGTCTTGTGTTTAACTTTTAGAAACTTTTGCTCTATCTAGCATTAAACTCTTCAAGTCACATAGAGTTTCCATTTGTTATGATTCATATTTATAGACTGTCAACTGTGGCTGGTGCCTCCTGCAGTGGTTCTCAGGAACCTGAAAGAATATAGGCTAGATTTTACCTAGTGGTTCAAATAAGATCTATCAGTAATTCTTTATGAGCGCATGAAAGTTTCAGGAGCTAGACCTAGAAGGTATGCAGAGGGACATCCAGAATTGGGACACCCACTTCAAGAGATAGGGATGTAGGTGTGCAGGCAGCCTTGAGAAAGCATTAGTGTTCTCTTATCCTCTGTAGTGGGGGCATTTCACTCACTCCTTGTAGGAAGTGCTTCTCAATAGTTACCACTTGTTTTCCAAGGAGTTGGAAGCCATTCTGTTTTCAGAGGCCCCTGAAACCCATTAGTTGGGTCCTTAGAATTACCTCTTAAGGGCAGTGTTCTGAGACTTAAAATGAGTTCAGACCTCTGCACCCACACACTGATTGTGACACTCACTATTCTGTGACTCCCATCTCTAGCCCTCCCTTTATATCTCCTCTTTGTCTCCTCCTTCTGTCACTTATAAATGTGGCCTCACTTGGAATGTTGTACTGATGATACCATGTTTAGCTGAGGTAGATATTTATTTGGTTATTTGGAGGTTTTCTGTAGTACCTTGGTAAAATCCTCTACAGTGAAATGCATAGAAACAGATAAGAAATTTCTTGTATATTTTGATATTGTACTAGTTTTATCTAGTTACCAAGCTATTTTTTCCAGGATAGCATAGATTGAACATCAGTCATTGATATAATTATGACTAGAAGTGTTTCAGAATCCAGAAGTTTTGGGACTTTAGGATATTTGCATAGATGTTATTTACTAACCATCCTTAGTCTTAAATCTGATATAGTCCAAAATTCAAAACTCTCCAGGTGACATGTTGGTGCTCCAGATTTTTTAACTTCAGATTTTGAATTGTCAGCTTAAGGGTACTTGACCTGTAATTAAAATACCCCATGAGTGAAGTGACTTAGATTTCTAATTTTGATCGGAAGGAAGATTTCTAATTTTGATCGGAAGGACTACTCTAGGCACATGACTGCAGTACTTACATAACTCAGCACCTGGAAGTTAGGTGAAATATGGTTGAATCTATACATGTGTCAAAATTGAGAAATGTTACCGAGTCTTCTTTGCCAGAAATCCTTATAAATAGAACAAGTTACCTTCCCCATGGGACACTGGAAATTTCCATGCTTGAATGCAGAGAGTCAAAGAAGGTGGACTATATTCCACCATCCTTGGGGGACTTTTTATTTTTAATCAGTATTATCTGGTTCTTTTGGCAGCAGCATGGGAATGGGGAGATGATGTCATAGAGTCAGACAGGAAGGCCCTTGGGGAGGATGTTTGTAAGGTCTGGGGGGGGGGGTCAGTGTGGGCTCAGAAAAGTCCCAGGAATTGGAACTTTGAATTTAGTGAAAAAAGCCAACTTTACATTGACATAACAAGTATAAACCGTTGTTTGAGAGCCTAAAGGATTCCAGGCTTCGAGGGAGCTTGGAAGATTTGTTCCCTGGGGAGCAGTGCTGAAAGCAGTGGAGGATTGTGAGGTGGACAGTTAGTTACCTGCTGGTCCTCTGTTAACATTGGGGCCCACCTGGCACTCTGTGCATCTTCTGGTTTTGTCTGCATGCAGGGACAGTGAGAAGGTGGAGCCTCCACAGCAGACCTGGCAAGGAAGTGAGTGGAGGTGACGGTTCTAGATGGGTGAGCTTTCTTTTCTCAGATTACCAACTAATGTAAAAGATTACACTGCAATGGGGTAGTGCTGTGATGCTGACACTCAGTGGTGGCCTCCTTACCTGCAATGACAGGTTAGCTCATTCAGCCAGCTGCTTTCCCAAGAAGACCTCCAGCCTGCAGGGCCAGTGTCTTATAGAAGTGGAGTTTTCCAAAGGGCAGAGGTCATGAAAGTGCCTGAAGCCCATGGGCCAGATAAGGGATTCTCCTAGGCATCTTTTGGGAGCCAGCTATATGTTCTGGGTTCTCCCTTGATTTATTTATTCCAGCAACTCCTTCCCCCTTTCCCGCCAGAATTACCCGAGAGAGCCTGTCATCTCTGCCATGAGGAATGAGTACTTATGACTGAGCAAGGCAACCCATGTGCTCCGGGCTCTGTCTGACTGTGTAAGGCATCCACAGAAGCTTCTTCTATACAAGAGAAAACACAGCCCTTGACTAGAAAATGTGGGCTGGATGAGGGAAATGTGCTCTTTTGTAGATGGAGGGGTATATAATATGTCGAGGGCGGCCCTACAAGAACTGCACACATATACACTGAGTCTGTTCAGAAAGGATTCATTTGTAGAGGATTGAAATATTTCTATTAATATTCCTTATCTGAGAGAAACAGAGGTGTCGACTGGATGTCACAAAATGTAATATGGAAACTGATCTCCAATGTCGTCTTTAGTATATACCCCTTCCTCCCTCGTGTTGAGGCTACACTTTAGCTCTCCGTTACTTGCTGGCATATAGCAGAGGAAAGGCTCGCCATTCAGCACTGAAATATTTTTGGGTGAAAGTAAACACACATTCGGGCTTCTAGCACCAGCTACCTTTTGATCTTACTTGATTGTTTTTTTCATTGGCAGTTAAAGTGCAAAGTCCTGAAGTAATTCACACTACCCAATCTTGCTATGGTCATAATGTTTAATTATGCTCTAAGCTTCAACTGCGTAGATCAGAAAGTCTACATTTTTTAAATTAAAAATGTAATTTTTTAATATTTTGAGCATTGGACAAAACAGAATACCAGTGGTGGTGTTCATGCTCACTCCTTAAACTTCCTTCGAAGTTGACTTTGTTGGTAACTAAAGAAGAGGAACGAGTTGTCTGCAGGTCAAAGTCAGCCTCTGGTTTTCTTCTTTTACTTGTTTTTACCACTGGTGTGTGTTACTCTCCTCCAGGTCTCCACACTTTGAAAGATGACTGTGGCAACACCGAGAGAATTTCTCTTGCTAACTGCATGTTACAGTAACATTATCCATTTAGAGTCGGAAGACTCATTTACAGTAATTTTCCTATGTGGTTTAGTTATTGAAATGCCTACTTGTGAGAAGTGTTTGTAGTAAAAAAATAAATAAAAATAAAAAACAAAAAAAAAGTCAGCTGGACTCTAAGAGGGTGGCTCTCCTTTCTCTACCCACCACGCCTTGCTCTGGACTGTGCTGCATATGCTCTGCACACATCCCATGTGGCGTCCCCTCTGGCAGGTGCAGCTCTTGGCTTTGTTCTGTCTGTTTCCCTGTACCTCCAGTTTGTGTATGTCACACAAAAGCTTGCTGCTTTGCTTTCAACATATCACAAGCATGTGCACAGTAGTACGTGCATGTATATCTAATACATATACACACATATGTATATACATTATTTATATACATTATATATATATATTGTATAATATATATTCCCACCACGAACTGCTGTTCATTTCACGTTCTTTTAACATAGCCTCCCCTCCCCTGTGCCATCAGATACGGCCATTTTCCTCTTCATACGCTACCTTCTTTCCAGTACTGCAGCGAGCCACCTGGTGCCTACTCTGCCTGCCATTTCTAAATGCTCTTGCCTGCAGATGAACACATGAAAACACACACACCCAAAGCGATACGGAAAACTGTTTCACTTGCTGCATTCTGTATTTGAACTTGCTTTTACTGTTGATGTTTGGAAAACAGTGGTAAAACATTCTACAAAGAGAGAACCTTGCTCAAAGTGCCTTTATAGACTCAGCTGGGCCAAAACTCTCACTCAGGTCTTAGTAAAGCCCTCTTTCCCCAACCTCGAGCCTTGAGTTCCAATGAAGCTCCCTCCTGTACAACTGAGAACTAAGTCTGTGGGTGCTCAGAAGGGCGTTTGTGGATTTTTCAGACCTTCTCTGACCCCTACTAGCTTGTACTACCTCATTTCAGGCCCAGATCTGAGGCTGCTTCTGTTCTGCCTGGGACTATGTCACATGAGGGTCACCAGAACAACAGAAGCTCTAAAGCAAATAGTAATTCTTGATTCCATTTAAACCATTTGCTAAGGTTAGGGGCCACTTGGTATCGCCATGGTATTTGCTTAACATTTTCAACACTTCTCATTCTGTTGGGGGATTTATTGCTTTTGTTATTGGTAGTTGTCCCAGGTCCCTCCTCTAGGCCAAGGAAGGTACATGGCTCTGTGTGTGGCTGGGCAGATTTTTATGGGCTGAAACAAAACTGCTGGTCTTGCCTCTGCTTGCTAGTGTTTCTCTGTTGTTGTTGCTGTTTATTTATTCTTTGACAATTTCTTACATGTATATAATCCATTCTGGTGACACTCATCTCCCACCCCAGCTTTTCTCACCCTCTTCAACTACCCCCTCTTCCCAACAAGTCCCTCTCCCACTATCATGTCCTTTTATTTTGTAATTCACAAGTTTTAACTGGGATGCCAGCATGAGAATGAGTTTGACACTGCCTGTTGGACCGTATCCGACTGGCCAGTGGCTGTTCTCTTTCCTTTAGCAGCCATCAGCTGCCAGTGGTTCTTAGGGAAGGATTGGACCTTGTCCTAAATTAGTTCTGTTGTCATGATAAAAATGCTAAGCAAAACCAAGCTGGGAGGGAAGGGTTTACTTCAACTTTCAGGCCTACAGTTCACCTTGGGGAAAAGCCAGGGCAGGAACTCAAGGTAGTAACTGGGGCAGAAATTGGGGTCTGGTTCTCAAGCTAACAACAGTGAACTTCCTTTCTTACACAGCTCACGCCCACCTGCCAAGGTGTGGTTCCACTCACAGTGGGCTAAGCCCTTCTACATCAGTTAGCAATCAGGAAAATTCCCCACAGACTGACCTGTTGGAGGCAGTCCTTCACTTGAGATTCTGTCTACCCAGGAGTGTCCAGCTGACACCCAAGATTAGCCATGACAGACCCATGAAACCCCTCTCCACCATGACTGAATGTTGGTGGGCCCACTCTTGTGTTATGAAGGTAACCACAGCTGCAGTGAGCTCATGAGGGCAATAGCCATGCCATGCCCACAAGACAGAGCTTTGAGGCCTTCCTCCTGTAGTGCTAGTTTTATAGCGTGGTATCACAAGTGCAGTTTGAAAGGTTACTTTAAGTTTATTCTGATGTTCAAACTAGAACTCTGGCCATCTCTCTGGTCTTTCGCTCACAAACCTGACTGATTCCCTCTGGAGCCAACTCAGCTTCTCCAGACAGCCGTGGCCTTTCAACCTTCCAGGCCACAGGGGTGGTTCCTTGTATGTAGGGCTTCTGAGGTTGAACTAAAATGGGCGGATATTGAGGTTCAGCTGCTTCCCTCTGCACGCTTGTGGAACCCTGTGTATTTATAAGTTGGAGAGCACTGGAGTTGGAAAGTCACACCAGGAGCCTGTTGTCAGTTTCCAGCACTGCCAGGCCATTCCTGGCGACTGAACTAGGATTGCACTGTCAGTATTCAAGTGCTAGCTCAGGCTGGAGCCCTGATCCTACAGTTCCGATTAACTGGACAAGCTGTGAGATGTGGTCTAAGCTGTCAGGAGAGGCCAGTTGAAAGGGTCAGGATACAGGTACAGGATCTCGGTCCCTCCATGCTCTCTTGGCTGGTACCCTGGCAGGTCAGGCAAATTGAGCAAACATCCTGGTGCAGCCCAAGTCAAGAGGCCTGAAGATCTGGAATTGTTCTTATGGTGAGGGTGGTGATCCTATAGGACTCCCTCCCTCCCTCCCTCCCTCCCTCCCTCCCTCCCTCCTTCCCTCCCTCACTCCCTCTCTCCCTCCCTGCCTCCCTGCCTCCCTCCCCCCCACCCCACCAAAGACATCCTCTCACCATGCTGACTGAAATGGTGCTTGTGTCTATACCATTTTCTTAAAGCATGCCTCTCTGGCATTGTTGGATACTGACCCACAGAGAAGTTCTTGAGAAAGGCTGGATCAGGATGAAGATCTCAACTATTTTTCATGTTCTACTATGGAATGAATTTGTTTTCTTGTTAGAACACTGTGCAACACCCCTAGTCAAATATAACTAAAAATCAATGTACCTTCATTAGGAAAAAATGAACCCCAAGAAGTATTATCCATTTATTATCTATTTTCCTACCACTACAAATCATTATTAATGTCCTAGTGATTGAATTCCCTTATAGTTTTAGTGCATTAAAAACAGTTATAAAATACCCATCTTGATATAGCTAATAAGATATAAAGAAGATTTTGAGATACACACACACACACACACACACACACACACACATATATGAAATAACATGTACTACTATAGAAATTATACAGAAATATAGTTGACCCAAATTTACACTGTCTACCTTTGTCACATGTAATAACTACTCTATGGAAATCATAGAAAAGGCAAAACATCTGGAAATAGATACTCCTCTGCATACCTAAGTTTTCCTATAAGGTATAAATTTAGAGCATAGACTGTATACTATTGGATTCAAATCCCAGGACACTGGTTAATGTGAATGTGGTTAACCTCTTTTCTTCAGGGTTTGTTAATATTTAAAATGAGCTTGTTATGGGAAAGGAGCTATGGTCTTTGAATAGAAAAGCCAGACTCTGCCATGTTAATGTGGTCCTATGAAAGGAAAAGGGGGCAGAATGCTTACCAAACACAATCTGGATCTATAGCTCATCCAAGTAATAGGCAATCTTTTCTATCTTATTATATGGAAGGCCCCACCTGAAGTTTGCTTTCAGACAACATAGGAAATGGGCTCAGCAACACTTGGCTGGGCACATGGGACACCAGGACAGTAGCTGGCAGGGGGAGGAGAAGGGGACTTCAGTGAGATTGTAGGCTGTTGGAAGCATTCCTTTCAGTATAGCATTTCCAAGACAGTTTGTCCATTTAAATGCCTGGGAATCTGTAATATCATCACAACAAACAACAGAGTGTTTTGGTAAACACTCTGAACACTTACAAAGAGCCATGCTGTTGTCCAGGGAGTGAAACACTAGGATTTTCATTTTTGGTTAGGGAGAACTGTGTGTTTTTAACTCATGTTGTTGTGAGGACCCAATGTTTATAACAGGGGCTGGCAAATGCTTTTTGCAAAGGCCAGGTGACAAGTGTTTAGGCTTGCTTAGCCATCTGAAGGGCTTTATTACAAATCAGCCCTAGACAAATGAGCATGATTGAGTTCCAAAAGACCTTCATTATAGACATGGGAGTTGAATTCCATGTAATTTGCAGGCCACAGATTATTTACTGCTTGATTAAAAAATCTATTTAAAGTTGTAAAAGAAAAAAAAAACTAGATGCACATCTGTACAAAGCCAAATAATGGGACCCAGTCAGGCTCCTGAGCTCCACTCTGCCCTGCCCCCCACCCCACTGCCAGCTTGGATCAGCGCTCACCATCCATTAACGTGTTATAAATGTTTCGCATCTGCTCCTACAATGAAGTTCCTGCTGCTGGCACCATCCGAGCCTTCTTGCTATTATAAACAAAGCCTGGAAGGATGTCTTGGCACAGATAGCAGCTGGAGCATGATGGGTTCCTGGGTCCCTCTTGGCAGGGTTTGTTTCTCATGCCAGTGACTTTCCTGTACCAGAAGCTGCCCAGACTGATGGACGGAAGTGCTGGACTCCAGAGAAAGGGGTTGATGATGTATAGATGTCCCGCAGGGATAGCTGCACAGTAGTTGTGTCCTTTGCTGGGTAGCTTAGCCTGTGCCCTTCCTGGAAATGAGCTGGAGGATGTCCTAAACATGAGTGATGACTGCTCCCCCTCCATCCCTAGTTTTGAAATGATAAAGTATGCTTGAAGGGACCACTATTCTGCACAACACACCCTAAGACCAATTCTTAGCACAAAGGAGATTTGTTTTTCCCAGGGGGACAAAGGGTAGGAGATGAGAGACAAAAACAGAAGATAGAGGATGAGGGCTAAGGAAAAGGGAACAAGGGGAAGGAGCCAGGAATATTTGTCCTGGAGGAACAAAGGACCGCCTCTGGATAGAAAGGAGACAGACAGACAGACATGGCCCGTAGGCAAATGGCAGTAAAAGGGGAAACCCCATGTTAGGATGAGGTAATTAATTTTAATTGAGGATGTTTGTTAGGGCAGCCAGAGGACGCTTTTGATTGCTGGACTTCGATACTTTGATAGCTGAGTCTTGGTGGTCAGCCTCAGGAGGAGCGAGTGGTCACATAAGGGAACAGACCTTGGTGCCTGGTTTTAGGATGTAATCGAAAGATTTTTAGCAAGGAAGAGGGAGTGGGGGAAGGGAACAGCTTGCCAGAGCCATGCTTGCCATGTTCTGACTGGCTAGGGTCTATTCAGTGGTTGAAAAGGGAAATGAGACAAAAATGAGCTGGGAGGTGAGGGCATGTGAGAGAGAGGGATGTTGCCTGAAGTGGAGGGTGGTCTTCAGATTGTTCACAGTCCCATATGTGCTCGGCTGAGTAGAAAAAAACGTGGGTATCTTTATAAACCCTGACAGCACATTTTCCTTATTCATAAAGGCTTAAAAAAAAACTTTAGCCAGCTTCATTTTAAAGAAAATTTATTCCCAAGGCATTTTAATTGAGTTTTTATGGTAATTCTGTGTATTGCCTATTGAATCAACATACCAAATAAACTGTGCTTCTGTTTATCCTTTTATTCAGTGAGTCTCTACTTTGTCTTCAAGATAAGAAGTGAGTCAACCCAGAGTTTCATGAGTTGTGTGCATGATAAGGCAAAGCCTTTCTTGGTGTTTTACAACTAATTTAAAGCAGTATTTTTCACGTGGTTTCCTTTAATATTTACTTACTTATTTATTTGTGGGTAGTATGTGTGCATTCACATATACACGTGGGGAAGTCAGAGGACAATTGAGGGGATTAGTTCTCAGTCTAATATGTGGGTCCCAGGGATGCAACTCGGGTTCTAAGTCTTGGTGGCAAGAACCTTTACCCACTGAACCATGTCCCTGGCCCCAAATATATGGATTTTTTTTTTTTTTGATGAAGGATTCTATTTTGAAGATTTTATTTCATTTTTTATCATGTGCATATGTGTAGGGCTGGGTATTAACATGTGAGTGCCGGTGCCTAGGTTATCTAACAGAGGTAATGGGATCCCATAGAGCTTACATGTGGCTGTGAACTGCCTGATGTGGGCACTGGGAACTGAACTTGAGTTCTTTGCAAGAGTGTTGTGTGTTCTTAAGCCTTCTCCCCAGCCCCTTGATGGAGGGTCCTTTTCATATGCTCATGAGATGTAAATTGTGTGTAAGTGCATGTGTTTGGTGTATGCATATGTGTGTATGTCAGCACCTCCTTAAACTTAATGCCCACTCTTAAGTCTTAACTCTTATCTATTAGTAGATATAGACTTGCCGAGGCTGTGGAACCTACCCAGGAAGTAGGTTCCCTTAGTGGCAGTGGTAATTGGAGACAGTCCACAGTTCAACTGAACTAGATTCATAGTCTAGCAGTTCACTTTGAAGTGATCAAGGAGACACAAAGCTGGGTCTGAGAGCCAGGAGGTAGCTGGTGGGTGAAGAGACTTGGAGAGGTCTGCAGGGATTCCAGAGAGTTCAGGCACACAAGGATGAACCTTCAATCGAGAGAAGGAGTTGACAGGCTACTGTGAGGTGAAAGTCTGGGGCCTGCATCTTCAGCATCATCCTGAGTGTTTCTTTCCCGAGGATCCTTTGTGAATTACTCAAAGAATAAAATTTTAATGATGAGGAACTGGGTTCTCATGAATTATTCTTAAGCCAGATTTCCCTTGTTCTGTAGAGGTGTGCTTAAATTCCTAAAGATGGTTTTACATTTCTCTGATTAACTCTTTTCTTGCTTCCTACTTTCTGAAGTCCTTTTGAACCTAGGTTAGGGGAAAAAACAAAACTATGAAATTATCAAGGCAGTGATAGTTAGTAACTGCGACTTTGTGGAAGTCTCAAGTCATGACCCTCATCTGGAAGGTCAGACTAGCATCGGCCCTTTCTCACCCTATCTCACTGGGGACTTGGAGGATTATCTAAAATCCTGAATTCAGAGCCTGACATGCTGCCTCACTCCCGGTGCCCAAACAGGTCAGTCATATTTCTGCTCCTCATCATGTTTGCTGTCTTCCCCTCTACAATTAGACAGGCTGCCTCCTCTGTTGTCATGCTACCAAGCTACCACCAGCAAAACTATAGGTTCTTACTGAATGTAATGGAGAGAGAGAGGGGGAGAGATTGGGAGAGGGAGGGAGGGAGGAGAGAGAGAGAGAGAGAGAGAGAGAGAGAGAGAGAGAGAGAGAGAGAGAGAGAGAGAGAAACACTGATCTATGTGGGAAACTGTGAGGTCAAATACTTTGAAGAGCCTCATTATCCAAAAATGAGTAAAACCAAGAGGTGTGAGATATGTGAGCTGCCCTAACTCCAAATGTGTGTTTTGCCTGGAACAGCCATGGCAGAAAAGATGCTGTGTATCCCAGTACCTGATACAGGCTATTGCGGGTTCCAACTGTGTCATCAAGGACAGAGATCTCCACCTCTCTTTATTTTGTTATGGTAGCTTTAGAATAGTGCTGATTATTAAAGAATTCTATTGTTTTGCAGTTTACATTTCAGTTGTGAATTAAGAAGTACTTTTCAAAGCCTGTGTTGCTGAATTTCATTTCAGTACACCTGCACAATTAGAAGCTTTTAAAAATACATGTAAATATAGTTGGGGAACATACTGTGAGATTTAACGTAGTTCTTTTGAATTGTGAGATTGAGGACTTTTATTCTTTTTTATTCTTACTCATTTCTCCACTTTTTAAAGATAAGAAAACTGAGTTGTCTTGATAAAGAGAAAATTCTTTTAATTTTTTATCTGACCTTTTGAGTTTGTTTTTAATAACATTCTTATTTATTCTTAAAACATTTAATAGTTTTATACAATGAATTTTGATCACATTCATTTACCACTAACTCCTTTCAACTCCTGTGGTGTCCCCTACCTCATCTCCATCTCAACTTCTTGTCCTCCCTTTTCTGTTATTAATAACCCCAAGTCCAATTAGCAATATTTAGTGGGCATGGACAACCTATCAGCTGCCACATCTCCAAAGGAGAGTGGCTCTCCCTCCCTCAGCAGCCATCTGTTGATTCTTTGCTGAGTGTAGGATCTCCCCAATCTATGCTGAATTTTGACTGGCATGATTGTGTGTAGGGATTCCCAACTGCTGTGAGCCTGTGTGCAACAGCCATGCCATGTCTAAAGCCAGTATTTCACAGCTCTCCTCTCTCTGTCAGCTCTGACTTCCTTTCCACCCACTCTTACGTGATGTTCTCTGAGCCTTGGCTGAGCTGAGGTTGATACGGATGACCCACCCACAGCTGAACACTTGCAGTTGTTTATATTTAATACTTTAACCAACTGTGAGTCTCAGAACTATCCATTACCTTGTGTGTAAAGAAGATTCTCTGACCAAAGTTGGGGACAGAACAAATGTGTGAATATAAACTTAAATATTTAGAAGACATTTTGACAGCACAAACACTTAGAAAAAAAACACTAGTAGGCTATCCCCTAGAGCCTTTGATCTCCCTTGTCATGGGTTTCTGGCCAACTTAAGGTGTCAGACATCTCTCCTGTGGAACAGACTTCATGTCCAATCAGAAAGCAGTTGGTTATCCCCACAACTGTCTTACTATTATTGCACCAGTGGACATAACTTGCCAGGCAGTTCAGTATTGTAGTATTCAACGTCCATTGCTGAGTAAGATGATGTCTTTTCTCCTGGCACCTTCTGGCAAGGAGAGAGTTTCCTGGTCAGCTCAAGACTGTTTTCTCTATATCTTGCATACAAGTGAGCGGCATCTTCAAAAAAAGGGCTTACCTTGTAGTTATGGTAGGTAACCAAGAGCAACAGCAATAGCTTGTGTTGTTTTGGGTGCCTCTGGAGCCCCCCTAAGCAATAACATGTAGAGAGGTATCCTGTGCCTGGCTGGGAGATTTTCAGTTAATAACCCCTGTCTTCTGGGATCAGCATGGTCCACCCATGTAGAGTACTTTTGTTCAAACTACTTTAAAATGTGTATTTTTTAAGTGAACATATAAACTAATTTCCATATGGTTTGGATAGCCCACCCTATATTCTTTCCTCTCCACTATTCCCATATCCACACTTAAACCTTTAGCCCCAAGAGCTCCGGCCTTCCTTCCACATCACCTGTAGCCCCCTCTATCATTTACATTGTTTCCCTCAGGTTGGCTGTGCATAGATTTCCAAATAGCTTCATTTTTCAATAATTCTTGAGCCCTGCCCTGTTCCCACTCAACCAGAAACATCAGGCTTTACCCAGACTCTGGGAGGTTCTGAAGTTCCTTTGAGTTTGAGAATTACTGGTTTGGAAAAGTGGTTCTCAGTGTCTTTGGGGCATCATAATCATGTGTGAGTTTTAAGAATCTAATTGCTTGGCTCCCAGTTAGTGTCTCACTAATTTGGGATATAGATGGCACATTGGGATTTTTAACAGCTCCCTAGTGAGTTTCCAGCTATATTCCAGCCCTACAGAGCTTGATGAAATATCATGCACTTAGTACTCCTGAGTGGGGAGGTGAGGAGAGAGGCATATTGTTTCCAGCTCCTACATGACCCTCCTTCCCCCTGGAGAACATGCCCTTCCACTGCCTGATTAAACAGTGTCTGTGAATGGGGCATTTCCTATGCTAAATGAATAGTCACTCAATGTGATTTGTTTTAAAGGTTGCTTATCATGCTATATTGAACAAATGTAGATACTCATATAGCACAAATATTAACTCCTAAATCCTCCAAGGTTTTTCCCCATGATATGACATCTGGCAGGCATTATTGTAATCATCTCTTTATTATCCACACTAATGAAGTTCTAGCATGGCATTGGTAATTGAAAAACACTGATCATTTAAAAATCATTCAAGCTCTTCCAGCTCTGCTTCCCCAACCAGGAAGCACCGAAGAGTAGGAAATATTGACCGATTACCATTTCCCATCAAGGTGCTAATGCATACGATTTCTCTTAGAAAAAGGATAAATAAGAGCCTTCTAAATGGTAATCCCCCTTTCTGAACAAATGCATTTTTAAATGAACAGCTTTAAACATACAGCAGTTGAACAGAGTATGTGCTACTGTTGAACCAGTGAGTTAAATGTGGTGTGGTGTATGTTTTATGGGATTCAGGATATTGGGAAGTCCAGTTCTCCATCTTATGCCTGTGTAACAGGAGATGAGCTATTGTACCCTCTGCTAGGTCTCAAAGTGAGGTCTCCCAACCAGGAGCAGGTATGTCACTTGAGAATTTATTAGAAATGAAAGTTCTTGACTCAGATGCTGCTAACAAATTGGACTCTGACAATGAGTCCAGCAGTTGTTGCTATCGTAAGCCCAATGGGGGATCCCAAGGCCTGCTAGAGTTTGAGCACTGCTGTCCTCTACTCCAAGGTGTTCAGTGTAAGGGGCTGGCCTGGGTTGTAGATACACAGTCCAATGCTCTGTCTAGTAACTAGGGTGTATGGACTCAAAGTAGGTCTAGAGATCTGGAGCTTGTCACCCTAGGATGTATTGATGAAGTAGTTCAGCTGAAAATTTTACATGAGGATGAGAAGATACTCAAATGCCGTAGGCCCAGGTACCAAGTGTATGTACTGAAGGTACTCATGCTAAAGCAACTTGCTCTATTTCCAGCTGGTGAGTACATGGTTCTCAAAGCGTAGACTCTGGTGCTTTGGCAAAGGAGGCAGTCATTCTGTTCTCCATCCCCTGGGACTTGAGTGCTGTCTGTTGTGATTCACGGAGCACCACTTCCTCAGGAGCTAACAAATGGCATTTCAGAAGAATGTACAGAGGTGCACAGACTTTGCAGGAAAATGAGAAATTTCAGGCTATTCATCAAAGCCTTACACCTTCCTTTTCAAGACAGGTGGGAAAAATAACATGGAAAAGAAAAAAGAAATCTGTACACAGAGCATCTCATCAGTGAGGAAGGAGTGGTCCAGCTCTTGGCCTTGCTGAGATTTCAACATAGTGTGTGTGTGTGTGTGTGTGTGTGTGTGTGTGTGTGTGTGTGTGTGTAGAAAATTTTCAAATATTTATACATATACTTCCACATATTTAGGCCTGCAGTTCTATTACTTTTCTTGTTATCACAAATCCATGGATACAAAATGATTTCACTCATTATTAAACAACAGAAACTAAAATATTACTTAAGGACACTGGGAATTATTATACCTGAAATCAGACAGAGAGAACAGTTCACCCATCTACAAAATAGTATGTTTTCTACCTAAAGTACACCGATGTTTCTTTTATTTTCTTTTTATTTTTTTAAGACAGGGTTTCTCTATGGAACTCACTCTATAGACCAGTCTGGGCTTGAATTTACAGAGATCTGTCTGCCTCTGCCTCCCGAATGCTGGGATTAAAGATGTGTACCACCACCACCTAGGTGGGTCTTTCTTTTTCTTTCCCTTCCTTCTTTCCTTCCTTCCTTCCTTCCTTCCTTCCTTCCTTCCTTCCTTCCTTCCTTTCTTCCTTCCTTCCTTCCTTTCTTTGCAGTGATGTTTCTTAATTAGAACAAATCATTGAATAAGCAAAAGCAATTTTCTAATTGGCTTCTGTGTAGCAAGAGCCTATTTGTTGGAGATCAATAGGACATCCAGAGTCTTGTCTGTAACAGGGTCTGGGAGGGATGGAGACATTATAGCTAAATAGGGTGCATCACAGGCCCATTCTGCCTGAGAATAATGCAGCTTCAGAAGAGCTGACAATTAGGGTCTGGGTATCTTTGTGAAATTTGCAGCAATGTTAGATTGGTCAGCATCTTGACAACACAAGATTCGGCCTCAAACCCGCACCCTTGGTTTGCCCTCTGGCTCTGATAGACACTGGCTCTGAAACTGACGAGCTATTCTAACTGTCAGTGCCTCTGCTGCCTTTCCATCAAAAGAAGATTTAACCTCTTAGACCTGGTGAAGGTTTGATGAGGACTAAGATGTAGCATTTAAAAGACACTTTACACAAAATGTGCAGCATGATAAGTGATTTTATTATATACCTACTGACTACATGGTACTTTAAAGGAACTCTAAACATCAATTGCATTTGGCCTTCCGCATCCATGGGTTCCTCACCCACAGATTCAACCAACACTTTATTGAAAATACTTGAAAGAAGTTTTTTCTGTACTAAAAAAAAAAAAAAAGTTATCATTATTTTTTTGCTTATCATTATTCCTTAACAATACATTATAAAATCACTTCATAGCATTAGCATTATATTAGATAATACAAGTAATCCAGAGGTGATTGAATTCACAGATTTGCTTAGGTTTATACAGCTCTAGGCTATTTTAGAAGAGGGACATAAGCACTCTGAGAAATTGTTGCCCAGAAAGTATCTGTAACCAGTCTCCTATGGACACGGGACAATTGCTCTTTTCCCCCCCCTCCCTCCCTCCCTCTGCCCATCCCTCCCTCCCTCCGCCCATCCCTCTCTCCCTCTGCCCATCCCTCTCTCCCTCCCTCCTTCCATCCTTCTCTTTCACTATAAGGATTCTCTGAACACCAGAGAGTATTCTATTTAATAGGCACATTATATGACCAAGAAAGAATGTGATCAGTGGGAGAAAGCTTCAAGGGGCCTAGTTGGCAATACTTTTAATGGGTTGTTAGAATTAGATTCAGAATTCAGAGACTTTATCTTTTTTTTTTTTTTTAACTTGAATATATTACTTTTAGTACAGGGGATTGAACCCAGGGCCCCATGTATGCTAGGCAAGCATTCTACCACTCAGGTACAACCTTAGTCCTCCATAGGTCTTTCTCTTTGAGACAGGCCCTTACTAAGTTGTTCAAGATGGCTTTGAATTCCCTCCATAGCCCAGACAAACCTTAAACTTGGGATCCTCCTGCCTCAGCCACCTGAGTAGCTAAGATTACATGACCAGCTTGATTTCTTTTGTGTTTATTGTTGGAGTAATACTCAAAGTTCTGAAATGAATATTGTGTTTTGTTGTCTGCCTTGTTGGCTAGTAAATGCTACATGGTAGCTAATTGTGGATAGTCTATACTTCTGTAAAATAAGCCCCTTTTAGTCCAAATGCTAGCAGAACCAAAGTAAGTGAGTCCAGCTTCTAAATTGGGAAGGTAAACATGTAGGAACAGTAGGTGGTGGAGGTATGGTGTCGAAAGAAGATGTTACCAAGTCTTGGCCAAAGCTGTACTCTGAAATCCTGTGCAGGCTTCTGGAGGCATCTAGCCACAGTTTCCCATGAGTCCCACACAGGTAGCAGTGGCATCTGCTTGATGGGATGTGGTGAAATTTAATGCACACAGAGTTCAAGATAGCAACAGCACCTTAACCTACTCAGTAAGTAGCAGTCCTTGTGATGTCACCCAGCTCAGGAAAACCAGGTGCATCAGAGTATTTGTTTGTCTACACAGGGCACATTCTACTATTTTTTTATTGAACTTTTTGTTGATTCTCTGTGGATTTTGCATCATGCATCCCGATCCCACTCTTCTCCCTGTCCCTTTGCATGTGCCCTCTGCCCTTGCAATCTTCCACTCAAACAAAATAAAATCTAAAAGAAAAAACGAAAAATCTAATCATGGAAGCTGTAGTGTGACAGTGAGTCACACAGTGTATCTTTTAGTCCCTACATCTTACTTGCAAGTGTTCATTGCAATGGGTCATTGGTCTGGTTTGAGGCCTCTGGTTTCTGCTACAGTATTGATACTGGGCCCTCACTGGGACTCTTCTTGAATATCTTGTTGTTGTCCTGTATCATGGAGATCCTGCAACTTTGGGTCTGCAGGACTGGTCCCTTCATGTGCTTCAGGAGATCTTAGATAGGGTAGATGTTGTGATGAGCCAACTCATAGCCCTGGTTCTGGGCTTGGGCAGTTGCTGGGTTGGTAAGCCTGCCAGCTCTCTCTCATCCTCAATACCAGGGTGAGCTCTCCAGTAGCTCACCTTAAGGAGCAAGGAGCTTGGCCAGTTCTCCTGTTCTCACACCGTGGGACTGACTCACCACACCTACACTACCAGAGCCAGCTCTACTGTGTTGCTTAGGGGAGGTGCAGGGGGCACTCTGCTGAGTGCTGCATCTGGTGAGAGGTAGGGTCAGCTCTCTTGCTCTAGTAACCTCAGAGACAGCTTTCCCTCCTGTCACAGTCAGTGAGAGATGGGGTGGAGGTCTTCTCTCCCTCGCCCACACCACCATGTGGCAGATGACGGAGAGGGCCAGATCTCTCACCTCACATTCTTAGGGGCAGGTCATCCATACCCCTGTCAATGGGGTCAGCTCTACTGTGCTGCCCAGGTGAGGGGCAGGGCCTGCTCTCCCTAGTGCTGCAGCTGGTGAGGGGCAGGATCAGCTCTCTAGCCTGCCACAGGTGGCAAGGGGAGAGGGGGAGAGGGCATCTCTCCTTTGCCCTCACCATCACATGGCAACAAGGGGTGCAGGGTGAGCTCTTCCACTTTCATGACCTCAGGGAATGTTCACTTGCACCCCTGCCAGCAGGACCAGCATTGCTGTGCTGCTAAGATGAGGTGCAGGGCCTGCTTTCCCTAGTCCTGCAGCTGGTAATGGTCGGGGCCAGCTGTCCTGCCTGCAGCAGGTGGCAAGGGGTGAGGTGGGAGAGGGCATTTGCACCACCATATGACAGACAAGAAGGGCAGGACCAGTTCTCCCACTCTTACACCCTCAGGGTCAGCTTGCCTGTGCCCCCTCAAACAGGGTAATAGGATCAGCTCTGTTATGCTGCCCAGGTGAGGTACAGGACCTGCTCTCTCAAGCTGAGGAGGTGCAGAGCCAGTTCTCCCTATTGTTGCAGCCAGTGAGGGGCAGGAACAACTCTGTGCACCCTATCCTCTCAGTCTTTGGTGGTAACAGGAGCCATGGACATCAACTCAGACCACAGCTGCATCAGGGCCCAGGGCCATACATCACTTATGACCCTGGGTAGCAAGCAGGCCACGCACCTCCGCCCACTCCTCACTGCCTTCACCTCTTGGGGAGCTGCCTCTTTCCACAGGACACAAACCATTCTCTCTCTCTCTCTCTCTCTCTCTCTCTCTCTCTCTCTCTCTGTCTGTGTGTCTCTCTCTCTCTCTCTCTCTCTCTCTCTCTCTCTCTCTCTCATACCCCACCCTATATTTGCTTGCCATCCTAGAGCCCAACTGCTTGGTGCCACAAGGCACCAGGTGGGCCCATGCTGTCTCCTCTTGGCCCTAGGCAGAGAGCTCAGGGCAGACATTGTCTCCTACTCTGTCTCCACATTCTACTATGTTTTGTTAAATAACTAAAATCATTGAAATCTCTATTAGGTTATTTCCTGTACTTTTATTTTTTTTTTTCAATTGAATATGAGTTGGACCCTTTCACTCCAATAAATATCAAATTAAGACAGAGCTAGGTTTGGAAAGCTAGCTCAGTGATTAAGAATGTGTATGTCTCTTTCTGCAGCCAGAGTTCAGTTCCCTACACCATATAAGGCGGCTCATAACCAGCTGCAACGCCAACTCTAGGAGTTCCAATGCCTTCTTCTGTCCTCTGAAGGCACCTGCACTCACAGGTGCACAAACCCACACACTGATATAGACAAAGACATGTAATTTAAATAAAACAAGACTGAGCTGCACTGTATTTGATGTGCCAAATGATTTTTTTGTTACATGAATTTTATGAGCTAGGTACATCTTTCTCATCAGTAGTTAATCCTCGGTATTTTAAAAGCTTTCCAATGTTTTATCAAATGAATCAGGATGGAATGTCATAATAATATCTAAACTATTGTGTTAATACAGTCCACTGAATGCACATGATGAACTAGCTGTTTTGAAATAGGAGTTCTGGGCTACAGACACAACCATTCTTCCAGAATTTTAGATAATCTTCATCAGCTCTTAAATAAAATTTTAGGTCATCCTGAGAAAGACAAGTGACATGAACTCTTATTCAAATGAACACATTATTCAAATGTGGAAAATTGTGGGTGGTTTGAACCTTGAAGCAGTGAGTAAAAAAGGCTTTCTTATACTAAAGTCAGAAAGAATCACTATTGGCTGAAATTTCCCTAACAAAACAAAGATTTAAGCTGTTTATTAGAAAGTACTCAGAGGTAAAATGAAATTAATTGCTTCATGCAAATTATATAGATTTTTTTTAAAGGAGGTCTAGATTGACAGGAAGACAAAAATGCTACCGTATTTGATTATTTGGATTATGACTTTTAATTTTTCTTTTCTTTTTAATTTTTTTCTTTTATAAAAAAAATAGGTTCTTTTCTCATACAATATATCTTGCTTATGGTTTCCCCTCCCATGACTCCTCCCAGTTCCTCCCACTTCCCCTCCTGTCTAGACCCACCCCCTTTCTGTCTCTCATTAGTAAAGAACAGATTTCTAAGAGATAGCAACCAAACATGACTAAACAAAATATAATAAGATAAAGCAAAACTATCAGAGTGTAACTGGATATGGCAACCCAACAGGAGGAAAAGAGTCCCAAGAACAGGCACAAGAGTCAGAGACCCCCTCGTTCTCACAGTCAAGAAGCCCATGAAAATACTAAGCTAGTAGCTGTAATATACATGCAGAGTACCTGGTGCAGACCCATGCAGGTCCTGTGCTTGCTGCTTCAGTCTCTGTGAGTTTGTATCTGCCTTGCTCAGTTGATTCAGAGGGCCTTGTTCTCCTGGTGTCCTCCAGCCCTCTGGCTCTTATAGGCTTTCCACCTCCTCTTCTGCAGGATTCCCTGACCTATGAGGGGAGGGATTTGATGGAGACATTCAATTTAGAATCTCTCTCTTTATAATGTCTGCCTATGGGTCTCTGTATCTGTTTTCATCTGTGCCGAAGGAAGCCTTTTTGATGCTGACTAGATAAGGCACTAATCTGTGAGTCTAGCAGAATATCATTAGGAATTATTTTATTGATTTTTATTTTATTCTTAGATGATAGTGTTTGGATTTACCCTGGGTTTCTGGACTTTCTAATCTCAGGTGGTTGGTTACCCAAGCAGTCATGGGTGTGGGTTCCTTCTTGTGGCACAGGCTTTAGGTCAAATCAGACATTGATTGTCTACTCCCACAGGTTCTGTGCAAATTTTCTACATTAGCAAATAGCATTGTGTGATTTTAATCACATACAACATGGAGTTCTGAAGTAGTTAGACATTGTGGAATGTTAACTCTAATGATTTAACAAATCCGTTTTCTCATATAGCTGTAATTTATATGGTGGAGCAAGATAACCATTTTCATGATTCTTATTCAACATAATACTTGAAGTACCAACTGGAACAGTTAGGCAAGAGAAAGAGAGTCACTTATGCTGGGAAAGAAGTCAAATTGTCTGTGTTTGAAGATGGCACCATCTACCATCTGTGGAAGAGAACGATGATGACAAGACACCCATGGCCACTAAACCTGCTAATACTAAGTGAATTCTGCCAAGTTGAAGGTTATAAAGCCAGTATACAAAAATCAGTATTTCTGTACAGCAGGAACAGATTATCTCCAATAGTCTTCTCTTTTTTTCTATTTAATAATTAAAAAAAAAACCATACACACACACACACACACACACACACACACACACAGAGTTTCCTTGAATTCATTCACCAGCTAGATCAATGTAGTTTGGGCTGGCTTTGGTGACTGATGGAGGAGCAGATAATTCAGGCTTCAACCTCTCATAGGTGTATTTGTATTAAGCCATCACCATGCTGTGGGTGGTAACTGACATGCTAGATACCCTTCTTGAGGGCAAGCAGATGTCAGAACCCTGTGCACATCTATACTCTTCCCACTGCCTATACTTAGAGACCTAGCCAACCCTGGACAGTTCACAAACCAGCTGAGAAGCATGATTGTATCTGGCTCACATATGAGTATGAAGAAGTTAAGACATGGGTGGCTTATGGCTTCCTGTGGTCAGCTTCTGTCATAAGTCACAGAACTGTGGCTTCTGCCCACAGCTCCTCTGCTGAGTGCCATTGGCTTCACTTCAGGATAACCACAATAAATATAACTCACTCATTAATTTATTTTTCTTAACATGTTACTTGTCTAATGTTATATTTGATCTCTAACTGGATCTCCTAACTCCATGCATAAAATCTGTTTGTTATTTTCTTCTGAACCTGAAGAGCTGGGAGAATTCCCCTCCATGTTTATTGGCATAGAGACAAGCAATGGCATCACTTTGGATTATTTGGCATTCACCTCATGCTGCTTTAGTCCTGAGGAGGATCTCAGTTCTCTTGTGGTTAGTGACATCTGCTGAAGAATTAACAGTGAAAACATTCTGTTCTCCTCACAGAATCATGTCAATCCTGCCATGGACTTCACACAGACTCCTCCTGGGATGCTGGCTCTGGACAACATGCTGTATTTTGCTAAGCACCATCAGGATGCATACATCCGGGTAAGTGTGCTGGTTCTTCTCAGATACTACCAGGGTCCTATGGAATTCTGTTTTCAAACCTACGCACAGAAGGAGATTATTATTAGATGAGTCACCCAGTGGATTTTCTTTTACCACTGGTAAACTAAAGAAATGAAATTTGTAGAACGAATCTTAAAAGGTTTTATTAGTAAAAACAAACCCAGAGCCAGGTATTGGGGTGAATGCTGAAAGATCAGAGTAACAGAACAAGCCACAGCCACCTCACCTTACCAATTCCTCAGCTGATCCTGTTTCCTCAGACTGGAAGCCTCTCAGTCCTCATCCAGATCTCAGCTGAACTGCTGCTCAAAGCCTAAAAGCCTAACCAGGCTCTAGTTCCTGGTCCTCACTCCTTATATACCTTTCTGCTTCCTGCCATCGCTCCCTGGGATTAAAAGCGTGTGTCACCATGCCTGGCTATTTCCAGTGGGATATTGAACTCACAGAGATCCAGATGGATCTCTGCCTTTGGCATGCTAGGATTAAAGGTGTGTGTGCCACCATTTTCTGACCTCTATGTCTGCCTAGTGGCTGTTCTGTTTTCTGACCCCAGATGAGTTTATTATGGTACACAATATATTGGAAAACACAATATCACCACAGAAATTGATCAAGACGCTAAAATAAGAATGCTTAACTTTTACATTTTTTCCATTTATTTAAACATAAAGTTGTTACTGGGAAATGATTTCTATAGTTTAATATTGAAATGTGATTAAAAAAACAATTAAGTAACAAAAGGAACAGAAATGAACTGCATATCCAAATCTTGCAAAACCTCAAATTTGGTGGAGAGTCCCTTTAGACTTATTCCTGTGGTTAGAAAGAGGCCCAGGATGTGCTTACTGCTACATTGCTTCATTTCAGTCTAATGTTAAGAGATACAATTAAAAAAAAGCACAAATAAAGAGAAAAATGGGAGAGTTGTGGAGAGGAATCTTCCCACAGTTTATAACAGACTGGGCTCTAAATTAGGTTGTTGATGGGAGGCAGAAGGAAATGGAGAGCTCTGTGCTTCTGTGAAATAGCAGACACCACCTGGTGCCTGGGCAGTGCCCTGCAGAGAAGAGAGTGGGTGACAGTACCATAAAAGCTTGTGTCTTGGATTGTACATCTGAAGCCCTGGATTTGTGATGACGCCGTGTCCCTGTCTTCAGGGAGGAGAGCTGAGATGTAATTGGGATGGAATAGGTGCAAGACTGAAATCAAGGAGTGAATGAAAAGGGAGTTGGCGTGTAGTTACAATGATGACTAGCCCGGAGGTTAGAAAACATTTGAAGGACAAATTGCTCAAAGTAAGAAGAGTCGGGCTGTGCTGAAAATTGAACATGTCTTCCAGGTACTGGGACATTCTCTAGAGGACTTTAAGTGGCTTTGGTTTCCTGGAGATATGACTGGCACTGTTACTAGTTAGTGATTTCAATGTGGATGATTCCATTGTGTCTGGGCTAAAGTTTCTTCTGTCAAACAAGGGAAACATGGGGGCTCTCAGCCATGATGGCATTTCCTGAGCAGGTCTTTGGAAATGAGTGTTGTTATGGCCACGGGAAGATATTGGATATATTTGGGTAGTCTGCAGTGAGAAACCCAGCAGTGACTCCCTTGAATGAAGTCATGTTGACTCCATATTCTCTGTAGGCCCCATATTTTAAATGTATGTAGTTTGAGAAGCTTTGACCTATTTTGAATTGGTATTTGGAATTTGAGTATATGAAGGACTTCATAGTCATCTCTCTGAAAGGTTTGAAGTCTGGTGCATGGTCAGAAGTTCAGTCTTTCCTAAGATAATAATTTTTCCATAAAATTTTGATCTGTGGCCCAGCATGGTGACCACATGCCTTTAATTCCAGTATTTGGGAGGCAGAATCAGGCTGATCTCTGTGAGTGTGAGGCCAACCTGTTCTACATAGTGAGTTCCAAACCATCCAAGGCTACATAGTGAAAGCCTGTCTCAAAATAAATAGACAGACAACAAAGAGAATGCCCTACCATCGCACATACAAAAAACCTCCCTTAATTTCAGTTATGTATATACATATCCACTGCAAAGGCATTTTCTGTGGATGCAATCTGTTTTCATCACAGGAAAATTAGTATTTAGAGAGATCGCACAATATCTAGCCTTGGAGGATTGAGTATGAACAGTAGAAGCCAAGTAGAAATTGAATTTCACATCAACTGATTGATGGTTGCAGATAAATGCCTCTAAGATTAGAGCTCGCTGATGCCAAATGTATTGTTAATTGCATAAGAAGCATATGTCTTATGAAAAGTAATTTAATGTTTTAAGCTTGATTTCTCAATGCATTTTCTAGACTCTGATAAGTGAAATCAATACCATGGCAACCTGAAAGAACTTTGTATCTAACAGAGATTTGAGAGATGCTTGGGGCAAAGCAAGGCGTGTCTTTTTTGTTCTCCTGCACTTTTCTTTACAGGTTGAAATATATGCACCTCATATATTATTAAATTTTCTCACAAGAGTCCCTTCCATGATGTTTTCTAGGTCCCATGTGAATTTGGCACATTGCTAGATGGAAGGCAAAAGCTATGTCTATAAATGCCACTTAATGTGCAGAGTCTGAGGTTTTCTGCAAGTTGGGTTTTGGTGAATGAAGATAGACATTGTGGTAGTTAAGTACAAGTGCTCTGCAGCCCAGAGTGACCCCAGTCAGATGGCTTCATTTGATCTGTGACCTTGGAGGTCCCTTTCAAAACATTAAGAGGGATTTTTTAAAAATAGTATTTTATTAATTCCTTAAAGATTTCATACAGTGTATTTGGATCATATTCACCTGTCCTAACTCCTCCTAGATCCACATCCCTATCCCATACAACTTCTTGTTCCCTCTCCATCTCCTCATCCAGTCTGGTTTGTGCTGGCCAAGTACTCATGAGAGTCAGATCTGCCTGGGAGTTTGACTAATGTATCAGGAGTCATACCTTTAGAGAAAGTTGTCTCTGCCTTTCCCACCAGCTATTAAGTGCCAGTAACACCTCAGCTAAGGGAAGGATTTCATCTAGTTTGAGCTGGCACAGGTCTTATGCATACAGTCACAGTCTCTGTGAGTTCATGGTGCATCTGCCTTGCTGTGTCTGGAAAACATCATTTCCCTTAACTCATCTACCACCTCTGGAATCTTTTTTTTTTTTTTTAAAGTTTATATTTTGATAAAAATCGACTCTTTTTTTTTTTTTTTTAACAATGTCAAACTCCAGTATGTATTCAGCTATGGTTTATTATGTGTGTTATTTGATAGATTCATCTTTTGTACTTGAATAGAGATTTGCCGTTCATGTTCTTTGCCACTCAAATTTATGGTCGGGATTTGTTTCCAAAGAGAAGCTATGTGCTGGGTGTGGTGGTGCACCCCTTTCATCCCAGCACTCAGGAGGCAGAGGCAGAGGCAGATGGGTCTCTGTGAGTTTGAGGTCAGCCTGGTCTACAAAGCAAGTTCCAGGACAGTCTTTGAGAGGGGTGGGGAGGAGGGAGGGAGGGAGAGGTGCCCCCCCCACACACTAATATTCCCTTTGTTTTTGACATTCCTCTACCTTTACGCTTCCTTGATCGTTTTGTTTTTAGGTGCTCTGTGTCCCTGCCTTTGTCTTAGCAACCCTAGGCACCTGCATTTGTGTGTCTGTCACTTTGAAGATATTCCTCACCTTTGCCCTTCTGTTGACAAATTGCATTATTTTTTGCTCTGAAGCCATTTGGTCCTGCCTCTCCGGGTTGTTGCTTAGCTTCTCTGGAGATTTCTTTTCCTCTATCTGCCTGTGAAATGTACATGACACTTATGGCTCTAACTGTGAACTTTTGCAGGCTTCATGAGTTTTCTGAATAACTACAGATCTCTACAATGAGCTAAGTGTTGGCCAGTCCTCAGGGAACGGGTTGCTAGTGAGTTCTGACACAGGAATTTCCTGTCTGGATCAACAGGAGAGGAGCACATGGTGTGGGGATGAAGAGACCAAGTCAGGCAGTTTTTATGTCACTTGAAATGTACTTTGGTATGATAGATAGTGGGTACTGGACAGTGGTCAGTCTCCAACACAGATGTGAGGCAAGTTTCTTGAAGGAAGTGTTATATCTTAGTATTCTATTGTGGTGAAAGATACCATGACCAAGGTAACTTTTATAAGCATTTAATTGGGAGTTGGCTTACAGTTTCAGAGGGTTCGTCCATGATCAGCACAATGGGAAACAGACAGACATGGTGCAGGAGCAGTAGCTGAGAGCTTTACATCCTGATCTGCATGCAGCAGGCAGAGAGAGAGAGAGAGAGTGAGACTGGGCCTGGTGTGAGCTTTTGAAACCTCAAAGCTTACTCTCAGTGATACACCTCCTCCAATAAGGCCATGCCTCCTAATCCTTCTCAAATAGTTCCACTGACTGGAAACCAAACATTCAAATATATGAGACTATAGGGACCATCCTCATTCAAACCACTACATGGTATTGACTGGGTGTTTCAGTTACTTAAACCTTTCTGTTGATAAAATACCTTGACAAGAGCAATTTGGTGGAGGAAGGGTTTATCTCAGCTGACAATGCAATTGGACACAGTTCACTATGACAAGGGAATCATGGTGGGAGGAGCTTAGTCAGGAGGTCATATTGCTGGGGTCAAGAAACGGGAGAGAAATGTTTGTCATCAGCTAGCTTCTGCCTTTTAGCCAGTCTGGGACCCTAGCTCAGGAAATGGTGTTGCCCACTCTTAGTGCGGGCATTCCTCCTCGGTTAACCTGATCAAGACAATCCCTCCACACACGCTGGTGTAATTCAGCCTTCTGTCAAGCTGACAATATTAACCATCATACCAGGTGAAGGGAAGACCTGGATGAAGTGTCAAGTAAAGGAGAAAATGTGAGTGAGGTGTGACAGTGTGTGCTTTGTTCAGGGAGCCAATGAAGGCTAAAATAGCACAGGCAATATGGGAGTGGCATCGATGGTCCTAGCCCAACAGGCAAAGTGGGGACAGGTCACTAGAGACCTTTGAAACCATATTAAAGGTGTTTTTCTGAACCTAAACGTCATTTCCAAGCAGATACAACAGTTTACAAACAATAAACCTAAACTTTTATCAAGGGAATCAAGCAGAAATAGTAATTTTAGAAAAAGCACTGCCTTGCCAGAAACCCAACATGAGGCTAGGGGTTAGTGAAGAAAGCCAGGGCTGGGCAGCAGGAGCTAAGGCTGTGAATATGCTGTGGAAAGGGAGCTTAGGGAGTTGAGAAGTTGTAGAGAAGTGATGTTAACCCAACCTAGGGTGGGGGTGTGGCAGTGGGGAGAAGCAATTCGGTTGCAGAAAAAGTAAATTTGGCTATTCAAGGAAGAGGAGGGGGCCTTCTGGCTTGAGGGCCCTGGGGAGAGTGGTGGCTTTGGCCATTTGGAGGCCCCTGCCAAGCCCCCCCCACCTTTTTCCTGATCTGTGCCTTTGGACCATCTGCCTGAGTGTCTCTGTGAAGCAGACAGTGACCTTGAGGTGCAGAGCTGAAACCCACAGGGCATGGCATCCTTTGTATTCTAACTTTTAAGGTTTTGTACCTTCTCCCGTCTGTGCATCTGTATTATTGCCAAGTTCTCCTTCTACATCACCCCTGTGGCTTTGTCTCTCACTACCCACCCTTTTCTCTCTGTCCTCTGAACTCCTATCTAACCCTTTGTTGCAACAAAATTATGACAGGCCTTAAGTTAGCCAGGCAGATCCCCACCTGAGTGTTTGTGACACCGTTATGCTTGAATGTTTCATGCCATCTGCCCGGTGGACAATCAAGGCAAAGCTCATCTTTAGATAACCCCCTGGCTCTCTCCCTGGAGGATATTATTGACCCTGCACCTTGGACACTCAAATTGAATTCCTGTGACCTTTTATAGTGTTGAATATATTTCCCTGTGCTTTGTGTCTCCTGTAGTTGGCTAAAATGAACTGTATGAGCAGACACCAAAGTTCACTTAAGATCCCAACTACTGACCCAATGTCTAGTGCCTAATAACTTCCAATAATTTCTTATTAATCAAGCAATTAAAGAATTAGTTTGGCAACACAAAAATGGACTCCATGTTTGTTTGTTTGTTCGTTTTTATATGCTTTTTGTTTCATTTTGTTTTGGTACTTTTTTGTCTTACTGTTTGCTTGATTTTCGTTTCCTCTTTTTTGAGAGATAGAGAAAGAACATGAAGTTGAGTGGGTAGGGAGGTGAGGTATATCTGGGAGGAGTTGTAGAAAGGGAAATAGTATGATCAAAATGTATTATATGAAAAAAAAAACTTTCTTAAGGAAAAAAAGACTGGAATTTTCTTAGCTTTATCTGAAATTCATAGCCTTCATACTTAGAGCACTTCTAAAGATATTGCTTGCTGCCTGAATTTCTTGATGGGTGGCTAGGTTTCTTTTGTAATACTTAAATAAACTGCAGTAACTGTGTTCTAGTGAAAACTATAGATTTAATTGAATTACCCCACAGTTGGATGGGCACAGAAGCTGAGGAGGAATTACAGATCTGAGCATCTTGCTGTGTGTGGAGTGAAATCACCATGTGATTTCAGATATGAATCTTTCATCATATTATCAAATATTTGATTAACACCAAACAATGTTATTTCAAGGAACAAGAGAGCCTGGTGAAGGTGTCAGAGCAGAGCATTCTTGATTGATCTTTTGTTTCAAAGTAGTGACATGAAAAGTAGCATGAAGAAGCAATCCAAATATTCAGAACCCATTGTCAGTCATGGGACTGACCCTTACAGAAACCAGGTAAGTTTTAAATATGAGACAATAAAAGCCAAATACATGCAAATGAGATTCTTCTACGATTGCTTCTCTATTGTCAGAGAATACAAAAGATATGGAGGGCAGGGGAAGCGTATGTCCTTAGACGCTAAAAGAAAGTTGAAGAAAATGCCCTTAAGAGTTACAATCATTCATGCATTGTCTCATTCATGAATACTATCAAACACCTAGTAAACATGGTACCATGTACAGTGGATGTGGTAGTATGGGAAAAAGCTGAAGATTGGGCTCTAATATAGAGGAAATAATCACACACACACACACACACACACACACACACACACACATGCACACATGCACACATGCACACATGCATGCAGTAGTAATAATTACTTTCTATTTGAGAAATTCCTTGTTTCCTTTGGGAGTTTTAGGTGTACACTATACTGAGAACCCCTAATAAGTCATAAAAGCTCTGTTTGATAGCATGAAGTTTTTCATAATGTGTGGAACAGGCCAATATTTCACAATTTTATGGAGTATTATACTGTTTAGCTATATCAGAATCATTGAAGACTTCCTCCTGTGACCTGACTTTAAACAATGGCCTGACTTCCTGAAGGAACCAGGTGGTGGTTGGTCAGTGTGGAATAGCGCAGACCTAACCCTTTGTTCTGCTTCAGTTCTTGTAGGGCTATATCATAAATATGTTTCCCTAGTGAAACTGCTCCTTCACTGATTTATAGACTCTTACCAACAAAGGTGTTATTTAACAGAATTTATAAGATCTGGAGGCTTCCAGGAGCAAAATGAAATGTTAATCCCGGCAATGGTTTGTTCTTTACATAACCTGCAATTCTTTCTTTTATTGAGGTATAATTGGTCTACAAAAACAATTTGCATAATTAATGTATGCAATTTGGTGAAGTACCCTGCAATTCTTGTACAATTCTTGCTTCATCGTCCCTTCTAATTTATGACTAGCATTTTATCCACTGTAATATCATGGGCTACTAGGTGACTATAGAAGAAGATAATGAATTTCCTGATAAGGAATATAGAAATGCTTTAAAAAATAAGATTAATTATACCAGTTTCATGTAATTGCAGACCAGGGCATATATATATATTTCTAGTATTATACCAAATCAGAACAAAAAACATTGATAATGTCAAGTATGAGATTGTGGGGAAAGACAGATATCTCTACTTAAGAATGAGTTTCTCAAGGTCTTTTTTGTTAGAGCCATTTTTTTCCCAGAGACAAAATATGGAAAGTATATCTATACTATTTAAAAATCTATAATGGGGTTTTCTCCCTATCTACCAAACAATGCTTTTTGAAATTAGTTGGCAGGGTTAGGGTGGTGGCAAATCCCTGCTATCCTAGCACTTGAAAGGTAGAACCAGTCTGGTCTCAGGTAGTGACACTATCTCAACAACATAAGTAAATGAACGTAAGTAAGGGAGAGAGGGAGGAAGAAACAGAGAAGAGAAAGATGGGAGAGACTAGTTAGATACTGATCTGAGGCTATGGAGACAGAAACCTCAGGGAGTGCTCCTGGATGAGAAGTATGAATAGTATGAGGCTTGGAAGACATTGTGATCTCCTACAATGTGCAGGATGATCACGGGGCTCTGCACCTCGTCTTCTATCTGCATATCCCTCTGCTCTGCCAATTTAGCAGGGAAGCTTATGTTGTTTCCTTCCTGAGGGACAGAGAGCTCCTGCACAATTATTGCAGCGAACACTTACTCAGTATTGGAGCTTGCTGGTAGGTATCTGCAAGGTTTTTGTTGATTGCTCACCACACTGTTCTTCAGTTGGTACTTTCAGTATTTATGCTTGAGGGAACTGACACAGAGAGGGCCTGCCCAGGGTCACAGAGCTAGAGGTGTACCAGAGCTCAACTTTTAAAAATTATGATTTTAACATTTATTTTTATTAAAATATAGTAACTTCACTTCTCCTTCCCCCTCTAGCCTCTCTCATATCCCTAAAATTAATAGCTTATTTTCTCTGATTATTATCATAGATGTGTATGTATAAACATATGCATGTGCATACACACACACACACACACACACACACACACACACACATATAAAACATACAATGTAGCTATCATCCTCATCAAAGAAGCTTCACTTTACAGCACGTGGAAACCATCACAGAAAACCCCAACTGGACACAGTACAGAGATCAGTGTAATCAGTCAATGCACAATGCAGTTTCACAGCAGACATTGTGATACTCTGGCTCTTGTAATTTTTCTGCCTTCTCCTCTAGGATGTTCCCTGAGCTATAGATGCAGAAGCTGTATCTGCTGGGTCTGGGATCTCCATGATCTGTTGATCTCTGCACTGAGTCCAGTTGAGGTTTTCTGTGATAGTTTCCATGTGCTACAGAGTGAAGCTTCTTTGATGAGGGTGATAGCTACATTTATCTCTGAGTTTAAGGATAAGATTTAGAATGTAGTTAGGGATTATGCTGGTCTAGCAAAAAGGCAGTAGGAGATTCTTTTCTGCAGTCCATGACCTCACTGTCCCTGGGAAGCGGGCTAGGTTTCCAGTACCAACCATGACTTCCCTTCTGTTGAGTGAGCCTGAAATACCATTAGACAGCTGTTGGTTGCCACTGACTCCTGAGCGCCATTTCTTGTATTTGCCATGCCATTGTTGTGGTCTGTAGGTATTGCAGCTGGGTAGGACTACTTAATTTTCTTCCCTCTCTCGGCAAGCCAGACCAAGAAAGAGGCTCTCAGCTCAAACCCAAGTGGAACCATCCAAGTTGTGTGGTCTTCATTTCCCTTTACAGCTAGATGGTATTCAGTTGTGCATATGTATCACATTTTCATTATCATCCATCTGTTAAAGGACATGTGGGATGTTTTCTTTTCCTGGCTATTGTGAATAGGGCAGCAATGCAGATGGCCAAGTGAGCAACTGTGGAGTATGATGTTGAGTCCTTTGGGTATATGCCATGGGGTAGCATAGCTGGACCGTATGGTAGAATGGTAGATTTACTCTTAGTTTTCTGAGGATTCCCATACTGATTTCCAGAGTGGCTGCACCAATTACTTCTGGATAATCTGGTGTTTTGGGGGCTAGTATGGAGCTTTCAGCCATTCTCAGGTGAACCCTTCAGAAGTTTTCTGCCCCACCAGTCCCGTATTTACTGAGGGAAGGAAATTCGATTTCCCTGGAAGCAGTTCTTTGTAGCGTGAATCTTAAATGGTCTTATTAATAAAATCAAACCTGAGGCCAGTTATTGGGGTGAATGCTGGAAGATCAGAGAAGCAAAACAGGCCACAGCCACCTCACCTTGCCAATTCCTCAGCTGATCCTGTTTCCTCAGACTGGAAGCTTCTGAGTCCTCATCCAAACGGATCTCATATGAACTGCTGCTAAAAGCTTACAAGCTTAACCAGCCTAAAAGCTCAACCAGCTCTAGTTCTTGGTTTTCAGGCCTTATATACCTTTCTGCTCCCTGACATTACTTCCTGAAATTAAAGGCTCACTTCCTGGGATTAAAGGTGTGAGTCACCATGCCTAGCTGTTTCCAGTGTGACTTTAAACTCACAAAGATCTGGATGGATCTCTGCCTTAGGAATGCTAGGATTAAAGGTGTGTGTGCCACCATTTTCTGGCCTCTCTATCTAGTGGCTGTTCTGTTCTCCGACCCCAGGTAAATTTATTAGGTTGCACAATATTTTGGGGAACACAATACCACCACAGTTCATCATAGTTCTCCTTGTGTTAATCAGTCGCCTAGACACCTTACTCTATTCTATTTGTCTTTTTGTTTTGTACGTCTGCTTGATACTCCTAGATGTTACTTATCTTGGTGGCCATTGATAAGACTCGTCTCCAGCTGACTGAACTTCTCAGCCCATTTCTGGTAACTGGGAGGTCTTTATCTGATGGTACTAGCTGTGCCCTTTGCCACTACTCAGGTAGTGCTGAATAGATTCTCAATCTTCTGTTTGCTCTTCCCCACCCAGAGACCAGGGCTTCATCTTGTCCTGGATGTTTATTCTTTTTCTGAAAATAAAGGATTTAACCCCAGACCCTTGTGATGAGGGAAGGGGGGATGGGTAGTTATACTTCACAGTTTCTCCTGCTGTAAAATTTGAAAGGAAAGAAAGAACACCATCCACTCAGTGTAAAATCTCTGGGTTGTGTTCTGGGAGCTGTGAGTACCATCAGCCCCCTGGTGGCTGTCAGAAACAGAAAAGCATAGTCGCTGCCCACCAGCTCATCCTGCAAGGAAGCAGGATCTAGTAGAGGAGTCCACGTGCGCTAAGGCGGGTGCGGGTGGATGCTGACTCTTCAAAGTGAATTAAGGAACTTTTCACATTTCCAAGGGGGAAATTGGCAGTTTTCCAAGCAGCATAATTACAGGACAGTGTGTAATATGTAATTAAACTTAACTATGAAGCAAATGATTGGAATACAACTTGCTGGAACATCATTTTTTTGTTCCCAGAGCACTGACAGATCTTCCCCTCCCCTTGTCCCTGAAGCAGCCTCAGCAGCAATTGCTCCTAATTTTTTTCAAATAAAATTATATGTTGCCAGTTAAACACACAGATTCGTGTAAAGGAACCTTTTTCATTTGAGTGACATCTTCCTTCTAGGTGATGAGGAACAAAGGTTCAGCTGAGAATAGCAGGGACCCTCAGCAGAGCCTTGCAGGGACTTTTAAAAATGATTCTTTGTTTAACAATCCATGTAAATACTTTATTCCTGCCTCTTATCTTCTTGTTTTCATTCTTTCTTTGACCAAGGTCCATGGCTCAGAGGCTTGTTTTTATGTACAGTTTTTTTTTTTAATTTTTTTTTCATGCTTTAAAAATAGCAGCATTAATTTCGTTGATTGTGAATACGCAAGCTGTTACTGCCAAACAAATGGGACCCCTTGAGAGTGTGAATGCATGTGATTAGATTTACTAATCGGGCTGGAACGCACAAATTCTGACTTCCAAAGCCAAAGATTTGAATGGAATGCTTCAGTCCTTAGGATGAGATCATTGTTAAACATGGGCCTGGCTAATTTCAGAGGACTGGTCCTTTGGGGACAGAGGGCAGACACACAGGGACACACTGCTGGGCGCAGTGAATATATGGTGTCATTAGACCACCTGCCACCTCCCATCCTTTTCTGTTCCTTCTGTTCTCCCATGCTTTTCTGTTCCTTCTTCACAGTGTCTGGGCTGTCAGAAGTTCTGTTTGAACATGGGTATGTCCCTGATTGATTTAGTCATTCTTGGTTCCAGGCCAAGCTGAGATACAAGTTCAGAGTTTTTCACCCAGTTTCATGCAGGATCTTCTGGTTAATTTTAAAGTAATGGGAAGGATTGGCATGGTGCTTACCTACATGCTTACCATGTGGGAGGCCCTGGGTTAAACCTACAGTAACAAACAGAAACAGTAGACTTTAAATTATTGGTGTGTTAGCTGGAAAAAAAATCTCCCTGTATGATGAACTCTATGTAGTTGGCACATTACAAACCCAAGTCCATTGTGACTTATTAGCTATAGAAGGTTTAGGTGTGGCTGCAACCTGTTTGGCCCTGTTGGTATTAGCTGCTGCTTCTTAAGGGCTGCCTCAGGTCGAGTTCAGTTCTTATTTCTGCACATCTGTTCTCCAGGTTGAACCCACCTTGTTTGTTTTATTTTCTTACTTGATGATTTCATTAAAGGTTTGTTGGACCTTTGTGACAAGCCCTGCTTCTTTCTGCTGTACTTACGAAGCCCCTTTCTTCAAGTGTATGTCCGTCTGCGGGGCCAGTGCAGAGCTCCCTCGGGGCTTGCAGCTTCTTCCTCCTGCATGGCACTCACTGATGCAGTTGTAGTTCAGGAGCTCAGAGAGTAAAAGCCCACTCCACTCCTGCCCATTCCTTGGAGCGGGAAAGGTCCCAGAGAGAGAGACAGGAGGCTTACAGTCCTTCGTGACTTCTTGTTATTTCTCACTGATGGCCTTTGCACAGTTTTAGGTTTATAGAAGAATTGCTTAGCAGTTGCAGGGAGTGTTGCTTTGAGAAATCATGTCATCTGTGAACAAATGCAGAAAGATTGTTTGTTTCTTCCTAATCTGCAGCAGTTTTTCTTCTTATTACCTTATTTCATTCCTAGGACTACTAGTAAGATATTGAATAGGAATGGTGGGAGTATTGTATCTAATTTTAAGGACAAAGTGATGGGTGTCCCACCTCTAAGTATGACGTTAGCTGTTGTTGTTTTCTTATGTATGTTCTTTACAAGATTGATACAATTTCTTCTGTTTTTAATTTCATGAGCGTTTTGTCATGGTTAGGTGCTATATGTTGTTCAGTGCTTTTTTGAATTTATTGGCATTAGTATATCTTAAACTTGTTAATACTATGGTTTATATCAATCGATTTTCAACTAATTGTGATGTGTGATTATTTTTATTCACAATTAGGTTATACTTAATGTTTTATAGTTTCCTTAGTTGATATGTCATTGTGCTTTACATTGCATAAAATGTACTTCGCACATAATGGACATCACCACAAAGGTCAGGAGTGGTGTGCTCTTTTCCCCTCATGTTTACTATTTTAGCCACCCACTTCGTCCCTACTCTCATCCTTTTCTTTATTGTGGTAATTACCAATATGTTCCCCATTTTGTGATTTTTAAAGAATGTCATGTAGGTGGAGTCGTGAGCATTTAGAGTTGGGGCTAGATTTCTGCGCTGGGAACAATGTTCTACAGTGTATAGGTTATCTGCAACAAAAATGTTCTCTTTTGTTTTTCCTAAGTAATGTTCAATGGATTCATATGACACAGTTTGTTTTACTGTTTGCTCATTGACAAACATGATTCATTTGTAGTTTGGACTATTATGAATAAAACCACTATGAATATATGTATACAGCTGTCTGTGTGAACACTGACTTCCTAGTTCTCTATGTTAAATGCTTATGGAGAAATGTTGCATCTATGTTATAAGAATTGCTGATCTTAAGTCCCTCTTCTTTGTCAGGCCTTTGGTTTTGGTGTTCGGATGATCTGGCCTCCTAAGAGAGTTTAGGAATGAGTCCTTTCCTTCTGTCCTCTGGAATAAAGTGTAAGGAATCAGTTCCTGTCATTCCTTAGCTGTTTGATAAAATTCACCAATGAAACCATCTGTGCCTGATGCTTTCTGTTTGGGATTAAATTTCTTTAATATTCCTGGAAGCACTCAGATGATCTGTTTTGGTACATCATGTCATTCAAGAAATTAGTTCTTTCCTCTAAGTTGTTGACTGTGTGAGCATAGAGCTGTCTGTGAGATCATGTTACTGGCTCCTTTTGCATTTTCAGTGTCTGTAATTTGTTTGTCTCCCTTTTCCTTCGGTTAGTTAGTATGTAATAATTGTTCTTGATTGTAACAAAGAGTCAACTTGATTTCCTTGGTGTTTCTCTATTGTGTTTGCTTTTGATGTCATAGATTTCTACTCCTGCTTGTATTCCTTCCTTTGGCTTTTCATTTTTCTTCTTTTTTCCCCTATGGTGAAATTGTAGAAGTTGCTGTTCCTCCTGCAGGATTTTGGCTTAGCTAAACCTCTTTGGGACTTGTGTCGTGGGAGTGATTATGCTTTGCTTTACTATACCTTCCTGGTGCCTTGAAAATCTCCATCTCAAGGTTATTTTTCATTGCAATAAGAACTGTTAGCTGAACATCACCATCAAGTCCTCTTAGCTTTACCCTCAAACGATGCTCCCAGCTGACTTTTATACACACCCATCACACTGCTGAAATAATGCATCACATCAGCTCCTTCTCCTGAAGTTCTGTAACAACTCACTGGTTGGCTCTCACTGCTTCCCGATTTCCTCTCCTTATCTGCTTTCAACATGTTAATACCTCATTGAAATATAGTGAGATCCTTCCAAGTCTGGCCAAAGCATTCCTGCCATGTTCATAACCGTTAATGGTTCCCTTCTAATACAAAGTATGATCTAGAACATTCACTGGAGCTCACCTCCATCTGTTGTGTCCTTTCCTTGGGGAGTACAACAGAGATGTCTGTTTGAGCATGATGGGGAACTGACACCAGCATAGATTCTGCTAAAATCCAATGTAGTGAACCAATGAGCTTGGAGTTATTTACATGAGTAGGGATGAGGAGTTATTTACAGGAGTAGGGGTGAGGAGTTCTTTACAGGAGCACAGATGACTCAAAAGCAACTGTGTCAGCAAAAGCTCATCTCGACATGGGTAATGACTCATGGAAGCTGCAGCGCTAGAGTTGTCTTTGTGACTTGGGGACATCTGGACTGGTCAGAGTCCCCTTTCTCCGCAGCTGTCCCCTCCTGCTGCCGTGGGTTTCAGGATCCTTGTCAGTTGCCCCTTCCCCAGGCTTGTGAGGCTTGGTTTCTTCCCGAGCCTTCCCTTCTCCCTCTAAGAGGGGACGTTTGGATTCGGAGAAAATTGCTATACAGCAACATCCTGTGGCTCTGTCTTTGTGTCCCTACTTCTGTCCCACTCAACTCCAGCCACTTGTACTTTGTATTTTTCAGTTGGAGCTCACAGAATTAAATAATCACAGGCTGGGTGGCTTAAACATCAGAAATTTGTTTGCTCATAGCTCTGAAGGTTGGAAGTGTAGGATCAAGGTGTCAGCAGGGCTAGTTTCTCTTGAGGTCCCGCTCTGTCACTGGCATGTAGATAGATGGCCTCTTGCTGCTTCGTTGCCTAATCATCCCTCATGGAAGGTATATCCCAGTGTCCGTCTGTCCGTCCGTCAGTTCTTGTAAGAACACCAGGACTAACATTGCATGCGGATGCCCTCATCCCCCGATTGCTTGCTGACTAGTCTTCTCTCCGAATGTAGCCATGTGCTCAGTCTTAGGGCTGTTAGATAAGAATGAATGGAAAGGCACAATCCACTCTACAGTATCCTTACTGACCTTGAGTGTGCCACTGACTGCCCTGTTGGCATTCTTCTGGCTTTCTCTCTTGTGCATCTGTGCCCTAGTTAGGCATGTAGCTCACTCCCCAACTTCCTCTGCTGTCAGAGAATCACATAGAAAGTCCATTCCCTTGCTCTCTGTCCACTCCTCCTCCTTTGTTTTTCTACAAGTCTGGTGCTTTTATTTTCTTTCTCGGTATTTATTGTCCATTTCATTTCCTGGTGGCCCTCATGAACCTGGAAGCCCCATGAGGGGTTGTAGAGAGGATCTCAGCTGCCTGTGTCACCGTTGCAGCCAAGAGCAGGGGACTTAGTTCCTGTTTATAAATGAGTGCCTGAACCAAACCAGGGGTAGTCCCTCCCAGAAAGTCCCAGGGATGGGGGTGGGGATTTCCCCTCAGGAAGGAAGCAGTGGAAATAGGTTTCTATCTGGAGCTGTACTCTCCCAGGCTGCACCTGCCCTTCTGGCCTGTGTCGCTCTTGGCATAGGGACCAAAGAGAGAGCTCTATTGGTGTGCTGCAAGATGGCCTTGCCCCAGATATGCTGGCACTCATTCTTGGGTGACTCACTGCTGACTTCCATTTCTGAATTGTATTCATGTGACCATGTAATACTGGGCCAGCCACTATCAGCAACCTGCCTGAGAAATCAGAAGTCATTTTGTATCGGTGTTATAAAATATAAGTGGTAATATTCCCCCAAATCCCATTATATTACTTAAAAATAGTTCCCCTACCTTAGGAACTGTGAAATAGACCTATTATACATAGGAGTGCATGATATCGCCAGGTAATTTTATTTTTACATTGTCCTTAATTTTCATCAAATTTTGTCCTGCATTGATACAATGCATGATTCTAAAATTTAGTGTATAATCAAAAATTATGGGCAGTATTTTCATATATTCTTCAAACAATTTTAGTTACAGATGTAATGGTGTTAGTAACTAACTCCAGTTTAGCTGGTTAATCATATGCTCTTCTGTAGCAAGGGCTCTTAGAATCTAGGTCCCTGGTAGATGCCATGTATACCTGTATTAGTCAGGATTCTCTAGAGGAGGACAAATAGAATGAACATATAGTAAAAGGGGGTTATTAGATTGGCTTACACAGTACTATCTAGCTAGTCCAACAATGGATGTTTCACTCTGGAGAGGCTGGGACCTTGGTAGTTGCTGAGTCCATGAAGCTGGATGCCTGAACAGTCCCAGTGTGTTGCTGAGGGACTGGAGAACTCCTGGAGAGCCGCTGATCTTCAGTCTCAGCATGAAGCCCAGAGAAGCTGGGTTCTGACCAGTAAAGAATGAATCAACAGAAGCAGCAACAACAGAGTAGCCAGACAGCAAGACAAGAAGGCAAAGAAAGAAAGTGTTTCCCTTGGACGTTTTGTCTGAACTGGCCCTGGAGGATGCGGCCCAGATGTAGGACAGGTGTTTGCACTTCAGTTAACGTAAGAAAATCCCACACTGATGTGCCCAGTGGCTTGTCTCTTAGTCGATGCTGGCCAAGCGGACAAGCGTGACTAACCTGCAGAGCATCTGTCTATAAATTTGCTATTACCAACCACAAGGAAGTGGCCTGGCTGATCTTTCAGTTTTTTCATTGTGATGCTCCTGTGCCACAGGACCCTTGCACATGCAGGGAAGAAGGAATCTGCCTTGATGAGCAGGTGAGACTATCACATGCCTGAGGCAAGTGGCAAGGCATTAACAATATGTAACCAATAGGGAAGATTGCTATTATTAAGTTCTGGTGAGGTGCATATGTAAGGAATGTTGGCAGGGCACATCCTGACCACAGGCCTGTGGGAAACACCAAATCCCATATCCAGTGCTGTATAAGCAGGTGCACATCAGGCAGTGTGACCTCTTTGCCACGGTAACAGGCTTAACCACATTAGAGGGGTTTTTTTTGTTTTGTTTTGTTTTTTTAATATATTTATTTTTGTCTTTAAATAAAGGATCTGGAAAAAAAATGAAGTCATTTTGTTATAGGAGTCTGATACTTGCCTTCCCTACTATCTCCATATCTGCACTCTTAATTCTGTGGGCTTCTTGGGAACCAAAAGCAGACCGCCTCTCTGTGATGCCAGTGTGTGGCAGATTGAAGCTACTGGGTTCTTTCCTGAGGGCATTTGAGTGGGCTCCAAGTGCTTCCTGGGAAAGTCACGGGTATCCATTACCTTGTTCTGTGCACTCTCTCCCCTGCACATCGGTCTTCAGAGAGTCTCGTCCTTTAGGGGGGAATTAGGAGAACTCTCCCCACTCACCCAGTTCTTTAGGAATTCCTTCGCTGTTTTCACTCTTCACCAAAAGGCCAGTCTTCAGGCCAGGAAAGCAGAATGGGTACAGGGATGGTTTCCAGCTATAATAGGGGCCGTGATACGTAAGTGCTCTCCAGTGAGTATGGAGGGGCAGGAAAGCCCATGGGGCATCTTCTCCTAGGAAGCAAGTGAGTTTCACATTCTTCACTGCCTGTAGGGATCAATATCTGAGTGTCTTTTCATGGATTATGACTACCCCAACCTCACTCACTGTGATGCCCATGGTATCCTTTGTGGGTGGTTGGGTGCTACTGTGGAGGCAGCAGGTGGGATGTGTTGGGGACACCTTCTTGGCATGGGAACTGGCTCCCCATCATCTAATGTCTTGTTCTGCTTCCCACTCAGCGTTTACAGTAACCATTTATAGCAAACACTGGCCAAGTGTTTTCTAGAAACTCACAGCTAGGACATTTCCACACATTCCAGCCTTATGTAAACGTTTATCTCTTTACAATCCTTAAAGAAAGTTGAGCTCAACACCCATGAACAGGCCTTTGCATGTAGGCTTTGGCCAGGTTAGGACCTGCTTGTAAAGTTCTTCTGCCAGGAGACATATCCCCTGAGAGAACAACAGGCACAGGGAGTCAGTACCAGTGGCTTCTAAGAATATTTTCCTCCAGAGCTTGGATCCAGTCTATAGATATGCGCCCTGCTAAGTGATACCAGAGCCCTGAGGCAGCCTCACGGTGAAGACTAAGGTCGGAGGCCTGCGGCCCAGGCACACTCCATGGGTGAAAGAGAAAGGGGACTATGGAAGGCAGGGGACAGGAAGATGGCCAAAGCCCACTGTGATTAAGATACAGTGAACATACAGAAATGGCCAATTATGGGGAGAGCATGTAGAAATCAAGTGCAGTAGAGTTCCTTGTGAATGACAGGGCTGCTGATAGCATGCATTCCTAGCCCTGCCAGAGGCTAGGACTGTTTTCTTCATTACCCACTTGCTTGTATATTAACTATTTTAGTAAGTGCCAACTATACCTACACTCTGCTGGTGTGAGGAATTCACAGGTAAGATAACCCTGTGAAAACCCAGGAAAGCCAAGACAATTATCTTCATCTCAACAGGTAACAAAATATGAGTAATACCCTAGGAAAAGAAATATAAAGAATTGTAGAGTTTTAGAGGAAGGAGTCATATAAAGACTTACTAAGTAATTGTCATTTGAGTTACATCTAAGGGGAAGAGTGGGGGAGGGGTTAATGTGATTTCTAAGGGAGGGGCCCATATCTAGGCTCTATAGGGTTCTATAGGAATGGACCACTGTAACAAGGGTCCATTCTTCAGCAGAAATATACAAGCTTTGGAATTCTTATACAGGATGAGATGAACAAACCATATGGAAACCTACTACTATAGAAGCTTCCTAAATATATATACATATGTGGAAGGAACCTAAATGGAGTCACTATATAGTGAAGGAGACAGTGCACAAGTAGATATCTTAGGCCACCAAGTAAAACCTTTAGGGCTGGGAATGAGTTACATTTTGTTGACTTGTTGGCCAAAGGGGAACCAGTGGACCCCTCCAAACATCACAGGGTATTCCTAAAACTATTGGTTACAGTCTTCAACCTTGTGTCATTGAACACAGAGAGATTAAGCTGATGCCTAACTAGAAGCTTTACCCCTGTTGACTAGGGTAAGATGTAATGAGCTGAAATCTGTTTAAGAAGCTAGATGTCACAGAACAAAAGATTCCTTCTCACATGCCTTTAACCTCAGGTATTTCAGGTTGACCAGTTTATGGCTGAACTTTTTAACTGTGTTTTAGTGGGTAACCTTTTTGGTATAGATTGTTTTGTATGTGCAAATTAGTAAACAGTACCATTTAAAGACAGGTTTCTGAAATGTCCAGTTTGTTTGTCCAGAAGGAGACAAATAATAGTTTCCTCTCCCATTCCCATGCCCCAGATCCCTTCTGCTGAGCCAGAGGGGATTTTGGAATGTAGCCTTTATGCTGGGAAGTGTGGTGGGAGCTGACCAAGGGAAACTCATCTCACTGAGTCACTCACAGGCTCATTTAGTAAAGCAAGTCTGTCTAAACATGCTTCCAACAGTATCCTGGATGGTAACTTAGCATTAAGACATGTGTAATGTCAACATACTGGTGACAGTATGAAATCAGGCTTTAGGAGTGTCAGGCTTACTTTTTCATCCAACTGCAGCCAACAAAAACGCCATCATGCCATCTTTGCATTTAGGTGACAGCCATAAGAGACATCTGTATTCAGTTATGTGGTATGAACAAGTCACAATTCTGCCCTGTGATCTTCAGATAGTTGATATTTTGCCAAGATGCAGAGGGTCTCAGCAGCTGCCCTTCCTTTAGGCCCCACTGCCCAGTTGTAATGAACTTTTCTTGCATACTGTTGCTCACCTTGTCTCAGAATGGTACAGAGAGAGATAGTTCAGGGGAGATGCTAGCAACCTTTCTTCTCCTTTGAGACTATCACGATTCTTTCCCTGTCTGCCCTCTACATCCCACATGCACCTCTATACAGAAAATGGTATTGCCTTGCCTCCACTAGGCAATGTAAACAACTAAGGAAGTATGTATGTCAAAGCAAAGGCCAGGAAGTAAGGCTGTTGGACCTATCCTACCCTTCTGTCTTCAAAATAAGTTGAAACCTTCAATCTACTATTTTCTTCATGCATGTCTTTTAAATGCTTGACATGCTTTTCGTGAATGGATCAAAGAGTGACGGATGGTCAGGAAGTGGTGAGGTGTGGAGATGGCTAGACTTAGGGAATACTATTTTGTGTTTCAGAACGTGGTGCTTGGACTTCAAACATCAGAATCACCTGGAGTTTGGTAGGAACTCCCACCACAGGTCCTGCTGCTGAATTAAATCCACATTTTAACATGGTCTCTGAGTGATCAGTAAATAACTTTGACATTTGATGGGTCTGGGATAGTGAATGCCTGTGACACAGTGAACACAGGAGCTGTCGAAGCAGATGAGCAAATATATGATTCCTTCACTCCCCCACCCCCCCCCCCAAGCACCCAGTTCCAGCCCTTTGTCCCTCTGTAGGACTCATCTGAACTGCCACCTATGGTCACTCATCTGCTTAGTCCTGAACTTCGGGTAGCTTCTTCCAAGGAAAGTTTTCCTCATCTGTGCATGGGAATCTTATTCCAAAGGCTTGTGAGGGCCAAAGAAGCTGACCACGTGGGAGTTTGTACGTGTCGGTCACTTGATTTGTAGTAGTCTTTTTTTAAAGATTGGGGTGGAATCTACATGCCATAAAACTGAGCATTTTAAAATGAACTATTCCATAGCATGCCATGCATCTGTAGTGTTACACACTAACTAACTATGTCTGATTCCCGGACATTACCACTTCCCCCAAACCGCCTTAAGCAGTTGCTGCTGTTTTCCACCTACCCTAGTCGTAACAGCCACAAGGTCACGTGCTCTCTCCAGGGCTCCTCACACCTTAATGATACTTTATATTAGTTATAGAAAAAGGCAGATGTACTATTTTCATCTATTCTCCTTGCTTTGCATGTTTTTTTAAAAACAGGAATATTGTTAACAAGAGAAACTTAGAGGGCAGATTTAGACCACCTTGTTGGTTTATTATTTCTTTTTGCAGTACCAGGGGGCGGTTCAGGGTCTCATTAATGCTAAGCCAGTGATGCACTACTGAGCCACACTCTGAACCCCATGAAGAATAACTTTAAGCTACAGATTAGACCCAAAGTAGCAGCACATCTCATCTGGGGACTTGCCAGGATTACAGATTCCCAGGTCCATATCAGAATCAATGAAATACTGGAGATAGGGCCTAGAAACAGGTGCTTTCAAAAGTTTCCAGGGGATTCTAGTGCAAGATCAAGTAAGCAAATCACTCCTTGAAGGAGACCAACCCGTTCTGATGCCTACAGGTGCCCAGCATACCTGTTCCCATCCTTGGGCATAGCAACACATGCAATAGCCTAGAAGCATCGAAGCCCAGCTCTCTGAGGCAGGGTAGCAATGTCTCTGCTACCACTAGCTTCCAGATGGTCAAGAGGGTCAATTTCTTGGCTTCCCTCATTGATGTTGGGGTCAGTGGACACGTTAACATACCTTATCCCATTATCCCTGCTATTATTTATCCCCCCTACCTTGTTCAGAAGGAGGGCCAGCAGTGAGTGTGTGATTACTTCATGTGTTCTACATGTCTGGCTTTTGTTGCACTATACCAAAGTGCAGGGAGCATTTCTTTTTGGCTGATTAATGTTCAATTTGAGGTCTATTATGAACCTCCAGGCTTTAATTACTACACCATTACCCAGTCGATTCCTTGCCATTTTATATTTATGGCTTTTATTATGCCTTGGTATGTGCAACTGCCTAACTCCATTCTGAATGCATTTTACCTCATTAACTGGATTTTATTCCATTTTTCTCATTTGTCCAGATTGTTATTCATCTCAGTTCCCTGTGTGTATTTTCTGTTTTTGCTGCTTCACCAATCTGACCTCTCATGAATTCTCTTCCTCTTTCTTTTTCCTGGGTTGTACCATTCTCTTGCCCTCAGATACAGCTCCTAAACTTTCTGGACACACTGCACTGGGAATTCTCCACCCTTACTGCCGACTACACTCACTCTTACCTTGGTTGTTTCTAACCTTCTGAGTTTCAGCTCCTGACATTGGAGGCTTTCAGCCCTGTGCAGCTGCCTGGAAATTTTAAATAGCAGATTGAGTAAGGTTCAGGGAAGTTTTGTTTTGTTTTGTGTGTTTTTGTCTTTTGGACTATATTGCTAAAAATCTTACTAAAATAATCTCTTAAATGTTCTTCTAATAGTCCCTATTCCCAGCAGTATCTCAGAACGTTAAATTGTTTAGTTTCCTGACCCACATATTTCTGGGGTTCTAGTCTAGAACAAGGACATGGAATCTCAGTGGCATATGTGTTAAGCCAGGCTACCAGCAGATTCTGGCTCACACTGAAGTTTATGAACCACTGTTCTAAAGACATGCTGAAAGAACTTGAGGAGAACCATCTAAGTCAGAGACAGTGTTTGTTTCACCCAGTCCTTGCTTTGCCATAGAGCAGTTAATAGTGTGCACAGCAGCTGTGTGTTGCTGACTAATACCTTTTGAGACCATTTTGCCCTTGAGCCATAAGACTGTTTCAGAAATGCAGATATTAACCACCCAGAATAAGAGTTCCTCTGCTTGTTACTGCAGTACAGAGTAACCCATTGCCACCATCTGTGTCTGTGGTCTTTGGGCCATGCAGATCTCAACTCCCATTTTTATTTTCTGTAAATTTGTATAAGCCTTTGTGGGAGACATTTCTGCCCCACTTTCCCACAAGATAACAGATGAGAACACATGTACAATGTTAGAAGTAGAATGTGTCAGAAGTTATGCCAGATTTGTTCCCACCCAGGGCCACAGTTCCCTGTGTGTCAAGGCTGCTGAGTATTTTACCTTTCAAATTTAGTAGGACTCCTTAGCAAAGAATGTGTCCTCTGAGGTTGAGCCAACTAAGTACCTGGCTGGATCTATTTATTTCTGCGCTGTGACCTTGGAAATCTTGAACAACATCTCTTTTTGTATGTCCCCATCTGTAAAGTGGGGTGGTGTCATACTTGAGTTATGTATCCTGTGAGTGAAAGGAGGTAATAAGAGCAAGCTCTTAGAACAAAGCCTGGGAGATAAACATAGCTTTTGATGCTGTCTAGCCAGAATTCTTAAGGCTTTTTTTCCGATTACTTGTATTTTCTCTGGAGCCTCACTCTCCTCACCTGCAGATCTGGTGGCCATGTGACTCCAGTGGGGTAGCAGCCCACGGTTCTGACTTGCTATGGTGTGCTGGCCTGCATGAATACCTTCTATAATTACAGAAGTCTTGTTTGGCCACTTAAAACCATCTTTTTGGGACTTTCAATCTTGTGGGTTCAATCCCGTGGAGTTGCTTAAGATTCATGATCACAAATAGCCTCTTGTATAGCCGTGATAAGGTGGCCTGGTGCTTTCTGAGTAATTGTCTCTGGCTTTCTGGGGACCAGTCATCATTGCACTAGAGATGGGAGGAAAAACATTCTTGCCTGGCTGCCAACTCTCTTCAAGAGGAGACAAAGTTGTTTCTTCTCTGCCCTTGTAGGAATCTGGTGTTGGAGACATACTCTAACAGTATCCAGGGTATCTGCTGATTCTGTCATTAATGCAAAAAGACCCTTGTGTTGGAGTATGTGAAAGCTGATTGCTACAAATCAGGATTTTAATTTACTACTTGATTTATCATGGGATGAGACAGGCATTTTTGTATCTAGGCAGAAATGAGTTTTACAGTGTGAGTTTTTTTGTGTGTGTGTGTTTCTTATGTCATTAAGTGTTCTAAGACTGAATAATGTCAGGGTGGCTCTACATAGTTAGTATTAAGATTTTAATGCCAGAAGCAGGGTGCCACAAAGGGACTTGTTCTGGGGTTCCTTGTTCATCTTTGTACTGCTCTACCTTGTATCTCTGGGTGGGATATCTGGTGTATCTCTGGGTGGGATATCTGGTGTATCTCTGGATGGCATATCTGGTGTATCTCTGGGTGGGATATCTGGTGTATCTCTGGGTGGGATATCTGGTGTATCTCTGGGTGGGGTATCTGGTGTATCTCTGGGTGGGGTATCTGGTGTATCTCTGGGTGGGATATCTGGTGTATCTCTGGGTGGGATATCTGGTGTATCTCTGGGTGGCATATCTGGTGTATCTCTGGGTGGCATATCTGGTGTATCTCTGGGTGGCATATCTGGGTGTGTGTCTGCCTCAATATGGCATAGGACTTCCCAGCCTGCACTTCCCGTGTAAGTCAGTAAGAACACAACTAGATCTCTAGACCCCCACTGGAAGAACAAGGAGGCTTCTGGCTTGCTTTTATGTGTCCCCAGAGGCCTGTCGCTAGGGAGGCCATCTTTTGCAGTTATGCTTTTAGTTTAGTTGCTGGTAAAAAGTATTGCATGAAATGTTGGCCAAGGGCCACAGAGGAATCAGAAGACAGGATGCAACAGAATGAACCATGACTCCAGGTACTCTGCTTCCATATTGTGCCTTCCCAGGTACAGCAGTCCCAGAAAGTGGGTGGGATATCTATAGAGCTTGGAGGTGTAGTGTCTTGTGCAAGCCACCGTGGGTGAGTAATGGCTCCATTGTCCTGGCCCTGTGTCAGAACTGGGCAGTACTGACAATCCCTTCTCTTTGGAGAGAGCAGAGTCAGACCGTCCACACTGTCCTCAGGGCCAGTGAAAGCAGCACAGAGCCTTCTCACACCCTCACTTAGAATTAAAGTAACAAGAAGAAAATGGAGAGTGGGAGAAAGCCTCCAGTGATGACAGGGACACTAGCAGTCAGAAGGTTAGCTCCAGGGCTGGCCGAAAGAACCACTGAGCAGATTGTACTTAGCAGTGGACAGAGCCCCAGTGGAAAGTGGAAGTGATTGTATCAGAGACAGTACTCATCAGCACAGCACTCATCGGCAAAGGGATTCTGAAAACGGAGGGCATGTGTGGGCAATCCTGTCTGTCAGAAATGTGCCTCTGCCTGGTTCTGAGCATTCAATACCTTTAGTCAGGCCCAAGTCAAATGGGCCCCCCATCTGCAAGAGCTAGAAAAAACAGTTGTTCTGAGCATTCCATGGGGATGTGGGATGTACGGAAATCTGTGGTGATGCCACAGAAAATTAGTGAGAAGTGTTTATTTTAGAGGGACTAGTTTCTGGATCCATTTTACTGAGGTACAGGGAAACACACACACACACACACACACACACACACACACACACACACACACACTTCCCTTGGCCTAATTGGGCTAAGTCCACTGACTTTCATGCCAGGTGTATGAAGCCAGTGTATACTCCTATGGGGCTGGGAGAGATTCAGTAATGGAAGATTAAAAAGGAAAAATTGTTGTTGTTTGAGATAGTGTCTAACAATGTAGCCCAGGCAGGCTTTGAACTCAAAATATCCCTGCCTAAGGCTCCCGAGTGCTGACATTACAGACAGTGTGCACTACTATAACCAGCTAACATTTTAAAAATTGAACTTCAGGCTAGACAAAGGCTAGCTATGATCTGAGAAGTCATATTTTCTTGCTGTTATCCCAACAGTCTTGAAAGGAAAATATTAGTTAATATGTTCTTCATTAGTCCTGTGGATATGTTGGGGAATCAGCTGATAGACAATAGGTAAAGACAGTTTGTGGATTACAAAATATTATATACTTTGTAAAGTTCATTTAGTATTACACAGGTATCTGGTGTTCTTATTTCGTAAAACATGCGGACAGTTATAACTTATTTTGGTATGTGACATATTCTAAGATAGTTGGTAGTTGTGATTTTTAAGATTTCATTCATAGGGAGCTAGTCCTGCTCTTACGGAAGACCTGAGTTCGGTTCCCAGCATCCACATTAGGTACCTCACAGCTTCCTGCAACTCCAGCTCTAGGCATCCAGTGCCCTCTAGGTTTAAGTCAACTTGACAGAAGCTAGAGTTCCTCAAAAGAGAAAGGAATGTGAGAAAGGAACGTGAGAAAGGAATGTCAACTGAGCCAGTGCCTCCCTGAGGCTCCAGTGTGGGCTTGTTTTGTTTTTCCAGACAAGGTTTCCCTGTGTAGGCCTGGCAGGAGCTCCCTCTGTAGACCAGGCTAGCCTTGAACTTAGAGATTTGCCCACCTCTGCCTCTCCCAAGTTCTGGAACCAAAGGTATGTGACACCATACCTGGCTGATGTGTCCTTAGTGGTTGATATGAGAAGGCCCGGCCTATTGTGAGTGGTGCCACACCTGGGCTGATGGGCTTTGGTGCTATAAGAAGCAAGCCATGAGGAACAAGCTGGTAAACAACACCCCCCCCACACCCCCCCCCCCCCCCGTGGCCTCTGCATCTGCTCCTGCTTCCAGGTTCCTGTCCTGTTCCAGTTCCTGTCCTGACTACCTTTGATGATGAACTGTTCTAAGGAAGAATAAGCAAAATAAACCTTTTCCTCCCCATGGTATTTCATCATAGCAATAGAAATCCTAACTAAGACCCAGTCCCAGAGTATAATGTAACAAAAGGAGAAAATAAAGACAAATAGCCAATCGAAAGAAAGCACATGAATTATGAACCAAAGGCTGTGGAGCCCCCAGCTGGATCAGGCCCTCTGGATAAGTGAGACAATTGAATAGCTTGATCTGTTTGGGAGGCACCCAGGCTGTGGGACCAGGACCTGTCCTTAGTGCATGAGCTGGCTGTTTGGAACCTTGGGCTTACACAGGGACACATGCTCAGCCTGGAAGGAGGGGACAGGACCTTCCTGTACTGAATCCACCAGGTTTAAATGAATCCCCAGGGGAGTCTTGGCCCTGGAGGACATGGGAATGGAGGGGAGGGGCTGGGGGGAAAGGTGGGGGCAGGAGGGGGGAGGACAGGGGAATCCATGGCTGCTGTATAAAATTAAAACACATAATAATAATAATAATAATGATAATAACAATAAAAAGTATGCATTGATATTTCCAAATGGAGTTTTTCTAACTGGCTCAGGTAGACATGACTTATTTCAAAATATTGAAGTTGGATGTAGTTATATAAGTGTGTTTAAAAAGTAAAAGCTACCCTCTCACTAAGGTAAAACCTCATTAGTAATAGTTGAAATAATAATTTCTAAATTATTCCTGTAAAATTTTCCACCTTAACACTTCAACAAGGACCTTTAAATACTGTGCCTGACTTGACTGCAAGAGTCAGGAATGAAGGTTTGTTTTTCATTGGGCAGGTAAATATGAGAAGATAGAGCATGCATAGAAAAATAAAGAGAAGGGCTTCTCTAAGTGATTTACATATTGATTACTTAAATTACTACTTAATTTAGTGCCTGCTAATAAACTGTGTCTTGGAAATGTTTCCTGAACATTTATTGGCTGCAGTAATTCTACCTAGTGTATGCGGATCACATCCTCATTAAATATTGATGCACTCATGAAATGTTAATAGAATGTTAATGTGAAATACAAGGGAATGTGCTCACTGGGAGCCTGGAGCTGGATGTGAACTACCTGTCTCTGGCTTTGCTTTATGTCCTGTCATCTTGCTGTTTTCTTCAGTTTGTTTCCTCATTATCAGGAGATTCACATTTCTCCCTGATCTACTGTCTCAGAGACAATAATTTAAAAAGAGAAACAAGATTTCCTGATTGATGGGAATGCAGCTATTCTCCCCTCCTGCTTTTCCAACCTGGAATTCCTGCTTTGACCAAAAAGAAGGGAGGGGGTCTGAGGAGACTGTTCACAGCATCCCCTAGCCAGGGAGCTAGGCTTCAAGGACTCAGGAAATGTCCCCATCTGGCAGCAGCCCTGTCCCGAGGGTCCACATAACTCTGCTCTGGGCAGTGGCTATGTGTGCAGTGATGAGGCAGCATCAGCCTTTGTCTCTCTGCTTTCAGACTTCCTTGATCTCTTTCATCCTCTTGCCTGTGCCTCTCCTGACATCTGGGTTTCCATAGCCACTCTGTTCCAGCCTGGTTCCAGGCTCCAGATGCTGCCCTGCAGGCTCCAGGCCCTTCCACTCAGCAGACCACACCCTGTGGTTTTCCTGATGTATACCTACTCACCGCAAGGGGCTCTGACTTTTATCCCTCCACCTGGGATGTTTTCCTGTTCACAGCCCCAGGCCCACCAGGGTCTCGATCTTCCTGACTCTCAAAAATCAGGGAAGCATCCTTGACCTGCAGACACAGACAGGCTTTCTCTCTTTTTGACATGTGTAGAGTATTAGAACTGCATTTTAGCTTTTCATCTTTTTCTTCATCAGAATAAATGCAGTGAAATCAAGGTCCTTTTCTGCTTTGTTCCTTACTTGAAGATGCTCAGCCATATTCCTGGTGGCTCTTAGGTGCTCAACTAACGTTGTTGGTTAAGTGAATAAAATACTATCCCTGCCACCAAAGAGTTCATGGTCTAAAACAGCCTTAGTCTGTTTTGTACTATATTATAATAACATGTCTGAGGATGAGTAACTCTCTAAAGGATAGAGATTTATTTTGGCTCACAGTTCTGGGACTAAAAGGCCAAGGCCCCACATATGGTGATGACCTTTTTACTGTCAAGAGTCCTGAGGTGTACAGGACATACATCATAGCAACAGACACACACACACACACACACACACACACACACACACACACACACACACACACATCTATACCCCTTTGGCTGTCTGTTTTGTCTGTTTACCTGTCTCTTTTCTTTTCCCATCCATTCTTCCCATCTCCTTTATAAAACTATCAGTATTTAGTCATGGGCATTACCCTGATGACCTGATGACATGATCTGGTTCAGGTCATCTACCACAGGCCCCTCCCCTAAACACCAGTCTTAATCCCTCACATTGGAGATTAAATTTCAGCATCTCCTGGCTGGGTGAAGTGGCACACACTCAGACTGTCTCAAAACTATAATAAAAGAAACTGAAACATCCACTGCATGGCATCCTTGTGGATTCTCATGCGAGGCCAGCATCTGAAGAGGAATGTCAAATAAGGGGATAGGGAGTCTGGCCTTACACAGGAAGAGTTTCAACCATAGCTTCTCATATATATAATGTGGTTCTGTGTGTGTATAAAGTAAGCAGCCTCCTCAAGTGTTATTGCTTTTGTTGACATATGACTTTGGACTTTATTTACTTTGGAGAGCTGGTGTGTTCTGTTTTTGTTCTATCTGTGTGAAAAATGGTTCCCTTAGGTTTAAGTAGTGAGATCATTTTGAGCTAGCTATAGGAGACAGGAGAATTTCTTATGAAAAGCAGAATTTTCAGAAGATGGACAGAGAGGCCAAACTTTGACTCCAGGGAAGTATCCTCAATGTGAAGAATAGGAGACCTGGGATTCATAGATGCTCTCTTTATTTTTACTTTCTTTCTTTTTTCTTTCTTTCTTTTTTTTTTGAGACAGGGTTTCTCTGTGTAGCTTTGTGCCTTTCCTGGAACTCACTTTGTAGACCAGGCTGGCCTCGAACTCACCGAGATCCACCTGCCTCTGCCTCCCAAGTGCTGGGATTAAAGGCGTGTGCCACCAGCACCCCGGCTATTTTTACTTTCTTTGTCACTAACATCCTTGTAATTCCTGAGCTTATGCCCCGTGGATGCTGTCAGCATGGATAGGCCAGTTTTCCCTATTCCATTAGTCACTTTTCTTGTCACTGTGACTCACCTAATGCCTGACTGAAAGAACTGAAGGAAAGGTGGCTTTTTATTCTGGCTTTTGGATGCACAGGTATCAGGCTAGCATGGGGTGAGAGGGCATGGCAAAGTGCGGCACATCAGAACAGGCAAGAAGAGAAAAAAGACTACAGGAAGCATCTAGGGGAAGAAATAGGTCACATGTATACCCCCAGTAACCTACTTCATCCAGGTAGGCCACATACCATTTCACCACCTCTAAGAACACTGTCTGCTTGTGGCTCCATCAAGGAATCTACCCACTGGTTAGATCAGAGCTGTGTGATGTAATATATAGTGAGTCTTTCTCTGTCCCACCAGCCAGCTCACAAATAATGACACTGAGACTTCTTATTGATTATGAAAGCTTAGCCTTTAGCCTAGGCTTGTTTTCAACTAGCTCTTATAACTTAAATTAGTCTACATTTTTATTAATCTATGTTCTACCATGTGGCTCTTACCTCTATCCCATTCTGTGTGTCCCACTTGTTTTGCATCTCTCTGGCATCTCTCACATGCCTAGATTTGAGTTTTCTCTCTCTGCCTGGAAGCCCTGCCTGCCTATCTCTCTTGCCTAGCTATTGGCAGAGACACATTTCTATAGTATAAACAAATATTTGTAGCATAAATTGTTAGAGGGTCGCATTAATAAAAACAAACCCAGAGCCAGGTATTGGGGTGAATGCTGAAAGATCAGAAAAGTAGAAAAAGCCACAGCCTCACCTCGCCAATTCCTCAGCTGATCCTGTTTCCTCATACAGGAAGCTTCTGTGTCCTCATCCAGAATGAATCTCAGCTGAACTGCTGCTCAAATGCCTAAAAGCTTAACCAGGCTCTAGTTCCTGGTCCTCACTCTTTATATGCCTTTCCATTTTTCTGCCATCACTTCCTGGGATTAAAGGCATGTGTCACCATGTCTGGCTGTTTCCAGTGTGGCTTTTGACAGATCTCTGCCTCCAGAATGCTAGGATTAAAGGTGTGAGTGCCACCATTTTCTGGCCTTTATATCTGTCTAGTAGCTGTTCTGTTCTCTGACCCCAGATAAGTTTATTAGGGTGCACTATATATTGGAGAACACAATATCACCACAAATATTCCACAACACTTGCCCCATTTTGTCTAATTAAAAAGGAAAAATTTTAATTCTAGCATAGTAAAACTATATACAATAAGAACAATTATCAAGTAAGGATTGTATTCACAATGTCCAATCCATTTGTATTTGGCAAATTTGGAGAAATTACAATCTATTCTTTCTTGATGAATCCAACATTTTATACCGAGACTGTTTTTTATCATAACTTGTATCATATCCATCATAAAAATATCCTTTTAGACTTTAAAACATTTCCTTAGATACGTTTTATGTTTCTTAACTTCATGTTTCTCAACTTTATAAACTTTACATCTCTTGTGTATGTTTCTTTTGTAAAATTGGTAAACAAGGAAAATTGTAAATCTATAAATATCTATTCTTCAACCCTATCAGAGTCCCAAGAAGGATGTAATATTACCCGAGTAAATAGGAAATGCAGAGCAAGCAACTTCCAAAACTATAGAAATGACAGAAACAGTTGGCTGCCTGGACAGCCACCCAAAGTTCCTCTGCAATGTTGGGTCATTTAACTTTGGCCTACAGGCCTAGAATATCTGACAGACTTTTCTGTGAAGCCTGAATTTTGAAGGACTGTCCTACCTTGTCTTGGTAAAATTTAGCAGTCACCTTCTTTTGTGTTCTGCTTGTCCAATTTAGATAGCCTACTGTCAGCAGTCCAGACAATGGCAATTTTTTGTCCAGGAGCTAACTTTGCCACAATAAAAGTAAACTCCATATGGAAGTTCTTCAATGCTCTTCATCCTTCTTTGAAGTAGATGGGTGCTGCCGGGAGTAAACATGTCTCACTGTCATGAAAAGCCTTAGGTTATTAAACATCTTAAATGCCATATTCTGTAGGTCTCTGGAGTGTTTGAAGACCACTCATCTATCTAAAATATATTTCTGTTTGACCTTGAAAACAAACCTAACATGGCCACAAATTTGATTGTTATAGATAGCTGACTATTAACCTGCATTTCTTATTATCCTAAATAGCTGTCAAGGACTAGAACTTTACATTACATTTTAAAATGAGCTGCATAGGTACAATACCTTAAACAAGAATAGAAACATATATACAGTATGTTCTAACAAAAATAACCTTAAATTTGTATTAGTATACAAAAATACCTAAAAAGGAGTAGAACCATATATACAATATGTTGTGACAAAAATAACCCTAAATTTGCATCAATATACAAAAATCCATACCAATGTAAAGTATTTGAGACTAGTGGTTGTTCAACAGTAGACTCAACAATCCACCCTTTCATCCCATCATTTCTATACTATTTCCCCCTTTTTTCCTTCAGAATAAGATCTCTGAATCTAATCTCCTTTGTTCAGCTTCTTTCCTGACTGTGACCAACTTGTAACTAACCTCCCTAAATGATGATGAACATCCATAATCCATTGAATGACCAAAACCCATCCACCCTACCTCTTGGGAACATGGGTGTTGTGTTCTCTAGACTGCTTCCTGTTGTCTGGAGACAGTGGCATCTCTAGGGGACATTGAGAAAATTGGATAATGATCAAGTCCTGGAAAAGCTAGCTGTATCATTTTTTTGTCCAGTTTTTGTGTAATGGGAAAGTGTAGGGCTTATCTGAAGTCCTGGCTAGAGTAGTTCATGAGGCTGGATCATCTTAGCTAGCAGTTTTGAAGTTGTTCTGGAGGCAGAATTTTGTGGAAACTGCAACAGAGGCATTCTGAGAGGCTGGGTCTCCTTGACTACTTGTCTTCATTGGTGTCTGGACCTTTTGTTCTGAAAACACACAAACTTTTAAAGGTAACATATATATCTGTGCACGCGCATGCGTGCATGTGCGCGTACACACACACACACACACACACACACACACACACACACACACACTGCTTGTATGTAGTGTATAGAAGCCAGCTAAAGATGATTTTTTTCTTGTCTGTGTTTGAGCAGGTAAAAGGCATCTGTTAACTTTATAACTTTGTTTGGACTTTATAACCAAATCTCTATCCATGTCATATGAAAGGATGTCATGTAATAAGAAGACATGAGGATTCTGTAGCCAACAAGATTTATCATATCTTATCCAGTTTTAGAGCTGTTCCCATGCAGAGGGATCAGCATATATGTCATCTGTCTTATACTTTGGGGGGGGGGCTTTTCCCCTCATGTCTATAGCTAAGCTTCTCCCCCAATCAAATCTGATCTCTATTAAATTTGAAGTAATCCATAGCTTTTCATCTCTTGTGGAAATAAAAGCATTACCTCTACCTCAATGCAATATATTTTCCAACTTCCATTTTGAAGCCAAGACATCTCTAAAGTATATAGGCTGGTTTAATTCAGCAGTCACTTCCACAATCCAGCATCTCTCAGCAACTGCCATTCTCTCATAAGCGTTCAAAAAATTCAATGTCAACAGAGCACCATACGGGATCCAGATGTCCTGTGTATTTTCCATCCTTATGTGGCTTATTTTCTTTTATTACTTTACTCTTTCTTTAAAGACTTTATTATTTTTAAATTATTTATTTTTTCTATGACTGTCTATACCCATTTTTTTGCTGTATCCATGTAAAGGTTTTCTTGGTTTGGACCACTTTCTGCACTCCTGCAGCCTTCTCTGACCATGCGAGCCAAGCCTTAAGCCCATCCCGTGGCTCTGCACATGGCACTGGCTGGCTGAAGCCTGCAGGCAGCAGCTGGGAGCTGTGTCTCTCTATGCGGGACTAGGAAACCATGTCTGGCTCAGTGTTTTCATGTTTGAAACTTTTTTTAAAAAAAAAGCTTTTTAAAGTCCTATGTGGAAATACATGTCTCCACATTGGATGCCAGTAATCATTTCTGGAAATGCCTTTGCAGACATGCCCAGAGTTTTGTACCACTGAGCTCAGATGGTTTATGATCCAATCAAGTTGGCAAGAAAAATAAACCACCTATTTAGTTGGGGAAGTTCCCTTGTTGGTCCACTTCATGTGTTCTCCAGGCATGGTTCAGTAAGACCATGCAAAAATAAGGAACTTTTAGCAGGAAACAAACCATGGGAATGTTGAAGTTGAAGTTGCACAGGGTTACTGTTCCTAAGGAAGAGAGATGGCCTGGGAGAGAAGGGTGATGTGATGTCCTGTCACTTAAGTTGTAAATCTGTATTGATTCATCTTAAAAACTCTTCACAGGCACCTCTGTACAAATGAAAACCAACAAGCCAAGCAAAACATCTTCCTGAATGTCATAGGGCTGAAGGAGGCTTAAGAAATAACACAGACTGAGGTGCTATATTCTCTGTGTTCTATTTAGTCAAGGCCCCAGTAGTCATTGGTTAAGGATGACCCACAGGTCAGGGTGATTCCTCTTATGTCTTTATTGTAGTAAGCCAAGAGTCTTGATGTGTTTGGTCACCGAATTCTTTCTCTGACCACTTTCTTCTTCTTTATACAGATTGTGCTTGAGAACAGCAGCCGAGAGGATAAGCATGAGTGTCCCTTTGGCCGCAGCAGTATAGAACTGACCAAGATGCTCTGTGAGATCCTGAAAGTGGGCGAGCTGCGTAAGTACAAATGTATATGCACTGTGGTTCTAAAATCTGGTAGCACTCAGCTTCCCGGATTGACCCCCACGTATGTGATGGATTTCCAGAGTGCTGACAGCTTCACAGGCCTTTACCATGGCTCCATTCTTTGGCGCAGGTTTCCTGTGTATGTATTTCTACATGTCTGCTCTGTAGAGAAACGTTAAAGGCTACAGGAAGAGAGAACTCAGTGGGTATTGTGGCAGAGTTTCCAATATTATAAAAATGAGTACATATCACAACTGCCTCACTGTTGGTTGGGTAAAAGATCTGTTGTGGATTTTTTCCTTGTATTCTAGTTTTTAGCCTTCTTGTACACCATTCCCTTTACTTTCTTCCAAAACAACTTTTCTCTATAAAGAAAAATTGAATATTTTAGTGAAATTCTCTTGCTACCAATGTTTCAGTTGTGGGGAATATTTACTCTAAAAAGAAAAAAATTATTGAAGAAAATGGGTATCTGAGAATGAAAAGTTGGCCAGAGATGTGCTTTGGGCTCTTTTTCTTACTCACATTACTAAATTTATGAGAGAACATCCAGGAAAAGGGACAATAATGCCCTTGCCTGTTGGCTCACTGGTGTACTTCAGCTTTTACATGAAGGCAGATATGACATAACCCTCTTCCATTGTCCTTGCCAATGTCGAGTCTCTTTAAAACAGCCAATTCTCACTTCTACCATCCACCGAACTGGCACCCACATACAAATCCTTCCTCTTTGGCTTAATAACACTAGTGCTAGAGAAGACTGCTTATATCAGGAAAATGTTGGGGGTGGTGTGTGGTTCTATTGTGAAAAGCACAGATATGTGGCCACCTGCTTTGGGAGCATAAAATAATGGTGTAGAGTCATTAATGCAAAGGAGCCTGGTGATTAAATTGAAAAGGAGCTATCTTTTATTTACATTTGAGAGCAGGCTGTAGGTATTGTTGAGAAAATTAGGAATTAATAAAGAAAAAACTAACAAGTTGAGCCGTTGGACTAAGCAGGAGCCAATCATCTTCCATTGGCTGCAGTTGGGTAAAGAAGTCAACCTTGGCAATGGAACTGCCGAGGAGGGTCATTGCATATGAGGCCCCAATACAGGAGAGTTGCATTAGGACTGGGCCAGCCTACCTGGGGGAGTCTGTTGATCTGTGCTCTTCACTGAGTCACTTGAGATTTCAGCTCTCGGGGATCCCTGATCTAACTTGTCTGCCTCTTCCCTAATGGAGATTGTTATCTTTGGTATTCTTACTGTTTGTTCAGCTTAAGTATGTAAGACCTAAATCAAACAACCCCCACGGAGTCTCTCCATCTGATAACATTGTAGTGTTTATCTCAGCTTTGTGGAGGGAACTGTTTGTTTAAAGTCACTTACTTACAGTGCCATCGGAATCTTTCCATTTCTAGAAAATGTAGAGACACCAGGCGTTCTGTGTTCAAGGTAGTGAACGGCATTGTATTTTCACCCACCCTTCCCTATACCATATGTTGGCATCTTGCTCTCATCCTGAGGGAAACAGGAAGGGCTATTGTCATGCCGTGATGTTCCCTGTGCTGCTTTCTGTTCGTCTCCTTAGCCCTGATGTCAGTCTGCCAGAAAAGCGGCGTGATGGCAGGGAATGAGATGTTGACAATGCAGAAGAGCTGTATTCTATCTGGTAATTGCTCACCAGAGTCATTGTACTACTCTTCTAGCCATTCCTGGTCCCCAGAATAGAACACCTAGAACAGTAGTATTTGGGGTGAAGAAGATCTAAGTATTGTCTTCACTTTGTATCTGAAAATGCAGAAACATCAGTGTGAGGAGGTTGTTAGAGGAATAATATTCAACCTGAAGGGACTGGCTTGGGAGGCATGATCAGATTCTGGAGTGGGTTGTGGATAGGGCAAATGTGGACCTGACCTGACCTGGGCTGGTCTCCCGGTCAGCGGGGCCATCCTGGTAAAGGAAAGGAACCCAAGTGTCAGGAGTCTGAGGCTGCAGCCATCTAGCAAGTTTATGCTCTGTGTTTGTGGCTGAGGTTGAGTTGGAAGGTGTCACAGGTTCTAGACTCCAGCAGGGTAGATTTGATCTTGGCGTTGCATTCAGAATAATGATGGAAGCCTGGTGCAACTGCTCTTCTCCCATCTCCCAGCTTCTGATGAAGAAAAGTCTTTGGCATTCTGTACAGATCACTCTGCAGGTGCTCAAGCTGCCTCTGCATGGAGGCGGAACTTGAGTGGCAGAGTGGTGGTACTATCCCTTCACCTAAGATAAGGATACTTGTATCCATTTGCTCAGTAAAATTCTACTGAGCATTTATAATGTGTTGCATACTGAAACTATAGGTGAAGCAGATAGGGTTGCTCTTCCCAGGAACTTTCAGGGCTGATAACTTACCCTGTGATTTTAAATTTATTATGTGTTTAAAATAATTCCTATTTGTGATACAGAACATTTTTCCCAATATTTTGGTAGTTTCAAGTCTAACTTTCCAATTTGACCTCCCGATAGCCATCATCTATAAGACCGTTCTGGGCATCTTTCAAGGCTTATAGTGTTTTCACTTCTCTGAAGGGAAACATGCCCAACTGAGTTGTTTTCTTCTCATAAAATATGAAAGGACAGCTGCACTCTGATTGAATGCTAGACATCAAATGATAAAACACCCCATGGTAAGAGGAAAATTGCTTTTTCAAATGGATTGCCTTTTGCCCAGTGCCATATTAAATAAGTTACTAATATGAAAAACAAAGTTGGATGTACCCTTATGTTGAAGGAGATACCTATTTTTCTTCTAAGGCAAATTAGTTTCACATGCAAATTCATTTTCTTTTGGTTTATTTGCTTTTTGTCCCCCCTTCTCACTCCTAAGTTCACAGTCCTGAAACCATCTCAGATTATGTGAATAATTGACCTTGAAAACTATGGCCAGTTTAACTATGTTAACTAGTTCTGAGACCAAAAGAAGCTCCCAGTTAAAAATCTAATGAGTGAGGGCAAAAAGATGTTTACACATAGGCAAATTTAATTTTCTAGAAATTACTTATCCTTATTTTTAATTTTAGGTCTCTTGAAGAAATCTAGTTTCAAAGTGCCAATTATAATTTTGTATCTAAAGCAAACATACTAAATTACAGATACCAAATATATGTGAACATTTTCTTTTTAGGTTGCTTAAGTATACACACACACTGGTCTGCTTCCTAGTTATTGGGATGTCAAGAGCAAATATTATCTCTAATAGTATGGCTTAAAATAACATCTATTTCTGTTCTCAGAATACTTTATCAAGGTTATTTAACTGAAGTCTGTAACACTCAAGATCAATAATATCTATGTTTATTAATGAAGTAGGTCCTGCTATGATGACATAGTGTATGAAGTAACTCACTAAACTGGCACTCAGCATGCCCAAGTAACTACACAGAATGAGGCAGGAAAAGAGAATGGTGGCATTTGGAGGTCTGAGGAACCTGCTCGAAACACAGATCAGCCACTTGTTGGTGTCTCAACATGCTCCTCCACTATTTTGAGTTTCGGATCCCTTATCTATAAAATAATACCTCATTTGCAGTTTTTGGAGCTTAAATAATTAATGAATGTTGCTTTAGTTGAAACACCAGTAGGATTCTTTTTGTTTCCTTGTGAGTGGCCCAGTCTTGCTTTCCATAAGGAAACTGAAGGTTATGGGAGTGAGGGACATTGTTTCTACTTTAGTGGGAGCTGGTACAATGACTTTGTTTCTTCACTCTACATGTGGCTCGAATTTTCTATACTTGTTGCTCCATGTACATAGAGTATGGATCCATAGAACCATCCAACTGTGGATTTAAACTATTTGGAAAGTAAACTTCATCCATACTGAATATGCACAAACATTTACCCTTCTCTTTGTTGTCTAATACAACAATGACTACCTATGCACCATCTACAGTGTGTTAATTATTGTAAGCATATATAAATCACTTCAGGTATATGGGCAGTTATGCATAGGTTATATCCAAATACTACATCGTTTTATATAAGGTACTTGAACATCCTTGGATTTGTGTTTCTAAGGGGTTGAGGAGGCTCCCCCCCCCCCCCACAGATAGTAAAGAACATTCTTTTTAACATGCCTCCTTCGTGAAGCTCTTTTGAGAGGAAGACATGTTTCCTTCAGTTTCTGGTTTACAAATCACAAAGAATCCTTAAAAAGCTGGATGTGATCACATATACCCGGATACATAACTGGCAATCCCAGAGAAAAGAATAAAACTGATGGGGACGGAGGAGAAGCCTTCAACATCGGAAAAACGTGTTTGCTTGCTTAGAGTTCGTGAAGGACGCAGGAAGAGGGTGCTCTACTCTTATTGGAGGAAGAATATAGGCAATCCGTATGATTGCTGCAGAACTGAGTCCTTGGGAAGATGTTAGCTCTGAAGTAGAGAGAAACAAAGAGATAGCTGTGCTGTTTTTGTTGTTATAACATTTGTCCCCAAATAAATGAATGAATGAAAACTTAATTTCTGCTACAAATAGAGTAATCACTTACCTGTTGAACTTGTAAGCACCTTCTCTACATGCTAGAATCTGAATAGTCACTGTGGCATGAATTTTGTTCTGTTTTTTGAAACAGGGTTTCTCTGTGTAGCTTTGGAGCCTCTTCCTGGAACTCAGTCTGTAGCCCAGGCTGGCCTTGAACTCAAAGAGATCCACCTGTCTCGCTTCTGAGATTAAAGGCGTGCGCCGCCGCCGCTGCTGCTGCTGCTGCTGCTGCCGCTGCCGCCGCCGCCGCCGCCGCCGCCAACACCACCAGGCAAGCCCCACCACCACCCTGCAATGTGGCTTGAATTTAAAACATTTTCTGTATCTTCAAGATGCCCACAGGCTAACTGGAGTGTCCTTCACATGAATTAATGATAGTAAAAATTCTTTTCCCTCTGTAGTATTTTGTTGACATTAGACTAACATCTCTAGGAGGCAGTATTTTCTCATTTCTGATTTTCAGAATGGGCAGGGGTGGGGAAGGAGTGTGTGGAAGACTAGCTCCCACATTTTTATGACAGAGAACTCTTGAGGAGAGAGGGATAAGAGATTAGAGGTAGAAGGATAAAGGGGGAGAGAAACAGATAGACACACGATAGCCTCGGGAGGGCCTGAATCCCTATCCACTGGTGTGCTAGAGAGAGGCATATGATCTTGCAGAATGTGGGGATCATAAGAACTAAGTGGAGTAAAACTCCAAGAATATAGACAAATAGGTCTGGCTAGGGAGATGGTCTGTGTGGCTGTTGAAAAATCCCAGCAAGGAAAAACTGTGGGTTGAAATTCTTTTTTTTTTTTTTGGTGAGGATCGAATCCAGGGCCTTGTGCTTGCTAGGCAAGCACTCTACCACTGAGCTAAATCCCCAACAGTGGGTTGAAATTCTAAAGGTTCAGAGAAAACACTGTCTCTTGGAGATATTACTCTGATGTCAACAAAACGCTACAGAGGGAAAAGAAATTTTTCTATCATTAATTCATGTGAAGGATACTCCAGTTAGCCTGTGGGCATCTTGAGGGTACAGAAAATATATCTATATAGTTCTGTAGAGTTAAGAGGAGGGTTTAGGGGAACAAGCAAATGGAGGAGATGCCAGCTGCAGATGCAGATGTGAAATCATAAGTATTTTTCATCCAGTGGAGTTTGGATCTGGCCATAAACGCCATGGGAACCAATAGAAGGACTTTGATACACAAAATGGTGTCATAGTCATGGACGTTACCTTCTAGGATTTGAATGTTTACTGAGTTTGAGGAGAACTTTTAAGAATGCTAATATATAGATCCAGGAAGTGAGGATGATTTCAGCTACAGCCAATAGAAATTACAGCTGATTGAATGAGGGGAGAGTCAGTTAGGTCCCAGGGCTGATTAACCTGTCAGCAGTACCCTCAAGAATTCCACCTCTTTCCATTTGTGTTCTGCTGGTAGCAGAACAGTGGCTGCTGTCACACGGTGGCTGGCTGTTTTCCTGAAGGTCATTTCTCTGTGTTTGAACATGTTTCTAGAAGTCATTCTACAAACTACTTTGTATGTATTAATGGCTCAAATCTTGGCCTCTGCCTGCCCAACCTAGATGTTGGAACAGGGAATGGGGCTGGCCCAGGTCAACCCAGCCATCGCTGCTAATTGGACTGGAAGTACATCAAGCCTTCCCTTTGCATGTCAGTACCAGATGCTCACCATAGCTAAGAGCATCAGAGTTCTGTTCTGATGGAGATAAAATGACTTGGAACCCTTTCTGTCCTTATATATGAAAAGGCTTTTCTGCATTTTTCTTACTGATGCAGAAAACTGTAACAAATTATGGTCAGATTACTGTCCTGTTTCGTCTTTACTGAGAATTGGGCAAAAGCAGTAAGGATTTTGTGTGTGTGTGTGGGGGGGGGGGCAATATTAAAGGTTGCAGAAAAATGAGGTTGACTATAATGCATTTCTTTTCCATCACCAAGATACAAGGACTGGGGCTTCACTATATTATGCTCATGTTAGCAAATGGGTATTCCTATTTCCTCAAAATGCTTCTGTATGTCAGTCCAAGGTGGGTTTTGAAGGACATAATGGACACATTTGTGAGGAAAGGCTCCTTTCCTCCCTCCATTTTGCTATCTTTACCTCTTCAACCACTTACAGTTAGATCAAATAATGACTTCTGTTTAGAAAAATTAGCAAGGAACAAACTTACATCACACCATGAAAATAATGATCACTTCCAGACTTCATCTTTTGGGGCAATATTTATTATAATGCACCAGTGGTGCTGAGTGGAGCACCTTGCTCCATTTATCACCTAGACACTTCTGCTTTAGCAAGTAAAAATAACACACAGAGCACGTGGAAGGACTCTCTGGCATGCAGCAGCAATTAGAACAGACACTTAACTCTGGGACATTGGTGTTTGCAAATGATGAGAGCAGCAATCCATCACTCTCATTCTTAGACACAGTGTTCTAGTTGGAGAAAGGACCAGAAAATTAGATTTTAGCAATTAAATCTATTAAGGACTTTGCCCCTCCTAATACTAGCTTGTGCTTTTTAACCCTTAGAAAACAAAAGACTCTCAGATCTTGATTCTGCCTAGGATTTTTATATTGTATTTGGCTTTCTTGTACAATTTCAATGTTCAAAGTAAAAAGGAAATACAAAATAAATATTTAAATTCAAATTTGGTTAGAGAAAATTACATGTAGTTTGGTTCATGGGAAAAAATATCAAAGTGATTGAGATGTTTTTTATAATAATTATAAATAATATAATATAATATAATATAATTATATAATATAATTAATATATCCTGGTAGGATTTATAATGGTATCATTACAAGAACTTGACTCTAGAATCTGGCATTCAGAGTTCAAATCCCTGAGTAGGCATGGATGATGTGTATATATTTTTGTCAAGGTGGTTAACCTTGTCTTACTCTTTGCCCGACCCCTGCCCCATCTGAGACATGAAGTCATCATCATTCCTCCTATAGACACAATCATTTGATAATTGGGCAAGGGACTGTAACAGGAAGATCTTTGTTGATTGTGAAGTACTTATGCGCAGGGGATCTGCCTCTGGCTGTACACAGGCTAGGAGACGCTGAGGTATATGTGATGGCAGAGCTAGCTCTTCTGCACAGTTTAGGTTTCATAAACTTTCACCTCTGTGGTTTGTTCATGTTTGTGAAGGCAATTATCATAGAGGTTTCTGAAGTTACAATAAAATGTTTGTCCTCCTAAGACTTGATTGTGAAAAGAAATTAAACTTGACATTTTAAAAGGACATTACATCCAGCACATCTTCATTATAAATAAAGGAAAGTACTTTATTTGTACTAGGCTTTTTATTTTACTCTAGGCTTTTCATTAGCACTTAAATTTTGTGCTATTGAGAAATGATATGTGAACTGGAAACAGCCGGGTCTGTTCCTATTGCACATTTGAGTGGGTTTCAGATTGTGACGTGAACCTGCAAGTTTGCTCAGGCTTGTAGGGAAGAGAGATACAGGCCTGTTGAAGAAGCCTCCCACTGTCTGCTCCTTCTGCACCATAGAAACCCTTCTCAAGATGCACCTCCAGCTTCAGGTGTACTTGACTCTCTGGTCCTCTCCTCCATCTGCCTCAAAACACTGGGAGAATTTGTCCCCTTTGTTCCACTTTGACTTCCTGATAACACTTTTTTTTGGGGGGGGGGGGTGTTAGTGTTTTTCTTTGTGGTCAACTTCCCTTGAAAGTTGAAATTTCAAAAAAATTTAAGATTTTTTTTAAACTAACATACATGAATAAACTGAAAATGCTAGTGATTTGTCTTGGCAAAGTACATGTTATAGAAGACTTTGTATTTACCTCTAGTGGACACTGGATTTGACTCTGAATTCCATTTGTAAGGCTGTGTGTGTGTTTGTATACCTAGTTGTATAAAACAGAACAGTGCACCATCTCACAGGAATAAGCTCCATAGAAATCCAAATACTAATTTTATTTAACATTAAATCATACTTTTTGACATTTAATAACAGGTATGAAGGATGTTAGAATAGGATCTCTCTCTCTCTCTCTCTCTCTCTCTCTCTCTCTCTCTCTCTCTCTCTCTCTCGTGTGTGTGTGTGTGTGTGTGTGTGTGAACCTAAGGACAATCCCAGGTATTATTCCTCAGGGGGCCATCTTCCTTTTTTATTTTCTAAGGTTTATTTATTTTTATTTTGTGTATATGCATATTTGCTTCCATATATATATATATACATGGCACAATGTGTGCTCGTGGTGGCCAGAGGGTCAGATCCCCAAGACTTAGAGTCATGGACAGTTTTGACCTCGTATGTGGGTACTGGGACCCTAATTTGAGTCTCCTATGAGTTTTCTTACTTGCTGAACCATCTTTCTAGCCCTGGTTTGCCTTTTTTAACCAGGTCTCTCACCAGCCGGCCATGCACCAAGTAAACCAGGCTGGCTGACCAGTGAGTCCCAGGCCCTGCCCATCCCTTCTTCCCCAGCTCTGGGATTGCAGGCTTGTCCCTATCACTCCTGGCTTTTTTGTTACATGGGTTCTGAGAATGCAAGTCAGGGGCTCCTGTTTGCAAGGCAGGCACTTTATCAGCTGCGCCACCTCTGTAGTTCAGGGTCATCTTCTTAACATAAAAAGAGCTGCTATACACCAAGAAATTAGCATTATACTTAAAACTGTAAACCAAAGTAGGACGCAATAAGATGCTGCCATTCACATGTGTTATTTTACCTTGGTCAGGAGAACACAACAGAGGTAGAGTTCATCGACAGGAACAGTGTTTTAAATTGTGCATAACAAGGCTTTCTGTCTAGAATTCCCTGCAGAACCCAAGGAAAGGCTGTTAGGACTGACCTGCATGGGGGAGTAGATGCTGGAGAGACTGACGTAGTAGCTTTTCTGTATGTCATTGGAGCTTTGGTCATTGCACCTTAGAAGGGAGGATTCTAGCAGAGGTGGCAATGAAAATAAACCCAATGGGAAGTATCTTCGAAGGGTGAAGGAAACTATAAGGCTGTACTAAAAAATAAACAAGCAGACACGTTATTCCTCATAGACAAGGATTGATATGTTTAAAGTGTATGAGTTGTCTGGAATCAGTGTGATGGCTCCTATCTGATCCTGCAGCAAGTAGCAAGGGGAATTAGTGTACAAATGTCACAGAATGATTGAAGGGTTCATTAGAAAGAAAAAGACCAAAATCGGTAATGAAAACTTGATAAAGAATACCAGTAAAAAAAGATCAATAAAAATACTGCATTAAGCAACCACCCCCCCCCCCCCCCACCCACCCCCGCCACGTGCCCGCTCCCGCCCGCCCGCGCCTCTGGAGCTCTAAGTCTAAGCTCTTACGGAGGACACCTGAGACCAGGTCATTTACAAAGAACAGCTGCATTTCTTCTCTCAGTTTTAGCATTTGTGAAGTTCAAAATCAAGGGACCACATCCGGCATGGGCTTCCCAGAGACTCCCTAGACTAGAAAGTGGAAGAGGCAGGAGAGCTGTATGGAACAAGTGGGATGTGTGAAGGGGTGGAGCTCAGCCTTTCCCAGGAGCCAACTAAGATAACCACTGACTCCCTGATAATGGTATGAGTCACAAATCGCCTCTAAAAAGGCTCACCCCCGGAAAGTACTGCAACAAGTCAGCTTTGCAGACACAGCCAAACAATGGACTTTCACCCAGACTCACAAAATAGGATTTTAGTTGTTTGTTTGCCACAATTAGCATTTGCCTTCTGTCTTTCACTCTCTCTCTCTCTATTTTTCCTGTGTGTGTGTGCGCGCACACACACACACACACACACACACACACACACTCACAGAGCTTTCAAACTACGTGAAGATAACGTAAAATAAACAAATAAACAAACCACTCAAAGGCTGGGAATGCTGACACATGACCCTGGTTTCAGTACATAGACCCTCCACAAAAGGTAACAAACTGACAAACACCTTCATATTGAACTTGGTTCTGGCCTCTTTGTGAGGGATGAACCAGCCTAGTAAATCCAAGAGGCCTTGAGGAGGAAGAGAAGAAAGGAGGCTGTGAACATCCAGACTGAGGAGGCATCTCTGTGTCCTGACCAGCAGAGGTTGGAGAGAGGCTCTTTGCCTCCTCTGGATCAGAGGTGCTTCTCAGGGTCCTTCTTTTGACAAATGTACACCACCTTCACATCTGGACTGCCCTAAGTCTGTGGGTGTGGCTTGCTTAAAGTTCATGGTAATGCACATGAGCAGCTATGATCTAGGACGTGGCTTCTTATGAAAGGGAAAACATAAAATAAATGACACAAAATTAGTAGATCCCAGTCCTCAAAGAGGTTGTTTACATGAATATTGTTATCATATTCCATCTACAGAATTAATCAGTATTAAAGTTACTCCAAAAATGGGTATTGTCAAATCCTCCTTTCCCTGGTCTCAGAGATGCCAGCTGATTCAAATCCCCAAGCATGGAGCTTCAGGATCTTTGTCTTGCTTGTTTCTTCCAGAGCAGCAGGCACCGTTCCAGTATATATTGTAGAATCATAGAGACCAGATCACGACCTCCAAAGTCTGAATTGTAAAGTTACATTAACATTGAAGGAAATATAGAAAAAAAATAGAGCAATGTTTAAGCATAAAGTTGGATTTAAAAAAATAATAAAACTACAGAAGTAGCCTGAAATAATGACAAATACTAATATGTAAAGTTTTTAAAACTAAAAAAAAAAAAAAAAAGCAGACCACAACAGAAGAGAAGCATGCTCACAGTGAAAGTCTGACACTACTGAGGTCCTCTCCCCACAGGGTGTCCCCAGGGATAGGGGAGCCACAGATCTAGAAGGCCTCTTATTCTCCACCCCTAGCCTGGAGCCCCAGGGCATAAAAGTCTGTGTTGGGTGGGGTAGATTAGAAGTTACTTTTTAAAAGCTTGCTATCTATCTATGGGATGTTTTCTGTAAAGTAGAGAATTTCCTGAGGTCAACACTAAGTACAGGTTACCTGTGTTTACATTTACAAATGAGAAATCAGAGACAGAAAGGTAAGGCAGACAAGGTCAGGTAGATGGGGACAGACAGACCTTAGTTGCAGTGAGCCCTGTGTCATTTGCTGTGCAGTGCTATCAGTCAGTTTTTTTTATTCCCGTGCTCCTTACAGACTGTAAACTCCTTGAGGACTCCCAGTGACTCCATTTCCCACTCTCATCCCTGGTGGTTCATACACACAGTTTCCACTCAGTAAGCAGTTGCTGCTGTTTGCTTTATGATCAATTACAAAATCACATCACTTTTTTTTTTTTTTTTTTTTTTTTTTCCTGAACTTGGCATTTTACCATAGACTCTCTCAAACACTTTTTTGTTCCAACCTATCTGGCTTCGAGGTACATAGAGCATCTCTTCATCCCTGTGTTCCCCAGAGTAATCTGGTGAGCAGCCATTGGTTCATATGTGAATTAGAAAGTATCAGTGTGGTCCCCAAAGAGGAAACATGATCTATTATTAATCTGGTATTTCAGAATATACAGCAGTGTGACTTCCCAATCCATTATGTCCCCAAACTCTCTGTAGACAGTCCTGAGCTTGCTTCTCCCCTCTCCCTTCACCCTCTTTAGAGGAAACATCTCAGATTTTAGCTCCAAGATCTCTCTTCATTGCTCTCTGATTACAGGCAGAGCTCCAGGAAAGTTTTGGAGGGACCAATGAAAAACAAAATTTCTCCATAGATGCCCTCACCTCCAGCAAGCTGCATGAACAGCAGTCTAGAAGCAGAGTTTTGTGCAAGGGCGGCTGCAAGCTGGGTTATCTGTTGTAGGTCAGCACAGCCACAGGTTTGTCTCTCTGAGTGGCCTTGTTCCTGCTTCCCAGAGGTGGAGGAACAGAACTGTGCAGAAGAAAATACAGCAAGTGATCGAGCCTACTGTGGCTTCCCTTAATTTGGATTTCCAAGGGTTTGGGCCACAAGAACAGATTGCAGCTGTGGCCTGAGCATCTTTAGAAGTGTGAATCATATTTTTCCTTTAGAAGAAGCTATTTTGAGCTTTATAATTGCATATTCCCATGTTTTGTTTTTTTTTTTTTTTCAGAGTGAGTAAGAAGAATGACTTGCATCTTTTTAAAATGGAAGTCTGGTTTCTTTGCTCTTCTGTCTTATGTAACCTACTCTATTGATTCCTGACCTTGACTGTGTGTCAGATGCACTTGGGGAACCTCTGGATAACTAGAAGTTCAGCATAGAATCCAGAGACCAGTGTCTGGCTGGCATGTTAAACACTCTCTCCCAGTGATCCCTAGGTACAGGGCTGGGGCCTGTTGAGTTTTTACCTACTTTCCTGTGCCGATTTAGATTGTGCTTAAATGTGCATTTCCATAGGGCACACAGCTCTTGAAAGACACTTGGAAAAACCATCTTCTATTTATAGCATATGACTGACCAGCTCTGGACAGGTCTCAGTGTGATCCTCATGATCCTGTGTCATCACTACAAATGCCCAGGTGGCTTCTAGCTTCAAAGCAGCTGTGAAATGGAGACTTATTTTTAATTTGACTAATATGGTGATCCTAACTATTAAATTAATAATACTAGGAATTTTCCACCATCTGTTCTTTTATGGTGAGTGTATTGGCTACCTTTATATTGTGAGAAAAAAATTCTGAGAGTACAACTTGAAGGAGGTTCCAGCGATTCAGTCCCTGGCTACAAATCCCCGTGTCCTGGTACAAAGTGTTACTGTGGTTCAAACACATGGCACGGGAAGGTTTTTACCTCTGGACAGGAAACAGAAAGATAGCAGGGACCTGCTGTCTCCAACCAGAACCCCCTTGCTATCTAGAATGTCTTGAGATAAAAACATGATCTGGAGACTAAGTGTTCAACACACAAGCCTGTGGGGTGTCTTATACTTAAGCTTAATGAGGTGGAGTTTTCACTTATGTGTTGGTTGATTGGTTTGTTGGTTTGTTGGTGGCAGTGTTGAAGGTTGGAGCCAGGACAGCATGCATGCTGGGCAAGTGCTCTGCCCATGTGCCACATCCCCACCAGTACCACTATCTGTTCTAAAGAATGTTTCTTGCCTATATTGGCTACCCAGCTCTTTAAAAGAGAATAAAAGAAGGACTTTGATAAGAAAGGATATGGGTTAGATTAAGAGACTTGGCAGTATGGGTCAAACGATTTCTTCCTAGTCAGGTTTTATTCCCTCACTATTTGGACAGAGAATTAATGTGACTTTCTCACTCTGAAAATTTTTCTAGTTTGAAATATAAATTCAATATCACTTTTATGAAATATTTGTATCAGAAGTGTTTAGGATTTAGGATATTTTTAGATCTTGAAATACTTACATATCTATAAGTAGATAGTGAAATATCTTAGAGATGGGACCTAGATGGAAATATGAAATTCATTCATGTTATACATATGCCCTACATGTGGTCTGAATTTAATTTCACCTAATATTGTTAATAATTTATTCATAAAAGTTTCACAGTGTAGACTTTCTCACTGTCACATGATATGGTTGATCAATAAATTTTGCAGACTGGGCAAGGTGTTACACATTTCTGTTTTAATTTTACTTCTAGCAAGACTCATTTGATAATAATTAAGCTTTAATTTCACAATTCCTTCCCCTGTATTCCCACTTCGTGTGTGTGTGTGTGTGTGTGTGTGTGTGTGTGTGTGTGTGTGTGTGTGCTGGAGATTGAACCCAGGGCCTTGCCTATGCTAAGTGTATGCCATCCACTGAAGAACACCCAGCCTGTTCCTTTCATTTCTTTCTGCTGGCCTTGTTTTTCCCCAGGCATTCTCGAACCTTGACATCCTGTAGGTTGGTCTTGGAAGCTTTTGGCAGGACTGCCAGTTCTGGGCCAGCCTGAGCCGTCTATATGGACCCTTTCTAAAACTTAAAGGATTGGGAAGGAGTAATAGAGAGAGGTGATAGGACAAAGTACAGATGGCAGCTGCCCAGGGTACTTGAAAGTTCCTGTGAGGGGAGCATGCAGAGTAAGCTCTGCAGCAGTTAGACTGATCTGGCACTGCTGGGACTTCCAGACACATGGTCTGTTTTCTAGTGATCAGTTTTCTTATATGTTTTAAAATAGTATTGGGTTCTAAACAACAGGTTAGAAAAGTAAAACAAACCAGTCTTTATCCCAGATACAGTGGATGCCTGTTTAAAGGTGGCTAGATACATAGTGGAGCAAAGAAAAAAAAAATCAGGTTGGTGTGGAAGATTGCTTCCTTCCTTCATTAGTTCGTTCATTCGTTAGTTCGTTCGTTCCTTCCTTCCTTCCTTCCTTCCTTCCTTCCTTCCCTCATTCCTTTCTTTATTTCTTAATAGTGAAAAGCAGGAAAAATAAAGAGATTTATTCAATGTGGCCTCATTGGGAAGAGGGATAAAAAGACTCAGACTCCCCCAAGTCTGTCTTCATGATTCCTGAAATGAGAGTGAGGTTTAAATAGGAAGCAAGAGATGTTCCTATCTAAACAGTCAAGCAGGGTGTGGTCTTCTGCCTACACTGCCTCTGCTTCTAGATTGTCCTTAAGGTCTCTCTCCAGAAGGCAAGTTCTTCCTCCTGGTGCCTCTGAGACTTCAGCCTTTTTCTCTCGCAGCAGGAAACTTTTGGCGAGAGTCTAATTTCTTAGAGTCTGCTGTTTCAACAGTCAGATAACCAAAGAGGTAGCACTGCTAGCCTTTGGACAGCTCAGTTACATTTCTCCATTCTTTAGCTCATCAGCTTTATGAAATATGCCTTCATCTGAAACAAACATAAACAAAACATAAGTAGGAACTGAGCTCAGAACACATTAGGATAGCATCGGGCCACTCTGCTTAAGAACCTTTTCTGTAGAATCTCTTGTATTTTAACTACTTTTGGAAGGAAGGGCTACCACAAGCAACTCCATGTTGTTGATTCAAGACTGTTTCCACATAAAGGAGACTGAGGTTAGCCCCAGATGTATGATCCTCCTGCTTCATCTTCCCAAGTGCTGGGTATAGAGGTAAGCACCACCATGCCCAGCTAACTGAAATGAAGTCACACATAGGTGCATCTTTGTATGTATGTTTAGTGAATTCCACAGAGAAATGTCTGCAATGTAACCTGAAATCAGACTGTATACATTCTCAGCATCTTTTTAAATTCCAGACTAAAGTTACACTCATTTTTGAAAAGTCTTAAAATGCAGGGAAGCAAAACTAATAACCATCCATTATTCTGCCACCAAGATAAAAATCATATTTCTTTCCAAACATTTTTTGGTATTAAAATAGGATTAAACTGTACTATTTTTATATTATATTCTTTATATTTAATATATTATGCTTATGTTTCCACAACAACAGAGATATAATGATATCATTATTTCATGGCCGGATTGACTGTAATTAATTTACTAGACTCTTCTTGGCAGGATAGTTAGGGATGTTTCCATTTTTAGAGAGAAATCGCACCATGGTGAACATCCTAATACTTTCATCTGGTTATTTAGGGAGAACTAATTCACAGAAGACAAGGCCAGTGTTAAATGGCTTGATATTTTAAGGCTCTTTCATGGTTTGACACAAATTATTTCTAGAAATGCAGCAGGGTCCCTCATCTGCTGAGCAGGTCTCTGGATCTAGACAGAGCTTTGACACAGGGTATAAACCACTGATAAAATAGTGGGTGGAGAAAGGTCTCAGTGAGATGGTGACATGGAGATGCTGGTCATTTGTAGTAAGACACTAAGGGACAGGTGAGTAACTGATGTGACAACGGAGTGACAGCTATGGACATGGAAGAGATCTGTATGTGCCTCTAGCTGTAACCATGCTGTGACTTTGGTGGGTGCTGGATGATTTTGCCTCTGTGAGACCTTTACTCTACAAGACAGTATTAAGCTTTGTGTTTTCATAACTGTGCTGTTATAAAGAATATATCCCAAGCTGATTTCATTATTATATACGTGTTATTATTGTTTTCCTTTTGATTTAAAATTAATTGACACTAAAATATTATAAGGGGCCCCTTCAAAGGTTATAGACCTTGGTTAGACAGGTCCTCATGGCATAAGAATTACTGATGGCATTAGAAAGTGGAAGCGGAAAATAACCACACTGAATCTGTGACTGCTCATGATTCCTTAGCAGTTAAAGTCACAGTCTTCCCTCTCATAAGAGCAGTGGGCTAGCATGAAAAACTTGGCTCCTGGCATAAAGAAAAAGAAAATCCTTTTCAAAAAGCAAAGGTTCACTAGTTTCTGCTACTCCCCAGTTTGCTGCTGTTGCTAATCCCTCTGTGCCATTGACCCAGGGGACAGGCCCTGAAACCTGTCATCATCAGCTACCACCTCACATGCTCTGCCACTGGAACACCTCAGTGTTTCTCAGGTGTGCTGATCGCTCTGCATTTTCACTATCATTGCCCATGCTCCCATCACCACCATTCACCACTATCCCACTTCCACATGGTTAGAAGCCTCTAAGACCTGGTTAGAAGCCCTTATAGGCACCTGCTTCCTCTTTGGGTAAATTCCAAGCTTGTGTTCATCACACCACACCTCACAGATCTCAGGATGATCTATTTCCTCTCCACCTTGGGCTCTTCCATGCTCTGGCTCTTCACTTTAGACTCTTATTCCTTCTTTCCTTTGCTTTCCTAAGTCAGACCCAGGCCTGCACTTGGTTCCCAACAGCATTCTTCTGCTGGGCTTGACCCTGTCCTTCAGCCTGAAGCTATGTCTCACTGTGTGTCAAAGTTGCGTATTTGCTTCCCTTTCTTTGAAGACTTTGCTCTGCAGCTCCATCTGTCTCAATAAGTGAGTTCTGCCTTTATTTTTGCATGATGTTGTCCATCAATACAACATGTATGGAAGGCTGTGTATATAACATGCATGAAAGGCTGAATGGAGGCAGTTAGTGGGTACCATGGAACTGTCTGAAAGACACTTACATTAGAAAGTTGAATCTTTGTCTGGGTGGCCATAATTGAAGCAGTTGACAGTTAATAGAACATCCCAGTCACATAAAATAATAGAAGACCACATCAGATGCACAGCTAGTGCTCAGTGGACTTGGATTCTTGCTGTTATTCCAATGGAAACAGCGTTAGGAATCTGGCTGGCCAGGGGTTTGCCCTAATCCACTCTGGGTAAAGTTTGTTGGGTACAGGCCAGCTTCAAGATGGTATGTGTCACTAGCAATCAGGTAAGGTCAGACACCAGCAGTTGAGGCCAGCTGTGCTGCAGCTGCTGCTGCTTCTGGTGATGGTGGTGGTGGTGATGATGATGATGATGATTCTAACCACTAGGATTTGGGTCTCTGTTCTCTCTGAGTGAGACTGGGGCTCAAATTTCTTTGCAGCTCCTAGTTCTGAGGAAAAGTTAGAATCTATGCTGGATAGAAGATGGGCTCTTCAAGTGTGCTATACACACACACATACACACACCACTGTCACAGTAAATCTAACTCCCTCTTTAGTCACTGCTTTTGCTCCTGCTTCACATTGTTACTCGTTGTAGCTGTGAGATATGAAGGGGCCCTTTGTTGGACTCTTCATTTTACCTGTATCCTGTGTCATGGACTGTCTGAATTTAGACTTAGATAATAGCATCTTTTCTATCATTTTTGAGTATTCCTTTTTTTTCACATAGAAACTGATTCAGAATATACAAGCAATATCATGATAATGCCCAAAGAATAGAGAACTGAGAAACCACTATAAACTATAATTTAAATAAGTTATATTCTGTTGAATTGTGCCAACTTACAAAATGCAAGATTAAATTTAAACCAAGACTATGACAATTTTAATTTAACATACATTTTAGGCACTAAAAAGAGTTATTCTGTGCACCTCACTTTACCTTATAGAACACCTAACATTTACACTGTGCAAGGAGTAACAGGGATGAAGTCTAAGTGTAAGAGGAAAGCAGTTTATGAAAAGTACAGTGTCACTACTGGGTAAAATGCAAAGGACCAAGGAATGAAAAGCTATCCTGTTCAATGTCAGAACACACAGAAAGCCATAGCACGGGGTACTCATGCTGGCCACCATCAGATGAATCTGATCCACACAGCAGCTCCTTGGCCCTTTCTTTATTCACAGACTTTCACTGCAAATGTTTATAGTTCACAGTTAATTCACACTGCTATGTAAGCAAGAACACACATGGCTACTGAGATCTGTATGGGAGAATTACACAAAATTAAACTACTTCACTTTTGAAGCTTTCTTCTTCTTTTTTTAAAAATTTTTTTTCTTTATTATTATGTGTTTTAAATTTTATACACCAGCCATGGGTTCCCCTGTCCTCCCCCCTCCCGCACCCACCTCCACCTTCCCCCCAGCCCCTTCCCCTCCATTCCCATGTCCTCTAGGATCAAGGCACCCCTGGGGATTCATTTAAACCTGGTGGATTCAGTACAGGCAGGTCCTGTCACCTCTTTTGAGTGACGACCTTGAATCATTTGATTTCTGACTTTGAATAGTTCATGAGATGTGCTCTTGGGCATTTTATCTCAAGAAAGAAGAAAAAAAAAAAAACAGTATCTGGAAGGAGCATCCAGGTGGGCTGCTTTCTGGAAGAAATTGCAAATAGTGACTCATAGTGTAGGGCATGGATAAGGAAATCACTTCAGTGAATTCTGAATACTGTTTTTAAAAAGTGAAGTAAAGTAACTGTTGGAGTGTGTATATGCAGCCAAGGCAAGTGTTCCATTAAATCAGTTTTACATTCATCTGCATGTGTGCTAAGATATGTACAGAATGTTCTGTAGGTCACAGCTGGAAAGTTTAGACATTCCCCCAACCCCTGCCCATCACAAGCAATTCACCTTGAAATTACTTACTCAGTAGGGAATTACCTGATTCCACCACATTGTATGTGTCACAGTTTTTTATAGTCCAACTGTGTTATTTTCCATCAGAGGTTATCTTTGGGAGTAGGATACCTGTCACACTGTGATCCAAATGAGTCTGGTTCTCATCACTGTCTGCTTACCAGGTAGCTGGCTCTCTGCATCTCTGGTGACAGCCTTGATTTCCTTCTTGGAAAGACATTCTAGATTAGAAAGTGTAGTCTGTTCATATGACATTTCCCATGTGTACATCAGAGTGAGCCATAAGATGTATCTTTAAATAATGGGGCAATGTCCATCCTTTTAGCTGCAGAGTCATCTACAGGATCAGCTGCAGGAGCTAGACTTTGAAACAGCTTTTGTGCTTCTCATTTTTTTTCACTATTTTATGTAAAAGAGGGCATTTGGCTTACTATATTTCCAAATGAAAACCATGACTTAAAAGCCCCATATCTAGACCCAGGCAGAATGACTGGTTAAGTGACAAATACCCATCCTCCTTTCTGAACTCCTTCACACACCGTCAAGGGAGGGGGAGTAAGTCGGGTATTAAAAAACAATGTTGAGGTCTCCAGCAACAAGGAAATAGTTGAATAAGGCTCATTCCCACTCAGGGCAGGTCTGTAGAGAGCCCTCTATGCCCTGGGCCTCAGAAGGCTCTATAACCTGGCCCCCATTTGCTTTTCTAACTTAGCTTTCTAAGACAACTTTATAAAAACCCAAACCAAAGACCAAAGTCTGTTTACATGTTGTTCATCTGGCTCCCATTTGCAATTCCCTAAGCAAGTCGGAGCACCGCATGTTTACCTTGGCCCTCTTCTCCTCAGCTGTATGTGATCTAATATTGCCCAGCCCCTGTGGCCAAGGCTCAAGCTCTCTCTCCTGCCAGGAGACCCTTAGGAGCCCTCCAGACTCACTGAAGGCATTGTACCTGTGTCAAGCAACTGCTGCTGCCGCCCTGAGGGGATAGGCTAGGCACTGGGGTGGGTTCCCTTCTGGCCTATGCTCTCTCTGTTTGTATCTGTGTAGATCTTCCTGCATACATAATTTACCGATACGTACATATATAAAAACATGGGACTGCACTGCCTCTGTTGTTCAGAATTCCCTTTTTGCTGCTCAGAATTATTATATCAGTAACTTCCTCAAGGGATACAATCTTAATGATTATGTTATTATAATCATTATATTATATACATTCCAGTGTATAAGTATATCATAAATTATCATTAACAGATGTATGCTTTTGTGTGTTGAGGTTATTTCCTACTACAAATACCTCTTAGATTTGCCAACAGAATGGAGTCAAAGAATTCTTCCATCCTTTACTCGGAATAGATTCCTAGAATTGAATTTGCTACTCAGTAGACGTGTCCATCTTTAAGGGATCAGATAGCTACTATGCTGCTACACTCTCCAAAGCCTCTTGCATATATCAGGAGAGAGGAGGTGGTGCCTATTTCACCACACTGAGTGCAGTCGTGAAAAGGACAGCAGAATACAGAACCTCTTTTATCAGTCCAGAGTTTCAATGCAGAGACCACAACGATAAACTTTATGAGAAATAAATTTTTGTGTTTGTATTTTTGTCCAGTTTTTGTATTAAAATGGTTGGTTCTATTGTGACTACATGATGGTGGCGTGTGCCTTATACTTTATGAATAAGAAAAATCAGTACTGTTCCCTTATTCCTGGCTCCAGCTAGTGAGCAGCATGTTATTGTTGTTGGGACTAGGCAGCTTGCTTCTGTAAAATAGTATGATGCACAAGTGATGCTTATTTGGGACACCAGCAGAGTGTCAATTTTACTTCAGTATTTTAGACTGTTCTGAAATATTAAGTCAGAGGAGCTATGTTGATTGGAATTCTCCTAAGAACTAAGATGTAAGAGATAATTCGTTGTTACTGTGGGTAACAGTGCTGGGGAACAGGAGGTCCAGACTGGGGTTCTGCATCTGGAGCCTTCTTGCTGCCTGTAAATGACACTTGAGAAATCAGGGTCCCTTCTTGGGGTACCTATTCTCATTAGTAAGACAATTTAAGGATAGACTCAAATGGGAGATCAAGGATAGTTTTATTAGCATTGGAAAGAAAACCTCCTAGAGCAGGCAAGTCGTTAATCAGAACAGCTGCTCAGAGGAGGAAAATAATGGCGAGAAGAAAAGAACAAAACCCCATACCCTTTATGTTAAGTTGGCATGGATGTCAGCTATATGGCAGGGACAGGGCTTTAGAAAAAGAGCAAGAAAGTCCACAGTACCAAAGAAAGCATACTTATGCAGCTAGAGTTTTCTCTCCATGTTCTGCCAAGCCCTGGTAGTCTGACAGCCCACTTATAAAATAAACACACAGATGCTTATATTATTTAAAATGTTTGGCCTAATGGCTTAGGCTTCTAGCTATCTAGTTCTTACATCTTAAATTAACTATTTCTTCATTAACTTAAATAACCACTTCTATTAATCTATACTTTGCCATGTAGCTCTTGGCTTACCGGTACCTTACATCTCGCTTGTCATGGCGGCTGCTGGCAGTATCTCCCTACCTCAGCCTTCCATTTCCCAGAATTCTCTTCTCTGCTTCTCCCACCTATGCTTCCTGCCTGGCTACTGGCCAATCAGTGTTTTATTTATTAACCAATCAGAGCAACACATTTGACATACAGAACATCCCACAGCATACTTAGGTTCTAGTCCACATCCAATGAAGACAGAAAAGAAAAAGTTAGAACTCAAAGGTGGATAGGCCCAGCTGCAACTCATGGCTGCTTGTTTGTAGGAACTACTCTAGAGGACTGTAATTTGGGGAAAGAAAAGTACAGCACCTCATTGAAGGAATGATTATCCCATTTTTCTCTTTAGTATGGCTTAAGGTGAACCCACCTACCCAAGGCATGGTCCCTTAGCCAGGTCATTGGCCTGGTCTAACTTGAATGTTTGGTCTCTACCGAGACCAGAGATTCTGTTCTCTGGACCAGGAGTTTTTCCATAATGGACCTTTACTGTACGCCAATATAACATGATGGGGACATCAAATGGCAAAGGGAGCCAGTGTGCCAGCTCAGGTATCATCTCCTTGTCCTCTTCTTCCTTCTCCTCTTCCTAACAAGAGGTATCATGGGAACTTGCCTTCCTGTCTTTCTCTGGCTCTGATTACCAACTCCCTCAAAGATGCCATTGAATTGGACTTTGGAAATTAAGTTTTCATTACATGTTCATTGGATTGAACATCAGGTCACAGCAGGGTCCTTTACACAAAGCCACTGCTGTTCCATGTCAGCCACTGATGTTCCATGTCAGCCACAGCTTTTTATTGAGGTGCCTATTGAGTAGTTTTGTTGGCATTTAACATTTAAATTTTTTTTTGGTTCTTTTTTATTTAAAACTTTTATTGAAAGACTATCTCATGACATTGGAAAGTATTTTAAATTACGAAGGATATTTAAGATGAAGAGTACCCTTTTTCACTGATGTGTCTTCTTGAGTTTCAATGCCTAGTTGATAGAATCACCTATGTCTTGTTTTTGTTCTATGTACAATATAGTGTGTGTGATTTTATTATTATTTTTAATGGATACATAATACTCTAGATGAGTATATAACCTAAAATGGTTGAAATGAGAACACAAAATTTTACCTTCAAAGAATTTTATTTACTGTATCTGGAGAAATGAATGGGCCTGGAAGATGTTGGATATGATCATTTCAGCCAACATTAAATAGTGATAGTATGGTCGAATAACTTTTTAGTTTTTATTTGCTTGCTTTTTAAGTGACACTAAAGAAAAGACAATGTTACCAACTTTAATTTTCCTTTTTGTTTGATAATTATTTAAAATTTGGAGCTAATTAAATTGGGGTGGGGTCTAGACTAACTGTGCACATCTGGGGCGCTCTCTTAAAACATGTGGAGCTGGTTATGTTCTTGCATCTCACTCAAGACTCTAAAACACATTGCAGAATTTTCTTACTAATATCTTCTTCTTGGATATAGAGGTGAACTTTGGAGAAAGTATGATTTTGTTTTTCTCAACGATTGGGAGTGTGGTAAAGAGTAGCCCCAGGTGTGTGTGTCAAGGTGTGTGTTGTGAGTGAAGGGTTTTTGTTATCTCTCACTCTCCATATCACTGGAATCCTGTAATGGGGAGTCTTGGTAACTATTCATTCTAGCCTCTCGGGTTGTGAAATGCTGGCTTACTGGCCAATGAGCTTTAGGTTGCATTTTTCTTTCTCCCTTTCAGCCACACCTTTTTGGAGTATCCTCAGTACAGTAAAACTTGCCATTTTTTCAGGGCACATTTTTTTTCTTTGTTCTGGTAAATGTGTACCAGCTTATACCTGCTCATTAGGTTTATACTTTCCCTCTTTCTGAAAGGGTCCTCTTGACAATGTGTTTTGTCCATCTAACTAGTAGTTCTCAGCCCAGACAAGATCACAGGGCACAGTGACATTGACTCTAACCTCATCAATTCAGCTTTTCAGAACTACACATCTCATTCTTAATGTGATTGTGCCCTGCCCTGTGAGTTGTGTAGAAAGGATTGCCCCAGAAAAGAAAACTTTTCACAGGCGGATACCCCCCCTTACCTGGATATCCCACTTTACTTCCTGACAGTGGGCCAGGACTTCTCCCTGACCCCAGAGCACAGCCGCTACTCATCATTCTGAAATAGCCAATCCTCATTCGCTAGAACCAGTCATGGCCATGTATAGGTAAGAAAGGCCAGCTGAAGAACACAAAGAGCACAGGGAATCAGGATAGAGAAAGCTTGCTGAGCCTTCCTTATTTAGTATTTGCTTCTAATATATAGGTATTATCTCAAATTAGCCCACAAAACCACTGTCTGACTATAAGGTATACCCAGAGTCCATCGATTTGAGTAGAAATTAAGAATGTAATTTTTAAAAATAAACTGACCAGGCTGACAAGTCCTGTTTTAGGTCTTAGCCCTTTACTGCAAGTGAAGAAGAAATCTAAAAAGCAAGTGCATGACATTTCCTCAACCCACCTCTCCTCCCTTCCACACCCCTGCAACACGGGAAGGTGATGAGAGGCTTCAGGTAACATGACTCCAGCAGCAGAGGCTCTCTATTCCCAGATGGTGCCAGGGCAGGATGGTCAGAGGATGTAAAGTGACAAAGCTCCAGCTTCCTTGTTTACACCTCCCCCGGTTGCTGTCTTCTTGTCCCCTACAAGAATATCTCCCATGTCTAGTAGGATGAGGTAGAAAAAAGAAAATTGCATTTATTTTAAGCCTGACGTTCAGCCAGATGGGAGCTAGCTTAAGTTTCACTGGAATATATTTGATTTTCACCCTCCTGTCACCATCCTGTGGTAAATTCCTTCTGACAGCTGATAAAATTCACATTTTTTTTTTTTTAGTGAATCAAGGATTTAGATATAAATATGCAGAATGAGCACACAAATTGACTTGTGTTCTCAAAGTTAAAAGGGGGGAAATTGGAGTAACTTCACATAAGAAAAATTTCATGTTATTCGAATAAGAGGAAACAAAATAGGCACAGAATTAGATCCCAGATTTCTTTCAGTTCATGAGTCTGCAGTCTGAGGGATGTTCTCCCAGAGCTGGTGATTAAGTCCGAGACCCATCTTCTCATTGACTTTTAGCATGCAATCAAAGATGGGCTCCATATCAAACAATTCCCCCGAACATTCAACTAAAAATGAAGTCAGTTTAAAATCGGGTGTGCTATGAAACATGAGGCTCCAGGATTTGGTCCTAGTAGTGACTCCGTCTTAGCACAGATTGAGAATTCCTCTTCTAAGGGATTTCTTCATTTCATATTTGCAGCTGCTCCACGGCTCTTGCTCATGGTTCTGCCGAGTCTAGAGTTTTATGGTAACTGGAGGTGAAGGAGCTGGGAAGTGATGGTGTGGGAAGTGATGATGGTGTGGGATCTGGTTTTGTTCTCTGTCTCAGGGTGGGAGTTCCGGCTCTACTGATTGGGATGTAGAAGCAGGTTCTTTTTTTTCACAACAGATCAGTCTTAAGAGCAGATCTGTTGGATGGCGGTGAGGCATTGTATGTTTTCCTGTTGATCTTTGGTAGACACGGGGGTCACTGGCTCAGAGTAGTCAAGGGTGATACACTCTTCCGGTACTACATGGTGCAGGTGGCAATGGATCGTGATGAGGCTTCTGTGAGGCAGTAGAGTCTTACTCTCTCAGACCACCTGGGAAGTCACTGCATGGCTGCTGGAGTACATAGCCCTGAATCATAGGACAGAATAAGCATTTTAGGACAAATGATCCACCAATTATTATAAATGAGGTTATTAATGTGCTTATATTCCAGGGGTAGGATTGTTACTAAATTCAAACTGTATTCTTACGTTAAGTTGTATCCATCATCTTGAAGTCTTAACCTGGATGACCATATGATGATATATCCCAGGGGCAGGAAGGATGTCTTAAAGGGTCGAACCTTCTACAGGAGATTTCCGTAGGGATCCCACAAGATACCAGTTCTCAGTGGGAATTATCACCCTTGCTTTGTAAGCCTGCCTAAGCACTGTCAATTTTGCTACATCCAGTAATGAACCAGTATAGCAGTCCTCTTTATCTGTTCCCTTAGTTTAAAATATTGTTTATTGTATAATTCCAGACTTCAACGTATCATAAAAGTTTTGACTTTCCAAAAGGTTAATTTTCTTATTTATGTTTCATGCAGGCATAAAGTATATCTTCCTTATTGGTGCAGGCCTCATAAGAAAGTGTGGATATGTTCTGGGAATTAATATTGGCAGCAACTGGCATATGCGTTAGCCACATTCATTTTTGACAGTATCACATGGTAGTTAGAAATAATTTGCTACTAACACTATTCCAGTTTCTAAGCTTGCAGTATCTTCCTAGAGGAGGTTCAAGAACTGTTCTTCAAGTGACCTCACCTGTTGGCTAATCTTATTTCTCAAGAAGATAACAGAACTGAGTGTCACTTGGGCCACTGGTATTATGTGTAATTGCCAAATCCATCTTTTGCCATGCAGGTTTAATTTAGAGCATATCTGTGGTAGGTAAGGTCTGTGACTTTCTCATGTGGCAAACTGTAGGAGGGGCCCTCATCAATTCCACTTTCGTGCAGCTGAGAAGTGCCAAGGTACTGTGTGACCTGTTATCTTTTCTTCCTCTCCATTCTCTTAGGTATTTTCTCTCTGAAATTCAAATGTGGATTTTTCTGGGAATCTCTGTAATAACTGAATTTGGGATTCTCATAACATTAAACAGAATTTGAACTGTTTTATTTATGACTGAGAAAAGCATGTATGGAGTTCATATCCCAACTTGTCCTTCTAAGATTTGTGAATGAATCTAGCCCAAGGGGAACACACAAGAATACATTTATCAGCCGCCATATAACCTTCAGTTCCAGGGAACTCTTTAACCTTCACAATGCTGATGACAGGGAAATTCAGTCTTTAAAAAATGATACACATTTTCAAGTTGTTTCAGACATACAGTTTCTATTTCTGGTTTGTTAATTTTGTGATTATATGGTTAATAGAGATAGCTGAAAGAGAAACAAAAATGTTTGTAGGCTTTTAACAATCTACAACCAATATGGAAATTATCCCTCTTTTGACATTTTTTCCCCAAAAGCAAGACTGTACTATTTTCTTAGGTAATGAAACAGATACTTTATACAATTGAGTAATTAGGAAATTGAGCATGTAAAAGGCGATAAACAGTATTGGATAGCCATTGATAATAGATTTGCATTTCTGTCAACATCTGGTGTGCATCTGCTGAGATACCTTATTCGTCATCATTGTACCCAGCAGCTGATAGGCCTTTTGAAGGAGGAAGACATTCACCCTAGAGTACAGGCAAGCTGATGGGCACGCTGACTACTCTCTGCCTTCTCAGTTGACATAGTACCTTAACACTATGTGATGGGTGTTTTACTCCAGAGCATCCCACTTCCTCATCCATGTTGAGCTGCTGTCTCAGAGACTGTCTTAGTCAGGGTTTCAACAAAACACCATGACCAAAAAGTAAGTTGGCAAGGAAAGGGTTTTACTTGGCTCACTCTTCCACATTGCTGTTCATCACTGAAGAAAGTCAGGACAGGAATTAAAACAGGTCAGGATCCCAGAAGCAGGAGCTGTTGCAGAGGCCATGGAGAAGAGCTGCTTACTAGCTTGCTTCCCATTGCTTGCTCAATCGACCTTACAAAACCCAGGACCAACACCCAGGGATGGCACCACCCACCATAGGCTGGACTCTCCCCCATTGATCACTGAATGAGAAAATGCCTTACAGCTGGATCCCATTGAGGCATTTCCTCAACTGAGGCTCCTTCCCCTCTGATGACTCTAGCTTGTGTTAATACACAAAACAGAGATCCTGGTTTTTATGTGGTCTTTTCAAAATTGTGGCCAAGTTTGCTTCATGGATGCAGCTCATACAGCCAGATCTCTGTCTCTAAAATTACCCAGATAATTTGCTTCCAAGCCCATTGGACTAATGCCTGTGTAATCACTCAAAACCCTTGTAGGTTATTGCAGTGTGCTTGCTTGTCTCATCTAGCAGTGCAACTCCCTTACAGTCAAGTGAGTTCCCAAGTATCAAACAAAGGTGATGCTTTCCAATTTATCTATCTATAAAATTCCTCTGGTCTAAAATTGAGATGAGCTTTTGAGTTCAGCTTTCCCTGTGTCACTAGCTTTTGAGGCACTGAAGCTCACTGACCTATGCCACCACAGCTTCTCTAGACAATAAGCCTAGAAGGCCTAGGCATTGGGTGCTGAGAGTTACCTTGGTGGCTATATCCGGGGGTCTTCATTTGTTTCTGTAGTCACTTTGTTCTGAGAGAAATTCAGTTCTGCAGTACAGATACTGTCCTCAAATGGTCAAATGCTAGGTTCAGAGGAATAGGGCATGCACTTTGTGTTATTGGTCCTGCCACAGTGGCCTGCAGGCTGTCTTTAGTTCTTTATGCACTTGTGATCTGCATGGTTGGCTATCTTTAGGGATTATAGAATATCTTCTTCCAAGATTGCCTGAATACTGTTCAAGAGTGGCAGGCAATATTGCTCTGCTTGTCTTCATCTTCCCATTGCTTAGTAGGAGTGTTTTGACTTTTCTAATAAAGAAATATTCAGCCGGGCGGTGGTGGTGCACGCCTTTAATCCCAGCACTCGGAGGCAGAGCCAGGCGGATCTCTGAGTTCGAGGCCAACCTGGGCTACCAAGTGAGTTCCAGGAAAAGGCGCAAAGCTACACAGAGAAACCCTGTCTCAAAAAAAACAAAAGAAAGAAAGAAAGGAAGGAAGGGAGGGAGGGAGGGAGGGAGGGAGAGAGAGAGAGAGAGAGAGAGAGAGAGAGAGAGAGAGAGAGAGAGAGAGAAAGAAAGAAAGAAAGAAAGAAAGAAAGAAAGAAAGAAAGAAAGAAAGAAAGAAAAGAAAGAAATATTCAGACAGGAGGACCCAGATGGAAGTGCTTCCGACAGGGGAAACAGATGAACATTCCTTGCCTGCGATGCACTGAGGTCATGAGATCAGTTAATATTGTCTGGAAAGAATTTAGAGCAGGAAGCACAGAGGTCCAGGATGCTGGCCTAGGGGAACCTTCCATAAAGGACCTTGGAGAGGGAGAAGGGGAGGACCACATGAAGGCCTATTGGAGGCAGAAGGCCCAGAGGCATGGACAATTACTGCAGACTCAGGCTTGAAGATGATTGACATGTGTCCTGAAAGACGCTGAAAGACCATAGCAAGAGCAGTCTCCAAAGACAAATGGAAGGAGAAGACAGGATGAAATGAGACTCCATCCTGGATAACCCAGGCTGAGAGAAGCACCTCTTTCCAAGATGGCATCATTTCTGCCCCAAGTGGCAGCTCCGTGGGCTAAAAAGAGAACCATCCCTGTAAGGTTAGCTGAGTCAGAGGAGTGGATTCCTGGGAGAGTTGTGGTTTTATTTTTATTCATAGTGGTATTTTAAGTTTTTTAACTATCAATCTTTTGGAAAATTTGGTAGCCAGTTGCAAAATGTCTGGCAGCTTTTAAGTGGGAGGATTTATGTCCCTGAAAATGGTCAGCACAATCTCCCTCTGTCAGAGCCATCAGAAGCTAGTCAATAAGCATTGATCAGAATACTGATGAGCACGTCCGAAGGTAGGCAGATGGGATAGTGTATGAGAGAGAGAGAGGTGAAGCCAATGCCCTGGCCCTGGGGATGTGGAAGAAGGTTGTAGTGCTGTGAAGGCTGGCTTTTGAGAAGAGGAAGGATTTAAGAGAAGGAAAAGAAACTGTCAGAGAAGACGGGGCCAAGATCCAAAGCAATGACGATTATCAAACTGACAACCCTGGGTACCTGTTGTATTGAAACAGTGTTCTTTGTGCTTCCCTTGGATTCTCTCCTGGAGCACCAAGACAAGTAGGTCATTACGGACTCACGGATGAGCAGTCAGAGGCACAGAGTAGTTTGCCCAAAGCCCCACAGCTGTCAAAACACAGAGACGGTGTTTGAATCCCAGGATCTGATATCTTGAATCCCAGGATCTGATACCTGCCATCTGTGCTACATCCCAGAGAGTTTGCATATTCAGTGGTGGGAGGTTGCCCTGGGTTCCCTGCGGAAGATTGCTGTTTCCTTCAAGAAGAATGTAGTAACATCACCTTAGACTGAGGGAGAGCAATAAGAGATGACAGTAGGAAGTGTATGAGGTAATATTGAGGCACTTATGTCATGGGGGTAGAGGCATGGGGGAAAGTGTCCAGGTAGCCTTAAGAGCCTTGGTAATAGTTAGGATTCTAAAGGAATAATGAGACTGCTGGGTAGGGAGAGGATGCTTTGACAGGCTCCTAAGCTGCTCTGTTTAGGTGAAGAGAAGCAGCCTATAAGGCTCCTCTAGTTAGGTTGTGACTTATCAGAGGGAGGTTAAAGAAATATAAGAATCCAGGGAATTGAGAAGGAAAAGAATAGTAATGGGCCTTGGAATCTGCACAGTCGTGAAGGCAGGAAGAGTTGGTTGAATTTGAGCCTTTGATGAGACTGAAGAACTATGGTTTCTAGAAGACTTGAATAAGGAGATAAGAGAGGAGGCCATCTTTGAAAACACAGACATTGTAATCTGTCAATTTTGGTGATAGTGCATTTTCTTGTACTGTAAATTCAGTGTGTGTCTTAAAAGTAGTGAGTGGAAACAAGAGTCATTGACAATGAGGTCAAAGGCCATGCAAATGAATTTTAAAATAGTCCAGGGTGATGACAGAAATTGCAATGAAGGGAAAGCCTGTGACCATGAATATTTTCTAGGATAGTTACTATTAAATAACAAGTCATTTAACTTTTTTATATGATGCTGACTTTGCAGACAACCTTTGCAATTCATTTTGTGTATCAATTTGTTATATTTGTCAAAGAGGGAAAGTATCTATATAAATTTTGTCTAATACTAAAGTTCAAGATCTTTAGGCAGATATTATTTTGAAGATTTAGACTCCTTTTTGAGCCTGAAAATGAGTTCTGACATAGTGAATAAATCCTAATTGGATAGTATTCATTAAGTTCAGTCATCTGCCCAAGGCTGCTTACTGATTAAAATACAGTCTCCAGCCCTGCTTGAGTAGTACAATCAGACTTGGTCCAAGGTGAACCTCATCAATTTGAATGGCAGTTACACAACTTGGACCTTTGCATAGCTTCCAGATCTCCATTTGTTTTTCTCCCCTGTTCTTTTACTGAAATCTAAAAAGGAAAAACGACACTTATAAGTCATAGTAAGTCACACCATGTGTATCATAACCCCTTTCCTTCTTGGCTGGATGAAATAAATTCATGTCCCTTGCCTTGGTGTATAGAGGAATGCATCTGTTATTCCTTTTTTGATCCCACTGCAAGGTCTGGGCTCTCACTCACTACACTATTCCCTGGAGGTAATGCCAGTCAGAGAAGACATTTTTCTTCCTGAAAAACAGCCAGCAGTGTGTTATGAATGCAAACGTTGTTACCCTCTGATCTCCTCTCCAAGAGAGTTTGCTGCTCAGTTAATACAATGCTTAACCCGACTGTAGCTTCCTGTGCTTAGGAGTCCCTGTTTCCTTACACTCTAACTGGGATTAATTTTTGTAACTCAGTTTACCAGGTCCAGGAGGCAAGCTACAATTGCTGTGAAAACAGTAACCATGTTTCCTGGCTTTTGAACATTGAATACATCAGCAATGATGCCGTAGTGACATAAATATTTCTTCCTATTCCTATTTTCATTTTCTTTCCCCCCCCCTTTTTTTGTATAGATTATTGTTGAGGAATGTCATTTTAACTTCACAGGCTGGTTCATCTGATTTGTATGTATTCACTGAGGGAGTTATTTTCATGATAATTACATGTCCAAAGAATACATGTGTCTAAACCTTACTTCCCACCTTTGTTGAAAGATTTGATGGACTTTTCAAACATGATGAGACCCATGCAGAAAGTTAGAGAGAAAATGTTCATCTTCATACTATTTTCATAGTATGAAGTTGGCTTCCTATACTATGATAAGTGAACTGCAAATTTAAAATGTTGTGCTTATTCATTTCTTCCTAAAACTGAAAGGCCTTTAAGCTTGGATGTCTATACAACCACAGAGTATGATTGGCAGAGAAGTACTTGCATTGCATTTCTAGGCCCATGTAATCTTTAGCCTAGCATTTGCATATTAATAGATAATTGTAAAACATTATGTAAATTAAACATGGTGGTGAATATATTACCAAATCAAATGGCCTTTAGAGGTAATTACAGGATGGTGCTGTGTCAACTAGGACACTGCGGGTTGGATGCTAAACACTTTCCATAAGATGAAATACAACCCCGGCAAAGTATTTATTTCCATCTGCAGTCATGGGTTTTTCCTTGAGTGTGACTATTTTTGTTAGATTAAGCACATTTGGGGTTAAGTCACAGAATTGCAGGAACTAAGATAATATCCTGAATAAAAGGTTAAAAAAAATACTAATGTTTTTGGGTGGTGATTAATCCAACTATTTGACTCTCAGAGACATTCCTACAAATATTAATGTCTTAATATGTCCACTTGAATATAATTTATATTTTTCTTTATTTGAAAATAATCCTACTTCCATTGTTTATCATTGCCACAGCAGACAGGACAACCTCCTTAAGTACACGGCCGTAGTCCGTTTTTGCTACTATAGCATAGTTCCTCCGGCTGAGTAATTGATAAAGAACAGATAACAGAGATCTGTTTGGCTTAATGTTTTGAAGGTTTAAAAATAGAAGAGCATGCCTTTGGCATCTGGCCAACAACTTTGTACTTCCTATCCCACAATAGAAGGGAATTAAAAAGCAAGAGGGGAAGAGGAGAAAGAGAAAGAGAGAGAGAGACAGAGAGACAGAGAGAACACAAAGGCTCTCATCCATGTATATGACCCATTCCTGCAGTAGCTAACTTCTCAGGATAGCTTAGAGATGATGTCATCATCACTTTTCACCTTTCAGAGTTCCCAACCTATTGCAAAAGGAATTAAGTTCTCAGCATAATGAATTTTGGGGGATGCATTAAAACTACAGTGTACCCTGTTGCTGAATAACTAAGAACGTCATTCTTTTCCAACTGCTTGCCTGTAGCCTATGAATACCACTGGCTAACTCATCATCTTGTTTTCCAGGAGTCTACCTCTATCTGTGCTATATACAGGGTTGGAAACATGAGGAAGAGTTGGGAGGAAATTGGTCATTTTCTTCAATCCTTTAGCATAAAAACATCACTGTAGTACATTTCTCCCCATAAAATAGTTATCTGAAGTGTGCCTTTACCTAGTGCTTCGGAAAGAGGCTGCCTGCCTGCAAATATTGCCTGTTGTTAAACAGGAGACATCCAGCCAGTTGATCTTTGTTTGGCACAATTTTAGTCTGTTCTTTTCTCATCCCTTATTCCTCAGCAAATTACTTCTGCCCCTGCTGCTTGATTCCTGTACAGTGCCTGCCCTCCTCCCTCCTTCCCTCCCTTGTTCATCCAAGCACTTCTGGTTCACCAAGTTCCTCAATGACAGCTGAACATCGCAGATTTTATGCTAAAACAAACCTGGTGTTGTGGCAAGTATCTCCCATTGCAAAACGGCAGTATAAATATTGATCAAGTTTAGGAAAGAAAAAGAATACTCATTGGCAAAAGCAATTGTGTACTTTGAAATCTGAATCTCAGGCTGGGGAGCCCATTAGTCAGAATCTTTTTCTTGGCCTATCATCACACAGGTTACAATCAGGGGATCTGGGGCCATGGTCTACATGCTTGAAAAAAAATTATGGCTTGGTTTAATTATACAATAAATAAAATGAAGACAATGACACACTTTCAGCAAAAACTCAAACTTGACTGAAAATTTAATTGTTCTAGAATTCTGTAGACCTTATGAGGAAAATGGACATAAATGCTCATTAGAAGAGAATTCTATTGCATTCTCAAGCAGCAGACCTACTCTTTGAGTCTTTGCTGGTCCTGTAACATCTGATGAGTTACTTAATTTAAGCTCTCCACTGGCCCTATTAAACATGGATAAAGATTATTAAATCAGGAATGTATCATGAAGGTCAAAAGCAATCAGGTTAGAAAGTGTCTAACAGAAGGTGGAGTCCATAGTAGGTGCTCAGCACTTTCTCTAGGGCCTGTTCCTTCCTGTGTTGGTGTCATAGACATTTCAAACACTGATGACTGTCATAACTAAAATACCCAAAGGTCTGTACCTGCCCTTAGGCAAGTCATTTATTTATCATTCCTTCCCCCGTCTCCCTTTCTAGCTCAGATGTGTAATTTGAAGCCAGTGGGAACTAATGAGAAAATGAAAGGCGTTGTTACCATTATTGCTCTGGTGCCACGAGATCTCTGGTGGGGACATTTGAGGGAGGAAAAGGATAATAAAGGAAAAAAGGCGCCTGCCTAGATTTAAGCTGTGCTGTCTAGGGCCTCCTGCACATGACTTCAAAGCTGAATTTCTTTAAGTAGGAGTTAAAGGCTTAATCTCCTTGCCATTAGAAATAATTCCTAATGATTAACATAATAGCAAATCATTTCTGGGCTCTGTGAGGTACTATTAATGGTGTTCCCCACTGAAAATACAGTGAAACACAGAAATGGCTCCTGCCACACGATGAAAGAGGAAAATACAACAGCTAATTAATAGACCATGAAATAGTTTCCACCACTATACACTGCAAGTTTGACACACATATTATTAGTTTCCACAAGAAGTTGTCTGCTTTTTGTGGTATTTTATATTAAAAATTGATTCATAGCCCACCTCTTGCACTCTTGCTTTGCAGTTCTTTTAGACCACAGTCTTTATGGGTGTTGTTGCAGACAATCGTGATTTCCTGGCACTCACCATCTGGGGTTTTCCCCAGAGACCCATGGCACCAGAGCAATATAGCAGTGTCAGTGCTTTTCATATTATCATATGCTCCTTTTGGCTCCAAATTACACATCTGAGCAAAGTAAAGGATAAAGAGGAAGGCATGATGAATATATGGCTTGCCCAAGGACAGATGTCGGTGTTAGAGGTGCCTGTGGTACCATTCCAAAAGGACGGGAATAAGAAAATACACATTCAGAGATGGACAGGCATTGAGTATCTCTGTGGGTAAGGGTTGGATTGGAATTGTCCACTGTAAGTTCATTGAGAGAATTCATCAATATAAAGGATGAAGAAGAGCTGTCATTTCAGGTCCAGTGGGTCTGGAAAGGCTCCAACATCCAGTTCTAACTCGTGTATCACCTCCAAAGGCCTTAATGGAAATCTTGAGCCCAGTGGAGGACCTCTTGACATTAATACTATGGCAAGTAGGACATCGGCCTTTTCCCATGGTCCTTAGTTCTTTTATAGATCACAGATGTCCTCCATGAAAGTAAGGAAACTAGAATGAGTTAAAAGAAGTCCTTGTGGGGTTTGCATGGAATTAAACTGTTACCTCTAGACTTCCTCAAATAATACTCACACCTAGACGTAATCCTTATGCTGGACTACCCTAGATTAATTAAAATTTTGGGGGAGGCTTTATTTTACTCATAGAAGGTGAGCCCTTCTCAAACTTTTGGTGGTGTTTACCATCATGATGCCCACAAAATTATATCCTGCCAGCTCTCAGTGGGTCTAAAGAAAGGTTGGCAGGGTTCCTTCTACCCCTCACATTCTTCCCTACTGCCTTCTGGCTGAGTATAGCCCCTCATGCTATAGACAGCAGAGCTGTGCCCTGTGAACAGGAGGGGAAGGAGTAGTGCTCTTAAATGAACTGTAAAATCTGCAATGAAAATGTAGTAAGACAGCTAAAATGTTCCCACAATTAAAAAACAAAAACAAAAACAAAAAAACAATTGCATCTCTGATGCTTTGACTGGAGTGGTACCTACTGGAGTAGACAGTATATGTGGAGGCAGGCCCATGGAGTGAGAGAAAGTGAGGAGTAATTGACTGTAGTGCTTAGGTGGTCTGCTGAGCTCTAGGTCCTGCTGGCCTGTCATATGTCAGTGGCATATGACAAATGGATAGTATTTGTGTATTCACTTATGTACACCCACAGGTGTACATGCTTCATTTTTCATTTCTTTGTGCGTTGTTTCTGGAACTGCGCTCTGCCATCTTCCTAGACTTACTCTTCCATTAACGTGGTTATGGTAGTCACAGTTTTACTTGATGTTGTTAGACACAGTAAGAGTTGGTAGTCTTGTCAGTGGCCAAATTTAAAAGAATTTTCTAATCTGAGAACTCCTCAGATAGAGGTTGTTTCTTAACAGAATCCTCCTCCACCCATTTCCTTCTGTCAGCTTCTAGGTGAAGCTTAGAAACATGAAGAGAAACACTCTCACTGCTGGATCAAGAGGCAAGTTCATAGTGAGTGCATGTGTATCTGTGCACATGTGTGGGGTTCAAAGATTGAGACAAGAGGTGAGCTTATGGTGGGTGTGAGTACACCTGTGCACATGCATGAGCTTCAGAGGCTGATATAAGAGGCAAGCTTATGGTGGGTATGTATACAGCTGTGCACATGCATGAGCTTTAGAGGCCCACATAAGCTTTTCCTCTATTAAAATGTTGCTTTTACAGGGCTGATGAGTTGTGGCTGAGCTGAGTACAGTTTTAACATTTGCAGACATCTAAAAGATGGAATGATGGATGAGGGAACTTGACCTAGCTCCAAATGATTTCGTCATCATCTGTCTGCCAGTTGTGAGAGTGGCAGCACATCTCACCTGCACACACAGTGGCAGCACATCTCACCTGCACACACAGTGGCAGCACATCTCACCTGCACACACAGTGGCAGCACATCTCACTTGCACACAGCACATCTCTCCTGCACACAGAGAGTGGCCCCTGTGTGATTAAGGGCAGACAGTCTTTTAACACTTCCTTTTCTTTAGTCCTGTGAAGTTAGGTCTTGGCATAAGAGGCTGTTAACAATTATTTATTTTTAAATCATGACAAATACGTAGCATGATATAAGTTCCTTAACTTGTTATGAGTCCCTATGCAAAGCCTATCTAAGAAACTATAGAAAGAGTAAGATATTGTATAAAAAAAACTCCACTGGTAATATAATTAATATCTGTCTTATTACATGGTTTGTTTAAATCCATTTACCAGTCATTCATTATGTATTATCATTTTCCTCTTCTCTGCATTATGCACATAATACTAAAATCAAGGATTAAACATGTTCTAGTACTTACTGTGTGTTAGAAATTATGCTAAGAAATATTGCATTTATTATCTCATTTAATTCTTAATTCATCATGTGAAACAGGTTGCTACCACTGGCATCTGAAATGTTCCCTAGGGGCTCACATGTTAGACTCGCTGCCAGCCTGTGGCACTTTGGGAGATGGTAGAACTTTTAAGGGGTAGAATCTAGTGGGAGGAAGTTAGGCCATTGGAAGTGTGCTTTTGGGAGTGGCATATTAGGAGCAAGCCCCTGTTCCCTCTATTTCCTGTATCACATCCTTCTTAAACAAACAAACAGACAGACAGATTAAAGAAATTTGGTTTGTTTTTATTTGCTTGTTTTTGATTTTTCATTGCTGAGTGTTGAACCTAGGACATTGTACATGCCACACAAGTACTCTACTGCTGAGCTGTAGCCCAACCTCCCTGTCTAGTTTTCCAACAGGCATGGTCATTCCATTCTGATGGCCTGTCTTTTGGTTTACAATGTTCAGAGGAGCTGGGTTTGTTCTGAGAGAAGTGTCTACAATAAGAATTCTAAAAGCTGATGTGACCAGAATTATTTACCTCATTGTGAACGTATGCATGAAAAGATGACCTGGCTGCATGTCCCTGTCAAGAAATTCACTTAGAAGAAATGGTGACCGTGCTAGCTTTTTCATTGCTCCATATCTTCCCTCCTGGGTACACAGGTCCTATAAAGAATTGGCTAGAAATCTATAGTCAATAAAAAAGCTTAGGCTTATAAATCATTTTTATTTTAATGTAAAAACCTCTCCACAAATTTTACTAGAACCAAAATTTTCTTGAAATATCAAAGAAGCCAGGCTATAATAAATTGAATTTTTTTCTGTGTAGAATAATGCTTTACCTTTTTATTTTTCCCCCAAAGCACCAATGTTTACCAAATATTTTATGGTTAATTGGATCCTGGTTAATGCTAAGCTCAGTGTTAAATTGCAGTGGATTACAGGTACTGAAACTTGACCATGAGGGGTGAGGCTTGAGTAGAATACCTACTTTAGAAAGATTGAGGTAGCCTACTGTCTGTGTCCACTCATAACTAGGCTGTATAATTCATAAAAACTATGAGGGCCTGCATCACTCACTAGGACCCACGCCTTCTTGTGGTACCATGGTCATGTAGATAAGATAATGCAGATTAGTGATGTATGCATCCTCAAGCAGTCCCTTGTCTTAACTTAATTTATTCATATTGCTTATCTTGTTTTGGGAGATTGAGCTAATGAGCGATTCCACCTGCTGGAGGGCTGGGACTAATACCTACTAATATCAACTTATAAACTGGTTGGGCAAATGGATAGCATGAGACCACATTTCATTGGTTCCTGGGAGAATATTGGAGGGTTAGCTACATGGGGAGCAGGGACCGTGATTGCTAATGCTTTGACTGTAGTTTCATATACATATCTGAAATTCTGGCATCTGTCATTGCAGTCATCCTAGAAGTGCCCCCTCCCTGTTTTGGCTTCTGCTATTGTATCAATTACTAAAACAGGAAGCAACTGAGGCTGCAAGAGGGAACCTGTCCAAACTCAAAAGCTTCAGGAGCTTAAATTCATGCAAATCTTTCAAGCTGTGTTCTTCACAGTATAACATGCTACTTCTGGTATTGATGTTTGTTTGTTTGTTTCCCCTGTAGATATTTGAGCCTTCTTATAGTAATTTCTGTGTCATTGCCCACTGGTCACAGGAACCATGTGCTCATGTTCATTTTAATGTCCAGTGTTATGTTTTGGGATGAAGTGAATGTGCATTTTGACATGACTGACAAGAAGACATGGATATCCTGGAAGGTTAAATAATAAACACCTTAGAAATGCATCTCTAGGTGGTGAAATATATTCAGCTCTATTGTTTGTAAGCAGCAGCATTCCTTCTAGGACAAGAAGTGCAATACATATGCTAATATATGCACAAGTGGTTGGGAAGACGTTTGAATCCAAGAAGCTTGCCTATTTTACATCAACAGCCAATTGAAATTGAAATTTTTTAGTGGATTTCCTTGAAGGTGCAGAAGCTGGAGTCTCTTACTCAGTCAAGCCCTCCTTTGAAATACTATAAGCAGGTGAATAAATGGATGCTAATCTTGAAATCCTGATTCAAAAATACTACAGAGTATATGTGAGAAAAATTGTTCGAATTTGCTGGACACACTATGAATAAACACAAGTTCTTAAATTAAACTGCCTTGAATTAGGATTACACAAAATGCAAGACGTTTTCAGTACTCTCATAAAGTATTTATAAAACATTAGCAAATTTGACCTGTTATCACTAATCTCAAAGCAAAATAAGTCCTTGAACATTTGTGCATTACTTTATCATGACAAATGTCATTTCTGTTCTTGAAGTAAGGGATTTGAATCCATAACCAATCCTCCCCTCACACCACTCCTCCCAGGTATTTGAAAACAAAGCTTATGTACTAAGCATCTTTGGGGTAGACAGTCAATTTCTGTGTGTCAGGGAACTAATAATGGAGGTTATCCTCACACATATAAAGGTGGATTTTTAAAAACATATTCTTGGCAAATTTTGAAATTGATTATTGAAAAAATCTAATACCGTATGTTTATGAAACAAACAAGCATATAAATATGGAGAACAATCTTGGGTTCTTAAAATGTAATTTCTATTCAAACCACTTTACTCTGTCTGTTTAATATGATAAAATAGACAAGTGCAATGGTACATCTAGATTTTTAGCATTAGCATGTGTTTGAAGAATTTCTAAGAATGGGTCTATCATAACTGTAGTTTTTGAAAAAATGAATATACAGTCTGCATGAAAGCACACAGACAACTCAACAGGTTTTTCTTTTAGAAGACTTCCACATCAAGAGGGGATCATTTCATAATTAAATAATGTTTATGTCCTTGTAGACTGAATCTATGAGACAACCATCAAGTTTACCTTAATTTTGATGGAATTATGTGCCCAGATTGCATGTCAGTTGTACAGGAGTGGGACTTAGAAGTCTTATACATTTGGATAAAGATACTGAAAATGAAGTGGCAACACCTTCAGACCATGTTACAGGAAATGGCTATTGAGTAAAATCAAGTGTCATGCTCCACTCACAGAAGTAGTTTCCAGATCCAAGGAGACAGTTAGTTCCATGAGAAATATTCCCTCCTCACACCATAGCTAGGATACTAGGAAGCACTCTGGGGTATGCAATGTAAGGAAATCTCTGGAAACAAAGCACTTGGAAAAGAAGAAATGACATCTCAAACTTAGAGGAAATGGGAACACAGATTGGCTAGCCCTGAGTGGAGGCAGGGTTAGCCTTGGTGCTGTCCTTGGTGCTGAATCTGGGCATGGTCTTTTAAGCCTCCTCCCAGGCTAATGTTTGCTTTTTCTGTATTCCCACCCTGCAGCAGTTGAGATCACACCTCTTGCCCTGTCATCTGCCTCCACATTATGGCATCTGCTCACATAGATGGCATCCTCACACCAAGCCTTCTATTAATGCTGCTTGCCTTTGCTTAAATCCAGCTGGCACTTCCAAGATGACTTGTTAAAGAGATTTGAGAGGAAGCTGCCACAGGAAGACAGTACATTTGTAGCTTGTAGGTCTATGTTGACTTATTAAACAGTTATATTTATTAACAATTTTAAAGTCCTTGCATGATATATGTTCATTGACTTACTGAACACAGCCGTGAAAGCAAACATTGGCTATGCTGGACTTTGCCTGAGGAAGGTAATTTTAAGGGTTCGGTGAGGCCACTGATAAGCTAGGTATGGGAATTAGATTTTCCCTTTATGCTTTGAGGTTAATCTCACATGTGCAAAGCATAGTTATTGGTGAACTGAATGTCAATTCTTTAACATGCTTTGCATGAAATGAAATATCTTTGAATAAAGGTCACTATATGACAACTTAGAAGAACTACATTGACAGAATATCTTTGTAACAACACCAGAGATTCACTCACCCTGAGGTGGTAGAAAGGGGAACACTGCTGGTAGAAAGGGAGGGGTGCTTCTGCCCTCCTGCAGCTCACAGCAGTCAGAGGGAAATTCACTGCTATAAGCATTGCTTCTGTGAGGACAGAGAACTGAACTGAAGTGGGCTAGACCTTAAGTAAGGAGATCTTGGAAATCTTAGAATTAAGAGGACAGGGGGAGGAGCTACTACATAGGAAAGAAGAGTATGGAGTATAAGAAAAAGAGAGGACAGAGAGCGCCATATTTAGTGATATTTAACTGATATAAAGATCTGCCTAGAAGACAGGCCATTTCAGACTTATCAGCTAGATAGCCAGGTTTTGTTTTGTTTGTTTGTTTGTTTGTTTGTTTGTTTGTTTGTTTGTTTTCAAGGACAGCGTTTCTCTGTGTAGCTTTGCTCATTTCCTGGAACTCACTCTGTAGACCAGGCTGGCCTTGAATTTACAGAGATCCGCCTGCCTCTGCCTCCCAAGTGCTGGGATTAAAGGCATGTGCCACCACTGCCTGGACAATAGCCAGTTTTTAATGACAGAACTCCATGAGTAAAGTGTGAGAGAACATTGCTATACTCGATTATACAGTAGTAAATGTTTTCCATAATTCATGTGAACTTGAGGAAAGTATCTCTCCAAAATAAAGGAGGAAATTAAAAAAAACAAGGTTCAGGAAATAAAACAACATAACATTCATCCCTCTAGATTCATCTAGTGTGGGTCTGTGATTGGATAAGATTTTTTTAAAGAACTTTAAGAGTGAAAGAATTCATGCTAGTTTTATAATTCAAACCACCTTCTAATAACTAGCCAAGCTCAAGGTCAGATTTATTAGTCTTGGAAAAACTATCCAAATTGGGACTCATCACTGAAGAAGCATTGATTCAATAATTCTCTTGGTGTCATTCAGAAATATTCTCCAGTGCTAAGGGGTTTGTTTAGAAAGCTCTTGTGGTCATACTTCACCCAGCATGCTCGAGGCCTGGTGGACAAAGTCCATCTCTTCTTGTTTTCTTGTCCTTTTAGCCTTGCTGTTCCTTTTAAAGCTGTTCTGCCACTCAATTCCACTCAAATAGAAAACACTGTTCAATCCTTGGGTTCACAGAATCACTAGGATCAAGCCCTGTGTACTTTCTCCAGGAGGAAGGAAGACACACATCTCAAAGAAAGAATTCCCTTAGGCAATTCCACAGTTGCAACAGGGTATCCTCAAAGCAAACCAGGCCCTCTATCTGGACTTCGTTCTGTGCTGAAATTGCCTCCCTGGACAGCAGTTAAGCTCCAGTAAGGGCAGGCTATGGTTTTCTTCCACTGAAGTTCAGGTAAGTTTGTGATAAAACACATGAGTCAGCCTCTGAACTTGGTTCCTGTATCTGTCAAATAAGGTATTTAATTATTATTTTTACTATATAAGTAATACACTTAAACACATACCATAGTTAAGCTATACAATGTAGCATACTGTTACATCTTTATAGCTTAAAAACTGTGCATATATTAGTAATGGGAGTGTGATGATTTCATATCAGAGAGCACAGTTGGCTCTATATGGAGACATTTGCAATTTTTATAACTGGCATAGCATCATAATGGCATCCAATGGGGTAAAGGCCAGGAAGACCCTGGACATTCTCAGTGAACTGGACAGTTCCACCTTAACAAGCATTAGTAGTACTGGGCTTGAGTGATCCTAGTCTCATGCACTGAAACAACGTTGTCAGAAACCTTAGGAAAAAATGGTGATTTCAGTAAAGTAGAAGGAAGTTTGAGATCAGCTGTCATAGAAATACTTCACACAGTTGATAGCTGACCAATGAAAATAGAGTTAGTCAATTATAAGTTTTAAAAAAATATTGATTCTCTCTCTCTCTGTCTCTGTGTGTGTGTGTATGTGTGTGTATGTATGTGTGTGTATGTGTGTGTATATGTGTGTATGTGTGTGTGTATGTGCGTGTGTGTGTGTGAGTGTGTGTGTGTGTGTGCGTGTGTGTGTGTGTATGTGCGTGCGTGTGTGTGTGTGTGTGTGTGTGTGTGTGTGTGTGTGTGTTACCCTCTATTTTCTGTAGCTGGAAGTTTTTCTGTGTCCTGCCTGGCTCGTGGTCAGGACAAATCACCCTCATTTGCTGGTCCCGCAGCCACTCAGACCCAAGTAAACACAGAGAGGCTTATATTATTTACAAACTGTATAGCCATTAGCTTAAGCTTATTACTGACTAGATCTTACACTTACACTAACCAATGTATTTTATTTATGTTTAGCCATGTGGCTTGGTACCCCTCTCAGTTCTGCCTTCACATCTAGATTCCTCAGTGTCTGGCTAGCGACTCCTGACTCAGCCTTCCTCTTCCCAGAATTCCCCTTGTCTGCTTACCCAACCTATTCTTTGTGCTTGGCTACTGGCCAATCAGCATTTTATTAAACCAGTGTACAAAAGCATTATCCCACAGAAATTTTCAGATTTAAAAAGCAAAACAAAACAAAAAATAAATAACTCACTGTTTCTCTTCCCAAAACATCTATAATACACAATATTTCCTAGGGACAAGAAACCAATAGCCTCAACTGATGACACAAAGATCTCTTGGTGACAAGTAGGAAACTTCAGGCTTATGCACTTTATTTAGGAAAACACACTCAAAATATTTTTAGTGATGATATGGTCAGGAAGATTTATAGCTGTGAATCAGCCCAAATTTCCCTCCTTGGAAAATCTGATATTCTCCAGTGTTAATCCCACAGGAAACAAACCTCACTTGGATGCCTTAGCTGCATCTGCTTCCTTGAGTAAATGTTCTTTCTCTTTGGTGTGTTGAAATTCTCACCAGCCTCATGGAGGCCAACATGTTGTTCTTGCCTGTTTAGAGCCCTTTGTGGCCACTCCAGTTCTCTTGGCAGTTTAAAAGCTCAAAGTTACATAAACATCAGCCAATAGAGAGGAGAGGCTGCAACAGGAAGGTAACACCAATTAATGAGCTATTTCTGTCTTTAACAAGCTCTTTTTCCCCCTCCTAAATTAGCCTATAAAGTGAAATGCTGGGTCATTTGTATTCAGCAAACATATACTGCAGACGGTGTTAAAGGCTAGGGACAGAAGGTGAGTGAGCCCCTGTAGACATGCACTTAATATGGCTCCACTCTTGCTCTTTCTCCTCTGCAAATTAGATAAGTGATAGCAGCAACTGACTGAGACAAAATCCTTTTAAAAGCCTGGTGTTTGATTTATCCTGGGTTACAGTTTCTTTTGACAAGAACCCATGGCTTGTAAACATTGAGAGAAGTTCTCCTTTCATCAGTGAGCACACAGCAAGTCTCTGTCATCTCCCAGTCTCCTTCAGAATCCTAAAAGAATCTTGCATACCCATTTGCACTCTGTACTGGGATTGTTTAGTGTTCCCAGGTTCCCTTTGTAAGATCAGACAGTGAATTTATGGCAGCTGTTACCAGTCCAGAAACCCCCTTGATCTTCCAGAGGTCTGCTTGTCGGTTTGACACAAGCTGACGCAAGGTACATATTGTTGCTTTTCCCTTGATCCCTCAGCGAGTTGCAGAACATTAGGGGTTACTGCAGACACTGGCTTTGTCCTTTGATTGTCTCACACTTTGATTCCTTTTTGTCTTGCATTGTTTTCATCATTCTTGCTCATCTGTTTGATTCATCGGTGATTATTAAATATCAAAACACAGAGCTTCAACCCCTGGTCTACTGAGAACAGCCACAGTGGGGTTCTTTCCTAATCTAACCCAAAACCCTGAGGAAAGCTCTGAGGGGGGCACGTCCATGCTGTCATTCTCCAAAAAGAAGGTCACTTGGAGGGGTCTGGGCCCTTCCACTTTTCTCACATTAGTAAGTGCTAATATCTTGGGAATCCTCGTGGAAAAAAGTACAAAGAATGGCTGATCTTTCTGGCGGAGCTATCTATGTTGGTCTAATTCTAACAAACCTGGTTTTATATTTATAGAAACAGTTTCTGTTCTTCAAAAGCTGACCTCAAGTAGTCTCAGAATTGTGTATAATTGCAGGGCAGTCATGCAGAGCAGTCTACAGTTTTAGGGTGATAAGGAAAATATAAATGGCAGCTGGCTCTGGGCTTTTGGTTGATAAAAAGGTGGGCATGACAATAAAAAGCTTAGAACAGCTTTAGATTTTGGGAAGCATGTGCATGTGGACATTTGCCACTTATGTCTGCTTCCCATGAGGCTGCCATGGGCTGGAGAGTCACAGGGTGGAGGACAGAGCAGTCTAGAGTTCCACACAACTAGGAAGGTTTCTTCACCTCTCAGAGCCCCATGAGAGGAATAGTTCTGAATTGCATAGTCATCATCAACAAAGATGTGAAGTAGGTAGGAAATGGATTATGTACTCTGCAGTATTGCCTATGAGATGCCTGTGGCTATTTCATAATCTTCAGCGATTGTAGGGAATCTGAAAAGGAGGGTTACTAACTGTTTTTTCTTCTGTTCTTTTATGGGATGAAGCTCTGCACAAATATGTAAGAACATACCTTCTTCTCCTCTTAAATTCAAATAAGTGATATTTTTAATATTTTCTACAGTAAAGTTTCATAGAAAAGAAAGGAAAGGTAAATTGTTGCTGAGCAAGAGAAGTAAGCAAGGAACAGAAAAAAAATTTTGAACTAATGGAATTTGGGGGGATTGTTTTGTTCTTTAATAAGGCCACATTGTAAGTTTGGGACAGCAAGTAGATAAAACAAAACATTTAATATTAGAGCAGCATAGATTTAAAGAAAACATAAAATCTTACATAAAGTTCCTTGCCTGTTTGACTGTTATACGTTAGTTTATTACATTTGTTACTGTTAATAATTGCTACATTAAGTAGAGTCATACTCAGTTTTTCTGTAATATACTTTTTCTGTTCCTGAATCAGGCACTGATTTATACTCAGTCTCAGGCTGTATGTAGTATGAGTCTGTGGATCAATTGGTTATTCTTTCCACAGGTTTTTATTGATCTCTAGTAAAGCATTCAGAGCCTCACCCTGATTAATAATAGCACCTCTCTCCCATAGCTTAGCTGCAAAACCTAGGCAACACTTATCACAGAGGAGGCACAGCAAATGACAGTGTTAACTATATTTATGCACAGCATTTCTAGCTTTCTTTTTCTAATTTATACATGCTAATTTTACATGTATTTTTAACAATTTTGGTATCATTAATTATTTTGATGCTTAAGTTTCAAATTGAGTTCATAGCCATAGCAGCTGATATTTAGCCTCAATTCTAGAATAAGCTTTGGAGACAATGGACCAAAAAGATAGTGTGTGGTTTCTTTTTCCTAATTATAAGTGCTCTGTCTCCAGCAAATGATAAGATGCAGGGGGGGTGACTGTAGGATAAGAGCATATGTGTGTTTAAGGAAAGAGTAAAAATCTAAGTCCAAACCCTGGCTCTGCGTAACTCAGAAAGATTAACCTTGGCAAGGGGTTTTAAATAAACTATAAAGAGGGGCATCAGATAACTTAATAATTATAACTCTTCCTACCCAGGAAGTGATATTGCCTCAGCAGTAAGCTATAGGTACCAGACAACAGACTCTAAGTCAGACTTGTGGCCATGGCTGTCATGCTGTGCTTGGCCTCATGGGAGTTAACTACCATGAACTTATCCATGCACTGTATGCAACATCAGGATTACAGAGTAAATGGCTGAAAGGAGAGACCCAGTTCACAGAGTCCATTCTGTTCCCTTGTGCTGTACATAGATAAATACCTGACATTTGGTGGAAGCCGGAACCAACAAGATCAAAGAAGAGAACAAGGGATGTGTTTGGATGTGGCATAGTCAGAAGGGTGTCTGTCATCCTACGACACCTGGTGGGAGGACAGAGGAGCTGGAGAATAAGCAGGAGGTCTCCTGGAAACCAAGGATTCTAACTAAGGTCCAGAGCCAGGAGCTGCTTTAGTAGCAAGTACAGAGCAAGGCTGGGAGTTAAGGTGGCCTGAGGCAAGGTGGGGAGTTGATGGGCCAAGGGCAAGATAAGGATTTGTGATTTTTCTCTGAGTAAGATTGGGACATTTATGAGGCAGAGTAAAATGGCATCATTTTATTAATATTGTACATGGGTTACTGCGAATTCTTCATGGAAGTAAGGGTTAAACAATACAGTTAGGAACCCCATTGGGTGAAACAATACAGTTAGGAACCCCATTGGGCAGGAGGTAAGGCAGTTTGTTTTAGGTGGTCCTGGTAGGCAGTAGCATTTCATTTATTTTTTAATCATATGAGGCATTTGAGGAGCCAGAGATTCTTCAAAGATTTTGATCACTTTGATTAGGAATAGGGAGTAGATGACTACAGGAGAATGGAGATCCAAAGTGCTGTTGTGGCTGACGAACTTAGACCCTCTGAATGGAGGTGTTGGTGGGCAATTGGAAGCCTGTACTGGCTAGAGAGAGAGGACTTGGTCCATGGACCTGGATGACAGTTCATTACCAGAGAGGGGCAAACACAACACAGACTGCTTTTGAGTTTGAAGGTGTGAGGGAAAATCAGTGGAGCAGACATTTAAACTGAACAAGAGCCCAGAGAGAGGGACTACCTACCTGCCAAGAGGGTGGTGAACACTGTACCAAACCTTGGTGTAGGCAGAGGGAAGCAGGACTCACCATGCACCATGCACCGTGCAGGGTGAAGATTATGGGAAAGCCAGGACTGTTCCATTTTCAACCAAAAATTGTTCCATTTTCAACCAAAGATAGTATCATCACACACCTGTAATGTTGCAGAGATTAATATATAATAGAGGCTGACTGTCGGCGTCACTAATATTCTCTTCATGTCAGCTGCCCTAACGGAGTAAATTTTATGCATCATTTCCATGTGTGGTGGCCATTCTGAGCCTCCTGGGTGATCCAGAAGCAGGGGCAGGCCATTGCTGTGACTGCCCATGTTTGTAAGTGAGAATGTTCAGAGAGGCCGCAGTAATAGTTCTCAGTTCAGACCTCCCCGAGCATTTCACAACAGCCTAAAAACTAAAACTAAAGCAAACATGCTTATTGTAATTCTTCATTTTAAAATAAATGAGTGGATTTTTGAGTTTCTCCTGCATAAACACCCCAGGTTTCACCCTCTCCTCCTCAATTTGTGTAATTTTTTTTTTAAAGAGTGAGAGTAATTCCTAGCCCTTATTTAAATAGCATAAGAGAAGAACACGGACTTGAAAAGCGAGGGCCCTGAGTTCTGGACCCAGAGTGGGCTGCACTGCCAATGTTGGGGACCTCTAGTTGTGAGCTCTGACAGCTGTGGTTGTGAGAAGTTTTGTATTTACACATTTCTCAATCCTGACTACATATGAAGTCATAGGAGAACATTAAACAATCCTCCCTTCTGACTCCAGCTTCAATTGTCTGACTTAATTTATTTAGCATTAGTGCCAGACAGCAGGATGGTTTTTGAAATAAAGTTTTGTTTTTGTTTTTGTTTTGCTTTGCTTCTTGTTTTTGAGATGTAATTTCCATGCAATGGTGTAGTATGAATCTTAAAGAGTCTTATTAATAAAATCAAACCCGAGGCCAGTTATTGGGGTGAATGCTGGAAGATCAGAGAAGCAGAACAAGCCACAGCTATCTCGCCTTGCTAGGTCCTCAGGTGATCCTGTTTCCTCAGGCTGGAAGCTTCTGAGTCCTCATCCCAATGGCTCTCAGCTGAACTGTGTTGCTCCAAAGCTTAACTAACTACATGCTTTTTTTTTTTTAGTTCCTGGCCCTCACGCCTTATATACCTTTCTCTTTCTGCCCCCACTCCCTGGGGTTAAAGGTTATGTTTCTGGGATTAAAGGCTTGAGTCACCATGCTTAGCTGTTTCTAAAGTGGCCTTGAACTCAGAGATCCAGCTAGCTCTGCCTCCCAAGTGCTGGGATTAAAGGTGTGTACCACCACCGCCCAACTTCTGTTATGGTTTACTCTTCCCATTTTCTAGCCACCATTTCTGGCTCTGTTCTAGTGGCTGTCTGTTCTCTGACCCCAGATATGTTTATTTCGGGGAACACACAATATTTCAGGGAACACAATACCCACCACACACTGGTATTTTTCCCTTTTAAGTATACCGTTGAGTTCTAGCAAATGCCTAGTCATGTAGCCAACACCCCAGCCAAGATGCAAGCCCTTTGTGTCTCTCCAAACAGGCTTGTACTGGTTACCCTGCCCTGGTCCCACCCCTCTATCTACCTGCTTGTGGATTAGCATTTTGAAAGGGGGTGATTGTGATACACTGCCAGGAAGGCGGCCTTTACTAGAATTCTAGTGTTCAGGGGATGAAAGCTGCTGGACTTTGTACGATCTCAGCCTTTTGATTGCTTTATGACCATGAGCTGAGAGAAGACAACTCTGCTCTTGACTCTGTTGAGACTTTGTTTTAACATCATGGTTCCAGGGAAGGAAGACATGGTGTGAATGGAAAACTCCAAGGCATTGTCTAGGAGAGGGTCAACCTCCCAGATCAGCCACGGGAGACACAGTGAAGCATCATGCCTCTGTGAAGTCTTTGCTGGCGTCCATCACTGTTCGCCACAGCACCGTGGATACAATGGTGGATCATGAGCACAGTACCTCTGCCCCAAATGGGACTTATTTAAAGTAAGTGGAGATGGCCAGTGACAATCAATCTATTCAGAAGAAAGATTAGGAAATATCTCACACAGAGCTGGCCCTGAGTGAAATGACAGGGAAGGTGTGGGGCTGCTTTACATTTGGTGGCCCAAGGGGTTTCTCCATCACCTTTAGGCTAAGACTTGAATGCCCCAAGCCATGCAGAATTAAGAAATATTTCAGACCACACATGGGAAAGGCTTAATAGTAGAAATGGGATTTGTGAGAATTAAGACAGAAAGCAAGCCTATATGCCCGCTGAAGGGCAAAGAGAGTGGGGCAGATAAGGGAGAGAGTCAGGCAGAGGCTACTTCTGGGGCTCTCAGTACCATGAGAGATTTCATCTAAATAGACAAATGTACCATTTGATACAGGAAAATAATTGTGTGTGTGTGTGTGTGTGTGTGTGTGTGTGTGTGTGTGTGTGTTATGTTATGAAATATGACATTGGGTACTGTGTGAAAGATATGCTGTGGGAGATTGGTTGAAAATGGGGGGGGGGGTTCTTCTTCCTACATTCCCTCCAGTCCCAGGAACAGTAGTTTTTGCTCCTGTGCTCCAAAAGAATTCCATCCAGGTGAAGCAAACAAGTAAGCAAAGTTTATTTTTACCAGGTGAGAAGTGAATGTGGAACTAAGTTCGCCCTCCAGGGTAGAGAGGACTAGGCAGAGAAGCAATAGCAAAGGACTGCCTCTGCATTCACCTGGGGTGGCAAACCCCCATCTACTATCTCTTACTGGCCTTTTCCACCCTGGAATGATCTCATTCCTGGAGTAGGGTGTGGGTGTTTTCGAAGGTGTTCTTAACCACAATTCAGAAATACATATATGTGTAAGTTTGCTGGGCAAAGGGCAATGATGCCTTGCAAGTAGCTCCCAGGAGTCACTTACTAGGGCCCACTTACTAACCCTTTTGGTCAGCTGGGATATCTCATACCCAACAGCCCTCTAATGCACAGATAAAAATCTGGGCCTTGCTAGTGATGGGGGGAGGAGTTAGAATGCTCATAGGGAATACATCCAATCTAAGAGAGACTGCAGTGGTCTAATGGGTGTCCTTTAGAGATGTGTTATTTGGCCTTGCTGATGATAGAGTGTGGCGTGAGGCACAAGGGAGGTGGAATCCAAGAGCTCTCAGATTTGGGGATCTTCAGTTCACTTGTGATGGATTTCCAATGTCCTCACCCCATAGGACCTACATCTTTTCCATAGAGATCGCCACCAACTAGCTGGCATTCCAGCTTGTTGGGCCCATAGACAAGTACCCACAGCTGTGATGGCACATGGCAATTGAGCAGCTTGGCTTTGGATTATGGTCTCCTACAAATAAACACAGGGGGGTAGTGTTGATTATGTTAAATATGGAAATCTCCAATTATTTGCTACCATATACCCAAGAAAATCTGTTTGTTTTTGTTTTTTCAAAAGGCATGGCCCTGCATATGACTTTCTAATGCAACAAACAGTAAAGTAGAAAACTCACACTGCCAATGAATATGGAACTCTTTAAATAAAAGAGAGCCGTCAAGAGTATGTGAAAGCAGTCATGTGTGCCATGAAGCACAAATCATGAAGCTCTTTATTTTAAAAAATGTAATTAACTTCGTATGTTCCATCCAAATTGAGAATGAAATCCAGGAAATGTGTGACCATGTCTGTGTACTCAGTGAACAGCCATTCCTCCGTAGTCTGCTTCTGGGCAGGGCTCAGAGTCCACCAGCTAACCTGCGCATTGGCTGTAAGCTCGCTTCCGTTCATTATCTGATGCTCTGATTTCCCCCTCTCCTAGTCTCAGCCAGTATTTCAGAGGATGCAGTTTCATTGTAAAGATATGCACATACGTGTTTTAAAATTATTTTTGAGATTTTATTTGTTTTATTTTATGTGTAGGAGTGTTTTGCTGGCATATAGGTTTGTGTACCATGTTAATGTCATGCCAGCATAGGGCAACAGATCCTTGGAAACTGGCATTTACAGACGGTTGTGAGTTGCTGTGTGGATGCTAGGAACAGAACCCAGGTCCTGTAGATGAGCAACCAGTGCTCATAACTGCTGGACCTTCTCTCCAGTCCTCAGTGTGCACATATTTTAAACATGTAATAAAGTCATCTTGTCTCTGGCTATGCTTTCCAAGCAGCCTGTCTGCATTGTTCCCTATCCTGTCACTCTAGTTATGAGCATCCGGAAATGAACCCTAGTAAACCTCTTGACTGAAACATTACAAATTAGTGGAGAAAGGCGATGACAACACACACACACACATACAAGGAAGAAAATACAAACTGAAAAATGATATGCACAGAACTAAGTCTAAGTGCAATGACAGATGCTGGCCTTATAATGAAGGCCTGCCACAGACACCTCTCAGCTCTCCCTGCCTCCCCCCACCACACAGACCACTCTTCAGTTAACTGAGGAATCCATACTAGGTCATCTAGGTAGGCAAAGACCTTTCTGTTTATATTTCAGGGTCCTGTAATTTGTCTATGATGAATATGGCCTTCAGAAGTCTCAGGCTTATGGCTATAAAATGACAAATGGTAACATTAATCTTTGTGGTGTTTCTTTCCCCTGTGGTCATTATAGGGAATGCCAAGGTCAGTGCAGCAATATGACCTGAGTGTGGTTTTTCTTCTCCCTCCCTGTGCTGTGTTGACTCTACCTATTATATGATTATTTTTTCTCTCACTTCCCCAAATTCCTACTCCAGTATAGATTTTAGAGCTCCGGAGCCCCTAGGATGCAAACACAAGGGAGGTGTGTTTCTTCTAACTGCCATGCAGGCAACTGAGCCTCACCTGTGTCCTGCCCTTCACTGATAGCAAAACCTGTAATAGGCATGAAGTAACAAGATATGGAAAACATGAATGACTTCAAGTCTGCAGTGGCTGTGCCTTCTCCAAGACTCACTGCAGACAATGTCATCACCTGGGGAAGCAGGAGGAATTCATCATCCATAAGCTTCTGAATAATTAACTTGGACCCATGCCACTAACAGCCACACCTGCTGTTTACACTGCCTTTTCTGTCTCCGTTCATGTTTTCACCATTACAATTTCCTTTACTTAGGGATTCTTTTCTGCCCAGCTTGCATTCTGCAAGAAGTATTTGTACAGAACCACAGGTGTTCATGTCCGTAACAAAGTCACCTGTACAACCATTACCCCTGGGATTGACAATGAGGAAAATGATCCCACGCTCTTTCTTTGAGGATGATTTCATGTTTTTGTGTATGTCAAATCTTACAACTGTGCTGCCTACTACATCAGCTCCTAGTCTCAAGTGACTATTTAAATAGGAACCAAGTTGGTAAAATTTTAAAATCCAGCTGGTTGTGCTAGAATTATTGCAAGTGTTTTACACACACACACACACACACACACACACACACTTCACCAGTGCATGTGTTGAAGGTGAAATTCACAGGGCATTTTTGTCTGAAGATAGAGTCTTTTGGAGGTAATTATTATGGGTTGAGATGAAATCATGAGAGTGTTACCCTCATGATGGGGTTTATAAAGAGACAATGTGTTCTCTCTGCCCCTCTCCATCACCATGTGAACACACAGCAAGAAAAGATGCTATGTATGAGATGGAGAATGTTTATCAGTAGTTGAGTTCTTGATGAGCAGGAATGAGGTTCCATGTTTACTCCTAGATACCCCTGTCCCCTCAAAAGCTAGGAAGATAGCCCTCACAGACTCCAAGTATGCTGTCACATGAGGCCAGTGCAGGAAATCTAATAGCATGATATTAAAAGAAAACCTCAAAACAAGGAAGAAGATAAGATTGCCATTTGTTTTTCCATATCTAGCTGAGAATGGAAATGGAGAGACTTCTCTGAGGATTTAAGGTGCAATTGATGTTTAGTGTTCAGGTAAAGCAGCAACTTTTAAGCTAATAATTAATGAACTTGAAAAAATCCACCCAAAACTAATGTTAGCACCCTTTATGACACTGGTGTGTACTCAGTTGCTCACATTCAAAGCCACCTTATAAAATAAAAGGCAGTAATTTCTGGGGGTGAAGGCAGAGCCTGGGTGCAGTGCCAGGGTTACAGGAGCCTGCACATATGGGTCTGAAACCAGCAGCATCCAAGGCTGGAATGAACCTGGGTCTGTTTAGAATCTGTGGCACATAGATAAGAGCCAAGTAAATGAGAGAAAAGTCAAGAATGTGTTAAGCAGAGAGATATTGGACCAACAAAAGGGATGAGCATGATGTAGATGAGATGGAGGCTTCAGGTTAGCTATTGCTCAGGGGCTTGTGATAGATGCTTATCTTATTTGGCTTCCAATATAGCTGTGTACACTAGTTCTCTGGTAGAGAAACACAGGTCCATGGCAGACAGTTAAGGGATGTGTCTTAGGATATTGATGAGTGGTCAGAGCAGGTGGCTTGTTTAGGATGGGGGGTTGTGGTCAGAGAAGATGGGACACTATAACCTGGTTTAATATGTGTGGAGAGGTGGGTGGGATGGGGATGGGGTAGCCCGAACAGGTCCATCCACTCTAACCTGGCTTAGAATGTGGAGAATGGTGGTCAGAGCTCATAGGTTTGTCCAAACCTGGTTTAGAATGTGGGCAGTGTTGGCCAGAGCATGTGGACCTAGTCTAATCCTGTTTTTGATATGGGGTATCCTAGTCAGAGCAAGTGGGACCACCCTAACCTGCTGTAAGGTGTGGCGGATAGCTGCCATGGGCAGAGGAGGTCCCTCTGGTATGTGCTTAAGCTGAGCTGTGGTCTCTGGAGACATATGTACTCTCAATTGTAATTTCCAGATGTGGTCATTCAAACAGGCTACTTCTCTGAAATTTCTGTGTGTCTTTTATTCCATGTTAACCTGTCTAGAGGCTTCATCTGCTCACACTAGCCATATCTTGAAGTCAGCCATTAATGCTTCTTCAAACGCATCTCAGTTTCAACCATTTAGACGAGACAACAATCCCCCAGTATGCAGTTTTGATTGATGAGAGGTCTGGCCAATGAGAGATTCTGTGTGTCCTGTCCCGGAACTGTTAATCTCCAGCCCATTTTCTACCAAACCTTCCTGTCTTCATCACCAGCCATTTGTTGAAGGCAATAAGCCTGTGTTATCCCCAGTCCAGTTTGGCTGTAGGTGGCAACAATCTGCTTGTTTCCTCAGCTGTAAGGGTAAGTAGACAGAATTGGCTGAAACCCAGGGAGGGAATTGTCCATCAGATTTTGCATGATTCAAGGAAGGAAATGGGACTATAACTGTCAATGTAGACTAAGCTTTTAAGGTCATTGAAAGCAATGGGAAATCCTATGTGACTCCCCTGTGTGGTACCCAGGAACTGTTGGCATCAGATACATTCCCTAAGAAACCACTTCACTGCAGATTTCCTTTTGTTAAAACATTTAAAGGGCATGTTCTACCCTCTACAGTGGAGAGCTGATGTGGCGAGTGTTGTGGGTTTGGCTTGTGGATGTTGAGACTCCCATAAATTAATAATCAACCCTCACTTTATTATGTTAGATGCTCATGGGTTATTCTGCCCTCATCCACTGGCATTTCCTGGCAGTGGTACCCTTACTCATTCCATTTCATCACAGCTTTCCCTCTGCCTAGTCTTCTCTGATGTCTACAAACTCAGACTCGAAGGTGACCTTTGTTCCTTTTATTTCTCTTTTGCACATAAACTTTACTGAAAATCTGTTTTGAATACTTCCTGCCATGGGTTCCAAACCTTGGTAATGTCACTGCTGTGTCACTAGATTTGTAGCATAAGCTTCATCTAACATCACTCTTGTGTCTCCTTTTAAAAGAAAGTTAGACAACCAAAATACATGTGTGGCTCTCTTTTATGAATGTTCCCTTGATTTTCTGTCATTCTTAGATTTAAACTCAAATCATAATCACCCTGGCATTTGTTTATTATCAGACATCGCTAGAGGGACTGCTGACATGTAAGGTGTGTGTGTGTGTGTGTGTGTGTGTGTGTGTGTGTGTGTGTGTGTGTGTTTTAATTGAAAATAGACTCTTTTCTCATACAACACATCCTGACCAGTTTCCCCTCCCTTTACTTCTCCCAGCTCCCTCTCTGCCTGATCTACTCCTTCTTACTCCCTTCAAAAAGGAGACCGCAACCAAGCACAGCAAAACAAAATACAAGAAAGGTAAAAGTCTCTACCCGAAGGCTGGACATGGCAATGCAATAGGAGGAGGAGAGTCCCAAGAGCAGGCAAATGAGCTAGAGGCATACCCACTCCCATGATTAGGAGCCTGACAAAAACAGCAAGCTAACAGCCACAACATATACTCAGAGGGCCTGGTGCAGACGCATAAAGGCCACATGCTTGCTGTTTTAGTCTCTGTACACCCTATGGACCCTGCTTGGTTGGCCGTGTTCTTCTGGTGTCTCCCTTCCCCTCTGGCTCCTACTATCTTTCCTCCATCTTTTCCACAGAATTCTCAGAGCTCTGAGGATAGGACCCCAGTGAAGACCTCCAATTTAGACACTCTCTCAACATAATGTTGGTTGTGGGTCTCTGCATCCACTCCCATCTGCCAGAGGAAACCTCTCTGATGATGACTGGGCAAGGAACCTATCTATGTGTACAGCAGAGTATCATTAGGAATCATTTCATTGATTTTTTTTTAAGACTAGTCATGTTTGGTTCTTACCCTAGGCCTCTCGGTTATCCAGTCTTTGGTTCCTGGCCATCTAAGCAATGTCAGGCATGGGCTTTCTCTTGTGGCATGGTCCTGAAGTTAAATCAGACATTGTTTAGACACTCCCACAAGTTCTGTGCCACCATTGTTGCCTCAGCATATCTTGCAGGCACGATAGATTGTAGATCAAAGGTTTTTGTGACTGAATTAGTGCCCATGTTTCTCTTTCTGTAGCCTACAGAGTGCCTTCCCTCATCAAAGAGACTAGAATGTGTGGTTGGGGGCTCTATCCTGGCACCAGCTCAACCTCTCCACATTCAGTGAGCTGTGTGGATATTGTCCTCAGAAACAGGGCCCTGATGTCCGTTTGCAGAGAGCAATCCTCTGTCCTGGCATCAGCCTGGGTTGTTTGAGGATCTCCATGTGACCCCCCCCCCTCTGTCAACAATGCAGAAATGTAAATTTCTTAAAGCTGGTGTAATGAAATCCAATAGATTTAGTGGCTTATATTTATCTTTTCAGAATGCTGAAAACCAGGAGGCTGGGACCAGGGTTTGAGAAGGGTTGGATTCTTCCTTGGAGCCTCACTCCTTGATTTAGACACCTGGTCTTCTCCTGAGTCTTTATAAGGCTTTTCCTAGTACCAGTGTCCCGACCACTCCTTTTCTTATTATAGTACCAGTCACATTGGATTAGAAAGTTATTTTTTTCTTAATCATCTCTTTACAGGCTCTATCTCCTAGAACAGACAGTTCTGAAGTACCAGGGGAGGTGCTAGGAATCTAGCCTATGACTTTCAGGAACCCATAACTCTGTTCATGCTGTTTTATATCTTGCCTCTCCACTGTCTTAACTGTGTGAGGTGTTACGAAATTAAGTAATTCATTCTCTAAACATACACCTATTTTGTGTCTGAGCAGAGTTATGAGTTGGGCTCTCTGACATTCAGGGCAATTATTCTATACATCACTGCTCTCACCTGAAATCCAACTCAGAGTTATGCATGGACTGTTTGTGCCTTTCCTTCACTGCCCAATGTGTTGGCTCAGCACCACTGAATACTCTGTGCATCAGTCCCTTCCTGCCCTGGGTGCTGAGCAGGCAGTCATGGACTGTCCCTCTTGTGTCCTCTTCTCTCTTCTCCAATATTCCCATCCCTGGTGTTATCTCATGAGAAGAATTTGCCCTCTAATCCTCTCCAGATCCCATCTCTTTCTTCATGTATTCATAAGTACATGGCCATTGTCCCCCTGCTTGCCAGGAATGGGCATTTCAACCTTGAGTGGGGAATGCTGACTTGCTGACAGTTGTAACCCTGTGCCTGTGAGGTGTTCCTCTCACTGTGCATGTGTTCTAGACACTGGCCTTATTTCACTTTCACCCATCGTCCCTGAAAGGAAAAACGTTGCTTTCATAAAGTTCTTCCCTCTTGAAAAATTCAGAGTGCTGTGAGCACGATCCGTACGTGCAGTATGCCTAGAGGTGAGTAGGTGGCAAGTATTTTTACCCCATTTTATTAAAGCAGAGACAGAATTCACTGCACACCAGTCCCCTGGGAAGCTGAACAGCTTGGACTGAGCCAGTCTCTGCTCTGCATGTTTTATCCATCAGCTCACTCTGGACAAACAGAACACATCATGGACAAGAGCACATCATCTGCAGAGAATGTCTATATGTTCAGTGAAAAGGCTTCCAGGTAACCCTAGGATTGTGGCACATGAATATCAATGGAATTTCAGATGAGCCTGACTAGGAAATTGCTCTGGAAGAACACTGCACTCATGAATTAGATGGATTAGAGCCCACCTGTCTTTTGATGCAATTCAAATACCAGCTCTGTAGAAAAAAACCTTCCCTTCCCTGGCTCTGAATCCTTTGCCTGTTCTTATGTGGTTCACTTGTTCCCATTACCCTTGGTTTTGCTTTCTGTGATATTGTTTACCCATGATCAACAATGCTCCAAACTTATTAAATAGAAAATTACAAACGTTGGGATAATGGCCCAGTTGGTAAAATGCTTGTCATACAGTCATGAGCATTCGGATTCAGATCCCCAGCACCCCAGCTGAATGAGGTGGACTCCTAACTATGTCTTTGACAGCCTAGCCAATCAGTGAGTTCCAGGTTCAGTAAGCAGTCTTGTCTCAAAAAAATAGGTGGAGAATAATAAAGAGAGGCAATCTGTTTTGACTTCTGGCCACTGTACATATGTGTATACACATGTCTGAGCATTCCCAAACATATATGCATGCACACACACAAACATCACATACACAAAAATACACCCCACACAAAGAAAATTACAGAAATAGACATTGCATGATTTTTAAGTTATGCACTGTTGATGGTAACAGTGATAATTTGCAGCATCCCAGGGCTTTCTTTCTAGAATCCTCCCTTTGCTTAGTGTTTCCTTACTGTATATGCTGCCTCACATTAGTCACACAGTAGCTATTTCAGTTGTCACACTGACTGTCATAGTATCACAGTACTTGTGTTCAGAATAACCTTTATTTTCCTTAATAACAGTACAAGTTGCTAAAGCTAACAATTGGGATGCTCCCTTTAAGTGAAAAATTAAAGTCCCTGACTTTATCATGTATATGTGCCAAAAGAAAACATAGAGTATCTGCATGATTTAATAATATCAGTGTTCTTAAGTTCCTGTGAGGGTCATGGAATGTGTCCCTTGCTAATAAGGGGGTATTTTTCCATAACTCATTATACTTTGTTCTGTTATTTATCTGCATAGTGTCCATGCCCTTTTCACTTCTGTGGCTAAGTACCCAAAACTATTTTCTGGGGTGTGAAAAAGGAACTGGTCTCTAATGTTTTAACTATCATGTTGTTGGGAGATCTTGAGTCCCTGAAAGGCGTGCTGAAGACTGGTTATTTTGCCCTCTCCCCTGACTCACTGCTTGCCTGTATTGAAGAAGTCTCTTCTCTTTTGACCAAGACTTTGATGTAATAGTCAGGAGAGTATGATCCACCCAGCCACTGTATCACCAGCTTCTCTCAGAGCAGCAGGTGTCAAGCTGCATGGAGAGCACTGAGCTGGCCTTTACCTCCTGCAAACTTCCCCCTTGGATGGACACAGTGGAGTGCCAGCAGCCAGGTACTGACCTCCCGGGGGGATGTTGAGCAGCATTGGATGGCTCCAGCTTCCAAGCGTCTTGCTGCTTCAATAAAAGGTGCTTTAAATAGAGCTGCCTGTTAAAAATAAGTACTGCCAATTCTCAAGCTGCCCCTGTATTTGCCTTCCCCTAGCTCCCTTGGATGTTTTTCATGATGCCAGTAAAGCCTGGAAAACATGGATAACAGAGAGGAAAGCAAGCTCTCTTTGTCATAAGAGGGAACCATGAGTCACCCTTTTTGACTCACCTTGAACATACAAAGGAAGTCAATCAGCAGGGAGCAGTCTAATGGGATGCTTTTCTAGTGACTCATGTGGTCCTGGAATGAGGAGCCTGAAGCAAGCCAAACAAGGATTATTTTTAAATATGGGAGGGGCATTTCCTAGGACAACATGCTGGTGAGTCCTCCACACTTGCTGGCTTATTTTAAGTCAGGCCTTGAAATGTGTGGGCATGTTGCCACAGAGTCTTCTCTGATTCTATGTTTGAAGGGGGTGTTTAATACCAGCACAAGCAGGAATATAACACTCCAGGACAACATGGCCACCTGAGGAGATGTAGAACTTTCTAAGGTAGGGACTTCCTTGACTTTGCTGCTCTGGACAGAAGGCCACTTCATGTCCAACTCTGCAGTGTACATGACAGAACATGAATAGTCCAAGCCCTGAGATGCTTGGAGTTTCTACAGAGGGACACGGGAAGGAAAAGCAGCAAAGTTTGAAACTTGGAAAATGTGTGATGAAAACACTCAGGAAGATGAGCCTATGGTGATGGGCTAAAGAGACCCATAAGAGGTGGACACGAGTCCACCCACTCCTGGAAGACCGTACTTGCTGCTGAGGAAGGCAGTGAGGTGAAAGTCACTTAAGACAGAGGGAAAGACCAGTGTGAGAGTGGGGAAGTCATGGAATCACGTTCTGGTTGGGCTCATTTTGTTATATTCTAAACACGCTCGCATTGCTTAGTTCTGTCCTCGGGCAAGACCATTCTAGAAATTTCATTTTTGAAAACTTTTTTTTTTCTGAGACAGGGTTTCTCTATGTAGCTTTGGAGCCTTTCCTGGAACTCACTCTGTAGACCTGGCTGGCGTCAAACTCATAGAGATCAGCCTATCTCTGCTTTCCGAGTGCTGGGATTAAAGGCACGTACCACCACTGCCAGGCCTGAAAACTGTATCTAGCTGCCCTCTTGAAAGGTCTTCCTGTGGTGATATGTATGTACCCTTATAAACTTTGCCTGAAGATCAGAGAGACAAAGGAACAAGCCACTGCCATGTCTTACCTCTAAGACTCCTCAGTCTGAAAAGCCTCTGAGTCCTTACTCAAAAGTCTCCAGCTGAAAAAACCTCTAGCTGAAAGGGATACTTTTGCAGAAAAGACTTTATTCCTGTCTCCTTGTGCTTTGTATACCTTTCTCTGCCCAGTCCTCACTTCCTGGGAATTAAGGCATGTGTGCTTCCCAGTACTGGGGTTAAAGGTGTGTGCCACCACTGCCTGGCTCTGTTTCTCTCCTAGACTGAGTCAATCTCATGTAGTCCAGGGTGACTTTGAACTCACAGAGATCCAGATGGATCTCTGCCTCCTAAGTGCTAGGATTAAAGGTGTGTGCCACCAATGCCTGGCTTCTATGTTTAATCTAGTGGCTTGTTCTCTTCTCTGATCTTCAGGCAAATTTTGTTAAGATATACAATATATCCCCACATCTTCCCTCCCCCATGGCCCTCTACTAGTGTTCTAACCTCTGTGAATATTCCATATGAAACACACATGTTTGATGATTCAAAGCTAATGTCCACATATGAGAAAAAGTGGGCTGTGTTTGTCTTCTGGAGGTTGCCCCACTCAGGGTGATTGTTTCTGGTTGTATCTATTTATCTGTTGTTTTCATAATTCCCATGAGGGATTGTCTGGATTGGGTTTGGTGGGATGTTTAGGGGGGATTGTCTTGATTATGTGAATTGAGGTGGGAAGACTCACCCACTGTGAGTGGCATCATTCATTGGAAAGGGATCTTATATTGCTTAAGACAGGAGAAAGTGAGCTGAGCATTAGCATTCATGAACTACTTCACAGCTCTGCTCATCACTCTGGCTGTAATCTGATTAGTTGACTTGGGTTCCTGCCACCTTCACTTCCCTGCTGTGATGGGCTGTAACCTGGAATTATGAGCCAAGAAAACTCTTTCTCCTCTCTCCTAAAAAAGGAAAAGAAAAAGAAGAAAGACAGAAAACAAAACAGAACAAAAATCTAGCCCTGAAAATGACTCACTCAAGGGTTGGCAGGGTCCACTTGGAGAAAAATAAAAAGTTAAGAGTTTCCTAAAGGATTTTGAGGAGAGTGAAGGTGTAGCTATAGTTAGATTATGATGTATGCTCCTAACTAGGGGTCAGTGTGACCCACTGCTCCATTTTAAGGTTTGGGAGGCATTCTGGAGTCTTTTGTCTTAATCTTTGAGCAGTAGCAGCAAGTGAAACTAGGTGAATGGAGAAGGAAAGTTTAAGCTGAGATGGTAACAGCGTATCCCACCATGGTGTCGTTGTGGGCAAGCACTGAGGCTGGGGGGCTGATAACCTTGCATAAGCCACAGAGGCAATGCATTCACTCGTCCATTTTGAGTTCGCTGTGATTCGGACATGTTCTGGTACACATGTCCAGCTAGGAGCTGACTGGCTAGAGCTGAAGGAAATGTGTGGGTTCCAAAGATTTGGCAGTTTAGGCATGCTAACCACAGGGCAATGTCCTTGGCAAGAACGAGGAGTGAGGAATAATCAGGTGAGAGTAGAACCTTGGACAGGAAACAACCAAGACAAAGAAGACGCACCCGTCTTTGAAGGTGACATTGGGCAAACAATTACCCAGGAATTTCCTGGGCTGTTAGGTTTTGCTCTCTGAGGACTGCAGAGCTGTCCAATAACTGTGATAGGTTCACTGGGACTCACATAAGTCAAATATACTGGATAGACTGTCTTTTTTATTGAGAACCTTGGTGTCTTACTGGGTGACTTATGGTGGATCCCAGCCCACATTATGATGTGACAGGCTGATTATGTGTATAAAATAATGCTAATAATGATGATGTAATTTCTTTGGAGCTGGTGGAGAGACAGAGATGTAACAATGAAAGTTGCAAAATGCATTTGTCAGAAAACAGTTTTCAAAATATCAGTCATAAAACTGAGTGACTAAGACAGAAAATAAAACTATCGGCAAGGAATGGGAATAAAGGTAATTTTGAGCATAGAGAGAAATGGTATCAAGACTCTGGTAGCCAAGACAGCCCTCCCTGAACTTGGTGTAGGGCCCATTCAGCTAGAGGCAAAGTCTGTAACGGAATCATACCCACCCAAGAAGACTTAGCGTTAGTATTAACACCTTAGGAGTTCATCTATGTAAGTGAGCAGGAAGCGGGGACACTGTTAAGAATGTGGGCAAGAACTAAGTTTTAAGAAATCTTTTTCCCATTGATTTAAGCCTAACTTTCTCACAAGCTAAGACATAATCTCTAGGTGCACCTGAGCCCATGATCGAGGAGCAAGCCTGCCGTGTTTTATTTGTAGGAGAGTGAGGCAGAAGGAACTACGAGGATGAAAAGGAGACTCCTTACAGCAGGAACTTTACCTAATTTCATTAGCGCTTTTTATAATGCAAGTGATTTTTCTTAACTACAAACCATACTCACTTCTACGATGTCTGTATGTTCACAACGCTTGATTGTGATCAGGGGTCGCATCTGCATCTCGCTCAATCTCTTCAGCCATGCTGATAGTCCATCACCCTAACCCTAGTATCTGTTTCTGTAAAGCAGTGAGATTCAATCCCTATATAATCTTTTGTTTAAAGAAATCAGAGTGAACAGCAAAGCATTTTATTTATCAATCAATCACCCACAGCAGTTTTCAGTGAGTTGGCATAATATAGTTAGTCAATATTTACATTTTTATCTTTAATTGTCACATGATAATTGCATATATTCAACTGGTGTGGTGTAACACTTCAATACTGTACACAATGTGTGATACTCAACTCAGGATAAATGGCTGTCAACTTGGCTACTTAATCATGAGGTATTCTAATACCCAAGAAAGCTGGGAAGACTGTAGATATGTAGGATTGGTCAAGATCAAACAGGCTGTGCTCTATTATGCCAACTCCAGGAAAGCCCACATCTCTTATTGGGTAACTGTCTAGGATCAAGGGCAGTGCTAGGAATCCAGAGTGCACTGTTGACGCATCTGTTTGGTTAAGAGTATCTGCAGGCCAACTGCTTTCTGGAATTAATTCTACCTCTCTGGCTATGTGACCTGGGTAAGTTACATAGCTTCCTGTGCCTACATGACTCAAGAACTTAGCCTGATACCAAGCCTGGTGACATATGCCTTTAATCTCAGAGCTTGAGGGTTTGGCACAGAGGCAAATGGATTGCTATAAGTTTAAGGCCAGCCTGGTCTACAGAAAGAGGTCCAAGCTGGCCAGAGCTACTTACTGAGAGCATGTTTCAATCAAGCAGAACAAAAAGGATTTAACCTGTCTCATGGGGGTCCTGTGAGAATTAAATAATAACTATGAAACACAAAGAACAGAGACTGGTATATATGATGTTCTACATAATTATGTAATGAAAATACAGTGGTTTGATTAGGTCAGTTTTCTTAAACTTTCTTAATCTATATTAATCTTGCATTCAAGAGGACACATTTTATGTTATCTTTATTAAGCAAATGAACAAATTGAATGTCCCTGAAATTGAGAGTCCAGGAACTGTTAATTTTTTCCAAGCACTAACACAGTAAGACTGGAAAATGGCAGGGCTGTGCTCCAACATCTAAGCACTGTGTATTCAAAATCCTCCTGAGATGGAGAGGTGAATCTTCAGTAACATAATCAGAGGATTCCTGTTTAGTCTTGGTCTTTTGAGACAGATTCGCTGTGTGGCCAAGGCTGGCTTGGAACTTACTGTGTAGTTCCAGTTAGCGTGGAACTCATGGCAGTACTTCTACCTCAGCCACTGCACCCACTTGGTTTAATAATTATTTATTTAGTCATTATTAAACCACTTCCAATAAACATCTTAAGGAATCTTAACTTCTTTTTCCCATGGTAGACACCCTCTTTCTGGTTTAGTGTCAGGACTCTGATCCCAAGCTACCATTAAGCCCTGGCTCCTGTTACTTGTGTTCAGTGAGCTGAGTGAGTATCTAGTTTTTGTTTCTGATGTAAAACAACGTAGATCAGAAGTCAGCGTAGGGGAAGACAGAGTTATTTGCTTTACAATCGCAGGTTACAGTCTCTCATTAAGAGAAGTCAAGGCTGAAACTTGAAGGCAGCTCTGCTTGCTGTTCATTACACTGAATTCATTCATTACCTGAGAACAGTGAACTCACTGTTAGAGCCATGAAGTAAAGTAGGAACTGTGGAGAGGGATGACTTCTACTTAGCTAGCTTTCCTATACATTCCATGGCCACCTGCCTAGGAATAGTGCCACCCACAGTGGGCCCTCCTGCCAATGAACAATCAAGACAATCTCCAATAGCCATGTCTGCAGGCCAATCTGATCTAGGCAATTTCTCAGTTGAGTGGTTCCTCTCAGATGACTCTGGGTTCTATCAGTTGACAATTCAAGCTAACCAGGACAATGTGCTACTTCTGGTTTCCTTAGAGAATGGGACTGATTTCAGCAGCACCCTGTGCATGGAATTGTTATGAAGATGAAAAAAAAAATCTTTGTAAGAAAACTATTCCTGGTACTTGTGTTTCCAGGCATCTTTTCTACTTGGCCATGTCCAGTGCCCTGAGTATCATGGAATTGAGATTATATATGCTTTTCAAAATTTTCAGCCAATTATTCCTCTGTTTAGGTGCTAATAGACCTCGTTTCGCCAGGCTCAAGGATTTCTCACACGATCTTTGGCCCACAGAGTGTGGTCCTTATGTGTTTCTGTTTAAGGGATTGAACACAACTGTTTGAGGTAAAAATGTTAGGGATTTAACTCATTGCTTAGCTACTGATAGGAATCTCTATCCTCCCAAATCTCACATTGGCAAAAGCATGATTGTCAGTAGATTTACGTGCTTCAAGTCACCTGTGCCTCCCTTAATTCCACCCCTTGGGGTTAAGGCACTGTTAACATTGCTAAGCAAGCTTTGAGGCTGTGTGACAGGATGAGAAGGGCCTGCAGTGAGCAATAAATCCCATGGCCTGTGCAGAGCTGGGGACGGTTACTGCAGGAGCCCCTGCGGGGGGTTGATTTGCAGAGGAGTGGTGCATCTTTGTATTTTACAAACATAATCAAATATGGATTTCATTGAGATTGGTTTAATAAGTTGGCTCCCATTACAATATTCTTTTTTTTTTTTCCTGAGAGGATCTCTGTAGTCTTTATACTATTAGGGGTTCTCTACCTTGTTTATAATATCCATTGTCTTTGTGTGTGTGTGTGAGGGGTCCTCCACAGTGTCTATAATAGTCTTCATTGTCCTTTTTGCAGGATCCAATTTGCAGGATTGCTACAGAATTTATACTATTTTTTTTTTTTTACAATATTCTTCATTGTTTTGTTTTGTGCAGGGTTCCTACAGTGTTTAGAAGGCCAGAGTAATACAAACTGAACAGAAAGTCTGGGACACAGAGATGGGATAAAGTATGCCAGGCAGATGCCAGCAACTTAGAGCTACACCATTGCAACAAAAATAATTCACTGCTGTAAGAAAGGACATAAAATATACCAAGGGTTGTTAAAGCACTGGCCAATCGAACTCATGAGCCAATTGCTTTCATTGTCCTCTTTTAAGAGAACATCTAAGAAAGTCAAGGTTGGGTAGACAGGCACTGGGTCATTTTGGAGGATGGACTATTTTAAGGCATCAGGTAGAGGTGTATGTGATGTGGCACCTTCCTGAGCAAGTCCCCTTCTGTCTGCTGCCCCACCGCAGGAGGGCTGTGATGAGGTTGATTGCACAGAAGCTGCTAGGGGATATACTTCTTGTCCGTAAAATGAAGAGTGGTATAATAAAAATGACAGAGAAGCAGAGTATGAAGCTGAAGGCACAAGGAGAGTGGGAGCCAAGAGAAGGAGTTGTGTGTTCCTGAAAGGCTGGGTGGGTGGGAGCCCTGAAGAGACCAGACATGACTAAATCACAGTCCTGTGTCTCATGGTCTCATCACCAGAAGGGGCTTCAGCAGGTGCAGAAGATGCAGTCTATGGAAAGTTCGGGGTGATGTGCCTATAGTGAAGTGCTGTCCTGGAGAAGAGAGCTAACACAGGGAGCTTCACACAGGAAAACCAAGAGCTGAGCCCATGGAGGCACAAACAGGGTGGGGAAGGGGGTTGTTTGATAAAGAAATATCAGTTGTGATTGGTATTAAGTGCCTACTCACTGGTCAGAAAAAACTTACAAGTGGCAGTATGAGGTGAAAGGTAGTTGGCTGCCTTGCTGAGGCCTTTGTACTTCAGTTTGTGACACCTATAGGTGATCACTGTTAGATCGCGTCTGGGGAGGCATTGACTGACAATGTTAAGAGTGAGCCTTGAGCACGAGCTGGTTTTTTTGGAACCCATGTCCTATGGAGGGATGCCTCACTCAGCCTTGATGCAGTGGGGAGGAGCTTAGTCCTGCCTCAACTTGATATGCCAATGCATTGTTGGCTCCCGTGGGAGGCCCTTTCTGAGGAGTGGATGGGGGAGATGTAGAAAGGAGGTGGTGGGGGGAGAGAATGGGAGGAGAGGATGGAGAGGAAGCTGTGGCTGGTATGTAAAATTAATTTTAAAAAGTTAATAATAATAATAATAATAATAATAATAATAATAATAAAAGAGTGATCCTTAATCTGTCACAGTTCTTAAATGCACATGTATCCTAGTCAGAATTACATATTTTTCACCTGTTTTTTTTTTGTTCCTCAGATTAATGCCATGCGCTTCAGGTCAGGGTGATCTAAGTCTCAAGTTGGCCCTACACAATACATATAGTCAATGTATACATCCTAGATGCATTTTAATCAACCTCTAACCCACTGTAATCCTTAAGTGCCCATCTTGCATGGTGAGATAGGTAATTATTTATATCCATGCCAAATTTGATCTGTGACAGTCTCTTTTTAAAAAAAAATTATTTTAGATATGTTATGTGTATAAATGCACACCATTTGAGTGCCTGGGAATTACAGCTGGTTGTGATCCATAACACGGGAATTGAGAATTGAGCAGAGGTCCTCTGCAAGAGCCATAAGTACTCTTAACCACTGAGTCATCCTGCCGGCTTCTCTGGCAGTCTCTTACTGTGCTATTTCTCCACATAAATTTCCTCGAATAATGTTTAAAAAGGGTGTACTGAAGCTCCCATTTAAATGTGCCCCCCCCCGGGCCGCCTTGGCTGTTTACCACCCGACTAGAACATTCTTGTTAATCTGTCACTATATTTCACTTTCCTCCATAGGGGGAGGGGAATACCAATAGGAGATATAGATATAGATATAGACATATATAATCCCTCATTAGAAAACTTGTATGTATTCATGAATATACAAATATTTATGAGGTTTATTATGAGGAATTAACTGGTAGAATCATTGGAGGCCAAGAAGCCCTAGCATGTGCCATGTGGTAATAGAAAAACCAATAAAACTGGTAATATTATTTGGTCTCTGTCTCAGGGACTGAGAACTGAAGAGTTGATATGTCAGACCCAGTCCTTGGCAGAGGAAGCTGAGCTGATATGTCCAAGATCAAGCAGTTAGGTAGGAAAAATGGACCAGATTCCTTCGACCTCTAAATTTTGTGCTGTTGGACTGGGGTAGGGCAGGATGTAGTATATTTATTCAAATGGTAATATCCAGAACCACCTCTACAGACCAACTAAGGTCCACCTTGACCCATAGAGTTAAACCTGTCACTGATTCCCAAAGCCAGGTAGCTTATATTTAGCAGGCTAAGAATGCTACACTCCAGTGGGTATTGTAAAACCAAATGATAGATTCTCCTTTCCAGTAAATGCATTCCCTGTACCCCCTTTTCTCCTTGGGCCAAAATTTTGCAGTCTCATACCTATAAGTGACTCCAGAAATGATGTGTTTTCCCCCCAACAGATGAGGTACCAGGGATCCAATTCTGTTTCCTACTTTTCTTGATCTGAGCTAGAGGACAAAGGAAAGGAGAGAGCCATATCAGCATGATCATTTTATAATTATAAGCAGACTCCCAGGGGTTACTTCACTCCTGTTATCAGAAATCTTCATTTACTGGAATTTCTTTATATTTGCTTTTGGCTAAATAGCTCACAAGATGACCTTGTCAATGCAGTCTTATGGCTTAACAGAAGAACCAGGGCTAAGTTGTAGGAAGTTCACTCAGTAAGACTTCACCACAACTTAAGCCTAAGGTATTTTAGTTAAAAAAAAAAAAAGTGCCACTTCGTATGCATGTGTGTTTTATTTGGTTCGCATGTGAAGAGCACTTAATACATGGTAGATGTCCCCCTTTTCCTCTCCTGCCCCTTTCATGTCCTGAATTCAGTGAGTGGATATGCAGGATTCTTGCTGGAGGCCCAGTTCTTTTCCATCTCTTTATTTTTCTAACCATGCACTAATAGTATCTTCACATAATTACTCTGGTTTTATAAGTCTTTATATTTGATGGTTTGGGGTCTTCAGAATTTGCCATTCGAGCTATCTACATTAATTGCTTTATTGAAACTGGTAACAACTAATACTTATGTGTATCTTTGTAATACTTATACTTGATAACATATGAATCACTTTACATTTATCTCTAATCCTAATGACTCAGTGAGATCAAAGATGTCTTTTTATTTTAATGAGAAAATTAGGGTCCAGCAGAGCCATAGGACACTCAAGGTCATGTTGCTAATCTGTGGTGATCCCAGGATTGGCACCTTGACCAACCTCCTGCAGTCCCTCTGGTCTTTTGTAACCAGTCTCCATGCCTGAGACAAGGCCTCAGTACACTTTTGGTAAAGTGGGTTTCTTGCTGTGCTGTATGTCTTGATTTTCAGCACTAACCCTGAAATAACCCTGGTTTAGTATTTCTTTCCTTTTTTCTCCAGTACTTAGAGAAAGGCCTGGAGGGAAAGCCAACAGTGTGAAGTCTTGGATTCACTACTGTGTCTGTCTATTCATTGTAGATTTCATGCTATTTTTAGGCTTGGTAGATGGTAAGAAGGAATACTTAGAGTTCTATTAAAGCCAATTTCAGGAGCTGTTATGTGCTGACAAAGTTTAAAGCCCCTGATTCTGTCTGAAATAGCGGGGGTAGAGGATGTGGCTTCTATATTGGCTGAATTTATGGAAGTGAGGGATCTACAAGTTCCTTGACCTGGCTCTCCTCTCCTCACCTCTCCTACCTACCAACGGTTCTGAACTCGAGCATCTTCCCACACAGTGTCACTCCGCAAAATCAAACAGTTAAGGAATACCAGGTCTAAAATTAGAAGTGCCAAGGTCTTCTAGGGGACAGCAAGATAATTTTCATATATATATATATGTATTTGCAACTGAGAATTCATAAACGTGTAATCTGGATTTATAATAGAACTACAGTAGTCCTAATGTGAGTCTCTGTGCTGTGGATAGCTACTGACATTTTACGATTGCTCTGATAATTGTCATGAATTAAAGTCTTTTGAGTGTATATGACTTATCTTCTCTTCCTTGTAATTCATAAATTTACAGCAAAATGCCATATGTGTTAGCCCTATTTACTAATCTTTCAAAGTGCATATTTTCAAAGATCATTGCTAGTCAAATGGCTCACAATGTCATGGTAGAAATAGTATAATTTTCCCAGTGCTTCTCAAGCCCATATCTCCCAGTTGTTGAAAATGAGTCCCAAAACTCTCTTTGCATAACTCAGGTCATGGAGAGCTTTTTAGTGTCTTAAAACGTACATGTGTCTGAGAAAATTATCATGAAAGAGCAAAATTGGTCTCTGCTTGCCAGTGTCAACTTGTCACCTCATCTTTAGTTAGCTCATTTTCTTATATAATGGTCTACATTAGCTCAAATGACAAGGTATAAAAAAACTAACAATTTTCTTATGAAGAATAAATACTAGCACAGAAACATTAAGCTTAGCCAGTAAATGTCACTTTGATGCCTTAATACTATAAGTAAAATGTACAGATGGAACGTGTGGCCATTCTGTCTCTAAAGGAATTGATAGGAACTATGAGATTGAGTACAGACACAGCCTCTGAGTCCTCTTAACTTTTTATGAGAAAAAAGCACTATCTTATGTGTACATGAATGTGTGTGTGCATGTGTCCAATCATGCATGCTTTGTGGATGTTGGGTGGTAGTGAGAACAAGAGTGTTACCTATCTCACGTATAGGGAAGAAGGGAACTCTGATGAGGGCTGTGAGGTTGCAAGGTCGCAGGGCATTTTTAGAACCAGTTCTTCCTGCTCATAGAATATCCACTACAGTGCAGAGGCCATTCTTTTCTGAGAACCTCATCTGGGCCTCATCTCATATTATCCAGTAGAAAATAAAAACACATCTATTTTGGCAGGTGCTACTGCTTTGGATGACTTCTGTATTCTACGAATTCTTGTACTAAAGGCTAAGTCCCCGCTGTAACCCTACTAAGTGGAACTTTGAAGAAACAGAGGCTAGTTAGCCACTGGGGGCATTTCTGTGGTTAGGATTATTGCTGGTTGCTTAGAGAGAGTTCTCCCATGTGAATAAGCATATGCAAAAGCAAATTTGGCTTCTTGTCCTATGATGTAATCTCTCTTTCTCAAAAACAGTCCCATAATTTTTCCATCTATCGTGTAGCCAAAAGGCCTTAGGGGCAGCAGGTGCTGGCACAATGTTTTTGGACCCTCAAAACTGTGAGTGGCATAAACATCTTTTCTATACAGAGCATCCACTCTCCAATATTTTCTTACAGCAATAGCAAATAGGATGAAAATGTTGCAGGCAAAGTGCTACCGAGGTGTGTCCCAGTCTTACTTTATTGTTAAAACTTACATGTGTGGACTACAACTACTTATAAATGAATTAGATGTCGGCAAATTAATAGTCTAACTTAACCCTGAAAATATCTTTATATTCCAAGTCGACCAATGAGTCAATTCTCCTGTATAAAGTAGAAGCTCACTGAGTTAAAAATAGTGTGCTTAAGAATAATTTGGCTTTTAAAATGGCTTACTATTTTTGTCTCATTGAATGCTTCTCTCCAAATTTCATTTATAAAATCATTGCCTGTTACTTCAGCTTTTTTCTTCAATAAGCCTTGCTGTAGAAGACAATAATAAACTCACCCTCCATATAATGGGTTTTTTTAATCTCTGAATTAAAGACTTTTCTTGAGACCGACTTCTTCTTTGCAATCATCCACAAACTTTCCTATTTAAATGTGTAGCCCTGGATATCTACACTATGACTGATGGGCTTGGTAATCCTCTTGACCCAAACTACACTGAGCTTACTCTGTGGTTACTATTCTCATCCTCTTTGTTACCTGATAAAATTTTCTTTAGTACTGCATATGAGAAGACCGTGAAAAGACTTCCGTGTAACTCCAGGTGATAGAGCTAGGATTTGAACCTCAGTAGTTTAATTTCAAGCATCTTTGTGATCCTTCTGTTATCATGAAGTCTTGAATGTACCACTTTATCTTTCTGACACCTATTACCTTCAAGTATATCAGATGATTTGAATGCATTCTGTGATAGCTAATCTCCTTGGCCATGTGACACACCAGGGAAAAAAGGAACCTTAACTGAAGAATTGCCTCCATCAGGATTGGCCTATGGACATGTCTGTGGGGACATTTCAATGATTGCTATTTAATGTAGAAGGGCCCAGTCCACTGTGAGCAGCACCGTCCTTAGGCAGGTGGATCTTGGTTGTGTAAGAAACGTAGCTGAGCATGAATAAGCCAGATAGCAAACCAGTAAGCAGTGTTCTGTAGTTTCTGCTTCAAGCTCCTGCCCTGAACTTCTGCTTTGGCTTTCCTCAATGATGGACTGTAACCTGTAAAATGAAGTAAACCCTTTCTTCCTCTGAGTTATTTTTGGTCATGGTGTTAATCTACATTAATAGAAAGCAAACAATGACAGATCCTGAATGTCTGAATTTTGAAAGGTTTTTTTTTGTTGTTGTTTTTTTGTTTTGTTTTTTGTTTTTTGTTTTTTTAGCTGAGGATAGAACCCAGCGCTTTGTGCTTGCTAGGCAAGCACTCTACCACTGAGCTAAATCCCCAACCCTTGAAAGTTTTAGAGAAAAAAACTCTACTACTAACTAATTTCTTTTTAGTGTGTGAAGATCTTTAAAAGGCCCATAGAAGTCTTTTCATTGTTTCTTGTATGTCATGTGAAAGACTACCTTGCCCCTGATCTGTTGTCTGCCTACTCCTCAGTGAAAGGGGCAAGTCTTCAAGAATCATAGGAGGAACTGTGCATGATGGCCCACACTTGTATTCCCAGGAGGCTGAGTTAAGAAGGCCATGAGTGGAAGGCCATCCTGAGGAACATTGAGGGACCCCACCTCAGACAAAGCAGAAGAAAACAGGAGCGTAGGCTGATGGCAAGGCAGTCCTTTCATGGGCAGTCTGAAAACACTGGCTCCAGAGACAGAATGCTGGCTTCTCTTCATGGCCCTCCCCTGCAGGGCACTTAACTCCATTGTTCCTCAGGTTTCTGTGTGTGGAGTGTAGATGGTGGGAGGGCCTCCAAGTGGGAAAATCTCAGTTAAGAGTTTCTAGCCATGTTCCCTCTACATGTGAAATTTCCCCTCAAGATCTCAGTACTCCCACAGGTTTTTAACACAATCAATAAGAGTGATTGACTCCATTCCCTCCACATCTGTTGGACTTCAAGGTGTACTCCTTAGAGTCTTCTTCCTTTCTCATCTCTAGAATTGTTTCTATGTGGCTGTGCAGTATCACTGGTGATGGAATAGTAATAAATATGCACTAAGTTCTTCACCATGTACTTGATAGAAATGATTTAATTTAATGCTTTTGAACATCACAGGATTACATTTCACAGTTGATGTAACAGGCTCCAGGACTTTAATCATCTAAGGATATATGGCATGTGAGGAAACATCACATTTGATGCTTGCACACAAATATGCTTGACCATAACCCTTGTACTTACTGCCTCCTCCCTCGTTCCTCTTATGACTGCCACATAATCTTAGGCATGTGTTTTCTTAAGTTACTAGTTGTGGGCTGCCTGAACTTTAACTTTCCATATCAATAATTATGTGTCTAAGCATAGTAAAACAAAACAAAACAACAACAACAAAAAGCCCGAACCCAAAAACAGTGACTTAAGCACAAAATTCTAGAGGACAAATTGGGATTGTTATGCTATCTCCACAGTGACACCAAGAGCTTTTTCTAACTATCTCGGTTACAGCCCTCATTTTTAGGTCATGGGAACTACAGTCATCATCCTACATTCTGAGCATGAAGGGGTTAAAGTGGGAAGGCAGGTGTAAAGGAGGATGAGCTAATCAAGCCTTCCCCTTCAAGGACCTTTCCTGGAAACTCAACTGAGCAATTTCTACTTTTCTATCACTGGTTATGATTTGTGCATGTGACTTCTCTTAGTTAAAAGAGAAGCTGAAAAATATATTTTATACCCACCTGTATTGTTATCAAGATCAAAATTGGGTTTCTATTTACATGGACCTGAAGTTATGAAGTTCTTGAAATATATCAATCACATGAATTCATCCAGTGGGACCTTTGCTGGTGACTGGGTGACCGGGGCGGGGTAACTTGGTATGTGGTAGAGGTTGTTGTATGCAACAGAAGCTTAGAACTAGCTTGATTTTCTTGGTACCCAGGAGAGCTGTCAAGATGAAACTTGACCCAGACTCAGAGAAAAGGGAGGGAAGGCTCAGAAAACTGTGTTCCTGGTAACCCGAACTCTTCTAGGACCATGAGTAGCAGTACAAAAGCAGAGGAATCATAGCCCTGTAATGTGCTTTAAGCATTTTAAGCTGACCCCTTGCAAGATTTTGGTTTGAAAATATATGATGAATAAAAAGTTATCGCTTTAGATTTATGTTTTGGAGGTTCAGCAGAGGCAGTTAACCAGCAAACACAACTAAGGATTTGGAGCACAATGGAGCAACAGGGATAGGCTTTGGAGTCATTTCTACCCAACTTTTAATCCTAGAACCACAATTTGTGATCCATATATAGTGGTCTGAATGAGAATGGACCCCATACACTCATATATTTGAATGCTTAGTCCGTAGTTGGTAGAACTATTTGGGAAGAATTAGAAAGTGTGGCCTTATTGGAGGAGGTATGCTACTAAAGTTTCAAAAGCCCAAGATATGCCAAGTTAGCTCTCCTCCACTTCAGTTTGCATATCAGGATGTAAGTAAGCTCTCAGCTGTTCAGCACCATGCTTGCCTGCCTGCTGTCATGCTCCTGCCTTGATGGTCATAGACTTACTCGCTGAAACTGTAAGCCTCCATTCAACTCTTACTTGGTTGTTGTGTTTTGTCATGGCAATGGAAAAGTAACTAAGACACCATGCAACTTGAAAAGTCATCTCATCTTTCTGAATCTATTTTTTCTCCTTCAAAACAGAAACAAAGGAAACGAAAAAAGAGACTAACACACCTCCCGGATTCTTGTCAATAAGTGACTGTAACTAAGACAAAACCACTACCCGGTTGGTGTGTGGCCCACAGTGGTAGAATTGCTGGCTCTGGTGCTATGATCACAAGGCCATCTGTTCCCCACCAGCAGGCACTAACTGTGCATTTTTTAGGAGCCCCATTGCATTGCAGGTCAAGATCTTGGTTCTTGTTGAAGGATGGATGCAGGAGGTCCAGGAAAGTGCAGGGAGAAATTAATTTTCTGAGCAGCAGCCACTGGGAAATTCCCTGTGTTCTTGATGTCAGTGAAGGCTGAAAGCCTACTGCTAGGTCAACTAAATTATAGATTTCAAATGCTTACATGGGGCCACCTAAAAAAAGCTCATGATGAAGCCTTCATTTCTACAACTTTTACCTTCCTCAGATATAAAATGAAGATACCCATAATGCCCACCTTCCTGGTTGTTACAAAGATAGTGCCTGTGGAGCCTGGCACGTAATGTAGATCTAATAAATACTGCTTATTATTATGAGCTTCCTTCCCTCTCTTTCCACCCAAGTGAAAACAGGGCTCGTGGGTTTTGTAGCTGTCTCAGCTCCAGTAATGCTATAAAAATTTAACTAGGGCATAAAGTACACATATAATCATACTAGGTCCAAAAATGATACTGTGATAATGTGATTAATAATGAGTTCTTGGATGGTAATGGCATCTTAAGTTGCTCCTGTAGACTTGTAAATTTCATGGGCTCCAGTGTTCATGAAAGTGGGACTGACGGCTGGCTCATTGCTCAGGGCAGCAAGCTGTGCAGTCCGACTGTATTGGTGCTCCACACTCCCTACATAGCTCTGTGTCTCAAGTCAAAGTTTCACATTTGCTGGAGCCTCGCTGGGGTGGAGTAACTTTACTTTTGTGTTCTTGCTTTTCATTGCTAGGATGTGAACAAACTTGACAAGGAAACAAAGGAAAGTCTTTGGAACAGTGTCCTGGCATCCGAGGCTTGTTGTCATGACCAGCACCTCTCTCCATGCTTATGTTAACTTCTACATTTTCCAGGGCAGTTTTTTTTTTTTAAATGAGTTATGACATGTGATCCTCTCTAAAGCCTAGAAAGAAAGCAGAGTGAATTTCATTTCTGCATTTTTGTTAAGACAATACAGGCTAGGAAGAGCAAAGTGACTTTTCCCTGCTTGGCATAGGCTGGACATGAATTGAAATCTTTGCTTCTAGGTCCTTTCTGCATGACTGCATTGCAGGTAGCCTCTGTCCTTATGCTGTCTGGTAGACAGTAACATTTGCATATCTTTATATCAAGTTGCCCTTTCAGACGGAGTGAGTTGTACAAATACACACCCATTTGCTGCTGCTTTAGATGGGCAGCTATAAAGAATCAGTATACTCATAAGTCCTGTGGGTGGATATGGTTGGCATATAACCACTGCGCCAGAGCAGAACATACTGTAGGAGTGCTAGGGTTCACTAGCCGGGGGCCTGTACCAGAATGGTGTTGTAGCAGAAGTGAAGTGGATGTTCATATGCAGGACAAGCAGCATGGCTGCCTGCAGGAGAAGGTCTCTACAGTAGGCTCTACTCTTGACCTTCCCAGTCTCTCCCTTCCCAGACTTCCAAAGCCTAAAATTCTACCATTCTAGGTCTTGAAGATTAGTCAACATTTGAAGGGATTCCAATAAAATAGAAGTATGCATATCCACTGTGTGTATAATAGCACACTCAATATAGTTGAGGTGTGTGTGTGTGTGTGTGTGTTTAAATCTTGGATTTTTTTGGTGGGACTGGTCAGAGAGCTGAGTTCCCTGAGCTCTGGAACATCCTCCTTCATAACACAGGTACTAAGATTCTTCAATGATCAAAAAAATTGTCACATTTATAAAATGACTATTGGAGGCTTGAGAGATGGCTCAGTGGTTAGGAGTGTTTATTGCTCTTGATAAAGGCCTGGGTTATGTTCCTAGCATTCACATGGCGGGTTACAACTCCAGTTCCACATCTAGCTTCTTCCTCTGACTTTTGTGGGCACCAGACACTCATATACAGGGCACTCACATACACACAGGTGAAACATTTAGACACATAAAAAAAATCTTTTTAAGGACTAATAGAGTGCAGTGTTGGAAGATTGTTGAGATGTGAAAAGGGGCTGGAGTGCTGGTCTGAGGGGAGAGAGGGAAGTGGCTGACCTGGATATTTCCCAAGGAAGCTCACTACGGTTGGGCTTGGAAAGAGTCTTAGCTAATTTCCTGGTTGTCTGTGAGAAGTGGATGTTGCAGCATTCAGAGCATTTGGGTTGCTGTGACCTCCAGCCATCTGTGCCCGGCCTGTAAAGTTAAATGGTCAGTGGCATCAGATGGTGAATGATCACAAACAGTCCCTGCTCACTGCCATAAGAGAGAAAAAAATGCCCCCTGGAGAAATAATCATAGATGCTATTTTCAAAGTTGGAATTAATTGTATATCCAGGAAAGCCCGTCTTCTGCCTATTATTCTATTAGGGTGATAGAGGCATTGTGCCTCAGAAAACAGCTGGAATAGTCTCTCAAAGGTCACCTATCCTAGCACTCCTGGAACAAAGCCTTCAGGGTCACATCCCAGGATGAATTAGCAACTGACATTTTACAGTCAAAATATGTGCCTAAGAATAGTTCTGACCCTGTAGCCTTAAGCTTTTAAGGGTGGGAGCTGTCCTTTAGTGACTTCAAAAGTACTTTTCTCCATAGCCATTTAATCCAAGGTATGTCTCTGTGGTCACCTAACGTGGGTTTGACTTCCCGTTCTACTGTATTAAAATGTCTGCCTTTGTTCCCTTCTCTTTCCTCCAGCGAGTGAGACCTGCAACGATTTCCACCCAATGTTCTTCACCCATGACAGATCCTTCGAGGAGTTTTTCTGCATTTGTATCCAGCTCCTAAACAAAACATGGAAGGAAATGAGAGCCACTTCTGAAGACTTCAACAAGGTAACGTGGGTTGCAGAGCTTGATGCGAATTGTGTCATCTGACGGGCTTGGGACTCAAGTCTCCAACGTGGTTCACTATTTCCTCCGCTGTGCATAGAAGTAGTAGCCAAGGGAAGAGAAGGAAAGGGGTGTCATTTTAAATTGTACTCAAAATGGAAGCAGCCACTAGGTATCAGCTAGGGTCAGCTTTGGTCCTTTGTCTAAACAAGGCCACCAATAGAGATACTTTCTGGAGAAACTTTGTCACAGTGAGCTGTTTTCTTTGTGGTTTTGTACAGAATGCCTCATCACTGGTGTAAGGTCATTAGGAAGGTGTCATCCTTCAACCTATGTAGAAGACAAGAACAGAGCAAATACAACCAGGAAGACAATGTCTGGCTAATTGGTAGCTTTGTGTAGTGTGAAGGTCTTAAGATCATCTGTCATCTTCTTTGTCTAAATAAGAATTATTGCTAAAATGAAGGGGTTCTCTCTCTCTCTCTCTCTCTCTCTCTCTCTCTCTCTCAGGAAACAGGGTTACATGTACCATTTCTTGGTTTGGAGTAAGTATTTGATCATGCAAATGAAGATGTTGTGGGACTTTTAAATGTTTTTATTACATGTAGTGTGTGTGTGTGTGTGTGAGTGTGTGTGTGTGTGTGTGTGTGTATGTGTGTGTAACACACACAGAGGACAACTTAGAGGAGTCAGTTCTTTCCTTTCACTGTGTTGGTTTCAGGGCTTGAACTCAGGTCCTTAGGCTTGGTGGCAGGTGCCTTTACCTGCTGAGCCATCTTGCCAGCACTTGTTTGTTCTTATGCTGTATTACTTTCAAGAATATGACTTTTCTGTTTCCATAGGTGTGAGAATGTTCATTGAAATTTCTTGGTCACCTTAGAGGAGTTAGAAGCAGAGTCCCTGCTTTTAGAGATAAAGAGCATCTCTATCCTTCAGCAGACATGTATAATAGTGATGCCATAGCTAATAATGATAACTTTAGGGGGTCTGTGTAGGTATAGCTTAGTCTATAACACTTGTAGCGTGCTTCTAAATAAGAGTCTGGCCCATTACCCAAGCCCACTCTCCTGGTACTAGATTTTAACTGTCTTTAAGAGGCTAAGAATTTGGTGCCCCACTTCTGTAGCCTTGGTGCATATATAATATTTAAATTACAACTGTGTTTGCCTCCCTGTTGCCTTCTCTCTGAATATATGTCACATGCATTTTTGTTTTGTTTACAAAGTCTGCTTTGGGTCATCTTGAACCACTACAGGTTGAAAACAAAGAAAAGCAGGAAAGGAGCTGAATCCTTAGTCAGGCGCTGACCTGCCCATTTTCCTGGGCATAGCCACTTTACCCACACTTAGAGCATTTCCCTCTGTGGTGCCTACCATCTTTCCTTTGCACCTGGGACTGGTTGCTGAAATCCAGCCAATGTGCCCCACATGGAGCAGTGATCTGCAAGTTGCAGTTTAGAGTCACTGTGGATCTGAACAGCACTGCCTGAGCAGGCATCATTCAAAGAGGATTGGGGCGGAAAAGAGCCATTAATTCACTTGCAATCATAGCCACAGCCTCCTCAGTGTACTTCACTTGATTATGAGAGACTTTGCCATTCAGGTGCAAATCATCCCAGAGAAAGAAGGCCTTCCGCAGTTGAAAAAGACTTAAATCAATAGCCTTTCAAAGTGGCTGTGGCCACTCTGCCCTGGTTCAGTATGACTCTTCAGATGCTGTGGGGGACAGCTATGGAGCCTCAGCATTATATGTTGGGACACTCACTCCTCCTGATGTATGTTAGCATTGGTTCAAGAATGAGTGTCAGAGGAGGAAGGGTCAAGCATGGGAAAGACAAGGCATTTTAATTTTCAGTGATAGTCTGCTTTTCCCCCTGCTTGTTTTAGAAAAGCATATCAAAGATAGATATATAAATAATACATGGATCTATTGAAATAAATAGGCTGATATGTAGCCATAGATAAATAGTAAATAGCACATGTATTCACTTTCTATTGCACTGCAATGGATGAGTACAGAATTAGTAGTTTAAGCAATGCAAATATCTTACCTGATTGTTCTATCATTCAGAAGCTAACAGTGTCTCTTTGGGCCACAGTTACAGCTTCAGCAGAGCTGTTTCTGTCTGGCAGTTCAAGAAGAACTTGTTGCTTCTTGTTCTTTAGCTTCCAGAGGCTGCTGTATTTCTTGGTTTGCATTCTGTTTCTCCCTCTCTAAAGCCAACAGCTGTGGATCCAGTCCCCTCTGATGCCATCCTGTCTCTCTAAGGTCATCTTTTAAGAACCTCTGAATTGTATGGAATTTGGATAATTAAGGATAATAATATCCCTGTCTTAAGGTTACCCAAAAGCAACCTTAGTTCTACCTAAATCACACGTTGCACAGTTACAATTCTTGGAGATTAAAACATGAGCATCCTTGGAGAGCATTTTTCTGCCCATCATAGTCTACATTTTACTTGTGTCTATATTTGCTCTTTAAGTGTTAATGACCATTTTTAATGTAATATTGATAGATAAGCTTTTTTGCCTGCTATTTTTACTGGTAGACATAATCGGAGAGTTCTGCTGGTAGTTGCTCAAATACAGATATGTTTGTGTCCCATTTCTTTTGTGTTCCTGTTCTGCCTGTAGCAAACTTTTTATTGTAGAAAAGGAGAGGGGAATGAGGAAGAGGGGGAAGAGGGAGAGAAAGGGAAAGAGAGAGAAAGGAAGGAAGGAAAAAAAAAGAAATTGGAAGCATGCTATGTAACAGCCACTGCTGCAATTTGAAGACAGTCTTTCTCATTTTTTTTATTTCTTTTCTTCTTGCTTCCTGCCTGTCGGCCACTGTGCTCCTTTACTCAATAATAAATGGAAAGAGAGAGAAGTGCTGAAATTGAAATCGGTTCACTTTTCTTCTTGTTATTAACTTGGTAGTAGAGGAGATTGAATTTAGGAACAAATGTGGGTTCAGAGTTACTGGTAGATTTAAATTATTTCATGTTCTCAACACTGTCCAAGTTCAAATTCAAAAATATTTTAAAAGAACCCAACATTAAACACAATTGTTTTTGAACTGTTTTGGATACTATCTCAGTCTCTGGTCAGTTTGTACACAGAAGGTGAGGCAGATTGAATTGCATACCTCTAGGCCTTTAATTCAAATTTTTAATTTTGCCAACACAGCACATACACCATGTTCTGTCGGAGGCAGGAATAGCTTCTGCTACCCACCTGGCTTGAACTTTGGTCTGAAGATATCTGGAATATGCTAGTTAATGCCACTACTTGAAGAGGGTGTTTGGATAAGCAGCTGTCTATTGCTCCTTCAGGCTTGAGAAGCAGCAGATGGAATGTTTTTCTTATTTATGTAAGAGAAGTAGAATTGGAGAGTGATTAAAATATTTATGCTTTGAGAAGTGCTTTCACTTTCTCAATATAGCAGTCTACAGAATAATCCATTGATTCAGGCCATTGAGTTTGTATTCTGTGTTTTTGCCTTTTATTACCAATATTTTAGAGCATGCATCATTCATTTTTATGGCATCAGGGAAGAGCTAACTGCCACCAGTGAGCTCCCCACACAAGTGGCCCAACCATCATTAGAAGACTTCAGTTTTGATGTTTTGGGTACAAGGATATTGTTTTATGACTTTGTGCATTATTATTGTTGCATTTTAAACATTCTAACAAGGGTTTGCATGTGGAATATCAGTCTATGTGGCAGTGTTGCTCAACCTTGTACATTTGAAGCACATGGGGGCCTCTTATCCTAGTAGGCAGTTGAACCACAGACCAGCGAACCCATGAGCTGGATAAAAGCTACCCACAATTATTTTCACAAAGCTAGAGTTGATCACAAAAGGTGAGTTGTATCAATGGAAATTCTATATGTGATATATGCCACACATATCTCTGAGTAATACAGATTGCCTGCATTAATAGAGTATATGGCTGTGTGTCATTTAGCTACTCAAAAATTCTATGCCTGAAAATTAACAAAAATTTTGAAAATGGAAATGGTATCTCATCCTCTCCTATGGTGATGTTATAGTAATTGAAGTAATAAACATAAAAATACTTTGAGGAAATAAATTCATAAGCAGATGTAACATAGCTTTTTATCCTTTTCTTTCTTTCTTTTTTTTTTTTTTTTAGAAATCATAAGATAAATTTTCTGTGAAACATGAGTAAGCAGCTCTTTTAAAAGTCTTTTTTTAGTATATTGTGTTAAAAATGATAGTGGATGGTGATGATGTTCCTGAACCTTGCATTAAATTCTGAGCTGAATTGCTAACCTTCTAACAGTGACAAAAATAAACATATGCTGGTTTTAGCAACCTGTTTTCCAGCAACTTTATGAGCTGCCTTGGTTTTCCATGTTGGCACACCATCATGGCAGCCTGTTAGAAAATCAGCATGTCAGGAATCTCGTGTCCTTAACAGTTGGTGAGAACCAAGGCCTCTCTAACAATTGACTACTTGGCCAGGCATATTTGGTGATGTTTAACCATCCTAGGGACCATCAACTATCTGTTTTTATGGCATTGGTGGCCCTGTCAAAGTCAACATTACACATCAAGATTACATGACTTTGCATGTTTCGGTGTACCAAAATGGAAGAGACACTTTTAAAGGTGCCCTTACTGTGGAGTAACAGGGCTATTTTGGAACTTGATCCAACAGTAAAATAAGCTAGGCACTCTTGGAATCTTAGGCTCACAGAGGAAAACCCATGAATGCTTAGAATATCAGACTGCTCTGGGACAACCCAGGCCCAGCAAAGCAGCTGCCAATGGCCAAGCTGTGACCTTCATCTGTGTCAATGGGAGAAAACCCCAGTTAGGAAGAACTGGAGAATGATCCAGAAGGAAGCATTCTGAGAAATCCCCAGAGGAAGATCCACAGAAAATAACCAACTTCTAGCCGATTATGGTGTGGCATAAAATGGGTGGTGTTTAAAATGTTAGAGCCAGCAAATGCCTGTGCTCAAAAGGGGAATGCTTGCTTTTTGCTTTGCTCTTGGCTTACTGACTTTCAGTGTGTGCTTTGCCGAAGACAATTGCATATTCAGAAGTCCTCTTCCTAGGCATGCTCAGCTCCATAGCTGAGCGAAAGACGCTCTTTAGGTTCACTGAGCCAGCCTATGGAATGAAAGGTGGTCTGTAACTCGCATCATGAATAAACATGAACCTCCTCATTTGCATGAGGCAGGTGACTGTAAAATATCTTGCAGCAAGTCATGAAAGGAAGCTTTGTGTGTCAGTGCCCAGGGGGAGCTGGGAGGACTCAGAGTTGTTTATCTTCATTAGAATTCCATCTAGTGCTGCTGTTATTGATCTGAACTGGACCTGGTGTGGCTAATAAAGTAGGTGTACATTTTAATTGAAACATGAATATTTAAGTAGAGGAGACGTCTTTTAAAGAACCCTCATGTCATGCAGTGAGATTATGTATTATTTTAATTGTCTAGGCTATTAACAAGTATTTATTCAAAAGCCTTCTCATCTGCCACAATAGGTTTCTGGGTTTGCAGTGCAGGCAGTCAGTCAGATCTCCTCTAGAACCAAATGCATTGTATGAAGAGATGTATTGTTTTCCTTTAATGTTTCCTGTTGAATAGTGGTAAATGGATTCCTAGGCTTGTATTTTTTCAGCTGTTAATTTAAGATAGTGTTGGGCTTTGTTATGGACTTTGCCACTTTTTTTATTAGATTGTCCTCATCAGTCACAATTATATTATTTTGGGGATAGCAGGAAAGATCAAGAGTGACTTTGCTAACTTTGGTCTTGTACAAAGCATTTGTTGAAATAGACTATAGTGTATTTGCTTTATAAAACAGAAATGTGTTGATAGCAGCTAACTTGAGGCTGCCTAAGTCAGGCAGGCAACTGCAGCAAGGAACTGTTTTTGCATTACACCCCTGCTAGACTGTTTAGATCATTTTCCTTCCCTAATAACCTTTTTTTCCCTGAAATTGTAATTACAGAAATATTGAGTATTGAATATTTATACCCAAGATAGATTTTTCAAGTATCAATAATATATGCTCTCTCCTGCCCTTATAGAGAGAACCACTGAAATATGGCTTAGTTTTGAAGGGAATTTGAGCCCAGTGGAAACACATTCCCAAGTAAAGGAGCTTTCTCTTCATGTTGCTGATATTGAGGGGTCTCCCTTTTTCAGCTCACCGTCAAATGCACTACAGGTGACTCACTGCTGGACAAAACAGTGACTAAAAATCTCAGGTCTCCTTTTTTTGCACCTGGATGACCTTGTGGAAAGGACTCAGCGCTTTGGGCTTCAGATTTCTCATCTGTGAGATTGGAGCAAGAGCATTCTCTACCACTCAGGATGGCTTTGTACTCTTGAGGTGCCAGGTAGATGAACTGTGTATTTCAGTTTGGGATGGGAGCCAGTACCAAGCAATAGTCATATGGAGGTGGGAAACCACATGCCATAGAATTTCAACTACAAACATTTTCAGGAAGAGTGGACAACCTCTCACTTGGACAGAGCACTTCCTGAATAGAACAGTCCTTGCCATGGTTCCACCTTCACAGGGAGCATGCCTCATTCGTGAAGGACTTAGAGACTACCTTTTTCAGGTGCCCTGCACCTGCACACAACTGCTTCCACACTTACAAATGAGAATGCAGGGAGACCCAGAGTCCTCCAAGAATTCATAGTGTGGCTCTTGTTCATATATACTTGCAGTAAAAATGGTTAGGTTGATTAACATGTGTTTGAAGGCTAACTGTAACCATAGTCTGCTGAACTCATGGCTAATGTGTTTTGCTTTCTGGACATTGTCTACCACTGAACATGTGTAGTATAAAATTCATGTGTTTCACAAATAATCCTAGATAAGCCTGACGATGCTGATATATTCAGAGGGTATCCCTTGGTAATCTAAGCCTGGCATAGAGTCCTCACTTCTGAAGTTTTTCTCAAGCATGTATAACCTTCTTTGCTTTGCCAAGATTTGGTAACTGTGAGAAGGAAACAATCAGCGGGATTTGCTGGGCAGCAGTGGTATCCATCAGTCCCTTGGTTCGATTAGAGACCATCCCTTAGTAGGAGAGTAATCACTACTCACCAAGCTGACTGCTTTCCATAACTATCCAGCCGCTTCTGGAGCTCCTTTCCCTCCTATTAACTGTGCTTTGGGGCTCTCTGTGAGTGCTTAACAAGTTCCTGTGACCTGAATTCCAGACTCCATTGTGGATTATATGAGAGATTTGATAATGGCAGAGAAACCATTTTATTCGTATACGTCCAATTAATGGGAAATCACTCACATTTTAAATAAGGCATAATGAGATGAAACCATTTTAAATTAAAGGGCAGATAGGAATCAGAGTTGCTTAGCTAGGAAGGATATCATTAGGTGCTGATATCTCATAAAATATAAGTCCTCATTGATCAAAAAATATTTATCTTATAATTGCAAAGTAAATTATGTTTAATGGAAGATTAAAAATGCAGTTGTAGGGAGTGCAACAGAGAAAAGATCACCTCTATGTCATGTGGTTGCTCCCTATTGTCACCTGAAAGTGTGATGGGTAGGGGACTGAGGGCAAAGAAAGGACATAGGATGAGATAAAGAGTCTGTATTAGTTACTGCTCTGCTGCTGTGATAAATACCATAACCAAACAACTTTCCTTAGTGTTCTAGAGGGCTAGGTGTTCAGAATGGTGTGTGTATTAGACTGACTTACAGGCTGTGCTCCAGCTTGTCCAGCAATGGCTGTCTCCTGACAGAAGGGCCAGGGTTCTGGTAGTTGTTCAGTTCGTGAGACTAGATTTCTCAGCAGTCCCAGTCCAGGGCTGGAGTCCCAGGGCAGTCCTGCTGTTTTTCAGTCTATGCTGGAATTCTGAAGGAGTAGGTTCTGACACCAGTGAAGGAATGGTTCAGGAACAGGATAGATGCATCTGCTAACAAGAATGAAGACAAGCAGGCAGAAAGCAAAACTTTCCTTCAAGTCCTTTCATGTGGGCTGCCACCAGAAGGTGTAGTCAAGCTTTAGGGTGGGCCTTCCCATCTCACGTGATCCAATTAAAAGAGCAAGCAAGCAAACAAACGCTCATAAGTGTGCCTAGCTGTTTGGGTTTTAGTTGATTCCAGATGTAATCAAATTGGCAACTGAGAATACCTGTCACAAACTGGAAGTGAGTTGAAGCTCTAAGCCTTCAAAGCCCACCCCCAGTGGTGCCCTTCCCCCAGCAAGGCTGTAATTCCAAAGGTTCCACACCCTCTCCAAATAGCACCACCAACTAAGGACTCCAGGTATTCAAATACAGGAACCTATGGGAGCCATTTGTTGTTTAAATCACCGCAGAGTCAGAATGAAAGATAGTTTCCAGAAGTCATTTGCAAACAATGCAAAATAAGAGCTGGAGAAATTAGAAAACCCCCAACGTGAGATCCCTAGATGACGTCAGCAAAAATGCCAAATCTAGGGCTGGAGAGGTGGCTCAGTAGTAATGTGCACTGGCTGCTTTTCCAGAGGATCTAGGTTCTACTCCTAGAACCCATATGTTAGCTCACAGCACTCTAGGACTCTAGTCCAATTCTAGGGGAGCAAATGTTCTCTTCTGGCCTTCATGGGCACCTGGTACATCCATGGTGCACAGGCATACATTCAGGGAAAATACACATGCCATGAAATAAATAATTTTTTGATTAGCCTGAGTTAGTCCACATACCAGGCTGCCTCCTGTTACCGGTCATAAAGAGCTAGACCTCTGAGTCAAGAGACTGAAACAGAACCGAGGTTGAGGAGCAGGAACAGGCCAAAGGGAACAAAATTTATTGGTAGTTCCATTAGCTCTTTTGTAGCAAGTGTTGAAGGGAGAACATTGAACATAAAAACATGAATTTAAGAGCCACTGGCTCCTAAGTGTTGTTTGCTTGTCCTCTTCCTTCCTGCTCTTTGGTTACCTGTAAAAGTCCGCGCTGACTGCACAGTCAGAAGGAAGTGGTCCTTAGTGAATCTAGGGTAGAAGGAGATAATTAAGGAGGTAGGGGCTCCATTTCATTTCCCCAGTTGCACTGACATCTTCTTCAGGGGTCTTCTGAAGCCTACGACTGTTACCAACAACAACTCACTCAGGTGTCCCGGGGTGACACCACCCTGCTCTATCCTCTAAATTCTTATTTTCTACAACATATGGCAGTGGGGTATCTATTACCCTACTCTGTCCCTGTGAATTCTTTCTTTTTTTCTTTTTCTTTTCTTTTCTTTTCTTTTTTTTTTTTTTTTTTTTTTGGTTTTTCGAGACAGGATTTCTCTGTGTAGCTTTGTGCCTTTCCTGGGGCTCACTTTGGAGACCAGGCTGGCCTCGAACTCACAGAGATCCGCCTGCCTCTGCCTCCTGAGTCCTGGGATTAAAGGCATGTGCCACCACCGCCTGGCAAATTCCTATTTTTTTTTATAACATATAGCAGTGAACTATTAATTCTCAAGTTTCCTGAGAGCAGAACTTTGAATTGTTTATATCCTTAAGATTCTCGCACCATGCCTAGGATTTAAAAGACATTCAAAATTATCTCACAACCACTATACAAACAGCATGACTGTATCTACGTCTACATCTTGGCTAATAGAACCTATTTTTAACACAAGCCATTCTTTCCATAAATCTTTATGTCAATAAACAGGTTGGGCACCAGAATATGGAAACGATAGAGCAAGATAATTTCTGCTTTCTTAGGACAGAAAGGCCAGATGTTCTCTTTGAAGACTTAAGGACTGATCTCTCTGTTCAACACCCATCACAAGCCAGAGTCGGATAATTATTGTATGACCCTCTATTCTTTCATTGTTGCCTTGATTCATATTTTCCTCTTCTCACTCCATATGTGGTCAATTCAGTGGTTAGTCACAGTTCTTCCTGCTTGGGGACAGTAGTTACACCTACAATTCTTTGCTGTATTCCCCTTTGACTTGGTCTGATGGCTTTCTTGCATCAACGGGATGTGCATAGATGTGAAGAAAGTAGAGTCCTATCTGTTGTACGTCAGGCTTTTCTACCCCTGCTATCATAATGAGAACTGTGTACTATTAGTGGCTGCTGCTATCTCACAGTAAGCCCTAGACTAAGCCATATGGGGTGCAGTTTTCTGTAGTCAACCCCGCAGAATTAGAGGTATGACCAAAAATGTCATCTCAGCTGACCTACAGACCTGTGAGTACAAGAATCACTTAACTTTTGAGATCACTTGTTATATGGCATCTGTATGGCAGTAACTAAGACACTAACGGTTCCACTTACTTAGCTTCTGTCTTTGAAAACTCCTTACTCTACAGATGTTTCCTTACACAGATCTGACCACATTATTCCTGCCTCTAATCTTCCTGTTGCTGTCTGTTACCTGGCTCAGAAAGTTTCATAGTGACATAATTGTCCTGTCTCTACCTTGTGTTTTCACTCTCCGCCTTTCCTGGGCTGCCAGCATGTCCTGAATGCCCACTGTTTTTTTGTATGTGCTGTAACACTTCTGTCTCTCTGTGTTAGCTCATCCCCATTCTCTCTGCCAGAAACATCTTCTTCCATCTGCCTGGTGAGAGTCTACTTATCCTTTAGGAGTCTGTACAAGTACCACCTCAGTGTGATAATTACCATATCCCTTTCAATTCAATATGATACTTTGCACCTCTGCCTCCACAATGCAGAATTCAAAATTTCTGTTGGAAAATACCTTCTAACTCTACAGTAGCCATTTAATTATAAATCTAACTTCCCAAATTACATTGATGTATTATTGGACACAGAACTTTCATATCTCAATATCCTCTAGATGCTTCGTAAGTATCTGCTCAATTAATTTGGGTTAAATCCTGAATGAATGGCCAGATATATCTGACTAATCATTGAAAATGGCCCTTCTGGCTGAAAATTGAATTGATTTGCATCATTTTAATATAGAATGGCTACTGTTGCTCGGCTCCCAGGGGCAAAAGGTACTAAGTGTTTTACAGTTCTGCTGACTAAAGAATTGTCTTAGTTAGACATGGTAGCACATGCCACAATCCCAGCAATGTGGATGCGGCAGCAGAAGGATCCAGAGTGCAAAGCCAGCAAGTCTGAAGTCAGCCTGGATACTTCATCAAAAAACCAAGCAAGCCAACAAAGTAACCCATCATGCCTAAGATGTCAATAAGCTCTACCAGTAAATTCTTCTAAATCTATACGTCAAATTCCTTCTTCAGATATCAATACCTTGAGAGACTAAGAAAATAATTTTGCCATTTGTTGCTTAATTAAAGTTGCAGTAATAATCTTTTTCTTCCCAGTGTAGCTTTATGTATAGCGATGAAAAGCTTCAGAGAAATTGAACCACTGCAAAATGAATTCAGTTTCTCTTTTCCAAGTAGCACAGTTGGAACTCCTCTTTCATTTTCCAACTCCACTCATTTATTATAGCACTGTTAGTCATGCTTAACCCACACACCTTGGCAATCAGGGAACCCTCTGGTCTCCCATTTGTCATGGTTTCAGGCCATAGAGGGGAAATAATGTCAATAATAACATTTATCTTTTCCCATGATGGCTGTCAAGAGATGTTCCAGTGCAGAGGACAAACACAGCTTCTGGCTACCTCTCCCTTTTAGGGGACTGCTGCTACCCAAGCAGACCCAAGAATGTGAGTGTGAGGGTTGGGGTTCACAGATGACAAACAGGAGCATGTTGAGCTCATCATAAAAATGACCACTGTGTTTAACATTTGCTTCCAAAGTTCTATTAAATTAGGGGGAAATTGCATTATCCTAAGAGTGCCATAAGGCAGGAAGACCCCCATAGGATGCAGTTTGTATCTAGACAGAGCTGAAGGCAGTAGGTTCCCTTGATGGGCTCTGGTCCCCATGTTCCTCATTTCTAGTTGACATACCTATTGGTGTGGCATGGTTAGATCTGAAGTGGATGGCATATGGATTTTTGCTGCTTGAACTGCCACAAAAGGAAGTGTCATTGGCATAGAATGCCAGATTTCCATTTTGTGAATCACAGAGCATGGAATTCTGTCCGAAGGCTTCCTGGCTGCAATGTGTCCTTAAAGCAGCAAAGGGTAAAAGCTATGCATCTCCCAGGTGTACCATTCTCAAGTAGGTGATTTATTATGATGAAAAATCTGCATGAAATGGCTATACCAATGACCTCAGGTATGGCAGAAAGGCTGCCTGCCTTGTTTATTGTGGTCACTGAGCACACAGGATATTTGCCCTCAAGCCTAAGCTGAGAAGACACCAGTGAGGTATGGTTGTTTTCTAAATGTTTTGGATAAACAGAAATTTATTTGTGCATATACCAGAAAAAGACGTTGAGTAAAAGATCTCTATATTTAAGGGGTGCAATTTGCCATAACTGTATTCACTAGAATTTTCAAATTATAAAACACTTTGCAACAGAGTTAGCTGATGCAGGAGACCTGATACTGTCACCCAAACACCTCAGATTTTGTCTCTTCTCCCGTCTATCCTCTTATGGAGGGTCCAAGGGAAATTTTAAGATTTCCCAAACAGAATAAAAAAGAATCCTATGAAATCACCTTAAACTTGATGATTTAAAAATTATTTCTTTTGTTTTTGAGACTATAATTGCAATATTTTTCCCCTTTCCTTGCCTCCCTCCAAACTCTCCCATGTATCTTCCCTTGCTCTCTTTCAAATTTATGGCCTCTTTTATCATTAACTGTTGTTTTACACACACACACACACACACACACACACACACACACACACAAACATACACACGCACACGCGCACACTTGAAATACATTTTTAAAACTAGCCTGCTGGTTCTGTATGTTACTTGTATGGATGTTTTCAGAACACAGCAATGTGAAATGGCTGGACTTTGCAGTTGTGTGTCATATAGGAGCAGAGTTGGTTAACCCTCAGAACAGACTGATTCCCAACAGTCTTGCTGCATTTTCCACAGTGCCCTTTCCTCTTTCACATACCCTGTTCTGTGATCACTTAAGTAGTTAAATAAAGTGCCATTAAGTCTAACGGTACGGACTCTGAGCCTACGGAATGGGGTTCAATTCCAGCTCCAGCTTTCCTTATTGGATAATTAACTTGTCTTGTTATTTGTCTCTTTATCTGTCATATATGAACCTTAATAGAATAGCTGTAAGTATTAAATGAGCCAATTGAGATGTAACTACCTGAAACAGCCAATATTCAACCACTTATGAAATGCAAAATTAGTTGTTCTCTCTGGCTTATCCTAATGTATGTAAAGCACGGCTTTCTGGGAATGGAAGGGAAACATGGGTTCTACCCCAGCTCTTTTCATATTTGGCCAGCATCTGCACTCACCACCCACCTCCCAGGCAGAGCTTGTGTCCTTAGACACCTGCATGGCCAGCTCTGCTGTGCTTTGAATTGTACTCTCCTGGCCAGCTCTGGGATGCTGCTCTGCCAGGTATCAGTCTTAATCATTGCATCACCAACCTCTTCCTCTCGATGCCATGTGAGTGCACTGAAGTCCCACTTACACTTGAATCACCTTTAAGTCAGGCATCCTCAAAGGGCCTTCATCCACCTTTTTTCCCTTTTCATGTATTAATCTACTGAAAACTCCATCCTACCCTCACTAAAAATATATCACAGCCAAGGAGAAGTCTGGTTGTAAAATATATTGTTGCTCCTTGAAAATCTCTTCAGGTTTTGACAAATACAGAGAGACCTCTTCCAGGAGGTCTGTTCCAGATTCCAGGCTTTTTTTTTTTTTTTTTGCTTCTTTGCAGCACCTTGACTCCATTGGACACTTGTCCTTCCCCATGAAGACTGTCTCATGGTGGCTGGCAAAGTGCATATGTGTGCAAAGGATCCACAGTACACATACACATGCAGAGACCAGCCCACATGGAGAAAAGTTATATGCAAAGTAAAAAATAATTATGGCTGATTCAATTACTAGTGTAATTTTAAAAAAAAACATCAAAGGTAAGCAAAATTAGAATCATGTCTCTAAACTTCAGTAGTACATATTTAATACTGAAATACCTTTATAGTTACAAAAGGCATGCTATGCCATTGCCTAGCTTTTCCTGGGAGATGTAAACAAACATCCATTCATCCAACATAGAGCATCAACAACAGACCAAAGAAATGATTCTACTCAAGTCTAGCTTTGTAAAGCGATGAGTTTAATTGGAGTTTCTTACAGGAATGTGGGTGAGGAGTGCCTACAGAAGTATAAACAACTTATATGCAAACCACAAAGAAGAGTTTGTCACTCCCAGCAATCATTAATTACACAGATAAATCCTGAAGCCGGGCCTGGGGGTGGTGTGTTGTGTGGTTGTGGCTCTTCCCCCTACTCCACTACAGAAAGACAAGTTAAAGGCCCAGTGGTAGAATGTGGGATGATGCTGCAAGCTCTAGAGGGCCATCACACGCCTAACAGACAGTGTTCTGCAACACATGCTTTCCAAGACAAAAATGGGGTTGGAGCTGATCTAAATGTAAGACTGGAATAAAGCTCCGATGAAAAAGATTGACATAGCAAATAATAAAATAAACCTCACACAACCATGCTTATCTACATAGCTCCTGTTCTAATCTCTTCCCTTCGTCCTGAACAGGTAGCCAAACCATCCCTATCCTTACCTAATATATCCATTGTTGTTCCTCTTCGGAGGTTTTATTCAGTCCCTAGCTGTCTCTATGCTGAAAAATCCTCCAGGAAAATAGAATGCTGTCCTCGCCGTAGGTGCTTGTCAGAGTAGCAGTCAGTTCCTGATTGCCAGGTTGGAGGGTCTCTCCCCAGAGCTAGTCCCATCCCACTGCCTTACAGTATGGCTGTCCCACCTCTGTGATCCTGGGGTCCTTGGCATTTTGGACTCAGGCAATGCTGCCTCTATTCCATTATGACATTTTTAGCAGAAACATTCCCTCAGTCTACCTTTTTTGTTGTTGCTGTTCTCTTGTATTACATCCTCCTGCTCACTCAAAATCCCTTGACTTTAACCATTACAGTAACTAAATTGAGTCTCCTGAACTCCATTTGCATGGCTAGTCCACAGACCCGTCAAGCTGGATAAGTCTAAGCTTCACAGCTTCACAGCTGGCTTTTATTGTTCTCTAAGAGCTCCTAGGTGACTTACCCATTTCCTTGACTTCAGACCCTGTATCAATCTCTGACTTTCTTACTTCTACTTCCTAGTGGGTCCTCAATTTTACTAGCTGCCAGTATCTGAGAAAGGGACATCTCTGTGGTGCTGTGACTCTTCAGAAGCTTCCGTGTCTTCTGCGGACTGTGTTTGCTTTTTGTTCTTTCCTCAGTCTGGACTTGGACCATCATAACTATCTCTCCACACTCAAAACTCATCAGGGCCTAGAGAGATGGCTCAGAGGTTAGGAGCATTTGGTTTTCTTGTAGAGGATCCAGGTTCTATTCCCAGTTCCCACATGGTGACTCACAACCATCTTTAACTCTAGTTCCAGGGGATCTGACATCCTGCTCTGACTTTCACAAGCACCAGACAAGCACATGGTACACACAAATGTTGTCATAAAGTAAATCCCCAAATGCTTCAGTTCCTTCTTGCAGCATAACAAAACTGGACCTTCTGCCCCAGAACATTTTCTAACCAATGTGCATGTCACATCGAGCCACACAACCCCTGCTAACCTATAATTCATCATCTTGATTTTTGCTTAAGCATGTTCTACACTCCCAAATCTCTGTCCTAGACCATGGTCTCCCAGCTGTCAAAACCCTTTCAACCCTCCCTTTAATAGCTAATCTTCAGGTTCTACAGGTTCTTCCATTGAGGCAGGGGTGACTATTCCCTCTGACGTACATGCTGTTTTTGTTGTAGTATACTGGGATTGGACCCAAGACCTTGCACATGCTAGGCAAAGGATCCCCTGCTCAGCTGCATTCATGGTCCATCTTTATTTTTCATTCTAATGTCTTAGTAAATTACCCAAACTTGCCTTCAACTCACTCTGTAGTCTTTGTGATCTTGAACTTTCAATCCTTCTGTCTCAATCTCCGTGGTAGCTACTGGTCTTCCAGGCCATTCCCCTTTTGTTCCCTGTCTCGCTGCACTGAACACACAGCCATAGGTGGAACTTTGTCTTTGGTTCAGAGAAGGATCACATCACTGCCTGCCCCGCCTCACACCACCTTGAAACTTTGCTGTAGAATTCCAGAAAGTAAAGAAAGCAGAGGCTCAGGTTGGACAAAATTATCCAGCCTTTCCTTCTGCCTTCTTCTGGACTCTACTCTTGAGAACCAATTCTTACTTTTCTACCCCAGGATGTATAACACAAAGACAAATGAAGCCATTGTAAATGGTCAGCAGGTATCAACTGAGTTGGATGAAATTGATGAAGATAGGAGCTAATAAATGCTTCTGTTTTTCAGTACACTGGTAATGCTTCCAAAGGTTCATGCACAATTTAGAACACACTTTGCAGCCCTTGAACAGATCGAACCAGCAGGTGAAGGGCAAAAATAGGCCTGAAAAGTCTGACTCTGTAGTGATGGTTTCTTGGAAGACCAGGAGGGTGGGGGAAGAAGGTATTTCTGAAAGAAAAGACAAAGATTTTATTCTGCCTTAAAAAGCAACCTCTAGATTTCCATTTGGGGAATTTACTACCTGACAAAAGCCTTTTGATTGTCTGCACTTGCCTGTGCCCTGAATGGAGAATGAAAGCTGGGAAGCTCACAAACATACTCACACACCACAGCACCCTGTGGGACTGAGGATCTGGTCACTAGCTGGCTTGCTGGAATACCCAGAGCTACCAAAAAAGGAAAAATCAACTGCTGTCCTTGGCTAACTGTCATGGGCCATGGCTGGTAGCCGCTTGCTGTGTGTTGCCAGAAAACTTGACATTTTGCTAAACTTTTAAAAAGTCTGTGAAAACAACTTTCTTGTTAGGTATTTCACAAACAACTGATGGTCTCCATTACAAAGCCATTCAATACAAAGCAGGTCTCTAGAATTGGGGTCATATGTGTGGTGGGAGGGGGTGGTAATGAAGCAAAGGTATGCACATAGTTGTTCATTTCATTATGATTTCTAGAGAAAAGCAAAATAACCCTGCTCAGCAGCAACTATATAAAGGTAATCTATGAATACATTTATTTCTGTGTTAGAATTTTTTTTTTATCATTCAGAGTTTTTGTGACTATCTACATGTCTAAAGCACTTTTTATATAAGAGGAATATAGGAAGCAGAATGCAAAAATATGTATCAACTAAGTCAAAACCCAAACGATTAAGTGGCTTTAACAATGGTTTCTTCAACACTGGATTTATTTTTAAGTTTATCCCAAGATTACACATTGCATGGAATATGCATGCTTTTTGTTCTGTAAGGGGGAAAACTTGGCTTCTGTGAGTGCAGAACTGTTACCAGGCTTTAGGTATGCTATAGTCAGTGGTTCAGCAAGTCTCAGGGACCTTCTTGATCTTGACCCTCCTTGTCAAAATTTGGCAAAAGTTGTTGATTCTTACGTGAAATATAGCCTGGTCAGGGCCAGCCATGCTAGCTCAGCCAGTGTCTGGCATCTTAGCCTGAAACTGATTGGTGCTAAAATCAGAAATCGTCTGAGACTGGATTCAAAGTACATTCACTAACTGGGAAGAAGCACTAAGCAGATGTGCAGGTCTTGGAGGAAAACCGCTCTGCTGGGTTTCCATGGTGGGGATGGGCAGGAGTGCTTCCCAGAACACCTCCTCCTGCTCAGGCTGGAGTGCAGCTGTGGGAGAGGGAAGCAAGGGAGGCAAGTCATGAGTCACCAAGATGCTTTCAAAGATCCTCATCTCCTAAGTGCCCATGATGCTGGGGAGAACAAAAGTACCCAAAAAAACAACCTTCCCTATCATGCCTGAATCCTCCTCCATCAGGTACCTAGATGTGTTCCTGGGGGTTAGATAATAAATTTAGTTCTAAAGGGTACCTGGGGGTAGCTCTGGGTGGGTATACCTTCACAGTAAAAAGTGAAGCAATAGCGTAGGCAAAGCAATAGCACATACATTACACAGAAATCACCCAAAGGTACAGAAAGGACCAGCTTTAGGAGAGCTTTGGCCTGACTCAGAGCTCAGTGTGCAGAAACTAGGTCTATGAGAGGCTGGGGAAAGATGGAACACATGAAGAAGAATTAACAAGTAGAACTTCATTAATTTCCAGATAGCATCTCTGAAACCGTGAAAGAAGTTCATGCCAATTTATGGAAGCATGTTACTGGTGCTTTCTAAGTATTAGTTCAGTGGACAGACACCATACTTCAAACTGAAATTTTTGTTGAGATGTATTTTTCCAGTGTATTTTCTGAATAGCCTAGATACCTAGTATAAAGTAGATTCCACAGTAGCACAAGCAAGAACATTTACCCATGATTCAGTGCTGTTGATTATTTGAGCTATTTGCTCTGTAAGTCTCATGCCTGCCAGTGAGCTGGTAGAACCGTAGACAAGCTGTTTGGAAACCATGCTTGATATCTCCCTGGAATGACCTGATAGAGCAGAGGACCTTGGGGCCAATTTTTTTCCCCCTTGGGACCAAGTTTTTTGGATCATCAACTTAATAATGACTTTCTAAAGTTAGAAACTTAAATATACGAGTGAGTAGCAAAGTGATAAAAATATTGTGCTTTACCTGAATTTTATTTCGATACAAATGAGGTTGTAGAGCCTGTTCCCTAGGAAAGCTGGGAGTGCCAAGTCCAGAGGGTTTGTTCAGGGGTCGGTCATGACGCACAGGCACTTAGCTGCGAGTGGATGGGGGATGGTTTGAAGACATTTGGTCATTTCAAACAGTTGATGGAGAAGGATTGGGGCTGAGAGCAATCAGTTCATCGTGGGAGGGCAGCAGTGCTTAGCTATGGCAAACCGCACTGTTGGGATTACATTTCTAGAGTGCTGAGAGTTCTTGCTGCTACTCAGCGCAACTCCAGACACACTGTTGTGTCAGTACTAGCTTCTGATAAAGGCACTTCTGTTACCAAGGGGTAAAGTAAATATAACTGCTTTTTAATAAGTCACTTTAGAATTCCCTAGGTGACATCTTTGCCCTATGAAGGTCGTCCCCCCCGTCCCCCCCACACCCCTCTCCTCTTCCCCATCTCCACTGTGTTTCTAGACCCTGCTCTGTGCAGACCTGTTGGATCTGTTGCAGACTCATCTGCTTTGTCTATCCTTGTCTACATCTCACCCTTGGCCTCTGATTCTAGTTGCCTAATTCTCTCCTGCACGTTGCACTGGTCTTTACCTGCTGCGTGGAGTAAGTCTCCTTGCTTGCCCCGTCTTCTTCTTCCTCTTTTGCTCAGCACTGGCCATCCTTCCGTTATGCCTACCTTTCACTGCTCTGAGGCTGCAACAGGAGATCAGGATGTGTAGGCATTTGGCCTATTGATGTGCCTGCCAATGTATCTGCCAAACTGAAGCAGAAAAGCCAAGGAAGCAATAGCCTCTAGTGCTTAAGCATTTGATGAAACAGCCAGCATAGCCAAGATTTAATCTCTAACATTTTGGATGAAATTAGTCTTCAGAATGAGAATATAAAAAACCAGTGTTATCTTCCTCAAAAGATGGAAATACTTCCATGTGAAATTGATGTGTTTCAGGGTTAGGAAAGATGGACTCCCAGGAATGACTAGAAACTGGTAAGTGTAGAGAGAGCCCCAGGATCCCCCTTTCACAATGACACAGAGGCTGTTTCCATTTTGCACCGTTGATAGAGTATCCTACTGTTGACCCAGTAGCTTTTTGCTACCATATTGCCGGGGACATGCTTGGCAACACTGAACTGAGAATTTGGGCATTTTCGTTTTTCCTTTTGGCACGATCCTCTTTAGCATTCAGTTCTGGGACGCATTTCCCTAGCATATTTGGAAAACTTGAATTGGCAAGATGCTGAGCTCTGAATTTTCCCAACTTTCCTTTCCAAGACACTCAGGATTGTTAGAAATGTGTCACAGCAGACAGGCCTTCCCTCTGTCTCCCATGGAACTCAGGTTAGCCCATTCTGTTTTATCAAGTCTGCCTGGCCCCAAAAGTCCCATACCTGCATTCTAACCCTGTGAGTGTAAATCAGCTGTCATTTGGGAAGAGGAATGAAGGAATGTGTGGGTTGTAAAATGGGTTTGTATTTTGTGGATCTGGTTTTATTTCACAGCATTTGTAGAATTTGCCTATACTTTAGGCATTTTTGTGGGAAATAACATTATAGCAAAGCCTGAAGAAATACCACCAGGTTATTGCCTCACTTTGTATAACTCGGCCTCAGATGCTGTGAGACTGATCCTGCTCTGGCGGCTTGCTTTGGCAGTTCTGAGGCCATGGCTTGCTATCTCCTCAGACAGATTTCTGAGTCTTTGTTCTGAAAAATCCCCTGCTACTAGATACAAGGTTGAAAACAAGGTACTTATGTGTATTGCACCTCACTGTCTCCATTTGGAAATGGAGACTTTATGATATTAGCTTGTGGAAAATGTGCACATTCATTTGTTGATAGTTCTGTGCCCTACAGATGTCTAGCCCCGTCACAAAGAGCTTACTGGCCTGCGACCTAATGATACATCAGGTTTTGTATGTTCTGTTCGTGATTGTCTTTCCATGTCAGTGAGAAGTCAAACAGCTATCCATGTGTAGAATAATCCTATGATCAGTTATTGATCTTATTCTTCTGAGGATAAAAAGTTATTTTGATCTGTTTAAGTAAGATTTTGTGTATGTTTTGTATTTCAAATATATTATGTAAAATAATCAGAGCTTATTATACTTCTCAGCCCAAATGACTGTACAACTCTATCTCCCATGTCTCTGGAGTGAGAGAACAAGATAAACCAAGCCAGTAGTAACTATGCCTTCACTCATTTGAGAGGGGTCTCCATTTCTGAACATATAGCCTTATTAACATGATCTAGTCTAGGCTATAATCAGCCTGGTTCTGTTTTAGAAGTGAGTGTGTGTGTGTGTGTGTGTGTGTGTGTGTGTGTGTGTGTGTGTGTGTGTGGTGTGTATGTGTGTAGTATGTGTGTGCGTGTGATGCATATGCATGTGTGGTATGTATGTGGTATGTGGTGCGTATACAAGAGAGGTGTCTTAAGAAGATGAAGATGTGGTTGAAGGTAAACTTGTTGAATTATACACTGTTTGTTTGAAATTTCACTGAAGCTCAACATGACCCTCAAGACCTTATAAAGAGAAACAGCCAACCAATGAAAAAGCCATGTAGCAGAGCTATATTTTGCACTGTGAGGTCGTCACCCACATGTTCATTGTCATGATTCACATGCATCTGGACGAAGGAGGTGTTGAAGACGTAGAAGCAGCATGTTTGGGACGAAGAGTTTGAAACATATAGATTGGTTATTATTACTGGTACTTCTTTGGAATGAAGTAAATAGAACCATCTTTTCCCCTCTTTTAATGCTTAATGTAACAAGTATCTTTTAAAAAAATTGTATAGTCAGTTTAGAAAGCATTCTGTTGCAGTTACTAGATTTTTGAGGGGGAAATGTGCACAGTTTATCACCTAACAGGACTTTTTTGGTCTATAAAGTTTAAAAGCATTACAAAGGTCTCTTAATTATATAGGATTTGTTTGATGCATTAAACAATCATGATTTTGGAAATAAATCAAACATAGAATTTGCCTGGGAACATGCAGGACCAGGGAATTGGCAGTGCTTCCCCAGAACAGAGCAAAGACCTTGGGCTCAGTGTGTGGCTAAGTGGAAAGAGATGTCTTGGGACTCATGGATATACCTGCTGCCTCTAATTATAATGGCAACAGCAGTTCTAAAAGTTACATATGCTCTTCTCATCCCACAGCTTAGAGAGAACTATTAAGACTCAGGTAGTTAAATAGAGCATCTATCCTGTGATCTAAGCAACAGGAAGTCATGGAAGTTTCCTAGGTGACTATTTATTAGGAAAAGTCCCTCTGGAAATATCAGAGAAACTGGTTATTTTTCTAAGTTAGATCTATCGGTTGTAGGTTAGTCAAAGAACTTACTTTGCTAGCCTTTAAATAAATAAATAAGAGGGAACATATAGGACTGAAGTTTTAAAAATATTAGCTGACTAGCTTTGCATTTTTGACTCAAAAATTGGTTTCTGGGGGGAATAATGTTGATTGAAGTGATTATAGCATTTCACTTACTGTCTGATACTTCAGGATCTACCAAACTGGCCGCTCTAAAAACCCCTCTACTTGGTGAACGAGGCCTTTAGAAACCTCCATGCTTCTTCATAAGCCTGTTAACTATGGTAGCTACTGAGTACCATAGTATGCTAGATACTCACCTCAGCTAACTTTGACTCACACAAAGAAATAGGAATTTGCAGTCCCCTATGATGATGTTGACCTGTTCTTATAATAATGGATCTTTGGAGATGGCTTGAAAAAGTGAAACACGCACCCCATTCTCAAAATAATGCCCTTTTGTATGACATACACCGAAGACTGCTCATCTTTTCCTCTGATTAAGTGTGTCTGCAGTGATCATCAAACTTAATTATTTCTAAGAATCATCTAGAGTTCTTGAGAACCTGTCAATGAGGTCTTGGTTTAAAAGAATCAATGAGACCCAGGAATCTGCATTGTAATAAGGATTCCAATTCATATGTTTGGCATGGAACACACTTACAAAAACTGAAACAAGAAATCCTTTAGTTCCAAACACAGCTCTGGTCAAATTATTTAACCTTCTAAGACCTCAGTTCACTCACCTACATAATAGGGATGATAATATTTTTCAGGGTTGTAGTAAGGACTAAATTGGTTAATCCAGGTGAAATGCTTAAGACGTTTCCTGAAGTGTTTATTAAGCTTAATCATGTTCATTCGGCCAAGCCAAAGAATTAAGAATATCATGAAACAGACTATTTCAGTCGTATTGATATTCTGTTAATATATTATTGAACTCAACTAAAGAATCTATCGAACCGATATATTGGTGAGCAAGAAGTCATTTAATAGAGTTCCACAACTGATTATCATTGCTTACAGAATAAAACCTGAGCTCTCGCCTGGTGTCTAGGGCTCTACTTACTTGTCTTGCCTCAGACAAAACACCACACTCCTTGCATAAGCCCTGAGTAGGTCTGTTCTTTATATCTCAGATACAGTTCCTCTCACTTCCACTTAATTGTCTTTGATTCTTTGGATTTGGCTCAGATAGTGCCGCTTCCAAGACATGCTTCCTGGTCTCACTAAGTCAAACCTGCTGTTTGTGCTCATTGCAAACAAAGCTCAGCTCTCTGCTGTACACCACAAGCACACTTTACTGTGTGTTAGTCTTCTGTATTCAGAACCAAGAACTGTAGGGCAGAAACCCTGCCATGTAGTGTATCACTCACTAGCTAACTTCCTGACACTGTCAGTAGCTGCCAGAAAAACACTGGATTTTGTTGAATGGAGGATCTGGATGGAATAAAATATTTCTGCATAAAAAGTGTGTCTTTAGATATTTTCAACAAGGTAAGAAGGTAAGAGTAGACCAGTATTCTTAGAGTAGAGAAATTAGCAAGACTGATTACCAGAAAAGCTGCACTGTCCACAGCACCCAAAACCAGCAAACAGTGGAGGAAATTTGCTAGTATTGGAGCTGGGTGTCTGGCAAGCAGAACTTGGTGAGAATTCCTTCTTAAGTGCACAGTGACATAAAGAGACAGTGGAATATTGGAGTGTATAGTCCTCAAGGAGCGAATCCAGTGCTGTGATCAGTAGGGCAGAGCCGAACACCAGGGGATGGATGGTGTGGGATTCGGGCCAGTTGTCACACTCACCGTAGGAGTAAAGGGAGCTCAGAGCTACTGTTCTTGGGGAACAGAGGATGTGTGCTAAGCAGCTAAGTCACCTTGGCTCCCAGAGCTGGAGACATGCAGTGGATTGTCTCAGTCTCAGCCCCGTCAGAAGCATGCTTTCTGCCATTAACCACAAAGATCTCATATTTGCAAAGAACTTTATGGAACAGTCTTTCTTAAGGCCATGGTGATGCTGATATTGACAGCAGATCTGCTTAGATCCTAACCTTTTATTTCGTGCTTGTCATTTTCTATATATGTAGACATGTATGTCAGAGCATAGCTTTCATTTTTTCACGTTTGTCATTTTCTGTGTGTATAGACATGTGTGTGAGACATTGATGTCTTGGATTCCCCTCCCTAAGGAACCTGACAGGGCCATTCATGCAGCCATTCATTGCTCAGTGGCGGCCTCTGCTGGTAAGGAGAAAGTCATGCACATGCACATGCAGAAGCTGACATTAATTCTGTTCATGCTATGTGTGGAACCAGGAGAATTTAAAGCGAACAGGAGGGGAATAAATGCGAGGGATGAAAATGTGCTGAGAACACTGAGGGAGGTTGCTCCTGTCTGGGGCACATTGGTGAAGTGCTAATGCAGGAAAGAGCTTAGCCTAAGATTCTGTGTGTACAAAATCCTCCTGATTCAGACATCTCAATATTTAAAGGCTTGCTAGGAACGCGTTGGGAGAGACACCATTGCAAACTTTTATGTGAGGTCTTCCAGGACTATTAGGTAATGATTAGTTCTTAAAGGTATCTCATCCGTTTGTTAGAAGTTCCTATGGATTTCAATTGGGGTAGAGGCTGTTTAGGCTCATCTGCATCTTGAGTAGGAATCAGAGTGTGGATTCTCTTGTGGGACCCCTGCTGGGATGAACGCTTCTCTTTCTGTGTGCTTTTCTGGGTGTGCAAGCCTCACTCGTGCATGTGCTGTATTTTACAAAGCAAGGCAGTTACGGAGCATTTCTGTCTGGAAACTGTATGTGAAAAGAAGGTGGAAGAATGCATCACAATCAAATAAAAGTAGAGGGGGGAAGAGATGAGATTGCAGTTGATTATGGGTCTGGCAGCAGATGTTCTACACGAATCCAACTCGCTGCAGCCAGTCTGTTTCCATGGCAACAGAATCAGTAATTATTGAGCCCTGGCACTCCCCCCCACCCTCCTTCCCACCAAGGTGGAGGCTGATGAATTTGAACTATCTCCTGCTCCTTCCTATTCCTCTTCTTTCCCTCTCTTTTTTTAAGTCCTTTGCAGGAAAAAAGCAAAGGCATTGAGGAGAATTGAGGGAGCTATCTGTGTCTTGACAAAGATTGTAAGAAATTAAATTACAAGTGATCTTTTTCCTTGTTATAGTATCAGATCAGAGCAAAGCTCTTCCCAGAAAAGCCGATGATCTCTGAAGATGCTAAATAAATGAGCAGGAGTTTCCCTGAAATGGAAGCTCCCTTTGATTGGCTGATCTCTCCACAACTCCTGCCAATCGGAGCACCCCTGGGCTTCAGCTCCATAAACATAAGCAAAGCTACATGCTTATTCTTCTGGACTTGGAGCGTATTCCATTCGAAGGTGTGCAGCGGGTCTCTGTTCACATGGCTCAACTGGAAACCTGTTTCTTGAACAAGCTTACTGGGGAGCCATCTGGTCTTCCAGCACACTGTCCTTCTGGGGCACGACTCTAAGTCATATCCGTGGCAGCGGCTTAGAAGCAGTGTATACCATTGGGGAAGATGGACTTACAGAAGCTTGGTGAGTAAACCTCCTCCGTCTTACACATCTGTGCACTGGTTATTAGCAGGCTGAGATAGAATGTAGCTTTGTTCTATTGTCTGCCAAGAAAGCCGACTTGGAAGGAGCACATGGAAGAACACCCATGCAAGGGTTCCCATGATGTAGGAGGCTGTTTCAAAAGGCTGCATGCTTTGTTTGCTTCTGGTTGGATTGGTAGTTGATTGTAGATTATATGTGGATGTTGGCAATCTAGTCAGGATTAGTGTGAGGAGTAGAGTTGTGTCCTGTCTCCCTGGGTATTGATTCATTTCAAAGAAAATGTGTTTAAAACTAAATTAGTAAGAATTAACCCTGTGCGATGCTGAGAGGGAGAGAACAGTGCAGGCATGGTGCTTGAAGCTGCCAGGTTGTGTAGCTGGCGTTTGCATTGAGAAGAGAAATGGTATTAGAATGGTCTGTCACTCCCCAGCCCCCTGGCCACAGAAGGAAGCATCTCTTCTCCGTGCACTCCTATTCTCAGTTTCAGAAATGTGCAACTGGTCTAGGTCATGTCCTTGCCCCCTTTCAGGAAACCAGTGTTCAAACTGAAATGTGCTTTTCCAAATCAATCTCAGAGATGAGTTGAGATGCAGTCAGAAAGATTTTAGCAGCCAGAAAGCATGTGTGAAAGGGCTCTGTGTTACATCTCTCCAACCCTCTGAGACCCAGGGGGTTTGCAAAGTTACGTTTAGGCATTGGCTCAGTACCAGAGATGGAGTGCTCTGAGCTAATGCTCTGCTCCCTGGGGTGTAATTTTCTGATACTAGTGATGAAATCTTTAATGTTCAGCAGTCATAGACAGGCAAGCGAACAATACTGTAAATAAGCAGAGAAGATCAGTACAGGGAGAGGAAAGGTCACTGCCCTTGCAGACCTCCTGTCTGCAAACTTAAAAATATAAGTGTCAAGAGGAAGCCCAGGCACAATGCAGAATTCTACAGGAGCTATGATCTTGGCAAGCATGAGAGGGAAGGTGTTGCCTTCAGCTTGGATGCAGAGAGCGGGGGTTGAACTTGACTTTCCATCTCTGCCTAAGATCTGTTCTCTTGTCTCTGATGTTTGAAGCTTCATCACTGTTGCTTTTTATAAGAATGTGATTTCCTGTCTTATGTGAGGAAAGTGGTGTAGTATCCTTGGAACCTTTTATGGGAATGAGATGGAGGGAATAAAGCATGATCATTGAATTCATAAAGAAAATTATGTGAAAGAGTGGTATATGGGAATGTATTGATTGGACCCTTAAAAAGAGTGTGTCATGGCTATTCACATGGATCTAAAATGGAAATTGTTGTGTCCTGAATGGGAATCTGTGATGAACTGATAAAGAAACAAAAGATCTAGGTAGGCTCTGCCTGTGTGAGATTTGGGAGGGGCCACTGGATGAGAAAGATCTACTCTCTCCCTTAGAGAAACAAGCTGGTGCTGGGGAGGTCAAGGAGGAATTCTTGACTGTGGGTGACAGTGTACTGAGGACCGGGTCATCTACCAGAATAGTGACATCTCCCTTAGCTGACATCCTCTGTCGACATACAGGCTGGTCTCTGGTCCCAAGAGGCCCCTGGTGATCAGATGCATTGAGTCTTCCACCTGATCAGAAGTATGTTTCTCTGTGTGAGTGAACTCTTCCCAAGAATCCCCTTCTGCTGCCCACTCCAGTGCAGGCACCGTTTTGAGGAAGTCTGCTTTCTCGTGGACACATGTTCAGGAACAGTCATCTTGGAGTGATTCTCCATCCACTTTTGCCCCTTCTCTCCCCCAGCAGGGTCACTTTACATAAGGGAAGTGCTGTCGCCTGTTGGTGAGAATGAGAAAAAAACAAACAAACGAAACCAACCTTTTGTGGAAGAAGTAAAAAACGTTTTAAAAAATCTAAAAGTGTAATTCATAACCTGTATTTGGTTCCTGGAACTCTTTAAGAATATGAAAGCTATGAAACTCTCACCTGTCCCCAAGAAAATATATTTTGCATCATTCTCTCACACTTTGACAACAAGCAGTTTCTGAGGAAGAGATCCCTGTCCTGGGGAATTGCACACCATTTTTTTTTTTTTTTTTTTTAATGCACCAAGTCCCCATCAACTTTTTTTTTTTTTTTCAAAATGTGAACACCAAATACTACTGTATCTCCATCTCTGTTAACCTTACTGGGGTCAGCAGCGAGACTGTCTTCTGAATGAGATTAAAATTAAAAGTCCTGAGGCGCCATAGAGCTTGCTTTGTGTACACAAGGCCCTGGATCTGATGCCTACTATGGTTTTCTGTCTCCTGAGCTTCGTGAGTTGTTGGCAAACTGGATTTTATGGGGTTTGCACTGCAGTTGTACCTTTGGGGTTAGTGTGGGGACTGTGCCTTGTGAATATTCTGCTCATTCCTGAAAGAGAAAGCTGCTTTCCATGGCCCTCCTGTCATTTGTAGCATATAGGATCCCAGAAAGATGAAGGTAAAGATAAATTACAATAAATTCACTTAATCTTTTGAAAAGAACAAAGTTATGTAGTAGGAGCCTAAGAAATATGAATATATTGAATCTCATCCCTGAAATTAAGTATTGAGAGTTTGAACGAGAATTCTTCACTTTTCCCAGCAAGTCTAATAAAATTGATCACAATATGCTTGCTAACCTGTTATTGTCATTGTGTGTTCAGTACAATTCTGTGCTTCAAATATAGAAGAATAATGGGATCTTCACAATATTCCTGACTATTCTAATGTATTTTAATTCCTTAAGATTTTCATATAAGTGTTTTGATCATATTCAACCCCCACTTCTCCTTCTAACTCTTCCCAAATCCACCCCTGACCTCTCTAATTCCCCCAAACTTCATTTCCTCTTGTTATTTTTTAATAATCTACAGAATTCAGTTTGTGCTGCACACATACTCATAGTGTGGAGCCATCTGTTGGAGCATGGTCGACATACTAGGTGCCACATTCTTAAAGAAAACTGACTCCCTGACTCCAGATGCCATCAACTGTGTATAGTTCCTCAGTGAGGGATTTGGGCTCATGAGCCCTCCCAACTCCTCCGCCATCCATGCTTGAATGTTGACTGGCTTGCTCTTTTGAAGGTCTTCTGCAGGCAGGCACAGTTGCTGTTAGTTCGTGAATACAGTGGGGTCCTGTCATGTCTAGAAGATACTGTTTGACTCTGGTCCTCTCTGATCTTTGGCTTTTACAACCTTTCTGTTCTCTCCTCTTCAATATACCTGAGCCTAGTGGGGAAGTGATGCAGGTGTAGAAATGTGGATGAGTACTCCACTGACACTTTAGTCACCTTATTGTGATCAGCTGGTGGATTTCTGCATGGCCTGCCATCCATTACACAAAGAAACTTCTCCAGTGAGGATTGGGAATTTCATTAACTCTGGGAATAGACAGACAAAGTAATAGGGCAATATGATATTATGTCCATTTAGCAAAATAATAATAGTAATCTCACCCCAGAAGCCTAACTGGACTTTTAGGGAGTGTGGGAGTAGAGACAATGTCTCACTTTCTCTATAGATCAGGGCTGTCCTAGAACTCACAGCAATCCATCTATCTTTGCCTTCTGAGTACTGGGATTACTGATGTATGCCACCATGCCTGGACTATTTTTAATGCCTATTTCATAGATGAAGATATTGAGCCAGCAGGATGTTACAGAAAGGGACCAGTTTATTCTTCTAAAAACTGATAAATTCTTGATTTAGCACACTGTTTTATTGGGTGTTGCATTTATAGATGAAAAGAGGGTGAGTAGATGGGGAAGAATTGTTTGTCAGTTTGTCAATCTGTCTGATTGAAGTCAGCCTGTTGATGGCTGAATTAAAGAAGCATCACAATAATTTAAATCAAATGAGGGCACTCTGAGATGGCTGGGTGAAGTACTAATAATTCCACTAAGGAAGAATTGTTAGAATGGTTGAGGCATAGAGGAATTGACACTGAGGGCCCCTTTGGCTAGCCGCCTTATGTTCTTTGTTGTTTTGTTTTTTGTCTTTTTGAGACAGGGTTTCCCTGTGTGGTTTTGATGCCTGTCCTGGATCTTACTCTGTAGACCAGGCTGGCCTCTAACTCACAGAGATCCACCTGGCTCTGCCTCCTGACTGCTGGGATTAAGGTGTGCACCTCCACCACTTGACCCCCTTATATTCTTGTGTGATGCACAACTGCTGCTGCGTGCACTTGACTGGACTCACTGATGTAGGAATTGAGCTCTAAGCTGCTGGGGAGAGGCTGCAAGGCCTCAGTGCTGCCCATCTCCTCTTAGCTTTCATATTCCAGGAATGACTTGCAGTGGTCAGAGCAGTTGTAAGACTGGAGCAGGAGCTGTGCTTCACCCATGCTTGGGAATCAGCTGAGCTCTCAAGCTTTCTCAAGAGCATGAGTAGAAGCAACAGGCTCAATTTCAATAACAGCTCTCTATGGTAAACACACACACACACACACACACACACACACACACACATTGATGAAGCAGCCAAGGCCCCATAGAATATTACTCTCAGAAATCATTTGATAAAGCACATTGCACACCGTTTTAGAAAGAATTGATGGCTGCTTGTTTATTGTGGAGCTGAGGGGGCAGATGGATCCTCCACTACCACATCCACAGAGCATCTCCACTTCTGTTGTATGAACTGACATACACAGTGGAAATACATTAATAAACAATGAAAGAGAAGGGGCTAGTTTACTAGGAAGAAAAACTATTGATCTTGATCTTGTCAAAGTTTCCCATTCAACATATAAAGGAATAGCAGAGCAGTGCCTTGAGGAAGCTTGCAATGCCAGGTGGGATGGGAATCTACAGAGATTTCTTTAACAAACCTTGCTAGCTGCTATCTGTGCCTAATAGTCTACACATTTTAGTATTCATACTAGGTATGTGTGAACGCTTTAATACTTACACAAAACTATGTTGGCAGATCTCTTCATGGACCAGTATTCTCTGATACTAAATATATACAAGTTATATATGAATTAAAAGTTTTTCATAGTCACCTTAAAAATCAGGTCAGGTAGTTTCAGTAAGATACTTCTGAACCCATTATGCCTGACTTGTCATTGTAGTGTAACTATAAAATTATTAGCAAAATATTTATATCAAATTTTTCATGTTAGGTCTTTGATGTTTTCTTTGAAACCATACAACCCAGCTCAGTTTGAATATTGGATTGTCACTTGTACTTTTGGTTTTCACTTCATAAGATTTATAGTGGGAAAAGTAGATTTGTGTGTAAGTTATTCCACACACATTTCCTAGAAACCAAATTGTATAGCTGATGCTTATTTATTTATTTTTATTTTATTGTTTTATTTTAAACAAACCAAAAATCAAATGAAGTAGAAGCTTTTATGCACAGTCACGTTAGCCTCCACACCACTATGGTCAGAGGCATAGTACAGACTGGAGCCTCATAGCACTGGGAAGACACTGGGGCGTTCATTGCTGTAAGCCCATCATGCCATGGTACCTGTTCTGTCTTCATTCCATGAGGTGCCTGGAAGATGACTCCTCTAGTGACAGACTTGGACCTAGCATTCATGAACATGTATAAGCCTTTTCCTTATCAGCACCTATAGCAAACTCATCATGTAGCTACATCTTGATAGTATGCCACTTCCTTTTGAGGGAAGTCAACCTTTCTCCTTCCATAGCATTTCTCAGTCCTTAAATATATTAACCTTGTCCTTTCATGGCAACTCCCTTGTCTCAGTGTTTTTCTTGCTGTTACAACAGAACACCCAAGACTGTGCAATTCATGGTAAAAAGAAAGACATTCCACAGCTGTCGAGATTATGAATTCCAGTGAGGTGTCAGTATTTGGTAAGGCCATCACATGAGAGCACATACATGGTCAATTCTGCCTCCTTCTGTCTAACCATTCCTCCCGCTATGTCCTTACCTAGCCTGAATTACTTCCCCGCGGCCCAAGGAACATCAACGTGTGAATTAGAGGAATAAGATTTTAATACAGGAACATACTCAAACTGTAGCATTTCTCAGTCCAGGATAGAGTGTCGATTTAATTTCAATTATATGCAAACCATCTTCGAGAAGGTAACTCTGTGGCAAACAGCTAATTCTTTACAAAGGTGAGTAAAATGAAGACCAGGAGCAGTTCAACTGCTCTCTTCCTTTTCAATTCTAGTTCGTTTAACTGGGAAACCCTGACTCTATTGACTTGGTCTTAAAATTCTTACCTTCAACACCAACTTGTTTTCTAGGTCTCTGTCTCCTCCCAAAAGACAGTTTATATGTAAAACTAACCTTGAGTCATCAAACTCTCTAATAATAAGATATAAATCATTCTGAGAAGCCTCCTCAGTCTAGTCTCAGCCCCCTAAAATGTCCCAAACAGATGGTTTCCGCCACATTTGTTCACTGAAAGGACAGAGCTCCCTCTAAGCTCAGTCTTCTCACGCTGCCCCATAATAAGGGGCTCCATTTACAATCACACACAATGGACAAAAATGTCATATGGTGCAATAACATCCAAAGTAGAGGGAGTCGTTCTGGCCCAAGCATCCCCCTTTCTGCATGTGGCACAGAGTCCCCAGGGAGGATGTCTAGTGTGCTTCATTGCAGCAGGTGTTGGTGGAAGTGGACTGTGTGTGTTCTTTCCAACTTCTGTATCATTATGGCTTGATTGAACCTCCTTTCTTGAGGCAGCACTGGCAGGCCATGCCGAGGAGACCTTGGGTAGGGTTGACTCTAACTGCAGAGCGACTCTCTTTGCATTTCTGCTGGTATTTGACCAAGCCAAGGGCTGCCATGGTCATGAATGGAAGAAAGTGGTTTGGGATTGAAGTGAGCACGGAGCTTCTGAGTGACAGCTCTCTACCACACCTACAAGAGTTGTGTTACAGTATCTATCTTGGAACTACTACAAAGTTTTGCATTCTGCTGATTTGCTAATTTATCTCAGGCAATCTGAGAGAGTCTTGAATTCAGGACTAGACAAGTGCTTACAGGCAGGAATGTATAATCTAAGGCCTCAGGTTATGCCTGGGTTATTAGTCAACTTATGAGTTCCTTGACCTGTCTTCGTGTCTTCATGTGAGTAACAAAGAGTTTAGACCTCATGATGTATATGCTAAATACGTGTCAATTTCCGAACATTCTGGGCCTGTCTTCTAGGGATTCTAGCCATTTTTCCCAGTGTACCAAGACAGGGCTTCAGAATCTTTCTTCAGTGTAGAACCAAGCTAGCTGCAGTCATGATCGGAATTGGCTTACAGCTAAAGTAGACCTTTAATTCCTGTCCTCCTTTCTCCAGCTCCATGCCTTGGTCAAGACTTTCCAGTGGAGCAAACAGGGAGTTTTCATCAGGGCTGGGCTTCAGCGATAAGGTGCTGCCAACTCTTTACTTATCCTCTTGCTCAGCTGCTCTGTACAGGTGCTGCCATCTGACAGGGAGGGCTGTAGCCTGGCACTTTAGAGCTCACTTTTCTTTGCCTTTGAGCTGTAAGTGAAGAGAGACCTGTGAAGGAGAGCGGTTCACTGGCATCATTCCCAGACCTGGAAGCATAATGAAATAAAGTTTCATCCTGACTCAGTTGGAATTCTTACCGCTAAACATTGAAGATCGCATCTGGGGTAATTCTGACATCCACTCCCCTAGTTGGAAAGAAGCACTCATTAGCTAATGGAACTTGGGCCTTCCTACTGGCAACCCAAGTCAAAGGCTCTTAGAGCAACTCGTTTCAAACCTGAGTCACCCAGGCCACATCCCAGCATGTGGAGTAGAACCTACCCTGTCTTGTGGACCAACCATTTGAAATGTGTATTTCAGAAGCTTGACCATGGGGCAGAGAGTAGTATCAAAATGGTTCTGGAACCTAGCCACCCTACTCATGTTCCTTGGACCAAGACCACTTAGTGCCAAGGGCTCCACCCTTGGGAGTTGGGATCAAGGCATGAAAGCACCATCTTTGATTCCATGAAGGACAAACCAGCAAAGCTTTAAAGAACATCTCCAGGGACATCTTCTGCCTTCTCCGAAGTGTCCTCAGAGCTGTGTAAGTTCTCTGAACCTTGGGTTCCTTGCCTATAAAATGGAAGCAAAGGCACGTTTCTCATGGAGAGGAATAACAATGAAATTAAAGAGAAATTATATCTGCGTGGGTGATTAGTTTGTATGCTGTATTGAGTCAAGTCAGTGTGATTACATTCACACTCAGGGGTCAAAGCTGCTTGCTTGTTCATACCTTGCCGAATGCCTACAGAAGACTCTCAGTTCTCAGATCTTTCTTCTACATACCCATAAAATACCCCTTGCTCAGAAGAGCACTGGAGGCTACCCAGAAAGAGCAGGAATCACACTCATAGACAAGATGCTAGGGGTCAAGTCTGAGTTTAGTCATCAGGTAAGATTTGGGTTCCTCCATCGTTGCCTCTCTAACCTGTAATGTTTTTTCTGGTGTTGCTACTGTACTGATACTACTATAACTGGAATACAGGAGTATTTAGAGTGACACATGCCATGCATCTTGTGAACGATAATGTAAGATATTAGATAATGTTTCCCCCCCCCCAAATCTTCTGTCTTTCAACAACTGGGCCTTGTTTATTGCAGCACAATTACTAGAAGCCTGTTTGTGGAGCCAAAACAGCAAAAGATAAGAGTTGGTGATGTTTTCTTCTCTGACTTTTGAAGCCAATCAAGATCAAACAGGCTTGTGCTCCTAGGGAGATGCCATGCAGCATTCCAAGAGACTATGACCTACAGTAAATAATCCCTGGCTTTTCCATTTGTAAGTCAATGTGTTCTTGGTCTCTGCAGAGAGCCCATAAATCTATTCTTGATAGCCCAGCCTTGGCCACCTTACTCTAGCTACACCTTTCTTCTTCTTGAAGGCAAAATAAGGCTCTGGAGTTGTACACCTTTCTAGTTGTTCTTCATGCAGGTTCCCAGCCCTGGTCTTCATGCTTTGCTCCCCCACCTCACCTGCTATAAATGGGCCACCCCTGATTTATGCATTCTGTCAAGAGAGGAAAAGGGGTGATTTCTAAATCTTTCACATCACCTCATCTCTTTACTATAAGTTCATAAAATACAGACCTTAAGGAAACCTGAAGTGAGAGAAAATATGTAGCCCACTTGTTTTGATGGTTTAAGATCCACTAAGCCAGGCCCAGTGGGCCTGCAGGCAAGAATGGGAAGGTATTGCCTTATTACATAGGAAGGAAGCATGCCCCAGAGAAATCAATGACATGCCACTGTCAAAGCTGGCATTTTCTTGCTCTCAATTTATTCGACAACTGATGTTTGCTTAATATCAACCACTTATCAGGTAACTAACCTTAGTACCAACCACTTATCAGGTAACTAACCTTAATACCAACCACTTATCAACTAACTTCGGCTTGGAGGTTGTGAATATCTGTGGATTATTGCACCTTGAGATTTAATTTTTTCAGTCAGTCAACCTACCATTCAAATTTCCCAGAAAATGGAGGTTAAGATTAGGGGGGGAAAGGTCCAACAAGTCACATTGGTTTATATATTCACTAAAGCATTTGCACATTTACTTTTTCATTCATTTCCATTCCACTTAAATAGTAGAAGAAGGTACCTACTTAAATAAAATACAGACCTGGTGACAAATATTTGAATCCAACTTCAAAGTGATGGATGAACAAGCTAGCCAGAAGCTGTCCTTGCCTTCTGCTTTCCCTTCTGAATAACTAAGAAACTAAGTCATCTGCTTGTCTAGTTTTACATAGCAACCTACATGATGAAGCTTGGGTGAATCAAAAGCTTTCCATCACTCCAAAGTCTGCTGAACTGTCAGGATTGCTAACTAAAAGCCATCCTGAGGAAATATTTATAGCCATGGAGATTTAGAACTGTTATGATTCCATAACACCTGGAAAAAAGTGCAAACAGCAATGGGCATGAAAACCTCCTGGCCCCAAATTTGAGCATTGCAGCTAAATGAACAGCAAATCCACTGACTGTTTGTGGCCCTTATTTCTCCCATCCCTGGTATAACTATCCTTTATAAGCTTAATCCCTGTCATTTGCTTCAGGACCAGACTAATGCTAAAAACATGGCCCGATGGTAGAATTTTGTTGTCTGTATGCTGGGCATATTACATATCCAAAGACCCACTAGTAGATTGGCCAAGTCATTTTTTAAATACTCTTAGTATAAATACTAGTTTTAAGTTATGACATTGCATGGCATGTTGGGTAACAGGGTTTTATGAAGAGTGCATATTACTACATTGAAAGAATGAAGTCCTTGGATGAGGAGACTCAAGCTCTTAGTCTCTCCCCAGAGTTTCAAAAGCAATAGTAAAAGGCACAGTATCTCCTTCCAAAAATACAGAAAGGGACACATCAGAGCTTTGGCTTCCTTTATTCTTGTTCTAATAAAGAGACTGAAGTTCACATCCACCTATGTTCTATTCCCAGGCTTTAACTTCAGAGGCAAAGTTGAATAGTTGCGACAATGATTGCTAAGATAGTCAATGTTTAGTATTAAGGGTATTGTTGACCTTATTCAAGATGGAAAATACTGATGTAACATTTCCAGCTCTTTTGAAGGACTTATTTGTGCTTTTTAAATGAGTAAGTACAGAGCTTTGATATTGTAAATATATGCAAGATCACATTTAAAAGAGTGACATGGCATTTTCCTTATAAAATGATAATATTAAACTATACTGAAAATTATATTATTTAAAATTGTTTTAATTTCAGTGAAAATGTTTACTTTATTGTCCTAAATATATATGTGGATGCAATGGTTAGTGCTAACTGTCAACTTGACAGACTCTGGAACTATATGGGAGACGGGCCTCTGGGCATCCATGGTTGGGGATGGGTTCTTTCATTCATTAAATGGAGTATGAAGCCCTACCCACTGTGGGTGGCACCATTCCCTGGCTGGGGTTCTTGACTGCATAAATGGAGAAAGGGGAATGAGAAGCAGTGAGAATTCATCACTCTCTGTCACTGTGAACAGTCCTCTCAGCCCCTGCCACTTTGACCCCTTGCCATGATGCACTGTGACCTACAAGTGTGAGCCAAAACAAAACCTTTCTCCCTCAAGTTGCTTTTGTTGAGACATTTGTCACATCAACAAGAAAGGAAACCAAGACAAGGGGATGCATTGGTTTTTAAGAAAAGGATGTTGGGGAGTTGCTACTCTAGAGGAAAGTTAAACATATGGCTTCCAGAGTTCAAGACCATTCTAATGGGCAGAAGCTTGTTTCTGTTTCATGCAGCAAATCAAGGGTCATGAGTCCCATGGCTCTCAATGAAGCTGTTTTTCTGCAACTTGGAGAAGTAGCTGATGTAGACATGGGCCCCTCACAGTACGTTACCAAGGAGTAGCCTCAATTTCTGGCCTCAGCCATACAGATTAGAAAAATTCTTATAATTGACTCTTCTATAAGCCAGCCTGGGGTCTGGGGTCTGGGGGTCAGGAGCAGCTTTCCAGGAAGAAAAAGAAGGGCCTGATATTTTGTACATTTCAGAACTGGTAGGAACCTGCAATGACTATGGGTATCAGCCTCTGAGTGAATGTTTAAAACCTATCTTGTAATCTGGATACAAACTGTAGGTTAATATGTTGGAGTCCTAACCTTAGCATGGTCTTATTTAGAAATTAAGTTAAATTGAAGTCAAAAGATGGCCTCTAGTTCAGTATTATCGATGTTTTTATAAAAAAGACATGTAGTTATATGGACTTGCATTCATAGAAGGAAGCTAATATAAAGAGATGCAGGGAGAGCATAGCCATCTACTACACCGAGGATAAAGGCCCAGAGTCTCCCCGCAGCCCTCAAGAGGAACCAGTCTTGCTGACACCATGATCTCAGGCTTCCAGGCTCCGGAGCTATGAGAATGGTTTCTGTTGTTCATGCCATGCAGTCTGCAGTCTTTACCATGCTGCCTTAGCACACTACTGCAGTGCTGCTGAAAGCATAGGTTCTTCTAATGACCTTTCCTAAGTCCAGTGATTTATTATAGCTCTCTTTCACACTTACTGCCCACCAGGACCCATTGGTCTTGCCCCCCAGCCTCCCTCCTATTGCTGACAGCAGAGCTCAGCAGAACAGTCAAGATCAAGCCTGAGCTCTTGGGTTTAAATGTGACTGGCGGTGGTACTACCTTGTACCTGGATGGCCTTATTTGCAAAATCCAAGTTTGGAAAGTTCAGGCCTATGATCAGTTGGCCCTGGTGCTTTGAGGTCTCTCCTGAGGTGGAACATCACAGCAGGGAGTTCACCTTTTTTTCATGCAGTTCAGGACCTAAACCGAGAGAAGGTTGCCACTCACCTTTGGGCTAGATCTTCCACATTACTAACAAAATAGATCAGGTCTGCCCACCTCTTATGATGTGTAGTTTTAATTGTCAACTTGAATCCTCAATCTTGAATCACCCAAGAAGAGAGTCTAATAAGGGGTTGTCTAGATCAGGTGGGCTTGTGGGTGTGGGGAATTGCCTTGATTGCATTTATTAATGTGGGAAGGCCCAGCCTAATAGTAGATAGCACTATTCCTTAGGTTTGGGAACGGGATAGTATACAAGTGTGCTAGCTTGCATGCAGTCATTTATTCCTCTCTGCTTCTTGAATGTGGATACAACGTGAACAGCCGTCTCAGCTCCTGCTGCCTTTCACTTGCCTGTAGTCATAGACTGTAACCTGGAACTTTGAACTAAAATAAACCTTTTATCTCCTAAGTTGCTTCTGTTAGGGTATTTTGTCACAGCTACAGAAATGAAACCATATACTTTATGGACCAAGAAGCCAAAAGAGGGGGATGTGGTAGGAGGTAGGAAGAGGCCAGAGTGCCAGGATCACTTTCAAGGGCATATCCCCACACCTCCCTGACCTAAAGATCTCTTAAATGATCTCAACCCCTGTAGGTTCCACCATGGCCCAGTAGCAATGAAGACTGGGAACCACACCTTGGTGGGGACACAAACTGTAACAATATTAGTCTGTACATATTTTTACTTTGAATATGTACTAGCATCTTAATACTTTTAATCATTGAAGTGAATTCTTGAAATATTTTTTCTAAAATATTAGTATAAAGCAAAAGCCCTTTAAGTGCTGATACAAAAGGGAATAAATACATTTTAAAAGTGGGTCTTTCACTCATGACTTCAATTATTAGAGAAACATAGGCAGGGATTTGCTTTGTCATATTTAAAGCAGTGATTATCACCCTTTGCTGCACATAGTAATCACCTCAAGAAGAGCTCCAGCTAATAAATGAAAATTGGAAGAGTAATATGGATATCATAAAGCCCAAATGCCTTGAGCAAAAAAGAGTCATTTTATAGATCCCAGAGTGCAAGCTATAAGATAAAAATGAGTCTTTATTTATAATATAGCTTCATCAAAATGTCAGTGAAAACTAAATGATAAGGAGACAAACACAACATGGCTGTAATGACTTATTAATGATTGCAGTATTATACTACAAAAATAGAGAATATTTGTGGGGTTAATAAGTGTCCACAAATGGATACATAATGAGTTGATACCAAACATTGGAGTATGCCTCAGTATTCACACAGCTTTTAAGAAATGTGTGACTTACTTGGCTAAAGTTGATTTTGTTGTTGTTGTCGTTGAGTCAAAGAAGAAATCCAAACCACTACTAGAACTATTTGAAAACTGATGACAGTGGAAGCATCGTATGGTGAAACTTCACCTATGCAGCCAAGGTTGCCTTCATGAACTGATCGCCATAAAGCTATCTTTTTTTTTTTTTTTTAGTGATTTTTAGAAAGGCTGAAAAAAAAAAATGAACTAAGATTGAGCTCCTGATCCAGCTGGGGGTTCCGTCATTGGGTGATCCTTGGGTCTTTCCTAGGGTCCCATTTTCTAGGTAGTCTCCCTGGAGTTGTATGGCAGTCTAGTCATGTTTGTTTTACATCTAGTATCCTCCTATGAGTGAGTACATACCGTGTTTGTCCTTCTGAGTCTGGGTTACCTCACTCAGGATGATTTTTTCTGCATCAGGCCCTCTGGATAAGTGAGACAATTGAATAGCTTGATCTGCTTGGGAGGCACCCAGTCTGTGGGACCAGGACCTGTCCTTAGTGTATGAGCTGGCTGTTTGGAACCTTGGGCTTACACAGGGACACTTTGCTCAGCCTGGGAGGAGGGGACAGGACCTGCCTGTACTGAATCCACCAGGTTTAAATGAATCCCCAGGGGTGCCTTGATCCTGGAGGACATGGGAATGGAGGGGAGGGGCTGGGGGGAAGGCGGGAGTGGGGGCGGGCAAGGGGAGGACAGGGGAACCCATGGCTGATGTATAAAATTTAAAACACATAATAATAAAGAAAAATAAATAAATAAATTTTAAAAAGATTGAGCTCCTGCTAGGAAATAACAATGAAATCACCCAAAAGATGCAAGAGGTAAGGTATAACAGCAAACTTTTAAAAGCAAACTAGAAAATAGATTCAGTAAGTGACTGCAAGAGATAAAGCATTGGCAAGATTATCAAATTAAAAAAACAAGTAACTTACAGTGGAAATTATGAAAATAAGGTGATTAAAAGATTATGAATGAACATATTGGGTGCCACTGCTTATATACAGGCATATGTGCACACATGAGCAAAGTAACTTTAGAATACTTGTGAATTGGGGCAAAACATATATTTAAAAAGTGTGTGTATGTATGTGTGTATGTGGTTGTGCTCACACACACAACCACTCTTATGCGGTGCCACACATATGGACATGGGACAACACCTAGGAATTGGGTCTCTGCTGCTACCTTGTGGGATCTGGAGATTAAAAACTCAGGTCATCAGGTCTGGGTACAAGTGCCTTTCCCCACAGAACCATCTCAACAGCCCTGAAAGATACATATTTGAATAGTCATCTCCTACTTTGCTGGTTCACGTCTAGATGAATACAGTTTTACAGAAAATGGCAGTAGCTTCCTTTTTTTGTTTGTTTGTTTATTTGTTTGTTTTGTTTTGTTTTTCTAGACAGGGTTTCTCTGTGTAGCTTTGTGCCTTTCCTGGATCTCGCTCTGTAGTCCAGGCTGGCCTCAAACTCACAGAGATCTGCCTGCCTCTGGCTCCCAAGTGCTGGGATTAAAGGCGCACACCACCACCGTCCGGCTCCAATTTTTTATTTTTTTATTTTTTATTTTTGAGCTGAGGATCAAACCCAGGGCCACGTGCTTGCTAGGCTAGCGCTCTACCACTGAGCTAAATCCCCAACCCCTGACCTTTAATTTTAAGTCAAGGAATTTGTTCCAAGAAATCCACAAATGTAGAATACGTGTTCTGTTATTGAAGACATGTAAATTTCAGAAAACTAATGCTATTAGAACATTCTAACTATATTGAAATTTGTGACTGGAAATAAAATAAATACAAGGATTTCATCTAGACACACAACCATGTAATTGTAAACATAGAACTCATTCTCGGAGACTCCAAACCACAATGTTAAAACATAATTTTTTTTGAGACAGCGTTTCTCTGTGTAGCTTTTGGAGCCTATCCTGGAACTCACTCTGTAGAACAGGTTGGCCTTGAGCTCACAGAGATACACCTGTCTCTGCCTCCCAACTGCTGGGATTAAAGGCATGTACCACCACCGCAGGGCCATAATTTTTAAGTGTAGGGATCATAAGAGAGTTTTATTGTCTTTCTTATACTTTTTACATATTCCAAATATTCAATAGTACTATAATTTTTAGAAGATTTTATGTATAGAGTGTTTTGCCTGCACGCATGTCTATGCACCACATGTATGTGATACCCATAGAGGCCAGAAAGATTCCCTAGAAATAAAGATGCAGACAGTAGTGAGCTGCTATGTGGGTGCTAAGAATTGAATCTGGGTCCTCTTGAAGAGCAACCCATGCCTTTAACCACTGAGCCATCTCTCCATCCTCTAAATTATATTTTTTTAATGGATGATAAAACAAACGAGGAAATTTAGTATAAAATAATGGAGTTTTACTTGCAGGAAAAGAGTATACAGAAAGCATTGTGCACAGTGTATCAAACTAAGGGTGTCATTCAATCTCTTTGTTCCCTCAGTGGCTTGTGTGATTTTCATTCCCTGCAAGAGTATGACTTAGAGAGGCCGAGTCTGGGAAAGATGTGAGCTGAGACACTGTCTCTATCCAAAACCTCAGGTCTTTGGTAACCACCTTGGTTTCATTATGAATCTTTTGTTATTAACTGAAGAAGACAGTTAACCACTTATTATCAGACACGTGGATCTCTGCTGGAAACACCACTTGTTGGTATGCACCCAGGAACAGGGCCTTTTCTTCCTTTTGTCAGTCCATCCTTTCTGAGGGGTTCAAAGGGTAAACACCCTTGTTTTCCCAGGTGCACAAAATTTGGTCAATAACTGCCCCTAGTGGCCAATTAGGAAATCTCCTGGTATAGCTTACCCCAAAGCATGGACAGAGAGCTAAAGCCAAGTAGGTAAACAGAGTCACTTGTTAATAATGTTTTGATGGGATTCCAACTCCAGATTTCGGTCCAATAATGTTTATTCTTTTTTCAATAATGCGTGTGACAAAATATTCAAGTTGTCATCTAATGATCTTAATTGTACATTATGTTTTAGAAGACAGATGATGAGGAACTCTTATAAACTAACCTAGTGGTGGTTTCCTACCGAGTAAAAATCTCATGAAGAATCTTACTTCTGCTGTGTATCAGTAAGGCTGTGTAGATCACTGGAAAGCTGGTCAGGCCAGGGCATTGTTTCATTCATCTCCCTGCACATTTCTAAGCCTTATCACCTTGGATTTTCCAGTCGCCAGCCAGCCAACCCATTTGAAACAGCCTGCTGATTTAATCAACACACTGCTTATCATGTTTTCCAGATGGCTAATGGGTCCCTTAAATAAAACTGGCCCTAATTCTAACTGGTGTTTCTATTCTGGTCTCTTTTGTAGAATAATGTGTTTTATGGTCCAAGTTTTTCTTTTCATTATTATTCTGTAGTCTTTGGTGATCTTGAACCAGTTCTTTGTTCACAACTGTCAAATGGCACATTAATTCAGCTCATTGGTGTTAATCATACATTCAGAGAAGAGGAGACAACTCACATTAATATCAGCAAATTGCCCTGGTCATTTACTGTTTACTTGTAAAGTTGTAGAGACAAGCTTTGTCAGCACTGTTGGTGGAGGAAGGAAAGAGCCTTTGTGTTGTGGAATCACAGCCCAGCAGTTTCCTTCCATTGCAGATTCTCCCTCAGAAGAGTCCTTGTCATGTGAAGCGAAGTTGTCTGGGGATCAGTACATAGATTCAAGTTTTTAGGAATCTCCCATCAAAATCTGTGATCTTAATGATCCATAATACAACAAAGGATTCAAAATCTAAATAGCCGAGCTGACCATAGATTCTGATTCCCATTCCACAAATGGGTTCCCAGGTATATACAGTCAGTTCGAATTGAAGTGACATTAAGATGCAGGTTGGCAGAATGCCATGGTGCATGACTTCCACAGTAATGAATGGCTGAAAGGAGGCAAGGTAATGTAAGGTTTGAATGGTGCTGCACTCTGAAAGGAAGGCAGCCAGAGGTTCTGGGAATTAATGGTGGAGCTACAGGAAAAAAAATATAGCTCTATTACAGCACTCACTTGCCTCTTTTTCCTATCTATTGCCTGCCTGAGATGATTTGGCAGAGCTTAAAAATAAATGAAGTGTATTCATTTTTTCCTTCAGAATTTTGCTTTGAAGGAATACCATAAAGGAAAACAAAATGAAGCCCTAACATGAGCAGAATGGGGCAATCAAGACATAAAAGTGTATGCGTTGTATGCGCAGGTATACCCTTATGTGGGGAGATACACAATTTCCTATTAAAGCCAGATCACACAGGCGACTGTGTTACTTCTAAGCAGTGTTAATGATCTGATAGGTGATGTTGACAAAATGACATTTTTAGTGGGTTCTGCTCTCATTTGTACCTTTCTACTGTCATCTTTACAGACTGAACCACACAGTGACTGGGCTTGGGTTTTAACAGGAATTTAATGCCAATGTTTACTACTGACTCGAGATGTGATTTCCCCCCTCCCCACCCCAGACTACCATTTATGTTGATCATTGCTTTGCACATTTTATTTCAGCTTCCAAACTTGTATTTCAAATGGACTGAGAGACTATACAGAAAGGGAAACCAGGAGGGATATCTATTTCAATGATTTCCCTGCTGGGCTGTTTTCCCAGTTCTTTCTTAGGCAAGCTCAGAAGAAAAATTGACTCTGTGACCCGGGAGGAAAGGCCTTCAGTGTTCACTTATTCCCAAATATTTATTCTGTGCCCATGATAAGCCAGATCTTCTTCTGGGCACTAGGAATGAAGCAATAAGATGGAAGGACAATGCTAGTCCTGATCAGGAGAACAGCAATCGATGGAGGTGGGAGTGCATGCTCCTCTGAAGAAGATAAAGGACATAGAAAGGGACTCTGCAGGATATGACACTTAGGAAGAATCAGCAGGAAAGGTCTGACATAAAAACTCAAGAGAAGAGAGCCTGTGTAGAAAGCTTGGGGGGAAATGTTCCAGGTAGGAAGTGTTAGGGAATATTATTTTAATGTGTGTTACTTTTGTTTATGTTGCATTTGTTTAACTCTGTGAAGTTGTGTTACTGTGCCTTTCTAAAACACCTGATGGGCTAATAAAGAGCTTAACAGCCAATAGTGAGAGGCAAGAGAAAGGATAGGCAGGGCTGGCTTTAGTGGGTAGCTGTTCCAGCTTTGACCTGGAAGCACTACCCCTAGTGAGGCTTCTGGTAACTGCCACACCTATGACCTGCCCCTGGGACAGCCTGAGACAGGAGCCCTTAAGACCCAAGATCCAGATGTGCCAGGACTCTTGGTTCCTCATGATCCTGGATGCTGGATGGAAGACCAAGTCAGAGTTCTCCAGAGAACCCTGCTGGACTGCACCTTACCTCTCCCAGACCCTGTAACCAACCCCTTTTCTAGCTGCAAGTTACCCAAAAATAAACCTCATTTTTAACTACACGGAGTTGCCTTGTTAAATCCCCACATTAGCTGGCAGGCAGAGAGAATTAACAGAAGGAGAAATCTGGGAGCAGAGAGATGTAGGAGCAAGAGAAGGAGGAGAACATCAGAGGCCAGTCACCCAGCTACACAAGCAGCAATGGAGTAAGAAAGCAAGGTAAGAAAGAAAGGTATACAAAAACAGAGAAAGGTAAAAGCCCAGAGGCAAAAGACAGATGGGTTAATTTAAGGTTTCTTTCTTTCTTTCTTTTTTTCTTTTTTTTTTGTTGTTGTTGTTGTTGTTTTGAGACAGGGGTTTCTCTGTGTAGCTTTGCACCTTTCCTAGAACTCACTTTGTAGACCGGGCTGGCCTTGAACTCACAGATATCCACCTGCCTCTGCCTCCCTAGTGCTGGGATTAAGGGCATGAGCCACCACCACCTGGCTAATAATTTAAGGTTTCTTAAAGCTGGCAAGAAACAAGCTAAGCTAAGGCTGAACATTCATGATTAAGAGTAAGCCTCCATGTGTGATTTATTTGGGAGCTGGGTGGTGGACCCGAGAGAGACAAAGAGTAAGAAAAACAACCAACAACAAGAACGTTTTTTAAAGTTCCCAGACAGCAATGTTCTAGTACTGTTACAGGGTTTACAGTCATAACCTGTGCCCCAACCAGACAGGTTGGGTCACCTGTCTTCTATAATCCAATTGAAAAAAAGCCAAACTCAGAGTGGTAATTTTTTTGTGTGTGGGGTGGTGGTGGTTATGGCTACATTGGAAAGAGATCCACAAAGGTGCAAGTCCATCTTTGGGATCCTGATGTGAGGGCAAAGAGTAAGCAAGAGGTATGTGTAACTAAGCATTCTTGCCAAGGTTTCACTCTACCCATCACTGTCATAGCCCCAAGTCTCCCTACAAGGTCAGTCTCTCCTACCAGGTCCATTGACAAGTTGTAGATCTTCCTCCAGAAGACAAGTTCTTCCAGCTGTTGCTTCCAGGGCAGCAACTCTTCTTCTCCCATCTGGAGATCCTGGGCAGACTCTAATTTCTTGGATCCACTATTTCAGTAGTTTGAGAGCCAGAGAGAAGAGCTCTCTCTTTAGATGATAGCCATTCCCATCAGGTCGACCAGGTAGCTGGATCCCAAGGGTTGGACCAGGCCCAGAAATGGAATACCTGGTATATGGATGGAAATTTGCTATTTCTCATTTTGTTGTAAATCCGCTTTTAATTTTCATTTGTTGTATTAAACTACACAGGACAGAGTTCATTGCATTCTTATCCTATCAATGGCTAAAAGGATTTATGGTAACTGCTATACAGGGTCTATGTTGAGGTTCTTTTAATTAAAAGCTCAAAGCCATGTAAAGGAGAAGGAAGTAATTGTATCTTTAAAACTGTAGCATGCTTCAGATGATGCAGTTGAGGATTTTAAAAAGTAGTTCCTCACAGTCCAGGTAGAAAGAAAGAAGGGGGGGAGCAAAATGATGCCTTACATAATTATGATTCATCAAAAAGGCAGGGTGTTCTTGGGGGAAGAAATGCCTAGTGCTAAATTCTAAATATAATGTATTACATTGGGCCTTATGTAAGAGATATCAATAATTCTCTTTATGAATATTGAATACTTAATATATGCAAACTAGAGAATACAAACCCTAAGCAGATATAAATTCTACCTTCTGGGAACTTGCATTTTAGGGGGACATACAATGAACATGCACGAAAACTACACGAAACAGGAGGTATAAATATGTTGGAAGCATAGCATGAAGGCCCTTGAGCCCACAGATCTCCAGAGAAACCAAGAGTGTTAAACATACAGGATTGTCTTTCCAATGAAAATGATGAAAAACCTTTTCTTCCATCCAAAAAGCTGAGAATTGGAGATGATTAACTGCCTGGTGATCTGTGTTATCTGTTGGGCCAGGTCATATCAAGCTCTTACAGCCAAGACCAGAGGTGGCTAGTAATCTAAGTGACCATTATAGCCAGAGGCTCCCCCAAGTTCCACAACCAGGACCAGAGGTGACTAATAGTCCAAATGACCCTTGCACTATCTGTCTGTCTGAAACCAGGCCAGACTCTTAGACCCTTAAGCTAGTACAGGTAGCTTATCTCTAGAACCCATCTTCCTAGAAGAAATGGTATGTATCCTGAATTGAGTTTCAATGTAATTACCCTTCCTGTGCAATGGGGATTGTATTACACCAGCAAACTTTTTCTAAACTATACTGGATTCAAATACATTGTGAATAAGCCGTCTGTTATGAGACTGTGTGAAGTCTTATCCAAGTTGACAAAATCAATCTGCGCTGGGTTCTCATTCTTATCTCTTCTTATGGTTCGCTTCCCTGTATGACGCCTCATAAATACTAGATGACTTGTTGGTGTCTTTAGAGATGGGCTTTTGTGAAACTTTCTCTCAGTCACAGGTGTAGCTTAAAAGCATGAGTCTAGGGCATTGTAAGGTGAGAGGAAAGAAAGCCAGCTAGGTTTGCAGGTATTTTATAGTCAGGACTAATCACCCAATACCCAGGAGCATGTCTGTTAGGTTCCCCTGAGACATCAGTTGGGACGGATAAAAAAGTTGATACTCATTCAATTCATATTTGATACTATCAAGTGCCCAGGACGAATCAACCTTATGAAAACTGATTAGTGCTTTTTTAATTTTTTCCTATTTAAGTATGCATTTATATGGAAAAATTCTGGGTAGAAATTACAAAATTCAGATATAACAAAAGGAAAAGGCATCACATCCACCCTCCTGATACCCTCCGGTCCGTGCACTCTTGAGCGCTGCCTATGTGGTATGGCACCCTGTCAGTTTCTCCGAGATGCCATGCCCCTCTGCTGTGCTGGTACAGCAGCAGGCATGAGAGCAGTATTCACAGGGAGCACAGGGGTTGTGCAGCTTGTCATCTGGATGTAGTGCTGCAGCAAGCATTGTCTGAAGCCATTTCCTCCTACTCTTCCCATCTCTGGAGCACTTTTATATTCTACAGAGGGCAGTGATTTTTAATTCCACCTCTTATGAGTCACACCCCTTCCAGGGCTTTCATTTAAGACCTTTACTGACTGACTATGGCAGTAGAAGTGCTAAGCAACCCTTTTTTCCCAGAAGTGGTACCTCAAAGCACTTAGTGGTTTTACATTCTCATTTGTTTTTCCTGTCTTCCCATCCAGGCCTTCATCGGTTTCCTTAAATGAGCAGCTTAGGCCAGAGCATGGGTAGCATTCTTGCCCTTTACTCAATACACGTCATGTCCAGTAGTCACCCAAGTCTTTGAGTTGTGACTCCTAAGAAGTCCTGCATGGATATACTTGCCTTCTCCCCACAATGCTTGTCTGGCCTGGTCACCTTCCCCAGGGCACTGTAGGATCTCTAAGTTCTCTCTTCTGGGTTTTAGTTTCTACTCCAAGCCATCTACAATATCTCATTTTAATGTTAATTTGGCAATAGTATGCCCTGCCACAAAGCTTTTCATGGCTCACAATGCCTTTCTAGATAAACTTTAAATTCCTCAAAGTGACACATGTGCCTTTCTTTTTGGGTCAAGTCAATGGGCTGAGGTCTGGATTTTTCACACCTCTTCTGTGGTTTTAGGGCAATCATCTGGGCCCCTTGTGGGTTCCAAAATGGGCATGCTGATCTGCTTGGAGTCCCCTCTAGGATGCAGGAGCCAGCTACAGCTGGGAAACTTCCCCCAGCCAAGGCTTAAAATTATCCAGCACAGTGTGGTTATTTTAGGAAAAATTTCAAATGCATTCTACCCAAAACCAGCCTGTTTGCAAGTATAGATTAGAGGATCATTTCCATTTAGGAAGCCTAATTTAATTAAGTGACACAATTTTTTGAGGTAGTAAAGCTTTTCCTGCCAAGTCAGGAATTTTTTTTAATTTTTATTTTTTTGTGTGTGTGCCTCTCTGCTAATGTAAACAGGTAGTAGAAAAAGGAAACTGACTTTAAGAGAGTTCTACATGTCTACCTGGCTGCCACCATTAACAGAGCAGTAAGTGTTCTCCATGGTATGGAGCAAGGGGCTATTTTGAATATATTTTGTTAAAGCATTAAGTTCTAAGTTTCCATTTGAGACATTTAAATGTCAGGTTCTTTAAAAAAAAGAAAAGGCCTAAAAACCATTAGTGATCCATTCATAAAGAAAGCTAACATGTAATCCATAATTTCCTTCAGGAATGAGGCTTGTTAGAATGAAAGGACCTTGAGGCCCTGACTGAACCTTGCTTGAGGTGGGAGAACATCAAAGACTAACAATGTGGAGAGCTAAACATGGGGCTTCCCTTTAGAACCGGACAAGAGGTTTCATTAAGAGTGAGAATGAGCCGGGCAGTGGTGGCGCACGTGTGTAATCAGCAGAGCCAGGTGGACCTCTGTGAGTTCGAGGCCAGCCTGGTCTACAGAGCTAGTCCAGGACAGGCTCCAAAAGCTACAGAGAAACCCTGTCTCCAAAAACCAAAGAGAGAGAGAGAGAGAGAGAGAGAGAGAGAGAGAGAGAGAGAGAGAGAGAGATGAGAGGGATGGCAGCGGAGGGATGGATGGTAGCGGGAAGCCAGAGGAGCCTCTGGGGGTGAGGAGGAGGCTTCAGATCTCCTAAACAGGTGCTCCCCACACCCCCTCCTCCTGAGGACCCAACAAACCAACCCCCCTAACAAAGGAAAGGTCTGACTTTTCATGGGACATGGGAACTTGTACATCACTGATTTAGTTTTGCGTAGAAGGTATAACAAGGATCATGGAGGAGCCAGGTACCATAAGTTGTCAACTCACAGCACAGACTGCTTATCTAAGAAAACTTCAGCGAGGCTTAGCCTGAAGCGGGTTGTGGAAGCTGGCCTAAAAGTGCAGGCATGTTCTAACTCCATATTTCTTGTAAGAAAAGAGGTTCATACCTACCACCAAACTGTTGTAAGAAAAAAAGAAAAGCAAATGAAACCGTTATATGTTTCTTTGAGGTTAAAGGAGAAATACTCAGAAAGAGTTTTTATTGAGATATTGAAAATGTTATGACAATAAAACAACATTTTGTTTTATTTAACTTTGGGCACTAATTTGGAAGGAGTTTAATGGCCTAAAGTTCTCTAGTTTTACGTTGTGTAATATGAACACCAAGGGTGCTAATATCACTCTAAACAATGGAGGTAAGATTTTAAAACAATTTTTGTTGGTTTGTTTCCTACAAAACAGTGGATGGCATTTCCATAAAGACTCACCATGTCCTTTTTACACTGTTTCCCCAGGACCTGTTTTATGGTAGCCGCAGGGTGAAAATCTGCCTAGTGCATGCTTGCACTCCTCCGAGGAGGTTTGAAGGCAAGGGAACTGACCCTTGACCTAAAAGAAACTTGTTTGGGAAACAAATACCTCTTTGTTCTAACCCACCTCTCTGATTTATCAAATTATTATTATGCCATGTGTATTAGCAAAAAAGGTTATTTAAACAGAAGATCTATTTTGTCTTCTTCTGTATCTGTCTTTTCTCTTCATGCTTCATGCACATTCTCAATTCATGCATTCCAAAATTTCTCTTGATATGTAAGTCATGTGTATGTGTGTGCCAGGGTCAGTTAAGTCATTTTCTCCCAGTTGTCTCCAAGTTTGTAAAAAAATTAACAGTTTTCAACATCATAGGTAGAGATGAACTCTCCCAGTGTGGCCGGCAGCTCTGCGGAACTGCTTTGCAGCAGGAAAAGGCACTTGCTCAGAATGTGAGTCAGCTATGTCCTAGACCACAATGCTAAGTTCAGTCTGCATTTCCCAGGTCGGGCCTTCTGAATGAAAGAGGCAGTGATGGGCAGGGCTTGCGTTTTCATGCAAGCTGATGGACCATCACTAATCTCTAACCAGGCACTGAATTCGCCAAAGATTCATCTAGTAAAAAACAAAACAAACAAACAAACAAAAAACCCTGCAAACTGATTCTTAAGGGGGTCAATTTATATTTGTTGGGTAGTTATTTCTTAATATTTAGGATGTAAGTAATTCTTGGAAGAGATAGATGGATAGAGGATGCTATGTCAGGTAGTTACAAAGTCATGGGTTTATGGTGGGGTAGGAGGTACTCTTGGCATCAGAGGGCTCATAGGTGCTGTCCTGGTATCATTTCTGTTGCTGTGATAAAATGTCTTGACAAAAAGCAAGGTAAGGGAGAAATGGTTTATTTTAGTTTACCGTTCCAAGTTACAGTCTATCACTGCAGGAAAGTCACAGTGGTGGGAGCTTGAAGCAGCTAGTCATCACATCCATCATCAAAAGCAAAGAGAAATACATGCATCATGCTCACTGCACAGCTAGTTTGCTCTCTGTTCTTTATCAGTTCAGGGTCTCCTACTTAGGAAGTGGTGCCACCCACAGTGGACTGCGTCTTCTCACATCAGTTACTATAATCAAGACAATCCCAGGCCTACAGATGAATCTCTTCTAGATAAGCTCTCATTGAGGCTCCTAAATAATTCCAGATTCTGTCAATTTGACCATTAATCATCATAGGTGGTTTCTCTGAGATGGGTGACATTTGATCTGTGAGTCTAGAGCTACAGAACTTTAGTTTCAGCAGAAGCATTCTTGAAAGAAAGAAGAACTAGCATCTAACAAAAGCCCCAACACCAAGCATGAGAAACTTTTTTTGAGTTGTTGGTCAGAGTTGTCCAAGAGACTCCCCCAAACATTACATCCCATTGCCTTTGCTCCAGGTTGTCTGCCTGAGGTAGAAGGTAAGTCCCTTTTGGTGGAGAAAACACCATGTACTTTGGATGTGGGGCCTAGAGGCCCCTAAGCTGGAACTGACTTGTGTGCTTTCTCCCTGAGGACTAGTTTTGGTGGTAGCAGAAGGAGCCATGCAAGCTTCCAAACGAGAGAAGCTACCAACAGTTCTATCTAGCTATGATGCCTATACACTACAACAACCACGAGTGTGGCACTATAACCCTAAGAGTCCAGTATCAGTACACACATCTTCCAGGTAACACACAGCTCTCTACTTGGACTTCCGTGCTACTCAACAAGAAGGAAGTCATGAGTGCTTGGTACTGGAAACGTAGCCAACTACCCTGAGCTGGTGACTTCATGAAGCTTGGAGAAGAATGGTTCATAATCCCTGACTAAATATTTGTCCTCATACCTTACTGGAGAGACCTCGCTTTACAACAGACGAGACCATTACAGAAAACCACAACCCATCCGAATGGAGACTTGTGGAGTCCAGTCTCAACAGACACTTCTACAACACACCCCCATACCTAAGGCCCAGGGAACATTGCAGAAGAGGGGCAGAAAGAGTGTAAGAGCCAGAGGATCAGGGAGTGTGCCATGAGACTGTGTCTCCTAGTAAAGCCAGAATCTAAATTATAAAGTCTCACCAACATTACTGCCTAAACATGAGGTGAACTAGGACAATAGCAGTAGACAAAGAAAATGGGAAAAGCCCACAGTGCCTCAACCCTACACAAAGAACCTTGGGCAACTGAGGAAGGCTGAAAGAAGGAATAAGAGTCTTCCATAGGGAAGAGCACACCAATTGGTTATCTAGTACAAAGTCATCAGCCCTGAAAACCTACACATGAGTAACATTATACAGACTAAGCAGGTTCTGTTTTATGGCGTGTTATGGAATACCCAGGGGTCCAGGGATTTAGCTACTTCCGGTGTGGGATATCTGAGGGGAAAAAAATCCATGTACACTATGTTCTTATGTCTGTTAACTTTATTCCTCTAAGACAAAATTCTATCAATACAGCTGTAACTCCAACAGGCATTTAAGGCAGGAATAACTCCAGATCCACCAAGCTCTTTACTCATCTACTTTATTTCTCTGGGATGAGATCATGTCCACATAGCTTCAGTTCCATCCAGCTCCCTAGCTCATAGTCCTGCTAGTGACTGAACTCTTATTCTTCGGCCTCATCTTCGTCCTCTGTATCTTCTCTCTCCATCTCTACTGCTCTCTACTCCTAACACTCAGAAAACTCTACCCGAGATCTTCTTACCCTCTATGGAACTTCTGTCTTCCTCTCTTCTCTCTCTCCATGCTGTTCTGTCCATTTCTACAGAAAATGCCTGCCCTTTCTTTCCCTGGGCATGAGTTTCCCTGCCTCCTCGGGAATGTTATTCTACATCTCACCTTGATACATATAAAAACCTCTTTTGTTCTCAGTCCGTTGCTCTGGAGAGCTGCTAGGCCTCAGGTCAGGGGGATGGTCTGAGCTTCATTTGCGCAAGAAGCAAAGCTATGCTTCTCCTGCCAGCTTGTCTGTGCTTACATGACCTTACCCAGGAACTGACTACAGCAGGCAAGTTACCTAGACGTTCAGCAAGTCTGAAAATATCTGTCCACACAAGAACGTCATAGTAAAAGATGGCTAGGATATTAAAGGCTGAATAGCACCAAATATCCATAATAAATGGCTTGCCTCTTGACAGACCCTTGGTCGGTCAAAGTATAGCTTTAATACACATCTCTATGATGTACTCTTGTGGCCCTCAAGAGTGTGTGTGTGTGTGTGTGTGTGTGTGTGTGTGTGTGTCAAAGAGAGACAGAGACAGAGACAGAGAGAGACAATGAGAGACAGAGACAGAGAGACAGAGAGAGAGAACAATGAAAAAAGTAGCTGTGAATTTGAAAGAAAGCAAGGAAAGGTATATGGGAGGGTTTAGAGGGAGAAAAGAGAAGGAAGAAATAATGTGATTATATTATAATCTCAAAAATAAAAAAAATAGAACAGAGGACCTTCAGAGATGGAAGTGGATAAATAACTTGTCACATAGCATGAAGACCAAAGTTCTAATTCCCAGAACCCATATAACAGACACACGGCACAAGTGTCTGTAATCTTCAGTTCTTATGGGAAGATGGGAGACAAAGACAGGAGGATCCCCAGAAACGCATGGATCCAGCTTGCCTGGTATACTCAGCAGCAAAAGCGACTCTGTTTCAGACAAGGAAGGCAAGGACCAAGGTTCTCTAACAGTGTCTCATGAATATGCTTACATTTGGATACAGGGATGGTGCACATATATTGTGCAGAGAGAGCAAGAGAGAGTGGGGAGTAGGTAGATATGCTTGAGGGTAAATCAAGAAAAGCAAAATAAAACTTTCATTTAATTTAACATTTAACTAATATATAATTTTTTTTTCAAAGCAAGCTGTCATATTTTGCCTGGAGACAATGGACAAGAAAGCACTGTAGGGAATTGGATAAGAGACTTAACTGAGGGCTAGACTTTTCAGGGCCTCATAAGCTATATAGTAAGGGTATTTGCCTTCATTTTTAGTGAGATGGGGAGCCATTGGAGGTTTTGAAAGACAGAAGATGCATGATCTGACAGGTTTAAAAGAGTCACTGTGACTGCAAGGGGAGTATGGGTGAAATAAAGCAAGTGAGTTTGTTATTGTAGGTTAAGCCTCAAATGAATGATGTCATAGACCAAGGTTGATAAGGGTGGTAACTTGTTATTAATACATTCTGAGCTCTTAATTTTTAACACTTTTTATTTTTGAGTTTATAATATAACTACATCATTTCCCTTTCCTCTCTCTAAACCCTCCCATGTTTCCCACTTGTTTATTCTCTTTCAAATCCATGGCCTTTTTTTCTTTAATTGTGTGTATGTGTGTATTCCTAAACCCAGTCTGCATAATGTTACTTGTATGTTTATATTTTTAGGACTGACCATTTGGTGTTGGATAGCCCCAGAGAAAATTCTTTTTTCCACATTCAGCCCTTCCCATTGCCTGTAGTTCTTTGTGTAGAGTTGAGGCCTCTGTGAACTTTGCCCTTCCAAAGTAGCATGTTTATTGGTGCTGTCCTTGTCCAGGTCATGTTTAGGCAGCCATGTTAGTGAAACTTGATGAGTACAGCTATTCTGAAGCTTTTTAAAAGCAGATATGACAAGACATAGTATCTGGGTATGATAGATGGGAGTTGGGTGGGAGAAAATGCATGGAGTCTAGTACCATACTAGGTTTAATGACACTACTCACTGAGATATTGAGCTGAGAAATACTCAGGAAGAAAGAAGAAAGAATGGAGTTTGAAACTGTTGGCTATGAAATGTCTAACAGGCATTCCAGTGCAGACATGCAGAAAACAGAGGAATACATGCACCAGAGTTCTAGGAAGAGGTGTCCACATATATTGCATTAGATCAGACCACCAAAAGATGTCAGAGTAGAGCCCAAAAACAAAATGCAGGGCAGTTCAGTATTGGAGACCAGGAATCTAGCAAAGGGAGATGGGAGAGGGGAGGCTGGGCATGAGAAGCATGCAAACAACAGCAAAAATGGAAACTTTCTTCTCTGAACACCAAGAGAAGAAAGCCTATATAGGAAGCAGACCTTCAAGCACTACTGTGAAATGAAGACTATAGAGGATTGGATTTGGTCTTATGGAAGTCCTTGGTGCCTATGATCAGAGCAGCTTCAGCTCCAATGCACTGCTTGATTAAAGGAGTTCTTATAATTGGTCTTAGTTTCTCAGTGAAAGGAAAATTAAAATTGTCTTGTGAAAACTAAGGAGAAAAGCAGAGGCTTTAGAGTTCTGTAAATAGAAAAGCCATATCATAGTAATCTAAAGAACAAACCCACTTGGAAACACAATAGGACTTTGGATAAACTAAGAATTCTCTTGGAAGCTAAGGTTATAAATTTTAAATGGAAATGCTATGCATTGCATAGTCTTCTAAGCTGCTCAGGTGAGTGGAAGCAGAGAACAGGATTTAAGCAAAATCAGTGTTTAACTATGGTGGCAAGGGTGCTGGGGCTTTTGAGATGAGTATGAAGGGGTGATTATAAGGCAGAGATGTGGATAGGTTGACAAGGGAGAAATGATAATATCAAAGATCAGTAGGATCAAAGACATTTTTTAAATTGAGATGTAAGAAAGAGTAACTGAGAAAGGCATGGGTATGGCTCTAAGTTCAAATTTTGGTGAGGACTCTCTTGGTAGTGACGACGTAGGGTACAATGGATAGCCACGGTGAATGGCCACAAAGGAAATTATAAAGGGAAAAATCATTTGATTAAGGAGGTCACAGAATGAGAAGTTTGGGGGACTCACATCTTGAGTTCTTTGTAATTACCAAGAACAAATGTGAGGAAAAGGAAGGGCAAGAAAATCTCCAAAGAACTGTGGCATGGCCAGGAGGAGCTGAGGAACATTGGAGGAGTGAGGCAGTATTCTCTCATGGAAAAGTGTCCAAGAAATGAGCCTGGGTTAGGGAATAAAAGACTTCAGTCTAGAAGTAGCACCAAAGATCAAAAAAGCCAAACAATAAGGTAAGTACTCAGGCTGTTGGAGGAAAACCAGAGAAGACAGTGAAATAATAGCCATGCCCCAGAGAGTCACCCAGGCTTATGTCAGGACCAGAAAGAGCAGCCAGTACACAGGGAAGATGCAGAAGCTACTGATGGCAGACCCTGGTTCCCAGAGGACACTCCAGGGGAGAAGTGGGGGAAAGAACTTAGACCAGGGCATAAGCAGAGTCTCTGGGATTATAGATCTGTAAGATTCTGGTTGCTGTAGGGCAGGCCATGGAGAGCTCTGGCTTCCTGCTTCAGTGTTGGGTACAAACAGGAATGAAAGGTGAGACAGTCTGACGAGGTTGGAAAGTTACATGTTCTATCCCAAGCCAGCTACTTGGGAACTACTGATTCTGGTAATGAGGTAAGGAGGGTTGAAGAAGGACCAGTGGTGGCTGCAGCTGCACTGTAGAGGACAATGGGAAGGGTTTGGCAGGAGGTGGAGAGAGATAGGCTTTTGCTTCAATATTGTCCATTTGTTGAGGGCAGCCATAAGGTTTTCAGAAACTACTTCTTCAATTGCCGTGACCTGCTTTCAATTAGAAAATCACCATGTGCAGAATAGGTTCTTTGCCCAAATGTATTTAGAAATTACTGGGTGGGTTGAAAGCGTCAACAAGCACTGTTTTCATGGCAAACACGTCACATTTACATTATAAAAGAGCTGGTATATCCTCTCCTTGGATTCAAGGCTCCCAGTCTTTAAATAGCTTTGGCTGTCTCTGAGGGAGATCACAGTTGGAGCAAACTCTACATTACCATGAAACATAACTTGGAAATAATATTTTTCTTTGCTCACCACTGAACATTTTGAACTTGGGAAGCTCACACTGCCTGCAGAGTAGCTCTCCCCTGCAGGGCAATCCTAGCTTATTTGTGAACCAGTACTTGTAAAGGACACATTCCCCACTTTTTTTTTTCTTTTTTTTTTTTTTTTTGCATTATAACCAAACTCAAAGACCACTCATTATTTACTCATTTATTATAAATTCTGTTTTCTTGCTCTTTTCATGTCAAAGTATTCACTTTAAAATAATTGACCAACTGATAATTTTTATAGAGGAAGAACATGATGTCTTAGTGACTTGCCCTGTAGCTGTGATAAAATACCCTGACTGAAACAGCTTAAGGGAAGAAGCGTGTATTTTGGCTCTAAGCTCAGGGATGAGGCCATCATGACAGAAATCACAGCAGTAAGAGCCTGAACAGCTGGTCACATTGCATCTGCAGTCAAGAAGGAGAGAGTGATGCAAGCTGCTACTCAGCCAGTGCAGGGGATGATGTCGCCTACCTTCAGCGTGGCTCAGAAGCCAACCTAATCTAGATCATCTCTTGGAGGCAAGCCCAGAGGCTTGTCTCCTAGTGGATTCTATATCTGTGAATTTGACAGTCAATGTAAATCACCACGCCTCCTTTGGATCATTGTCGTGGAACTACTAAAACGTTTTCTTATTATAGACGGTCATGAAATAGATTCACTTGGTCATCTTAAAATCCAATTCGTTTTTCTGAATGCCTGGGTGCCTTTTGGGGTTGTGAAATAAAATTTGTTGACCTTGTTTCTCCTAAATGTAATCTCATATTTCAAAAATGTCCTTTACAAACATATAAAACATTGATTGATTTGATGGCATTTGGGTCTAAAATTACTTCTTTGATTTGCAAGAAAACAAGGCCTTGTTTTTGAAAGTGTCTGACCTAATGATTTTCCTTCAGAAAAAAAGGCAAATTCAAAATTTGAAAAGAAGTATAGATTTCATTCTGACCTGCTCCAGAATGAGTGTTTAGAGCCATGAGGATGCCCTATATAAGGATTTCAGAAAAAGAACAGGTACTGAGATGAATAAATCTGATCTGGGTACCACTGTGCACATAGTCCAGCTGAGGGAAGTATATGCTGAACCCCACTGAGTTAGCTGTACACTTAGGGAGATGGAAGGAGGAAGAGCTTGAAATTTACAGAGAACAGAGGTGTTTGAACTAGATTGTGATAGATAATTAAGAATTCATCATCTGTTTTCGATAGAAATTAACTATTTATCACCTAATTTTAGATAGAAATAAGATAGAGGACATTAGGAAGAGAACTCAGAAGTGGGCAAGTGTCTTGAGTATGTAGGCACAAATAAAGCATCTTTGGAGCCCCTGAGATCAGTAAGTGGCCAAAAAGAAGTCCCTTGGTGACTTGGGTCATTACATATGGAAAAGATTTGTATACTCATTTGTTGCAGTGTGAAGGATTGAACTGAAGGCCTTGTATGTGCTTAGCAGGCTCTCAACCATTGTGCTACAATTCAGCCCAGGAAACAAGCTATCTGAGGTTCCTAGACCTCCACCTTTGACAGATTCACAGAGAATAACATGTTTATTTTTCCAAAATGTTATAGAGAACATTCACTTTTGTTACTTATGTACCAAGAGACATTCACAGATCAGGCTGTTCTAGTGAATTAATAATGGGATTGAGCATTTCTCACAATGAGTCTAATTTATCTGGTGGGTGTTTCTGTAAAGGAAGACTTTACACCTGCTCAGTGCTGTGTTCTTCCAACTATAATACAGTGACTATTAGCATTTTCTAAAAAATGAATTCTCCATTCTTTGGTGAGTGGGGACCATGGAATATAGCAGAGAGAAAGAAAACAGCAAGGTAGTGTAGTAATAAGAGTGAAAGGTGAAGGAAAGACCTAAGAAGGGCTTACTTCCTAGTGGGAACAGTTAGGAGCTTTTGTGGAGGGGAATGTGGGGAGCATTATTTGATTACCGCCCATCACCAGGGGAAGCCAAGGTAGGAACACAGAATGGGATCTTGGAAGCAGTAACAGAAGCAGAGGTTATGGGGGAATGATGTTTACTGGCTTCTTCTCCATGGCTTGATTTCAGCTGGGAACTTTGACTAGAGTCACATTCCTTACCCCCATAAGAGAGTCTTAAATATTTCTGAGGCTGATAATGTGTCATGTGTGAGGCACCAGCATCCCTTGTGGTAATTTGTATATAATTGGCCCCCATCATTTTATAGGGAGTGGCACTATTAGGAGGTGTAGTCTTGTTGGAGGAGGCATGGTCTTGTGGAGGAAGTGTGTCACTGTGGATTCAGGCTTTGAGGTCTCATATATGCTCAAGATACCACCCAGTGTCTCAAACCACTTCCTGATGCCTGCAAGTCAAGATGTAGGCCACTCGACAGCAAAGTTGCCAGCACCTTCTCTGCCTGCACATCATCATGTCACACCATGATGGTAATGGACTGAACCTCTGAAAATGTAAGCTGCCACCTCAGTGAAATGTTTTCCTTTATAAGGTCCCGTTTTCTAGGTAGCCCCCCTGGAGTTGTGTAGCAGTCTAGTCATCTTTGTTTTACATCTAGTATCGTCCTATGAGTGAGTACATACCGTGCTTGTCCTTCTGAGTCTGGGTTACCTCACTCAGGATGATTTTTTCCAGATCCATCCATTTGCCTGCAAACCTCATGATGTCATTGTTTTTCTCTGCTGAGTAGTACTCCACTGTGTATATGTACCATATTTTCTTTATCCATTCTTCAGTTGAAGGGCATCTAGGTTGTTTCCAGGTTCTGGCTATTACAAACAAAGCTGATACAAACATAGCTGAGCAAATGCCCTTGTGGTATGATTGAGCATACCTTGGGTATATGCCCAAGAGTGCTATAGCTGGGACTTGGGGGAAATGGATTTCCAATTTTCTAAGGAAGCGCCATATTGATTTCCAAAGTGGCTATACAAGCTTGCATTCCCACCAGCAGTGGAGGAGTGCTCACCTTGCTCCACATCCTATCCAGCATAAGCTGTCCTCTGTGCTTTTGATCTTAGCCATTCTGACAGGTGTAAGGTGGTATCTCAGAGTCATTTTGATTTGCATTTCCCAGATAATTAGGGATGTTGAACAATTCCTTAAATGTCTTTCAGCCATTTGAACTTCCTCTGTGGAGAATTCTCTCTTTAGTTCTATAGCCCATTTCTTAATTGGACTGTTGGGCATTATGATGTCTAAATTCTTGAGTTCTTTATATATTCTGGATATCAGCCCTCTGTCAGATGTGGGGTTGGTGAAGACCTTTTCCCATTCTGTAGGCTGTCTGCTTTGTCTTGTTGACTATGTCCTTTGCTCTACAAAAGCTTCTCAGTTTCAACAGGTCCCATTGATTGATTGTTTCTCTCAGTGTCTGTGCTACTGGTGTTATATTTAGAAAGTGATCTTGGTGCCAATGCGTTCAAGAGTACTTCCTACTTTCTCTACTATCAGGTTCAGAGTAGCTGGATTTATGTTGAGGTCTTTGATCCACTTGGATTTAAGTTTTGTGCATGGTGACAGATATGGATCTATTTGCAGCCTTCTACACATTGACATCCAGTTATGCCAGCACCATTTGTTGAAGATGCTTTCTTTTTTCCATTGTACAGTTTTGGCTTCTTTGTCAAAAATTATATGTTCATAGGTGTGTGGGTTAATGTCAGGGTCTTCAATTCGATTCCATTGGTCCACATGTCGGTTTTTATGCCAGTACCAAGCTGTTTTTATTACAGTAGCTCTATAGTAGAGCTTGAGGTCAGGGATTGTGATGCCTCCAGAGGTTGTTTTATTGTACAGGATTCTTTTGGCTATCCTGGGTTTTTTGTTTTTCCATATGAAGTTGAGTATTATTCTTCCCAGATCTGTGAAGAATTGTGTTGGTAATTTGATAGGAATTGCATTGAATTTGTAGACTGCTTTTGGTAAGATCTTCATTTTCACTATGTTAATCCTGCCTATCCATGAGCATGGGAGATCTTTCCATTTTCTGACATCTTCTTCAATTTCTTTTTTCAGGGACTTAAAGTTCTTGTCATATAGGTCCTTCACATGCTTAGTTAGAGTAACTCCAAGGTATTTTATAACATTTGTGGCTATTGTAAAGGGTGATGTATCTCTGATTTCCTTCTCAGCCTGTTTGTCTACTGTATATAGAAGGGCTACTGATTTTTTTCAGTTGATTTTGTATGAAGGTTTTTATTAGCTGTATCAGTTCCTTGGTTGAATTTTTGGGGTCACTCATGTATACTAACATGTCATCTGCAAATAGGGAGAGCTTGGGAAGTCAGTAGCAATTTTAATCCCTTGGGCCAGTCTCTAGATTCTCCTTTATCATAACCTCACTGCAACAGGTTGAGTGATGAAATTGGGAAAGTTCCCCAAGCTTTGGCAACCAGAAACTTCTGTTATCTGTGATGCTTTTAAAAAAGTCAAGTTCCTGGAACCACCTTCAGGCTTTCTGACCCAGTAGAACTGCAATTGAGTTTAGGAATATTCATGTTTATCCAGCATCCCATGTTCACAGTAGATGGAATATTTTAAAGAAACTGATGTAAAAATTCTAGGAAAAAAAGTTTGTTTACTCAGTAATGTCAAGCCAGAAGCTGCCCAACCAATTAATAAAACCTTGGATTCTCATCTGAGAGAAAGCTAAGATGCCCATTTTTAGCTCCCTAGGGTCTTTGAGATACACTACAGTTTGAACTTGCTTATATCATCTTGCGCCAAATAAAAATGGAATATAAGCTTTGAGCTCATGTTGGATGTGGTATGGAGGATCAAAGCTGTAGATCGTTCTGGCTTGAGTGCTTTTGCAATTGTAGCAGTCAGGCTCAGAGCCTCCACCTCTAGCTGCTCTCTCATCACTGTGACCCGTGACTTGGTAGCAATGCCCCTGGGTAAAAATCACTCCACCTTCCCAAGCCTCCCATCCTCCCTCTGCTTCCTCCCTTCTCCTGCCTCAAGGGACAGCTGTGATGCAGGAGAAGGTGTGTGAACCATAATCACGATACTCAGTGGTACCGTGATCTCAGGCCATTGCCTTGCTTTCCCAGTCTCTGTCCTCTCAACTGTAAATGGGGATGACATTTGTAGCCTGAGGCATTGCTGTGATGATGGGGCAGTGTGGCAGGGTACAGGGTATTCTACATGACCTGCTGTGTGTTATCTGCTGTTCAGACCATGATGAACTCTGTTCTACCACGAAGTGGTGTATTAATGATGTACTCTTTGGAGTCAGAATGAGGGGCCAAATTTTAGGTAAGAGGTTGAATGCCAAAAACAGCTTTTGGATTTTTGCTAAAAGACTTAGTTCTCTCTATGCTTGGGGATATTATGCCAAGACTATGGTGGATGCCTGAAACCAAACCCTGCTGGCTCTCTTCTTTGTTATAATATGCTACCTACATTGCTATAAGAAAGTTTTGTTTGCAAATTAAACCACAGTAAGATGTGAACAACAAAAATAGTAAGTAGAACAATTCTGATCAAATACTATAAGAGATGTTACAAAAACTCTTTATTTGATGAATGTTTCACTTAATATGTGTGGGACATGGGTCACTGAAACTCCAAAAAGCAAAATGTTGGGGAACAGAAAACTATAGCATTAGCTTCTGAATGATAATGGTAATGTTTAATTGTGCCATTTAATGTTCTTCCTTTTGAATTTCCCTTTGAAATAACCAACACACATGCACAAGTACACAAATAGACAGCAGACACAGGGACACACACACACACACACACACACACACGCGCGTGTGTGTGTGTGTGTGTGTGTGTGTGTGTGTGTGTGTGTGTGTGTGTTTGTGCACTCATATTCTTCCAGGGCTAGAGCAGGAAAGAGTCAACCCAAACCCTGAAATCATTCTTTCTGAAGAATGCAAGACGTACACACCTCTGAAATCTCAGGATCTATTGGGTTCCTTTTATATAGTTGGAGGTAACCAGTGTTAATGAAATGAAATGAAAATTGTGTTGTCCTTAAACATGGTGATATATGTGTCGTTTACATAGAAAAAATATATTATTACAAAACATTTTTCATTCTTTTCCTTTTTTTTTTAAATGTACAATATAGGCTGGGGAGAGGCTCCGAGGGTAAAGTGTCTGTTGTCCTAATGTGAGGTCCTAAATTCAGATCCCTAGTACCCACTTTTTATTATTTTTCTAAAGCTGGGCATGGTGGCACACATCTGTAACCTAGATGGCACACATCTGTAACCTAGCACTGGGAAACAGGCAAAGATCCTGAGGGCTCGTTGGCTAGCCAGTCAAGCCAAAACAGTGAGCACCTAGTTTTGCGAGAGACCTTATCTTAAAAACTAAGGTAGAAGTCTATAGAGGAAGAAGACACTCAAAGTTGGCCTCTGGCCCTTCCAGAAATGCATGGGTGAATCAGCACATGCACTATATGCTAAAACTGTGTATAGAGAACTTGTTATATATGTGCCAAAAGCTTTTTGTGGATGGTAGAATTAGAGATCATTTAAAACTATTGCTTACTTTTAGTCTATCCAATTTAATGTACTTCTGTAGTAAACAAATATGCCTTACAGATTGTGTTAGTTGGGGCTCCTATTCTTTTTAAAAACCCATGGCGGTGTCTCACATGCCATAGGATGTGTGAAGGCCAGAAGATAACCAGCAGAAGTCCATTCTTATTTCAGCTCTGTAGCTCCCAGATATTGAACTCAGATCCTCAGGCCTAGCAGCAAACACCTTTGCCCGCTGAGCCATTTTTCCGGCCCAGGGTCTTTATTCTCTAGCTGAAGAACTAAAAATATTTTCCCTGGAGAATTGTGGGCTTTGTGGGCTACCCTCCTCTTTGCTGATAGAGCTGCGTGCTCTTGCATCCTGACTTCATGTCTTTCAAATGGCCTCAGGCTTGAACACTAGCCTGTGGGTACCCCAAGGAATACTTGAGGGGCAGTAAAGAGACCTATCCCTCTAGAAGCAGGCACTGTCCCTGCCGTTTAGTGCCCTCTGTGAGGCTTTTCCTTTCCCACTGTTCACAGGCCAGTAGAATTTCTCTTAAGGAAGTAGACTTTCTTGAGACATTCTGTGATGGAAAAGAATGTGTTACATTCGCTTTTTTTTTTTTTTTTCAGAGTTAACACACTTTCCTCTTTCCCTCTATTTATTTTCCTAAGTGGATCTAGAGTGATTTCTTTCTTTGTGACCCTTGCTCAGAATGGCCCAGTCACCCTCACCTAGGAGCTTCGGAAGGTTAGATTGATGAATTGGGCCACTGCTTATTAATCAGGTGTTTGCTCTGTATGGCATTAATCACTCAGCCCACACATCTGGGTTAGATTCATTAGTGTCCTCTCCGATAGCACTCCTCTCCCCGCCCAGCTTGCTCTCTGTGGCATTCATTAAAATGCCATCATCGCTTTGGTCTCTGGCTCCCCTTCTCCCAGTCTCTTGCCTCCCTAGTCATGTGCTGTGTTTGCCCTCCTGGGTGTAGGGAGAGATCACTAAGATGTTATTAAGCCGAACATTTAATTACAGGGCCTCTGATGGCCTTTTTGACAGGTTTCCTTTTAGATCCTTGGACCGTCTGGAAGCTGCGTCTCAGGATTTGTGTTCTGTGCTGAGCCAAATGGCAGCCCCCAGGGGTGCAGACGACCTCAGCATGTTGCTGAGCATCTGTGTGCAGGGCTTTCTCAGTAGGACAGCTCTACTCATCAGTCACTGCTCCCCACCTAGCTAGGGATCTCCTGCTGGTAACAGACCTTGCCCCCTGGTCCCCAGCCAGCTCCTTCTCAATGTACTCACTCCTCATTTCCCACAAAGACAGCTTCAGGCTCAGTGCACGTCAGTGTTCTGGCCTTTAAACCTTCAATTAGTCACTCCTCAGTACATAGAGACTACCTATTATGTGCCAGGTTCTGGACTAGTCACCAGGACATAATAATAAGTCAAAGATACACAGTTCTGACCCCCTATATCTTTCATTGTAGCAGGGAGGACATGTAAAGGCAGAACAAATGATCAGATGTGTCCTCAAGTATAAGAAGTTCTGTAAGGGGACACAAGAAGGCAGACACAAAATTTGCCAGATATGGGTGGTCATACCCAGCATTATCAGCGTTGTCTGGAACCCTCAGACCCTGTCCCCATCAACTTTAGTCTGGACTCATTAGACACTCCAGGAGATTCTGGGGCCCACACCAGTCTGGATAACACTGGTTTGGGCTGTGTCTGTGTGATGGGAAAGGAGAAGTCACTACCCACAGAGTGTGAAGAAACGTAAAGTCTACAAAAGGCATGGCTCATCCAAGAAACTGAATCCAGACCACAGTAGGCCAAGTAACTTCAGGCCTGTGCTGCAGGAAGAGCAGCTGTCTTCCTGTCAAGGGATTGAGTGCTGTCAGCCTTGCTTGAGGGGTCTTCTTCACTTCAGGAAAGAACAAAGCAAATAAGAGAGAGAAATTCAGCGGATGGAGGGGTGACAGCCAGGAGCAAGGGAGGAAGCTAGAGGAATCTGTGCTCCATGGCAGGCTATCTTGCGACCTTTCACTACTGGACAGAGGGAATATCAGGAAGAAATAGCTAGGAAGATGGATTTTTAAGCTCCTCATCTGCAGAGAAGGTAGCATGGTAACTCACAATGCTGTGTGGGGATCCTCACTCTCAACCCTGATGCTGTAGAAAACACCTCAGTTCTCAGCCTGTCGGTCATGAATATGTCAATCTGGCCAGTCAGGCGTCAGTCCTTCCCAGTCTTCCACACTCTTTTATTGATGGTACTTCTTTGTTGATTGTTTACTGTGTCAGTTCCCAGATAGATAGGTTGTGTTTTGTAGAGGTAAGGCTCCCGAAAACACCTTGACAAAGATGAAGGGTTGTCAGGGAGCAAGGCAAAGAAGGTGAGATTCTGATCAAATAAATGGGTATGAGCTAACTCTGAGGATTGATCCAGCTTGACCAGGAAACCTTGAGAATTTGCTTTAGAAAGATATTTACCATGTTTGTATAAGTGGCATGAGATTAGACCAGCAGTTTTCAAATGACAGGAGGTATTTAGTAATATCTCGATGTAGTTTTGTTTACTATACCTGGGTGGACAGAGAAATTCCCTGCCATTCAGTGGGTAGAGGCTAAGGCTGCTTTTAACATCCTCCAAGGCATGAGTTGCCCAGAGCAGAGAGTTTTCTGGCATACCGTCAGCAGTGCCAATGCTGAGGAGCCCTGCGCTAGATCCTGTGAAAAACAAATATCCCCAAAGTATAGGATATTGTTTGCCACCAAGAGCAGATACAGCCATACTGATGACACACTTTAGCCCTATCATCACAGGGAGCAGATGAAGAGGTAAGGTCAAGTCCACTCGTAATTCTAGCTTGTTTTAAGTCTCACTGAAATCAGTCACTGTTTACTACTCTCCTCTCCTGCTTGCAAGGCACTAGGCAAAGCAAGACAGGGAGACATAAGGGAATATAAAAGGTGGTTTGCACCCTCATGGAGCTTCTAACTTGACGACAGAGTCCTACTTATGTAAAATAGAGTGAGTGACCAGAGCCTTGCATAGAAAATATGTCTTAGAGGTGCTGTAATATGGGGGAAACACATCTAAACCCTATATATGTACATTTTCACTTTGATGTGCTGTGAAGAAGAATATGGATTTGGGAAGAGTGAGGACCAGGTTTGAGTCTCCATTTCCTTCTTCATACATGGAGAACAAATAAAATCATCTAAAATGGTTCAAATAGCCCATGGCACATAGTGCTCCATTAATGGTAGAGACTATTATTTAGAGAAAGCCACTCTTCTTAGTATATTAATTTTTCAAAACTTTAGTTTTTCTAATTTTTAAAAGAGAGTAAAATGATAGAAACTTTGAAAGATAAAGTGATAATATGCAAAGTACTTGATTAGCGGATGATAGACTCACATACACTAAGTTTTCTTACATTAGAATTTAGTCCACAGACTCTGGATTCTGTACACAGTTATGTGAAGTCTGGACTTAAATGTTAAGATCCCTAAGATCCCTCATCTTCGTTGTCAGAAATGCTCACATCTGTGCCTCTAATGGAGATAGAAGGAACAAGAGCAAACTAGGCTTGGGGGAGGTCTGTGTTTGCATAAAGGAAGTACTTTAGGTGCATGTAAGTAGAGAATTTCTCTTCTCAAACCTGGAGAGTCTAGAAAGTAAAACTGACCTAGAGATGCATGAATTAGATAAAATTCAATCATTTGACTGGATTACATCATTGAGACAGAAGGTGAAGAGACAGGAAGGCGGGCCCAGGACTCTATACCTGCCCTTCAGGATCATGCAGAAGAAAATAAACACCCAAAGATACCTGGGATACTTAGAGAGGTGCGTGGGATGGCTGTTTTCAGGGAAAAATATTGGATCCTGGTGGCTTCAGAAGGTGGCTTTTTATGAAGACCACCCAGCCACTTGTCATGATCATAGACATTCTCCTCTTAGAAGACATGGAAAACCAGTGTCTCGGAATTAACATTCTGGTTTAGCCAAGGGTCTCTTTGAAGATATTCAGCCACAAGGAAGTGATAGAATTCTACTTTTGTGTCCTTGATACCTTTTATCTTCACAGTCTGGTGGGAGGATCCAGTGGCCGAGTGTATAACACATACACTTAGCCTCTAACCATTAATACCACTCATTCTCTCACCTACTGGGAGGGCAATGCAGTCCTCCTGGCTGCCCTGGTCTCCCTTCCTGGTGATGGAAATTTCCATTATTGACAGGGAAACTGCAGGCTAATGGCACAGATGAATTGTAAATTTTGACAACCCCGACAGGTAAATATTGGCTTTGCACAAACAAGTTTCTATAAATAACCCGTCTGCAGGAGAAACTCCACAGATGGCAGCAGGGCTGCCCAAGCGTTGATTTTTCCCAGGATGCTCAGTGCAGAAAAGCACAGCTGTCAGCTTTGCTGCCCTTGCTGGAGCCAAAGCCCCTCTGCTGTGATGCAGCAGACTGCCCATGCCCCAGGGACCTGGCAGGCAGACACAGGACAGGTAGAGATCAATCATTCTGTAACCTCCCTCCAGCGCCTTCCATTCCTCAGTTCCAGAGGGGTTTCTTAAAAATGTCACTTCTTCAGGCTTTACATTCAAAGTGAGAAGTTGTCTGCTCTGGGGATTTATTGGCCTCTCTTAATTAAAGTCGACCTTATTGAAAAGAAAACGAGGAGGAATGAGACATAGTCATTGTGGACTGTGCACCATATGGCTGGATTGCTAAAAACAGTCTTTTCAAAGACTCTGAAAAGAATGGCGGGCTATTGTATGTGGTGCATGGTAGACTCCAACCCAAGGGATGCATTGGGGTATGAAGCTCTTCTTGTCAGAGTCATTGCAGTGAAAAGATTTGCCCAGTGGCCATGCCACTCCATCTGCAAAGCTGGGGAGAGTGTGGCAAGCCATGTTAGCCAAAATAGAGAAGCATCTTCATGCCTGTGTTAAGAACCCCAAACTGGAATAAAGCTGACTGAAACGGTCGGTCTCTGAGTGAGCTTGCTGGGAGACACACAGGCTGATGGTAAAGTAAACACAAAGTTCTTTATTGAGGCCAGTTTCTGTCTTGGGTTATATATCTTCCCCCACCCCCATGTCCATTTTCTGCTTCGGATTCTTTCTTTGGTTCGTGGGTCAGGTGTACTTTATCATAAGCCCCTTCAAGACCTTTAGAAAGCAGGCAAGGTCTGAAGCAAGTGAGTTTGGAGATGTCCAAGGTAACAATAATAACCAGAGAATGTCCCCTACCGATGCTGTGCAAAAAAGTACATGGTGGCCATAGACACTGAGCTTTCAGACACTGTGGAGAGAAAATTGGGAGCAAAGCAGTGCTGAGAACTGGAGCAGGAAAGAACCCACGGACAGTGGAGTAATAGTGGTACCATGCCAGGAAGACAGGAGGACAACACCGGCATTGGAGAGTGTAGCGAGCTCACACTCTGAGCTCACTCAGTGTCCACTCCTGGGCACTCAGTGCATGCTTTCTTTCTCTTCTGTTGGGGGTACACTTGCTGGTTGTAGCTCCATGTTCAAGAGGACTAACATCATCAGCCTTTGGACTTTCTCTTTGAAAGACACATTTCTATGTACGAGGACCTGTTTTTTCCATAAAAGCTGTGGAAAAAGTCACACACAAGGCTATGTCTTGTGCTTCCTGACTATTTTCCATAGTGTGTGGTATCCAGCAAGTAACAGATACGTATGTGTGGGAAAGAAGTAACTTTAATGAGTCTTAGTTATTAAGGAATCTAACTTCCATATTGAAGAAGCAGCCAGAGAAGTGTGCACATTAAAATGAGAGCTTGATATTCAACACTAGATTCAAGCAAGATGCTGAGCGTAGAAACATGAATCATCGTCCATTAAACATGTGAAAAGAAGAGGCTAACAGGAGGCCCTCACAGTATGATGAAAAGTGTGTGGGGCTTTGAACTCAAGCTGCTTTCATTGTGAAGTCTGCTCTCTGCAATGTGAACTGGTAGACTTTAGTCAAGTTTGACTCTCTTTGACTTCTTCCTTTTTATAATATAGGTAATAATAAATGCACTCTCCAGTTTGCCAGATCCAAGAAGTAGTATAAGGTAAAGATGCAAACAAGGACCCAGGAACTGCATTGCCAGGTTCAGATCTCCACTCTGATGTACACAACAGGGTGATTTGTAGCAAATGATGTTATCTTTGTGTGCCCAGTTTTAAAATGGGGTAAAAGTGGTGTGTGGCTTGGTGGTAGAGCATGGCCCTGGGTTACATCCCAAGCACAAATAAGTAAATGCATAAAGTAGCTGTAAATAGTAGTTAGTGTGCCATTCTTTGAACACTGTGAATTTTAAGTGTTTCACACATGCTTGTGAGTATGTCAGGTAGCACTGAGTATACCCTGCCTCACTCCCTTCTTCTCCACCACAGTGGTGGAGTCCCTTCTTCTCCACAATAAGACACAGTTGAACTATTTGACTGAAGCTAGTGTACTTCAGTTATTCAAGATGGTAGAAAAGTATTCCAATTATTTGCTCATTCACTCTAAGTTTCATATATAGTAATTGTACCTTTAGTCCTATGTTGGGACCTAGGGTAGAAATAGAATTTTAAATCCATTCATATTGGCAAAAATCAATGAAAGAAAATTGGTGATGCTAGCAATTAAGCAATAGTGTGTTTATGAATGAAGATCAAGATACAGATGGGAATAGCACAAACAGGAGGAAAGCAATTAGCCTTGTGCTACAACCAGCACTGTGGCTAAGACAGTGCCTACAGGAAGGAAGGGAGGGGAAGGAAGACTGAGTTTATCCAAACACCAATGTTACTTTGAGCTTCTTTGGTATTACAAATAGAAGAGAAGGTATTGTTGGCAATCTCACAACCTCTCAGGCAAAGTGATTATGTGACAAAGAATGCATATGATGAGATAACTGGCTAGTTAGTTTCTGCTCCAAAAATAAAATACCACAGTCTGCGTACTTTATAAGCGATAGAAATGTATTTCTCCAAGTTCTAAGGCTCCAAAGTCTAAGAGCAAGGCAACAGCAAGTCTGGTGTCTCCTCAAGAATGAGCTTTCCTTTTCCAATATGAAGCCTCTTGCTACAGCCTCACATGGCAGAAGGGGTGGGAGGCCAGTGGACTAGGGTACACCCCCAACTCCCTCTTGTGAGTACAGATGTCCCCATAGTTACAGTGAGGCTAAAGGCTCCCTTAATACTATGAGAATTAGGTTCTCACATAGGAATTTGGAGGAGCATGAACATTCAAAGCATAGCAATAACTTTGGTAATTTTCTTCCATCTTCTTTGTGGACTTCGGTTTCTCTAGCCACTGCAGGTGGTCATAGTGACTCTCTGATACAGATGAAGAAACTAGAGCTCAAACACAGTGAGGGACAGTCCTGCCCAGGGGCACCAGAGTTGGAAGTCCAGGCTCATTGGGTGGCATCTGTCTGGGTCCTAGTGCGCTGGGCTCCATGCCAGCCTGCTGCTACTCAGAAGGCAAGGTTGTTGATCATGATGATTTATTGTTGCAAGAGCACTCAGAAGGCTCCTGTTTGTTTGTTTGTTGTTTGATTGGGTTTTTTTTGTTTTTTTTATCCAGTATCTGCTGTGTGCCAGGCACCGTGCTGAGCGAGTTTCTCATTAGTCATCTGTAACCCTAATTCAATAATCCTGGACTAAGCCTATCAGTGGCCTACTTCAATGACCACTCTTTGTCCTTGTGGCCCCTGGATGTCTTCTTGTCTCTTTCCAAAGATCACTGTAATGGCTGGTGTCTTTCCTGAGTTTTGCCTTCCTTTTCTCAGGAAGTAACCTGTGGGCCTGGAGAATTTTTCCACAGAACCAAAACCATTTCCTGACTAGAGCATTGTGTCTCTTAATTAGTATGCAAAGCCTTGTGTGATCTCAAGTTCCAATCCCTCTGGGCTGAAGCAGCAGTGAGCCCTTCATCAAAGTGAGGACTTCCCTATCAAAATAAGGACTTCCCCCAGGTAGATGAAATCATGTCATTTGTCCCACCGTGCTTCCTGTTGCTGTAAAATCTACAGTCCTTAAAGTAGCAGCAGGCTGGCATGGGGCCCAGCATATTGATTCCCAGACAGATGCCACCTGTGGAACTTAAATTTCCATCTCAGGTGCCCCTAGGGAGTGCTGCCCCTCACTATCCTTCAGGTGAGTCAGAGTTCCTTGCCTACAACCCACATTCTGTGTTGTGAGTTTCCTCAGAGGCCAGCAGCGTCACCCACCTGTCCCCTGAGACAAAGAACACACAGTTTTGAGTCTTTCCACATGTCCAGGGCTGTCATTTGTAATTACTTCATAATTCTATTTTAAGCTTTGTTGACATGCTCCAGTAAAATCTTTTTTCCTCAGATAGAGTTGAGGGATCTTGGAAGTAGCATGCATCTACACTTCATGGTAGAAGAGGAGAGATTCTCCTCCTAGCTGTGGCAGAGAGGAGGGGACTACATGGTGAGTCAGTTCTTTGGTCAGTGTCCACCAGGTTGTGGACCACTGTGTAGACTCTGGACTGCCAAGTGGGTGCTTTGAGATACTGTGCTTTTAAAATGGAAGAGAACAGCTTCATGTAACTGTTGTTGAGTTGATGACTAGTCCATTGATTTGAGATGTAAATTGCACATCACTGCTGACTTACCTTTGTGCCCAAGTGGTTGCATTCTGGAACCCATCATGATAATAACTTCCTGACAGGATTGTGTCCCAAGACAGCTGGGCTGGGGTGAACTGGAAAGCTTAGCAAAAAGAATTCAGTTCCTCCACAGCTCAACTGTGTGGTCTTAAGCAAGTGGGCTCATCTTGTCGAACTTTGATGTGGTTATCTATGAAAAGAGACACACATGATGCCTACTTCATAGAGTGCTCTGACAGAACACAGATCTCTTGAGAGAGCAGATACTTTCTTCTCATGTAAAGTTCTAGTAATCCAATGGAAGTTCATGCTTGATCATTTCCCCAGGAGCAGTAGTCACTAGGCTGATGCCAAGGGCAAATGAATCCTTCTAAACTTTAAGATTGCTGCGAAGGTTTTGGGCTTGGCTTTATGTTTTGATCAGTGCTACGCCAGTTATCAAGGCAGCAATCTTCAAGGTGAACTGGAAAGGGAATCATTTAACAACTCTTAATCTGTTCAGGGACACACGTTTCTAAAGGCCACTGTGATGTGCTAAGTTTAAGAAGTTGAATGGATATGACGTACATATGTTGATGATATATGTAGTAAGCCTCCAGAAGATGATTTCTCAAAAGCTCTTATCATAAAGTTATTTTCCTCCCCAACCCCCTTCTCAGTATATTGTAGGTTGGTATAGTACAGAACTTTCTCTGAAAAACGTGGGTTAGGAATTCCAACAAGACTGCTCTCGGCGCTAACACCTGCTTCAGTATAAACATGGAAGTTACGCTCTGGATGGATGGGGTAACTAGTGATGTGCAAGGCCATGAGTCCAATCTGTAGCACTGCTCCCCATCACACAATCAACCAAAGAAAAAGGGAATTGCTTTTTCCCCTCTGACCACTTACTATATTTTAATGTACCTACTTTCCCTTGTGCATTTATAATTTTCTACCATGTAATTATGTGCAGAGTTTATCTTCTCTGATGGTAAAGAAACTCATGGTATGGGATTACATAATGCCTAGCACAGAACTTGGCATGAGCAAGACACTCAGATTTTGTCCAGATAGTCAGATGCATCATTTGTCAGTGAGCTTCTTGTATTTGATTTCCCGGTTATCATCAGTATTATTAACTAGTGGTTATTTATTCAGCACCATTGTGCTAGTCATTTTCAATTACTATTTTATTCACAACAATACTTTATAAAGTAGATAGTCCTTCTCCTACCTTATAAAGAAAGAGAGACATTAACAAACCAAAATAATAGTTTACCTAGTATCAAAACCAGTATTCCAAACTGGCATTGATTCACCCAGTTCACCCTCCATTCACAAAGTTATAGTCTTCAAGATAAAGGAGCATAAATATAATGCCTACGTGTGGCCTCAGAGGAACTTGAAGGTTCTCCATTCCTCAAAAGTCTCACTGTAGTCAATACTCTAAGCCACACACCAATCACATCTCCCAGGTGGTCTGACTGGAATGCTTTCCTAGGTCTATTTGTCTAGGGTTGTTTTACCAGATCTAACAACTGTGACTCTGAACTCTTGTTAAGCTTGGGTTAGTTGCCAATTCAGGCAGTGTTCTTGTTTTGAAAGTCCCCCTCCCCCAGCGGGGAGCACAGGCTGAGAACTGGGAGATGCTTTTCTGTTTGCTCCCTACTTGCCCAGCTGCTGATGAGGTTACAAGGAAGCCAACAACCTGCGCCACTCCAGATTCTTCCCATTTACAAAGGCTTGATGGTCTACACTTGGGATTCAGTCTGTGACCTTCCATAGAATCAAGGAGTCAACCTGGCCAATATTATTGGGCACACATCAGCTCCAAGGATAGGGTAGGCAATGAAGGCATTCATACTCGCTTTGATTCCTGTTCCTAGTTTGCTCATACTTGGAAATGCAGCATGGTGACGAGGGGAACAGGATTTTGAGCTATCGCTCTAAGTCAGATGCCACTGTTTGAGTGCCACAGATCAGCCATTTGGTTCCCCAGGCTCCAGGTCCCAGAAACAGTAAATTCAGAAGATGGATTATTGCTACTGTGTCTCTGTGTTTTGAGAGTGGAGAGACCTCTCTGAGGGAAGGATTCCCTGCATTCTAAATGCACAGTGGGCCCTGTTGTGCATGATGACACAGGGCTGAGGAGATGTGTCACCTACCGTCTCATCTCAAAATGTCCAGGAAATGGAGCTCTTGGCATATGAGTGGCATCAAACTAGAAATATAAGTTGGAATCACTCTATAGACGTTATCAATAGGTTAAACAGCCTGCAGGAAAAACTGGTGAGGCCACTTGGTCTCCAGGGCTAACTTAGGTCCAGTACTTTTGTCTCTGGTGAGTAGCTGAGTCTTTGGCCCAGACATAATATAGCCAAGAAGTTCAAGTCCTGCCTGGCATGTGTCAAAATATATATTTACATCCATATGAAGTTGATCTGTGGCTTTTCTATTTTTAATGTCATAGATAAATAGTTGCATGTTTGCATCCCTAAAATACCATGTCTATGATGTTTTGACTCAGAATTTTTGTAAATAACATCAGCTTGCTGTTGCTGTGATAAATACCATGACCAAAAGTACTGAGGGAGATAAAGATTTATTTTGCCTTACCGCTTAGAGCCCATCGTGAAGGGAAGTCAGGTCAGGAACTGAAGCAGAGACCATAAAGGAAAACATATTACTGGCTTCCTCTCCATGGCTTACTCAGCCTGCTTTCTTACGTGGTCCAGGACCACCTGCTTGGGTATGACACCACCCACAATGAGTTGAGCCCTCCCACATCAATAATTAATAATAATAATTAAAAAATGCCCCATCCACACTTCCCACAGACCAATCTGATGGAGACATTTTCCCCCATTGGGGTTCTCTCTTCCCAAATGATTCTAGTTTGTGTCAAGGTGACAGAAACTAACTGTCACAGGCATCCTCTCCCTCATGAAACTTGCCACTCTTGAAAACAAAAGGGTAAAATGGGGGCACTTGCCTATTCAAGAACAGGATCTAAAATGAAGCGACTGCCCAGAAGTCCATCCATCTTAGTCCGTGCAGCTCATTAGTTAGAAAGTTGACAAAAAATCTTGGTCTGCTTTTTGTTTCTGTACCTACGACTGGGCAAGAAAGGATTTGGGGTCATTGCATTTCTGGGAGGCTGGGAAGCCCAAAGCATGTGGCCACATCACTTTATAACATGGTGGGAGCCAGAAAGCAAGGTAGCTCATTACAAACTCCTCTCAAAGCAACTACTCCATCCAGGCTTCCAAGGGAGAACTCACAGGGAAGAGATTAATCCCTGGAAACCTAACTGCCCCTAAGGGAACTCCCACCAACAACCAAAGTCATTTGAATTTCAGCGTAAGTTTAGGAACAAACACTATTCAACATGGAACAATGGTCATGGATTGTGGCCTCTTTGAGTAATTTGTTTGAATGCAAAGGATGTAAGCATATATATTCAGTCACAAAGTTGTTTTTTCTTTTCTTTTCTTTCTTTCTTTTTTCTTTCTTTCTTTCTTTTTTTTTTCTTTTTCTTTTTTTTTTTTTTAAATGTGGGGCCAAGGCATTTTCTTAGGTTTCCTAAATATTGTTTTTTTGTATCAAACTTTGCTTAAAACAGCATGTGTTAACTGGGCGGTAGTGGTGCATGCCTGTGATCCCAACTCTCAGGAGGCAAAGCCAGGAGGATCTCTGTGAGTTCCAGGCAAGCCTGGTCTACAGAGTGAGATCCAGGACAGCCACCAAAACTACACGGAGAAACCCTGTCTTGAAAAACCAAAACCAAAAAAAAGCAAAACGAGCATGTGTTATTTCTAGTTTAGGAGATATCTCTCTCTCTCTCTCTCTCTCTCTCTCTCTCTCTCTCTCTTCCTTTCTTCTTCCTCCCCCTTCCCTTCCTCCCCCGTCTCCTCCCTCCTTCCCTCCCTCCCTTCCATCCTTTATTCAGATTTTAGAACAGTTCCAACACTATCTCAGTACTGAATCTTCTAATCTGCTGTGGTTGACCCACCTACACCTAGTTCAAGCATGATTTTGGTTTGGTTTCTGCAGCTTGTTTCTTTTTTGCCTTTGAAAGCATTCGAGCTCATTCAAGTAAGAGCTTTTCCTTTTCATATTCATATTTCCTCATTGTATATAACACGCAATCAAAGTTACATAATTACAATAACAAGTGTAACTGTCGGAATCACGTTTGAAAACAGAGACTCCTGAGTATCACAGCGCAGCTGGCGGAAGCAGAAGTGTGGGACACTCCCGAAGAAGCTTGACTGTTAGCTTGGGGTGTCAGCTTGGGCATCAGGCGACACATTTTATAGAAAGAACTGAGTCTGGTTCTTACTCAAGCAAGTCAGCTATATTAAGAAAATCCCGACTGCATTCTTGAATGTAGTGATAAGCACGCATTATTTGAGTCCCTTAAGAAAGTATCTCCCAGCTTGGATTCTATGGAACCCTAAGAGTTCCTCAGAGAACAACAGGTGTGAATCTCATCAGCTCCTTCAGGAAAAGAAAAAGTGCCACTATGGTTGGTAGGAGCTGTGTTTATCTACTAAAAGGATACTTAGAAGATGAGTGTTTTAAACAATGTATATAGCATGCATTGGAGAGGAAATCTTGGACTTAGAGCAGCCTGGCACAAAACTGCCACTGGTATAGAGGACACCTGGTAGCAGTTTTAAGTATTTCTATAAAGACACACAATGTAAATTGTCTGCTTGGCACCTGGTTTCATCCCATTGTTTCTAAGTTGGCACTGGGTAGTTTTCTAAGACTTCTGTGACAGAGTTCCAGGAGGTGGCTTGAAATGTATCATTTCCCAGTCTGGAGGCTCGAAGTCTAAAGTCACAGAGCCTGCAAGAGCAATCTTTCCTGGCCTCCTGGGAACTTCTGGTGATTTGCTGGCAGCCTTTGGCAGCCCTTGAACATGCAGGGGCCAGGATCAGAACTGCATTAAAAACCCAAAACATTACCACCCTGTGTGAGTTGAGTAACATTCTGCAAAAGAGAGACATAAATCCTTGAACTGAGCACCTTGAACGTGACACTATTTTTTAAATAGTCGGGAGACTTCATCTTACATCTGCAGTGACCAGATCTGCCCCTTGGCCCCAGACTTAGGTCCTCAAGTCTTCCACTGAACGATGTTAACATCTGTAATGCAGAGCCTGGGTAGAAACTTAATACATTCCGTGGAGGATCCTGCAGCTCAAGGTCAGGTAATGAAGCCCAGAGAAAAAGAAACTTCAGCTAGAAGAAGAAACTTCCTGTTGTTTGTTTTGTGCTCAGTCCTATGCTAAACAAACATAGCCTGCAGTTTATTGTTGAGTTTTCATTCACCAAAATCACAGCAGGTGTAATTGTCTTGTCATATGTTTTCATTTACATGTAACAGAAAATACATTGTCTTTAACCAGAAAAAAAATACATTTGCTAATTAAGCAGATGTTAAAAATAGGATAAACTTCAGAGCTAATGCAACCCTGGGTAGACTTCAGTGCTGGGGGAATTCAGGGCCAGCAGCTAGCAGCATGCTTCCCTCAGTTCCAACCCCCTTGCAGCAGGTTTATCACCCAGCTGCTAGTAAGGAATGGTAGCAGTGCAGGACTTTTGCATACCACGCCACCCCACCCGATGGAAGACGGACAGATTCAGAAGGAGCAAGAGCTCTTACTAACTCTCAGTCAGCCCTCCTGTCTTCTTTGCCTAGACTGGTGCACATTCACACATCAAACACAAATACCATCAAGGGAAAAGGAACTGGTGGGCCAGTTAGGTCTTCACCTAGATGGCATTTAGGGGTTGGGACTGGCTCCAGGACTTCCTGGCAGATAAATGGAATAAAAATGTTCTCCGAGAAAGGAAGAGGGCCAGACACCAGCAGCAGCAGCTCAGCATATAGATGAAATCAACAAGATTCTGGGAACCAGTCACATCTTTGCAAAAGCATGCAGCCCCTAAGTGTTTGATAACATTCACAGAGATGGCTTTTGACTTTTTTCTTCTGTGAGTCACCACTGTATCCTGTACTAGAATGGCCAGTCACCTCCTATAATTGGGGGAGAAGTTTCACAGTTGCAGCTTATTAGAAACTTGGATCTTCAAAACCCTTGGTTGTGTGTTTTCTAACAAGATCACACTGTGAAATGCAGTGTCCCTAAGGGATGAGAAAGAACTACAGGGATGCTCCGGCCTGGAAGATCTCTCACTAGAATAGACATTTCCCATAGCACCATGGGATCAAGACATCTGATAGGCTGGGATTCCAGAAAAGGGGGGGGGGGCTTCCAACTTTACTTTGGGTCTGAGAGGAAAAGGGATAACTGCACACACAACCTGAGGAAGGACATGCAGCAAGCCAAGTGCTGTGGAAAGTGCTCCAGAGCAAGGCAGGACTCCTCAGAACTGGAGACCTTGCAGTGTGTCCGCCCTCACACCTCACACCTTCACATTCAGCCTGGAGGAGGGGGCAGGCTTCCCCAGCTCACACCTGGAGCACAGCCTGGGCTTTGGCTCCAACCTGAGCTGAACTCCTTCCAGGTCTTTCCTTTACAATTGCTCTGGCCCTTGTCTATCTGGGGAACTTTCTAATACCACTAGAGGAGGATTGCAAAACCCACAAGGTTTTTCAAGGACATTTACTTTTATGGGTTTCTACTCTGTCAAGAAGAAAAAGGAAGGAAGGAAAGAAAGAATATAGGAAGGAAGGGAGAGAGGAAGGGAGGAAGGAGTATCTTGCCTATTTTTAACCTTTAAGTTAATTGTTTTTTTTTTCAATCTCCTAATCATCAAAAGTTCATATTTTCATTTCCATTTCAATCATTTCAATCACATCCTAAGCAGAAACAACCCCAGTTTTATCACCTTTCCTAATGGCCAGAAATAAACAGCTTTGTACCCTCCCTGGCACAACTAACAAGTAGTTCCCACTTGCCTTGGAAGGCCAGATACCATGTCATATGAGTGCAGGAGAGCAAGATCAAGGGTGGACAATATCAACTCTGATGTCCTTCCTGACCTGCAGAGCTTCTGAATTGAAGTTGAAGGTTTTCATTCATCTAAAGCCCCTTCCCAGACACTCCTGAGCCTCTTCAGAAAGTGCTCCCAGCCTCACCTCAGCCTCGCTGCTTGGCTTGCCTGAAAGGAAGCCAGCTTTTTGAAGACCCCCGCCCCCACCTTGGCCTTGACTTTCTTGTGCTCTCTGCCCTGTTTGCCCAATTTCTCTGCAACCTTGCTCACCCAGCCTGCTGCAGCTCTCTGTGTGGCTTCAGGGACTACCCTAACTGAGGGAATGAGGGGATAAAGAAAGGATAGACACACATAGAGAAAAGCTGGGGTCTAGTGAACTGTGCTTGCTCTGATTATGGCTACCAACTGCAGCAGCAATGCAGAACCTCAGTGCATTTATTTTATACATCTGAATTGAGGAGGTGGATTTGTTATAAACAGCTGAACAAGGAGGCTGGTTTAGCTAATCTCTGTAGGATGTCCCTGTAAGGGGACAGTCTCAGGCTGCAGTCCTCATGGAGGAAGAGGAGGAAGCTGAAATTGATAGTTTATACATATACTGTCAACATTTATACTCAGACCATTATAAGGCTCTATGATCTCTCTGGGCCTAAACAGGAGAAGGCTTTGCCACTCCCCTGGTCTAAGGTGTTGGGGTCCTTGACAGGGCTATGCTCAAGCGCATATTCATGCAGGACTTCATCAGTTCTGCTTGTGCTCAGCCGTAAATATCCAGATGTAAGTACAATTTCCAGTTGTGCTCAGCTTCATTTCCAGAAGGTTCTTTCCAACCTCCAACCCACCCAAAGCCACTGGGATCCTGCCAGCACAATCTTTATCTAATTGATTTCAAATCTTTCCACTGCCAAACTCTTATCTTTAAAGGAAAGGGACTCAGTAAGTATCAGAGATCAACACATCAAAACTGAGGTGTTGCCCTTCCAATGGAAGGGACAAAGAAGTCCTGCCCCTTGGTCCCCTGTGGACTAAGCTCGTATCACCCCTTTGGAATCCTTCTCCCTCTTTCTAATACTGTGAAAAGGCATAGACCTGAAATCCCGTGGACACAGCACATCGGGCTCGAACTCCCAGCTGCCCTGTGTTCTGTTCTCCAACTCCTGCCTGCTCTGCTGAAGGCCCCAAGCTTCTGGATTTTGTCCTGTGTCTAGAAGAGCCTATTCTTACAGGGCCTTCTTCCCCTCTGCCAGACTGTTGTCTATCTTTCTTTTCTCTGGCCCTAGATGTCTGTTCACCCTAGGCCTCTCGTTAGAGCACCTCAACACAAAGGATTGTTACCTCACGTGCAGAATACTTCTCCTGTAATTGAGACTGCTGTGTAGCTCATCTCTCACCTAGGAGGCTTGGCAGTGGCCTCCACATTCAAATACCAAGGGAAGAGGGTAGACCAGAGTCTGCCAAACTTCACTAAGGAAATAGCACCTACTTCCTAGGAGAAAGTGACCTGTCATTCCTGTTTGGTATACCATAGGCCAAATGCTTCGTTGTCTGCAATGATTAATATCAAATTGACATTAAAAACCACCATGGAGACAAACCTTTGGATGTCTCTATACAAGACTTTCTAGCTTGATCTAACTGAGGTGGGGAGATCCTCCCTAAATGTGGGTAATTTCATTCTATAGGTTAGAGTGCTGGAATGTATTAAAAGTAGAAAGAGAACTAACCGCTTGCATTTACCACTCCACTTCCCGACTGGGGATGCAATGTGACGATTTGTCTCTCCCATGATTTTCCCACTACAGTGGACTTTCCCAGCAAACTGTGAGCCCAAGGTAACTCCTTTTTCATTAAGTTGCTTTTGTCTGATACTTTGTTACAAGACTGAGAAAAGTAACTAATACTATTAGGGTGTCTTTGGGAGGCCCTTGCCTCACTGTAGAAAGTTGTGAAACTAAGGATGGTGGTGCAAGCCAGTAAGTAATCCTTCTACTTGGGAGGTAGAAGCAGGCGGATCAGGAGTTCAAGCTCATCTTTTCTTACACAGTAAGTCTGAAGTCAGCCTTAGCTACATACTGCCCTGTCTCAAAAAACAACCAAAGGGAACAGGAAGGAAGGGAAAGAAAGTCTATAGAATTGTGAATTGTCACGTTTGCTCTTGAAGGTGGTTACTGTATAAATCAGTTGCTCCAGGCTCTTAGCCTGTGTTCACAGGGGAAGAAACAGAAGCAGGGAAGTAAAGCAGCAGCAAGTTTTCCTAAGAGCAAAGAGAAAGTCCAAGTTCTATACACTCCAGGTGAGGCCGCAGAATACATGAGAGAAGGGCCCCAGTTATTGTTTGAGGGTCTCCTGTTAGGGGGTTCAAGAGAAGGGGAACTGGTTGTTGGGTGGCTCTTTGGTTAACAGGTTCAAATTACATAACCTGCCCTCTACTGAAAATGTCCTTTCCCATGATGCCTCTGATTTAATCAAATATACAGCCAATTATGCATAGGCATAGGCTGTCGATGAGATTCTACCTAAAAATTCACTCAAGATGTGCACCCCAAACCAGTCGTGACTTGATCAGCCTCTCTCCCATGGTGTCAGGATATGTTCTGGAATGTCTTTGAATAGAAACAGAGCTTCAACAAGGGTAAGTCACTTAACCCCATTGTTTAAAGCTGGGAGATATGCAGCCTAATGCAGGTCCAGGTCACAGTTTGCCAAGAGGATGCCAGGCATTGTTGTTAGGAAAGCATTGTGTTTCTACCTAAGTTAAGTGGAGCCTTATGCTTGCTTACCTCATAAACAAGGTTCAAATACAGTCATTCCTAGAATGGACCCTGAAGTCCTGGAGTCTTCTCACGTAGGAATCAGTGGATAATGGATACATTCTATCTTCATATGTTCCAGTGCTGCTTTGAGGCAGGAGTTAACTGAAGGAAAGGATACCTCAATATCTCAAACACTGTAGTACTGGTTTCTGCAAAGAGTAGGGCAGACTTGATTCTTGTCCTTTGGGGACAATTGAGCCCTGAGAGGAGCAGCAGCTTGGGAAGGCTTTTCTCTACCTACTGTTTCAGATGCAGAAGCAGGCATTTCCCATTCATTTTTGCAGATGAAGGAAGCAGATATTTCCCATTCATTGTCACAGATGAGGGGAGCAGGCATTTTCCATTCATTTGCTGCATCAGCAACCTAGTTAGTATAAACCTTTTCTGTACTAGACAGTGAGCACGAGCTCTTAGTGTTGAATGGAACACTGGGAGTATGACTAGCCTGACAAAAGAGGCTGAATATTTACAGGGGCCCTCTTCTTAAGAGACGTCCAAGAGACCATAACATGTAAGATCAGAGAAGAATGCTTGGCTCTCTGTCTCTCTTCCACATGGCTCTCAACCTGCACTCTTCACCTAACAGGAACAGCTTTAGGGTTGGGGTGATGGCTCAGGCCACAATGTGCCTGCTTTGTAAGCATGAGGGCCTGAGTTCACATCCACAGAACCCACACAAAAAAGCTAGCCTTAGCAATGTGCGCATTTAACCCTGGAGCTGGGTAGCAGAAGACAGGCAGATCCTTGAAGCTCTTTGCCCACCTATCTTAGCTGAATGGTAGAACCTCAGGTTCAGCGAGAGACTGTTTCAAAAACCAAAGGCAAAGAACAATCTAGAAAAGACATCTAATATCAACTTCTGGTCTTGACACCTTCATGGACACACACATATATTCACTAGCAAGTACATGCAGCACAGACAAGACACAAAGAAATGTAGCCATGCTTCCCTTGGTACTTCCTTGATGGTCTGTCTACTACCACCTCTATGAGAGGAAACAATAGTTAACCCTTTCTGGAATTACAAAGGCTTTGAATTGGTGACTTTTGAATTCCTGATATTTGTGCATTTCAAGATTCCCAACTAAAGGCAAATGCATTTCAATCCTAACACACTTTTTGTACTCCATCCATGAAACCAGAAGTGATGAAGGGTATTTAGCACATGCTCCCTCTTGCCAGTTGACATCCAATACATTTTCATTTGTATCCCAGTTAATCGAAGACTAGAATAAAGGTGGGAAAATGGAGAAGTAAAAAAACTAATCCTAAACTCTGTACTATATAAAACTAAACCCTTCAATAATCAAGTGCGACGGGAAAGCCAGAGACTTACATCCATTCTTACCACTTTCAGAGAACAGCAGAGACAAAGTGAGCCTGACCCCATGGGTTCTTCCCAGGTCTGCTAATTCCCTCCAAGCCCTCATCATGAACAGGAAAAAAGGCCCTGACTTTTTTTTTTTTTCCTTTTTCTGTTTCTCTCACTGGAAAACACTGAAAACGCAAACCTGACCTGGGTGGTTTGATAAACTTGCTTGTTGAGGGGGAAGAATCCAGTCAAGTTTATTTTTTAAAAATCAGTGAGGTGTTTCTAAAAACAGCGTTAAAAATGACTGGCCTGAGCATCCTCTGCGGATGGCTTTCTCCTGCCTTCTGGAGTATGTCAATGCCTTCTCTCTGGGCTGTGAGGGGCAATACCCCTGGAGCACAGGATCAGGGAAGAGCACAGGATCAGGGAAGAGCACAGTAGGCGACTTGGGAGACTTCTTGCTAAATGCAGCTCAGCGAATTATGGGCATAAGTGATTTTAATGACAGCCTAAGAGAAATAAACCTTCAGAGGTTGGGAAACCTCCGCTTTCACTTGGGGGAATTGCATGAAGCCTGACACTGTACTCTTTTCATCTTAAAATGACACCTCCTAAAATATTACAATATATGCATGTGGGATAAAATTCACCAAGTCTGTAATTTTAAGCAAAATATAGCTTTTGAATTATTCTAACACTGGTCTGCTACTGATTTTATTAACATAACTGCCTTGAGCCCAAAAGAGCTACCTTAGAGTTTCTAGACATATGCAGTGGGCATTGCTATTCCCCAGTCAATGGTAGGTAGCCCTGGGCTGGTCAAGTCTGAACAGTAAGTTAGTGCAGTTGTGCTATACATAAAGAGAGCCTGTGACTGCTCAACGGTGGCTGCTTCCACATCTCTTTGCTGTGGGATGCTCAGATCTCCTCACAGCAGGGATACTACCTAAATGAGCAATCTAATCTCTAACCATGATTCAGGCCCTTGTGGGGATGCATTATTTTTCATTAGGCCACTTGTATCTCTTAGAGCAGCAAACGTTCATTTTCTCAATCACTCCCAAAGGGTGTACAAGGCTGATGAACCTCCTTACTTACACTTTGGGCACAAATCATTGACCAGAAAAGCTCTGACCCAAATCCAGAGAACTAACCCAGGAGCTTCATTGCTTAGTGCCTGTGAAAACCACCGCAAATGATCTGAGCATCACAGACTTTAATATATGTTTCTGTACATGTTGCCAATAATGTTTACATTGTTCTTGTATAGCAACTCTTAAAACCTAAAAAAAGTCACCTGTTGCTTGAACAATCATTGTTCATTTATTAAATAAGTATTTTTATGGGAGATGAACATTTTGGAATGGGTTGTGCTGAGCATGAAGAGCTAGGACCATTATAGTGCTTAGAGGATTTTTCCATATGATGTTGAGAGTCCCGCTACATTTGTCCATCATTAAGTTATATGATCATTTGAATTACACCTTAGAGGCTTATGCTCAGAGTCTTGACATGTATTCACCTGCTCAGACCCAGAGAGGCAGAAGGAGTGGCCCAGTAGTTCCAGGTACCTAAGAAGTGGCAACACCACACCATCTCTGTCATTCACACAGGAAGGGGTGCAACACAAAACCCTACCCCTGCAGGGATGAAAGAGGTGGTTCAGGACTCATGGTGGGACCAGCATCAGGTCACTGGGAATGAGGTGAACTTGCAGGAGTCTTCACCACAGTCTGAAGTTTCTCAGGGAGACAGTGGCAAAGCTTTGATGCCTCCTGTCTCTCCTCTGGGCTCCCTGTCTGTCTGCTCCTAGCCCACCTGGAGCGAAACTCTTAACCTCTATGTTTTCTTCAAATACCCAACTTGGGTACACACAGCCTCTAACTCAGTGGCCGGTTAGAGCAAATGTTTTGTAGATGTCAGCTGCCCACAGCTGGCATGCTTATACTGTACTCAGTTACTCCTCTTCTGGTTCAGCTCATGCATCCCTGTGTGTGCATAAGTGTATGCATGCTTTGAAGCATTCAGACAAGTTCCTTTTCACACCCCATCTGGAAGAGAAAGGCTTCTCCTTTCCCTGCAGGGCTGTCTGATTCCTCCCTGGGGCATTTCCAAGCAGACTCCATAGGTAGGATGACTAGCTGCATTTGAAACTACTGTGAATATTTCTAGTCTGGACTGTGGAGGGGCTGGACAGAAGGCTGCCTGGCTGGCTGCTTGGTGGTAACTGTTAGTCACCCAGCCTCAGAAGATTAACAGGGTTGGGAATAGATGTCGACTTTCACTGTTGGTGGCAGAGTGTTGCTGCCTCTAGCTTTTCTTGTCAGTGCTTCCTGGATGACTGGTAAGAGAAGATGGCATATTATACCATTCTTATCAGATTCTAGCTTTTCAGCTATCCAATGCCGTCCTCGGGTTGCTGATGCTACTGTAATTGCCTTCTCCACCTGACGGTTCCTGTTGACTTAAAGCTTTATCGATTGAGTGGGGGAAGACAAGCCTCGCTGTCAGAGCCCTGCTGTGTCTGTAGGCAAGGAGTTGGGAGAAAATGCACAAGGCCTTGCACTGATGGTGTTTGGGGGCAGCAGTGAAGTTGTCATAGGCATCCAGCTTCTAGTTTCTGGGATAGAGGGAATTGCATTCATGAGTCCTGGAGTCAGCCCTGTTGCTCCGTTGGACTCCAAGGCACACATCCTCATCAACAGGTGCCCAAGCAATGAAACTTTGAGATCTTCTGTTTCCTCAGCTATCTTATGTGGTCTGTGGAGATTTGCTAATACTTTAAGGTCAAGTTTGGATTTCTGAATGAGCAGAGGTTAACTAGCCTGGGCTAAACATCAACTCAAGTAAGTGTAGCTTACTGGAACAGCGTGAGATGAGTCACCTATTTCATGGCACTCAGCTCCAAAAAATGCCTCCTGTCTGAGCCTACTGGAGTGCCTACTGGCAGATCTTGGAAATAATGAATTTTGGGGAGGTATATGAATGGTGCTTGAACTCTATCAGTCATTCACCTCTAGTAACAATAAATTCCTTCCAGATTGACCCCTAGAGATAGATATATATGAGAAAGAAAAGGCAAAAAGCAAAACAGTTTGGTACTCTCTCCCCAAACAGCAGGACTTGGTGTAGTGAAACAGTGGAGATTTCCCCATCCTGGACTACCATGTTTAATCTAAGCCTCTACTGGTCTGATTTTTTTCTCAAGGGAGGGTTGATATAGTTCTCTCCTTGGTGTTAGCATGAGAATTGGCCTAGAAAGACTAGAAGATGTTTGCTAGGGGTAACATAAACAAGGATTCTTACACATTCTATTCCCTAGGACATGTTCACAGTACTGTTAATAGGTATGACATATCCAAGTGTTCTGTGGCCCAACACATCTGACATATATATATCTTAAGCAAGAATTCTGAACTTGGGAGTTTGTGACTCTCCCATGTTCCCTTGACAGCCTCTCTTGCTCACTAAGCCTACTGAGTGCCTCTTGAGTGAGAACCACACCAGGATTAAGGAGCTTCAGTTCTTCTCTGCCACTCACCTGCTGCTCTGCTTCAGTTCCCCATCTGTGGTGGAGGAGTAACAACAGGGACTGGAGTTTTGAGGTAACAGAGTGAACTGAGCTCTATAAACCTGAGAAGCACTGTCAGAACACAGTGTGTGGGCTGTCACAGCACCCTGCTTGCTTATGTTATTTAAACTCTAAGGGTGCTCATGTCTCTCTCTCTTTTTAAATTTTTATTCTGTGTGCATTGGTGTTTTGCCTGCATGAATGTCTGTGTGAGGGTGTCAGATCTTGGAGTTATAGGCAGTTGTGAGTTGCCATGTGGGTACTAGGATTTGAACCCGAGTCCTCTAGAAGAGCAGCTAATGCTTTTAACCACTGAGCAATCTCTCCAGCCCCAGCTGCTCATCTTTTTAAATGATGCTAGGCATCTATCCACAGCTCCAGAACAACTAGACTTTTCAGGGATAAGTACTTGTTCTTAATTTTAAAGTAAGTTATGGGATTTCATTTTTCCTTTAGTACATATGGAATTAAGGCATAATTAATTGTAAAAATAAGGAGCACACACTAAGTTATGGGATTCCATTGCACTGTGAATTACTACACTAATTACATTATAAATACAGAAATGAAAATTATAACAGTCAAATAAGAAAGTTTGCATTAGACTTGAGAGCAATGAGGGCAGGCCTTGGTTTTCAGCAGTGAGTGGGTGGACTGACCCTGGTGTCAGGCCATGGAGAGCTGGCACAAAGGTGTCCTGGAGTATCCAGAAAGCAGCACATAGCTGCCATCCTACTCTGGAGGAGAAGAAGAAAGACACAATAACCAAAAGCTTAAGTATAGTTCTAAGCAAGTTTTGCAGGTAAGAATGGTAAAGCCTGGAACTCCGGCCCCCCGTGTGCGTGGCTCACTTTCCCTGTGGCGCTCAGCATCACTACAGAAGGCTACTCAACCCTAATGCTAACCCTGCCACTCATTACCAATGCATAGCTGTGCTCTATAGAGAAATGGGAGTCCAGTGAGGCCTGTGCCTGAGCCTTGTCACCTTTTGTGACTGTGTGCGAGTCAGGCGGATTCAGTCGGTTCTTCATTATATTTGTCCTAACCACAGGGACTTGTGTAGAGGTGGGAACGGAGATTTTCCCTCCCTCCACCTCTTTTCCTTGGGCAGCTGGGATCTCCCTTATGTAACATCCTCAGGAAAAGGAGGACAGGAAGGTAAAAATATTACCCCACAGTTGGGTTCTGGGGATGGAAGAATGGATATGAAGAGACTCAAAAGGAGTTGAAAGGAGTGCGGCAAGCATACAGTGGAGATGGGATCCCCTGCATTCCTCTGTGTGTGGACTTCCTGGTCACTGCCGGGGCTGCACTCAGATAAAGAGCGTGGGGCGGGGGGGAGGGGGGGGTTGGAGGTCTAGAGGGGAGACACCTCCATCATCATTGCTCAGTGTTTGATTTTCCAGAGCCTGTCATTAAATACATTTGTTGCAACCTGGCAGCCTTCATAGACATTTGTTGGAAGAAAATTACCAGTGGGTGATTTGTCTGAGGTAATCAGTCACCAGGCTGGTTCTGGGTTCTTATTGCCCCTTGGACCCTTTGCTTTAAAAGGAAAAATGCTTGTTAGAAAATTCGTTTTCCAGCCTATCTTAGCAATCACCTAGGGTCGGAACAAAATGAAAAGAAAAGGATCAAATGCTGAGCTTTCAAGTCCTGCACTGGGGCCCAGGAGTATTGAAATGAGGTGGGGGTAACCTTGGGACCAAATGCAAGGGATGGAAAGATGAGCTGGGAGACGCAGCTCACGAGGAAGAGAACCTTCACTGGAAGTTTCTGCCATTTCATGCTGAGAATAGCCTCCTTTCATAAATTAAAGTTTTATCTTTTGTGCTGCAGCTAGCTAGCCTCGGGGGCGGGGGACAGGCGGAGGGTGGTGGATCTGAGGCTGAGCTATGTATAGATTGCAGGGCTTTGGTTTCCCAGACTCTGGAAACCTTCAAGCACTCGGAGAGTCACGAAGAAATGATCGCTCTGTTTGTTCCTTGAAGTATAAAAATGGTTTTATTTTTAGACATGACTGTGTGTTTTTTTTTTTTTTTTTTAATCTACTGACAGTTGTCTTCAGAGGCAGCCAGGGGAAGTAGAATAGTGCAGCCAGGGGTGGGTACAGGCAGGAACTTCCTAAGATGTCAAGGTGTCTGAGCCTCAGCACTCCTGACATTGAAGGTTGGACACTCCTAGGCAGGGGTGGGGGTTGGGGGAACTGCCTTGTGCATCTTCTGATGCGAAACAGCATTCCTTACCTCTGCCAACCAGATTCTCATAGTACCCCACCCCCAGCTAGGAGTACCACATAGTGCCAAGTGTTTCCCTGGGGGCAGAATTGTCCCTAGGTGACACCACTGCTCTAAATCCAGAGTCATTTGGTCACTAATATTCTCCTTCAGCACTGCTAGCAGTGGGCCTTTCTGTTGCCTTTCTTCTGGTGTCAGGTGTGCCTCCATACCCTGGTGTCTCTCACGTCCTCTTACCTTCCAGTCCCCTGTGCCACCTCCCTTGAGGGTACTGTCCCCTGTCATCTGCTGGGCTCCAGCATAAAGAAGGTATTCCCCCTTCCTTCCACCCCGATTCATGGAACAAGCGCAGTGTGCACTGATCTGTCAGGAAATGTTTGCGTTGTATTTACTAACTGTATTTCCGTTAAGTGAAAGTTGGCCAAATGTGCTGCTTCAGCTGTAGAAACACATTTCCACTCAGTGTTTTCTGTTGGCTTTGTTTATGTGTGCATTCAAAGACAGGGCCCAGAGGCCATGTTCATCCTAAAGCCCCTGTAGTCCTACTCTGTGATTTGTTATTTTGTTTTGTTTATTCTTTGATAATTTTATATGTGGATGTAATGCCTTCTGGTCACGGTCACCACCACCCACCCCCACACACATACACACATGCACACAGGCACACACACCTTCTCTTATCTTCTTTCCCACTCCCCTTTCAACAGGTCCCTGCAAGTTTTGTGTTCTCTTTTTTTGTCTGTGTTTTGTGACCCACTGGGTTTGACCAGGCCATCTGAGCGGGCAGAGGTACAGAGCTAGCCACCTATGTTTGGTCAGGGCCTGCTGTTTTAGATACTCTCCTTCCCAATGTTTGGACTCCTAGGAGAGCAGAGAGACATGGTTTGCTGGTGGGAGGACCTCATGTCAAAGCACTTATATACTCCTTTGTAACGGAGTGATGTGTACCTAGTGGGCAGCCCCCAACCTGTGGATATGCAAGCCGCCTACCCCCCACTTTCCTTAAACATATCAACAACAAAGAAAGGCTATTTTCTTAGGAACGGCAAAATGAGCCGTGAAGTCAAGGCCAAAACTGGGATCTAAATTGGAATTCGGAAGTAGAATCTGGCTGGAACCAGAAATATTTAGCAGAGTAATATCTCAACCCACAGCTCCAGGGATGACAGCCTAACTCCTTCTTAGAGCCCCTGAGTGTTCCTCCTGACCTGGGTTGCAAGGCCCCTCTGGCCTGATTCATAGGCTTATTGCCTGCTTTCCTTGAGGACCTACTTCTCCACAGCCAGAATGCTATGGGGGGCAACTGCTTTCAGTTTCCAGACATGCCAGGCTTTCTTACCTTTAGCTGCAAAGTCCCACTCTTCTCTTCTGCCTGGGAATTCCTCCTCTTAGCCTGATTTACACATCTGTTTGGTGCTGCCTCAGGGCCCAGTGCTGATGCTATACTGCTGAGTCTCATGACACACTGGAATTGCTTATTGTTGCTCTTTTGTGAATTTCTAATTTGGGTGCAGAGTAGCTGTTCTCTGCATAAGAGAAGTGGGCTGGGGCATGATCCCAGCCTCACAGAGGTAACTTAGATTTGCCAGCTAGAAAAGACTTTCCCTGATTTTCAGAGACCCCTGCCCAGTCCCAGAGACATAGATGAGGCTCTCTGCTACTGGTTCCAGCTTTCAGGGGTGGTTGGTCTGTCATGATTTCATTCTTTGAGAGTTTCCCAGTGACTGTGGCATCTTAGAACTGTTTTCTCCTCTTATCCTTACTCTCCACCATGAAAATGTAACGTTGGCAAACATGGTGTTCCCACAGGACATGGGCCCGTTTTCAGAAAGATTTTCACTCATTGCTAAATTAACAAACTCATTAGTTCTATAAAGGCATCTTCTATCCTATGAATTTGAATCTCTTTGAATTAGTTAATGTATATCTTTTCATTCTTTAATTACTGGGCTCCCAGAAATGTAGAAAAATTACAATTCTGCCACAAAGAGCTCACAGTAAAATGGAATCTTCTAATATTCGTACTTCATCTAACATTCCTCATCCACAAATCATGCTCTTTAGGGAGTCCTGTGCTGGGAACTGATCAAGCTATTGAAGGAGATGGCACATTGAAGGAGCGTAAGAGAAGAAACTGGACTGGGACAGGACATATGTGGATGACAAGAAATAACTTAAAGGAGGAAGGGTTTGTGTGGGCCACAGGCCAGGTTACAGGCAGTCACTGTACAAACATCATAGCACCAGGAACTTGAGGCAGCTGGTCACATTGGATCCGCTGTCAGGAAGTAGAGATGAATGCTACTCTCCACTGTGGTGGTATTGCACCCTAATAAACTTATCTAGGCTCAGAGAACAGAACAGCCACTGGATATAGAGGCCAGAAAATAGTGGCAAACATGCCTTTAATCCTAGCATTCCAGAGGTAGAGATCCGCCTGGATCTCTGAGTTCAAGGCCACACTGGAAACAGTTAGGCATGGTGACTCACACCTTTAATCCCAGGAAGTGATGGCAGAAAGCAGAAAGGTATATAAGGCATGAGGACCAAAAACTAGAGCTGGTTAAGCTTTTAGGCTTTTGAGCAGCACAGTTCAGCTGAGAGGCATCCAGTCTGAGGAAACAGGATCGCCTGAGGAATTGGCGAGATGAGGAAGCTGTGGCTTGTTCTGTCTCTCTGATCTTCCAGTATTCACCCCAATACGAGACCCTGGGTTTGTTTTTATTAATAAGACCTTTTAAGATTCCTGCTACAGTCTACTTTGCTTTCTCCTATTTACTCTACCTGGGTCCCCAGCTCATGGGATGGTGCTGGCAACATTTAGGAAGTACCTTTCCACTGCAGATGACCTATCCTGCATAAGCATGCCCAGAAGATCTTCTTCTAGGTAATTATAGATCTTGCCAAATTGACAATCTTAACTACTGTACCCTGGTACATACACCTTGAGTTCATCCTTGCTATTCATCCTGCCTGACTATGTTGATAGTGGCTATTCCTTGTCATTATCATCTTTAATAATGGCATAGGTACAATGAAAGATAACACTAGGACTTTCCATAGGAAGTGTGTCATTAGATTAAAGCTTTAGAGTAAAGCCTGCTATGTGTTTCAAAACAATTGTGGAAGACAGATGGGAAGGAGGTTCTTAGACCTTGGTTGATGCTGGCAGCCAAGTATTCCATCCAAGCAGAAGCACTTATGCCTGGGAGGAAACCAGCCCCTTTCCTGTGGAGACACCCTGCCCCCCAACAGCAGCATACTCATGGTTAAGACAAATTTATTTATAAAATGGAGATATTCATTCTTCTCTTTATCTTAGTTTTTTTCTTTCTTTGTAATGTCATTTTGAGAATGATTTCTTAATTTTCATAGGCAAAAGAGTCCCCTATCCAAGAATAAAACTAATTATAATGGCAAATTGACCAAAATGAGAAAAATAATCTGTGGGCTGAAATTTTTCCCAAAGCAATGAAATAAACAAAATATCTTTTAAAATACCTGGTGTAGGAGGCTGATCAAAGAAATTTAATTGTCTATTGACTTTTTAAAATAAATAATATATGAATTTTAAAATGAAAAAGATGCCAAAATATTGAAAGACATAACGTAAAGTAACAGAATTCATGACCTTTGTGAATTTTTGGGTTGATAGGGAATACATTTATAGGAAGATAGCCATAGCATCTTTGGGTTTGCTTTGGAATACAGCATCCTTCAAGCAGCCTCTGTGAAATTGCCTCAGATGGGACAACTGGGTTCCTGCTTCTCCTATTAACTATTATTTGAACTTCTGAATTGGTTTATTATACTTTTGGTTTCTTTGAGACAGAGTTTCTCTATGTAGCTATGGCTCTCCTGGAACTCTGTAGATCAGGCTGGCCTCAAACTCAGAGACCCTCCTACCTCTGCCTCTCCCGGACTGGGTTTAAAGGCATGCACCATCACTACCTGGCCCTTATTGTACTTTGTTTTCATACAATTTCCTCATAAGGGCTGGAGAGGTGGCTCAGTGGTTAAGAACACTGGCTGCTTTTCCAGAGGTCCTGAGTTCAGTTCCCAGCACATGGTGGCTCACAATCATCTCTAATGGGATCTGATGCCCTTTTCAGGCACGCAGATGGTCATGCAGGGCACTCATACATGAAAAAATGCAAAAATAAATAAATTTTTAAAAATTCCCCATAAAAGAATTAACCTGACTTAGAAGATAGCAGATAGTTGGAATTTCAGTTGTTTCAGGAAAGTTCCACAAGAAGGAAAGAGTTCTGGACAGTGGACACTGGTGATCAGGCAAATGGAGAGAGGACTGCTACTCTTAAGTGATCTGACTTTACCAGTCAGCACAGTCCAGTATCACAGGCCTAGCAAATGCCTCGGATGCAGTCCTTTCTCAGGAGCCCATCTCTGGTGGACAACCTCAAAGGTTTGTACTGCCATTATAATGGGGGTGGTGAGTCCTGTCCCAACCCAGCTCCCTGGAAGAACATTGTGGACATCTAGATTTCCTATTTATACAATGATGGGTTCTGCATTTATAATGACTGAGTGCTTGCCATACATCAACACCACCACTTGACTTTAGGAACAGGCTCTTGCAAGTTTCACAGACTCAGAAAGACAGAAGACATAGCAATAATAAAATCATTGTCATTGTATTTGTTGTTTCTACTGCCAAGATATCAATGCCTACATACACATTGGGTCAAATCATTTGCACACTCCTTTTAGATAGGGTACTGACTGCTATTATCTCTGTTTTATGGCTGAGACCAAGAGAGGTGAATTATTTGCTAAAGCCATAGGCAGAGAGCCAAGTTCTTTTTTTTTTTTTTTTCTTAAAAAAAAACAAGGTCTGATCCAGTGGGCCTATTCTTGACCACAGGTACTCTGCTTTCTGGCTTCTCAGGGAGCCAGAAAGTTCAGAGTCTAGCACCACTCACTCTCTGTTCTTCAAATGTCACCTTTTTCCTTCACCACATTGCAAAAGTGGTTGGCAGGCTCCCTTCGGCCTCTTCTGTAGTATCACTAACCCAATTCTAATTGCCTCCAGAGACCCTACCTATTCACACTATTACATTGAGGTTAGATTTCAACGTGTTATTTGGGGAAGATACTATTCAGACCATAGTAGAGCTTAACATTGGTGGACTAAATGTGCTCACAGAAACCTTGCAGATGTATAAAACATAGAGAGGCTGAAGGGAGAGCCAAACCAGGGTATCCCACAAGAGAAAAGGTGGCCAGACAGCAGAAAATTAAGTGGGCAATTGTAAAAAACATGGATAATTCTATCATTACCATTTTGAAAAATGATTTAGTATAGATGCTTTATGCCAAGATTTTAAATAGATAAAACTATAATGATCTATTGAGATTCATTAAAATCTCCATATATACATGAATTTCATTATGTACATATATAAATTAATGTATTCAATGAGATATGCTATTTTATAACATAATCAGAAGCAATATTCTGATTAAATTTTAAAGACTTTAATCATTTGGGACATTGTAGCAGTTCTTCTGATTGTCTACAAATCAGCTGAATGAGAAACATTAAACCCTTTGGAACTCCATGTACTCGGCCTGTCTCTCAAGAGACAGTGCCAGGTGATGGCTGCTGCACCAGGCAATAATCCTACATCCAATCCACCCAGAGCTTATTCATTTCATTTACACACTCACTCATTTTTGTTGACTTCTTTACTTAACAAAAATTGTAGTAGGTCTCAATCCCTATTGGTTGGCCATTGAGTGGCCTAGCCAAGGAGCACATTAGCCAGAGCAGAAGGGGCAGGAGCTAGCTGCCACTGGCCTATCTAGAGGACTAAAGTATAGGTCTGGTGTGGTGATACGTTGTGTATCAAATGAAGCTTGCCTGAAGAGCAGAAGACAGAACCAGCCACTAGATTAAACATAGAGGTCAGGCAGTGGTGGCACACACTTTTAATCCTAGCACTTAGGAGGCAGAGATCTGTCTGGATCTCTGTGAGTTCAAAGTCACCCTGGACTACATGAGATCGATTCAGTCTAGAAGAGAAACAGAGCCAAGCAGTGGTGGCATACACTTTTAATCCCATACTTGGAAGTCACTTGCCTTTAGTTCCAACACTTGATCTCATGCCTTTGCTACCAGTATTCGGGAAGTCATACATGCCATTAATCCCAGCACTAAGAAGTAAGTGATGGCTGGGTGGAGAAAGGCATAAAAGGCGTGAGGAGACAGGAACTAGATCTTTTCAGCTGAGGACTCTGAGGCATTCAGTCAGAGGATTTGTGGAGATAGGATCTTGCCTTCCATTTGGCCTGAGGATTCAGTAGTGGTGAGAAGTTTCTCTAATGGCTCGTTCCTTTGTCTCTCTGATCGTTCATCATTTACTCCAATATCTGGCTCCAGATTTTTATTATAAAACCATTTAGGATTTGTGCAACAGTCTTGCCCTTGGAATAGAAAGCTCTTGGTAGTCCAAACTAGAATGTTCAGGGGAAGAGCCAAAGTATACATTCTAGGACTGTTGATGTCAATTGACAAACTTTGACTCTGCAGAATTTAATACACTTTGGACATCAGCTGGTGATTTATTGGCATGAGCTCTGACTTCAGGGACAGAGGCTGGATAGGATCAGATAGGCCGTTCGATGGTGGGTTTTAAGAAGGTCTCAGGTTATAGTGAGAATTCTGCTTGCAGAAACATTCCTTCTGAACACAGCATCCATCACCAAGTAGAGATGTGAACCACAGCTCCATGAGTACTTAGTATCAGAGCTTCCCATGGAACACCAACACTGGCTTTGTAGCAACACACTTGAACCAGCAATAGTTTTGTGTCCAATTTCCAGGCCCTCTCTTTGCTTGGCAAGATATGGACAGTGTATATGATTCTCAGAGCAACCCAGCAAAGTTGATGTCATTATCCCATTTTACAGAAGAAGAAACCGAAATTTAGCCAGTAGGTGACAGAGCCAAGATACATGTTTTGCATGACCCCAACGTGTACATTTTTCCTACGTTGCTTCCTCTTAAGACAATCCAAGCTTGAATCACTGACCAGTGACATTGGCTAAGGAACTTATCTCACTCATCTCTCAGTACCCAAGCAGCACCACAGAGACCAGGACTGGCAGGAGTTGAATGCTATGGGGCCTGTGGTTGGATATCGTCTAGCTGATACTCACTACGTGGCAGATACCATGGAGCGCAGAGTGACATCCAACAGGAAGCGTTCCATACTTAGACTTCTCTGTCTTCCAACTGAAGGTACACACTTGCTTGTTGGAATAGTGAGCTATTAGTAGAAAATTGCTAAGTTTGTGCAAGTTATCATTATTTTGATTGCTTGCTCACTGCTGTAGATTAGCTGGCTTAATAAAGGCAAGCCAAAGGAAAAAATGGTTCCTCTCACCCCTTAAAGCCTGTCTACTTTGTTTGGTGGGAGGCAGTAATTTATAGCCCTATGTACAACATTGTTTTCTAAAATTCAAATATTTGGGGAGAGCCAACGGAGCATCACGCCATATACACTTATCATGTGCTTTGAAATACGTTTCTTTTTGAAAACTCAAATTTAGCAAAAGCTTGAAAGTTTTGAAAGCATCGATTGAGAAAGCAATGAGTGGCTGGTGACCAAATGAACAGACCCTCAGGCTTAGCCATGGCCCTCATATCCCTGTCTCCCCCACTTCTCACACATATAGACAGTCTGCTTTTTCCTGTGTTGGGTGGTGGTGGAAAGACTGAGCCTTGCTATCTGTATCTTTTTTTAAAAACCACTGAACGTTGCTGATGTCCACCCAGGTTAAAAAAAAAAAAAAAAAAGCACCAGTCCTCTATATACACACCTGAGGGTCGTCTAAGCACCTCATTTTCTGGAACTCCTATTTCTATCTGTAAAACAGAGAAAAAGAAACTACATCCTTTTTATATTTCCTAAGAGCTGTAAGGAAGCAATACATGTTGAATAGGCCTGATATTGCCAGAAAACGACTTACAGAACATGGCATTTAATCTTCATGGGAAATCATAACATTTAAAGAACCACCTAGCTCTCAGATAAGGGGTGAGCTATAGATACGTCTCAGCTTCGAGCTTGCCACAAGGCCGCCCAGACCCTCCTTTTATTTATTGTTATTTCCCTTACTTACCAGCCAGGAGTATTATTGTGTTTTTGGAAACGGCTGTGTCACTGGGTGGACGTTCAGCACTGCCCTAGTGTTCCATTGTCTGCACATGTGCCATTTTAGTTTATATTTTCCCTGCTAGATAAATGTTCATGCTCTCTTTAGCTTACTTCTGCCATGTAGAATTCCACAACTGACATCCCTGTCTGTGACCTTTAATGATCTATGTGAAATTATTTCTTCAGTGTGCCCAGGAGTTAGATCCTCAGGTCATATAATCTATGCATATTTAATTTCAGCTTGGCTTCTGGGATGGAAGAAGGATATGAGAGGCCCCATCTTCTTACCTTCCCACCAGTACTTGAAATGAAATACCTCTTGGTCATTCTGATAGCCGAACATGGCACTTCATTATTTTAGTTTCCATTCCTTTGATTGCTAGTTGGGGCATTTTTTTCACATTTTTCTTATCTATCATTCCCTTCTGTAAGTAGGTGCTTTGTGTCCTGTATCTCCTTTTAATTCTTATGGCCTAAGTATAAATCCCTTGTTACTCTCAAAATGCTGCAATAATTAGCTCCCAACTTTTAATTTGATAATTTTATCAATGATATCTTTTTTTTTTTTTTTTTTTTTTTTGCTAAGTATACTTTCTATGTCAAGCAGGCAAATCTGGCATTCTTATATTCCATGGGTAGTGACTCCAAGATCATTTTTAGGAAATAATTTTGTCTCCAGATAAGGATTTGGGTTATTTATTGTAAATGAGGAAATTATTATTTTATGTCACTCAGTCGCATCATGACTTGAAACTCAATAATTAGCTGTTCACAACTTAGACCATGATACAACATTTTTAAAGCGATCATGTTATCATGTGCACTGAAAATATTTTCTGAGCTTTACTCAGATGTCTCTCAAATTCTTCCCTGTAGTCTCTCATTTAATTCCACTGAATTTTCCTTTCTGCCCCTAAATTCTTGCAAAGTATCTTAAATTGCATTACAACCAAGCTAGTTGAAATTGTAGCTTTGGCTTTCATTAAGCTAATACTATTTGTTTCCAAATGGAGCCATTTTGCTCAAGGAGCACAAACATCCATACTCTGTAGTATTTCTGCTTTGTCCAGGAAAGTTGAGGTGGTATATGAGTGGCGTGTCTCCTTCGGTAGGGGCATCATGCCATGTTTCCCTAAGAAGTTCTCAATGCTCCTCGAAGGTACAAGAGAAATGAGGAGGCTTGGGGGACCAGAAAGGAGGTTGGACATAAGCCCCTTTCTGAAACTCATTCACACAAATGCTACCTTTAGTGGCTTTCTGTATTAGGTAGTATAATATGTACAATCTATGGGAGAGAAGAAGGTCTGAATACCTTGGGGGCACAGGGAGGCTGAGAAGTACTCTATGAAGAACTAAGCTGCTTAATAGAAACCACACACACACACACACACACACACACACACACACACACACACACACACTTGTGTAGTGCTTTACCATAGAAAAACAGTTACATCACTTAAATTTATAAAATCTCATAACACAGGCTTATTTTAACAGCTGTGGCAAAATCGACTTATAATTAATGCTGTATAGTGCAAACTCCATCCCAGCAGAAAACTGAAGGCTAGCCATCAGGAGCATGGTAGAAGATGGAACTCTAACTCCTCTGCTTGTGCAAAGACATTATGTCTGGAAGTGACTGGGAAGGAAATTATCCTGAAAGGACTGGGGTAAAATGAGTCTCTGGGGAGGAAGAACCCCACCATTTCTCAACAGCTGTTCTGGAGCAGCCATGTCAGGTGCCTCGTTTCACTGCATCCTTGGGGTTTCCCAGGGAGAGGTTGTCACAGTGAGGAAGTGGAGGCTTATAAAGATGAAGGGGGAAACTTCTCTGTGCCCCACCCCCAACATCTCCAGCTTCAGTACCGGTGCTGTTTCAACTGCTGGATCGTGACTCTGCATCAGCCTCCTGTGAACTTAGCCTCCTGAGAACTGCATTGAAGTAGCTGCAGTGTAGGAAGGAAGCCCTTTGTAAGCACTTCAGGCTCTTCCTGGGCATCTGCCTGCTGCCTCCATCCTCTCCAGCCATGCAGTCCTCTCCTCCTGCCTCGTCATCTGTCGCCCACAGCTACATCCATCCTCCTTATCACCGAGGTCACTTGCCGTGACTCAGCTGGCGGCATCTTTCCTGCTTTGATTTCTGGAGTTGGCAACACAGGCCAGTGCTATTTTTAGCTGGTCTCAGATAGGAAGATGGGGCGGTGGCCCTGTGGCCCTCTGCTCTGCTTTGCTGCGGATATGTTGCTGCGTGGCCTCCTCGCTTCATTCATGAGTTCCCTTTGTACTTTCAGTTGGAGTTATCTTTGTCTCACTCTTCAGCTAGAATCCAGCAAGGTCTGTAGCCATTCTCTGCTCCTTCTGTCTTAAATGAGTAAGCATACTGAAATACATGGCTGAGAAGTTTTCTTTCACGTGTGCGTGGAGTATGATCAGCACCCTGAGCCAAACACAACAGCTACCAAAACAGGAACTGTATTAGGGCTGGTGGAAATAAAAGCTGACTGTTTTTCACTGCTGGAACTGAGAGGATCTTGTATTCTATGCCACAAGGCAATTTACTCAAATGTTTCTGGTCATTCTAAAACAGTGGAGGATAAAAAACGTGCATCCCTTTAGCTCATTCCGGCTTATGCAGCTATTTATATGCACTATCCATTTCACCTTGATAACTCAGAGGTAGATTTTATCATTTGTATTCCCAGTAAACAAATTCAGATGCAAAAGCCGCCAACTTGCATTCAAGAATTGGTTTTGAAAACCAAATGTGTATAGGATATTGAATAGATCTACCCAGGCCCCACACATGCATGTTATCTGTTCCTTGGGTATCAGAGGGGCTGGATTTATGGGATTAATTAGAAGAGCTTCTGGGAGCCAGCTTCTGTGCCTTCTTTCTTTAGACCCCTGGAAGCTCGTGGTAGAGGAAGGACATGTATGTGCCAGTTGAGAGAACATGGCACAGTTTCAAGTTGTTTGTAGAACTCCTCATTATTCATCCTTGCTTAAAACATGACGGGGTTGTAGCAGGAATCTTAAAAAGTTCTTATTAATAAAATCAAACCTGAGGCCAGTTATTGGGGTGAATGCTGGAAGATCAGAGAGACAGAACAAGCCATAGCTTCCTCACCTCGCCAGTTCCTCAGCTGGTCTTGGTTCCTTAGACTGCAAACTTCTGAGTCCTCATCCAAATGAATCTCAGCTGAACTGTGATGCTCCAAAGCCCAAAAGCTTAACCAGCCAAATGCTTCTAGTTTTTGGTCTGCACGCCTTATATATCTTTCTACTTTCTGCTATCACTCCCTGGGATTAAAGGCTCACTTCTTGGGATTAAAGGTGTGTGTCACCATGCCTGGCTGTTTCTAATGTGGCCTTGAACTCAGAGATCCAGAGAGATTTCTGCCTCTGGAATGCTAGGATTAAAGGTGTGAGTGCCACCATTTTTCTGGCCTCTATGTCTGTCTAGTGGCTGTTCTGTTCTCTGACCCCAGATAAATTTATTAGGGTGCACAATGTTTTGGAGAACACAATACCACCACATGGGGTGTTTTCATGCACTAAAGAAATCTTTGAGCTGTCAAGATCTACACTGAAAGGCTGTGAAGGACCCTCCTGGCTGCTCTGGATGGGACCAGGATTTGTGTTGTCATCACAGGCCTGAAGATGAGCTGACAACCACTCTACCTATAAGCTGTAGTATAAGCCCATTTTGACTCATCTGGACATGACTCGAAGCCTTGTCCTCACACTCCTTTCCTTGCTCAATTCATAAAGTGCTCTGAGACTTTCCTCCTAGGGAGGGAGAGTAGAGCGATGTTCAGGCTCTGTTGATTTTTGGTAGCCTATTTATGCTATTTATTTTATTTATTTATTTATTTATCTATCTTTTTGGTCCTAGTTCATTTAACAAGGCAGGGATCCTGCCATGAAGGCAGTAACACTGGTGTGCACCCACTTCGTCTCTCACTGTCTTCTCTGCTCATAAGTTGGTCAAACTCTATCAGAATTCAATCCAGTCTTGTTGTCCTAAGAATATAAACATCCTACAATTTTCACATTAAGTTTTTGCTCTTTTTCCCCAGGCCCTGTTTAAGTCTTCCCAAAATAAAGTGCACATTCTATTCTCTTGAGCACATGCCTTATTGGCTTCCTTTCTGATGCAGCTGCCACCTTTGAATCAAAGGTCTTCCAGTGCACACACAGTGGTGTTATTCTGTCCGATAGTGTCTACTGAGTGCTTGTGTACACTAGGTGCCCCTGATGATTCCAGGCTAATGAAGGAGACAAATGAGTCAATAGCAGAGCAGCAAACCTCAGCTCCACGAAGTACCTGCTATATTGTCCTTTACTCAAGCGCTTCATCCTTTGCCAAGGCTGTATTTCTCCTGAGCAGTTGCTATGTGTTTCGGAGACAAACTTCGAATTTTAGATGCTTTCCAGCTTAACTAAAATGTGTAAAATGACCTCTGTGTATGGTAGATGTTACATAGACCATAAATAGAAAAACAAAGGCAAAAAGATTCCTAATATTTATCAAGCACATACTGTATGCCAGGAAATACTTTCGTACTTTCGCTTGTATCATCTAATTTAGCTCTTCACTGGTCTTTGAGGCAGATCCCACCTCCGTTGCTGAGAGGTTCAGGGGTTTGAAGTTACTGACGGTCTCTTTACGTTTAAAATCATGCTGTTTGCACTGCACACCTTGGAACGTGCCTCAAGAGAGATACAAGAAGTAAAGTGAGAAAGAGCGCAAGCATTTAGTTACTCTTGGCGTCCCTCCTCCTTCCACTCCATCTTCCCTCCTGTCCATCACAGGTAAGCATATGCCCTGCAGCATCCATCCGGTTTGTCGGTGAACAGCTCTGACTATAGGGAATATTCTAGGAATTTCAAAATGAAGCCATTTGGATGTGACGTCATGACTCTCCTGGTTTTCTCTACACAACCACTGGTGACATTCAGGCCATCGCATGGCTGACCCCAGTGTCTCTGCAGTCAGATGTGCCATGCTTTCTAAGCAAGAGCATTTCCTCTGAAGACAGAGAGAGGGAAGAGCTCCCCTTTTACAATCCAGGATCTCTCTTGTCCTTTTTAACAAAGTGGGTAACAAATTCTCTGGCATCTCCACTCCTGGAAGATGATTATTATAGCTCTGATACATGTATTCAGTATCACAGAAGTTGTTGGTTGTACTCACTAAATGACCCAAATTTCATCCCTCTTATAAGTTAATGTTCTAAATAAATGCCAGCAAGCTTCAGCACATTGGAAGATTACTGTATGTCTAAAACAGCTTGGATATCAATATTTGTCATACATTCTTCCTCGATGTAACATCTAAAGCAATACTCACTTAGCTGACTTCAATTCTCTCGGAGGTGTTTACCCAACACTCATCACTCATGTTTGTTCATGAGGTGTTGGGGTGATGAGCCAAGCTGCTTGTATTCTCAGCTGGGCCTGGAGCTTGCTAAGTTTGGCACTGATTAATGACATTCGAGGAGCAAGCAGTGTTCAGAGCCACCTTAGAAACCCACTTAACCAAAGACAAATAGCTGAAAGTTGGCTGAGAAGTAAGGGGAAGGTGGGCTTTGCATCAGAGGGGTCATTCTGAGACACCAGTATGAGTTCTGGCAATCTAGGTAGGGAAGGGCCTAGCCCGTGGTTGATCATATTTGGGGGTCTAGTTGTGTGGTAGCTACTCAGCATATTGTTGATGTACAGATACTCAGTGACTTGTGATGAGGCCATCTTCTAAGATACCCATGGTAAGTTGAAAACATCACAGGTCAAAAGTAAATTTTGCTGGGCACAATGGTGAATACTTGTAATCTCAGTTTCTCAGGAGGAGGAGCAATTACTTAATCTTGGAAGTTGAATCTATCCTGGGCAACATAGCAAGGCCCCATTTTAAAAAAAAATACACTAAATGCACTTAATCTGTATGAATAGCATCTCGTCCTGGCATAATGGCAGTGCCGTGCCACATAGAGGAACCTAAGTCCAGGAGAAGATCAACATTCAAAGGACAGTTTCTACTTGAGATACTTGGGAAGACCATATGTCACAACAGGCAGGTTTATAGCTGTACCTCTCTTTACAAACATACTCTGCACCAACAACTGTCTCGATACTGGCCGATTGTGCCGATATTGCTGACAGCGCCCCCCTCATTTCTCTCTGCTTTCATCTTCCCATGCACTAGGTTGTTTTGACATCAATTTCTTTACTCTAATGTTCTCCCTTTTGTCTTTTTCTGTCATTTAGGTGGGCCATAAGAAAAGATATTATGGTTTTTAAATTGTAGAGAAAAGGCTTTTGCTGTTTTAATAACGAGCCCAAATTAAGCACAAAACTTTCTAAACGTTATTTCACTTTATAGAGTAAACATCTTTTCTCTATACCAACTTGTGGATTTTTGTCCCTGGCGGGACTACCTTTCTGTTTTAGTGTTATATGCCACTGACAATGCCAGACTAAGCGCTTTAACAGTATTTATTTCCTAAAGACAAATGAGCTCTCACAAACCCATTAACAGTACTCAAATCAAAAGTCGTACAGAAACCCAAGCCCACTTAGGCAAAGTCCAGAAATGATGTAAGGATGCGCTTTGTGAGCAAACAAAACAAAACATGATGCTGGGGGCACCATGCCTGGCCTTCACTGGTGATCTTTGACTTTTACCATCTACCCCTCTGCCTGAATATCATGCATTTTCCCCACCATCTGCAAGATATAGGTCAAACTGTATCTTTGCATGTAACTGCTCCAAAGGTCCACGGTTTAATCTGAACCTATCTTCAAATGCCTGCTTCTTCCTAAATGAGAAATAAGCAACAACCATTTGTGCCCAACACCCTCAGAGCTTCTTGACAAGATTCTCTCTTTTAATTGGGGAGGGGGTACTCCAAGTCCATACCGTACTGTCCAGTTTATTGTGAACTTGGAGAGAGTCAGATGTTTTCCCGAGGATGTGCAGATGGAAAGTGAGGGAGCCAGGGATCAAATCTAGTTCACCCAGCTCTAGTTCTCCACTCTTCCCAGAACTTTCCTCTCAAGTCAAACTGATCAAAGCAGCAGCCTTCCCATGATCCTAGAAGCCCCAACCACCCCTCTTCCTTTTAGAAGGAAGGCTTACCCACCTTACCCTTCAAGAACCTTCTCAGCTCACAGGGCTCTTCTGGATGTTCCAGCTAGGCACAGCTCCTCCTTTAACCCAAAGAGTACTTGGGTGATCACTGGGCACCAGTGTCTGGACAGCAGATGATAAGAAGCATGGGAGTTGTAAACTTTAGGCTCACACCATTGCTTTTCCACTTTCTGGAATGTGATTTTGACTAACTGAATTCTGTCTTTCAATTGCTGCAGCCTGACTCCCAGTGTTAACATCAGCCCCAAATTCCAGGATTCTCAACTTAGTAGAGATAGACATACATATACACACATGATACAGTTGTTATTAGAGATAGACATATGTATACACATATGACACAGTTGTCTGTGACCTGTGCCAGTCCCCCCCTCTCCTTTCCCATGTCTAGAATGCTCATGCAGAAGGGCAAATTGAATAGGTTGAGAGCCCCATTTGCTCTCCAGCTCTCAACCCCTCTCCCATTTGTTTCTCCACGGGTGGTTTACTAGCTCATGCCTTCATTTATTGCTGATATTGAATATTCATGCTACTTTCCTGTATTCTTCCTGAAGGTTCTGGAGGCCTCTTCCTCTGGTTTGGGGAAGCATAGTTATTCATTTGGATTAAGTCCTTGGGGGGGATAAAGATATTGTATATACAACAAAGACAAGTGAAGAAAATTTCCTTTAATAGAATGAGATTTCAAATACCAGAATGCACTTTGAAACATTCCCAGCATTCCCTGAACCCTCAAGGACCTATGTGTGTAAGCCCACAGTCACCAACCTCCATAGAAAAATGAGTGGTTCCTAATTAACAGCCCTCAAGCTCTGTGGTAGTCCCAGGGTGTATTGCCTGTGTGCTCTGCATCACTCACTCCTGTGGGGACTCAGGCAAGCACTTTGGGAGGGGGTTAGTTCTGCACATTATAACAGCACACACCATTTTGCAAAGTAGGAATCATGTTTGCTTCCCCCCAAATCTTTGAATTAAAATTTTTACTTGTCAAAAAAGCCATGCTAATTCCAAGAGTCTGTCTTTATAATAATGGCAAAAGCAAAATATAGTGTCGTATGGCTTTTATTTATGATATCAACTTTTTTTGTTTCATGTGTATTTTTGGTTATTGACATTTTAGGCCAGGGTTTCTCTGTGTAATCCTGGCTGCCCTCAAACTCATCAGGACCTTGAACTCAGAGGCTACCATGGCCCAGTTTATTTGATCTTGTCAATTACTTAGTGCAGAGGCATTTAACTATAAGTTAAAGTGAAACGGATTTTTACTCAACTCTAGTATTCCAAAGTCAACTGCAACTCAAAATTTACACTTTAACAGTTTAATACAGTTAAACAGCTTAACAGTTTAATATATGGGCTTCACATGTAATTAAAAAGTACAGGATTCTCATGAGTCTCCTGTTACCTACAGTGAAAGTTACCCAAACTTTGTTTTTGGAGCTGAAAAAAATAGAGAGTATCTAATTGGGAGGATTACAATGAAGATAATTGTTTATATTTACACGTATGGATGTGTCAAGTAGGTGCCAGTAAATGTCAGCAGTCACTACGCAGTTACCTATGACAAAGAAGAAGGTTTTTTTTGTTTATTTTGTTGGCTGGTTGGTTGGTTGGTTTATTGGTTCGTTAGTTTTGATTTGTTTGTGAGCTGGGAAGTTGACTTGGTGGGTAAGATTTCTTGGTATGTACACATGAGGACCTGAGTTCAATCCCAGTCACCCACTGCAAGAATCTAGGTGTGGCTGTATGTACATCTGTAACCCCAGTGCTGGGGAATGGGCAGAGACAGGAGGATTCCTGGGGCTTGTTGGCTGGCAGCCCAACTCTAGGTTCAATGAGAGAACCTGTCTCAAGGGAATAAAGGAGAGAGTGACAGAGTAAGACACCCATGTTCTGCTTTCACCATGCACACACTGGCATCTACATTTTCACTCAGCTCATACCTACATTTATCTGCACACATGCAACACACACACAAGTGCTTTGCATATACATCATTGTCCAGTTAAGTAGAAGAAAAGGGTAGGTATTGAATTTGTTCTCATTTCAAAAGTATATTTTCTTTTTCTTTCCTTCTTTTTTTTTCCTTTTTTTGAGACAAGGTTTCTCTGTGTAGCTTTGGTGCCTTTCTTGGATCTCACGCTGTAGACCAGGCTGGCCTTGAACTCACAGAGATCCAACTGGCTCTGCTGGTATTAAAGGCATACACCACCCCTGCCTGGCTAGAAGTATATTTTCTAGTTAAGAATGAGATACAAAACAAGGTCCAACAAGAGGTATATACTTTGCTTAGGGATGTGTGGGGAAGTAGAGGGGGAGCAGCTGACACAGATGTGATCAAGATGCAGTATAGCATGTGGGAAATTACCAAAGAGCAAATACAAGGAAGAAAAGGAAACTTAGAGCTACCCTGGTCTAGTTTGACAGGTATTTATTCCTGAAGCTTGCTCTAGTTGTCACTTTACATGATGTGTGCCTTTTTATAAAAACATCTTTTTTTGATACTATCCTTCTTTAAAACATACCACAATTTAACATGACATGGATTCTTGAGTAATGTGTTGATTAGCAGCAAGGATGACTTCTGAGAAAGCAGTTAGGTGATCTCATCATTTTGTGAACATCATTGACTGTACTTGTACTGAGGTGGCTAGGGTGCCACTAGGAGACCCAGATTTCCAGGACCCTATCATAGGCATGGTCCTTCTGAAGCAGCACATGAGTATCTGAGCTGTCTGTGGGTTGTATCCTTTTGGATATGATCATTTTATTTGGTGGTTTTCATTTCTGTTTTTCATTTATTAGTTAGTTTCCTTTTTGTAGAGGTTGTTGGATTTTCCATGTTTTTCTTTTCTTTCTTTTTTTCTGAGACCTCAAATTCCAGCTATCTCTTAATGAACAGAGAGCAAGACCATCTTTATTATATAAATACACATTATGTTAAAAATCTTCATTTCACTCTAATTATAATTCTGTTTCTTAGAAATTAAATATGCTTTATTTTTTTTCAGCAGTATAAAATGTTGAACTCCTAAGTGTAAAGATAGTTGTTGTAGGTATCACAAAGTCTGTAACTTGACCTAATGTCTGCTCATGATTTCATTCATTCAGTGGTATTCCTCAGCCCCTCCTGAGTGCTTGGCTGTGTGGTCCATGAGTGTGTCCTTACCCCAAATATTGTACCACTTCCAGAGATAGGTATATTAGCTTCAGTGACCATGGTGATAATGTAGAAATACTATTTAGTTATTGAACTGAACAACCACTATTCATGAGCATCTGAAAATACATGCAAGTTCATGTTCTAATAATTTTTTACTAATCCATAAAATATCTTAGGTAGCAGACATTGGAACTTTAAGAAAATTTGATCTGAAGTTATTGATCAGTCCTGTGCACTAAGATTAAGTCGTGTTTGGCCTATGTGCATGAAATTCAATTGATGGGTAGCAATTTCTTGCAGCATCCTAGTGCAACAGAAAAAAAAGGGTTGCAGTCAATGACTGATGTCTACCACTGGCATGGTAAAGAAGAATGATGGTGGACACGTCATATAATTGCCATCGGTGCTGTTCCTTGCTTTGGGTGCACCAGCAAAGAGAGCGACTGCTTTGTGGGAAAGCATGGCAGACCCAGTAGATTTTTGGAAGCCACAGGGACAGTGTGCTTCCTGGCTGTGAGTGGTATGGACAAAGAACAGAAAGAAAGAGGTACTGAGCCAAGAGAAACCGGAGCCATTTTAGCTTGGCATGTGCTCGCTGAGTTCAGACACCAAGTGACAGTGGGTTTTGCATAGTCATTTCCACCACTTTAATTGTCTGGACATTGTGGCTGTAATGGATGGCAGGCTCTCCTTTAAACATAATAAATGGCTCACAATTACTTTACTTTGCAGAGTGCTCTTCTGCCCTGGGACACTATAATAACCTGCAAAAGGAAAGAAAAGGCCTAGGGATTTATGAGATGTCTCCATTCTAACCATCTGGGAGAAATACAGCAAGATGCCAGTGTGGCCGTGTGCTTACCAGAGTTAATCTATCATTGCTCCTGCTACAAGCCCTCTTGCCTCTTGCTTAAGACTATCACAGGAATTTGTCCCTGGCCTTCACAAAGACCAACCAGAAATCATTTTTTTTCATGTAACTCTAGAAATATAGTCTAGTTGACCTTCCATTTATTGGACTGAGGGGGAATGTTTTTTAGATAGGAGGGGTTTTACAATTCAGGAGTGATTAAAAGAACCAATGAGATACAGTCTCTGCCTGGGAAGCTTTCAAGGTCCTCCTGGAGAGACAGGTAGTGAATAAATAATCTCAGTATACCCTGAGAAATGCAGTTGGTAAAACCTGTGGTAAGAATAGAACTCGGCTTGCTGAGGAAGCCAGGGGTATGCTTAATTGACTTCGTTTCCCCTCCCCTAAATTATATGAGGAACCCATATACGTAGTCACACTTTGTGAAGTCACAGTGCCTTGTTTATGCACCATCTTCTCCACTCAGGTTTCTCTTCTGGGTGGGCACTGGGTGGGCACTGGGTGGGCACTAGGTCCAGTTTTTAGCACGACCAGTACCTCACCCAGTGCTGAGCATGTGTTTGATGCATAAGAAATGTTTAGCACAGTGGTTGCAGGGTTGATTATATTTCTAAAATTTCTTTTTGAAAGTTTTTTTTTTTTTAGAACTTTATACTTAAGTATCACATCTACATTATTCCCCGCCAACTCCTCCTCTTTGCTACTCTAAATGTGTAGCCCAGGCTAGCCTCACACTTGTGATCTCTTGCCTCATCTCTTCAGCATTTCCTCTCAGCAGGCACCACCACGACCAGACAGATCACCTAATACCAATACCAGGAAGCAAGACTTACTAGATAAACTTAGAAAACCAAAAGGTATTTATCTTTAGGATGAATCAGCTGGACTTGGATGTCGAATCACACATCATGGTATTCTCAGGGTTCTAACTAAGATTTAGGGCATTTGCTCTTTTGCAAGCAGCATCTTGTTTTCTGAAAGTGGGGAGATAGTTAGAGATGGTTAGTGAGGACAGCCAGGCCTCCATATCCACAGATGTGTTGTCCCCAGAGTCAGCCAGTCAGGAATCAAAACTATTTGGGGTTGGGGGTTGTCTCTGTGCTGAGTATATGCAGCTCTCTTGTTTTCCTTCCGTAAACAGTGTGTTAGGGCAGTTATGGAACAGCACTGATGTTGTATTAGGTACTCATTTGCAAGTGATTTACAGTAGAGGGGAGGATATGGGTAGGCGTTTGCAAAAACTATGCCATCTTATGTAAGAGATGCAGACCTTTGAATTTGAGTATCCACAAGGGGCTTGGAGAAAATCCTTCACAGATTCTAATGGATGACTATGTGTGTAGCTGAGTATTGACCAGTGGGCTCCCTGCATCCACCACCCATCTGTCTGCAGAGGGGAAGCCTCATGTTGGATGCCAACTCCTTATGGAGGACTTGCTGAGGCAGCCATGCAGTGCCCTCTGCTCTGCAGCTTTGCCTGATGCCAGGCTTCTTTATGGAACCAGACTTTTTCTTTCCCACTCTATTTCCCCTGTGTTCGTGCCTAAGCAGGCTGCTTTTAAAGTTTATTAAATCTCCCTTCCAGTGGGGCAGGTTGTCCCATTTCATTTGTCACTATTTAATAGTGAATTCAAAACAGGCTGAGAGATTTAAACTAGCACAGCTTCAGGTTTAAACCTCAAAATGAGACCAGAGACACTTCATTTATTTCTTAATGGTGGCTAATCTCAGCGTCATAGGAGGCTGTTTTATCTGGGTCTGCTATGTTCTTCTCCTCCTTCATTCACTCCACAGATGTTTATAAAATTGACAACAAGATATCAGAAGCCCAAAGATGAGTTGAGTGAAGCCCCAACCTTCAGCTACGGAGACAAACCAAAGGAGTACATAGCACAGTAGCCATTAGCTCCCTTTTACAGGCCTTAAAAATGTGAAGATGTGTTGCATGTGTTTATATGCTGCATTTGTTTAACGATGTAAAGATGTGTTGCCTTGCCTGTCTAAGGCACCTGATTGGTCTAATAAAAAGCTGAATAGCCAATAGCCAGACATTAGAGGGATAAGCAAAGCTGGCAGGCAGAGAGAATAAATAGGAGGAGAAAAAGACAGGACAGGGGGAGAATGAGAGGGAGACACCCGGGGCGGCCAAGCAGCCAGCAGCCAGTAAACATGGAGTAGGACGTGAAGGAAGGAAGGAAGGAAGGAAGGAAGGAAGGAAGAAACCTTGAGGCAAAACCTGAAGAGAAACAAATTAAATTAAGTTGCAAGAGCTAGTGGGACAAGTATAAGCTAAGGCCAAGCATTCATAACTATCCAAAAAAAAAAAAAAAAATGAAGTGAGAAAGGCAATGAGGGACCTCAGATGTTTTGCCAGCAGCTGTGATGTTGAGAGGGGCGCCATGCACACCATGTATTCCCTAACAAAACAATAAGGAAGTCTTCATTATTTTTAAACATCTTGTATTTTGGCACCACAACTATGTGTAAAGAGCAGCTGAGGAGATGATGGCTAAGCAGGATAAAAATGCATCCTGAGCAAGCATGAGATCCTTAATCCTGAACACCCATATAAAAGAAGCTAGGTGTGACAGCCCTTGTAAGTAGCTCTAAGGCTGGGGGTAGGGTCAGACACAGGCAGATCCCTGGAAATAACTGGCCAGTCAGTCTAGCCAAGTCTTGAATGCTGAGTTCAGTAAGAACCAGGTATCAACAAATAATATGGAGAGAGACTGAAGAAAACACCTGACAGTGACCTCTGGTCTCCACATGTAAACACACACACACACACACACACACACACACACACACACACACACACTGCACATACACACTTACTTCTTCAGTTCATTTCCCCACCTAATTTGAGGGATCTCAGCAAATTCAGTTCAGGAGTCCTCCTCCCCCATCATCAGGCAGCCATAGTTGAAAGAGAACAGACCCCAATTCCCAGCAGGTCCCATTCAGCAGACTCTCCAGCCAGGAGTACTCTTTGTAAATTCAAAAAGCTCTGTAAAGACTATGCTTTGGCCCCATGCTTGCAGTGTGTGGATGAGATTTGTGAGCAGGCATTAGAGGACCTAAATGTAGTGTGCTTACTAAAAATATTCCAACCTTTTACCCCAATCCCAGTAGAGGAAAAACTACAAGGACCCCCAAGCCCCTTCACACACACACACACACACACACACACACACACACACACACACACACACAGAGGTTTTCACTGATTTGCTTGACCTGTCAGTTTATTTAAAGCTGTGGACTAAAAGCCACCCTCTAATGTGATTGGCATGAATTCCTCTTGGCCTGAGGCTGATTCTATCAGATGCTGGTGAAAATAGCTTTCTCTTGTCCACAAGGACCTTCAATTAGCTAACCAGCAAATTTAGCCTGATTGCCCATGTTAATTTTGCTCCCTGTTTCGGTGGGGCAAAGTGGTTGGTCACACAGCTACTTGCCTCCTGATCACACTGGGCTCAAGGACAAGTTGCGCCCAGAAGGTTGTGGTTCCCGACCTCCCCTCTCCTGCTTCTTCCACGGCTGAGCTTCCTGCAGAGGCTGAAAGGAAGGAGAGGGATGTGCCTCCCTATTTGTTGCTCTTCTGTGAACCTAGCGTTGATTGATTTTTGCATGAATCACAGGTTGAAAGGTTTACTATTTTTACCGGCTATAAAAATGCCTTAAACCTTAAATTAAAAGGCCTTCTCAGGAAGAGGAGAGCAGCTGTTAATGTTACCCATCTTGGTCTTCCGAACTGTGCGTCTCTGTATCAGCATCTGCATGGCACTGCAGGGTCAGCCATTATATAACGAGCTATTTTGGGGGCTAACACCAAGGTCCTCCGAGATCTCTGTTCAGACAATGGTCATATTGGCAGGATGCTTGAAGCTGCTCTGCTTTATCAGAAGCACAAAACCAGAGTCAGGGGAAGAGCTGACTAGCAGCTCCCTTTCTCACAGTGTAGACACCATCTGTTTTGCTCTCAGGGTACACTTGAAAAATCACCTTTGGTACTCCCACAATTGCCCTCCCTGAGCCTTGCCTGGACTCTGCCAGCCACAAGCTTACCTGCTCAGGATTAATACACAGTGGCTGCCCTGCTCTCATCAAGTATTTGGGGATGCTAACCCTGCTTAAGGAACTGTGAATTTCTTGGGAAAAGATGTTGGCTGCCCTTGTCAAAGCATTCTGATTGAAATAGCCAGATGCCTTCAACATGGCCTCTGTGACTACCTGAGAGAGAGAGACAGCCCAGTAAACAGGTTATGACCCCAGTGAAGGTGGCATCTGAGGGGCCTGCCCAAAGAGGCTGGGAGCAGCCAGTTCCCTGGCTATAGCTGATTGCTCTTGCTACCTGAATGTCCTTGTGAAGGGCAATGATGCCGTGCACATTTTAGGGGACTAGCAGACAGTAGCAGATAATGATTGAAGTCCTCGGATGGCATCTGTAAATCACACTAGTGGTGATGCTAGCCTCCTGGCATGGCAGTCCTCTCGCCTGTCTCCTTGCTCCCTCTTTCCTCAAGCCAGGATTCCTCAACCCAGCTGTACATTGGCATCCTTGAGAAACTGGAAAAATAGAACCCACTTCTAGAATACCTTCTAGAATTAAAGTCTCCAGGGCTGAGCCTGACAAAACTCACCCTAAACTCTGTTTTTCTGTGAAGGTTGGAAACTATTGACTTTAGAGGCTGATTCTTTCTTTGGGCCATGTGATGAGCCTCTAAGACATAAATAAAATGGATATTTTCCCCAACTGATACTACAAACTGGGCTGCACAGTTTTTGGAGGGTAGAAAGCAGAGGAGACAAGGACTGCAAGGAGTACTTCGATGGGGGATGCAGGCTTGGATCTCAGTTCTGTGGGAGGACGGAGGCGTAGCAGACATGGTGTCTTCTAAAGCAGAACCTAAAAGAAGAAAGGAAGGTCTCCGTGGCAAGAGGAAAGAGAGCAGGCGGGAAGGCACAAGAATGAAAGACAAGGTGCTTAGTGTGGTGAGGTCACCAAGTTCAAGTGCTGGACTCAGTGAAGACAGTGTGTTATGTGGGATGATGGAAAGTGTCTTAGTTTCCTTCTGTTGTGCGATAAAGTTCTGTAACAATAAAAAGAAATTAGGGCAGAAGGGTTTCTTTTGACTTCCAGCTCCAGGCTGCAGTCTACCAGACCCTGAAACTCACAGGCGCTTGAGGAAGCTGCGCCCATCACATCCTTAGTCAGAAACAGAGCAACAATTCTGTATACCAGTGCTCAGTTCTTTCTCACTACTTTAACACAGTCTAAATTATTCTGCCTATCTATTAATTAAGGTGGGTCAACCCACCTTAATTAAAGTAATCAAGATAATACCCCAAAGACAGGCCCAGAAGGCCATCTCCTGGGTGATTGTAGACTTCCATCCACTTGACCATTAACACTATCACAGCCAGTGACACATTAGACTGTCAGTTCTATAGTCTACCAGCCAAACCAGGACAGGTATGGGGACAGTGGTTCTGGGATAGGGTCAGTGCAAATGATGTGACATTAACAGAAGGAATAGTCAGGAGGCAGAGTCCACATCTCACCACCTCGCATTTGACAACTGTGGTCCCAGAGCAAATGTCCAGCTTTAATGAGCATGGAACCTCCCAAGCCCTAATGCTCCCATGTTTTATGGTCCTTAGTTCAGAGTTCACCATTGAGCTTGCTTGACAGTCATGAGTATGGGTGTCTGGTACCTAGAGAACAGTCCTTGGCTTGTGGATGAATGAGATCCCAGAACTCTAATTGAAAAATAGTGAAGCCATTGGGAAGATTCAGCCTCCAGAAAACTGTTCATTTTCTCACCTCAGGCTCCTTAGCTCCTTGACAGAATGTGCCACCTACATAGACGCCAATTATTTATTAGACTGTGAAATGACGCTGTACAGAGCAAGAGGTACTGGGGCCTCACTGCCTACATCCAGAACAGACTGGTTTTTGGCTAGAAATTAGGCCCCGTTGCTTCAGACAGATGTGGTAAAGGAAGGGACATCAGAGCACCAGGAGAATCACACTGAAGAAATGGTGACAACGTATGGTTAGTGATGCCAAAGGAAACCGTCTCCTTGGTGGGATGGAGAAGAACAGTTTGGCATTTATCAGTGGAGAAAATGTTTCTGATTCATCTGCTGTCACTGCAGACACATGATGAAACTGAGAGGCCAGAGGTTGACACTAGGCCTCTGTGACTTCAGAAGAGCCCTCTTTATTTCCAGGAAGCCTGTCAGCCCGCACAGCCAGGCCTCATACCAGGGGAATGTAGTGGTCACACCATAGCTGCATGTATAGCTCAAGAGTGAAAAGAACAACAACAGCCAAACCCTAAAGACCTGAAACTGCTCAGGGTGAGAGCTGACACACTGTTTGAAGAAAATATCCCCATGGAATCTGTCAAAAGCAGTTCTATGCACTGCAGCCCCAATATAATCATGATCTGCCCTCTAAGTGCCATGAATACATAGAGCCATCATGTGAGGTATGCATGCCTGTAGGCTGAAAGGGAGATTGTATTTTCTAGGCAAGCTGTCTTTCAAATTTTAGCTACGATGGAGCCTTATAAGATACTGCCCTCAATGTTCAGCATCTCCTAAATCTGACCAGAGATGATGTACTGCCTAGTTTTATGTCAGCTTAACACAAACTAGAGACACTGGGGAGGAGGGAACCACAGTAGAGAAAATTCCTCTATAACATTGGGCTATAGGCACACCTGTAGGGCATTTTCTTAATTAGTGCTTGATGGGGGAGGACCCAGTCTATTCTGGGTGAGGCTGGTGGTCCTGAGTTCTATAAGAAAGCAGGCTGAGCAAGTCAGGGAGAGCAAGCTAGGAAACAGCACCCCTCCATGGCCTCTGCACCAGCTCCTGCCTCCAGGTTCCTGCCCTGTTTGAGTTCCTGTCCTGACTTCCTTCAGTGATGAGCAGTAATGCGGAAGCCTAAGTCACATAATCCCTTTCCTCTGCAAGTTGCTTTGCTCATGATGTTTCATCACAGCAATGACAACCCTAACTAGGACAGGTGATATCTCTGCTGAATAGATAAGGAAACAGATTCAGAGATCCTAAGCCTTTTGTCCAGCCCAGCTGGTGAGTGGTGGTGGAGCCAGATTCTGCAATAAACACTGCTGGCTCTGAAGCCACATGCGTTTCCTCTGTTAACACTGCTTAGCCAATTGCCAAGGAGACTACCATACCCCCTTCTCCACCCTCGGCAGTGCTGTGCTCCCTTCTGCCTCCAAAGCTTCGCTCCTGCTGTTTCTCTCAAGATTGGCCTCGCTTTACCACAGCGTGTCTGCATGTGGCCACTTCTCAACCTGTAGCTGAAGTCCCAGTGCTGTGTCCATGTGCTGACATCATCTGAGAGTGGCTTGGTATTTGCTGAGTGAATGTGTGGGCCCTTGCTGTGCTCTGACATCACTTTCTCTCTTCTGGGAGGCCAGTGCAGGCTGAGAGCTCATTTAGCACAAGGCTCCCAGTGTCCCTGGGCACCTTGCCCTGAGAAGGTGCTTAAAACCATTTGATGGGTGAGAGAGTGACTGATAATGTATGAAGGTTGTAGGCATAAAGACAAGGCCTGAGGATACTAGACTAGGAACACAGGGAGGCTCAGTAGGTCTTGGAGTAGGACCCAGGAACACATTTAAATGAACAGTAGTTAGATTGACTTACTTACCCAAAGCCTGTCTGGTTCAGTATTTTAAACGGTCCTCCAAGGGGCCAAAGCTTCTCTCCATGTGAAGTACAGATGTCTTATAGGAATCCCACTTTTATTTGATAAGACCTTTCAGAAAACAGCATGTGCTAAGAGGACTTCCAATACTCTAGTACCTGCATGCTGCAGACATCACCTGAATGTTGGACCAATGCCAACAGCAAATGTAGGTTCGAAGAGTGTGTTCCCTTTAGTGTCTGTGGAAGTATGGGCACCCTAAGTAAAATATTTCACCATTCATTTGCTGATACCTCTGCCTTATCATCTAAAGATTTTTCAAATAAAAGGCAACTGGTGCCATGTTCTTCAAAGAAGAAATAATCAACAATGGTAACTGAAAATGTCTTATTTTAAACGTCATACATGACATGCTGAGAACTCACACCATTAATTACTAAAAACTACAGAAGCTAGAAGCTAATTTGCAAAGACCCAGAGAGATATTTAACTTAGTATTTTATCATCTTACAGAAAACAAACAAATCAAAAGACAACCTGTGTGCTCTTTCTTCTTTTGCTTGGCATAAAGAGTAAGAGTTGAACTTATTCGGGCCAGCACAAAATGGCAGTGAGCCAGGAGTGGGCAAGCTCATCTCATATTGGACTCCACCAACTGCTGTTCTGTGCCTCGTGCCCACAGCTTTTACTCCTCCTCCTGGCCACAGATGCCAGTCAGCCCACCTACCTTTAGGAAAAGTTTTATGCTGCTTCTTTTTTTTTTTTTTTTCAAATTGAAAGGAGAATTAAGGGACTTTTCTACTAGATATTCTTCTACCCAGTGGGGATAGTAGTCTTGTACCAGGGAGTTAGCAATGCTCTAAGCATCAGATGTGACTAGGAACGTGTCCGTGCATTTTGTAAGAGACCATCATTGTTTCCAAGCAAGAATTCAACCATGGTATATAGCAAAAGGTGAATTTAAGAGTAATTTTCTTTTTTTAAATTTCATGTATTTCATGTTATGGGGTGTTTTTTCCCGCAAGTATGTTTGTGTGCCACTTGTATAGCTGGTGCCCACAGAGTCCAGAGAGCATTTGGTTTCCTAGAACTGGGGTTACAGATGGTTCTGGGCCATCATGTGGGTGCTGGGAAACAATCCCAAGTCCTATGGAAGAGCAGCCGTTGCTCTGAATCACTGAGCCGTTTCTCCAGCCTACCTGTCTTCTTATTAAAGTAGTCCCATCAACTCTACTCATCTTCCCTGTATGTCTTCTGTCTGGCCATCTCAGACCTGTAGGATGGGATTCCTCTTAGCCTTCACTGGGTATTTGGTGAGAGTTTGGATGCGAATGGCAAGAATCCCATTCGTATTAACTTAAGAAAACAGAATTTGATTCGTGTACCCCAGACACCAAAATGTAAATTTCAAGTGGCTTTCTGGTTGAGTGAAGATCACCACTATTGATACTCTCTGCACTCACATTTCTATCTTTTGCCTGAGTCTGTTGCAGTCTTTGTCTGTCTCCCATCATCCTCTAAGTTAAGGCTTTGGCTATATCTCAGGTTAAATGGGAACAATCTAGACCAGGGCGCCGATTGGGCAGTTTGGATCACATGATCATGAATAAGGCCTAGCATGAGTCTAGGCAGCTATAACATGGAAATTGCCATCTCTTGGGATACTTCCTTAAACACGCGCAGTGGGCAAATCACCTCGCTCTCTGAACTTCCAGTTTTTCGTTTTTAAAATAAGGGGAGTAGAGCAAGCTCCACACTCTCAGTTTTATTCTGATCCAATTTAAAATATCATTTCTTTATTTTAATCATTGTGCCTCTTTCTCTCTTGCATATCCAACCACCCCCCAGAAGAGCAAATAACATTGGGAGACCACTATTTCACTGGCTTCACTTCAAGGCTCCCTAAATGGAGAAAGAGTAACACCTGATGGTAAAGCAGAATAATTCAGTGTTGACCAAATTTAGCCATTGATGAAGCACGTGGCATGAAATGTTTAGGATTTCAATACTTATAAAACATCCCAAATTAACAATTTTTCAGAGTAGACAAGCAGATGCACTTAAATGAATGTGTCCTCTCTTGGAGCACGGAATAATGCTTAGATAGTCGGTTCTTATTTAGTTGTAGCCCAGGTTCAGAGCTGCTGATGTGTGGAGGTGTTCCAGGTCATTTGTCCAAGTGTACACCAGCTGATCACCCATTCTTCCTGTGGAGATGGTATCAAATGGATCTTGAATAAACTGTCTTCTACCTGCCTATGCAGCCTAATCATCTATCCTTTCCATGATTCTTCTATGATGATCTTGGGACTTGTCCATGTCTCTCATTAGCCCATTAGCTGACAGAAGGCAGAGTCTGTATCTGATTCATATTTGGTCAACATCACGTCTGTAGTATAGCCACCATACATGTTCCCTTGGAATGCTTCTAGATAAGTATGTTAGACAAGTCATCAGTCTTCCTCAGCTCCTTTGTGTGTACAATACTCATACCTTATTCTTCTCTATTAGAGAGAGGATTACAAGAGATGATGCATAACAAAGTCCTTAGTACCATAGTCATCATAAAGCAGATGTACATATACAGTTTTGGTTTATTTTTTAAATTCCTAAGCAACACAAAGGAAGGATGGCCAAAGAAGTGGTAGGGTGTTTACAAACTTGAGTCCAAATCTCAGCTCTTCTACATACCAACTGACTGTGACTGGTATGTGAGTAATGTTAAGCTAATTTCTTAGATTTCTTCATGGAGTTGAAATGCTGGTGATACCTGCTTGTAGATTTAAGTGGGTAAAGGAAGAGAAGATATAGCACACACCCATGTAAAGGGCCTACCAGGGCATCAGGCACTTGCTACATACTCATTATAGGGTAACATCTGTCATTCTCTTTTGTAACGGAGGATGAAGAGCAGCAGTAAGATTATAAGCCCTTTGGATGTCTCTGTAGGTCCTCTGACCCTTTTTGGCCTTATGTATTTTGATGAAGATGAATCTGTATTAATAGAGGCGATGGTTAATGGCCTCTTGTGAACAAGGCTTGTCCAGAGGCATACAATACCATGTTCTTTTTTTTTCTTGAAGTTTCCAATGGGATATGTCTGTTTTAATATAATAAACCCTCTGTCTAGTTGCTGACTCGAAAAGAAAGAGCACAGGCCCACTTCCAAATGCATAATTTGCATGAACACTCAGGCCCTAACAACCTGGGGAAAAGGTCTGGGAGGTGTAGGTATCTATATACATCCATTTGAATTGCTGCCAGCCAAACCTCACAGTTAATTGTATCACAGCAATTTTCTCCTGGAAGAAATAATTAATATGCAGACTTCTAGCTGTGGTTTGGCCTTTGTTCCTTTCTGACTCTTGTGTTTGTACTGTTTATAGTGTTATATCAGTAGCTGTCACATAATATATAGAGCAAATAGGCACTCTCCCCTGTCCTTCACTCCAGTGTAATCCATTTTCTTCCTTGTGGTTCCCACAGCGTAAGAAAATAGAAGTTTACATAATGGAAGTTTATCTTGTAGGAAAGCACACTCAAGGTTGGGGCCCAGAGGTCACACTGTGCGCCCAGGGGTGTAAGGGGCTATTGACATGGGCGTCTTTTCTGAACAGGAAAGCTTAGCCCTGGGGATGTAATGGCCTTCCTTTCATTGCAGGTAATGCAGGTGGTGAAGGAGCAGGTTATGAGAGCGCTTACAACCAAGCCTAGCTCCCTGGACCAGTTCAAAAGTAAACTGCAGAACCTGAGCTACACTGAAATCCTGAAAATCCGCCAGTCTGAGAGGATGAACCAGGAAGATTTCCAGTCTCGCCCAATTTTGTAAGTTACCCACGTCTCTGCTAGTGACCCCTAGTGATCCAGTGATGTAACAGCAGGGCTAGCTGTGAGCTCATTGGAGTCAGCTGACCTTCCAAAAGACAGCCTTTAAGGGAAGCCTTTTGGTAATTCACTCTTTGAAGTGGAGGTGGGCAACTGTTCTAGGTGATCCTTCAGAAATCTATAGTTAAAATGCACTTGACTTCTTCCACACTTAGAACCTAAACAATGTTGTGTGCAGGGGTGTCTTGTTTTCTCCTGTGAAGCTGTATTTCACACAGGTACCTTTTGAGTTACAGAATGTTATGTTATTCAGAGAAAGGCACTGCAGTCATTAAAGCATGGTGAATCCTGAGGCAGCATAAGTTCCAATGAGAGCTGTAGAGGAAAGGGAAGAACAGCCCTGTGTCCCATGGGGTTGGCCAATGATTGGCACCAGAGCATCCCCTGTCACCTTTATGATATAAAACAACAGGCTCCCAGTGGGGGAGAGAGCACCCCCCCCCCCTTTACAGGACTTTGCATTAAATGTCACTTACAACCGTTTCAAAACCTCATGTATCTCCATCCCAAAAATACTCTGAATCTGGAAAAGAAGAACTTTGTTCATGTCATCTCTTCTGAGACCTGGCCTGCTTTTCTTTGCTAAGAACAGATTAGATTTATCACCTTCATATTTTATAGAAAAGGACATAGGAGTAAAGGTGGGAAGCAGGGAAGGGATCTGCCAGTTAGTCCTGTTCTATAATCAAGACTAGAAGGGACTTCTGGGCTTTTGTGGGCATTGTCTACAACTACTCATTCTGTCTGTTTCTCTTTCTCTGTTTGTCTGTCTCTGTGTGCTCTTTGTGTCCATACACATGATACTTTTAATGGATGACAATTCATAAAACACCCTTTATTCTAGTTCATTTCCTCACATCCCTTGAGGTAGGTGCAAGTGTTATTTCCAAAGAGACAGAAGTAGCCTAGGGAAGAACCTGGCCTTTAACTGGCTTAACTCTCAACTACTGCTCCATCCACCCTTTCAGACTGGTTCTGCATGTGTAAGGCTGAAAGTAAGTTAAGAAAGTATACAGGTTAGAAAAGACAGTAGCCAGGTGGTAACATGGACAATTTGCTTTCAGATCTTAAGCACCACCAGAAACTACATTAGAACTATAGACTTCAGTGGGCACAGGAAGTTCATCAGCAGGGGGCATAAAATGCTTCTAGGGGACTTGACTCATGTTGTTATAAATCCTCAGCCATCCCATACATGTAATACTGGTACTTTAAGAGACACAGCTGGGGTTTTTGTTTTCTTGATCCTCAGCCAGGAGATAGGCACAGTTGGAAATACCAAGCACAGAGTCGTTGGAGTAAGTAGCTGGCTCCTGGGGGATGCAGTTTCTCACCTATGAGCAGGAAGTGTGGTGCTACACTCTTTTGGGACCTACCTTCACAAAATTCTGGATTTTAAATCATTGGTTCCGGCAAACATGCAAACAGAAGGATGCTTTAGTATGCTTTTGACAGTTCTTAAGACCTAAATGGAGGACTGAAGAGTTGATTAAGTGAAGGCCAAGTGGTTCTAAATTACCACCACATCAGCTAAGCCACTTGACTCTGAGTCAGTGCTTGACCATGACTGTGGCAGAGGAGGACGTTGGCCAGCCCAGCGTGGACACTACCCTGCTATGCCTTTCTTCCTTTACTTGCAAGGCTCTGACACCGCATGCTGGAGTTTCTTTTTCCTTTATTACAAGAAGCTCTTATCTTGATGTGTCTTGAGTGAGGAGACACAGTGCCAATGGAAAGAATATCCCCTGTGTGGGTGTGACTTTAATACCACTCCTGTTCAGGAGACTGGAAAGCACCAGGCCTCACTGGAATTTTTGGTATCTATAACTGCAGCCAAGTGATAACAAGATGTGAGGAACATTATGTTTCAGTAAGAAGGTGAGGGGCCAGCCTGTACCCACCGCCTCTGAAACCAGCAGGCAGGAAGCAGGTTATACGTTGTCCACTGGGGATCTGTTTTTTTTTCTATTATTGCGATCTGCTGGACAGGAACTTATTGTGGGATTAGATGAAATGTAAGTACTGTCAACATGACTCACAGCAAACAAAGTTACCCAAGAGTAGGATGATGCATGTTTATTTTCTTAATTTTATTATTTTAACAAGAACATGTTAAGCAATCCCTCCATGGTAGGCTAACCCAAGGTGCTAAGAAGCAGTAGATACCTCTCAGGTATGGGGCTAATTCTAGATTGCTAGGTATTCAGTTCCAGGAAACACATATAAATTTTGAAAAAGACCGCAAGAACTGCATCTATTCTATCTCAGTTGTTAAGATACCAAAGTGTGAGAGCTAAAGACTACTGTTAAGGCTGTCTAGTTCAAGCCTTTCACTCTGCAAACATAGACAGCAGCCTGGCTGGAGCCTGAGCATCTGGCCTTCCACTGATGCTAGAGATGCTCTCCAGCATCCCCAACTCCATAGCCTTTTCTCCCTCCCATGGCTGCCTGCATATCACATACAGCACAGTGGCAAACCTCAGCTCCATGCAAACTCCATCAGCCATATCTTGATAAAAATGGTCATGTATCCCAAGAAGGAAAACGTTAACTCCGCATGAACAAATGTTTGGGACATAGCTATGGCTGAAGAAGCAGCCCTGGCTTACTCCCTGGTTCCTGATGAATGATTTTAAAGAGGCGATACTTTTTATTTGTCACTTAACAGAGAAGATAAATCCATCCTCATTATTGGTACAGGCTAATAGATATAAACAGCTTAAACAGTCCAGAAGTGGGTCATTCAGTACTGAGTTGGGAGAAGAAGAGACAACAGAAAAGTAGTAAAACAGGCAGGGAAAATGTGCTGCAGCCTGGAGCTCAGAGACCAGCTCCAATTTCAAGGCAGCCATTTGTAAATGTGCCTTCTGGAAAAGCCTCTCTGGGAAATGGAAACAGTGAAAGCCCTCACGTCATTAGGCTGCTGCAAGGATTCAACACAAGAGTATATGAAAACTGACCAATGCATGCTCAGCTTATGATATGCACTGAATAAATGATCACTCTTATTACAAAACACAGAACTTAGCAAGTTGTGCCATTAGTAGTATATGAAATGGGAAACTGGACACTGAGTGTATTGTCTAAGAATATACAAGAGAAATAAATGAAAAAGAAATAAAAAAAGAGCCAAAAATTAAAAAAAAATAAAGCTGATACATATATATTACCAGCAGCTTTCCTAAAGGACAGCCTACCCACCTAGTATTTCACTCAAAATCTATTCCAGTAGGTCAGTGTATATAGGTAAACCATGTTCAGTGTTCAAACACCTGACAAATATTTATCAATGTCTGATACAAGCTGGTCATTGTTCTTTTGTTTATGATTCAGCAATGAATAGAACATATACAACCCTAACCCTTGTGATTTTAAATGAGGGGGGAAATAGATAATATGCGTGCACACATGCATAATATGTGTAAGGTGACAGCAGGTTAAGTGGTGATAGAATGGCTATATAGGTAGACTGTCTGCATAGGGCAGAGTAAGAGGAATGAAGTATATTTTTAAAGATGATAAAAGTAGATCTCTTTAATTATAATGATGACATTTGAAGGAAGCTATATTAGGGATTCAGGGGGCATGCCATGTAGATATTTGAATAAAGGGCACCCTAAGCAGAAAGAACTACTTGTCAGAGCATCCTGGGGTCAGAGTAGATTTGAGTTTTCAGTGAACTGTGGGGTAATGTGTCAGCATCAGAGTAAGTGAAGACAGTAGCAATAGGAGGTGACTCCAGGAGGTGTCTAGAATTGGAGTGTTGTGGGAACTCATTCCGTTCAGCCAGTGGCTTTGGGGTAGAAACCCCAGGATGTGGTCTTGCCTGCGTATGTGATCGCTTCAGAGCAGAGGAATAGGTGTTGTGCTCTCTTTGGGGAGGTTGGAGGAGAAGCGAGGCTGGCAGTTGGTCCCCATCGCCATTGGGTGGAATGACAGGACAGCAGCAGCTGGACCACCAGCAGCAGCAGCAGCTGGACCAGCAGCAGCAGCAGCATCTTCCTTGCTCTGTATTCGTGAGTCTGTTTTTCCACTGCACCCCTTAACAAATTATTAAGTAGACTTTTGTGGGTGCACACTGAACTACATGGAGTTGTGTTGGAAGCTATGCGGGGTTATGAGTGGGTGACTAACATGGAGTTCTGGATTGGAAACACTATAATGAGGCATATTTGGAAGATCACTTGGGAGGTTGTTTTAATAATTTAAGCAAGAGATAATAAGAAGATTAGTTTTTGTTCTACATTAATTATATTTTGGAGAGATGGGGAATCGGTGTTTCCTGCTGGATTAAATGTAGTTGTACAAAGAGAAGAATCAAGGATGGGCTCCAAATTTGGGACCTAAGCAGGTAACAGGTAGTACTTTGGGATGGAGTGATTTGGGCAAGAGCCCAGGAGTTTAGCACTGAACATGACAGGCTGTCCAGGGAGGTGGTCAGAAAGATGTATTTGGAGGTCAGTAGGTGGGTCGAGGTTGGAAAAACAAATTTGAGAGCTGTCAGTATAAAACTGATCATTAAAGCCACAGGTCTGTTTAGTTAAGAAACAGAAGTAGTTCAGGGACTGGGCCCTGAAGCTCTCCAGAACTGAGGCAGCAAAAGATCAGTTTCCATGAAACTGCCATTATAACGCAACACAAAGCTTCTGGAGGGCCCTCCTAGTTCAGGAGTTCTTGAGCAACAGTTCTTGGTCCAAATCTACCTACTACCAATTTCTGTAAATGAAGTTTATTAAAATTCAGCCATATTCATTCATTTTTCTATTGGCCAAATTGCCCTCAAAGCCTAAAAACAATTACGATCTGACACTTTCTAGAAAATATTTGCCAGGCCAGTGGGGAGTGGTGGCTCAGCTGGGCAGATCACAAGCCAAGAGTTACCTTCAGTCTAGAGGTGCTGCAAGTCTTCTGTGCACTGCACTGGCCTTGCTGAGCCCGAATTAGGACTGCTTTCCACAGAAGGTACTAAACCAGCAGTTCTCAATCTGTGGGTCATGACCCCTCTCACAGGGGTTGTCTAAGACCCTCAGAAATATCAGATATTTATATTACAATTCATAACAGTAGCAAAATTACAGTTATGAAGTAGCAATGAAAACAATTTATGATTGTGGGCCACCAGCAAATGAGGAACTGTATTTATTAAAGGGTTGCAGCAATGGGAAGGTTAAGCACCTTTGTCCCTTCTTTAGTCTCCTTCATTTGCATGTCAGCCAGTGAACCCATGACCCCAGCCTCAGTGACTATAAGCCAGACATCGCAGAGGGTGGGTACAGCCAAAGTCTTTACCTGGCATGCCTAAGAGGTCCTATCTCAGTCACAGAAACACATTGTAAGAGTTGTCGGGGCTTTCTTGAGCAGTGTGAATTCATGGCTACTGAGTCTATTTGCAGGGAAATGAAAGAAGCCAAAAAATGTTTGAGAAGGGCTTTCTAATTTCCCTTTGTGCAATCATGTTTGGAGTCTTCAGAGTTTCATTAAAGGGGGGAGGGGCAGACTCTTTTATAAATTCTCTTGGAGAAATACAGATCTACTTCTTTTAGTACATCCACTGGATTTGGTGAAGACATGTGTAATGATAAAGTATATCCAAATTTCACCCAAAACATCATGAAGCATCAGTTAAAATTCCATGAAATTTCCTCTTCATGATTCTCATCTCTGAATTTTAATACCTTAACCATAGCCTATCAAAACTATCCTCAAAATCAATGAGTTCCAAACCTCTTCCTCCCCTTTTCTCTCCATCCCCAGAGGATATCTTTCCCGCTTTGCCTGGTTGCCTAGACTTAGAAGTCAGAAGCAATGATATTGCCATGAGCAGCTGCCCATGCAGTACTCAACTTCTCCATTCCATTCAGGGTTCATCAAGGCTGTGATTCACTGAGTCTATTTTATAAAAGATGAGCACTGGTAATAAATAGTTATAGTGATCTGAAAGTCTGAACTGAGACCCTCAGAGGCCTGTGCATGGAAGGCCTTGCAAATTATCCAAGCTGTATCATTAGTGCAACATTTCCATATCACACAGGATCTCAAGGCCATTTCAGTCCTCTAATGTGTATTAGTTGTCCTGGTGACATTTGCTGTAGGGACCCACAGAGGCTTCCTAGTGAGAACTACTCAGGGTCCAAGAATCTGAGCTTGCTTTACCCAACAAGGTTGCATAAAGGGATGATTTGATCAAGGGCATGGTTATCAGGTGTGTGGAAGGGTCTACCCTTGGCTGTGCAGTGTGCTTTGATCTAGCAAAGGTGAGATCTTTTGCCCTTCCCCTTGGCATTGTTGTAAAAAGTCCTTTTGAAGAGGCAGAAGGGACCACTGGATTTTGATCCAGATCCTCCTGAAGCTATCCTGTGTTTCTGTCTGTCTCTGCTATCTTTCTATCTAAAAGGTTCTTATCCCTCTCTTCTCCTCATAGGAACCATTTTAGAAGGTTGGAGCTGGCTGTGGCTTTGACAAAACATCCCAACAAAAGCAAGTTAAGGGGAAAAAGGCTTAGTTGGGCTCATAGTTTGAAGATAATGTACAGCATGTCAGAGAAGTTACAGCAGAGAATGATGAATGCTTGTGCAGAGCTCACTTTTTAAAAGAAAAAAAATATACAGTTTAGGATCTCATCCCAGGGAATGGTGCCACCCAGAGCAGGCAGGTCCTCCCACCTCAATTAACCCAATGAAGCCAGTCTCCTACAACTCTGTCTAGAAGCCTATCTACTAAGTGATTGCATCAAGTTAAAAATTAAGTTGAACTGTCATATTAGTGGAGTACAAGAACATCTTGTTAGATACCCAAATCCTTCTTCTGTCACTTTTTTTCTTTTTTTACAAAAAATTTTTCATTTAGTTATTTTGTGTATATAAATGTTTTTGCCTGCATGTACATGTATGCCCCATATGCATGCCTGCTGCCCACAGTGGCCAGAAGAGGGCACCAAATCCCCTGGAACTGGAGTTACAGACAGTTGTAAGCCACCAGGTACGTGCTAGGAACCAAACCTGGGTCCTCTGCAAGCGCAACAAATGTTCACAACTGCTGAGCCATCTCCCTAGCCCCACTCACTTTTCTTTTTCTTTTTTGTTCATATTGGCACATATGGTATTAAGTCTATACTCCAAACGTAATGCTCCTAAGGAGTTTCCACATCTGTAGGATGTGAAAGGTGATATCAATACTCATCATCCAAATGTGTTTTAGTCTGGGAGAAGTGAAATTAAATCAGATAAAATTACACAATACACTACTAGTCTCAGGGATACTTGCCAATCACAAGTGACTTGCCCACCTGCAAATCAGGAACAGGTGAGAACAGGTGTCCTGCTCAGTGCCTGAGCAAGTGCAGAATCAAGGTCAAAGCTAGTGGAATGTGAGAGCCTTGAGTGCAGGTCATAATGATCATTTGGAGTGTTTAGCTGAGCAAAAGCAAGATGATCACCAAGGTAAATTCAGTAATGCTTCCATTGCTGACTGATGTTTATAGAGACTTAGGCTAGCCTTGTCTACTTTGGGACTCATAGCATTTTCCCAGGCAAGATTCTAATCCCTGTTCACAGTTAGGAAACTGAGACTCAGATGAGCTATATGAAACATTAGTCACAGTTTCAGCCTAGACTGGTCTCAGGTTTTCTGACTTCTGGATCCATGTTATAGATAGTGCTTTCAACGTGTCTCTAAAGGCTCAGCTCTGTAGCACTCTGTACAGCTTTGACTAGAATACTGCTGACATTACTAGCCTTAAATGCCAGGATGCTAATAAAGCTTCATAATATACAAAATCCCTTAAAGGTTTAGAAAACCATTTCACTCTATCATGGAATCTTTGCAGCACAGTTCATCTCAAACTAAATTACATCCTATTAGCCTGAGACAAGTTACAAATAATATTAATTTATCCCATCATTATCTCAATCTCTGTAGGCTAGAATCTGGGACAGTGTTATGATTCTCATTTGTGAGAGATGGAATAAAAAACAAAAGGTGCTCCTTGCTCAAGATATAGTTAGTTATGGGATGTGGCAATTGCATGGTCACTCAATATTCCTGTTTGGTCAAATCATAAAACTGATATAGGGGGTTTCATTGTTTTGTTTTGTTTCTTTGTTACAGGAGAAAAACTAATGGCTAGTAATTTATTTCTTTGGACTCTTGCCTATATCTGTGACTTGTAAAAGAAGGGATTTCTCAGAAGGCTTTGTTCTGGAGAAAAATCACAAAAGTGGCCGGCACTTATGTGGATAGTCTGTAAATGTCAGAGACTCAATTGTGTATTTCAACAGGGTACCCTGGCTAGATTTTTCCAAATACCACTAGAAAATCTCTAAATGATCCTCTAAAGTACCAGCTGGGGTTCCTAGGGTGTTCATGAAAGGAGGCAGCTCAGGCTCCCTGTCCATCAGCCCACAATGCTACCCACCATGGGCTGTTTCTCTAGGTGCACTGTGGAATATGATGTGTTTGTCCTCTGATAGGGAACTAAAGGAGAAGATCCAGCCAGAAATCTTAGAGTTGATCAAACAGCAGCGCCTGAACCGCCTTGTGGAAGGGACCTGCTTTAGGAAACTCAACGCTCGTCGGAGACAAGGTACTGTTTGAGAACTCCATACACAGGCAGGGACAACAGTAGCTTGCTTCTGGGTAATCACAAAGGCATAGTGTCATTCAAGGAAAGTGCTTGAGACAAGAATGACAGTCAAGGTTAGACCATGTTTCATGTGTAGGAAGAACCAAAGTCCAAAATGACCAAAATATCCATGGAACTAAAAAGCTATCCTTTGCCAAGTGGTGATGCTAAAAATTGTTAGTACATGCTATGACTCACCCATGTGCAAGGCTATTCACTCAATGTGTTACATAGCCATGGGCCACATATCAGTCAACAGGGACCACACATACAATGGTGGCTACTAGGAGCATTGTACCACCATAGTTTGTGTTTAAATGTACTTTGTGACAGTCACATGATAGAATCACCTAAAGATACATTTCTCAGAACATATCCCTGCTTGTTGAATAATACATAACTGGATTAATGAAAATCATCCTCAAAATAGCTCTGTGAAGTACACATTGTAATCATATATATTTGCACATAACAAAACAGATCCTGGGGGTTGAGTAACTTGTAAAGTTCCAGAAGAGGAAGGGTTCGTCCTCTAAATCTGCAAGCCCTTCCTTCTAGTTTTTACTTTTAAAATGTTTATTCTGTTTGTCCTTATTATATTTGTGTCTATATGATTTGTGTGTGGGTGAAGGTATACATACATACACGGTGCATAAATAGAGCTCTGACAACAACTTTTGTGAGTCTTCTCTCCCACTGTAAATTACAAAAATTGAAAGCATGTCATCAAGCTTGTGCAGCAAGTGCTTTTACCCACTGAGCCATCTCCTGGATCCCACATCCTTTCTCTCCATGACTCCCTTGCACCATCAGGCAAACCATCACCCACTGTTTGTACTTGCAGCCTGGGTGGTCCATATTCTTAAATTTTCCATATTGATGCTGTTCCAGGTCAGAGTTGTTTTACTGGGGGTATAAGCAATGGTGATTTAAAATGAGGTGGAATCCATTTTCAGAATCTGTCAAGACAGATTTCTGAGTTGTCTCTGATTTTTGACCACAAAGCGTCAAGTCAAAAAGGTGCCGGTAGACCAGGCACACTGCACACTGGACCGGAAGCAGTCCTAGCTGTTTCTGGGCTTTGATTTTTTTTTTCTCTGCTGACATGATTCTGATTGCAGCAAGTATTCATATCATACTGTCCCAGAAGAAACAGCCAGGGAAGGATAAAGAAATTGAGCAAGAGCCAGGCAAAAGTAGAAGCATTAACAACTGTGCTGAAAATATTTGTTATGAGCTGGGGAAACTCTGACGGGTAGTTCTGAAACCCAATGGATGCCTCACTTGGATGCAAAGCTCGTCCACTAATGACAGTAATCAATTTGTGTTTGTGCCCATCCCTCTGGCCATTTACTTTAACTGCTCTGTGCTGAACGTTCAGTGATTAAAATATGTTGATGCTACCATTGAAAACTACACTGAAGGATTTCAAAAGGCAGAACTTCCTAGAGTAAGTGTGGGTTATTTGGAGAGGGTGTGAAGCCCCGACAAAGAGCTTTACATAGGCCTAGGAAGAGGATGGGGGCAGACCAATGGAAGGCTGAGTTAGACCAGCCACTGAGAAAGGCTTACATTATAAAAGAAAAGAGAACTCATTGCCTAAACCCAGCCCTCAAGGAATGAACTCACGCCCATCTTCCTCTTGCATTTCTTGTGCTAGGCTTCATGTCCAAGTATGTGATGCTCCCAGAAGAAGTTTCACTATAGTGCTAAGGGTTGGCTGCCCTTGTCCAGGTCTGTGGACTTGAGCATTTTTCACTATCAATACCTGGTTCCTAACATTTTTGCAAGGAATAAAGGCATTTGGGAATGCAGCTCCTAGAAATTGAGCCAAAAGGAATCACTGTTCACCTGGAAAATTGTGTTTAAAAAACAAAACAAACAAACAAACAAAAAAAAAAAAAACAGGTCCAAGAGTGAGAAGTCATGGTCTTCTTGGCTCTGCAGTTAGCCAGCCCCCTTAGTGTCTTCAGGCAATATATTTGATGTCTGAAAACACTGCAACATGGGAGTCTAGCACTCCAGGATCTGAGAACTGTTAGCCAGATAGTTAGATGTATGCCCTCATCTCCTTATTGTCTCTGGGCAGATCAATATCCAGGATTTATGGACCCATAAACGTAACTTAAAACATTTTCTTTTTGTACTTGACATTGGGCAAAAGACACATAAGTATTTGGAATGGGGAAAACACATAGAGACACAAAGAGCTTTCATCGATGCTAGCTAAATCCTAGTACTTACAATTACACTGAACCTTCCAGTCCGCTACACTATTTGATATCCCTTTCTAGGCTGAAATGGATCGACTGTGCCAGAATCTTCCTATCTAGATAAGATAATTACAGATTTTTGTTTAAAAAAATATTTATCCCTCATTGTTGATGAACTTCCTAATGAACAAAAGCGTTAGTATCTAGCTGATGAGTTAGTAAAGATCTGGACAGAGTGGGGCCATTTGTGTTCAATACAAGAGTCTCCTTGTGCAAGCAGAAAGGCCTATTGGTTAAGTCTGGTTACCAGCCCTCTGCCTGCACTGCATGTAGTTTCCCATTGCTCCATCAAAACACGGTGTTTAGATTTGCACAGCCAGGTAGGTTGGGGCATAAAATTGGTCACCACTCCTTCAAGTGCATGCATGTTCAAGGAGACTTCATTACAGATTAGGTCTGGTACTGCCCATGTAGGAGCCATGGCCACTTCCCTACCGATTGTCTAACAGTGAGGAGGACACAGATGAGCAGAGTCAGTAATTAAGTTTACAGAGGAAATGTGAGAGTTTCCAGTCTCACAGAACCGGAAGTGGAGGAGTTGGCAAAACATCTTTTCCTTTGCTACATTTTGTCAGAATGCCCCACAGTTGGCATTTGCCTATCATCTTATCTCATCCACAACTCTGATTCTTGGACAGTCTGGTGCAAACAAGACAAGTCTGGGCTTCTGGAATGTCTGGCCACAGTAGACCTGGGAGGCAGAAAATCACGCGATAAATATTAATCTGGCTTAAGCCCCAGCTTCCCCATTCCAGGCTGGGTAGCTGTTGGCAACCTATTCATCAACCTGGACTCTTTTCCTCTTCTGTCACACAAGGATGGTGTTACCTCCTACATCGAGTCGGTAATTATAAGGGTTAACTAAACTATCTTTAGCACTTATGATGTTATCAAGCATTCAAAACTACTCTTATGACTATTTGGGTTGTAGTTTCTTGGCATATAATTTTTAAACACAAGAAGCATACTATTGGATGTCTCATGCCTGCTTCTTGCTTTCTGTTCTGACCACACAATGTAAGGCATGCTTCCTGTCCCACATCCTCCTGGAGAGGACAGCAAAGACACACTCCTAGGGGTTGTCTGTGGTACAGCTGTCATTGTTTCATGAGACTGCAGTCTCCAACATTTCCCTCTACTTCATACCTTTTAGCAATTCAGTTTTCTCAGAATCATTGCACTGAGTGGTCTTGATGACCCCTGAGTTAAATACTATAGAATCACTCCAAGAAACGATGCCATAAAGCTTGCTTTTCACTAAAGATGCTTGCTAGCTTCCTGTCTTTAAGTGCCAACATGACCAAGTTATCTTGGAACTCTGTGCTGGATAAAACTTGTCTTCCCACTTCAGTCAGCAAAGTCTTTGTACCTCACATAACTCTTGCAACCCCGTTAGAAGCCTGGAGCCAAATGGATCATTCAGGCGCAGCATCTTTATCAAGCCTTCCAGGCAACAAGCTGCTTCTTCCCTCTTTAATTACATTTCTCTTTTGGTGTTTCATGAAACCTAATTAGTTCATTTTAACAAAAGGCAGGTACTTCCAGATGAAGAAAAAACAGATGAATTTGGGGAAAGGCATTCAATAGGTCAAAATAATGAGTAATCACCATTTCAAAAATGTAGTAGGGTAAATGGTGGAGTGAAAAGGGACATGTTATCTGACTGGAATGAGCAAGTGCTGGTAACCAGCCCTGTAAAGAATGCAGGATGGATACTTTATGTATGTTTTACTCATGAAGTTAAGGCTATCACTTTTTAAGTGAAGAGCAAGGATCTTTCAGTCTATCATTTTGCTAAGGGCTATAACAGAGTGCCAGGACCAGGTGTATAACCACCCAGGATTCATTGGGACCAATCATCTTGCTGAGTGCATGAGAATCCTGTATCATGAGCTAGGAAAGGACACACTGCCTCCAAGGAGGCAGTATTCAGAATCAAAACACAAGCCTCTGGTTTCAACGAACATTTCAGTGAATTGAGAAGTGTTTGAAAGGCAGAGTGGCCTTCACTGCCACCCACAGCTACCATTCCCTTCCCTGAACCAACAGAAAAACTTGTGGATTTCATCACTGGGAAAGTGACATTTCCATTTCAAGGCACTGTCCAGACTTTTTTTTTTTTTATTCAGAAAGGTTGTATCTTAGGCCAGATACGGAATTTCTGAACGCAATGATGATTTGGCTTAATTTAGGGCATCCTAGCAAAATGGAACATCCTACTAGAAGTGCTCTAACAGCATAGGTTAGGAAATGCATCCTCACTTCTGTGACAAGTAATTCCCAGGGCCTGCTACCAAACAACACTAGGAAGTCCCCTGCTTCCAAAGCAGAGTTGATCAGACTCAATTCCTATGCCTCATGTAAAAGTCAGCATGTCACACCAGTAGTAGTAACTATTACTCGATATTCTGGTCTCCTCTAAAGACCAGGAGGCATGCTTACCTGTGGCTAAGTTGGCAAATGAAGGAAAAATTTAAATTTGTTTCTTACTGGATCATTTTCACTGTTGGACAAGTATTAAAAGAATTTCACTTCTCAGTGATTTTTAGCTTATAATAACCCACGTGACATCACAAATAGCTTTAATCATACCTTCTTCCCAGGTATATGGGCTGTCCTGGCTGGCATTAATGGTCAGCCTGACACAGCCTAGAGACATTTGAGAATAAAGCCTCACCTGTAGAATCACCCAGATCCAACTGACCTATGTCTGTTATATCTGTAGAGGATTGTCCTAACTATTGATTGATGTAGGACAGCTCAGCACATGGTAAGCAGCACCATTCTTAGGCAAGTAGGTGGTCTCAGGTTATATAAGAAAGGTGGCTGAGAGTGAACCTGTGAGCAAGCCATAGAGCATTCCAGAAAGCAGTTCCTCTACAATTCCTGTCCCGTTGTTGACTTTCCTCAGTGATAGATTGGGACTTGGAAATGGAAGCCGAATCATGCTCTACCACCCACCCTAGGTTGCTTTTGGTTCGAGGGTTTTATTACAGTACAGAAAAGAAACAGTAAAATGGGCTTTGAAACCAGCTGTTCCCTCTGATCCTTAACAAGGGTAAGGAGTGTGGAGGAAGGAAGGAAAGGAGGGGCCTATGACAAAGGAAAGGAGAAAAGAGAGAAAGACAAAAGGACAGTATGAGTAAGAACAGAGGGAAAGGCTGAAGCAGCAGATTGTCTCCATATATTCTAGTTTGGAGATGGAGAGACAACTGTTAATATATTCTAATTTGTAATTGACTACAAGGCCTCCCCATTAGCTCTCGCATCCTCCATAGATGCTAGTAAACAATCTTTGATAATGTTCTCATTGCTTCTTGCTAATTGCTTTTAATGACGAGATCCACTCTCCTATTGCCCAAAGGGACTGAGGAACTCATAGCATCATGCTGAGTCTTAAAAGGAAGATGCACTTTTTTTTTTTTTTTCTCACAAAAGAAAACTACAAATCAAGCTGCCGCTGTTGACTGACACAGATGTTCACCACCACTGTGTCAGTGTGTTCTGCTGATCGGTCTGAGCAGCTTCACTCTCCTTTGTAGTAGCCCTACCTTTGAGACAGAATTATGCAGGTCATGATGCCCCTCACCCTAAGGGCTGCAGCTTCCATCCCAAAGAAGGAAGAGGCTATCTTAGCATCCTCCCATTTGTGATTTAACTCTCGTTAAAGCAGACTTTAATGGGAGTTATACAAGTTATTCCCTCACTAACTCCCAGCCATTCTATGCTGCTAGTGTAAAATGACGGGTTTCCACAAGAAATCACAAATCAAGACAAGCTTCTCAGCCTCTTCAGTCCCTCCTTCACTGTTTTGTGATCCATCCAAACTTCTTACTTACCAAGAAAGGTAAGAACACATTGCTTCCTTCAGACGTGCACAGACCTTTTTGCTCTTGACCGTTGTAGCAGTGGAAGAGTAAGGGGAACTTGTATAGAATAAGAGAAGAACTAGCTAGGAGTCGGAAGAAAACCAGGGAAAGATGATGTCCTGTAGCTCAAGGTGATTTAAGCCTCCGAAAGGAAGAAGCACTCTTTGGTTGTGAAGCAGTCAGGCCAGAGTTCCAGGTACCTGATTGTGTTTCTTTTTAAAAAGCTTCCATCCAACTTTGCAAAGTAGGTGGTTGTTTCTGTCAAGGGATAAGTAGCCCCTGTTCTGTGGTGGTTTATTAGTTAAGAATGCATTATGTAAGCAGGAGAAATCTCCTATTCCTATCCCAGATTGTCTTTGTCCCCAATTCCCAGCCACGGACACAAGCTTCTATATGGTTCACCTCTGTACTGCCACCAGGGGTTGAGGGATCATCTTTTCCCTGAGTGTCCAAGTTCAGTCTCTCACGTCTCCCATTTATTTAATGACTTCTTCTTATTCCTGAGGAGTACTTGGTACATTGCAGACTTATTGCAAATACTTTTAGATAAATAATGTATCCTGAAGATGTAAACAGCAATTCAAAAATTAATATATTTTATAGATGAATATACATTGTGCAATTCATTCCATATTGAGTTTACTAGTTCAGTTTCTTAATTCTTGCCATATTGTCTTATTGGCTTCTCATAGAACCACTGAATCATGGGCTAGCCCCTGCTTGCAAAGATGACATTCCTCTAAAAACAGGTGGACCTTAATCAACAGAAGAATTGAATATACCTCACTAGCCTCCTTCCCATCACCCTTCAGTCACCCACTTAGCCCCCAAACCCCCTCTGAGATAGAGATAGCATACCTTACAGCGAATTGTGGTTATCATAGGTTATGTAGACCAGACTGTGGGTCATGTGGTTCTTGTGTGCAGAGAGGACCATCATGTCCTCTTATGTCAGGCCTTTAATTGTTCCGTGGTGCTCACAACACTTAATGTTCTTCAGACTTCATACTGCTTATTGTAAATTCCAACTCAGTTCCCCTAAATGCATTCTTCTCGTCGTTTTACATTTGCAGATTAGAATGGCTGTGAGTTAGTGAGGGAATAGCTTGCTTAACTCTTGTTAAAGTCTGCTCCATGACCACCTGTGATTGCTATATGTCTAAAGTGATTTTTTGAAAAGTTGACAAGCCCAATAACTGAATGATCTTCCTCCTTGTCAGTGTTTTGTTTCCGTTTTCACCAGAGTTCAGAATCCTTTAAGTACATGGTTGCCATGTTCTGGATACAGTCGAGAACTCCCAAACAGTGCTAGCATTCTCTTATACCCGAGAAGACAAGCGTCACAGAGGTGATTTCCTTTTGTGGGTTGAGCTGAGCATTTTTGTTGTTCATCATGTGGCTTTTACTTTCATTCTTAAAGCTTTGTTTAGATTAAGAGAATTATTGAGACGATTATGACGTCTTTCAGTGAAAGTAATTTTAGATTGAAAAACCTCTTTTCTTAAAATGTAATGGACAGCATTTTTATCAGAGTAGTTTCAAAATAATTTGGTACTGCAGGTACAGTAATGAGGTGATTTGGCCAAGACCATAGGGTGAGCCAGGTGTATGAACGTACCAAGAGACTGGTAGGGCACAGATGTCCTGTGCCTGATGAGGCTTGAACCAAATCGCCTTAAGTCTTCATTTTCCAGTTTTGCCAGTACCAACTGTGTGACCACCCAGTACCCAGTACTTTTACTGAGGCATTGGGACCATAGCCATTATGCAGATAGTGGCTGGCTTCATACACTGCCCGGGCTAATGAGGACCCTGGAGTCTCTTATCTGATCAGCAGTTGTTCATGATACATTCACTAGAGAAAGCTGCTTCCCTTGGGTCCACCAAGGGAGCATTCCCTTGGGTTTCTTCATAGGGAGCCTTAAGATGACTAATGTGTATATCCTAATAATGAAAACCCATGATGTTAATGATGCAGCTAACTTGTAGAGAAGCTCAGTTCATAATGGTGAGCAGAGGAGCCTTTTGGGAGGAATTGAGCCTTTGTATCTACACCAACACTGCAGTCATGATTCAAGTTCCTACTCTGTAAATCTGTAGGTCTATGAAAGTGGTGTTTGCCTCCTTCTCCCTGCCGTGGCCTTGCTCACATTTTCTCATCACACTTGGGAGCTGAAGGGGTAAAATTGTGAGGGTTCAATGTAAGAACTTCCTTAAAGCCTTGGCCATTCCCATCCTGGCACTACACTGAAGGGGGCGGTGAGGAGGGAGGCTGCTTGTGAATGCCTTCATTCTTTCCCTAAAGCCTGAATTATTCAGATGATTTCTCCTGGATCCCACCCCCATGTTTATCACTAGTGTCCTGGTAATTCATGCACAGATCGTGGCTGTAGTCTGGTGGCATCAAGGGACAGGTGTATGTAACAACTAAAGATGGCTGGCTGTGTGTGGATGGCCATCTCAGCAGGCTGGAGATCGAAATGGAAGCAGACTGGGGCCCCAAAGCTGTTCTCCCTTCATTTCTCTCCTTGCTTTGCATAGCTTCCATGGCTAAGGACTTGCCCCATTGGTGGTTATGAGTATTGATGAAATGCCCATGGAAACTACCCTCTTGAAAAGTACTTTGCCATGGAGATAGGTTTGGTGACATCCCCTGTGGTCACCAATGTTTGCAGAGCTGGGTAGGTGATACTGAAATACCCACATCGGGAGGGGCTTCACCATTCAGGACATTACAATCCGTTATTTCTTAAGGTCCAAAGTCAAGGAAGTCATTTTTCTCCTGCAGGTAGCACTAATAGCACGGCAGTGTTTTTGAAAGCTGGAATCATTAACTTTGTAAACGTATGTTTTTCTCCTCAGACAAATTTTGGTATTGTCGGCTTTCACCCAATCACAAGGTCTTACATTATGGCGACTTGGAAGAGAGCCCCCAAGGAGAAGTGCCCCATGATTCCCTGCAGGACAAATGTAAGTGGCCCCTCCCTGGTATAGGACTCCTGAACTGTGATTGGTTACTTTTTATTCCTGTATACCATGCAGAAAACTATTAGCTTAAATGAACTGAACGCCCCACATGAGCGCCAATGAACCTTTTGAACTTGACTCATCCTTCAATTTTAGCCTGAGCATTCCCATTAAGTGCATAACCTGGAAGGATTTGAGGCTCAGAGATAAGCAGGCCGAATGTCAAAGGCATGTTCCTTTCCTCTCTACTTTGGATAGTATGTATCTAAAGCTATTTCAAGGAGCCAGAACCACATAAACCTGAACTTATCAATTGTATTTTCAATGACCTGAAATAATTTCTTATAGCAAATGCAACAACCTCTAACACATATGACTTACTATGTCCTGTAATTACAAATTAGAGTTAGTGAAAGACTCAAATACTACTTCTGAGAACTCAGATACTTAAGGAACTTACAATAAATAACTTGACAGAAATTCAGTAGTCCTCCAAGATATGTCTTATCTCTGTTTATTTGCCTTTGCCATAGGCTTTGTTTTAACATGATTTTGAAGAGATAGTAATATGTGAGATCCTCTTAACCCAGTACTGAGCCAGGTACCAAGTACCAAGGTTCAGTGTTCAGTGTAGAGACTAAAAACTATTAAGGCTGCATTGAAAAATGCCAGGCTGGTGAATCAGTTTGGGAGAGAAATGAGACAGAAGTAATACCTTCTTGGAGGACACTCTAGTGAGAGAAATCAGCCGGGGCCGGTTGTCATGACATGCTTAACTAACCTTTAAAAAGTAACATGGGTCCTGCCATGTTTAGATAAGCATATCCCATGTCCCAGGCAGTGTCTTTGACCTCGTGCCTCCTGCTGGTTCACATCTGCCCTCCCATTGCCCCAGAGCCCATGAAAGTCACATCTTGACTGCCTGCTGTACAGCTCTAGACCACAGGAAGCAAAAATAAACCATGAGTGGGAAACTTCCTGACACTTTCAGACTCTGCTGACATCTCAGGCAGAAAGCCTAGAACATTTTCTCTCCCTCCAGTTTAAAAATGAGACGATCTGGTCTTTGTCATACAGTCCATTCATTCCCAGCTATATAGAGGAACTGCTGGCTTCCCAGCATGTATTATTGATACTCACAGCAGGAAAAACTAATCTGGAACCCAGAGCTGTAGGCTGTGTCCCCCACAACACAGGCTGTACTCCCCCAACACAGGCTGTGCCCTCCCAAATGTGGGCTGTGTCTCCCCCCAGGCTGTATGTACTGTATGTACCCCCAACACAGGCCACCAGACCTTAGAAAGTGGAACTCAGATGGCCACACTCAGACCTCACAAATCAGAAACACTGCGGTAAGAACTGGAGCCTCCATGTGACTCTGGTGCCCTCTCAAGTTTTAGAAATGTTAATGTAGGTATTGCTGAATACTCCATGGTAATTCCTCAAACATGACTTTTGCCAAAAAGTCCTTTTTAAACATGAGTTGAAAATATGTTGTCAACTTGTAAATTTACTAAGATTTAATATCACTATTTTTTTTTCATAAAGGAAAATATCCTTGGTTCCTCTCTCTCTCTCTCTCTCTCTCTCTCTCTCTCTCTCTCTCTCTCTCTCTCTCTCTCTCTCTCTCATACAGATACACACACACACACACACACACACACACACACACACACACACACTCATACTCTCACACAGTAAGAAAGGCTTAATCTTCGAGTAAAGGACAGGCCTTTCAGCTCATTGAATTAGCTGTGTGAAGACATGAAGACACACTCTGGTGTCCTCTTTTTTTTCTCTACTTTCTGTTAATTAGTAAAAACCCTCTCATGAGCTAGAAAGTGTCCATGGCCAGTGATCTGGGAAAACATTAGAAGTTTCTGGTGCCCAAAGTAACTATAACTTCTTCGCCTGGCCAAGAGATGGAAAAAGTCTCTGGGCTGAAGAATCACTACACTCCTGATCCCACCCTGAGAATCTGTTCTCTGCTTAACGAACATGTAATTTATCCTCACACCTATAGATATATAATCCACTTCTCAACTTGAACATAGGCATGTAACTGACAGTTTGTCAGCGTTAGGTGCAGTACACCCAATTCCTTAGAAAACGAGCAGCCCTACACCTAGAGAAAGTTCTAGAGGTTGGCTAGCACCAGAGCTCTGTAAAAGAGCAGTTGCTGGGCTTTCCCACAGAACAGTGCCCCTCACCTCCAAAGCCCCAGAGTAGAGAAAACTAGTAAACATCCAAGTGTGCAAGGGGGGCAGCTGGCCTGGGTAGTCACAGGAGAGCACAACCAGAGCTGTGAATCTCTGCTCGCCACACAGGTTTTGATAATGGCATGGGCTGACATTGGTTCTGGGAGAAGGCATCTTCCCCCTGAAGATGCCTCCAACAGTTTTATCCCTCCTTTCCCTCTGCAGCCTTCAAAGTTCAGTGATGCAGAATTCCAAAGATTGTATCACACTTTATCCCTTGTGAGAGCGGTAGAAATGATATCATTTTAAGAGTGTGTGTGTCTGGGGAGAGTGGGTGGGTTGGTGAGATTGTGTCTATCTGTGTAGGGGTCAGAGAAGGGGGTATATTCACAAAGTAAAGTGAAGAGAAGTTGTGTGTCTAAGAAAGCCTTGCCCCGCCCTGGGAATCTAAGTCTGCAACTTGAAGCACACACACTTGGTTTGCCTTCTGTACCAATTCCACATTCTGCCTGGGCCCTTAAAAGCAGCAGCTGTATTCCACTAGGAAAATGAGTGAGAGACCTTGGAACACTCAGCCCTAAATAGGGTGTCTCCATCATATCCCTCCTCTTGGAGATCAGGGAACACAGCGGAAGAGGAGATGAAAAGAGTGTACAAGCCAGAGGGTATGGAAGACACAAGGCCTCCTAAACACACCAGGACCAAAGCACATAGGAACTCCGAGAGACTGAGGCAGCATGCAGTGGGTCTGCATGGGTCTGCACCAGATGGGATCCTAGAAATGAAAAAGGAGAAGTGGACACATGCCCCACCCCTAACCCAGAAGCTCTCTCTAGTTGATAAACACTTGCAAATGAAATTTTAGTTTTCTGCAAGGGAGTCTCATTAGGGAAACAAACTTCTCTTATGGATAGGCTACTTGCCTAGCAGGAGACAGCCAGCAGAAAATGAAATCAAAGGTATCTTTGAAGGTTCCTGTTCTCATAATATTGTGTCAGGACTTTTCCTTTTCTCTGCTTTTTTAATTTCATTCATTCATATTCTCTCTCTCTCTCTCTCTCTCTCTCTCTCTCTCTCTCTCTCTCTCTCTCTCCCTCCCTCCCTCCCTCCCTCCCTCCCTCCCTCCCTCTCCATATCTATTGTGGCTTCTGGTTTTGTGGGTTTTGTGGGATTCCTGAGTGTGTGAGTGAGTGACTCTCGGTGTCTACATCAGTTTCTTATATCTTTTCCTGGGCTCTTTTGCTTCTATTTGTTTTGTCCTATTCTGATGTGTTTGTTTTTGTTTACTTTATTGTATTTCATTATTATTCCCTAGATGCCTGTTTTGTTGTCTAGTGAGAGACAGAAAGGGGGTGGATCCAGATGAGAGGAGAAGGAGGAGAAACTGGGAGGAGGAGAAGGAGGGGAAACTGTAATCCAGCTTTAGCTTATGAAAAAAAATCCATTTTCAATAAAAGAAAAAAGAGAAAAAGGACAGTTTCCCTTAATTAATGATAGGAGTTACTGTCTTGCCATGTGTATCTGTCCTTTCCTGAGGCAGGGGGATTATCTTCCACCCCTTGAATTAGCCAGGGCCGAATAGTAAGCTATTGATGAATCAAACAGTTTAACTGGCCCTTTTCCTACAGCCGGTACTAGTGAGGACTGAAGGATTCTTCTTAGCTGTCTTGTTCTCTGAAGCTTTGAGCCCCTACTCTTCATATGCTTTCTGATTGCCAGGAAACAGGGCCCTTGAAAATCCACACTTCCCTGTGTCTCCTCTCACCCTGCTTCCCTCTCAGGGCTTCCAGGCCGTCAGCACCATCGCTCCCATTAAACGTGAGACTCACTTGCTTCCTAACCATGCCTGGTGCCCCTCAAGGCCTCGGTTTGAGAGAATCTAGTACAATGTTCTTCACCCCCACATCAGGGGAAAGCACAGGCCCATGCCCTCCTCAAAGATTAAGCCTATTATAGAAGATGAGGAGAGCAGCTGACAGCCAGGGAAAGTGGGGGATTTGGGTCATGGAAGCACAGCGAAGAATCCAGGTCTCTCCATCTACTGAGAGAATTAATGCAGATTATTGGTAATAGGAATAATGGCAGATGGCATTTGCTAAGTGCATAATGTATGCTAGACACTGTGCTCAGAGCTTACATAAGTTATCTACTATAGAACCTGAAGGGGCATCTCATCCATATTTTATAGATAAGGAGAGTGAGGTGGAGAAGCATTAAGTATAACTAGTTGACAGTCATGGGTTAGTAAACAGTAAGATAAAGGTGTTTGCAGGCAGCCAAACAGCTCCATGGCCAATTTTAATTTATTATTTTCCTGCCTGAGCTAAAAACAATCTAGGACTCTAATAACTTAAACCCAAAGTGGTAGAACAAGAGTTTGAATGAGCCCCCAAAGCCTTGGTTTCTTTTTTTTCTTCATTTTTCTTTATTAAGAAATTTTCTACTCACTCCACATACTATCCATAGATCCCTCCTTCTTCCTTCCAGCCCTCTTTCCCAAGCCACCCTACATCCCTACATCCCCCAAATCGAAGTCTCCCATGGGGAGTCAGCAGAGCCCAGCACACTGAGCCTAGGCAGGTCCAAGCCCCGTCCCACTGCACCAAGGCTGTGCAAGGTGTCACACCACAGGCACTGGATTCCAGAAGCCTGCCAATAGATCAGGGACAGATACCGATCCCCCTGCCTGGGTGCCCCCCAAACAGTTTGAGCCAAACAACCGTCTTCTGTATCCAGAGGGTCTAGTCAGTCCCATGGGGGCTCCACAGCCACCAGTGCACAGTTCAGGGGCTTCCACTAGTGTGGCCAGTCATCTCTGCATGTCCTCCCATCATGATCTCAATGTCCCTCACCTGTAGCATCTCTCCTCTCTCTCATCAATTGGATTCCCAGAGCTCAGCCTGGTGCCTGGCCATGGATCTCTATATCTGCCTCCATCAGTTACTGGACAAAGGCACTATGATGACACTTAGGTTATTTGCTAAGCTGGTCACCAGAATAGACTGGTCCAGGAACCCTCTGGACCACTGCCAGTAGACCGAGGTGGGGTTCAACCTTGTGGATTCCTGAGAGGCTCCCCAGCACCCTGCCTCTTCCTATTCCCATGATGTCCTCATCTATCATGGTATCTTCCTCCCTGCCCTCCCACTCTGTCCCTGTTCCAGCTTGACCCTCCCATTTCCCTATGTTCTCATCCTCCACTGCTCCCCCTCTGCCACTCCCCCCCATACCCAGTCCACTCATGTAGATCTCATCCACTTCTGCTTCACTGGGTCATCCATGTGTCCCTCCTAGGGTCTTTCCCTGTTAGCTAGCCTCTCTGGAATTTTGGGTTGCAGTATGGCCATCCCTTTCCTCACATTTAGTATCCACTTATGAGTGAGTACATACTATGTGTGTCCTAAGTCTGGGTTACTCACTCAAGATGATATTTTCTAGTTCCATCCATTTGTCTGCAAATTTCATGATATCTTTTTTTTTTTTTTTTTTACTGCTGAGTAGTACTCCATTGTGTATATGTGCCATATTTTCTTTATCCATTCTTCAGTTGAAGGGCATCTAGGTTGTTTCCAGGTTTTTGTTATTACGAATAATGCTGATATGAACATAGTTGAGCATGTGACCTTGTGGTAAGATTGAGCATTCCTTGGGTATATACCCAAGAGTGGTATAGCTGGGTCTTGAGGAAGACTTATTCCCAATTTTCTGAGAAACTGCCATACTGATTTCCAGAGTGGCTGTACAAGTTTGCATTCCTACCAACAGTGGAGGAGTATTACTGCTCCACACCCTCTCCAACATAAGTTGTCTTTAGTGTTTTTGATCTTAGCCATTCTGACAAGTGTAAGGTGGTATCTCAGAGTTGTTTTGATTTGCATTTCCCTGATGACTAAGGATGTTGAACAGTTCCTTAAATGCCTTTCAGCCATTTGAGATTCTTTTGTTGAGAATTCTCTGTTTAGTTCTATAACCCATTTCTTAATTGGACTGTTGGGCATTTTGATGTCTAATTTCTTGAGTTCTTTATATATTCTGGCTATCAGCCCTCTGTCAGATGTGGGGTTGGTGAAGACCTTTTCCCATTCTATAGGTTGTCTGCTTTGTCTTGTTGACCATGTCCTTTGCACTACAAAAGCTTCTCGGTTTCAACAGGTCCCATTTATTAATTAATGCTCTCAGTGTCTGTGCCACTGATGTTATATTTAGGAAGTGCTCTCCTGTGCCAATTAGTTCCAGACTACTTCCTACTTTCTTTTCTATCAAGTTCAGTGTAACTGGATTTATGTTGAGGCCTTTGATCCACTTGGACTTGAGTTTTGTGCATGGTGACAGATATAGGTCTATTTGCAATCTTCTGCATGTTGACATCCACTCATGCCAACACCATTTGTTGAAAGAAAGCCTTGCTTTCTGGTTACAGAGGCAAATTATGGATCCTCACTGCTCTATGAGGCTGATCTGCTAGGTTCAGAAGAGCAGGCTCTGTACTAACAATGGGAGCGACCTGCCTCCAGCCTGTCTCTGCCACAGAAGCGTCTACTGAGGATATCTACACAGAGTAGTGTCTGCACATAGTATGTACCAAAGGCATAGAGCTGGTTCTGAGAGATGTTTTGCCTTGCCTTGGCCCCAGGAAAACAAAGCTAAAAGTGTTTTCATTATAGTGACCACATTTGTTTTTTAGTAATAGTTTTCACTGAATCATAGTTAAAGTTTCTTCCAATATACTAGCAAGGAGTTTCCTGAGTATGCTTAGAGTGAAGTCCACATTTGTGGCTATTCCCATTATGATGCTGACACGTTCAAAACACCAAGGGACAGTAGCCTAGTAAGGGAGCATGGAGCCCTAAGACAAGATCTGTCCCTGGCTAGCTGTGTGACATTGTAGAAGGGATTCTTCTTGAAACTCAGGCTTCCCACCTGCAAAATGGCAGTGTTGAATTCGTTCATCCCAGTCCTTCCTTAACTGAGTAATTGTGAGAAATGAAGGTGTAGTCCAGAGGGAGGGTGCTTACAGATTCTTTCTCTGATGACCCCCTGCTTCTCCCAGCTCTGTGCCCTACTTCTTTATCTTTCTCCCATGTCAAAAGACCAAATCAAACAGCTAGCTTGTCTTTGAAACCGTCATGAGCTCCCCACTGTGTGAGTGTGAGCCCTCCCTCTGTTTCTGTCCCTGGACCAGAGAGGACACTGGTTTTAGTTCCCCCCATGTCTAACCCTCCAGTGCATCTAGAGAAAAGCTATGAAAAGAAAGAAAAAAAAACCAGCTTTTCAAAGTAACTGTATTTTTAGAATTTTGTGTTTTCTTTTTAGTCATAATCCCATGAGCGACACAGTAGCTTATCTCCCTGATAGGGAACAATGGATATTTAAATATAAAACATGTACAGCCACAATATCCAGTGAAAAGAGATTTTTCTCCTGTGAAGCCTCTGCATTAAGGATTCAAAAGACTGATCCATGGCAGTTTTGTATTTTCTTGGTCCCATTCTACATGTTTTCAAAGCCAAGGGGTGACTTACTTTTGTAGGGAATAGACACTGTGGAGTTCATTAAGCATTTCATATCTTATAACAAAAGATTTTCTACAATGTACTTGTGATTCAAACTCCACATGAAGCTTTAGAAGATTTTCTGAATTGCTTTGCTAATTAGATTTAAAATTCCCTTCAGTGTCTCCATTGCAAATGTAACCAACTTCTTCTAGTGTTCAGATATGCCCTGCAGACAGATCAGCCACAGAGGCAGCAAGGCCAGTCCTTGGTTAGGAAAATGGATTTGTGAGACCTGAAGTCAGAGGTCAAGGTAGGGCTCAGGAATCCTAGCACCCACCTATTAGATTCCTAACCAAAGGAGGCCAGGAGAGGGCCAGAAAGAAAAGACATCTGAGGTTTAAGACTGAACCATTCAGGAGAGGCCACACTGCTACAAGGCAGTGCATGAGCAGGCAGCCCTGCATCTCCATTGCTTAGCACAGTAAGACTTCTTACCTATAATGCTGATGAAGGACTGTGCCTATCACTTAGTGCCACAGGCTGATTTCTCCTTTGCCATCTGTACCTGCACACAGAAGAAATAGCTGACATGGACTTTTTAGTACCTCCCTCTAGAAAAGGACTTCCTCTGACATTTCATTGGCCAGACCTAGTCACAAGACCCCAGCTAACTGCAAAGTTGCTGGGAAGCATTGTCTTCCTTGTGCCCAGAAGGAGAAGCCAGGTATTGATAGTGAAATCGAATGCAGCTATGGACAGAATGTACTAGAACCAGGGCTACATGGTGGAGGAGCCAATGTTCTGAGGTAGATGGTGGAGAAACCTCCATCACATCCCCAGTTCTCTGGGTGTGAGAGCTCTGGGCACATTGCCACACTTAGGCAGAATTCTCAATAGTCTTAGTTATCCTGGGACATTAGCTTTTAAGGTACCTTCCTGGTCTATTGTTTCAATATTCTGAAAATGTATAATATTGTCATTTACTATCAACCTTATAATCAATTTACTCAGTGAAAATGTATAAGCTTTAACTATGAAATCTGCCATTATGTTCACCTTTAACAAAGCGTAGGAAATTGATTGTTTGCAGCCCTCCTTTGGCAAAGCCAAGCTTGTCAGCATGTGCAAGATTCACAGTCATTTGTGGGCTGGAAGAGTTGGGATTGAGATTTTTTTTTTTAATCAAGGCTCTGAACCATCGTACTCATCCTTGTCTTTTTCATTTGATCTTAAAGAGTATTTTGAATGCAGAGCCTTTTCTGTTTCTTATCTTCCTCCTATTCCTGAGCAAGACATATGATAACATCTTTCTATCTAGCTGCATTATTTTCCAAAGACTCTATCAGAAAGGAAAGTGTCCTTTATTTGGTTGAGTTTATTTCTGTTGCCTGTTGAACAAGGACAGCTAGACCTACCTTACAGAACTGTTACGAGAATTAATGATTTGGGAAAGGGAGACCTTTTGGAGGAGCATTCCAAACTGTATGGAGTCAGACAGTGAGTTGAACTAGATCTGCTTGCTTTGTTTATCCACCACTCAGAAACAAACAACGTAGATGCAAATGCTAGCCGGAGGTATCCATACATATGAAGCATTTGGCACTGCTCCTAGCACACAGAAACCCTTTCAATGTCAGCATCAGTGCCACCTATATTGTCATAACCACTATTACCTACTGCTGCATCTATTATAATACCATCACTGACAGCACCACTGTGATAGGTGTTATTTTAGGTGTTAGTGAACCAAATTATATTTATGGAACTAGCATGCTAGAGATACTTCTTACCAGAACATAATAAATATGCTTGAGTGTCTAGTCTCTGAACACTGCCTGACTTTTTCCTCTGTCACCTCTCTTTTTTTCTTTTTGTAGTGGCTTCAGGCAGTGCCAACCATAGTAACAGACTCAATGAGTACCTTTGCTCCTTTACTGACATTGAAGCTTTCAATGGTGTCATAACTTTTATTATTTTTTATGAATTGCAGTGCCGGTGGCAGATATCAAAGCAGTGGTGACGGGAAAGGACTGCCCTCATATGAAAGAGAAAGGTGCCCTTAAACAAAACAAGGTATGATTTCCTGATCATTGTAAATGGCTATATCTGTCCAATGCAGTGAGCCTTCATGATGATCCCAGCCCTCACTTATAGAAATGTGCATGCATGGATTGGAAGGTTCACCATGGAACCAAGGGTATTTTATGTAGTGTTGTCCATCTCGGCTCTCCTTTTTTCCTTCCTGATCCATTCCTTTCCTGTCCTAATGCCCTTGGTCTTTCTCTGCCTGATCACTTCCAGGATGCCTGCTCTCTCTTGTTCCCCCACTTCCTTTCTACTTCTAACCCTAGACATTATGATGGCTGTTCTCCCTCTGTCTTTGTATGAGCCTCCTCTGCTCATCTTCATCTGTTCTATAGGGCTCTTCTCACCTCTTGCTCATGGTGTCCCCTCTCCCAGTGCTGCTTCCCTGGAGTCTCAGTGAAGCCCAAGACAGGCAGACACCAGCTGACTCAAATAGGAAACACTGAGCATCTTCTAGCTTTCAGCACCATAGTAAGTAGACTATTAAGTATCCAAATGCAGCTTAAAGGAGAGCAATACCCAGAAATCCATGCTTAGGTTCCCATTAACAGTGTACCATTTCTCTCCATCCCTTTCAAGTTTACCAACAAGGTTTCACCTTGATGGCCCACATTGTTTTATGAGGAAACAAGGTGGGAACATAATCTAGAAAGACAGAAAATGTCCTCTTGTTTCTAAGTCAGAGGATGCATTAAGGAGCCAGTATTTTGTTATATATTGGCATCTTGTGTTATATACCATCCATTGAAAAGAAAGAAAGGATTTGGCTATGTGTAGTGGTATATGCTTATAATCCTAGCACAAAAGAGAATGAGGCAAGGAAATCATAGCCAGCCAGCCTGGACTGCATAGCAAGATCCTGTCTCAAAAACAAAACAAATCTAGATTTACCTGACTACTCTAGACATCTGGGTGCCAAATGCCACATGAATCAATAATTTAGTTCTCTGATTCTAAAACCAGTGTCTAGGAGGAATGAAAAAGACCTCATATATTCTGCTGTCAGTCAGGATTAGCATAATTGTTCCCTGTTTTCTGATTCCAACGAAGATAAAAGGTCATTGCCTTATAACTATGCTCAAAGAAAACGAAAAGTACTGTGAGATTATTGTTCAGGATGTCAGAAGGGAAAGATACAGGCAAGGATGCTGATTGCAAGATCCTTGCTCCTTGTGATATATACATATAATTCAACTCAAGTCCATGTGCATTCCTTCATTGCTAATCCCATCATGGCACAAGCCTATAAGGTGCTCCAGTGACAAGCCTAATCATACAGAGGGATGCTGGAGACACTAGAGTCTGGGTGACCTGTTGGATAACACCTGTAAGGGTTTCCATGTCAGATAGACAAGGACTTTGTTGTTCTTAGACTCGAAAGAGCATTATAAACTGTGGCAACAAGTCCCAGATTTCATGGTTTGCCTCTTGTGGGGCTGACTTCCTTCAACACCAGCAGGGATTGCCATATGTTCCACATGTCAGGTGTTCCCTCTTCAGTCTCAGGGAGCACAGGCTCTGCTCAGCTCCAGAGAGGTTCCTGGTTATATTAACACTTGAACTGAGCAGGAAGCCATGTGAAGAAAGTGACAACAAGAATCTAACCCAGAAGGCTAGGGGGGCTGGCTGGCAGTAGAGGAGTCTGCCAGGACTTGAACATGCTGATTAGGAACAGGGAATTCTGTCAAATGCTTTCAGAGACGTTTGCTCCGTCAGCCCCAGCATGTGACGGTCTGGAGGGCTGTCACTCTTCTCTTCATTCAGAAACTGAACACAGTGGCAGGTTTAAAGAGAAACCCTGTGGCAGAAAGCAAAGTGGAAAGTGATCTGCGAAGGCACCTAATGTCAACTTTGAGCCTGCAGATGCATGTGCACACACATGCATGTACACCAGAAAGCACACACATGTGATCCCGAACATGTGAACACTCATGCATACACAGATACTCATACATACCACACACACACAAATGCATGCAAGAAAAAAAACCAAAGCCCAATTTTCTTGCTATACTAACATAAATTATCACTCTAAAGACCAGACTCTCATTTCCTATTACCTAATATGTTAAAAAAAAAAAAAATAGAGGTATGCTTCCTCTTACCCTAAAAAGGAGGGTAGAGGGGGACAGCCCACAGAAACAAAGTGATCATCCAAATCAGGGCTCTGGTTTCTCTTTAGATTGTGTAAATCATTTGGCTTTTACCAGAGTGACACAGATGTAGGACTTGTCAGATTGGAAAGTTATAACTATGATTTAAAATATTATGGTTTACTGTAGAAAAAGTCAGCGTTATATGAGTAGTGTTCAAATGAATTGGTTCTGTCAAAATGGAAACGATAAGGACTAGAAACTTAGTTCAAGGCCAAAGCAGGAGTAGTATCAGAGAAAGAAAAGGTGAAAATAAAAGAAACAATATTAGGCTTTTAGTCGCCTATGCAAAAGACTGCTACGTGTTACTAAAGGGACAGAACAGACAGTGTTACCAACATGCCCGTGTTTATCTAAATGCATCACTGATAGCTTTCTGTATTGTCTGAGTTTGTCAATTAAGATTTTTATACAAAAATGATCAAAGCATACTTATTTAATGTACATTGTAAAGGCTCAAGCAAACTTAGTTTGAAAAAAAAAGTGAAATAAAATTAAATATAACACCACAGCTCAAGAAACAGAGACCCATACAGAAATAAGGATAAGAATAGATAGGCCTTACTTATTTCTAAGGAGAAACAGTGACACCATGGGAAGAGGCTGAACAGCTGGGCTTGGGGCTCTCAGCTGTGGGGTTTCCCAGAGCTGGCAGCACATGTGTACAAGGGCTGTGCTGGGTTCTCCTAGCATGTTCTGGATAGAGAGCAAAATGGTCCTGACCTCATACAGGGCAGACCACTTAATCCTTGAGGATGTGCAGGTAGATGTTGCTCTGGATGTACAAATCAGGGTGGTAGCAGGGTGTGTGAGAAAGCTCTCAACTGGAACTCCAGGGGGAGTTTAGAGCTCAGATCCTTTCAGCTGGCACATGCTTCGTGGCTGGTCCCTATCCATTTGGAAAGGTCATCTGACTCAGGAAGCACAGAGATTCCTTTGTCACCAAACATTCTGAGACTCATCAGCTCCTGCTGTGGCCCCTTGCCCATGGGACCTCAGGTGGCATCCCATTTGTGGACGCTGGTGGTGACTGGGTAGTGATTTGGGGAGGCCATCGCTGAGCTGCTGTCATGGCAACAGGAGCATGGAGAATGAGTAACAACTAGAAACTGATGTTCTTGTTAAATTAAGAACCTTATGCTATCTGTAAGAACCCTACTTTCAATATAAGTTTAAAGTAATGGAATGGGGAAAGATTCCCCATACTGACTCTAATAATAATTAAAAAGAAAAAAAGCTGGGTATCTCTATTACTCTTATACAAATCAGACCCCGGATGAAAAGATATTATCTTTTCTCCTGGAAGACACAACAACCTTACCTTACACATATGTGAATTCAATAAGAATTATCAAAATACATGAATCTGGAAACTGACAGAGTGCAAGGGGATCTCAGCATCCTCTAATAACCAATTGAGATCAAGCAAGATGGCAATCAAGTAGATACCATGAACAGCACCATCCGTCAGCTAGGTCTAATTGACTTCAGTAGAACAATCCAGCCAGAAGCACAATACAAGTTCATCTTGAGGTCACAAAAACATTCACCAAGATCTACACTGGGCCATAAAATCTTTTGTTTGGTTTTCACCATGACAAAAATGAAGTGTTTTATTTTTTCAGAACACTAATCTTACAAAGCATATTCTTGGGTCACAGTAGATTTCAAGTAGGAATCATTAGCAGAATTAGAGTGAAAATGCAAACATTTGGAAATTTAATAACATGCTTCTAAATAACCAATACTTTAAAGTCATAAGAGATATTATGTGTCTCAAGCTATATAAAATAAAAAAAACAAGTTATGTGTGATGCATCATTTATAAAGAAATTTATATTAGATACTTAGAAGAAAAGCAAGCACTGAAGTCCTTAATGACTCTATCATAAAACACTAGAAAAGAGGAGACATTTAATAAGAAATGAATGGATAGAAATTAGAGAAGAGACAATGAAACTGAAAACAGAAGAAAGCTCAGCAAAACCCACATTTAAAGGATAAAGGAAATTAATCATGCTGTAGCCAGATGAAAAGAGAAGGGGAGAAAGAGGGAGAAAACCCAAGTCACCACATGGACACAGATGTGGAGATGGGATCTCAAGAACACATGACATGTGTAGACTTGGCCTTCTTTCAGACCACATGTCCCTCACTTACAAATTCAAAAACAAATTGGGAAGTGATATTTCTTAAGGTGTTGATGTTTTCATTATTTTCAGGATGCTCATAAAGAATTGAATGGATAGATGTACTAGAAAGTTGCTGGACAGACAGCTGGGCACGGGTGATAAGGCACATGGCTCTGAGTAGACAAACTTGACCATAAGTGGAAGCTGCTTCCTGTATTTACCATGTGTTCCAGCTTTTCCTGCCACTTCCAGCCTGATGTGAGGGGCTAGAACATCAATGTCCCATCAGCCTGGCTCTTTCATTTACATGTACATGGAAATTACTTGCCATGTGATATTGACATTATCCATAGACCTTATTCTTCAGACAGTGTCAAAAAGTGGAAAGAAAAGCTACAGTTCTACTTCACATGCATTTTCCCAGGACTCCAGAGACACCCCCCATCCCACCCCTTTTGGGACTTCTGGGTAAGAAAGAGCTATCTCTGGCTTCAAGGAAGGGTTAGATACAGTGTGTCCACAGTAGGCCCATCCCTGCCAGGTATCCAAAAGTCATGGTATAGTGCTAGCTCTTCAGACAATTTTTGCAGCTAGGGATCAGCTTCTGAAATCCTGTGCAGCAGGACTCTCCATGAGCCGAACTGCCCGAACAAGGCCAACTTAGTTATTATCACCCAGAAATGAGAGACTTCATTCAGACAAAAACTGCTAGTGACTAAGTCTTGTCATACATTTAGCATCTGCTTGTGGCTGCCATAATCCAAGGCCACAGAATAGAAATAGAAAGGGAGTTGCTCCTTCCCTTGAGGTATCTGCTGCAGAGGACCTGTTTCTGTGTTCAGTCAGTCATCATTGAGCATCAGAGATCTGATGAGCTCTAGATAGAGTGGTGACCAGGACAGATGTGGCCTAACCTCCTGGAACTAGAGTCTAAAGCATTTGACAGAGGTCAGTCCCAACAAGAAAATATTTGTGGAGACAAGAAGTATGGAGTTCTTCACAGTAAAGTTTTCTAACATTTGAATTGTCACCAGTGGATAAAAATTCAATGCAAGACTTGATTTTTAAGGAATAGGGATTCTGAATTCATGCTATGTAATTTTGAAAGTCTGATGGGTTGCTATGTGTTTTAGTCAGGTATTCTTGGTGGTTGTCTCCCTAGATATGGGGCTTGTAGCTGGGCAGTCATCACACATGACCTAAAGACACTTCAGTGGATCTTAGAAGTTCAGATATGAATGTATTTGGTATAAGAGAAGCTACCATGTTGTCATGCTCAGAAAAATGTAATGGGGCTGTTGGTAGTCATTCAGGAGATCACTGAGTTCACTCTCTGGCTCAGAGAAAACAAAATGAACATCTGGGAAAGACAGACGACCATGATGTGGAGAAAGGGAAATCAACTGCTTTTTCCGTTCAGGATGAGTGAAAGCCTGAGGCTGGGAGTCCACCAGACGGACACTGGCTGGGTATTTTATAGGGCCACCAGGTCTCCTCCCCTTTCCTCTGTTGCTCTTATTAGATATTCACACCCATGCCTCCCCACCATTTCTCCTGCATTATCTTCTGGGAACAAGAAGCCACTATCGCAAGGAATCTGCTTTGCTCTCTGTGTACTTATGTCTCCCTAACTGCCTCACAGAGCCATTTCTGTCTTGTCATGTGATTTTTCTAACCAAAATACGAAGCAGATTCTACTAGAACTTGATTTATCATCTTAACTTAAAATCTTTGATTTACTTCAGCATTCATTCACTGAGTGTATTGAACATCTTCTTTGTTTCCAGGTACTAGGAATACAAAGATTATTATGGTCCAGCCCCAGTTCTGGGTGTCCAGTGGATTAAGATTTATGCATAAATGTAGTTATAACTCATCATATGTCTCAAGAAAATAAACACAGAGGTTACAAACATGAAGAGGCCTAGACACACTTCCTCGTGGGAAGGAACAGCTCTGCCTGGGAAAGTGTTCACAGCAAGGGTTAGAGAGGGACAGCTAAAGAAGGCAGTTTGGAGAACTGATGATCTGTTCAGATAAACTAGAGCAGGTTTGAGAAGTTTACCTTTGTAAAGAGGGCAGTCTCAGTGCCGCATGGATAAGAGACAACTTTCCTTTCTTTTAAAATAGAAACTTAAGTTCATGGGTGTACAGATAAGCAAATGTGAGATCTACTACTATGTCTACAGTTGTATTTAACATCCACACATATGCCCAACAATATCATGTATCAAAACAGTTCACCCTTAATGTGACTGGGTAGATGGAGAACACACATGGTTAAATGAGATCTGGGGGAAATGGCCAGTGTGTTATGTTACTCAAAGCAATATGAAAATGGCAGCCAACATTGTACACTCAAGATGTGTTGTATAAAACTCTGTCTCATATTGTCAGTCCATCATTTACCCATGGAAGACTGCATATTCAAATGCTCCTTATGCTAAGGCACTGTTTCTCTGAGTGTCTTCTCACTCTGCATGTCTTGTCACAAGTCCCAGAGCTGGAGGACCAAGTGTGAGATTATGAGTTCAGAGACCTCAGCAGGTGGGGGCAATGTTTAGTATCTCCTGTCCGCTCTTTGCCCACAGCTAGGCCTATTCAAAGACTTCCTGGTTAAGGCAAAGAGGCACTGTGCCTCAGTGGAGCAGGGCTGAGGTGAGCTGCCATGACATCTAGTTTTTCACATAATTAAGTCCAGAAGAAACAGAAGACCTTCAGTAGTGAACAGGAAAGCCCCAGTGTGTGAGTGATGTGTATGTGTGTGTGTGTGTCTGTCTGTCTGTCTCTGTCTTTCTCTCTGTCTGTCTGTCTATCTGTCTCTCTCTCTCTCTCTGTCTCTCTCTGTCTCTCTCTCTCTCTGTCTCTCTCTCTCTCTCTCTCTCTGTCTCTCTCTCTCTCTCTGTCTCTCTCTCTCTCTCTCTCTCTCTCTCTCTCTCTCTCTCTCTCTCTCTGTGTGTGTGTGTGTGTGTGTGTGTGTGTGTGTGTGTGTGTGTGTATGTGGATATGTAGGCCCACAGCAGAACACTTCCCAGATCTGTGACAGCCTATTCAGCTGCCACCTGGAGCCTGTCTTCCTTACAGGCAGTTTGGACAGGTGGCAGTTTCTGGAGAGTTGGCCTGAGAGGTACCACTGCTCTCAGCTTGGCATCCTCCCTTCTTGAAGTGCCAGAGAGCTGACCTTCACCAATGACTCAGTGACAGCAAGCCAGCAATGTCAATAAAACCCATTAAAAATGATAGCACCCTTTCACGCAGGCATGCAGTTCAGAGAATTAATTCCTCCCACCCCTCCCAGGCAGCCCTGGTGAGATTAGAGTGGGAATTGACATTCTCACGAATTTCCCATTTCCTGCCTGTGTTTATCAGGAATCTAGGTCATGACAGCTCAGATCCTTCATGTCCTGAGCAGTAGATGCATGCCAAAGGAGGACAAAGCCCAAGGTCATTGTGCTCCTTCCTATCTGCCTTTTTGCTCTCTGCACATCTCAGCTCCAACATCCTGCTTGCCAGTGGCTTCAGCACCTAGCAAGGGCATGCATCTTGGCTATGTGCTCTTCACGCCAGCTGTTGTCACAGTTGTTGGGCAGGGTTGGACAGAAAGACCTTGGTGAACTTCATGCCCTGTTTGTTTGCAAAGGAACCCCTTTGTAGCTAGAGTTTCAAAGCAAAGCCATCCCTCCTTTCCCTGCAGGCTTTCAAGTATGAGTCAGAGTCCTCTTAATAAATGACTCTCCATTATCACCACTGTGATCAATAGGTATACTTCTCCTGCCTCTTTTCATGTAACATCAGACCCTCCTTCATAATTATCTTACTGTTTGTGATTTCCTTAATACTTCAAGGAGCAAGAGAGGTTTAATTTCTCATAACTTTCTTACAAGTAATAATATATAATGTTGGCTTGCTTGGGGCTTTTTAAAAATACTCCCTGGAGTGGGATTCATGGTTGCTGATATGTGTTGCTTTATTGATTTTTTTTTTTAAGATGACATCAATTTATGTTAGCTAGCTATTGCCATTTTGATTGTAAATTTAAAGGCCTTGAGACCGTTATCAAAACAAGTGCCAAACTAAGTGGAAAATGTTCTTGCTTACTTGATTGTTGCATAAGTTCACTGAGGCCTTAATGGAGGGCTGAGAAAGAAAGTGAATGAGAAATGAAGAGATGAGTTTATGCAGGCACGCATCCATGACTCAGCATCCTTTTCTTCCAGGGTTTCTATTTCTGGCAGAGTGAGGGGCCCCTTTGAATGTGGGATGCATGGCAGTCTAGACTTAGAGCAAAATTGCCCCCTCCTAATGAGAGCACAACTAGGGGTGAGATGGACAGAGAACTCCATGAAAGCCAGGATAGCTTGACAGTGGGCTGTGTTCAGAGAGAGCCCAGCTAACACAGGGTCTTCAGGGGTTATTTTGGAAGGATTCTTTACTTCATCTGAAATATTCTTTCTGGGGCATTGTGATGTGACTCACTTGCCAAAGGCAAATCCTCACGGATAATCAAGGTAGAAAATGATGTGGAGAGAGGTCTGGCTTCCTAAAGAAAAAAACGTGTTGTGGTCAGTTTCTTAGAAGTGCTGCTCCCAGATCATAACAGGGCAGAGGTCACAATCAGTGGTGCCTAATAAAAGTGTGAAGAAAATATGCTAGAGCATACATTACCACAGTAAAGAATGCTGGTATGGATACACTTGACCCTTCCCATCCAGATTAGTAGCCTGTGGGGTTCTGATATGGGCTATTGACTGTTACCTCCACTCTGGTGACTTCTCAAACCAGTGGGATGATTGTGGTACCTAATATGGGTATAGCACTCACTCTGAGAAGTGTTTTGTGGTTGATATATTATGTACCCCAATAAACTTATCTGGGGGTCAGAGAACAGAACAGCCACTATATTAAATGTAGAGGTTAGGCAGTGTTAACACACGCCTTTAATCCTAGCATTCTAGAGGCAGAGATCCATCAGATCTCTATGAATTCAAGGCCACACACTGGAAACAGCCAGGCATGGTGACACACACTTTTAATCCCAGCACTTGAGATCTCATGTCTTGCTTGGGAAAGACACATGTCTTTCATCCCAGAAGTGATGGCAGGAAGCAGAGAGGTATATAAGGCGTGAAGACCAGGAACTATAGGTTTTAAAGCTGTTAGTCTTTTAGCAGCAGTTCAGCTGAGATCCATTCAGATGAGGCTTCCAGTTCGAGGAAACAGGATCAGCTGAGAAGTTAGCAAGGTGAGGTTAGTTGTGGCTTGTTCTGCTTCTCTGATCTTTCAGCTTTCACCCCCATATCTGGCTCTGGGTTTTTTTAATAAGACCATTTAAGATTCTTGTTATAGTGTTTTAAACATATGTATTTGATATGATACTAGGTGTTTTAGCCAAATTTATCCAGCCACAAAAAAAAAAAAAAAGAAAGAAAGTGTCCTTTAGTCCTTGGCACTGTGGATCTGGCCCCATAGTCTGCATTCAGTCAGTACACATCAGTGATTGAGTCTGTCTTCTGACACAGCATCTAGGCTCCTCCTCCTCCGTATCCTACAGCATCCAGTGGATAAATCTTGGATTCATGTATCCTTTGTTTACAGTGGTACAAAGATCCAAAGATATGTACTAAGATAGAGGTTTACCCAGAAGTCTCATTACCTTTGGAACAGAATCTGTATTTTGGAGCATCCATACCTCTATGGGCTTCCGTCTGCTAGGAGTGACTAAGAATTGATTGGCTAATTAAAACGTTCTCTACCTCTCTATCTTCTTGAAGGGGAGATACACAGCTTTGGCCATGTGCCATCAATCTCTCAAAACTCTGCCCCATAAAAAAGCAGTGATAGGGCTTGGTGCCTCTGTTCTTATGAAAGAGAGATGGTTCCTGCAAGCCTGTGCTGAATCCAGAGGACTCAGGCTGGGAGCCTGGAGAAGCGCATCCCTTTCTCCTAGCAGCCTCATGGTTGCTCCCCTTCTCCAGACAGAAGACAAGTCATGTCCTATGTTTAAGCTCAACCACTTGTAGTGTTAAGAACTCTAGTTTCATTTAATGTGGTGTTTTCTCTGCTCTATCACAGGAGGTGCTTGAACTTGCTTTCTCCATCTTGTATGACTCAAATTGCCAACTGAATTTTATTGCTCCTGACAAGCATGAGGTAAGGGGTCTTGGTACGGGTTAATTTCTGAGAGAAAAATAACAAAGAAAGATTCTAGAAAGGCAGAAATGTCACTTCTTGTAGAATGCTGCTTGCAGAAATCATGAATGAAAGGGCATCCTGGTGACCTGGAACAGAAACCCAAACAAGTACCAGCTACAACAGCTCAGAATTCTCAGCAGCTGAATCAGCAGCCATGTGTCTTACCCAGCTTTACTGTAACAACATGCCTGAGGTCACTTGGAATAACAGTTTACATTTGACCTCCATTTTCTGATGTTTGAGTCTGTGGTCAGCCGCATTAAGATGAGTGCACATGGAGGAGGCACCTGCTTGCTTCCTGGCAATGAGGAGGCAGAAAGAGGGGAAGGGCCAGTGTCCAAACATCCCCTTGGTGTACCCTCCAAATCCTGAACTCTTTCCACTGGGCCCTCCTCCTGAAAGATCCAGCATTTCCCAATCGTTCTCCTTTAACACAGCCTTTGGGAGAATATTCAGAGTCTAAACTGTAGGACAGTCATAAAGAAAATTGATGTACAAATGACTCAGGCTCGGCAAGGGCTTAACTAATCTGGAGGAAGAGGTGGCCCTAGCTAGGGCTTTGATGCGTACTGAATATTTAATCTTTGCCCTAGAGCTTCCCCAGATAAAGTGCTGTCTCTATTTGTAGGGACCATCTGATGAAGTAGTTTCTCTACCAGGTCTCTTCAAGCTGTTTTAAGAGGTTCAGGGCTGTCTCTCTTGTTGGAATTTTATTTCCAAGATGCTTTTATTCCTTTTTGACATCTTGTTATATGTATAATTTGTTCCTCTTCTTGTCAGCTATATTTAAAATATTTAGCATAAGTCTAGGAAAATGCATTTGTAAAATAAAGTAGCAGTTCTGGTTGATTTCACTTTTTCTCTTGTAAATTAGACCCCAAAATCATGCTTGGAACTTTATTTTTAGATAATACCATTCAAATTTTTGTTTTGCATGTAGCTGCACAAACAGCTTTTAGAAGGAAGGGAACATTTTAATAGAATCTGACTTTTGTTCTCATTTCCCTGAGGAGATTCAGTTCATTTAAAAGGTATTTAGTGTCTGGTTTTCAATGGTTTGAAGGTTTTGAATAAAATTATCCATCCCAAAGAGAGAGGAAAGATTAGACAAAAATCCTGCATTTAGAATGGTGCTTAAATATACTTCTGTGTCATTTGACATTTAGTTTGCAGAAGGGTAAGACTTTGTCTTCATCTGTCTGAAAATAGATACATAGCCTCCCGTTTCTGTTTTTAAATAAAGTTGTGGTTATGAACAGGCCAACATATCCAAGATATATAAGAGACATAGAAAACGACCAAAAATAGAAGAAGTTGGGCTGTTACTTAAGTCAGTGCCAAGCTATTTTCCCCAGTATGTGTATTAATTCCAAATTTGGAGAAATGCTTTGGGATTGCCAGGTGTGTGTGTGTGTGTGTGTGTGTGTGTGTGTGTGTGTGTGTGTGTTAACATAGCTGCCACTTCTTATAGACTCTATATGCTTATGAGCACTTTCAATTTTTTTCAAAACACTTGAATATCTAGTATAACTGCTACAAAAAATAGAAGGAAGTTCTGTTACATATGTCTTCATTTATCAAGTAGAGAGAAAGAGGCCTTCCAAACTGAATACCCAGCAATGAAAGGATAATTATAGGAGTCTGGAAAGACAGCTTGGTGGACAAAGCCTTTTTTGTACAAGTGTGAGGACCTGAGTTCTAATACCTAGAACCCATGTAAAAGCCAGGCACTGTAGCACATGTCTGTAACCCAGTGCTTCTGCAGTGTGATGGGAAGAGGAGAATCCCCAAAGTTCATGGGTCAGCTAGCCTGGTATATACAGCAGTGAACCACAAGGAAGAGACCCACCCTGTCTCAAACAAAGAACAAGAGGAGGACTGATACTTCCACTCTGTGGCGCGTGCACACACGCGCGCGCGCACACACACACACACACACACACACACACACACACAAAGACTCCCTCTCCCACTTTAACTGCTACACACATGCACACACACATGTAACATGAATTCTAATTGGTCTTACTAATAAAATCCCAGAGCCAGATATCAGGGTAAGTGTTTAAAGCTCAGAGAGACAAAGGAGCAAGCCACAGCCACCTTGCCAACTCCTCAGCCAAAAAGAGGCCAGGCTCCTGTCTCTGCCTGCCTTATCACTTCCTCCCTCCAGCCAGCCATATCACTTCCTGTTTCCTCCTCCCAAGTGTTGGGATTAAAGGTATATGCCTCCCAAGTACTAGGATCAAAGGCATGAGATCCCAAGTGCTGGGATTAAAGGTATGTGCCACCACTGCCTGGCCTCCGTGGTTAACTAGTGGCTAGCTAGCACTCTAATCTCCAGGCAAGCTTTATTTGTTAGAGCACAAAAAAATGGCACCACACACACACACACACATGCACATACATTCATTCATGCACACATGTGTGTACATGCATATTTGCACTTACACACACAAGGTAATTATGTATAACCTACCCATCTCCATACCTGCCCCCATTAAATACAGTAGAGATTTATAGTCATTCTGGAGGGCAGCCATCTAATGTGAGTCTCCCTGGGCTAACATCAAAGAGGCAGCAGGCTGCATTCCTTCTCAGAGACTCTCAGAGGGGAATTTTGTGTCCTTACCTTTTTTCTACTTCAGAGACCACCTGCATCCTTGGCCTCCATCAGTTTCATCAGTGACAACTTGAGTTCTCTCCCCAAATCATTCTCATTCCTGTTCCATAGTGAAATCCGTATCTCCGGCTTTTCTGACCCTTCCTTCTCTATGACATTAAAGGCCCTGGAATTACATTGGGTCACCTAGATAATCTAAAATAATCTCTCTGTTATGGTCAACTGGCAACAGCCTTAATTGTTCCACATAACGTAAGATCTTCCCAAGATTCTGGAAGTAGGATTTGGACATCTATGAGAGATGGATGTCCTGGCCCCCTCAAGCTGCAGCATCATTGCAGTATCTCTCTTTCCCAACTGTCTTGCTGATACTTTTAGTCAGAAGTTTAACATATTTCAAATTCAGCTTTTAACTAACACTAGTGGTGTTTTCTTTTTTGTTGTCTTGCCTCTTTTTTAAAAGCTAGCACCCACAGGTAATTGACTGCTGCCTAATCCTTGGATCCACTAGAGTTTACAAAAGGCTATGTCTCAATTCTATCATCCTATTTTTATTTATCAGTGAGAGATACAAGGAGAATCAGGTCTCAACAACTGTTTGTGCATCCTAAAATTAGAATACATGAAGGCAGGACAAATACTTGGTTCCTTTGTAAATTTTTAAGATAATAAGCGTATCCTAAAGAAGATCAAGAAGGTTTGTTTGGCATTTGAGTATCATTACGAAGTCAAAATTTAGTTATCTTTATTAGTATCCATGTTACCCTATCCTGGATAGTATGTACATCATCAAGTTCTCTTACGACTCTTAGTGACATGGCCCATGTCTTTGATAGCTTTCTGGATTTCTGGTAGGACAAGATAGTCCAGGTTCACCGTGTACCTGTCCTGCCTTTTCTCTGTCAACCCTAGTTACTTTTACTAGGAATTAGTAATTAGCCTTCAGAATCTTGGTAAAAAGATAAAACTATTATAATTTGGTTATAATTTTTAGGCTAAAGGTGTGATTTTTACCATAAAATATATCATGACATAGTCCTGAGAATTCCAACTCAAATTCAATAGTATGAGATTTTTATTTATTGGTCAATGTAATTTTTTATGAAAAGGTCATTGCCTGCTGCTTCTCAAAAGCAATGTTCCTGTAGGTTAATCTGTACCAGGAAGGTAGCCAAGGCTGGGAAGGCTTTGTTCAAGGGACAATAGTCCCAAGACTTAAGGATCACTGTGACATGCTGCCAGAGCTGTGAAGCCTTTCTGGAACATGGCACTCAGTGTTATCCACACCTGGGTGTTTGTCAGAAAGACCTGGGAAGCTCTTATAAATAAAGTCTCCTCACCTGTGACCAAGAAAATTGGTTATCTCTGGACTGAGAAGTAGGTCCTTATTTCTTTCCCTTATTTGTGAGCAGATGGCTGGGTGCATATAATCAGAAAATGGTTGAGATATTCATGAGCACACTGGTGTTTCCAGAAGTGTGTTAGCTCCACACTTGAGTCAGAGATCACACAGCTGAGGTAGAAAGAAGTCTTTACAGCTTAACTGCTCTCTTCAGGCATGGCTCACACCAATGACCTTGACGTGCATTGTGGCAGAATTTTCATCACATCATAGGTTGTAGGGATCTATTGCTTCTGTTGAAATGTCCCATCACACAGTGGAGCACAGCCTAGGTAGCCACAAATGTAGTGCTTTGGCTCATTAGTATCTGGAATTGCAACTTGACCCAGAGAGTACAGGAAAGGATGGGATCTAGAGCAAATGTTAGGAGAAATTCCAAGCCAGCAAGAAGCAGAGCAATTGTCAGCATAGAGTCCTGTATAGGACCAGGGACCACCTAACAGGTGAATGAACAGTAACCACATAAAGGCAGTTGTTGAGATCTTGGCCCTTCCTCCAGGTACCAATGGTTCTCTTTTGAAGTTAGCACAGAACTCTAGCCTTTGAAGAAGATCTGCCAAGAATAATGTGGATCTTCAGATAAATGAGACATGATTCCTTCTCCCCAGAATTTCATAGTCTACTGAAGAGACAAAGACTGTCATTCATTTTATGAAGAAAAAAAAAAAACATTAATAATGTACTTCAGTGTTTTCCAAACACCATGTCTACCACAATCAATCGCTCAAATCAATCAATCGCTGGGTACTAGAGACCTGGACACAGGAGGTCCAGGCAGGCAGTCAACTGATATCTTCTTAAAATAACCAATGATGTTAGGCATTTGGGTTATAAAAACAATGGGAAACTAAAGGCTATTTTCTAGCTCTGTTTTGCTAAGAAACACAAAGGCTACCTTGGCTCCACAGTGAAACTGAGTTGTCAATGTCTGTGCTTAAATATTAGATTCAGTAGGAAGGCATTAGCTACTAAACAGGGAACTGTGATAAGTATCAAGAAGAGGAAAGCAGGGTGTGCTGCTAAGTGCAGACATATTGGTATATGTTCCACCTGCATCTTAAATAGCACTATCATACTGCACAGTCAAGGGAATCCAATTCTTTGTGTTCTATTAGGAAACATTTTGGTATGTAAGAACCAGCTTCTGGAGTTGGGTTGCCTGAGTTCCAATTCTGCCCACTCCACTTACTCCTACATCACTTCATTCCTCTGTGCTTTGGTTCTCTTACCTTGAAAAACATGTGACAATAGAAGTCTCTGCTTCATCGAGAGGGTATGGGAATTAAAGGGACACATAAGACAGACAGCCATATGCTGGGTACTGAGTTCAGATAATTGCTGCTCTTATAATTATCATCAGTAATGGTCCTTGCTACCTCCTCTCCCACCAGTATTGCATCTGGACAGATGGGCTGAACGCACTTCTTGGGAAGGACATGATGAGTGACCTGACGCGGAATGACCTGGACACCCTGCTGAGCATGGAGATCAAGCTCCGCTTGTTAGACCTGGAAAACATCCAGATCCCGGATGCACCTCCGCCCATCCCCAAGGAGCCCAGCAACTATGACTTCGTCTATGACTGTAACTGAAGCGGCTGGGCCTGAACACATTCCTCCCAAACTGGAAAGATCTAGCTATCAGCAGAGAGAAGCGCAAACACACCCACTTGTTGTGTGGTGGGAAGCTGCGGGTCAACCCTTCCTTTGATCTAATTTTTAGCCCTAGCTTTTTTTTTTATCCCCCCCTTTGGGGGGGGGCATCTTACCATCTCCTTGAATCTACTTCCCGACTCTGTTTTAGATCACTCCACTGCTCCAACTCACTGGCGGCGGATCTTAAGCAAAAGCCACTACTAGAAAGAAAGTCTACTAGTCCTCTCATCCTAACCTGCTGCGGGCATATCCTTCTGTCCTTCTTCCCTCTTGCCTGGAGTAGGGAACCCAGTTAGCCCTGAACTGCCCCAAATTTGCTCACTAAACCAAGAGAAATGCCTAAGGCCAGGCTTGGGTAAAATAGCTCTGTTACTGGACAAGAAGACCAAAGGCCACCATCTCCTACCCCTTCTCTCTAGGGTCAGCTCTATGTGAGGTGAGATCGCTTTCACATCTCTTCTCTCCCTTCCTAGCCTTGGCCTTGCTCTGGTCCACTTTGGTCCTGTGTGTAACAGCAGCAGCAGCCTCATTCCAGTCCTCTAAGGTATTAGATCTTCCAAACACTCCACAGAGCCCATGCCTGTTCCTTGTCTGCACTGTGACCATGACCATGACCAACCTCTCTGTCACACTATATGGTCTTGGACCTCCTCTCCTTGCCCCAGCCCAGACCTGCCATCTTCATTTCTTCAAGCCCCCAGCCTCTTAGCAGAAAGCACAATGAAGTCAGTAGTTCTGCTCCATCTCAAATAGATTAAACCTAACGGCCTCTAAAGTGGCTAGCTGTTGCTATCCAACAGTTCCATGTCACCTTCTCCCTGGGGCTCCTGCTACACCCCAGGTTGTCCAGGGTGGTCAAGCTGTCAGACATTCAAGTTTACATCGTTGTAATTATTATAGGTCTTTGCAATTTACAAGGGTTTGGGGTTGTTTTGTTGTTTTGTTTTGTTTTTGGCTTTGTTTTTGTATAAAAGAGTCTAACATTTTTTTTTTTTTTGCCAAACAGATATATATTTAATGAAAAGAAGAGATACATAAATGTGTGTACTTTCCAGTTTTTTTTTAATTATTTTAATCCCAAACATCTTCCTGAGAATAACATTCCCTTAAACATGCTGTGGAATAAAATTAAATGTGATGAGTTGGGGAGCTGGTGTTTTGATTTAGTAATTTAGGTGCTTGCTACTCAGTCTTTAACATCACCTGGGAGCTTGTTAGGGATGCAAAATCAGACAGCCCCTCCAGACTTCTGAACTGGGCTGTTTGAGTGCGTGTTCATTTAGGGAGAAGCACTGATAATCAGCTCTAAGCATAATCCATATCATTTCTAGGAAGCATATCCCAACTCACCAAAGAAATGAGACTCACTGTACAAAAATATGATCATTTCACTTTACATTTCTGCCTCCTCAGCATACTTTTCCAGTATTTTCTCCTTATCATTACATGGTTTATAGAGCTAGTCCAATTAAAGATTCTACTGACACTAAGGGAACATGTTTAACAATGGGAAAAAAAAAAGAATACAAGCCCACTCACCTGAAATTAGTTAAGCCAAAAGTGAATTCATAAGCCACAGTCAGAGCACCAAGGAAGATTCTTCTTATGTCAGCTTCCCTGCAAGCGTCACATGGATCATAAACTCAAAGGGCTGGGAAGGATGACAGAACTCTCTGTGGTGCAGCTAAGCCACTCTGAACTGGCAGCCAAGCTGTAGACACATGCAGGCAATGCTCTTTATGGCTGTCAAGATGGTCAATTACAGATTGGCCTGGGCTCAAATGACATGGTCCAGAACACACCATAAATTGCAAAATCTATAGTCATTCACCGGGGTCATTCTTTCCACCAGAGTGCCCACACCTGACAGTCAGGTTGACATTTCTTCCATTTTTAGGCTTGGATGTTCTTAACATATACATCCTTCCTGCCGGAATCCTCTGTTGTTCTACTTTGTGTGATGTTAAGTAAAAGAAAGGCAACAAAGGCATACCACTTTTTACTTGGAGCTTTAAGAGATCCATCTGTCCTGTGGCCTGGCTGAGAAGAATTCATTCCCTCATGGCATTTCTACTTTGGTCTATTAAGCAGAAATTTGGTTTTTTTTTTTTCTTTTCCATTGACACTAGTAATTTTGCATATTTGTGGTACAATGCAATGTTTTGATTCACATGTACACTGGGTAATGATAAAGCTCTATTGCCGTAACCTTTTATCGTATCTCTATAGTGAATACACTATAAAGTGAAATCCCCTCTTCTAGTGATCTCAAGATACATAGCACCCTGTGAACTGTATCCACACTTCTGTGCTGTGGAACCCCAGAATTAATCTCTCCTTTCTAACTATCACTGTCCCCACTGACCAGTGCATTCTTTACCCACCCTCTGCTCTCTCCAGCCTCTGGTACTGACTCATTATTCTGGTCTCAGCAGCTGTGGGATATCATGGGGTATTTTGCTTTCTATACTTGGCCTTACTTCATTTACGGTCTTCCAGTCCCATCCATATATGTTGAAAGTGACTGGATTTTATCTTTTCATGGCTGCGTAATAGTCCGTTGTCTACATGTACCACACTCATCTGTTGGTGGACCCTGAAGTTGACTCCATATCACCCAGCCTCTGTTGTAGGAAATGGGAGTGCAGTTTTCCCCCAACAAGCTTTCATTTCTTTGTTGTATATACTGAGGCATGTCTCTTCACAGATTGACAGTATCTTAAGAATAAGCTGTCATTGTTCTGTATTTCTTTATTTTGTGGCAAGGTGGAAAAGGGTTTTGCTCATATTCACCTCACCTCTCCTGAGGCTGCTCAAGGCATTTCTCACATATAGTGAGCCCAGTACCTCAAGTTGGGTCCTATTAGCCTCCATTCTCTAAACACAAGCAAGCATGGTCCCTCTAATGCAGCAGAGAAACAGGAACCCTATTTGTCATGAAGTCCAAGTTCTGTTCTCTAATTAATCTGAATTTGCTGGTATTTTAAGAGCAGGGAAAGCCAATGGTTACTTCATCCAAAAATGTGCAGTGCTAAATGTTCTCTGAACCCATGTGCAAACCTTCCAATTAGCACTGAAATCATTTTTGTAAGTCATTTAGTCACATATAAAACCAGAAGGCCCGCTGGGCGGTGGTGGTACACACCTTTAATCCCAGCACTCGGGAGGCATAGGCAGGCGGATCTCTGAGTTCGAGGCCAGCCTGGACTACCAAGTGAGTTCCAGGAAAAGGTGCAAAGCTACACAGAGAAACCCTGTCTTGAAAAACAACAACAACAAAAAAACAAACTAACAAACAAACAAACAAAAAACCCCAGAAGACCCAAGCCCAATGCAGCAAGTGAGATTTGTGGTCTATGTTCAAGGTGAAGGAGAATGAAAGAACACACTGAGGTGAGCCATGGTGGCACATCCCTAATCCCAGCACTCGGGCAGGCAGGCTGATCTCTGAGAGATCAAACCAAGTCTGCTCTACATAGTGAGTTCCAGACCAGCTGAGGCTGCAGAGATGAGGAATGTGCACCTGTGATTCCAGCAGAAGGATCTCACAGTCAACATCAGTCTGCACGACATAATGAAACCCTGCCTCCGAAAGTACAAAAAAAAAAAAAAAAAAGCAAATACTGTAATAATGGAAAATGAGTGGCAGAAAATCTAGTCAGGTAAGAGTAGAGATACTCACTCACCATGGAATAAATGAACTGTCTAGGTAAAGCAAGGAGTGTAGAGTCAGGAGGCAGGAAGACCTGTGGCCACTTTGGACTCTTCAAGCCTCTCTGGCTGGCAGGTAGGATACATACAGAGCAAAGGGTTCTAATGCTGCTGAGAGGTGGTTCTCAGTCTTCCTAATGCTGCGATCCTTTAATACAGTTCCTCTTATTGAAGTGACCTCCCAACCATAAAATTATTTCATTGCTACTTCCTAACTGTAGTTTTGCTACTGTTATAAATCATAAAATAAATATGTGATATGCAGAATATCTGATATTCTGCCCCTGAAGGGGTTGCAACCCACAGGTTGAGAACCGCTGCTGTATATGTGGAAAGTCATGAATGGAGAATTCATTGACAGAGTTGACAAGGGACTTTTACTTGAGGACAAAGGAAAATGTATTAAGAATTATTTTGGCGTTCAGAAACATCACAAATAGCTATGTCCAGGAAAGACTGGAGTAGAAGAAACTGGAAGCAGACATAACAGCAGAGAAGCCATCGAAACAGTCACAACCAAGATCCTTTTGGACCCAGACTTTCAAATCTGCAATTGGAAAGGGGAGGAGGATGTAGTCATCAAAGAGGCAGTGTAAGCTGGAAGCAGAGACTTAATTAAGCAGGGAGTGGGGGAGAGAAAGTACAGATGACTCCCGGGCTTCAGGAATAACGCATGAGTAAGCAGATAACAGGGCTGGGCCAATATCAAAAGTCAAGAAGAGAGGCAGAAAGGGAGGAAAGGATAACAAAATGAGATAGTTGTATCTGTTGGATTTCTCCAAAAAGGAAAAAAAATGAGGAGCAAGTCATTTAACCACTGTGAGCCTCTTACTAACTTATAAAATGGAATCCTCAGCACTTAGGAGTATAAGTGTGATGTCTTCAAACTGTCGGGGCTCAGAAAGTAGGTCCCCCTTCTCCCTTCCCCATCTTTTCTCCCCATTCCCCCTCTCTGTTGTTACTTCCAACATTCCGAGTCTAGGATCTTTATCACTATTGTCATGTTTTGACCAATCCAGCCTCTTTTATAAGAATAAGAGGGAGAGAGGGAAAGCCGGATAATTAAAACTACATACTTAATGAAAGATCTGAGAGAAAACAATAAAACCATGATTTAAAATGAGCTCAGGAGAGAATGATGTATGGTATAATCCTATATGTAAATATAATTAGACTTAAATTTTTAAAAGTAATTTCATTTCTTCTCAGTGGGACTGTGTAAGTAAAATTTTAAAAAATGTTTATTTTCAATTCAGAAAAATTATTAGAATATAGAAAAAGGAAAGAAAAGACTACAATTAAAAAAGACAAAACAAAACAAGATATAAGGATAGTTGCTCCATTGAGTACTAAACCTAAATCTGGACTTGGAAGCCAGAATAAATGATGAAGCCAGTTGGGGTATATTGCCCTCATGTTTTTAAACAGCATTATACTCAAAAGGAAATACCTTTCCCAAGGCACCAACTTTCAAAGAAGACATTCTATCAGTCTATTAAAATACCCACTTCAATAGCTATCTCTTAACAGGTCATGTTTGTTACTCTGCTTTGCAGAGTGAAGGATGTGTCTATTGGCCCTTTGAAAAGTAAAGCAAGTAGGCATCCCAGCAGAGACTACATGAGCCCTTGAATGAGTTCAGGGACAATGTGATGCATAGGAGATTGAGAAAAGGAATCTCAAAAGTACAGGCAGCAGGAAAAATCGGCCCTGTAAGGGTTCAGAAATGTGTGTGCTGTGTCCAAGGCTGGAAGACAGGTCATTGGCAGAGAACAAGGTCGCGGGACAAATAGTGCAGAATTCCATGGGATTTCTATGGCCAGTCACTGTACATAGTACCCAGAACATTAAAAACAAAAAGGAGGCTATGGTTGCAAGTTGCCTATCATCTAGAATTGGAAATAGAGACAAGTACATGCAGTTCATGCTTAAAATGTGCATCTGCTGAGCTAGCCCCATGAACATGAGGGGATTGTCTCCACCAGGGAGAAGGCTGGCCTGAAAGAATAAGAAAGACAACAGAGATGCCTGCCAGGCACTAGGGAAATACATCTGCAGCACTGCTAATTGACAATTGTGATGAAGGTGACTTGTGGAATAGTTTGTTTGGCTTATGGTGTCAGTAGGAGAGTCTGTAATGGTAGGGGTGTCCAGTGGGGTACCCACCAGTGAAACTGGCAGGGTTAATAGATAGTTTCAAAATCATGGACATACAGATTAAATTCAGTGGGCATAAAACGAAACAAAAAGTAATAAATATAGGAAAAGATTTGTGGGGAAGAAAGGGCACTAGTCAGGGTGAGGCATACAAAAAGGGTGTGGAGGAGAGTAATCAGAATGTAGTGTGTGTGTGTGTGTGTGTGTGTGTGTGTGTGTGTGTGTGTGTGTAATGTCAAAGAACAAAATTTATCTTTTAAAAAATGTGGAAAAACAATTGACTCCTAAAAGTTGTCCTCTGAGTACCACATGTATACTGTGGCACATGTGCACCCACACAAACACACATACACACACACACATACACACACACACACACACTCACATATGTACATATGGGACACACACACACAATAATAATAACAATAATAAACTTATATTTTAAAATGTGTCTATGTTTTTGGAGACCAGAGAAGGATGTTGAATGCACTGCTCTGCCTTTTTCCTTTGAGACAGGGTCTCTCATTGAATGTGGAGCTAGGCTGTTGGTGGCCCTAGAGAGCCTCCTGTCTCCCCATGCAGCCTTGGGATTACAGGCCTGCACAGCCATGCCCAGTTGTTTCTTTTAAGCAGGCACTGGGATCTGAATCTTTAAAGTGGGCACAGGTCCTCATGATTATACAGCAAGCATTCTTATTCACTGGGACAACTCTCCAGGCTCTCTGCATTGCATTTTAAAATCCTCTGTCAGAAAGGGTGTAGATCCAGATGGGAAGGGAGGTATTATGGAATATTATTTTAACTAGGCAAAGATGTGTTACATTTGTTTTTGCAGAGGAATATTACTTTAACTGTGTAAAGGTGTGTTACGTTTGCTTATGCTGCATTTGTTTAACATGTAAGAATGTGTGTTTAATTATGTAAAGATGTGTTGCATCTGTTTCACCTTGCCTGCCCATGGCACCTGATTGGTCTAATAAAGAGCTGAATGGCCAATAGCTAAGCAGAGAAAGGCTTGGTGGATCTTTCAGACACAGACAGTAAATATGAGAACTCTAGGCTCAAAAAAAAAAAGAGAGAGAAAGAGAGAGAGAGAAGACTTGACCAGAGAAGAAGGAGGAAAGAATGAGGGAGATGCCCAGGGCCAGAAGCCAGGAAGCTGCCAGACAGACAGACATAGAGAAGCAGTGAAAGTAAGATATATGTGGAAGTAAGAAAGGTAATAAGCCCGAGGCAAAAGATAGATAAAGGGAAACATGTTAAGTTAAAAGAGCTAGCCAGAAATGTGCCTAAGTTGAGCATTCAAAACTAAAAGCAAGTCTCTGTGTCATTATTTGGGAGCTAGCTGGTGGCCCCAAAGAAAAGGCCTGGTATAAGAAAGTGAGGATGAACTGAGAGGAACAGGGGGAAGAGATCCACATCAGTATATTATATATTTAAAAAAACTATTCTTTAATAAAAGAAGAAGATTAAAAAAAAAAACCAGAAACATAAATTCCTCTTTGAAACCTCACTGTTTCCCTGCATTCGCCCAGGCTGCTTCATGCTACTTCCCAATCTTCAGGCCTCAGTTGACCTATGACCTATGGCTGACACTCACTTACTTCCCCTTGAGTTTCGCTGAGCTTAGCTCTGCTGTCTTTTTCCTCATCCTACCCTCTCTCACCAGTCCCTCTTGTAGCCTATGAGCAGCTGCATCCCTACTTACACCCCTAATTTGTCTGTCCCAGATTTCTCTAGTTTCCACTAGTAAAGAGGACTCCTGCCAATAGGGAAAATGACTTTTAATAGACTCCCACTTATCATTAATTTAAACTACCATCCACATGCGAAAAATCATTCTCAAGTCAGCCTTTGCTAGAACCCTAACACCCAAAACTCAAGTACTCACCAAAATGTTCTCTTTATTATAGACTAATCCAAAGGTAAACAACATAAGAGCATTTATTACATCAGTAACGTTCATTGAACAAAGTCCTTAAGGGCACACATCAACCTTTAAGTTGATGGTTTTAGGGCAGGGAGAGCCAGTTTTCTTAAAGAATATGTGGTCCTTGGTAGGTCAAACATGGATACCACACTTTGGACTTGATAGGTTATTTAAAAGAAAAAGAAGACATGAAGTTAGGGTTGAGGTAGGAGGTGTGAGTGAGTCTGGGAGGAGTGGGGAGGTAAATATGATCAAAATAAATTCCATGAAATTCTCAATAAAATATTGCATTAGAATTTTTGTACAATCCTTTTAAAACAAAACATTTAATTATTCTATTATAGCATATTTATTAGTTTCAGTGGATTATTTTTGTGATATATATATATATAAAATATTCGGTAAATAATGCATATTAAACATTTTCTGATGACCGAAGTCAAGCACATGTCCACCTTGAGGTTCCTATGAATTTGAGAATAATATCAAATTCTATTCCTTCTTGCCAGCATGAATTAAAGTCTTGTTTTCCCTATCCAAATCTTATCCCCATCTTCCTGGACATAGTGCCATGGTGCCACATGTAGAACAGGTAGGTCAGGCTTTGGATATGACCTGGAAAACCAGAATCAGTGGTTCAGCCTGCAGAGATATAACTAAATATGTAAACTGAGTAAATGTGCAAAAGTCGAATAGAACCAAAACAACCAACATAGAGAGTGGCTACAAGGTACCCTACCAGCTGTGAGAAATAGTTGTAAGATCTATACAACTCATCTTTGTTGGACATGGGATTGTGTGGCAGCTGTTGAGCTCTGTCTTCCATTAGTACAAGTAGTTACTAGTCACTGGCTGTCTGGTACAAGGCACTGTGCTCTGTCCTTGTTTTTCCTAGAAGTAGTGACCCTCTCTCTACAGTTTACATTTTATAGCTTTGGTTACCTGAGGCCAATAGTGATAAATAAAAATTGCATATGTAAAAACTCATGAATGTTAAGCTGAAAATTCTTCTGCAAAGCATGATAAAAATCTCACACCATTCCCCCACCAACCCAGAATGTGACTGAATCTTCCCTGGTCCTATGTTTAGCACAGCTGTGCTGTAAACACCAGCCTCTCTGTCACACAGTAAACATTCCCAGATATCAGAGTGACTGCCACAGTCAGTAACCTAGTGCTTGCATTCAAGTAACACTTAGTTTTCTTAATCATGGCCACAAAATTCAAGACTAGTGATGCTGGCAATTTTCTTATGGTGTGTTGTTATAATCATTGCAATTTATTATTGTGATTGTTTTAGTGGACGTAATTTATAAATTGAGTTTATATGCATAGGAATCAACATGACATGTACAGAATTTATTATCCATGATTTAAGGCATCTACTGGAGGTCCGGAATCATGTCGCCAGCAGATAAAGGGAGAATACTTTATTTCATTCTCTGGCTACCCACCTTCCATCCCTGGAAGCTGGTATTGTTACCAACTCTACAGGCAAAAGGTCAAATGTTCATTCTCCATGGTCACCCAAGAAGAAAGGGGTTAGCTCAGGAGTTGTGAAGCCCCTCTGTCTCCATGGGCTCTACTGTCTTAGCAAGAGTTTGTGGAAGAGCTAACCTGTGCTAATCATGCTAGTCCATCCTTAACAGTCTAACTCTGGTGCGCGCTTCGGCAGCACATATACTAAAATTGGAACGATACAGAGAAGATTAGCATGGCCCCTGCTCAAGGATGACATGCAAATTCGTGAAGCGTTCCATATTTTTAAGGAGAGAATGTATTTGGTGTCTGCCACATCTTCGCATCCTTCAGTGACACCTTTGTCCATGTTACTGATCTTTCTGGCAAGGAAACCATCTGCCGGGTGACTGGTGGAATGAAGGTAAAGGCTGACAGGGATGAGTCCTCTCTGTATGCAGCCATGTTGGCTGCCCAGGATGTGGCCCAGAGATGCAAGGAGCTGGGCATCACTGCCCTGCATATCAAACTCTACGCCACAGGAGGGAACAGGACTAAGACCCCTGGACCTGGAGCCCAGTCAGCCCTCAGAGCTCTTGCTCACTCAGGGATGAAGATTGGGCGTATTGAGGATGTCACCCCCATCCCCTCTGACAGCACCCAAAGGAAGGGTGGTCGTCGTGGTCATCATCTGTGAACAGGACTTCTCAAATTATTTTCTGTTACTAAATTGCTTTGTATAAGCTAAAAAAAAAAAAAAAAAAAAAACAACAGTCTAACTCTGGAGTCTTGTATTTCTCTCTAGGCTGGGGAAACAGACCACTTCAATTTGCTAATGGAATCCCTTATCTCTGACACATTAGCCTCTTTGTAAGCCTCTGAGCTGTGCCTTGAACTCCAATGTGCTTGGGGATATGTAGTCCTTATTGGAGTCCCTTTGAAGGACTAGGAGTTAGACAGATTCTTTTATAGACAGACAGATAGGAAGAGGGGGCGTGACTAGGTAATAAAGATGGTGAACTTCCAAGATGGCTACCTTCTTCCTTCCCTCCAGACCTGAGAGCTGCGGTGGGTCCCCCCCCACTGCCAATAGGCTCCCTGCCGATGGAATGGCTCAACGTGTTACCCAGCAATTGCCAGCCAATCAGCCATTCTGTCTTTCTTCAAACTGATCAACCCTAAATTAGGGGAGGAAGACCCTTCAGAAACTTAAAAACCCTAGCCCTGAAGAAGAGACTGGATTTTTCAGCTTCCCAGGTCCTCCCTCTGCTTTGCAGGGGGTCTTTTTCTTTCCTCACTGCCAGTAAAAGCCGTTTTAAAAAACTGCTGGTTCTATCTGCTCCTGTTTGCAGCTTTTGAAATTTCTCCATTGCTACCCACAGCACTCAATATTTTCCCTACCCTTTAATTCTTTAACTGGTAGAGAAAAGGAACCCAGTCAAGTCCCCTCAATTGTAACACCTTGGCTGCTCACCCTCTCACTCGGGTATGTGTACAGTTGGATTAGTCTTCCAAGAATTTTCACCAATTTTTATGTTTCATAATGTCTTCTATTGGTTAGAAATGTTAAGAGAATTTTCTCACTGTTCTCAAAATCTCCTGTAAATCTTGATATATCTTGTTTTCCCAACTCTTCTCTTCCTGGTTTTGGCTGCTCTGTCTCTCTTGGAGAACTTCTTTAGGTGCTTCTCTGTTCTCTTTGGCATCACTGTAGTCCATGAACACTTCAGGGGGTGCTTTCTTAGTGAGTTAGATTCAAAAACATCTGCCCAACTGTTGAGAGCACTTGCTGTTCTTGCAGAGTACCTCTGTCAGGTGGTTCACAACTGCCTGTGACTCCAGCTTTAGGGGTCTCTGGCATCCTCATGCCCCCGAATTCATCCTCATCCACACATACTCACACATATATACACATAATTAAAAATTAAATAACTCATAGATAGATGACTGATAGATGGATGGATAGATTAGCTAGATAGAGAGATAATGGATAGATGGTAGATATAGATGATAAATGAGATAGATGTTCAATAGATAATAGATGATACATAGATAGATGATAGATAGATAGATAGATAGATAGATAGATAGATAGATAGATATAGAAGTTATAATTTTAAACTAGAGTCAATGCCATCTAGTCACTCCCTTGTGACAGAGTATACAGGGTTACCAGCTTCCCTGCACTTGCTCCATTGCAAACTAGCAACTCTTTTCCAGGTGATACCAATCTCTCTCAGGACTAGAGTTTCATATGTTACCATGACAAAATGCAAAGTAAAAAGGCACAAGGGTAGGAGCAGGCTTCAGACTCAGCCACACATGCAGCTAGGTATATTGCTGCTGGGAGCTGGTCATCCATACACAGGACTCTCCAGCAGCCCATAGCTGACTGACTTTGTCCATGTGAAGCAGAAAACAGTGTCAAGTCATTCTCCTACCTTGTCCCACAGCCACCTATCCTGGCACCTACTATGAGTGGAAAAAGGAGAAATGAACAGTCAAACATGCAGTTTCATTTGGACCAAGTTATTTCAGCATCTGTAAAGCAAGACTTCATCCATCACAAATAAAGTCATTATCGAAGCAGCTGTTACCCAGACGTGGCTCCCAGCTGGGGAGGCAGGAGAGCAATTTATCTCTTAGCAGCAGCTTGCCAACATCTAACCTGCCACTTTTGAGGAGAAATCTTCAGAATGTAAGATCCCAGAAGCTATAGCAGAGATGGCTCTTTAATTCTTTTCAAAAAAAAATCCCCATTGCATCTTAATATGTATAAAACCTCAAAAATTTGGAGAGTCTAAAAACATATACCTAGAGAATTACTTGTGATTAAGATGATAGCTATCACTAATATTTTTACTATATTCCCCACCCTGGCATGTAAGGTTGGGAATATAGTCTATATTTATATGTGTTTGTATCACCACCTTAAATGCATCCCCTGGGGGTGGGGGTAACACAACTGCCCTGTTTAACCAAGTGTCCCAGGGTCACAGTAATGACTCCAGTGATCTCCTTCCAGATCTCCTTTCACAAGACCATGCACCAGGCTCTTCTGACAGATCACACCTTCACATGCAAAAAGTGTTTCAATATTGAGTATTAACACATGAAAAGAACAGCAAAATTAGTAAAGCCTATGTATTACATGAGGGGAAGCTAAATGAAATGTGTTGTCAAAAGGAACAGAGATGCTGCAGAGTGTACCTCAGTTTGAGGTGGAGAGGGACAAAAGAGTGGGTGGAGAACCTGAATTGAGACTGGATTTGTGTCTGTCTCCTTTACGTTTCCTTGGTGGTTTGTCCTGACTGTCCACTTGACACACATAAAATTGCCCAGGAAGGGAGTCTCAGTGTGAAGCTGCTCAGGTGAGGCTGGCCCATGGGCATACTTGCGAGAGATTTTCTTAATTGGGTTAATTAGGTAGGAAGACTCACCTAAAATATGGTCCACACCATTTCATGGGCTGGACTCTGGACTGAATGAAAAGGAAAGAAGAGCAGAGCTCTGGTGTGCATACGTGAATCCATTTCTCTCTCCTCTTGACCATGAGTGTCAAGTGACCAGGTCTTTCACATCCCTGTTACTGTGGCCTCCCTGCCATGATGGACTTGGATCTGGAACTGGGAGCCAAAAAAACCCTTTCTCCCTTAAGTTGCTTTTGTTAGGATATTTTATCACAGCAACAGAGAAGAAAACAAGACACTTGTAATTTTTGCTCACTGCAATCCCATTTAAGTATTTCTCCATGATCCTTTATAAAAAAAGAAAGAAAAGGAAGAAAAACCCTCGTATGGAATGAAAGATAAATTGGACAGGGCGGTCTGTGCCTACAATCCCATCAACTGAGGAAGGGGGGGCAGTAAAATGATAATGTTGAGATTATCCTGTGCTGTCTCAAAAACAACAACATAAACAAGCATAAAAACAAAACAACCAAAAAACCAAACCAAACAAACAAACAAACAAACAAACGAGAAAGGGAAATATAGCAAGCATATTCCTTAATTCCGGGAACATGGGGATTACAGTATTTGTCCTCTCCAGGGCAAGTTTCTCCACTTCAGCATTGTTGATAATTATGACTAGGTAACACCTATGTGGAGGATGACCAGTACTTTGAGGGTGTTTGGCAGCATCCAGGCCCTCCACCCACCATGTTGATAGTATTGACCCCTTCCCCTAGTTGTGATCATTAAAGTGGTTCCTCACATTGCCACTTGTTCCTGGGGAGGCAAAAATCACCCCAAGTTGAGAACCACTAAGCTAGACAGGCAAGCCACACAGATCATAGGCATTTCTGCAGCATCTTTGAGAATGCTAGAGCGCAGAGAGGCACAGCTGTCTCTGGGTCTGGAAAAACAGGAACTACAGATGGAGCCTAACTTATAACTTAGTCCTCTTGACAACTTCTGAAGGTCAACCTTTTTCCATTTCATGAAAAGTGGGAAAGCTGATGCTCGGAGAAGATGAGCATTTGCCCAGAACCATCACACAGCAGGTAAACATCAGAGTCCCTTCCTCTACAGTGGTGTGTCCATCCAGAAAGATACTGCCAGGAGTTAGAAATAGCCTGTGAATTCTAGACAGACAGCCTATAAAGCAGAAAACCTAGAGCAGGAGGAGGTGGGCTTCAGTGGAGGCAGGCTTATGTGACACCAGAAATGCAATGATTCCACAGACAAGATTTTAGCCACGTGTCGCAATCCTCCAGTTTGTTTAGAATTACACTGTCAGCAAAATTGTCATTGGAGTATTTTGCGTACTGATTGGACTCTGCAATTAAGTCTTCCTTGATGAAGGCGCATTAGGGCTAATTTTAAATCTGATTACTGTCAGCAAGGCATCCACTTGAAGCTACTTTCCCACAAGCACAGTGATTTTCCCAGGAATGCCAGAGTCAAATGAAGTCTCTGCAGACGCATCTCCTTTCCCACCTTGGTAAACTCCTCCAGAACTGTCAGTTCAGTGTGTTAAGCTCAAAATGCCTCGATGCAAGGAAAGCCCCAGTGCGCCTATCTCTCAAGAGCCCAGAAATACTGTGCATCTAAGTGCTGGCTTGAATCAAGATAGCAACAGAAGACTGAGCATCTAATCAGATTAGTGAGAGAAAAGGTTCCCAGTCATGGCCTGAGGTCCCTTGACTGGAATTCTCCTGTATTAGTAAAAATAATGTATGGCTTGCTCTGCTCCATTGCGGAGGTATAGAGGCAGAGAGGGGATGACATGGATTATTAAATAGCCTCTTGGCCCTAGAGCCTTCCACTTTGTCTCGGATCCTCCAGTCATCCTTTGAATAAAACATGTGTTAACCAAGACAGAAATTGTCAAGTCTGGTCTCTGCAGACACATGTCAACCAGTGGAGGGGTTGGACTGTCCCCTTCTACTGTATAAAATGAGGTTATGGTCCATGACTGTGTCAAGTCACGTCAAGTGGGAAAGTACAGGGTAGGCCCATTGAATGACACAGGTCCCACCATCTATACCATCTCAGCACCACCACAGAGAGCAACCTTTCAGCCTAGGGACCGTCTGGAACAAACCAAATTCAAGCTGTAGACAGGCCTACGAGGAAATTGTGAGAGCCAGTCATGTGAGAGGATGTTTGGCCATGTAGAGAGTGGAGAACATGGGAGGAAGTTGCTGGTTTAGGCTCTATACTGGCAGGCCCACCTTTGTGTTCTGGTAGAGTAGCTGAGCTGGAGCCTTGACCTCAGTGCTCAGTGGGGAGGACCTCAGTCCTTGTCCTGGAAGAACCATTCAGGCTTAGAGGTGTCCATGGCAAAGAGCAGCTTGTTTTCTTGTGACTTTCATCATCGACATTATTGTTTATAATATTTCCAGTTTAAAATGCCTTTTGCTATATATCATTTAAATGAATTTTATCCTTTTGATTTAGTTTATTGATTAATTGGTTTTTGCCAATTTTTCCTACTCTAAGGCGTCTTCTCACTGAATTATGTCCCCATTCACTCTTCAACCTTCTATGTGTTCAGTTGTATTTATTCTTTGAGAATTTCATACCTTTTTGTTACATTATTTCATATTTCCCAACTCTTTCCAGGTTCCTCCTTCACCCAAGTCCATGTTTTTTCTCTTTTAAGAAAAGACAGAAAGAAAAAAGCCATTAAAAATATGGAGACCCTTTTTCCTTTGCTGCCAGGTGTCCAACTGTCGAGAAGGAAAGAATAGGGTCTGCAAGAGTGTGAATTGTTGAATCCAAGATTGCAAAAAGCACAGGGACAAATAACCAAACAAATGGAAGCACATGAATTATGAACCAATGGCTGAGGAGCCCCCAGCTGGATCAGGCCCTCTGGATAAGTGAGACCATTGAATAGCTTGATCTGCTTGGGAGGCATCCAGTCTGTGGGACCAGGATATGTCCTTGGTGCATGAGCTGGCTGTTTGGAACCTTGGGTTTACACAGGGACACTTTGCTCAGTCTGGAAGGAGGTGACAGGACCTGCCTGGACTGAATCCACCAGGTTTAAATGAATCCCCAGGGGAGTCTTGGCCCTGGAGGAGTTGGGAATGGAGGGGAGGTGCTGGGGGGAAGGTGGGGGCGGGAGGGGGGAGGACAGGGGAACCCATGGCTGATGTATAAAATTTAAAACACATAATAAGAAAGAAAGAAAGAAAGAAAGAAAGAAAGAAAGAAAGAAAGGAAGGAAGGAAGGAAGAAAGAAAGAAAGAAAGAAAGAAAGAAAGAAAGAAAGAAAGAAAAAAAAATATGGAGACCCATCCTTGGTTACTGCTTTTTCACTCTTATGATACATGACAAACATGTTACCCTATGAGACAAAAACCCCCATTTACTTCAGAATTAAGAACCAATCCCAGTATGAGAACAGCTTGAGGTAAGTAGTCGGCCAGACTCTGTTGTCAAAACAAGTTAAATAATGGAGGTGGTCTTACCTCAGCACCCTTGGGATCTGATAAGCTATTTTAGAGTGTGGTGGAAAGCGTTGGGCTCTCTCTCATGGAGGTATGGGTTCAACTCATTTTCCATTAGCCATTTCTTCCTGAACCTTGGAGCCTCCTAGAAATGGAGATAGTTGGGTTAGGTGTGTTCCAAGTACCATCTATGCTATTGAAAACACCTGTTGAATTCACTCTATGCAAGCACCAGGCATATCTATAACAGGGACTCTTGGCCTCTGTGATTATAAGTAAAAAAAGAAAGAGAGAGAGAGAGAGAGAGAGAGAGAGAGAGAGAGAGAGAGAAAGGGAGGGAGGGAGGGAGGGAGGAAGGAAGGAAGGAAGGAAGGAAGGGAGGAAGAGAGAGAGGAAGGAAGGAAGGAAGGGAGGGAGGGAGGGAGGGAGGAAGGAAGGAAGGAAGGAAGGAAGGGAGGAAGGAAGGGAGGAAGAGAGAGAGAGAGAGGAAGGAAGGAAGGGAGGGAGGGAGGGAGGGAGGAAGGAAGGAAGGAAGGGAGGAAGGAAGGGAGGAAGAGAGAGAGGAAGGAAGGAAGGAAGGAAGGAAGGGAGGGAGGGAGGAAGGGAGAGAGAGAGAGAGAGAGAGAGAGAGAGAGAGGAAGGAAGGAAGGAAGGAATGAAGGAAGGAAGGAAGGAAGAAAAGAAGGAAGGAAGGAAGGATAAACTGTGGGTAACTTGCCCTCCAATCTATGTGCTTTGCAGAAGCATGGCCAATGTTGACTACTCCACCAGAAACTTGCCAGAGCTCATCATTGTGCTTGGCACCCAGCAAGTGTTTGAAAATAGTTCTCATCCATGTGATTGCTGTATGCACAGAGAGTATTCCAGTGGAGAATGACCCACCACAACTCCCACTGAGGTCTGTGGCCATAGTAGTAAATCAAAGCCAATAACAAAAGCTGGGTCTAAATAAGAACAGGTTTTTAATCCCCCTCTCTGAACCCCAGTCCTCTCATATGTGAGACAGAGATCAAGTTGGAGAGGCAATGTGTAGTAAATTATTTATGTAAATAGATTTTCCCTGTTGCTGACCTAAAAACAAATGTGTGTACAAGGGGTATAGCTCAGTGGTACAGAACTGGTTGAGCATGTAGGAGGCCTTCGGGTGTGTCCCAAGAACCATGAACAATTTTTTTTTTTCATAAAAAGTTTTAAGAAAACCATTGAGGGTTCTGAGGAGACTTATGTCTAACTATAGCATGGATAGTAGAAACAAGAAGCCATCTTCCTATAGTGTTAATGTTTAGTAGCCTTAACATTTGCAAGTGAAACTTCAGCCTTTTATAGTATTGGATGCTGCCATATACCATCTGCAGTTTCAATCTGTGTTCCAGTGTGAGGCATCGGACTGTTTTGAAAGAGCAGCCTGTGGGACCACTAGTATGTTTCAGAATAGTGTTTGCATGGGTTATCTATTGCCTTCCCACAAATGACCACATTTGCTATTTCAGTTTCTACAGGTCAGCAATGTAGGGGCAACTAGACACCACTCATAAGGTAGGGCTACAGTCAACCATGGATTGACTCCTAAGTGGATCATTCAAAAGACTAACAATCTGTGTTTATTGTTGGTGGGAAACCTCAGCTTCTTTCAGTAGGGATTCATAAAATTTCTCAGTGTCCCTAGGGCATGACAGTTGACTTTGTCCAGAGAGAGGTCCAAGGACACACAACATAGAAGCTTCAATAATTTCTATTATCCAGCTGTAGAAATGACACTTCACTGCATCTATCAAATTCTGCTGGTTATGAAAACCAACCCTCTTCATTATGGGAAGAGAATCACAAGGCATGTACTGCAGAAAATAAGAAATATGGACAGCTACTTTGGCAGCTGGGAGACTGGTCTGTGAAACAGCTCATCATTATGTCTGTCAAACATAAAACCAGGGCTCCATTTGCACTTAGGACTGAATGATCCAAAGTTTGAGGACAGTTGCCCCATTGTACTTAAGCATGTTTACCTATTCTTCTATACAAGTGTAAAAGGATTTAAGTTATTATGAATGATTGCTCTGAGAAACAAGATTTAGGGTGAGGAGCAACAAGCCTCTGCTACATCTTCTAATAGGAAATCATTTTAAGTGTTATTATCCAGTCCCCATAGATGTTTCCTGTGATGTCTGACTCTCTGGACTTTAAGACGGAAAGAACAGGTTATAAGAACACAGACTCCAAACACAGAAGCCATCTCCTTCTACATTAAGACAGAAGCTAATTCTGTGGAGTACCACTAAAGGAAAAACACCTGTTCTGGCTTGCCATGTTCCTCTCCAAAGAATTGGGAGCTAATCAAGGAGAGGCAAGGTGGCCCAGTTTCTCTCCCTCACCCCTCCTGTCTCTCTGCTTGCATACCTACAGGATAGAGCAGACATTTTGGAGAGGACTTGGTGGTGCAAATGAGCGAGGATGGCCTTGTTTTAACAACCCAACTGCTTTCACTGTCCTACTTTCAACATCTATTTATACAGCCCCATGCCACTTAGAGGTTTCCAGATCAAAATTCCCCAGATGATTTCAATTGGTCAAGGCCACGCACTGATCAGTGTTCTCTTTAAGGATCCTATCGAGTTAGGCTCTGATGATAAGTACAAGTACAGAAAGATAAGTGGAGGTGAGAGAAGACAAGGAATTAGATAGAGGAAAGTGCATTAAAAGAGCAACAGACCACCCAGATTAGTGTCTTTGTTAGATTGGCTGAGGTTTATAATATCCCATTGTCAGTACTTCTCTGTTTTCCTGGAACGTTTTGAGAAAGGGAGAAGCTGACACCCCCAGATTCTGTGCCTACAGTCCCATCTGTGTTCAGTGAGTACCTGTCTCCATACTTTGCACACCTTTGTTTCATGGGGATAAAGCACTCACTTTTAATTTCCCTGGCTAAAGAGCACAAATGAATTACTAGGTCCAAGAACATGAACAACATTGAGATCCTTGATTCATGCCCATTAAAAAGACAAGTATTAGCTTTTTCCTGATGAATGGTCTATTATAAGCAAGCATTCTGAAATAGGCTTGAATTTGTGGACACTATTAAAAACATCAGAGCTTTAATATAATATAACGTATGTAAAGTTTACTTAACCTGAACATACTGGCTTAGTATGTTTAAAAGTGTTTATTCACTACTGCTTGACAAAGATGGCAAAGCCATGTTCTGTGAAAAGGTGATGATTGTTGACACAGAATACCCAACAAATCTGTACTATCTAGTTCATATGATCTAGGTAGCCTGTCAACCGATAAACCACCATGTTTTGGTGGTTATGGAAAGGAAAGCCCTTGAATGCAAGTGCTCTAGCATCAGGGAAGAGTTTTATTGTTGTGGAATATTAGTTGAAGATATGTTACATTTGCTTATGCTATGGAACATTTGTTTAATGATGCAAAGATACATTACATTCTTTTTTGTTGCATTTGTTTAACTCCATGAAGTTGTGTTACTATGCATGACTAAAACACCTGATTGGTCTAATAAAAAGCCAGACGGCCAATAGGTAGGCATGAGAGGGGTAGGTGGGGCTGTCAGGCAAAGAGAATAAGTAGAAGGAGAAAAAGAGAAGGAGGAGCAAGAGAAGGAGAGAGGACACCAGGGGCCAGCCACCCAGCTACATAGCAAGCCACAGAGTTAGAAGTAAAGAAAGGTATGTAGAATAGAGAAAGATAAAAGCCCAGAGGCAAAAGGTAGATAGGACAATTTCAGTTAATAAAGATAGCTAGAAATAAGCCAAGCTAAGGCTGGGCATTCATAAGAAATAGTAAGTCGCCATGTATTTATTTTGGAGCTGGATGGTGGGCCCCCAAAGAGCTAAAAGAAAAGAGTAAAGAGTAACAAAAACAACCAAAAACATTTTATAAATTAAGTTACAATTTAGACATAATATGAGTCATCTCTTTTATAAGTACAATTCAATGGTTTTAGGATATAAATAATGTTGTACACCATTACTATTATCTAATTCCAGAGTTTCCATCACTCCAAAAGGAAACCTTATTGCCATTATTCCAATTTTTCTAACCTGCCATTTATGCCAACCACTAATCCATTTTCTGCCCAGATCTGCTCATTCTGGATACTTCATAGAAATGGAACCACATGATTTGCTTACCTAATATTTTCCAGGTTCATTAATATAATAATAGTAATAGTATTATATTACATAGAAAATAATTTGGTCATCCTTTCTTTGTACAGAGGTGTTTTATTTTGTTGTTGTTGTTTATTTGTTTTGAGACAAAGTCTCATGTAGCCCAGGCTGGCTTCAAACTTACTAGGGAGCTAAATCTGATCTTGAAATTCTGAACCTCTACTTCGAGGGTGCTGGGACCAAAGCCAGTGCTATTACATCCAGTTCATCTAGTGCTGGAGAGGGCTGCATGCATGCATGCTGGGCAAGCTCTCCACCAGCTGAGCTATGTCCCTAGCCTGAGAAACTTTAAAAAATTTTTTGCTTTTCTCATATATACATATAGGTATACTATATATAATATATGTATACGTGTGTGTGTGTGTGTGTGTGGGGGGTGTATTTTCCTGTGAGTATGTAAGTGTACCATACGCAGAGACCAGAGAAGAACATCAGAGCCCGTGGAACTGAGTTATGAATAACTGCCATAAGGGTGTTGGGGACAGAACTTGGGTCCTCTTTAAGAGCAGCAAGTGCTTTTAAACACTGAGCTATTCTCTAGCAATGAGTATTTTTAGTATAAGTTTCAAAGTATAGAATTCATGCAGAAAAGAATGTCAATCACAAATTCATCTTGAACAGTCCTTGCCAAGACAGTCACCAGCCCCCAAATCAAGCAACAGGATGTTACCAGAATACTCAGAGCCTGTAGAACACTTTTAGTCTCTAGTCTTTCTTCAGCTACAACCTCTTCTATTGCTATCAGTCAGTCTTGCCCTTTTCAAAGTCTTTTACAGATGGAGTCACAAGATTTGTTATCTTTCATACTCGGTTTCTCTACTCTGCTCAATATTTTGAAATTTGTGTTGGTTTATGTAGTGGTGATTGATTCTGTTTCAGTGCTCTCTGGTTTTCCATTGTGTACAAACAGAGTTTCATAATCAACTGCCAATAAATATTTGAGTTTCATTTTTTAGCTATTGTTAATGATGCCATTCTGAATTCTTCTATAGGTTTCTCAGTGACTATATACACATTCTTTGTGTTTGTCTGGGAGTAAAATTATTGGCCCTTAATGTATTCCTATTCTTAGTTGAATAGCTACTAATAGGTAGTTTTCAAAAGAAGTAAGACTTTCTTCCCAGCAGCGCATATGTGTTACAGTTCCTTCCATCATCACCGACCTGACAGACTGTCTAACTATTTCATGCTAGCCATTCTAGGGTAAGACTATGAGGATCATGATACAGTTTGAGAGTACCTAGTGACTACTTATGTTCAGCACATTTTCACATAACTATTGATCATTTGGAAGCCCATCATCCATTCAATATTTTTCTTCACATTTCTACAAGTCTATTATGCTAATTAATTTGTAGAATTTCTTATGTCCCAAATCTGATTCTTTTGGGGGGTATATATGTTACAATTGTATTTTATTGTACCACTTGTCCCTTTATTCTCTTAATAGTATCTCTTGAATTTGTCTTCAATTGTAATGTAATCCAGTTTACCAGTTTTCTTATTATGATTAATGAGGTAAAAATATTGCATTTAAGAAACCTTTTCCTCCTCGGATCACAAGGTTGTTGTTTTGATATTGAAATGTTTATTATTTTTAGTCACTCCGTAAATGAATGTAGCTCTGCTGTGGTCTGATCCAGAGGGGCACACAGAAAACTAAAGATGTCCTGAGAGAAAATGAGAGCAAATGGCTCTCTCATTCCATCCAGTGTTTCAGCATCCTTCAAAGCTCTGCAGCATCTTTTCTGGTAGTCATTATGTGTAAGGCAGTGTGATTTAGAGTTGTCTCAGCTAGCATCTTCGTTATGTCTTGACTTCCTTTCCAGCTGGAAAGCATCCTCTTTGTGGCAACAATTAGTTTTGACTCATTAATCTCTGTCTTTTCATAGAAGGAGAAATCACACTTCATGACTCAGTTTGTAACTGGGCCAGGCAGGAGCAAGGAGCTTTCTGGAAAGGGCAGTTCAGCAGTGTTCGGCTACATTTATCTCTCCATCTGAAGATGCCAAGTGTTTTTTCAATTACCAATCTGGTGACACATACAGCATCATAATTTATGTTGTAGAGAGTCCAGGGGACAGGAAATAGGAATTAACCAGCTCTTCAATGGCTCTATACTGTCCTATGAAACAGAAGGACCTGCACACATGTCATTGCCTACTCACAGGTCACAAAGCCGTCCACAGCTCACCCCAGGGCACACAGCACTGACAACATGACAGTGGCGACTGACTTTGCCATTGTGCTACGATGTGAAATGTGAAGCGTGATTTTCCTCTAAATTAATCGCCATGAAATATAAGCTAAGCAGTACATCCAGGTGGTGGGAGAAGGATCTCTGGGTGGGTGCTTAGATCAACAGAGCATTGGAGACTCTCATGCCCTAGGAGGCACTGCACTGCATCTCTTCCCAGTGCAAGGCTTCATTGGGCTTTTGTAACATGTGTCATTAAGGATCATGGCAAACCCCACAAAACATGGATGCTGGGAGGATTGGGACTGTGAGAAACAGTCAAAACCGCCCAGAAGCATTCCAAAATTCACACAGCATATGTGAGATACTAAGACTAGATCACTGTCCTTAGATTACTGGCTGGATCTTAGATCACTTCTCCCAGATGCTGGCTGGAGAACTGCCTGAGAAGATGTGACAAAATAGGTTTGATCTTCCCCCCCAAAGGCATGGCTTTCTTAAGATTCAGGAGAAACTGGTAGATAAGGAGCAGAGATGGTAAGAAGCGCTTATTAGAAAATGTCACTTATGAAGAATTAAGGATTTCTCAAATATTACCCAATACATCTTTTTTAGATCATGCAACATTTCAACAAATTAATTTGCAAGAGTATTTTCTATTGCTTTTCAAAGAGGGTGGGAGATATTGAAGGCAGCGGGAGGGGGCAAGGTGAGAAGACTGGAATAAGTGCCATGTTGCAGGGGCAGCTGCTCACATGACACCAGTGTCCCATGACCACCAATGTCCCGTGAGTGCCAGGAAGGACTCACAGAGTTGACAGAGTAGCTGCCTGGAATAGCCCCCTTCTGGTCTCTTTGCCAGCTTAGAGCCTTGCCCTGATGTTTTCTGTATGAATTCTCATGACAAACTCTTCTCCTTCGGGTCACCACTCCAATGCCATTCCTTACAGAGGCCTTCTTGACCAACATAGAAGAGATGCTACCTTGTTTAGGTCTCATAACTACTTACTTCCATGCAGATGAATGTGGAAATGTATCCACCAAATACGTGTCATCCCTGAACATGTAGTCTGTCTGAGCCCTGTATGAAGTATGAGTTTTTTTTGCTTGTTTGCCACTCTATTCTTTTTTTTTTTTTTTTTTTTTTTGGTTTTTGGTTTTTTTCCAAGACAGGGTTTCCCTGTGTAGCTTTGCGCCTTCCCTGGATCTCACTTGGTAGACCAGGCTGGCCTTGAACTCACAGAAATCACCTGGCTCTGCCTCCCGAGTGTTGGGATTAAAGGCGTGCACCACCACTGCCCGGCATTGCCACTCTATTCTTGAAGCCCAAAACAGGGGCAGATGCTGTTGATGATTAGATATTTGTGGAAATAACGAGAGACAATGACAAAAATATGGTTGGAAATTAATGACCAGTATTTTAGAATATAAGTTGCTGAAAGCATTGCTATATTACAAGTTCTGAAGACAGGCATTTCTACAGCAAAGCTGGAATGCATTACTAGATGTCTAATATTTAAAATTTAGCAGGTGAAAATAATTTCTTTTCTCAGTTTTTAAAGGCTTGGTATTCAGGGGTGTCTAGCTGCCTGCTCTTCTGAGTTTCACATGAGCTTCTGGTCAGAAGGGACTGCCATCTCTGAAGCATTTATGGTAATTTCAGGCTCAGGTGAGTGTTCCCTTGTGCTGCTGTTGGTGGAAAATGTCATTTTTCTCAGTGTTAGCCTCTGTCAGGCACTGCTGTGAACATGGCTTCCTCTGGAGCAGGTGACCAAGAGCTTCACAGAACAATAGGGACTAGCAGAACCTCTGAAATCTACTCTTAGAATATCGCATTGTCACATAGGCAATTTGATGTGAGATTGCGTCTCCTAGGAATGCTGGTGTCACCATGTGACTGCCTAAACATGACCTGAAAAAGAATGATACTAACAGTCATGCTGCCGTGGACAGGGGAACGCTCATCTAGAGGCTTCAACTCTAGATGAAGAACTAAGGATGATTCATGAATGCTAAGAGTGGGAGAAACAGTTTTTCTCAAGGAAGCATCCACAAATTGGTTATTCAGTACCAACTGGTCAGCTCTGAAAACATACATACAAGTAGCATTATACAGAATGAGTATATATGTGTGTGCGTGTGTGTGCGTGTGTGTGTGTGTGTGTGTGTGTGTGTGTGTTTTAATAAAAATAGGCCAAGAATTTGAAAGAGAGCAAGGAAAGGTATATGGGAGGGCTTGAAGGGAGGAAAGAGGAGGAGATAAAGTAATTATATTATAATCTCAAACAAATAATTAAAAACAAAAAGTGTACAGTAGCCATATCATGCCCTAAGACAGAGTTTCACAACCCTCTGTTTTTCTGCCTCTTACATGATTTCTGTCCCTTCTTCTACCATTTTCCCTGAGCCTGGGAGGAAATGATATAGATATGTCATTTATTAATGAGTGTTCAACAATAGCTTGTTTTTTAATCACTTAGATCAGTTACAAATCTCTTTCATCTATGCTGTCCATGCCAAAAGAAGCTTCTTTGACCAAAACTGGCAGCAAAACTCATCAAATTTATGGACATAACATAATTCTTTGGAAGGCAATTTGTATAGAATATTATTTTAAGATGTGTTACATTTGCTTATGCTGTGGAATATTTGATGCAAAAATGTGTTGCATTCCTTTACATTGCATTTGTTTAACTCTGTGAAGTTATGTTACTTTGCCTGACTAAAACACTTGATGGTCTAATAAAGAGCCAGAAAAGATAGGTGGGGCTGGTGGGCAGGAGCAATCTAGGGGGAAAAAAGTAGCAAGAGGAGGAGAGAAGGACATCAGGGGCCAGCCACCCAGCCACCCAACCAGCCACACAGTAAGAGTGAAAATTAAGATATACAGAAGTAAGAAGAAGAAAAATCCAAGAGGCAAGGTAGACAGGATAAATTAAATTAAGAAAAGCTGGCAAGAAACAATCCAAGCTAAGACTGGACATTTATAATTAAGAATAAGCCTCCATATGTGATTTATGTGGGAGCTGGGTGGCGCCTCACCACCAACAAAAGAGTAAAATGCAACCAACAACACACATGTCCTTTGCAAAACAACAGCAGACACTTCCGCATGGGGGTAAATTAATTCCATAACCCATTTCTTCTATCCTTAACTCTAAAGCCATAACCACCATGTGGCCTAAAGTTGCCAAGTTCTGCTGCTTACTGGGGCTGGAACACGGCTCCCTCATTCAATTACATCTTCACCAGCTTTCTATCCTTCACTACGTAAGCTTGGCTCTCATGAACCTGGATCATTAGACCAGGCTGACCTCAAACTCAGAGATCTTCCAGCCTCTGCCTCTCCAGTGCTGGGATTAAAGGTGTGCCTTACCACACCTGGCGCTAAGATTTTCTTTAGCTTCTTTTCACAAGTTGGGAATTTAGCTGGGTAGGATCTTGTCCTGAGGTCACCACTCCCTTCATTCCATTTTTAATCTGTTTATCTCCTTGAACACAGGATTTGGCTCCATTCCACTTCTTAGTGCTTTTTTTCTCCTCAAAATTTACATTTTGTAATTTACCCTGCTCAACTTGCTCCTTTTCATTATCAATCTTCATTAGAGTTAACACTAAAAGCCACATAACAGAGTCTGTGCTAGGCTGTTTTGAGATTTCCTCTGGGAAAGGAATTAATCCAAAATTATTCTCTTTAGCATCAGGCAGATTCTTCAGACAAGGCCAAAGGGCAGCCACTTTCTTTAACAAAAGTATCACAAGAACAATATCTAGGCAACATACTGAAATTCTTCTCCTTTGAAACCTCTTGAGTGAGCCCCCAATAGCTCAAATAACTCTTAGCACCTCTGTCTTCCATGCTCCTACTAGTATGGCCCATTGAGCAGTGCTTGAAGCATTTCACTGCTTTCGTAACCCAAAGTACCAAAGTCCAAATTTCTCCAAACAAAAACATGGTCAGGCCTATCACAGCAATACCCCAGTCCCTGGTCCCAACTTTTGTCTTAGGGTTTCATTGCTGTGAAGAGACACCTTGACCACAGCAACTTTTATAAGGAAAACATTTAATTGGGGTAGCTCACTTACAGTTCCTGAGGTTCAGTCCATTATTGTCATGATGACATGACAGAGACCATGGTAGCATGCAGGCAGACATGGTGCTAGAGTAGCTGAGAGTCCTACTTTCTTTCAGACTACAGGAAGTCAACTGAGACACTCAGCAGTATCCTGAGCATAGGAAACCTCAAAGCCCACCCCCATAGTGACACACTTCCTCCAAAAAGGCCATACCCACTCTAACAAACCCACATCTCCAAATAGTGCTACTACCTATGAGATTATGGGGGCCAATTAAATTCAAACTACCACAGCCAGTATGGAAATCAGTGTGGGCATTTTTTAAAAGGTAGAATATGACCCACACTAATGTACACCCAAAAGACTTTATATCCTCCTACAGAGATAGTCATATATCCATGTTCATTGCAGCTGAATTCACAGTATTTGGAAAATAAAACTGGCCTAGATGTTTATCAACTGATGACAGGATAATGAAAATGTGGTAGACATAATGAAAATTTATTTCATACAGTGTCCACAGCTGAGTAGGACTGTTGATGACAATTCCCCTCAGCAGCTTGCATAGGTCCTTTTGGTACTATGATGACTAACTATAAAAAAGGAAGCATTAAAGCCAACTGCAGTTTAATTTTTCTATGTTCTGTTATCAAAGAATATGGTATCTTCAGCAATAAGGTGTCCTTTGGTTCTGGTGAGCAACAGCAATGGTTTGAAATGAATTTTCCCCATATGCTGATTGTATTGGAACACCCAGTCACCAGTTGTTGGTGCTATTGAGGAGAAGTGAATACATGTCCAGGTTAGGCTTAGAGCTTATATAGACTTTTCCGACTTGCAGTTTACTCTCTCTGCTTTGTGCTTGGGGTTCAAGATGTGAGCCCTTAGCTCCTGCTTCTGCCACTGTGCCTGCCACTTGCTGCCATGCTTTCTGACAATGATGGACTCTCATCCCTCTGGAACTGTAAGCCAGAATAAACTCTTTCTTCCATAAGTCAATTTTGGTCATGGTGCTTTATCACAGCAACAGAAAAATAACTAATGCAGAAATCAACAACACTGCTAGTGAAATTGATTTGGGAGCCTCAGGCTGGCCTGGCAATCAATTTCTAGGGAAGGAACCCATTTCTAGCAGAGAGATTTTTATTTAATAGCCTATGGCTACTGGAGGCAACATTATCCCCATTCCTCAGGTGTCTTAATTCAAACTCCTTTGTTGTTGTTGTTTTGTTTAATTAGCTTACCAAATAAAGGCTTTCTAATGGCTTTTCATGCATTTAATTTTGATTGATTCTCCCACGTGCATCCCTCATCTCCCTGCCTTTTGCGTGACCCCTGTTCACTACTGTGGAACTTTAAACTGGTACAGTCAATATGGAAATCATTATGGACATTCTTTAATAAGCTAGAATGGGATTCCTATCTGACCCAGCTATGCCACACCTGGGCATTCACCCAAAGAACTTTATATCCTCCCACAGAGACACTTGTACATCCATGTTCATTGCATTGGAGCTGGAAAACAGAATTAGCCTAGATGTCCATCAAATGATGATAGGATAATGAAAATGTAGTAGATATTCATAATGAAAATCTGTTCAGCTGTAAAGAGAAATGAAACATGCAGGTAAATGAATAAAGCTATCTTTATTACTACAGCCCTGTAAGATAACTTGAAGTCAGTTATAGTGATGTCTCTGGATTATTACTTTTTTCTTAAGATTGCTTTAGCTATTGTGGTAGTTTGAATAAGAATGCCCCCATAGGATCATATATTTGAATTGGTCACCAAGGAGTGGAACTATTTGAAAGGATTAGAGGATTATGGAGTGTGATCTTGTTGGAGGGAGTATGCCACTAGGAGTGGACTTTAAGGTTTCAAAAGCCCATACCAGACCTAGGCTCTTTCTCACTCTGCCTACTGATCAGGATGTAGCTCTTAAACACTTCTCCAATGCCTGCTTGAATGCCACCATGTTCCTTGCCATGATGACAGTGCGCTAACTCTCTGAAACTGTAAGCAAGTCCCCAATTAAAGGCTTTCTCTTAAAAGAGTTGTCTTGGTCCTGGTGTCTATGCATAGCAACAGAACAGTAACAAAGACAGTTATGTAAGGTTTTGTAGATCTGCATAAATTTGAAGATAGAACTTTATTGTATCGGTGAAGAGTGGATTGGACCTTCATTGGGATTACATTGAACCCATAGATTGCTTTTGGTAGGATGGCTATTTTCACAACATTAATTCTTCCAATTCAAGAGCATAGGGTTTTGTTTTTCCATCTTATATCGTTTTCCTCATTTTGGCAAGTAGTTGGGGGGAGTATAGTGCTCTATCCTTCCCGTTGTAGAAGTCTTTCACTTTCCTGATTAGATTCATTCTAAGATATTTTTGAGGCTGCTCTGAACTGGGCTGTTCCCTTGGTTTCTTCCCTCAGCATCTTTGTCATTGGTGTATAGGAAAGCTACTGAAGTATATATCATATGCATACATATGATAAATATATAACATATATATTATATCTTGACACTTCACTGAAAGTATTTATAAACTCAACGTTTTCTGGTGAAATATTTATGGTCTCTTACTATGGAATAATACCATCTACAAGTGAGGACTCTTGGACTTCTTCCTTTCCTGTCTGTATCCTTCCGATTTCCTTCTCTTGTCTTACTGCTCTAAGACTTCAACTGCTGCATTTAATAGGTGCGCAGAGAATGAACACCCTTGTTCTGGATCTTATTGTTTTTGGTTCTGGCTTGTTCTTATCTAGTACGCTAAGGTACAACCTCAAGCTGTTTATCTGAGACTTCTGATTGTTGTCGGGATTTATAGCTATGCATCCCATAGGTTTTCTTACGTTTATTTTCATTTTCATTCAATAATAAGAATTTTTGGCCCCTTCTTGATTTAAAAAAATTAAAAAGATTTAGAATTATTATAAAGTTGAACTGTTGAAACATGTTCACTGAAACATTTTGACTTGAATCAATGATTTATACCCTCTTTTATATAAAAATTCACACACAAATGAAAATGGAACAACTACTACTACCTAATTCCTGACCCCTTTCCCCACTTGCAATCATGTATTTAGCTACTGTTTTACATTGTGGTGTTGAAATTAATGTGTCATCTTGAGGATGAACAAAGAAGAAAGCTTATGGCTTAAGAGTGATGTTTTTCTGTGTCAAGTTGACAAGAGGCCCAATGTGTTGGCTTGTTTTATGTCAAGTTCTCACAAGCTAGAGTCAACTGAGAGGGGACAACCTCAGTTAGAAATTTCCTCTATAATGTCAGGCTATAGGCAAGCCTATAGGGCATTTTCCTAATTAGTGATCCATGTGAAAGGGCACGACACATGTGGGTAATGCCACCAGAGGGATGGTGGCACTGGGTTCTATAATAAATCAGAATAAACATGCCCTGAAGAAGTAGCCAGTAAGCATGGCCTCTGGTACAGGTTCCTGCCCTTGACGTCCTTCAACGATGAACAGTCATGTGGATGCATAAGCCATATTAAGCCCTTTATGCCCCAAGTTGTTTTATTCGTGGTGTTTCATCACAGCAAAAACCAAACATTCAGAACTACTGATAACAGGATGGATAGGAGGGGAAATGTGGGTTTATTTATTTATTTGTTTGTTTGTTTGTTTGAGAATGAAATGTTTTCCTTATAGTGGAGTCTTAAGTATGTTCTCCATATATACCTGGTCTGCTAGCTGGTTATCTTTTGGCATAATTATTGCAGGGTTTAGCACACAGGTTGGTATCTTCAAGGAGGCCTACCAGATAAGCCTCACTTGCCTCCTGCAATGCAACTACATTCTGGTAGTGTAGATCTGTTCTGACATCCAGAGCAATTTCCCACACCAGACCCTGGAAGGGGAGCTTATGAATCAGTTTAGTGGACTTCTAATAGTGTCTGATTTCACAGAGTGCCACTGTATCAGCTTGTAATGATGAGATTTTGTAGTGGGTAGCCATTCCAGCTTTGATCTGGAAGTTCCAACCCACATTGAGGCTTTGGTAACTGTCACGCCCACAAGGTAGGGCTGAGAGAGGACCCTGAAGACCTGAGATCCAGATGGGCCAGCGTTCTTGGTTCCTAGGCCCTGGACACTGGAGGTAGACCGAGCAGAGTTCTCAGAGAACACTGCCGGACTGCACTACACCTTTCCTAGACTCTGTAACCTATCCCTTCACTTGTAAGTCACCTCACAAAATAAACCTCCTTTTTAACTATGTGGAGTGACCTTAATAATTTCACCAGTAGAGATTTCTTCACCCCTCCAGTAGAGAGAGCGTGCTTGAGACCAGCTTTTGTAGCCAGTTGTTTTCCAGGACACTTTACCCTCTGTGGATTTGCAGAAGCAGGCTTTGAACCAGCTGTGGGATGGGCACCTCCTTAGTTCCACACTTCTCCCTGGGTTAGACCTCTGCAAGTCAAAGGTGGCACCGGCATTATAAAGCTGCGGATCTTTTTTTCTAGCTTTATTCAATTGTTATCAGATAGGATATTAAGAAGTTATTTCAATTTCCTATTGTTTGTTGGGACTTGCTTTCCATCCTGTTATATGATCTCTTTTAGGGAAAGTGCTAAGGCCCCTGAGAAGAATTCATATTCCACAGTATGTGAGTGATGTTGTGTAGATGTAAGGGTCGGTTGATCTATTATGCTGTCTAATTCCAATGTTTTGCTTTTTTCATTTTTTTGTTTTGTCATGATTATCTGTCTATTGGTGAGAATCAGACATTAAAGTTACTACTATGTTGGATCAATCTGACTTTATATCTAAGAGCATTTGTTTTATCAAATCGAGTGCACCTGTGATGGGTGAGTCCATGTTTATAATTATACTGTCTTCTTGATGGCTGTTCCTTTAGTCAATATGAAGTGAGCTTCTGTATTTCTTCTAAATAACTTTGGTTTAAAATCTAGTTTGTCAGATGCCCACTTTGTTTCCCAATCCCATTTGCTTGAAATACATTTTCCCTTCTTTTACCATAAGGTATTCTTTTTAATGGTGAGATGGGTTTCTCAAAGGTAGTAAATAGGTGGATACTGATTTTTGATCCAGTCAGCTGGTCTGTATCTTTTTGTTGGGGGAATTAAGACCATTAATATTCAGAGTTATTATTGAATTGTGTCATTTTGCTGGTTTCATAGTGTCTGGTGTTTTTCTAATCTTTGTTTGTTTAACTTCCCTTCTAGAATCTCTTGATTTTTTCCTCTGTAACCTTTTGGATGTGTTTATTATTACTTTTCAACCTGAAGAATTCTCTCCAGTATTCACCAAAGAGCAGGCTTCCTAGTCATAAATTACTTAAGCCTGCTTTTATTGGGCAAAGTTTTTTTTTTTCCCTTCAATCATGACAGACAGTTGCACAAAATAGTCTGGGTTGGTTGTAAGAGCCTTTTAAAACTTCAAATACATTGTTTTAAGTTCTTCTGGCTTTTAAAGTTTCTGCTGAGAAGTCATTGTTGTTTTGGTGGGTTTGCCTTGATATATGGATCTGTGTTTTCTTTCTTGGAGCTTTCAATATACTGTCTTTAGTTGCTCCTTCTTTTCATAATATTTAGTGTTTTAATTATGAAGTGATATGGGAATTTCTTTTCTGTTCCTATCTATTTGCAGTTCTAGTCAATGTTCATAATTTTTATATTGTGTCTTCTCAAGATGTCTCAAATATCTCACACACTCCATCTGTATATTTTTGTTAATTTATTTTGTCTTGGACTGAAAGCTCTGGTACTTCTATCTTGTCTTTAATGCCGGGCGGTGGTGGCGTCTTTAAACCCTGATATTCTGTTCTTTCCATGATCCATTCTGTTGGTGACAGTGTTCCCTGAGGTTTGTGCTTAACTCATTAAGATTTTATTTCCAGATTTCAGTTTGGCTTCTCTGCCCTATCTGTCTCTTAATTAAACCACATATTCATATCAGACATTGACTTCTTTATTTCGTTAAGCTCTTTGTGTATTTAGGATTCTTTTCTCTTTGATTTCTTTTAATATCTTAATGATTCTTTGGAACTTTTTGTCTGGAATTTCCTCTAAGACACTCATTTTGCCCTGTTAATGTAAGATTGGTCATTTGGGGATGGTATGTGTTATCTTGATTTTTCACGACACATGTGCTTTTGCATTGGGATTGCAGATCTGGAGTTGGACCATTAGTCGCCTTCCTTTTCATGTCAGCTTTTCCAGTGGAAATGTTTGCAATGTGCAGGAGGGACTAGGTTGTAGGAGGTTTGGGGAGTCATTTCTTCTGTTAGACTGTCTGCCAGGGCACCAGGCTCTAGTTCCAACATTCCTCCTATGAGTAGAAAAATACTCTTAAAAAGTGTGATAAGGATGCGGAAGTTAGCTCTCTGCATTGATGGCTTCTGGTGTGGGTGCAGGGGGGGAATGACTCAGTTCTTTTTAAGGGGAAGGCCACTGAGAGTTTGATTATACTCCAGTGCATATATAGTTACCACAAATTGGGCTTGGTTTTATTTTTATTAATTTTTCTTTTTAATTTTTTGGGGGGAGGTCACAAAGGTTGGGGGGCAGACATGGAAGGACTGAAAAAAGTGAGTGTGATCCTGGTACATGATATGCAATTCCCAAAGAATCAATAAAAAGTAGAAAAGAGTCGAATACTATCTGAAACAACAGTCACTATCAAGAGGTAGAGTAACCATGAAAATAGAGCAAGACTCACTGCAAATCTCCTTATGTGCCAAACACCTTCGGGTGCCTTGTGTACCAAATAACCCCTTGTGTACCAGTCATGTTAGGAAGTAAATGAGCACCAACAGTGGTATGTGTACTGGTGTATTCATAATTGAGGTATGAGTATGAAGAAAGAGAATAAAAAGAGAGCAAAGCAGTAGTGGTGTGGATTTTGTAGAAAATGAAGATGGGAGCATAAATAGGAGGGTGAAGTGTAGGGAAAAAAGTGGGAAAGATGGAGCAACTATACTGTTTTCAGTCCATCTTTAAGCCCAACCAACCCCTGCCCCCTTGTTGCTGCTGTTTGCTCCTGACAACACCAGGCTAGTTGGCCCATGAGCTTCCCAGCATTCTTCAGTTTCTTGTCTCACTGTAGGAGTCCAGGATTCCAGATATGTACTACTGAGCCTGGCTTCACATGGGTTCCGGGGATTTGAAATCAGGTCTCCACACTCATTTGGCAAGTGCAATACCCACTCAGCCATCTTTCCCGCACTTTTCATTTGTTATTATTATGGCTTCTTTAGAGCTTTCTTGATATAAGACCATTTGTGTTGTGCTTTTTTTCTTTTTTTAACCAAGCAAAAATTCTGTATTTTTTCAAATTCTTTCTCTCTATATGGATTTTTTTTTTCTATTCTGTTAATGTGCTGTATCACATTGATTGTCTTTTTTTTTTTTTTTTTTTTTTTTTTTTTTTTGCCAGAGCTGAGGATCGAACCCAGGGCCTTGGGCTTGCTAGGCAAGTGCTCTACCACTGAGCTAAATCCCCAACCCCCACATTGATTGTCTTATGGTCAATCATCCTTGTGTTCCTGGAAGAATTAGCATTTTGTCATAAGCCTAGTATACTACTGAACTTGATTTACTAGTATTCCATTGAGGTTTTTGTATTTAAATTCATAAAGGATACTAGATTGTCATTTTATTTTCTTCTTATAACATCTGTGTTTTGGTACCAATGCGATTCTAGACGAATAGATAGAACGTGTTCCTTTCTTGTCTTTGGGAAGTGTTTTAGAGCCGGAGTCACCACATTTCTTTGATTATTCATTAGCACTCACTAGAGATCCTGCAGACCCAGGCTTTCCTTTGTGGGAAGTTTTCAGACGACAGTGGAGCTGCGTTCCTTTTAGATCCCACAACAGTTTCCTCTGTCTTCTTGAGTCAGCTTGGGAAGTCTGTGTATTTCTAGAACCTTGGCCATTTTTTCAGAGCACATTTACTCCTTGGCATAGACTTGTTCACAATCTTCTATAATCCTTAAAAATGTTCATGATATTCTCTTTTAATACTTTTGAATAGTATCACTGCTTTCTTTCATACTTTTAGTATCTTCTGTATTGTCTCTGTTTTCTTGCTCAAATTAGATTTGCCAGTTTTGCTGATGAAAACAGCCCATTTTTTGTCCTTAGGTAGAATTTTAAGAATAATTTACATGTACTTCTTGGGTTTGTTTCCAGATATTTGGTAGTAAAATAGAGTTAAAAAAATAAATGTTGTCTTCTTCCTTGGTTCTTTTTAAATTATTTATTAGTTGTAAAAATTATTTTTCCTTTTCTCTATTCCCTTCCTTTATTGTTTCTTTCCTTGAAAATAAATTTGCACAATATGCTATTTTTGAGGCATATATATATATACAAATTCAGGTACTTAAAATAGACATTGCCTTATACATTTACCATATGTTTTATAGTGAAAACACCAGAAATCTCTTCTCTCAGCAGCTTTCTAAGTATAAGTGTTATGTGTCAATTAAAATTATAAGGAAGAAAACTAAAGAGCAATAGAGTGTTACTAAACATAGTCACTGTTGTTCAATAGATCTCTAGCACTTCCTCCTGTCCAACTGATATTTTGCATTCATTGACCAATATATCTCCAACCCCCCACCCCCTTACACATAACCCTTGGTACATTGCAATATCTATGAGGTTTGTTTGTATTGGGGATTTGGACCCAGTTCACTCAGGTACTCTAGTGCTGAGATACATCCCCAGCCCTCTTCTACTTTTTATTTTGAGATAGGATGTCATTAAATTGCCCAGGCTGACCTTCAACTCACTAGCAGCACAGGCAAGCCTTAAATTTTCAATTCTGCTTCAGCCTCCCAAGTAACTGGGATTAAAGGCCTTTGTCACCAGAGCAAGCTCGACTTTTTACATTTAAATGTTCATTTTTTTTATAGATCCTTGTATGAGATGATAATGTAGTGTCTGTCTCTCTGTGTCAATAATGAAAACAAACATTTAAATAGTACAACAGTTTTTAAAAAATCTATTAAAATAGTTTTTCAAATGTTGACTTAAGAAGTACAGTGGTTCCACAAAAACAAATATTTAGCAGCAAATTACATATAGGAAATACGGCACCATATTGACTATGCACAGCACAGATAAATCTATTAATGCCTCTGAGACCTCTTCCAGATAAAGAAAAACGGTGTAATTTTGTTCAATCAAAATTTCTCTAAATGCAGATATTCATGGTATTCACACTTCCTTTTTTTGAAAGAGATTGTTTTATATTTATATTTGTGTATCTCTGTGTGTGTCATGTGTGTACAGGTATCTGTGGAGGCCAGAAGAAGGCTTTAGACCCTCTGAATCTGGAGTTAAGGCAGTCGTGAGCTGCATGCTATAGGTGTCGGGAGCTGAACTCAGTCCGCTAGCACTCTAAGTACAAGTGTTACATGTCAATTAAAACTAAAAGGAAGAAAATTAAAGAGTGCAATAGAGTGTTTCTAACCACTCTTAAAAGTAGAACAGTCTCTTCAATCCTGGACTCTATCTCTCAAGGAACAGCTGTCAGAGTACATTTTTTACCTGAATGTTGTTTAGAAAGCACTACACAGCGACAAATTACATGGGAAAGCTGAGGTTTTGTAACTGGAATGACATCACACAACTAGATAGTAGCAAATTGGGCTTTGGATTCCAGTCTGATGAAATTTGTTCTTTCTGCTGTTTTTATGGACTCCCAAAGATACATTTTCTAACCTTTCTGAGATCTAAAGGTGTACTTACAAAACAAACAAACAAAGAAAATCAAACAAATCAACACCTTCAAAAACAAACAAATAAAAAAGAACACTGAATTTGTAAGATGCAAAAGAAAAAGGAAATTCCAATTTTCCAAACACCAAGATGTGGTCCAAATATCCAGAAATGGACTGGCAGTTAGATAAAAGCCAGCATTCCTCAGGAACCTGTGAAGCCAGTCCTCAAAGGAGCGATTTCCTTATCACGGAGGCTATCTGTGGCGCCTACAGCACACCAAAGCCTGTGCAGCCTCCAGGCTCCTCCGTGTCACAAGTGCCTGTTACACATTTCAGAGTCCTGCTATCCTCACGTCCTCTTCCACCCTGACTAAACCTCCCCAGCAGCTTCTTCTCATCCTCATCCATCTGCTATTTTCACTATTCTCTTTCTCTCTCTCCCCTCAACACTGCTGTACCCCCGCTTCTCTGGCTATGTTGTCTCTATTCATCCCTGCTGTTCTCCCCTCTCTCACAGATCACCCTGGCCATGTCCAGTCTGCTGGCCATGTTCAGTCTACTTCTTTCTCTCTATACTCTGTATTCTTCCAGATGCCTCTGACTCCTCCCCATCCCTCCCTTCCTGCCTCCCACCCTCTCCCTTTCTCTCTCTCTCTCTCTCTGTCTCTTATTTATAATAAAAAAAATCCTCCCCTTAACCATACCAGGGAGTGGTAACGCTGTCAGTTTATACACCTGGAGCTGAACACTCAGGAGGGGCATGAATGTACCTTATCCAAGCGTGCCACCTCTTCTGACTGAACCAACCTGGCAGTCATGTGGTCAGTTTATATAAAATTCACAGACTACTTTTCATGTTTTCAAACTATGTGCCCTCTAGTCCTATTTTGTGAGTGTGGTATCTCCTGACTAAATGTCATGGCTTATGTCAGAAACAGGATATAACTTGAGAGCAATCCCAAAGGCTGTGTCAATGTATTTACTCAAACAATTCATTAAATATTTAAGCATCTACTATGTGTCAGGTATTGTTTGGGATACATGAAGTATGTAAAGTGAACACACAGACTAAAACCCCTTCCTTTGGGGGTTTTTTGTTTAATGAGAGAGACAGAGAAAGAGAGAGAGAGAGAGAGAGAGAGAGAGAGAGAGAGAGAGAGAGAGAGAGAGAGAGAGGATACTCTGTTAGCATAACAAATAAGGATGTTTGCTTTGCAAGGTGCCACAGGAAATAAGAGAGTAATGTAAACCATTATGTGTGTGGACCAGGAGCGGTAGGAGGTCATGGAAGACATCTTTGATACTATGTTTGAGTCCAGCCAAAGGGCATAGAAATTATGTGGAAATTATGTGGAAGGTAACTTTTACAGCTGGGGAGAGGCTCAGCAGGTAAAAGGGTTTGCCTCCAATCCTGAAGACACAACTTCAATCCCCAGTCCTCACATGGGAAAAGGAAGAAATGACTTCTGACCTCCACACTCACACTGTAGCACACAAGCACCCCCTCGGCATGCACCCATGCACAAGGACATGAGTGTGCACACACACAATGTGAAAATAAATAAATATGAAAGCATTTAAAAAACCAAGTCAATATTTAAATGAATATCTGAAGAACATAAAGGAATAAGTCATATGGATCTGTAGAGAAAGGCAGTTATGTGAAGGAAAAGGCCACCCTAAAGTCCTATTGGTAGTTGTTCCTGTCATTTGTAAGCCCACTTGGGGACAACTTGCTGGCCTTCCTTCAGTAGCAGATCTCTTTGCAAAAGCATCTGAATTTCTGCACCCAAAACTTGTTATGGTCTAAAAACTCTTTGCTCTGACTTTCAGGTCCATAAAGAAGTAAACATTCCTTTGCTCAGGAGCTAACAGGCTGCCCAAGGCAAGGCTATCTGGTGACTTAGTAGCAAGAGAGGATGTCGAAGTGCAGCTAGTAAAAGATAATACAATAAAGGCCAGAGCGAGCTTTCTGCTAGAGCTCCGGCCAGCCTGGCCCCTGCCTGCCCAGCCTCTTCCACCTCCTCCCCTGGAAGCACCACCTCTGCCAGCCCCGTCCTGGCTAGCCCCTCTCTTTACCAACCTCCCTCTTTGGAAACCACTATAGAGTTTAAGAGTTTAAGTGATTTAATTTTGAGCAGACTGAGGATCTCTTTTCAGACTCCTTCATTCTGTGTGATGTAGTCAAGAGATGTAGTTGCTCTGGAAACAAACAGACCTGGCTTTAAATCCTGCCACTTGATTGCTGAATGACTGAGGAGGGTTAATTTTGAGTTGTGGTGAGAATCAGAGAACACAAAAGAGAAAACACCTTATTTTCATTCCTGCTGGTTGGTCAGATCATTTCCTCAAGGCCAGTGTGCCACTGCCCACAGGCTTAGAGAATTGTTCTCCATTCAAGTTGAAACCTAGGCAGTTCCCTGCCTCTCAACCCCACAGACCACCTGTCACAAATGAGACTGTTAAGAATCTGTTGACTAGCCTCAGGTGCACAGCCAGGCACAACTCAAAGTCCCTTCCCCACTCAGCATCCTTCCTAGCACCCTTCAGGGTAGAGATGACAAGGTGTGAGAGAACACCTGAACTCCCGCACTCAGCATCCCACCCAGCCACCTTAAGGACAGAGAGGACAAGGTGTTGGGAAAACTCTGAACTGAAGCAGCTAAGGGTCAGAGGCATGATCTCTGTATCTTGTCTCTAAGAACAGAGTTTTGATGATAACTTGTTAAATCTATGCCCCAGCTCTGGTGAATTATAAGTATGGGGTCATTACATGGTTTGGTTGGACATTATACATACATATACATGTCTGTTCTTGAGATGGCTAGAGTCTTACCAGCACACTTTGTATTAGTTATTCCTTTAAAATAGTGTAACCCCAGTAACTGAACAATATCCTCTCCAAGGTTGGGACCCACCCACAGTTTGCATGGCAGGTGTGTGCAGTGCCGGAAGCAAGTCTCTGTTCTGAGGTTTCAGCCTTATCCCCTGATGTCTCCAACTTTCCAAGCCAGTGCTGCTTCAAAGGCACCTTCGTTTCAACTCTCCCACTGGCCTAGGCTTCTTTAAAGTTGGGTCTGGATCATTCACTCCCCACATAATTCAAGAAGCCATACCTAACTAGGAATGCTGTCAGGCATGCTATCAGCTTCTGAATGGGCCTGAAATACACGGACTGTGAAGGCCAAATGTTTTAATTTGGGAGACATGAGCTGAATGTAAAAGCTTCACTGTTGTTTTCAAGGATGGGAGGGAGAGAGTCTATCCTTCTATGGCAATTTTTGATTAATCAGACCAGCCAACTGTCTTTGAGCTTAGCTCTGTAAATAGAAGGCAGATGCCATTGTGGGGGCCGCCAGGGGAAGGAAAACAGACTTGGAGCTGTAGCAATCTCAATGAAAAGGGTTTGGAGAAATAATGCACAAGGCTTCTGACACTTTGCTATAATTAGGGAGCAGACACAGCCATAGCACCTTACTCAGAGGAGAGCTGTCTAGATGTTTCAGGCAAGCATCTCCAATCTCCTTGTCAAAAGCAAACAACAACGAAAAGATCTGGGGACATAAATTATCAACTGGATATCCAGTCACGAGTTCCTGGACTTTCATATGTAGCTCTTCTTTACAAGTATATGTTTGTTCTCTCAAAAAACATAAAATCCATATTCAGTAGGTCTTGTCTGTGCCAGGCACTTTACAACCAAGCTTGGTTCTTGTAAAGGCTCTGTCAGAGAATTGGCTTTTGTTTGTTTGGTGCTGTTTTCCTAATTGCCTTTTTCATGTGGGGATGGAAGGCGGAGGGGGCAAAGGCCCTTGATGTGGCTCCTATATTCAGCCAGGGAAGGCAGTAGAAGACCAGGTCAGGAGCGGCAGTTGCGGTCCACTCAGGGACACCCAACTTCTGGTTGAAACACGAGGTCTGATGTCATTGTCTGCATAGTCGGTCATCCTTACCATTACAGCGGAGGGAACTGAGGCACAAACAGCCCAAGGCTGTGAGTGGAGAAAAATGTGCATGGCCAGATGGAATAGACAGGGGAATGTTGACTCTTTAGCTCCTCGACAACCAACCCAAGTAGTGGGTAGCTGTTTGTGCCATGCCCTGAAGCCATGCCCTAGCAAAGTAGCAGGTAGCTATTAGGTACCTGCCCCTGAGGCGTGACCAGAGATGTATGTATGCGCCAATCTCTCCTCCTTGTGGATGTTGGATGCTGAGATGGACCAGGGCAGAGCTCCCTGGAGAATGGCATTAGACCATGCCTCACCTTTCTAGGATCCTGCTACCATCCCTATTTCCTGTATTGTGAGTTTCTTGTATTGTGAGTTAACCCTGCGATAAATTCTTTTAATCATAAAGCTATTTCCCTGGATTGGTAGCAATGTACTTGCATTAAACCCAGGAAGTCAAACCTCAGCCTTTGTAGTTAATGCACATGGCAGGCCATGCACAGTAAGTGCCAGCTGCCTCAGTTGCCTTCCACCTCAGAGCAGCCAGAGAAAACCAAACATGTTGATAGGAATTCTAACCATGCCCCTACGGTTGTGCAACCATGCCCCTACGGTTGTGCATGCCCTGCGGGACACTTAGTCATCTCTGCCTAGTCATTTCTGGGTCACATGGCCCATGGCTACGTGGTCATGTAATCGCGTGGACGTGACTGTGATCTATGCGCATGTGTGGAATAGCCACATGGGCCTGTGTGCACAGGTGTGTCCTGGCCTTTATAAGAGAGGCTCCATGTTCCCCGCCCACTCTCGCTTGTGTCCTTCCACAGGCCTGATCACATCCATCCCTTTCTCTTTGTCTTGATAAAACTCTTATTAGTGGATTCTGTCATGTTCTGTGACTTTTCCTTGGGGGCAAGGGCACTGTAAAAAAAAAAAATCCATCACATGCTCCCCACACATGCCACATCAGGTTCCCCATCCTAAGTAGACCATCATCTGTTCTTCCAGACCAGTAGGCACCAGGAGCTGCTTTATCTACAGCGCTCCCCTTCCTTGTGAGTCTTTGTGTGTCTCTCCAACAAGAGAAATGAGCCCCCTTGCTGTAGTGCCCCCTGAGTAGGCTGATGTGGATGGTCTCCATTCAGGTGTCCAGGAATAATAATACCAGCCTCACAGGCTTGTCACAGCATCAGCATGGTAATATAAAGTCCTTAAAGTACAAATTCATCTTGTACTTATGTAGTGACTCTTCTGAGCCAGTTTCACAGTGGGAAGACAGTGATTTGCAAATGAGAAATTTTGAATGCTACTCCAGTGTGGAGATTTGGGTGAACATTTAGTTGTGGCTCTTTTGTAACACCCAGAGCAATATTGTTATTATCACTCTATAAATGGGAAGGCAGAGACTCGGCAAGCTGAAATCAGAGAAAGAAGATTGATGCCAAGTCCATGCAATTTCCACTTCTCAAGTTCACCCTCCAGCAGAAGTTTTAAATAGGTTTCCTTGCAGATATCTCCTCCTTGGGGGTTTGTACGTGCCCAGCTTTGATTGAGCACAGAGTGGGTGGGCCAAACAACTCCTTGATTTGTGTATCCTCCAACTACACTTATATCATGAAGTAATACAATGATGGAACTTTCTGAAGTAGGTGTCAGAGTTGAAATTAAGTAGATTTATAGGGTGCATCCCCAGAAGAACAAGACCTGAAGCAGAATATTTTCCAGGCATTGTTCTCTGATGGACAGAGGGGAGTAGGAAGCCAATTTACCCTGGTGAGATCTCTGTTTCATTCTCATGAATGGTTCAAAGATGTCTCATGACATAGGTAGATAAACAGTCTTTTAATTGACAGGATGAATTGATTATTAATATGAAAAAAAGAGTTTGCATCAGGAGCCATTGGAAATAGACAATTCCTATTACGTAAGAGTATACTTGGGACTAGAGTTGTATATAAATTGTAGAAAACTTCCTGACAAACTTCAGTTCTGGAATTTGATCTCCAGTGCCAAAAAATGAAGCAAGTAAAAAGGAAACTACTTACCAGGTGTTTAGACACCACAGAGAAAAAGACAGGAAGGAACTTCACCCAAGAAGTGAGCCTTCTGGTCCCTTTCAGAGAATGCTGCCTTTTGAAAAGGATAATAGAACGGCTAATGATTTTGGATCTCGGTGAGGAATAGAAATATATAAAGGAATTAGGAAGATGCTGTTCCACAGTGAAAGTACATTTTGTTGTAATGGAGGCAAAAATCTGAAATAGTCCAGCAGAGCCTCGAATGGGGAAAAAACAGGGAAAATGAAGAAGCAAATGTTTTAGAAGACATTTAAATGGCTAAGTTAGCAGCAGAACTTATTGTTCCCCAGATGCTGTTGCTCTTTTGACACATGTGCTAATTATAGCACTGCATGGCCTTGTAGCCAAAGGCACGGCTCTAAGATTGCCTCACATTTGTGTGAATAATATTCTCTTGTCTAAACTGTAGGGCTTAAAGAAGTATAAAAGTCCCTTTCTTCCCAATTTTGATGACAAAGAAATAAATACTGGGAAATAGTCTGGCTGGTAAAGATGGTTACCTCAAACGTACCTCTACCCCAACTCAACCTTCTTCAACCCCTGTAGTCCTCACAATCGCAGCAGTGAGGAGCCGGAAGCCAGGGCTGTCCCCAGAGTCTGTCTGGACTGGAAACCCTCAGCCTGCACACATTATGAATTTACTTTACTCACTTTCTAATTGTGACTCTTGTCCCTACTACATTTGTCCATCCATTATTTAAGTCTGGAGTCCAAACTTGAGAAGAAAGATTTGTCTTTGTCGAAGTAAACCAAGTGAAAACAAAACAAAACAAAACAACCCACAGTTATCATTCAGTACATTTCTTTAGTTCAAAAACAAATTGAACTTTATAGAAGGAATAGATGAAAATCTCTCCCTATACAAGAGACTAACAAAGGCCTAGTACAGATAGCATATTTGAAAAACATGTTCAGCATCTTAATGGGACCGAAGAGAATTCTATACCTTGGAAAAGCAATCCAGACAATGAGCAAAAGGATTACTTAACCGTGAAAACTTGGGTTAGTGGAGTTTTAAGTATTTGAGCTGATTTGGGTGACGGTGGGCAATGACTGTCATCATAAGAGACTCTGTGAAGGGCAAGCTAAGACAGACAATAACTCCAGCAGTAACACCATTGTATTTGCCGGTACAGGGAAATCTCCAAAGTGACATTCAAAACAAAAACACCCATCCAGGATGTCTTAAACATCCTGTTTCTTCCTACCAAGATGCCATTGTCTATGAGAAGTCCAAGGGTGAAAGAATTTAGGTTCCGTTGTGTCAGCCCGGTGAGAGTAGGGGGCCATTAATAAAATATATGAAGCAGCAAAAGTAGTACATCTCTTATGGATTAGTGAGGAGGCAGTAATGTGCCTTGAAGGCAAAAGAGGGTAAGTTGTCTGAGATATGTCCAGCTAGTCATCCAGTAGGGATCAAAGAAGAAAGAAAAGGCAAGGGACTGAGTCCTACAGCCTTTCCTAGTGGATAAAGCCAAGTGGCCCAAGTCTACAGAGTTGCACTGACTGACAGGTGACCACACTGGCATCCATACAGTGTGGATAGAGCATGTTAATCAGTAAGGTGAGTCAGGCAGGTTGTATTCACCTATCATAGACAGAATTCATTCCAGAAGGTATGGTAGAAGGCATACACCTAAACCGGCCATTTTGAGGGACTGAAAGGAGTTAGAATTGCAGAATCGAAGGGGCTGAGCCTGTCCTCTAGAATGAGTAAGTCTTCATTGTATTCAAAATAAAGGCTGAAGCAATATGTAATTCTAGGACTTCACCCAGGTAGTCTATTGTACGTATTTTAAAAAGTCCTTTAGTATATTTGACAATATTCATATAATACTTTTCTTATTATATCATGGCACCCAAGTGATCTTGAGCATCATATTCACCATCTGATAATCTGCTCCACACAGGCAGATAATATGACACAATATTCATTTGTTTTTTAATCTTCTACTCTAAAAATGATCATGTATGAATCCTGTACCATGAGATCTGTGGGTGCTGGGTGCTGGGTGCTGGGGTGCTCTTCTATATGTGTCCCTTCAGGAAAGAGAGGTTTCCCCAGCTTTAGAGAAACCTTTCTATTGAAGTCCCAAAACAGACGTTGGCCAAGGGGGTATCTTATATGAAGTCATGGCCCTTCCCCACCAATCGTCCTAACATCCACATAGGAATAAAGAACTATTTGTGTTCCTATAAAGTAAGTCTGAAGGCATCCACCATCTCCATAAGGTGTCTCAAGCCCTTCGTGTGGCGGCATTGAGATTGGTCTTGTCTTTCTGATAAAGGGTGTTCCCATTACCTTCCACAGGCATTCTTCCAAATAGCAGGGGCCAGTAAACCCCATACACACAAATTTCCACCTCAGCGGCTGTTTCCCAGGAAACCTAAGCTAGCAGGGAAAGACCTCCATGATCTACTGCTGAATGCAGAAGGCAAATTGCACAAATAGTAGCAGCAGTGAGTTCATTTACAAATAATGGAAAAACAAAAGCAAATATTTATTTTATGTATGTGAATGCTCAGATAAAAGAATAGAATAGACCTCCACCCCCATGTGTGTGTGAGGTGGTTGTGCATGTGTGTGTGAGTACACAGGAACTGGCAAATGAGTGTACATTGGTGTGCAGATGCATGTGGATGTCAGACAACAATCTCAGGCATCATTTTTATTCACCTTGTTTTTTAAGGCAAGGTCTCTCATTGGCCTGGAGTTCTCCAGATCAACTAGATTGGCCAGCTTGCAAGCCCCAAGGATCTGCCTATCTCTGCTTCTTAGCACTGGAATTATAAATACCATATCAATATCTTAAAATATGGATTCTGGAGATTGAACTCCAGTCTCTATGTTCACAAGGCAAGCACAAAAGACAGGAAAGAAAATCTTATAGACATCCAGAGATTAAAATTAAGACTTCTCTAAGTATAAATTAGCTCATTTGACAGGAGAATTAAAAAATACCCGGTACCAAAATTCAAAAGAATAACCATTCATTTGAGTAGAAAATACCATGATGGAAGGATCATAAACAGTACCAGGGAAGTCTGGTACATACAAGGACTAAACATTTCCCACACACATACTGCATACTTTGCCTTATAAAAACTGTTTAAAGCATTGATGGGATGATGTGCTCAATCTGGAATTAAGTCTGCTTTCTGTTGTGGCAAAACAAAAACAAAAAGTAAAATTCACGAAAATTGTATATGAAGTTGGTACTTTATAAGGAAGGCTTACTTAGGTCAGAGTTTTGGATCTGACAGCTCCAAATCAAAAGTTCTTCTTAATTTGGCTCCTGGGAAGACTCTGCTGACTGTATGACAACCTGGTAGAGCAGCATGAACAAAAAGGACCGCAGAGAAAGTCGAGGGCATGCAATGGCCCCGTTTGCTAACAGCAGGCTTTCCTGTAGTTCATGCCACAGAACTACATTAAATATTTATTCTAGTGTGTTTAAGTGTTTTATCTATGTGTATATGTGTACATCACACTTGTGCAGTGCCCATGAAGACCAGGAGAAGGCATCAGATTCCCTGGACCAGTAGTTACAAAGGGCTGTGAGATGCAATGTGGGTGTTGGGAAGATCCAGGCCCCCAGGGAGAACAGAATAAATTAATTCCTTCTTGAAAGCAGAACTCCTAATGACCTCACTTTTATTGTTGTTGTTGTTATTTGTTTTAAATCAAGATTGACAGTGTCATGTGTCATTGTGTCATTTTTTTAATAAATTGGTTTTTTTTAGCAGATTCTTCATCCTCTTCTCCCCAACCCTTCTACTACCCCTAATCTCCCCTTTTACCCCAAGTCTCTTCCTCTCTCCTGTCCTATGTGTCTCCCTGCACACCCCCTTCTTCCTCATCATCTTTTTGTTAACCTCTTGGTCTCCTTTATAGTCTTTCAGGCTGTACCCACATTCATTCATTCATTCTCTTCTCTTCTCTTCTCTTCTCTTCTCTTCTCTTCTCTTCTCTTCTCTTCTCTTCTCTTTCTCTCTCTCTCTCTCTCTCTCTCTCTCTCTCTCTCTCTCTCCCTCTCTCTCCCTCTCTCTCCAGGCCAGAATCTGCATATGAGAGGGAACATGATAGCTTTGTCCTTCTGAGTTTGTGGACTGTACATTTTGAAGGTTCCCCCCTTGAGGACCTCTACACTAAGCATGATTCTTTGAGCACGAACGCTGCACTGTAGAGAGGAGACACATCTAAACCACAGCAGATACAGAATTAATCCTGATACTGATAGAGCAAGCACATTAGTATAAGCAACTGGTAGTAACTTAAAGTGAAATTTGATTGAATAGCTATCATTAGTTTTAAAGTAAAGTTAATGTTCGCAACATAAAAAGAATCACTACTATTACTGAACTGAATGGAAAGTCCAGTGTTTATTAGTAAAACATGTGGAGAATGGAAATGTAGGAAGAAAGGAAGAAGACAGAACCATGCGTTTACTAAATTCCCTGTATTACTTAAGACATTTAAAAGACATGAGAGGTTTTCCCAGCTTTAATATTACCATTGACAAATGAAAACTTAATTTCTAAAATATGCGGGAAAGCATCAGAACAATTTGCCAATGTAATAAAAATAAGGGGGGAAAAGCCACAGACCCTCAAAGGGCCCCAGGGCAGTGGCGCCAGACACCACTCCACAGAACAAATACATGAAGGAGATATGGGAAAGTTAGAAAAATGGAGTGGTGGGCTCTATTGAGAGAGGCAGAGCTGGAGGCAGTGACCGGTGCTGACCTGTTTGACCCTGGGCTAAGCCCTCTTCTTGGTGTTGGGGAATGGGGCTGATGCAGTTTCCTTCTCTCATGGAGCTTGGAGTCGGCTGGTGAAGACAAACTCCAGAGAGGCAGTAGTTGCCGTGGAGACCAACTTAAATTTGCTTTCCAGCACTTGCACTTCGTATTCAGGAGTGAGAGAAACATGAGAGGCCCCCTGTCGGCAGCCACCGGGAGAGGGAGCGTGTGGGCCAGACCCCACTAAGATTAACAAGAGTGGTGGAGAGAGGGTAGAGAAAGAGAAGCAGTGTGGTTTGAGCACAGGGAAAAGAGGTGGAAGTGGAGATGTCAGGGTGGTGAGGAACAGCCTAATGTGAGTAGCCATCGCTGACACCTGAGGGCGTGGAGATGTCCTGGTCTGTGCTGCCACCAGATGTTTGGGTCCACAGCCCACAGCAGAAGGGGTCTGGGTTGATGTCTGCGGCCCACATTACCACCAAAGGCCATGTGGACGCCCCTGGTCTGGGCTAGCTGGCCCTGCCCCTTGCCTGTGCAGTGTGGGAGAGCTGGCCCTGCAGGCATGAGAGTGGGAGAGCTGGCCCTGCCCCTTGTTGTCTTTGGCACTCAGGTGACCTGGAACTGCCCCTCTCAGGGTGATGCTGGAAAGCTGGCCCGGGTGGTGTGGGTGCAAGAGAGCTGGTTCTGAAGGTGTGATTGAGGAAGAGCTGGTCCCCCCTCCCTCCCTTGCCAACTGCCATAGGCAGGAGAACTAGTTCTGCCTCTTACCTGGGCAAAGCTGGAGAGCAGGCCCTGGTGGCATGGGAGCAAGAGAGCAATTCAGCTACCTCCCAGGCCCAGATCCAAGGCTTTGAGTTGGTTCACCCCTACACCTACCCATCTAAGAACTGCCGGAACATGGGAAGGGGCCGGTCCTGCAGAAACAAAGCTGTAAGATCTTCATGACACAGAGAAACAACAGGATACTTGAGGAGAGTCCCCATGAGGATCCAGTGTTGAAGGTGTTGAAGAAGCCAGAGGCCTCGAACAGACTCAGTGTAATAAACATTTGCCAGTAAAGCTATTTGGGCAAAAGGATATACTGGGTGACGCACTCAAAGCTTCCACGTAGAGATTTTTTTTTTCATTTTTATTTTTTTGTTTTCTTTGTGGGGGAGAGGATGCAACGGCAGAGGACAAATATGGAAGGATTAGGAGATGAATGAGATATGGGTGCATGATGTGAAATTCACAAACATTGTGTGATATTTTGATTGCATCCTGATGCTCCCAAAACTGCCAATAAAGTGTGTTTTGAATCAGAGGGAGGAGCTAGTTACTAACTGAACAAAATTAACCATAGAGGTTTTTGAGGACTGAGGACAGACAGACACAGGAAGTAGTAGGGTGGGCTTGAGATAGGGTCTTGGCCCTTTTGGATGGAGGTCACTGGTCGCTTCTGTGCCACTTCTTTGATCGTTCAGATTCTTGCCCCAATATCTGACTCCTGAGTTTTGAATTGATAAAGAGTAATTAGATAGATGCTTTACACAAACAACCAACAAAAAGTTTAAAAAATACAGAATAATGAACCAGGAAAGATAAGGGAAATGTTTAAAAGTTTGAAATAAAATGATAAATTAGAATGAAATCAATTAATTATTAATACGAATATGAATGCATAAACTTGAGGCATTAGAAATGAGTAAATACATCTTAGTTAAATAAACCACAATTATATGTGATTATTTTTTAGAAACTCAAAATTGAGAAAATTTAAAAATGATAAGATGGAAGGAAAGGGGAATAGAAACAAGCCAACAAAACAGTGAGGTTAATGAAGGATCACTAAACAAAAAGAGGACAGGAATGGTCATCATCATCATCATCATCATCATCAAAGAAAGCTGACATAAAGAGAAGTACCAAATGGGATAAAGGGTTGCTTTATATTTTTGAACAACTACAATAATAAAAATTGTCTTAAGTGATGTTGAATCTATCCAAGAATCACACAATATTAAAATTTGAAGAGCCTATTAGAAACAGGAGGAGTTGATTTAAAATAAAGCGTCTAATAGAATACTTTAATATGGAAAAATAAATTACAACGGATTTTAAAAATTAATGTCACTAATAACCTCATATCTCAAACTAGCTAGCTGTTGTGAGTTACAATTATTAAAATCATCTATAATATATTTTCAAAAACCAATTTCTTAGGCTATAAAACAGATTTCAATAATTCCAAAAGAATCATTATATCAACCAAATTTCTCAAAAACGGCACATTATCAACACACTAGCTTCTAAAAACAATTATTTGCAAACTGAAAAGAATTACTAAGCAATACAATCAAGGAAGAAATTCAAAATGCAAATAAGGATGGCCGAGAGTGGCTATCACCAGGAGTGGAACTTCACATGTGAAAAGGAAATTGTCAAGTTACAGCAAAGCCCCTTCATAGCTCAGTCCTCCTTGCATTGGCTCACAGTCCTCTGGGATTTTGTAGCTCAGTGGCCTGAGCGTGTGTGTGCTGCTGTGGCTTCCAACAACTCTACCCATCAAGTAGCTGAAAACTACGCCTCCTATCCTACCCATCCTGGGCAGGGCTATTCCCAACAGAGCAGTCAACCCTATGGCCAGTATGTAGAGTTACAATGGTTATTAGCGGTCAGAGCAGCTACGGTTCTTCTTATGGACAGACACAGAACACAGGCTATGATAATCAGGCTCTTGGGACATGGTTTCACTGGAGGCTATGGCAGCAGCCAGTGTTCCCCAATCTTCTTAAGACCAGCAGTCCTCCTACCCAGCCTATGGCCAACAGCCAGCTCCTAGCAGTACTGGGGAAAGTTCCAGTGGCAGTTCTCAAAGAAGAGGCTCTGAGCAGTCTCAGAGTGGAGGCTATAGCAAACACTCCGACTATGGTGGATAGCAACAAAGCTGAGAACAGCGGCAAAGCTCCTATGACTTTCCTTGGGGTTGTAAACAGCAGAACCAGGACAGTAACACCAGTAGAAGGAAGTGGCAGAGGCAACTGTAGCCAAGATTATTCCTCTGTCCATGGTGGCAGTGGTAGTTCCGGCAATGAGGACCAGAGTGATAGTGGGTGGTAGCTATGGAGAGCCCAGTAGGACAGTGGGGCCATGGTTGGGGTGATGGAGGTGGCTACACCCGCAGCAGTGGTGGCTATGAACTCAAAAGCCATAGAAGTGGAAATTGCATGAGTGTAAGTGACCCGGGTGGCTTCAATAAATTTGGTGGGACTCTGGATCAAGGACCACATCACAATTCCAAACAGGCAGGATAATTCAGAAAGCAATACCATCTGTGTGCAAGGCCTGGGTAAGAATGTTAAAACTGAGTCTGTGGCTGATTATGTCTGACAGTTTGAAATTATTAAAACAAATAAGAAAACTGGGAAGCCTATGATTAATTTGCTTCCAGACAGGAAACTGTCACACTGAAGGGTGAGGCAACAATCACATTTGATGACCCACCTTCTGCTAACCGGGCTATCAAGTGCTTTCATAGTGAAAAAAAGAAACTCTCTAGGAATCCTATCAAAGGTTTCATTGCAGGCCAGACTTCAATTGGGGTGGTGGAAATGGCTGTGGAGGCTGGGGGTGAGGAAGACTCAATGGTTGTGAAGGCTGTGGAGGAGTTAGCATGGTGGTGATGGTGGTGGGAGCCAGGGAGGATTCTCCAGTAGAGGGGGCACAGGTGGCAGACAGCAATGAGACGGGTCCTGGAATGGTCCCAGTGCTCTGTGTGAGAACACGAACTGCTCTTGGAGAAATGAGTGCAACCCAAGTAAAGCTCCTCAACTAGACGGCCAGGAAGGGGATCTATGTAGCTACCAAGGCTGAGGTGGGGACTGCGGGGCTTCGGAGGGGGGCAGGGTGGTGGGGACAAAGGCTTCTTTGCCTGGTGAAGTGGGCTCAGGGTGAGCACAGGCAAGGGCAGGAAGAGGCAATCTGGCTACTGAGGTTCTAAAAAGCTCTTCTTCCTCTACCTACTGTTGCCTTTGGGATTTTGTAACTTTCCAATTCAAGATTGCTGGTGTGTGTGTGTGTGTGTGTGTGTGTGTGTGTGTGTGTGTGTCTACTGTAATTGTAACCATCTCTGCTTCTCATTAAAAAAATATCATTTTAGTTAAAACAGAAAAATACTTTGTAAAAAATAAAGATGTATTGTTCATGCTTTTTAACAAGAAAATGAATAATAGGCAGAAGCTGAAATTCATAAGTCAGAAACAGAACCTTCAATTTGCAAAAGAAAGATTTTTAATTTTTGACAAGGCTAAAATAAAAAAAGGAATATAAATATATCAATATATATCAATACTAAGAAATACCAATTACTGTGGAAAAGAAAAAGTTACATTTCTAGAGGGGACAAAAAGGAGGTCACAGGCAGAGCACAGATTATACTCTCGACTACAGACAAAGGTCTTTAGACCATATAAGACTTTTTTTTTTTTAACAAGAGTTACATCTAATAGCAAATAACCAGGAAGTTTTGAATAAATGAGTGAGTCAGAGATTGACTAAATAAACACAAATATGCAAAAAGCTAGGGGTAGAAATATGTATTTAGAATCTGATGCAAAAGCATGAAATAAGGAAGGTTTTTTTAAATGGATAAAAGTACAATTTACAGTGGAGATATAGCAGGTACCCACTTTACATGTCAAATAACATGTCCCAGAAATAAGGTTAAATAGGACATGACAAGCAAACCCTCACAGCTGTCATAACCATGGGAAAACACTGGCAAACCTTTCTTTGTGGGCTAGGCTCTTTAGCATTGCCATGAAAAAAAAACAAAACCAAAATAAAACCCACCATTCTCTTTGAAAACAAATGGAATTAATAAACTGTAGCAGCTTTCCCAAACCTCATACTGCTTCCCAGAGAGACCATGAAATGCATGCAAAGCTCCTTCGAGCTCTCTCTGTCTGAAAATGATGGTTGCTTGCTGTTTAATGTTTCTTCTGGAGACAAAGAGCAAACAAACAAATCAAGGTGGTCCCTAAGCATTTCAAATGTCAGAGCATGTGACTTGATGGTATCCTTGGGCACTCTAGCTCCATGTAAGAGAACATGACACACTCTGTCAGAGACAGCCACCTGGGAGAGCCCACCAACCCCAGAATCCTTCTGCCAAGGCAAACTCCTTGGCAATCCTCTTTGAATTCAAGGGAAACCAGAATAAAATTAAACCTCGAGACCACATAGTAGCAGCAAGAAAACAAACAAAAACCCATAAACTCTGTCTTTTTTTCCTTAGCAAAGGGATGAAAGCACTTTTGGTAGCATCTAAATGTTGACTGAGCTTGGGCTTGTATTGATAGCACTGTGTCTTGAGGCTGTCCGACCTTCACCTTGCTGCTTTTAGAAGACTCAAGGTAAAGTCTAGCTCAGAGAAACTTAAAGATCAAATATGCAAAAACACATACCAATTTAGAGGCACTGGAACACTGTTCTGATAAATAAATAAGGATGCCTGTTTGTCATACCAAAATGTGCCCTTTTAAAATTATTTCTGAAACATTTACAAAAGTGCACCAAAGTGGGCCACAAATATAACATTAGCAAACATAAAAGATGAAAGTCTATGAGATCCATTCTGTCTGATTCATAAATTCATTCAATATTTAAAAGAAGCTCTCATTTGCCAAGCAGCATGCTAAGTACTGATAATGGAGCCAGAAATAAAATAAACTTTTGGGGAAAATTAAATTTAAAAGTCCCCTTTTGAGCTTGGGGAACTAAAAATTATTTCTATAAAATAATAAGAATTAAAGAATAAATAAATTGTAGCTATAAGCTACTTTGAAAATATTAATTATAATTGTAATACTTTCTAATAAAAACTGTCCTTAAAGGTAAATTCATACCATTTAATGCTTTCATTATTAAAAAAAGCAAGGCATAAATAAGTAAATGAAATGTTTCCTTTAACTACAACTAACTGGTTAATGAAAATGCTGATCTGGAAATATATCAATAAATTTCCACAATCTCACATGAAAAATCCATCAACAGACTCTAATTTTCCCACAGGAATATGTAAAAGAATCATGAGAGGAAATTCGGGGCTCAGCCTTGAGAACTTGTCAACCTTTTCTTTAGGATCCTGAAAGTGGTGTTCTCCATTATAACTACTGATCATCTCTGCTTTCTGAGGATGAGCTCATGAGTGACCTGCTTCAGGCCCGAATCCCATTTATCTGAGGATCAGCAGAGTCCTTGGTAGTGGGGAGAAGAATAATTCCTAAAGAAAGGAACCCTGAGAAGTAAGAGAGATGTTTACTATATTAATCATTCTGGTCAGGATTTAAGAAAAAGAATACAACTATAATAACAATACAACATAAGCCACAAGACAAGAAGGCCACATGTGATCTAGCCCATTGAGAATAGCAGCCTTCAACACCCCACTCTCACATCTACATAGATCTTCTAAACAAAAAATCAGCAAAGAAATCTTAGAGCTCAGTTATTCCTTAGATCACCTGATCGTCACACCAACACATGGGGACTAGACATTCTTCTCAGGGGCACGTGGAACCTTCTGTAAAATTGATAGGCACCAAGCAAACCTTAGCAGGAAAAATTGAAAAATTTCCCTCCATCCTGTCAGACTGTAGTCTGTAAGAAATTTGACTTCCCTATTCATTTTTGTTTGTTTGATTGTTCTTGTTACCATTCTGAAGTGTTCAATTTAGTAACTACAACAAAAATTCAATGGTATTTTAAACAAGGAAACCTGATAATGGTTCTCAACACCTTGGTAATGTTCTCTTTTCAATTCTATCTCCTTCTAAGGCTGGTCCTCCCAAGGGATGGCTCTTCTCTGTCTGTGATTCTACCTCCATTTCCATTTCGGATTCCTTATCAGATATTCACCACTTTCATTACTCTGCAGTATATGTTACAAGTATTTTCTAATTAGGGAACATGGATGGAATTTTATTATAAAATTATAACAGATTATGGGAGGTTCATAAAACGCTCCCATTAGAGTCTGAAAGACAATTGGAAAAAGTTCAGCATTCATTCTTTTAGTTATTTATTTAACTGTTGTGTGTTGTATCTACTTGTGAATGTGAGAATGAGCATGTTGGGGTCAGAGGACAGCTTGTAGAGTGTGTTCTCTTCTCCCAGCATGCAATTTAGGTCCTGTGGGTCAAAGTTAGGCCATCAGCATTCTGGGCAAGAGCCCTTGCCAGTCCATCATCTCTCTGAAAATGTTGTGGGCATGTATGACGTGTGTGTGTGTGTGTGTGTGTGTGTGTGAATACTTGGGAATGTGGTTGCTTGTGTGCTGAAGCACATGTGTGGAAGCCAAGGGACAATCTTGAACATCACTGTTTGCCTCCACCTTGTTCGTTCAAGACAGGGTCTCTTTGTTATTTACTATTGCGTACAGGCTAGCTGACCTGAGTTTTTGAGGATCAGTCTTTCTTGCCTCCAATCCTGCCATAGGAGCACTAGGATTCAAGGTGCCCACTACTACACCCAGATTTACATGAGTTCTGAGGATTTAAGCATGAGTCCTCATGCCTGCCCAAAAAGGACTTTACCCATTGAGCTGTCTCTCCAGATGTTATATTCATTCTTGATGTAAAAGTTTGATAAATTGAAAAAAATGAGAAACAATCATCTATATGAGTAATATGATTAAAAGTAGATACTTGATATTATGTTTAACACTGGCAACTTACCAGAGTTAAGCATGGACCATGTACATTCCAATGACTTCTGATAGAAAACTTCATTCTGCAAGTGCAGGGTAATGTAACTTGATAGAAAAATAAGTACAAATTGACTATTGGAGTAAAAGAACCATTATTTTCATAAACTATAGTGAATACTTTGGAAGAACCATAGGAATCAACAGAAATTTCGAGAATTTGGTATGGTAGTTATGGATAATAATAAAAATATGCAGCCTCTCTGCAAATAGACAATACTATCACAGCCTGTTGGAAAATATAACAAAAATATAAAATTTGAACCCAAGATTTAATCAGAAATATGATAAACTTTTCTAAAGAAACTATTTTCTGGAGGGCATAAGAAAATACACTTTTTGTAACAAAGAGTATATTTGGACAGTGATTGTGGTGGTTTGAATGACTCACACCCCATAGACTCACATATTTGAACACTTGGTTTCCAATTGAAGGTGCTGTTCTGAATGTTGTGGAGCCTTTTGGATACAGAGCCTTGATGGAGAGAGTATGACACTGAGAATGGACTGTAAGAATTTATAGCCTTGGCAGTTCTGCTCAGGTGGGGGCTAGTCAGCCACAGGCCAGCCAGGGTCCTCAAGGACCTGGCTGCCAGGAAGACATCTGGCAGGTATGTCCCTTTATGATGAGCAAATATGTGGTGGAGAAATGAGAGAGAAAGAGAAGCAGGGTAATTCATGTCTCTGGAAAGAGGCAGAAAGGAAAAGATGAAGGCAGTAAGGAATAGGCTGATGTGGGAAGTCTGCTTGTCACCTGGGACCATGGTGATATCTCAACTGGGCTGCTGCCAAGAGCCATGTCTGGGTCCCTGGTCCACCCTGGTCCAACATAGCCAGGTTCTGTGTGGTTCTGTAACCCAGGCTGCCACCAGAGGCCACAAAGATGCCCAGTGTCTGAGCTGTCATCTGTGGTTGTTTAGGTGTCCAGGGGCCATTGCCAGAGCCACATCGATCTGGTTGGCCTGTACTGGCACACAGGGACATAGTGTTGTCTGAACTGCTACCAGGGACTATGTCTGGGTCCATGGCCCTACAGCAGACAGGCCCGTGATAATGTCCATGACCCATGTTGCCACCAAAGGCCACACAGAAGCCTGAGATCTGAGTTGCAACCTGTGGCCTTGTTGGTATCTGAGGGCCATGCCACCACTAGAGCCATACTGGTCTGGGTGACCTGTGCTGCCACCTGGGACCATGATGTTGTCCAGGCCCAGGTTGCTGCCCAGGGCCATATCTGCATCAGTAGCTCTACAGCAGCCAGGGTCTCAGTCAATGTCTGTGGCTCTTGTTGCAACCATAGGCCATGTGGTTCCCTGGTGTCTGATCAGCCACCTGGGACCAGGTTGGTGCCCAAGGGCCATGCTGCAGCCAGGGCCATACAGAGCTGAGTGGCATATATTACTACCCAGCACCATGGTGATGTCCAGGCCACAGCTACAGCTGGTGGCCATGTCTGGATCCATGGCCCTACTGTAGCCAAGGTCTGTGTTTATGTCTTCGGCTCCTATTGTCATTGAGGGCCATGCTGATTCCAGGGATCTGGGCTTATGCTGGTGTCCATTGGGGCCATGCTAATGCTGGGGCTATGACAATCAGGGTGTCCTTCTCCCACAACCTGGGGCCATGGTGATATCCAAGCCCAGGCTGCAGCCAAGGACTGTGTATGGGTCTGTGGTCCTACCACAGCTGGAGTCTGTATTTAAGTACATGACCCATGTTGCCACCAAAGACTATATAGAAACCTGGTGTCTGTGCTGAAACCTGGCCTCTTGTTGGCCAAGGGGCCATGCTGCTGCCAGAGCCATTTTGATCTGAGTGGCTAATGCTTCCACCTGGAGCCAGGATGTCATCTGGGTGGAGCTGCTCCCGAGGGCCATGTCTGGGTCTGTGGCCATATAGTGGCCAGGATCTGGGTTAATATATGTGGTTCCTATTGCCACTGAGGGCCATATGGATGCCCAGGGTCAGGTCAGCCACCTGAGCCCATGTTGGTGCCCAAGGACCATGATGCAGCTGGGGCCATGCAGATCTGAGTGGCCTGCATTGCTACCCAGTGCCATGGTGACATCTGGGTCAGAGCTGTAGCTGAGAGCCATGTCTGGGTCCATGGTCCTACTGCAGCCAGGATCTTTGTTAGTGTCTGAGGCTCCTGTTACCATTAAAGGCCATGAGGACATTCAAGCTCTGGGGCTATGTTGATGTCCAAGGCCTACACTGGCACTGGGGCCATGCCGTTTTGAGTGGCCTGCACTGATACCTGGGCAATGGTGACATCCAGACCCAGCTTCTGCAGTTGGGGTCTGTGCTCAAGTCCAAGTCCAGTATTGCTACTAAAGGTTGTACAGACCTGGAGTTGGGGATGCAACCTGAGGCCTGGGGTTGGGGATGCAACCTGAAGCCTTGATGGTGTCCAGGGACCATGCCACTGCCACAGCCGTACTGATCTGAGAGGCCAGTGCTTCCATCTGGAGTCAAGATATCATCCAGGCCCAAGCTGCTGCCAAGGGCCATATCTGGATCTGTGGTCCAGTTGTGGTCCTGTGTCACCTCAAGAGGTCATAGGAACCATGAATGATGAAATCAGAGGGCCATGCTGAGCCAGCCCTGCCCTCACTGGCCAAGGGAAAGCTGGCTCTGCCTCTTACTGCAGCAAGAGAGCTGGCCCCAACCCTCATGAGAAAGCTGGGCCCTGTACTCAGAGAGAAAGCTCCACCCCTCACACAGGCAAGGGAGAGCCGATGTTGATGGCGTGGGCTAATGGCATGGGAGCTGGCTATGTCCCCTCACCTGAGGTGGGTGGCCAGCTCAGCTACTACCCAGGCCCACAGCTGAGCCTTGGGTTGGCCCACCCTAACATCTATCCCATCTAGGACCTGCTGGAGCTCCTGAAGGGACTGGTCCTCTGGGAACAATACCCACATGATCTCTATGATTTAGGGTGGTTGTGGAATATCCCAGAGGAGTTCTGATGAGGATCCAGTGATAATGGTGTACCAGAAATCAGTGCCCTGGAACCAGACCAGTGACTCATTGTGGTGAACATTTGCTAGTGAAGCTGATTGGACAAAAGGGTATACTATGTGACACACAAGGCCCCAGTGCCACCAGGATGAACGAAGTGTTCGAGAGACAGGAAAGAAGGGGAAGCAAAGAGGGATTTGTGTGTTTGTTTTGTTCTTGTTTTTGTTTTTGTTTGCTTGCTTTGTTTTGTTTTGTTTTGATTTTTTAAAATTTTCTTTTGGAGGCTGCTGTAGGGGTGAGGGGAGAATATGAGGGAGACTGGGAGGTAAGTGGAGTTAGAGTACATGATGTGAAATTCCCAAAGAATCAAAAGAGAAAGTATGTTTAAAAAAAAAAAAAAAGAAGTTATAGCCTATCCCACTCCCAGTTCACTCTGCTTCCTGAGTGTGGTCGAAGATGTGACCGTTCCATTTTCCTGCTTCAGCCACCTGCTGCCCTGTCTCCCCTGCTTTTATGGAATTTCCTTCTGGAACTGTAAGCCAAAATAAACCTCTTTGTCCATTGGTCACTTTTGGGTATGATGTGTTATCACAGCAACATAGAAGTAACTCATACAGTGAAGAACGCAATCATTCCAAAGGTTAATGGACACGTCTTCCTTTCTGTGTGTTATGGCTGGAACTTCAAATGATCCCTGCAGCTTCATGTGCTTTAATATCTGGTCCCTATCTGGTGTCACTGTCTGGGGATGCTGTGGAGCGAGACTCACAGAAGTGGGTTACAAAGAGCAGCGTTATAGCCCAGACCTGTGTCTTCTCCCATTTCAGTGTTCTGATTTCTGATCACCAAGATGTGAGGAGTCCTCACCACATATTCCCACCACTATGCTAACTCCATGATGCTTTGTCTGCTATGATGGGCAAAATAAGGAGTCAAAATAAATTCTTCATTAAATTATTTCTATTACATATGTTGTCATAGCACAGCAACTACTATATTGTTCCATTAAGAAAGAGCTTCCAAGTGTGAGCATAACAAACAGCTATCTCTTCCCCCCATTTCCCTCATTGCTTTTTTTTTTTTTTTTTTGGTCTTTTTCTTGTTTCCTTGGCACCTCCAAATGAGACTGGGACAGATCATCAGAAAAGATGCAAAGTCCTGAGTTAACAATGATTTCTATGGCTTTATCAGAAGACAAATGTGGGAGCTGACCACACTGTTAAACATTCAGTTAAGGGTTTTTGCGAGCTTTATCATAACATAAATGTGGCCTCTGGCCATCACAGCCATGTCTAAACCAGTTTGCAAACTGTAATGAAATAGATCTTTCAAGATGTTTACCTGTTTTCTGTTGCCATTGACTTTGACAAGACATTTAATCTCAGAAGTCATATTAAGACAAAACACTCTAAGTGTATTTCAAGTACATGATGGGTAAACTGGCTAATGGAATCTAGCTTATTTCCCTGTACACATATTTCAGTTCCTGTGGAGCAATAGTAACTACAATAATAATGTGGTCCATTATTATTCAACTTTCACAGAATCTCTCACTGAAATGAAGGCTTCAAGCTCCTCTCCTGTTATGAAAGTTTTGCTGCATGTCAGATGCAAAGTTTCTTAAGAGACAAGGGACAAATTGTCACCACTAAAATGATCATAGAAGAAAAGTTATTGAGAATCAATGAATGCCTTTTCATTCCATGAGTTACAAGTATATGATTACCTATGTCTTGAAGGCATCTTACAGATGTGCAGTCATAATTCTGTATGCTAGTATCTGAGTGAGGAGTAAGTATTGATATATCTCTTTTTCCTTGGTCATTGTAAATATGGGCTTGAGAAGGTGTCTGTAGCAAGAGATTTGAGCTCTCTGGGAAATTAACAGTCTCCTATCATTATATGAGCCCAGAACCCACCTTCACATTCTACAGCAATGTGTCTCAAAAGAACTATTGTGGTGGTGACCACAATCCAAAGTTCAGATTTGATATGTCTAAAAATAAAATTTGAAAATCAGTATGGGAATTTCTCAGAAAAATATATCTCTGTATGGTGGTGCATGCCTGAACCCCAGCATTTGAGAGGCAAAGACAGTTTGAGGCCAGACTAAGATACATATATACCTAGGCCAGGGATACATAGTGAGATACTTTTTCAAACCAACAAAATGTGGCTGCAGAACCACTATATGATGCAGCTATCCCACTCCCAGGTGTGTACCTGAAGGACTCTAAGTCAGCATCCACAGAGGTGCTTGCATATACATGTCTACTGCAGCACTGTTTACAAAAACCAAGATATGGAATCATCACAGATATCCACCAACATATGAATTAGTAAAGAAGATATGAAAAGATAATTGTAGTGTTTACCCCTCATCAGGGAAACTTCTCTTTGCAATAGACAGAAACCATTGCAGAAAACTACACCAATCAAACTGCAGAGTTGTGGAGCCATTTCCCAACTATGCATCTACAACACAGCTCCCACACCTATGGCACAGTGATCATTGCATAAGGGATCAGGCAGTTAAGAGGAACAGTGAGGTTTTTGTGAGATTGGGTTTACTAGAAATGTCCAAAGATAAATTTTAACTGGCACACCTGCCCAGACATGACCTGAACAAGAATGGCACAAAAAACACACCAACCTGGAAAGCAGAAAGCTCACGAGGCCTTAACTCTAAATGAGGTATTACAGACAGCTAAGGAACACTAAGAGCAGCAGCATAATCTAGTCCAGGGAAGAGCACACCAATTGGTCATCCAATACCAAATGGTAAGCCCTGGAAACATGTCTCAGGGGTGAGACAGACGAATAAGAAATGGTAACAGAAAGGTAAATACAACCAAAGTAAATTACACACACACACACACACACACACACACACACACACACACACACACACACAGATATATATATATATCATTATCTTCCTAGTGGTTCCTCATAGATCTCTCATTGCCCCAAGATATAGGCCTGTGAAGTTCTGACCTCTATAATGTAGGGCTTCTGCGGTTGAAAATGGGGAGCAAAAACAAGGACTCTCTTAGATGTCTGTGCTTCGCCACTTTATTTTTTTCAACTTGAGACAATCTAGAGGAATCTGAGATGGGAGCATTTTAGTTGAGAAACTGTGTCCCTCAGATGGCTTGTAGGCAACTCTGTGGGGCATTTTCTTGATTGATGTGGGAGGGTCCAGCCCACTGTGGGTGGCGATGCCTGAGTAGGTATTCCTATGTTGTACAAGAAAGCAGATGGGTCAGGGATTTAGCTCAGTGGTAGAGCGCTTGCCTAGCAAGTGCCAGGCCCTGGGTTCAATCCTCAGCTCAAAAGAAGAAGAAGAAGAAGAAGAAGAAGAAGAAGAAGAAGAAGAAGAAGAAGAAGAAGAAGAAGAAGAAGAAGAAGAAGAAAGCAGCAAACTGAACAAGTCATGGAGAGTAAGTCAGCAAGAAATGTTTCTCAGTGCCCCCTGCTTCAGTTCCTGACTTTGGATTTCTGATTTGAGTCCCCCCCCCCCCCGACTTCCTTTCATGATAGACTAGGCAGCTGTAAGGTAAAGTAAACCCTTTCCTCCTCAAGTTGCTTTTGGTCCTGGTGTTCATCAAAGTAACAAAGAAGAACAAGAAGTGGTCCTGGAAGTGAGGTATTGCAGTGACAGAGCTGACCATGTTCTTCTGGGGGAGGGTTTTGGATAGACTTCGAAACTTTGGGCTGGAAAGGCCACTGAGTGTTTGAACTTAATGAGCTGTTGGGCTGTTCTGTGGGAACTTGAGGGATGAACTTGTTGAGAGCAATGCAGACAGTTGAGGCATGGCTTGTGAACTTTCAGAGGGAGGCAAATACTCTATCAGGGCTGTGCATGTGACAGTATGGATGAAGAACCCATAGCTTCTGGGCAGCTGGGGATGAAGAATCAGATGCGACACTACAGTGAAACATTTGCTTTACTGGGACAACTGGTGCTAGTTAGACAAGGCTGGGTCACCCGTGGTTAAGAAGAGACCAGCATCATTGAAGTGAAATTCTATGTGAAGTATTTCCTCAGCTGAGGTCTGCACACAGAATATGTGCTCCTGAAGGCACCAAGGCAGTATCTTGTGCTGGCAGCTGAACTTAGTGATGTGTAAGTATCCCACATGGAATTGGTTTTGAAGGTTTGAAGAGACCATGGAAAGAAGCTGAGGCTTGGTATCATGAGAGGCCAGGAGACATTGCTGGTGAAGGTACAACTTCAGCTGCAATGGAAACCCCAGGATCGAAGGGGCCATGGAGAGTGACTGAGGCTTGGCCCCATGTATCAGGGTTAGAGATACAAGAAGCCCATTGGTAAAGGAGTAGTGCGTGGAGACCTGTCTTAGTTAGGGTTACTATGGCTGTGATGGAACACCATGACCAAAGCAAACTGGGGAGGAGAGGGTTTATTTGGCTTACTTCTACATCATTGTTTGTCATTGGAATGAGTGAGGACATGACTCAAGCAGGGCAGGAATGTGGAGTCAAGAGCTGATACAGAGGCCATGGAGGAATGCTGCTTGTTGGCTTGCTCTTTATGGATTGCTCTGCCTACTTTCTTATAAAACCCAGGCCCGTCAGCCAGGGATGGCACTACCCACAACATGCTGGACCCTTCCCTATCAATAACTAATTAAATAAAAACACCCTACCTTGTCTACAGCCCAATCTTATGGAGGCATTTTCTCAATTGAGGTTCCTTCCTCTCTGATGACTTAAGCTTATATCAAGTTAACATATCCAGCACAATTGACCACTTGTCATCTTGATATACAAACACATCGCTGTTAGGACACAACCTATTTTTTCTCACTTATCCTCAAGAGATCATATTAAAAACATAATTATCTTCAACAGTCCCACAGTCTTTACAAATTGTAAAAACTCAAACACATTAAAAGGTCAGTCCCTTTAAAAATCTAAAGTATTATTTTTTTAAAGTCCAAAATCTTTCAACTGTGGGCTCCTACAAAAAGAAAAGTTAAGTTAAATTCTTTCTTACTTTAAGAGGGAAGAACTAGGGCACAGTCACAATCAGATCAAAGCAAACTCAAATTTCCAACAGTATAAATAATGCAATGTCCAATATCAACAAGTCTGGAACACAGCTTCTGTGTGCTAACTCTCAGGAGCATTTCCCAGAAGATTTAGCCTAAATGATACTGGTCTCTTCATAATCACCTTTAATTTTTCAGCTCCAGCTAAACAACATCAATTGCCTTAGTAAAATAAAGGTTTTACTTTAAAGGTTCTTGTCTCTTGTTAATCACAACTAATTCTTCAGCTCCAGCAGGCTAGAATAACAGATTCTTCATACAAATGGCCTGGTAGAGTTTTTGCTTCCCTCTGAAACTTCCCAAGCCTGGCCTCCATTGTCTGCTCTCAACATTTTTATCTTCAACAAAACAGTCCACGAGCCCTCAACACTCAATGGCTCTTCTCTTTCAGAGTTCCAAAGCCCTTCCACAATCCTCCCCAAAACAAGCTCAAGTCTGTCACTGCAACACCCCACTCCTGCCTGGTACCAACTTGTCTTAGTATTACTACTGCAATGATGAAATATCATAACCAAAAGTGAACTGGGAAGGATAAGTTTTATCTGGCTTATGCTTCCACATCACTGTTTATCACTGAAGCAAGTCAGGGTAGAAATTCAAGCAAGGCAGGAACCTGGAAGCAGGAGCTGATGCAGAAGCCATGAAAGAATGCTGCTTACTGGCTTGCTTGGCTTACTTTCTTATTAAACCCAGGACCACCAGCCCAGGGATGGCACCACCCACAATGGGCTGCCCTCCATATCAATTACTAACTAAGAAAATGCCCCGCAGGCTTGCCTACAGCCCAGTCTTATGGAGACATTTTCCCAATTGAACCTCCTTCCTCTCAGATGACTTAGCTTGTGTCAAGTTAACACAAAAACTATTCAGCACAAGAGCCTAGCACATTGGAGATCCAGAGACTGTGAAATTATCACCTAGAACAAGGGAAGCTGTTGAGTGGAGCAGGTGTGAATCCATGGGCTGTACTATGTGTGCTCTTAATGGCAGACCCAGAAAGATGGAATGCACTAGTCACTGGGGGCTCTAAGATGGTGAGTGAATCCCAGATGCAGGGTGATGAGCTACAGACCTTAACTTACATTCTTAGAGTTTGTTTTCTTCTTTGATTTGGCTGTGCTTGTACCCTGATTTTTCCTTCTTAGAACAAGAAGTATAAAGCTTTTAAAACAATTTACAGAAGCCCACAATTAAGAGATTTTTGGATTTTTCACAGGAACTTGGGATATCCATAGTCCTTTAAGATTACAGTTAGCCCCTTGTATTATCATAGATTCTGTATCCATGTATTCAACCTACCTTACATTTAAAAATATCTGAAATACAATTATATTGTTATTCCCTAAACACACAGTTATGACAACAATTTGTGTAGCAATGGCATTGTGTTAGAAATTACATAGTCTAGAGGTGATTTAAAGTAATAAATTATATGCAAACACTAAGCACTTTTATATAAGGGGCTTGATAATCCATAGATTTGGGTATCTCCAAGGGATCTGGAATTAATTTCCCAATGATCAATAAGAATGACTCTATATTGGTGCACCTGGGTAATTCAGAATGCATTCCTGAAGCTAAAAGTTGACTGATTATTATTTTTTTCTCTAATATCCACACAATATATTCTCAGTCTCCAGAAATAAAGTGAATATCTTGGGGAGGGATTCTTCTTCCTACCACAGAATAGTTACAAATTTAGAGCTAGTAAGTAGATTTTTTTTTCTGGATTTGAATGCTGATCTCTTTGATTGAAAAACCCTAGTGTAAAATGCCAGCAGTAATAGTCTACTAACAACATCACTTTCTAAGTGGCATGCACTATCTTGAATAATGGAAGTCCAGGCAGTCTATACATAAGAATAAGAGTTAACCCTGCCCCAGAAGGGTTCACAAGTTTGTTGAGAGGCTCGCAAATGTCAGTAAATAACTATGATGATAAGAGTGAAAGCAGTTTATGCAAAATGCCATGGGCACAGAGGAGGAGTGATTAATTCTACATGAGTGGAAGGCAGTGAGAGATGAGGTCGGAGAGTATATTTGAAGTAGATCTGAAGGATAATTAATTCACTAGTCAGGGGAGGAAGAGAATGCTTAATGCATAGAGAATGGTGTGAGAAAGGATGAACTACGGAAGTGGCTGTGTGTTTGTGGGAAAAATAATTCGTTTTTACCAAGCTGACCACCTAAGGTGAGAAGATGGGAGCTACAGCCTGAGTGCTGATGGTGAAGTGCATCATTCTAGAAACGTCACAGAAGATGAATTATTTGATAGATTTGGAGTAAGGCAGTGGAAATGATGTCCACATTCAGGTGACAGATGGTGAGAGGCCAAGAATGACCAAGGACCAAAAGCAGTTTAGCAAAAGCATGTCTAAGAACTTTTGATGTGCTCTCAATGGATATTGGCAGGTGTGCAATGATCAAGAGGTAAGTAAGGGCCAGTAAAGAAAGCAAAGTCAAGAGTCCACAGAAGATTTCTAAGTTAGGGCTTGGTGGCACCGTAATGAGAAGTGGAATGTTAAACTAACACATTCCATCTGTTATGGTTGAATTTAATGCCAACTCACTACAGATGAGAATCTACATGAGTAGGCAGTCTCAACAGAGACACTATCCTGATTGTCTCAAGTGACTGGGAAGACCCACCCTGAGTCTGAGTTTCTCCTTCTGGTAGCAGCCCAGATAAAAGGATACGGGAGAAAGAAGACAGGACAAACCCTCTTGGCTCATTTAGACTCCCTCTTGTTGTTGCTGAGTTGGTTTAGCTGTTGCTGCTGTTTCCTTTGATGACAGAATCAGTGCTTCCAGCCCAGAGTAAGGACCATCAGCTTTCCAGGGACCTTCCAGGTTTTCAGTGCCAGAGCAGGACTGCTGAGGCACCTTGCCTTGTGGACGGAGCAACTACTGGGTTTCCAATCTTGCAGGTATGATTAAGCTGTTACTGCTGTTTTAACATAGACAAACATAATAAATTCATATATAGAATATCTGCCCTATTCTATATGCACACACACAGAGACATACATTCATCCATTGGTTCTGTTCCTCTAGAAAACATTGACTAATAAATACACCATTGTTTACTGCCAAGGGTATTTGTAAACTTCACATCTGGTTTTTTAGGGAATGAAGCTCCTTGCTGGATGGAATCTGAATCTCTTTAAAAAAAAATCATGTAAAGGAAATTGTTTCTATTAATGCTTGTGACTGCAGATGCTGTGGTGTGTGTGTGTGTGTGTGTGTGTGTGTGTGTGTGTGTGTGTGTGTGTGTATGTTGGGGATTTTGTTAGAGCAATTCATGTCACTGCAGAATTGGGCTCTTTCCCTCCATCAGGATTCTGGATCACTTTCAAAACACATCCTCCCCTACACCCCTTGTCCCACTTGGAATCTCCCCAGCTCTCTGAGATGAAGAAGGAACTGATATTCTAATGGCTACTTTAGTAATGGCAGAATCTGTTAGGAAAATCTACACTCTGAGTGTGTATTTATGTCTATATTGGAGTTCATAAATTTATGTTTCTGCTGATCTTTGAATGTGTTTATATAAGAGTTGGTAAACTTAGCAAAGAAAAATGAATAATGCACAGCTAAATTGAAATTTGATGTGATAATCATCCAATAATGCTGTATGTGTTCATGTGAGGTGTATATACATGCATGCATGTGTGTTCCTGTGTGTGTATATGGGTATATGCCTGTGGAGAGCAGAGCTTGACACCAGGTGTGTCTTCCTGAACTGCTTCTCTACCTTATGCTTTTTGGATGCAGTCTCTTTCTGAACCTGGAGCTCACTGATTAGCCAGACTGGCTGCCTGATGAATCCTGGGACCCTTTTGTCTACACCACCAAAGTGCTGGAATTATAGGCATGTACTTCCATGCCTGGCTTTTTATATCAGTGCCAGAGATTTGAACTCAGGTCCTCACCCTTGTGCAGCCATCACTTTACTGACTGAGGCATCTCCCTATCTCCAACAATCCTTTTAATATAAATATGTGTCACATGTTTGTGCAGGCTATATTCAGGACTGCTTTAGATTTCAAACAATTACTCATTGATCACATGGAGTTTTAATATGTAACGGTATGTTTGTTTGTTTGTGTGTGTGTGTGTGTGTGTGTGTGTGTGTGTGTGTGTGTTGTGTGTATGGGTTATGTATGTTCTGTAATTCCTTATGTGCTCTTCTGTCTTTTTTTGTACATCCAAGCATGTGTTTCATGCATATATTTATGTGTTTTATGTATGTGTGTTTATGTGCTTATATAGATCTGGGTTACAAGGCTCCTAATAAACAGTTTGCTTTACTACCTAGGGCTTAGGAAAAATAAACCTTTCATCTTATAAGACAAACAAGCAGTAGCATTTCCCTACTATTAATTAATTCTGACTTTGAACGATTCACTGCAGAGTGAGAAGGCTGGACTAGGTTCATTTAAATATTTATTGGCTATCCTAAGAGCAGAAAGCACAAAGACACATAATTCACAGTGTCTCACAGTCCATGGAAAGGACATCTACACAACTGAGGAGTTTGGGATGCCGGTAAACGCTGCACTCCACATGCATGCTGGGACCCCAACTACAGTGGCAGTACCCGCTAGTTCTTTGTGTCTGTGAAGCCAGCCCCGCACTGAAGGCAGAAACATATTTCAATATGATGCTTTTATAGCTTAAAATCTTTAAATTATGATTATCGATGAAAGCACACGTGCAGGTCTGCTAAACACAAGCGATCACCCTGGCTTCGGCTGTAGGAAGTATTGCTCCATCCGTCAGTTTTGTTTGCCTTTAATACTAGTGGTGCTCATGAAAGCCAAGAAGCGTCACTACCTTCTGCATCTGAAGCATTTCTCATCATCCCATCTGTCAAGTGGGGCAGGTTACCTGCCTCTCTACAGGGACAGCTGCCCTTCCTGTGCAGTACTTCAGCTGCAGCCTGACGCATACGCCTCTCCCCACCCTTACCCTTGTGGGGCTCACCCACCACTTTCAAGCCCTGTCTTTTGAATTAAAATTAGCCAGCTGCGTGTGATCTTGGCCTTCCTGACTTGAAATCTGCCTCAAGCTCACTTTCACACCCCTACAAGAAGATGTCTTAATAGCATAATTGGGGAATTATGTAGGAGGTTCTGAATCCAATGGCACAACTTAGAAGGTAAGCCAAGCTGCTGCACAGCAAAATAGACACCAGGGGGGGCAGGCAGATACAGCTGATTTCTCTTTTCCTCGTGGTGTGAGCCCACATCATCCTGACTGAACCTTCAGTCCAGTGGGAAAGGAGCCCAGTTCCTTCAGAGTTTTTCCTCTCCTACCTTTCATCTATGGCTGTCAACTTGTGATCTAAAACAGATCTCAGCAACATGCCCCAATCCAGCCATCGGGAAGGAGACAGTGGAAGGGTAACACAGACCTGTTTCCTATCATGGGTGAGACCTGGAAGTGGAGGCATCATCACCATTCACAGCCACAGGAGAACACCATGCCTGGGCTCAAGGGGCAGAAATGTCTTCACTTGGCCATCGTAAGACTTTTGCTATTGTGGATTAAAAGAAGTGTGGACATCAAGCAATGTAAGCTCCACCAAAGCCATTTGCATGAAAATATTCAAGAGCTTGCAGAGCAGACAGCCTACAAATAAATCTGTATTGAAATGTATATGTATCGAACTGTACATGGATTGAAACATCACATGCTGTCCTATAAATGTCCCGTTATTATATAATTACAAATTTCAATAACTGTTATCTGTTTTTAACTGGAGGTGCAAGAACAACATTAACTGAGTGTTCACTGTGCTTCTGAGGACATGAGAAACATTTAATGACTGTTACTTTGTTCAGTACTGTCAGGCAAAGATCCTAAGAGGTGAAATAACCTGACAACTGGGAACCACAAGTACTGAAGGATGCATCTGTGCTAGGGCCTTTCCCACACACTATCTCCCCACCTAAAATCTGCTGGCTGGATGAGTCTCTTCTAGATGAACTCAACATCTCTACATGTCCCACCTAGGTTTCCTTATCCGAGGCCAGTCAGACAGCCAAGGCTGGAAAGGAACAGGGGTTTTCATGATGCTGATGTGGTACTGTATCTAGGTACCTGAGCAAATGAGACTTCCGGAGGCGCATAGACCTCCTTAGGAACTCCTGGATTTAGCATTTCAGGCCCAGATCTTGGATGATGGCTTCTCTGCCTTTCTTATCTCTCCTTTAGCTCTCTCTTTATGGTTGTGTAAATCCCCGATTACCATATAAAATACCCCATGTAGCTTAGGGTTTTTATTGCTGTGATAAAACACCATGACCAAAAGAAAGTTTGGGAACAAAGAGTTTATTTCATATTACAGTTATCACTGAGGGAAGTCAGGACAGGAACCTGGAGTGAGTAGCTGATGCAGAAGCTATAGAGAAGTGCTGCTTACTGGCTTGCTCCCACGGCTTGCTCGATCTTTCTTACAGTCAGTGAGCTAGTCTTTCCCACATCAATAATCGATAAAGAAAAAGCATGACAGGTTTGCCTACAGCCCAACCTGGTAGGGGCATTTTCTCAATTAAAGTACTATCTTCCCAGTTGATTCTGGTTTGTAACAAGTTGATGTAAAACTATCCAGTACAATTGATCCCTTGTCAACTTGACACACAAACACATCACTATTAAAGTGTAACCTCTCCTTTCTTGTTATCCCCAAGAAGACATTCCAACTTTTAAAAGTCCCCTAATCTTTACAGATTCAAATATTTTTAATGTTCATTCTTTTTAAAATGTCTAAAATATACAGTGTTTAAAATATCCATAGTCTCTCTAACCCCCGCCCCCCAATCTCTGTAAAACTTCAGTCTCGAAAATTCCAAAGTCTCTTAACTATGGGTTCCTGTAAAATAAAAAAAATAAAAAAAATGAGCTAAATGCTTTCTTACTTTAAGAAAGAAAAGGCAGGGTACGGTCACAATCAAATCAAAGCAAAATCAAACTCCAACAGACATCTGAGAACCACTCAAGATCCTCGAGGCACCGCAGGACTTGGCAAATCCACTTCTCTGACTCTGCCATTCACAGCACATGCAGGTTGTCTTCTTGGCTCAGGCCAGCCTCACTTCATGGCTACTGCCATCTTTAATGGTTGTCTCATAGTCCTGGCTTCTCCAAAATGCTGGAGTCTCTGCAGCTGGACTTCTTCATCAATAGCCTCTCCTGGGCTTTCTTCAGGGATTCCAGTCCTACCAGAAGGTGCTAAGCCTCAACTTTCCTCCATGACCCTTTCAGTCACGAGGCTTCTTCTGCAGCTGTAGCTGTGCCTTCAGCAATGGCCTCTTCCAACCTCTTTTTAGGGACCCTGCAGTGTCAAGCCTCACCTGCTCTCTATGACCCCTCCCTGCCTTCAAAACAAGCACTTAGATGACTCTCACTCATTACCAAGGTCAGCTGCTAACTTCAGATGCAGAGCTGATCCCCTCTGGAGCATAAATTTGGTATGCTGACTCTGAGGAAATACTCCCAGAATATTGCATCTCAATGACGCAAATTTCTTCTTACCCACTGCTAAGTTCTCAGTCTCAGAAAGCCATTAATTGTCCCAGCAAACACAAAGACTTTTCTTTAGTAGTTCTTAACTCAAAATATTATAGGAATGGCCTTTTTGTAAGTTTTTAAGAGACTCTCAACGTCACAAACAGGCCTCCATCATCTGAATTGCTCTTGGCATTCTCCTCTTCAGGTTCCCACAATAGCCCATTAATCTCTAATTAACTTTTCTTGCCCAAAGTTCCAAAGTCCTTCCACAATCCTTCCAAAACATGGTCAGGTCTGTCACAGCAATACCACCTTCTGGTATCAATTTGTGTCTTCGTTGGGGTTTTTATTGCTGTGATAAAATACCACAACTAATAGCAACTTGGGAGCGGCTTATTTCGTCTTACAACTCAGAGGTTACACTTCACTGAGGAGAGTCAAGGCGAGAACTTTATAGAGAGGGATAGAAGAATGCCTACTGGCTTTCTCCCCTTGGCTTTTTTAGCTTGCTTTCTTGTAACACCTAGGACCACCAGTCCAGGGGTGGTACTGACCATGGTGAGCCAGACACTCCCACATCAATCATCAATTAAAATGTACCACAGGCATCCCCACATGCCAATCTAGTGGAATCTATTTTCTCAGTTGAAGTTCCTTCTTAAAAAATTACTAAAGCCCATGTCCAGTTGACATAAAACTAGACAGCACAATATGCTGGGAGCTTCAAGACATGTGGTAAGAGCGTGAGATTATTTTTGTGGAAATCTTTTTCTGTACACAGTTCTCTTTTCTCACTCACCAAGCCTGCCTTGTAGTCTAGGTGAACATCAGCATATTTTACTTATCAAATATAAAATTAATTATCAACAAAACTATATTTAATAATAATTAAGATAATGAAAAGGTAGTGTGTCATTATTATCATTATTATTATTGTTAATAAAAGTGAAGCATTTTGTAGATGTTGCCATATTTAATCCCCGAATCTCTTTTAACTATAATCATTCCTATTATATATAAGTAAAAAAGCTGAGAAACAGAGCACTAATCAACTTGCAAATCCTCACACAGTTTTTGACAAAGTTGGGAAATGAACCCCATTTTTCTCATTTCAGAAGTCCAAATCCTTTCAACAGACTAGTGACAGGAGCCATAAGCCTAAGTGACCCTTGACACACATGCTGCCATATTTGGGCTTCTCTCCTCTTTCCCTAGATCTCAGCCTTGCTTAACTCTCCATAGCACCAGAACCTCTTCTCATAAATACCAGAACCTCTTCTTAGAAATCAGGTGACCATGCTGCAGTTTGGCAGTTAGGCAAGAATAGATAATCCGCATAGCAACATTCCCTGTTGGCTGAACAACCCATGATTAAAGTCCCCTCCCTGCTTGTACCCCCTCTTTTGCCCTTGCCTATATATGCCTTAAGAAGAAAATAAATTTTGGAGCTTGATCAGACGTCCTGTCTTGCTCTCATTCTTTGTGTCTCTTGTCCCTCTCATTCGCTAGCCCTCCCTTCAGGTCCTCATTCAAGACCCACTGGCTGGGGCAGACTAGGTTAATTCCAGCTACTTCTGTAGCAAATAGTTTACCAGAGTTATTACAAGTTCAAATGAGGGCCTAGAAGGCAGACAGTTCCCTGGTAGAGAGAGAAACAGACTCTAGGTAGGTTAGCATTTTCTCCACTGACACATCCAAGATGGCCAACTCTGTGCTTCTCTCTCACTAAAACAAAGACTTGGTGGGCTTTTCCCCTGAGGGAACTGTTTGATTGTTGTGCCCAGATCTCAGGGATGGAGTCCAGTATGTAACAGCAAAGATCCTTTATTACCTTCAAACTCTGGGGCTTGGTCTATTGGTAAAATTATTAAGGCCACTCCACATAGTTAAAAGGGAGGTTTATTTTGTGGGGTAACTTACAAATGAAGGGATAGGTTGTAGGGTCTGGCAAAGGTATGGTGCAGTCCGGTGGTGTTCTTTGGAGAACTCTGTTCGGTCTACCTCCTGCATCCAGCATCACAGAACCAAGAGAGACCGCACCTCTCGATCCTGGGTCTTCTGCTTCCTCCCTCAGCCCCGCCTTGTGGGCGTGACAATTACCAAAGCCTCAATGGGGGTTGGAACTTCCATGCCAATGCTGTGATGGTTACCCACTATCACAGTGGTAAGAGCAGAGATCCCCAAGCCTGGGTAGGGTGAGATTTTTTATCATAGCAGAGGTTGGGGTGAGGAGATTTCCAGGGTTCAGGACCCTGGTTGGCTGACATTTGTCTAGGAATATAGAGAATTGTGGAATGTCAGGTATTTCCCCTTAAATGTAGGCCCTGGCTGGGTGGGACCAGCTTATGCCTTTTCCTGGGTCTAAGTGTTGCCTGCCAGAAGCTGTGTCTGGGTCTATAAGCCTGTCATGGCAGCTGTGTGGTCAAGCTGTTTTGGGCCCCCAGGATGAGACTTTCAAATCTTCCACATGGAGGACTTCTGTGGTAGGAACTGAGAGACGGACTCCCTGGTTGGCAAGCAGATAGGGAGAGGGGGCATGACTAGGTAATAAAGGTGATGAATCTCCAAGAAGAAGGCTCTCTTCTTCCTCACCCTTCTGACTTGAGACTAAAGCTTGACAGAGGCTTTGTAGTCAGTCTTTTTTCTCACACCAGCTGACCCCCTGCTGATGGACTGGCTTGATAAGGTCTGCTGGGGACATGCCACGCAATAGTTTTGGGTCAGTCAACCACCTTGGTTAGCCCTGAATTAGAAGAGGAAATCTCACCAGAGTCTTTAAAAGCCCAGCTCCGGGGAAGAGATTGGATATTTTGGCTTCTAGAGTTACGACCCCCGTCTGCTTTACAGAGAGTCATTTTCTCTGTGTCTGTTACATATGTGTGTTTCCCTACCCCCCAGTAAATGCCTTTCTTAACTACTAATTTAGTCTGCTGTGTATGAGATTTCTCCACTACTACCTGTTGTACTTCAGATTTTTCCTGCCTTTTAACTCTTTAATTGGCAGAGAAAAACTAACCCAATCATGACCTCCTAGACTGTATCATTTCTAGTCTATATAAAGGATTGTATCAGAATCCGTGTGTGTGTGTGTGTGTGTGTGTGTGTGTGTGTGTGTGTGTGTGTGTGTTATCCAATCCCCTGTGACTGTCCAAACCACCAGCTCTAGGGGGATTGTTTAAACCACAAGTTCTAGAGGAAAAGGAATTCATTTCATCACCAAGAATAAAAAAAGTTTTGGCTGTGCCAGACAAACTTGAACTTTGAGGGCCATATCTCTGACCCACTTTGGAAGTCCGTCTCATTGTGCTTTGCGCTCTCTCTCTCTCTCTCTCTCTCTCTCTCTCTCTCTCTCTCTCTCTCTCTCATTATGTGTATGTGTGTTTATTTGTTTTTGTTTTCAGTAAAACTTAGTTGAGTGCTGAGACCTTGCTTTTCCTGATTTCTTAGTCTTTAAATCTGCAGAGAAAAAGAACCCACTCCTGCAATCTGAGTGACCTCACCAAAGCCACCAGAAAGACTTGGCAAGGAAGTCACAGACATCCAAATACATGGATACTGTATTCAAACACAGTGATCTCCTTTTAGTGAGACAAAGCCCATAAGTGCAATCAGAATATAAAGAATGGAGAAAGATTTCTTACCTATAGATAAGGAGAGCACAGGAGTTATTTCCAAAGCAGTGCCTTCCTGGGACAAAAGAAGTATGGAGATTTTAATTCAAAGGCCAGGCATATTCATATTAGAAAGCACATTGGGAACTCAGTATGCATTCCTAAGCACGCTCACTTTAAGATACAATATATATTACTGAATATTCTCACTTTAGGGTCAAAGTTCAAGAAGAGAGGATAGTGAATACTCAGTGTTGAAGGGAATGAAACATGCTTATCTCAAGGTCCTAGAGCAGATGTTCAAAAGAAAAATAACTGCAGGCAGGAACACTTTCAGTCACATGACTTAGGAGAGAAAGGAGAAGGATAAGAAGAAGGATAAGGAGGAGGAGGAGGAGGAGGAGGAGGAGGAGGAGGAGGAGGAGAATTTAGATTATTTAGTGCAAACCAAAAGAAAGGCCATTTTGAAGATATGTTAATGTGGGAGTTTGCCCTTGAATGCATCTACCTTACTTGGCTGCTGACAATACATTCCTAATAATTTCATCTTATGGATATACTTGGTAAGGAACCTGGTCTTTGGCTAATTACTAGAAACATACTTTAAAGAACAAAGAGCAGTAACTTTGAACCTGGGACAATATATCCTCTAGGAGATATGTGGCAATGTCTGAATGCATTGGTTCAACTAGGGGAAAGAGGTTGATAATTAGTATACATTAGGGAGAGGCCAGCAATGCCTCCACATCCTCCAGTGGCCAGGATACCACCAAAGATCAATAGTGTCCCTTTTGAAAAATCCCCCCAAACAATGTAGACTATCACCATTGCTCTTGGTTGCCCACCAGAACTAACTGGCAAATTCTTACTGCTGAAGTGTTAATCCTGCAATTTGTAAGAGAAAAACCAGTTTTACAATTTTAAGCCAAATTTGAAATAAGCTTTAATTAGATACTGATCAGGATGGACTTTGGTCAGGACCACTCCCTGGAATTCCCAGCGAACTGCCCTGAGACATGTGTTGTGGGGGCTTTTAAGGACAAAACCATATGGCCACTGTATTTTCCCATGTAGCTTTATTATTTTCCAAGAACTACAATCCCTAGCATTCTAAGAAGTTACCTGGTCCTGGGCAGGTGGGGCTTACAGGTGAACTTTGGGCCTTATTGATGATATCACAGATTTTGATTGCAGGACACAGACTTGGGGACTTAGAACTAGAAAAGTGGTTGAACATTGTAAGTGGGGCTTAATGGGCAGTCCTAGAAGCAGCTTTGAGGACAGTAATGTAGAGAGCACTATGAACTATAGCAGCCCAGCTCAAGTGGTTTTGGAGGGGAAGAATACTAGAGAACATTCTTGTGATATTTTGGCAAAGAATGTGGCTGCTTTCTGCTCTTGTTGAAAAAAAAAATCGAATTGAGGCTAAATCAAAAATTTTTGGACTAATGTTGTCAGCAGAGGAGATTTCAAGATAGCCTAATTGTAAGGGGTTTGTCCTTAATTACATCATCGTCCTGGGACGTGGGCCAGCCTAAAAAGCAGGCGGACCCTCTGTGTCTCCCCCCTTTTTCTCTTTCTGCTCTCTCTCCTCTGCGTAGTCCCTCTCTCTCTCTCTGTCTCTGTCTCTCTCTCTCTCCCTCTCTCTCTCTCTCCTCTATCTCTCCTCTCTCCCTCTCTCCCTCTCTCCCTCTCTCTCTCTCTCCCTCTCTCTCTCAATAAAGCTCTAAAAAGGTAACTATGGCTCGTGACTTTTCTCCAGCACCCTCCTCCTCCGGCATGGCCGCTGAGGAGGTGGCCAGCCACAAGCAGCACAGATTTAAAACCATCACTAATGATGACTCTGTTATGTGGCTATTAGTGATCACTGTTATGCAGATCTATGATGAAAAGGAGCAAGCTGGGCAAAGAGAAACACAAAATACACAGTTTAAGGAGAAAAAGAGAACCAAGAAATGTATTGTTGGAGTCAAATCCTTTGCTCAAGGAGATAAAATGTTTAAAGAAAGGCCTGATTCAAAATGGAATAAAGGGAGTGGAGCCCTCAGGGCAAGACCCTAACCCAGCTAATTCAACACAGGAAATCATCTGCAAGTTGAAACCATTGTCAAGAGGGGACCAGTGCACCAGGCTTTTTCTTCTGAGCCACCAACCAGCTCCCAAATCATGAGATGGAGACTTCTTATTAGTTATGAATGCTCAGCCTTGCTTAGGCTCATTTCTGGCTAGCTCTTTTAACTTAAATTAACCTCTTTCTCTTGTTCTACCTTTTGCCTCAGGGCTTTGTACCTTTCTTTCTTTCTTTCTTTCTTCCTGTATGTCTTACTTTCCCCTGCTTCTTTCAGTGTCTAGCTTCCAGCCCAAGGCATGTCCCTCTCTCCCTCATTCTTTTCTCCTTCTTCTCTCTTGAGCCTACATTTCTCCTCCTACTTATTCTCTCTGCCTACCAACCTTACCTCTCCTTCTCCTGCCTAGCTACCAGCTGGTCAGCATTTTATTAGCCCAATCAGGCGCCTTAGGCAGGCAAGGAGAAACAAATGCAACCCATCTTTACATAATTAAACAAATGCAGCATAAACAAATGTAACACATCTTTACATCATTAACAAAGGTAGCAGAAACAAATGTAACACACCTTTACACAGTTAAAGTAATATTCTGCAGCATAAACAAATGTAACACATCTTTTCATAGTTCAAGTGATATTCCCAAGGAGACCAGGTTCCAGCTAAAGTAAGCAGAAGAACTGGGCAGCTTCAGTCACGTGGTTCTAGCTTTAAGTTGAGGATACTAGAGCAAAGGGATTGTTAAACAGTCCTCCATGGTTAAGGAAAGCCATAGAGGCCAGACATGTGGCAGAGAAACTATGAAGGTGAAGCCTGGATTGTGTTGGAGACCCCAAGACGCTGGACATGTCAGAGTCGTGGGAGGGATTCCTGTCAAGGAGAGCTGCAGACAGGGTACAGAACTAGCACAAGAGAAAGAAATGTGCTATAATCAACAAAGCTGAAAGGACTGGGAGATCCAAGGAGCCAACTAAGTCAGGATTTGGAGTTTGCCCTGTTGGTTCTATATTTCCTCACTATGTCCCCTCTCTTCCCTTTTGGGATAGTTATATATATATATATATATATATGTTCAATTGCATATTGGAAGCATGTGATTTGATTTTGATTTTTACACTTAATGCATCCCATGGGTTCATATATTTGAATGTTTGGTTCCAGTTTGTTGGATTAGGAAGGATTAGGAGGCATGGCCATATTGGAAGAGTTATGTCATTGGGAGTAGGCTTTGAGGTTTCAAAAGCGCGTGTCAGGCCTCTCTCTCTCTCTCTCTCTCTCTCTCTCTTTCCCTCTCTCCCTCTCCCTCTTCCTCTCTCTCTCTCTCTCCTTCCCCTGCTTTGTTTCCTATATTTGGTTCAGATGTAAACTCTCAACTACATTTTCCAGCACCATGCTTGTATATCAACTGCCACGCTCCCTGATATGTTGATCATGCACTAGCACTATGAAACTCTAAGCAAGCCCCAATTAAATGCTTTTTTTAAAATAAACTGCCTTGGTCATGGTGTCTTCACAGCAATGGAACAGCAGCTAAGACAGAGTGGAACCTGCTGGGAAGAAGAAGGGTTCAGTGGGAGAGAGATGGAATGAGGGTGAGGGAGGCTATAAGGGATGGAAATGTCTGAAATTCTACATATACATTCATGAAATTATCAAATAAATATTTTTGAAATCTTGCTCCAGAAAGTGGATTTTCTGCTCCTAATAGGAATATTGCAGACTCTTAAGGGTGTGCTGCCCAAAATTAATTTAAATTCAAATTAGTTAAAATAAATTGAAATTTGAAATTTAATTCCTCAGTTGGATTACCCACATTTCAAATGATCAATAGTTAGATGTGGCACAAAAAAAGAAAGGAATTTTCATCTCCTAGAAGTTCTTTGGAAAAGTAAGTCAAGGACAGGTCTTCACCCAGTAACTTCTTAATAGTGTCCTGCTGTGGTTCTTTTTCATACCACGAGAAACCAAATATTAAGTAAATAGCTTTGAGAAATATTAGTACGACATTTAATTTATTCTCACTGTAAAGGCGATTTTCTAAACTTGAAAGCTTCTGAAATATCTGCTGGCATTTCTCTTCATTAAGTTGTTGCCTTATTTGTTTACAGATCATCATAGCTGAGGAGAGAGCAAGACCTTAAGCCTGAGATTAGCAACACCATTGTCATTGGTAACTCAAGGACACAGAGCACTTGTGAAATTCAGTCTGGGAAAAGTTACAGAAGTTTTGAGTTCAAGTTGAACTTGTCTAATCTTGAGGAATTTGTGCCATTCTGTTAGTCATAGAATGGAGCAGAATAGAGAGAACGGGCAGCTATGGAGACAGGCGAGAAAGGGACCCCCATCTGCGAGTCTAGGTGAAGCCTCTCATCAGCTGACAATCAAGTTTCACCATGAGTGGCAACATTTGCTCTAAGGCTACCAGCACAGAGTTCATGTTCCTTCCATATCCACTTATGTTAGAACAGAGGGAACCAGGTTCAAGGCCTGAAATTATATGACCTTGGGAAGGGTTGTCTCCCACAACACACACACACCTGTGAATTATAAACAACAGCATTAATGTTTACAGTAAAAATATCCTGCCTTCTTGAAACTTGGGAGTCTTATCAGTTATCATCTTGTCAGGTGCGTCTCAGCAACCACCCTCTGATCCCATTTAGGTTTCTTCGCAATCTGTAAAGACAGTAACATCAAACCCCACCCAAAATCCTATATATTACTATTGTTAAAAACAATCAAGCCTATATATTACTATTGTTAAAAACAATCGACCTGTGCCCACACATGAGTATGTCTTGCTTTTTGTGACTCTTGCTTGAGAAGAGTCACACACCTACCCTTTCCTGGGTCTCTTTCCTTTTGAGTGCTCACCCCTTTCTTTGATCCTTGTACTTAAGCCTGTATTAAAATGTCTCTATTAAATCCCATGCTTGCTTCATGGGCAGGGTAGTCCTGAGAGTCTTCTCTGTGTTTGCTCTGAGTTGAGGTCCCTAAGCATTTAGGGAACTCCTCAGGCAGCTGGGTGTGACAGTGGAGAGCTGTGCCTCTGTCCTCTGCCCCCTAGAATGCTGACAAAAGGTCTGGGAGACGCTAGAGGAGCATGCTGATGCTTACTATGAGACACATACAGGTGAAGTTTCTACCTGATTACCCTCTCCCAAATGACTTCCTAAATCCCTCTCTGTTCTATTTCATATCTTCCCACATCACAGATGAGAAAATTGGGGTCCCGAGAGTTAAAGTGTCTTTGCACCAAGTTTACACAGCAGGAGAACCTGAATCTGAAAACAAATGTCCCGGTTTCCAAGTCTCACGCATTTGATTAGAAATACTCACCCATTCAAAGCCCTGATGGAGCTAGTCTGCTGCGTGCAGAAGAACACACTGCTGCTATTCAAAATCCTCTGTTTGGCTTCTAAGGAGAGCAACAGCTCTGAGAAAGAAAATGACCTTCAGTGTGGTCAGAGAAGAGAAGAGGGAAATACACACAAACTTAAGCTGGACTCCACAGACTTCCTGCATTAGGACACTCTCCCAGAATACCAAGCACATTCTGTAATCCTTGACCTCCCCAGTTGTTCTGTTTTGGGTAATCCATTGCCTTTGTCTATACCCAAGTCCCAGAAATAATTCACACTCTTCACTCCATTGCCTGATTGCCTCCATCTTTCAAGGAAGGCTTCAGGAAGCCCTTTGCAAGTGTCCTTTTGAAGAGCTCAGTAAGCCATTTGCTTTTTTTCCCTGTCTGCTGTCCCTCTCCCGGGTTGGGCCTTATTTTCACCTTCCCTCAAAGCCAACAAAGAACCTACAAAACTCCCTTCTGTAAAATTCTAAAGTTCACCTGGGTTTTTACCCCAGGTTTCATTACAAAAAGTGGTGCCCTTCTACACGTCTGGCTTTTCAGAGGGCTCCATTATGCAGAAGAGCAAGCAGATGCGTGGGATGTAGTCAACTGCACTGACAGTCTAATCCTCACAGAGCTGCTGCTATTGAAATGCTGTAAATAGAGAGAATATTCTCCAAAAAGGAAGCCGCCTTGAGGTCTGTGTCTTACTGATCTTACACACCCCAAAAGGCGCTTGTTGAACTAAGCAGATCTCTGCTTAGTGTCGGGGACATGGCAGTCACTTGAAAAGGATCCACGAGTGAGTAAGTTGAACCACCCACCTTCTCACTCTCTGTTCCCCATTCACCTCGGTTGTCCATTCTGTTTGCCTCCATCCTGGCTCTGGGGCTCTGCACCCCTCTGGAGCACTTCCTGGGTACTTTTCAACTGGATTCAAGCCAGAGGGTGGGAAGACAGATCCATCAGCTCCTGCCTCTGTTCCCCTGTGCTCCTGAATTTTACTTTGGATAGACCTTGGGTGACCCTTCTCCTGGGTGTCACTGCTCCTTCAGTTCAGGAATATTATCTTAATCCTGCCCCCATTAGGTCTAGTCCTTGTAACCACTTTCTACGTTACAATTTCCTTGACATCTTCTTGTCCTTTTGAGTCCCTTGAATTCTGTTCTTGCCTCAGCATACCATCCTTCATTAAAGTCTTTAGCTAGAACAAATGAGTTTTATTTGAACCTTTGCCAAGACCTAACTGAGTCATGAATAGTGACTCACCTCAGGGAAAACTAGCTTTGAAGCAATTCTGAACATACTGTTTTTCATTAATGAACAGTAAACACACAAATCAGTTCTCAAAAAGCAAAGTCTCAGTTACTGAAGTTTTACTTAAGAATATTATATGACTGTACACATTCACTTTTATGGAATATGCTGAGGGATAGGGCAGCTAGCAATTGAAAACATGTCAAATAACTACCAAGATTATTAATAGATGACAATTAGCTATTAGCTTGTACATGTGTTATGGAGAAGTATGTTACAGGTACATGCACACACATTATATGGTAAAATAGTGCCAATCATTCATAAAAATTGATAGGTTCAGACTAGTACATCATCTGAGGCCCCACTTATCAGAAGGAGCAGCACTCTGCATTGTAGCTGCTTGAATTCAGAAGGTGGGGGTCTGAGGAGGGCTCAGACATAGACATACTTTAGTTTATATTATAGAGCAGCTTAAAGACACCTAATGCCCAAAGCTGTGGAGTCACTTCGCTGGTGACTCTGGAGGTCAGAATGGAAGTTCCCTCCCAGCGCACTGGCCTTGCCTTTCTCCACCTCCCATTAGCCCATTATTATTCATCCTATTTTTCTTTCTCTAAAAGTAAGACACATCCAACAGGGAACATATCAAAAACCTAAAGATAAGACAAAAGGGAAATGAAGCCTAAAATGACCCATAATCTTTGCACACTGAGCTAACTGGGTTTTGCAGTTTGCTGTGTATCCCTAAACTGATGAGTGATTGATAAACTAGCAGGGGAGGAGATGAACGGTGGATATTGTCTAGGGAAGAGCTAATCAAATGCACATTTATAACTTGCTGTTTTCATTGAACACGTTTTAATAACTTTCTAGGTAATTGCACCTCTCTACATACTATTTCTCATTTCTGAAAAACATTTGATTGTATAAATTTTTCATGGCTTGTCTACCCAACTCCCTGCTATTAGAGACATAGATTCTTCATGGAAGCCCTCATTTTAGGTGACACTTTAGGAGATATCTTTATAATCACTCTCTATTTCAATGGCAGAATCATTGCCATGCCAGAATCTTCCCAGTGCAATACTGCAAGCTTTGCTGACCTTCCTTATGTATGAGAGTTAGTTGTAACTGCATTAAAATACTGGGATTTCAGCATTCACTCGATCTTAGGGAACAGGACCCACCGCTCCAATCCAGTGCCTCTGTTGAAGCTGAATTATTCTGGTAGGAAGAATCCATTCCAACACATTCTGCAGCATTAATTAGGGGATCTTTAGTCATAAGTTAACATTGTCTGTAATGCTTCTCTTTCCTCATGAATGCTAGCAACAAGAAGAAGGGAGATATGAACTCTTTTCTGATTTTTTTTTCATAGTGTCCCCACTGGATAATTCATGCCATCATCAGTTTCTGTCCAAGAAATTCATAGGTCATTACACATTTTGTAGTCTTGCCACATTAATATGATCACAGCCTAGCAATCCAGAGAGTCACTGAAGAAGGTATCAAGTCTCTGCTTCTGTCCTGAGATTCACAGAGTGGCTGTATTGAAAACCCAGCTAGTAATGGCTATTATCTTTTGAATCACAATCAGGATAATTAAACTTCTGGAAATTTCAGTGCAAACCGCACCAGAGACACATATATTTCAAAAAATTGTATTTATTGAGTACCTTCTGTGTATCTAAAGCTGTAGGAAGTGCTCATGTTACTGCATGAAGGAGGAGTAACAGGTCTTTGCCCTCAGGCTCACATCCAAACTAGACTAACTAAATGACTTATTAAGGCACACACTTGGAACAGTGAGTGGCACTTAATAGATATCACGTAAGTGGCATCTAGTAGTAGCATCATTTCTATTATTTGTGGAATAAATGAGGGAAGGCAGGAATCCTAAAGGCTAAGCTATCAGCAGAGTCTCTCTCTAATTGCCAGGAGACATAAAGATATGCAGAGAAGTGCGTGAAGGCAAAAGTGAATGAAGTTGCATCAGGCAGCTTTGTGCAGATGTAAGCATGTGAGGCTGTTCGCTTACAAGGAGAAAAGGGTTGCTAACTTCTTCAGAGGTTCAGCTCATGACAACTTTGAGTTGTCACTGCTTCAGTACCACAAGAGACATTCTCTCTCTTTAATGTTTCTCGTCTACATGGGATGTAGTCCTCTCTAGGTTTCTTTTTAGAGGCCCAGCAAGAAAGGTAAACTGCACATAGAGTTTAAGAAGAACATAAGTGAAGCCTGAAGTGAAGCCTAGAACCTTCGTCATTATGCACATTGGTGAGCACATCTGAGGAGGAGCCCCTACCATGTTTCAGTGGAAAGGGAATGTGTGAGGCGGTACTTGAAAAAAAACTCTTAGCCTTGCTCCTCCTTCTGTGTTTCCGTTTTATTTACATAATGAAGAAATACAAATTTAATTTCCCATACTTTTCTGGTTCCTTGCTTCCTTGGCTTAATTAAGTCTGATATGAATAGGATTTTAACTATTTCTTCCCAGTGAAACAGGAAAACTTGTAATAGGAAGTTTTAAAGATTTTGCCAAAGTAGTTCGATTACTCTTCAGGAATATAATTTTCACTGGAAAAGTTCCAATTCTATATTTTAGGGGGGGTAAAAAACCTGTTCCAATTTAGCCTGATGCTTTTATGGGTTGGTAAAGAGCGTCATGCAGTGGGGTGCCAAGAAGGAAAGTGAATTTGGAGAGCTGCACTCTTACATTGAGTACTCCACACATCATCATAGCTATATGAGATTTAGCAAGTTAACATTCTGTGCAACTCAGTGTTCTCCGTTGTAAGAGGAGAAAGTCCGAGCCTGCTCACAGGGAACTGTGAGAGGAGAGCCTTTCCCTGGGAAGGCTGGTAGATGTTAACAATAGGTGATGCTGGGTCCATTACTCCCTCTGCCCCCTCTTTCATGATGCTGATTCCTGGTTCAAATACATTTCATGTTAATGTCAGCTTTTTTTCCCCTGCCAGTAAAGACTCCACTGATTTTCCCAGACTGACCTTTTTGAATATAATAAGGATAAGCTTCAGACAAAATACCAAAAGCAGCCTCTTTAAGTCATTTAGAAGGAGCAAAAGGGGCAGATTTGGGAGAACAGAGAAAAGAATTATATTTCATTTGCAGTCTAGTGTGTAGCAGTAGGTTTCTCCAGGCCTGTCCGGCCCCACAGTCCTGCAGCCACTTATAAAATAATCATTCAGAGGCTTGTATTATTTACAAACTGTATGGCCTATGGCAGGCTTCCTGCTAGCTAGCTCTTTCATCTTTAATTAACGCATATCTATTAATCTATGTTTTGCCATGTGGCTGTGGTGTTATGGGTCTGCTGGTATCTTGCTGCTGCTTGAGCAGTGACTAGGCATCTCTCCCTACTCTCCTTTTTTCTCTCTGTATATCTGCTTGGATTTCCACCTGCCTCTAAGCTGCCTTGCCATAGGCCAAAACAGCTTTATTTATTAGCTGAAGGGAACAACACACATTCACAGCATACAAAAAGACATCCCACAGCACTAATGTGTTCATTGTGGCCCACAGAGTGGCAGAACATTAGTAGAAAAAAAAAGTCACAACCTTCTGGTCTGAGGAACAAGAAACTAGATCCAAATGAACCAAAGTCCCTAAGAAGAGCTAGGATGCTGGAAGGGTCAGAGAGCATCCTGAATTCAGAGCCCTTGGCTTGGGCTGAACCTTGAGCCGCATATGTGCAGTGTCAATGAAAAGGGACTCAGGTGCAGAGAAAAGATGGCTAGACAGGAAACAGCAGCCACCCCAAATAAGTAGAGATTTCAGCTAAATGATTTCCTGTTGGAGCTAATAACAATCCATAGGTTTCCCTAATTTTATAGTCTCAGTGTCTAGAATGCAATGCAAAGTTATTAAAGTCATGCGAATAACCAAAGGAAAGGATACATTCTCAAGAAAAAAGAAATATCAATGGAGACCGACCCTCAGATTATCCATACACCGGAATCAGCCAAGAGTTGAAGCAGAGGTTAATAACTGTACTAGTGAAGAAACAGGAAATGTGTAAGCAATGAGCAACAAGCTAAGAAACCCAGGGAATGAAAATGAAAAAAATTAATAAATCTAGACATTAGAAACATAATATCTGACATTTTCAAACAAAACAAAACCTTGAATTATAAACGTAGCAAAGGAATGACAGAGGATAGATAGGTGAACAGAAGGAAAATGGGTTTCCTGTTGTGAGATCTGTCAGTCTACATTCTTACTGTTGTAATCTTAAGACAGAAAACAAAACAAAACAAACAAAAACCCAACCTGACAGATAAAAGTGACTTAGCCAAGTCTGAGGATGTGCTTCAGTGCAGTGCCGGAGCCCATGGAGGTGGCCTCTGCTTACTCTTCCTTACTGCTGCTGAGTCTCTGTCGGCTCTGTCCCTTCACATGTGGTACCCCATTGTCTCCCAAGTTCCCTTCTTTCCTTTTGCAATAATTTATTATGCCTGTTTTTCTCACTCAATATTAATAGCTGTGTGGGAGCACAAAGAAAGCAAGAAAGCCTCGGAACACAGATACTGCATTAAGTTTTGTGCTGAGGGACACTTCCATACATCACTTGGCCTGTGGCAGCCAGTGCTAATTCATCCTTACAGGTTCGGTGTTGAGCAAACTGATGGACCTGCAGCCTTTAGGTAGATAAAATCTGAGGCCTCTCTCTAATGCACTTTGATATGCATATTTATATCTACACTTTCAAAATCATGCGTTAGTTAGCTGGGTACCATAAGGCACAGTCTGAGATGCACAGACTATTGATATGAGGAAAGAGCATAATGAAGCCAAGATGCAGATGCCTAAAAGCTCCCCAGGGAAATACTTTAGCAGCTGAGGTGGAGCTCAGAGAGTCAGGAAATCAAGGTGCACAGACAGGGGAACAGACCCTATTCAGTGAGGGCCATGATTTACTACAGAACACACTTGAGGGATGGGAGAATGTAAATGATGCTATTTCAGTTCATTCTTTAAAAGGCAGTCTTGGGTCTTCTTTATTTTAATTTTTTCATATATTTTGATTATGTTTCCTCCCATCTCTAGCTTCTTCTAGGTCCTTCCTACCTCCCTACCCACCTAACTTCATGTGGCCAAGGACCTGGGACTAGATAAGTCATGGGCCTAGGAGAAAACCCACTACTACTTTTCTACTAAAGGAACACAACAATACAAAATGAGTCCTGATGGCATATTACTACAATAGATTATTTCATCACTCAGCCCTCATAATAGAAGCTGCTTCTTGTAGCAGATGGGGTTTAACACAGAGACCTACAACTGGACAATGTGCAGAGAGTGAGAGACTTTGGAAATCTCAGTCCTAAATGGGATGTCCTTATCAAACCCTTCTCTTCAAGGCTCGGGATCTACTGGAAGAAGAGGCAGAAAGACTGTAAGAGCCAGAGGTGGTGGAGGACTCCAAGGAAACAGTGTCTTTCAGACACAGCAGGACCGATGCATACAGGAACTCACAGAGACCACGGCAGCATACACAGGACCTGCACAAGTTCAAGTCAGATGGAATCAGCACTGAGAGAGGGAAGTGGACACACGGTCCCATCCCAAAGCTAGAAGCTATTTGGATTTGATACTTGCTGGTAAAGGGAAATTAAAATTTCCCCAGTGGAATATCAATGGATATATCAACCACACTCCCGGGCAGGCCCCATGCTCAGGAGCAGTTGGCCAACACAAAACAAACTCCAAGTTTTCATATTCAATATATTTTGATCATGATTTGCCACTCCCCTAGCTCCTCTAAGGTCCTTCTTTCCTCCATAGTCACACAACTTCAAGATTAGATTGGTCATGGGACTAGGAGAAAACTTACTATTATCCCGCTAAAGGAGTAGAGCAATAAAATGACTCAATCGAAGCCCTCCCGTCAAGGCTCAGTGTGCTTGCTGGACTCCCAGTGATTCTCCTATCTCCACCTCTCACCTCGCCTTGGAAGAGTAGGATGAGAGCTTGTAACTTCTGTGCCTAGCTTTATGTGGTTTCTGAGGATTTGAACCCAGGTCTTCACACATACACAGCATTTTACTCACTGAATCACTCCCCCAGTCCTAAATCTGTCACTTATTAATGACATCACGTTGATTTAAAGATAATGTTTAAATTATATTACACAATGCCTAGTAAAAACATAATTTCCTCTCATAGTGTGGCAGAAAGCTCCCCTGCATCCAATTCACTCTGTTTCCTGCTGGTTCTGTCCAGATAAGAAGTAAAATTTCCTCAGGTTAGTGGCAGCAACATGCTAGAGTCTGCATTTTATTTGCCTAATCAGAAATGGTGCGGTCCAGCCTTTTCAATGTCTGCTTCCGTAAGCTGGAAGTCTGAAATGGCTGTAACCTGTTCTCACCGAGCAGAGGGGGAGGGACCAGTCTTGACATATTTGGTTTTAGCTTTTTTGCAATGCGTCTCAACTCACACAGCGTTCTTCACTCCCTTCTGCCTCCCTTTCTTTCTGTAGGTATTAAGATTTATTTTAAATTTAGTCATTTCGAAGTCTCCTTGGCATCAGAGAAATGTTGCACCATTAAATATATATTCATGAGTGCTCAAGCAGGCTGCCTTCCCTGCCAAGAAACAGAGCCCTGTAGGTGGGCAGGTGGAAGGGTGACAGACACCCAGCTGCCCGTGGCCTGCTGTCCTTACCTATGGCAAGGACCACATTTCTGAGCTCTAAATCAGGATGTGTGGTCTGACAAATACTGTCTCTCACAATTTCTAATTTATTTTTAAATAAAGGCTTTTAAGGATATTAAATCACATGAATTTTAGGGAACAATCTCCTTGCTGTGAAGAATAAAATCTTGTGAAAATTCAGGAAAATCTCTCGGCGTCTTGAAGTTGAGCTTGGGTTGTCTGTGACAATTTGAATGACAGTGTGGTTGGCAAGTCTCTGGGCTCTTCTATTCTGTTCTGCTGTCAGGCATCTTCCTTACCCCTCTCCTTTGACACAGTCCCTCCCCATTCCAATCATATGACCTGGAGAGGGGCCAGACATAGAGCCCCTCCTTCAGGTTAAAGAAACAGATCTGTGAGCGGCCCCTGATTGGTGCTTGGTCCCTTGGATGGACAAACAGGTCTACTTTTACACACTCAGATGTAGGATATGACTTCCTCTCTTTTGCTCTGGAGCAGTGTCTGTGGGGATGTGGATGGAACCCGCTGCTGCCCACTCTGGCTTCCACACTGGGAAGCACATCGGCCAGAACTGAAAGAGTCCAGAGGCCAGAAAGAGGCAGGGACAGGGAAGAAGGGAAGTTTCCAATGACAACACCAAGCCACCAGCCCCAGTTGTTGCCTGACACCACTGACCACTTCCTTCTCTGAGTAGGAGCCAATTGACCTTTGAACTTTTAAAAACATTTATTATTATTATTATTGTTGTTGTTGTTGTTGTTTTGTGTGTATGTGTGGGCAAACCTCTGCTATGGTACCTGTTTGGAGGAGGGCAGAATTCAATTGGGGGCTTTTTCCACCATGCAATTTCTGGGGCTGGAAATTGGGTGTCAAGCACTCTGAGCCATCTTGATGGCTCTCTGTCTTTTAAAAGTGAGATTATGTTTATTGAAACTGAAAGAAATCCAGTCAAAATACTTGAATGTCAAAAAGAGACCTTGGAAAACCTGTCCCAACATGAGGAAAACAGACAGGAAGAGAGAAAAAAACAGTCAGAGCAAGAGAAGAGGAGGCCTAGACCCAGAAGCCCTGGATCAGTGTCCAGTTCTGACACATACCAAGGATGGGGCCTTGGGTGAAAGTGCACAGATTTATGTTGGTTTAAGGGTTTCATCCAGGCCGCTTGGCCACATTGCTTTGGTCCTGGGGTAGCATAGGACATAAGGACAGGACTGTGTGGTAGAGAAGACTGCTCAGCCATGGCAGCAGGAAAGAGAGAGACATGAGGAGGAGCTAGGGTCCTAACAGCTGTTTCAGTGGCACAGAACTGTCTAGACTTTAACTTCTAAAGGCTCTATCATTTCCACAAGCTGCCACTGGAGCCTCCAGCACATGGCCCTTTGGAAGACTTGTAAGATCCAAACACTCAGCGCATTCTCAGGTTCATGATGAAGGCCTGCACGGTGAAGGCCTGTGATATGACTGCTTCACATGTCAGAGCAATGTAAAAACTCAAGAAAATGTTAAGCACTTGAAAATGGCACTTACCCAGAGAACTGCACAATTAGTAATAATAATAATAGTAATATAATAACAATCCCTCAGATTGAGACAGACTTGAAAAGAAAAGATAAGATAGTTATAGCTAGATCTTGAGAAAGGAATATAGAAACCCGTCTTTTTTCTGAAGAACAGACTTTGTACTGAGTGTCAATGGTTCAAGTAACAATACATGGAACCTCAGTGAGAACTCTAAAGCTGTGCATGAGGTAGAAACAATAAGAGAGAAGAGAGGGGATACAACATTTGCAAGGTACCTGCAGCATCATCCACCCCGAATCAACTCCGAGAGTCGAATGTTGCTGTCCTCCTTTGTAGAAAATGCAATCCAGAGCTTACATTCAGGGGCAAGTCTTATACAACCAGATCACTAGCAAACATCACCATTCAGATTGATCTTTGAAGCTGCAGTTTGAAGGTTAGACTTTATATATCTCTATATCTATCTATCTATCTATCTATCTATCTATCTATCTATCTATCTATCTATCTATCTCTGTATATCATGCTTAGTTTCCTTGCCAGATCATAAGAATCAAGTAATAGTTTCAAGAAAACTATAGTTTATTTAAACAAAGCCATTTTTTTGTGTATAATTTTCTATTAGATTTAAAGTCTAGTGTTTTCAGGGTTGGAGAGATGGTACCATGTAACTGAGCCTTCTATCCAAGTGGGGTTTCCAGCAGCCATGTCAGGTTGCTCACAGTTACACAGGACTTCAGCTTCCAAGAATCAGTCACATTCTTCTGGCCTCTGCAGGAACGGCACCCATGTTGTACACACACACACACACACACACACACACACACACACACACACACACACCAATTAAAATGAAAAAGTCTAATGTTTAGGAACTATTAAGTTCCTAAAACTTTATTTTTTTACTTTGTTTTTTATTATTAATTATATTTATTCATTTACTTTACATCCACCCAAAGCTTTCTCTCCCTCCTCTACTCCCATTCCCTCCATCCACCTCCTCTCTCCAATCCACTCCTCCTCTGTTTCTGTTCAGAAAGGGGCAGGCCTCCCATGGGTGTCAACAAAGCATGGCAAAGCAGGTTGAGGTAGGTCTAAGCTCCTCCTCTTGTATTAAAGCTGGATAAAGCAACTCAGCATGAGGAATAGGTTCCTGGAAGCCAGCCAAAGCTCCCACAACTAGGAGCCCCACAAGTCGATAAAGCTACACAACTGTCACACATATGTAGAGGGCCTAGGTTGGTCCCATGCAGGCTCCCTAGTTGTTGGTCCAGAGCCTGTGAGCTCCTATGAGCCCAGATTAGTTGTTCCTGTTGGTACCTTTGTGATGACTTTGATACTCCCATCACCCCCAACCCTGCTTGTACAATCCTTCCTCCCTCTCTTCAATAGAATTCCCCAAGCTTAGCCCAGTGCTTGACTGTGGATCTCTGCAGCTGCTTCCATCAGTCACTGGATGAAGCCTCTCTGATGACAACTAGGGTAGTTACCAATGTAATTATAGGAGATGGCCAGTTCAAGCATCCTCTCCACTATTGCTAGGAGTCTTAACTAGGGTCATCCTTGTAGATTCATGGGAGTTTCCCTTGCACCAGGTTTCTACCTGACCCCAAAATGCACCCCCCCACCAAGACGTCTCTTTCTTTATTCTCCTCCTCTATCCACTCCCCAAACCCAATCACTCATGCTCCCACCCCACTAGCCCCCAGTCTACCCAGGAGATCTCTTCTATTTCCCCTTCCCAGGGAAATCCATGCATCTTGTCTCCCTTTGGGCCTTCCTTGTTACCTAGCCTCTCTAGGGCTATGGATTGTACTATGGTTATCCTTTACTTCACAGCTAGCATCCACTTATGGGTGAACACATACCATGTTTGTCTTTCTAGGTCTGGGTTACCTCACTTAGAATGATTTTTTTTCTAGTTCTATCCATTTGCCTTCAAATTTCCTGATGTCATTGTTTTTAACAGCTGATTAATAGTCCATTATGTAAATGTATGCTATTTTCTTTATCCATTCTTTGGTTGAGGGGTGTCTAGGTTGTTTCCAGGTTCTGGCTATTATGAATAATGCTGCTATAAACATAGTTGAACAAGTGTCATTGTGGAATGATTAAGCATCCTTTGGGTATATGCCCAAGAGAGTTAGACTGATTCCCAATTTTCTGAGAAACTGCCATACTGATTTCCAAAGTGGCTGTACAAGTTCGCACTCCCACCAGCAGTGAAGAAGTGTTCTCCTTGCTGCACATCCTCTCTAGCATAAGCTGTCATCAGTGGTTTTGATCTTAGCCATTCTGACTGGTGTAAGATGGAATCTCAGAGTTGTTTTAATTTGCATTTCCCCTGATGGCAAAGACCAATTCTTTTAGTGTTTCTCAGCCATTTGAGATTCTTCTGTTGAGAATTCAATGTTTAGATATGTACCCCATTTTAATTGGATTATTTGGTTTGTTGATATCTAGTTTTTTGAGTTCTTTACATATTTTGGAGATCAGTCCTCTGTCAGATGTGGGGTTGGTGAAGGTTTTTTCCATTCTGTAGGCTGCCTACTTGTCTTATTGACAGTGTCCTTTTCCTTACAGAAGCTTTTCAGTTTCATGAGGTCCTATTTATTAATTGTTGATCTCAGTGTCTGTGCTACTGGTGTTATATTCAGGAAATTGTCTCCTGTGCCAATGTGTTCAAGGCTCTTCCCCACTTTCTTCTCTATCAGGTTCAGTGTTTATCAGATTTATGTTGAGGTCTTTGATCCACCTGAACTTGAGTTCTGTGCAGTGTGATAGATATGGATCTATTTGCATTATTCTACATGCTGACATCTGGTTATGCCAGTACCATTTCTTAAAGATGCTTTCTTTTTTTCCATTGTAAAATTTTGGCTTCTTTGTCAAAAATCAGGTGTTCATAGGTGTATGGCATCTTCTGGTCTCTGCATGAACTGCACCCATGTAACACACACACACACACACACACACACACACACACACACACACACACACCAATTAACATAAAAGGCTAATGTTTTAGGAACTATTAAGTTCCTAAAACTTTATCTTTCTTTATCTATGTGTCAAGAGTTGCAGAGGGTCTATGAGTTTACTTGACTTAGAAGTGAATATTAGCTGCTAGTTATTGTCCTATGGATGCTGGTAAAATATATATGATTCGAGGACAGAGTCAAAAATCTTTATTACTTGCAGCAAAGAAGTACTCATAGTTTCATGTTTTGTGTCTATTGGTTTCCACCTCGCCCTGCAAAGTCCCATGCAGGTACCACAGACAGAAGGAGGCAGCAGCCATTTCCCTGTGATCTCCTAGTTTCTCAACAAATAGCAATCTAGATGTTTTGGTGAAAGGATTGTAAACATATGAAGTGTCCCACCAGCTGACTCATCTAAAGGATAATCTTGAGCAGACCAGACTTAACTGGAAAGTCTGTAATGACAGCTTTGGACTTTCTTGAGATAGAAACCATTTTTGTTGATTAGTGATTGATGTAGGAGGGCAGGTAGTCCTGGGTTGAATAAAGAAAACAGGCTGAGTAAGCCATGGGGACCAAACATGTAGCAACACTCCTTCATGGCCTTTACTTGAGTTGAGTTCCTGCCTCCAGGTTCCTGCCCTGCTTGAGTTCCTGCCTTGGTTTCCTGAAATGGCTGTAATGTGGGATACATAATCCTCCCATGTTACTTCTGGTCTTTGTGTTTATTGCAGCAATAGAAGCCTAAGATGGTGCCACAGCTCATAGATGCCAGTGTAAGAATTATACTCTTTATTAAAGATATAGTCAGTTAGTAAAACTGTCTTTTTAGGAAGAGAAGAATCAGTAAAGACCATTTAAATCCATAGCTGTATCAGCTGGATCTGACCAGCCAGGACAAAGCTGAACAGGGATAGCTGAATCTTAAAACTGACATTAGCCCTCCTGCAAGTACAGCCTGCAGCTGAAGGTCAGTTCCAGGTAACGCAATGACAGATCTCTTTGCCCTTGGCTTCTAGAATAGCTTTGTGGGTTTCCTGGATGCCATTCTTTACCCTCACAAAAATGACAGCTGGATTTCCTTCTTGCCAAGCCCCTCTGGCTCTGGCAGTGGACAAAAACAATCCAATCACATTGTTGCTTTGCTATTACAGCTTTACCATTCAAAACCCTATGATTTTGACGTTATTGAACTGCAACCATAATGTATCTGGAAGACACAGCAGGATAGACAATTTGGTGGTTATTTTTGTTAATGTCAAGTCAACATAGTGTTAGTACAAAATCATGGTGTTTAAAGCATCCTGAAACAGACCATAGTAGAAAAGTGTGGCAAATAGGTGAAAAAATGTCAACTTCCTCAAACAAAATACCTTGGCAATTGTTTTAGCCTAAGCTAAAACATGTATGATTTTTGGCTTGTGTTTACTTTATGGGCCAATCATTAAACCCTGATGTGACTATGAATAAAGATTTTTGTAGAATATGAAACACAAATTACAGAGATGACTGTGGAAGCCTTACAGATTCCAAAGAATAAATACCAGGATGGAAAAACATCTTGGCAGAAGATGTCCTTAGAAGAGATAAGGTAGAGTAATTATCTATTAACTCTTAGGATGTTTGCCCTCTGCTTCTTTGAAGGAGAAATCATGGATGATGAAATGTGCCTTTATCTTCAACAACCTCTTTTTCTGGTACATCGATGCCTCTGGTTTATTTAAACATGTATTTCATTTGATTACTGACTTACAATATAATTCAGAAATTGATATAATAATTTCACTGTACCAACCAGCCAGGATAGAGACCACCAGCCTCTTCATTAGTTTAGTTTAGTGACATGAGGAGTCTCCAATGGCCTATATGTAGACTTAATTATTAGCACGTCAAACGTTAACCCAGCCACCCTTATTTCCTTTGGATTACAGACCTGGCACTTCTTTTACACAGAAGATGCTACCAGCTGTTGGCTGCTTGTACAAGTCATAAGTTTATCAGGTTTGTCTTCAGCAGGCTGTTTGAATGATCGATCTATCAGTCCATAATCTTCAGGGAGCTAGAAAAGAAGAGTCAGTGCTAAAAGTAAAAAAACCATTGTCACCACCTTCACCACCACATCAGAAGCTTAGATGATCGTGACATCCTGTAAAGGATATCAAAGGATAATGCATTTGCAGATTCACAAGCAGAAATGTTTGCCTAAGAATTCTGAGGAAGGGGGCTGAGGAGATGGCTCGGAGGTTAACAGTGATTGCAGCCCATGCAGAATACCAGACTTTAGTTCCTAGTACTCATAGCAGCTCACAACTACCCAAAACTCCAGGTCCAGGGGACCAAACACCCTCTTCTGGCCATTAGGCCATTATGAGCATCCTCATCTCTCTCTCTCTCTCTCTCTCTCTCTCTCTCTCTCTCTCTCTCTCTCTCTCTCTCACACACACACACACACACACACACACACACTTTAAAGGGGTTATTGACCTATAGAAAAAGAATGTTAAAAACAGGAGGTACATGTATATTTATGATACTATTTTTTTCCATGAAGACACAATGGACCACTTCATGGAACAGTGCTTTATTAGGGACAGACAGTTGTTCTCAGCTATTGGAATGCTGGACAACCAGCAGCAGTTCTAGTCAAATGACTGTGAGGAGAAAAATCCCACATCAAACCCCGTTTTTTGTATCTTTGGCCATTGTGTTTGTGGCTTGTTGAACAAACACCAGTGGGGCTGAGGAAGGAGGCTGGCTGAGAGCCACATTTCCTCCCTGCTTTTTGAGACTCTTCCCAAACCAATAGTGGAATAGCAGGTGACACAACTGGGTTTTCATTTGCTCCAGTGATGATATTATATGCAAAACCTCAGCTGCGATTGCTGTAATCACCTAGTGAAGCCTGGGACAGTCCACAATTATTCTCTGAGATCCATCTGCCTTTTGGAGCTGCCAAACAGTGGAATCAAGTTGTGTTTGGAATAATCATCCTTGCCTCTCTCAGGTCTCTGCTGCTGAACTAATTTTTCCAGTGTATCTGGAGACTCTACCTTACTTTCGGCTTATTATCTCAGAACTTCTGTTTGGGTCCTTTGCACAGTTACAATCCTCATTCCTCAGTATAGGGAACTAAGTGGATACTCTGCAGTCTATTTCTCTAGAATGGCGGTTGAACCTGGGAGAATGGAGCCTAAAAATGAGGAAGACTAAAGTCTCATGCAATGGCCAACTTTATTCAGAACATCACACAATTCATACCATGAGGGTAAAGAAAGGTCATCTGAGTAAAGTTCTCATGAGTTCAAGCTGTATATAACCACAAGGACAAACTGCATGTGGCAAAAACATGTTTGTTTTTTTTTTCCATAGGGGTATATAAACAAATAACAATAGCCAGTTGAAATTAATAATGTAAAGCAAACTCACTCCTACCCATGGTTGGACTGCACTCTGATACTCTGCTGGTTGTGTTTATCAGTTCTCACTACATTTAGGGGGAGTGCAAAAGGAAATAGAGCACAAGAACTGAGCAAAACGAAGCACCTTTTCACACTATTGGGTTTGAGTAGGAAATGCCCCTTAGGAGCCATGTTTGGAACACTTGGTCTCCAGTTGATAACACTGTCATAGGAGGTTGTGGATAATTGAGGACACAGGCATAAATGGAAGAAGTAGTGACAGGAAGCATGCTTTTGAAGGTTAGGCCAGGATGTACCAAGCTATCTTTGGATTGCCAGCCCCCAAATAATGACATAGAGAGTTATTATTAACTATAAAAAGCTTGGCCTTTAGCTTAGGATTGTCCCACTAGCTCTTTTAACTTAAATTAACCTGCTTCTATTAATCTATATTCTGCCATGTGGCTCAGTTAGCTTTACTCTGTACCATATGTAGGATCTCTTCAGTGACTCCCTGGCATCTCCCTGCCTTTCTTCTTCTCGTAGTTCTCTCTTTCCCCAGAAATCCCACCTATTCTCTCCTACCTAGCCATTGGCCATTCAGCTCTTTATTAAACCAATCACAGTGACATATCTTGACAAATATTCCACAACTCCAGGTCCCCAGTCGCAAGTCTTCTCTGCTTCCTGGCTTCAGTGCTATAAATTTTTCTATGATGACATGCCTTCCCCATCATGACAACACCTCTGATAATGAGAGTCAAATAAATATTTTCTCCATTTAAGTTGTGCTCAGGTATTTTGGTCACCACAAAAGTAACAGTGAAACACAACATGAGCATCACATAGAGAGAAAGCATGCCTAATTCCATGTCTCTTCTTCTCCTAAAAATAGGAACCCAGTAAAGAAGGGAGGCTATATCCTAGGGCCACTCTATACATGACTAATCACTGTACATGTGATGAGTTCAATGGGAAGCAGGGACCATGTTCAAATGGTTTCTGAGTGTTTAATAAAAGAGAATTTTACAAATGATGGTAGACTTGAGGAAAACTGATAAAGGTTGGAGCACTACCATGGGGATCAACATCAGTGGGTGTGAAAAAAGTACTGGAGCCCAGAGAACTTGGTATCCCTCAGTGGGGATTGTATCCATTGCCCTACCCATGGCCTAGAATGGAAAGCATTTAGTGACAGGAGAACTTTTATGCTAGAATTAACACTGTGACTTCAGTATGCCATTATCATTTATTGGAAAGCAGAGGTCAGTCTTGGGTGTTTGTCAGGCAATGCCCAACTTGTTTGCTGAGACAAGATCTCTCACTGGACTGGGGCCCGCCAAGTGGGCTGGTCTGCCTGGCTGGTGATTGGCAGGGACCCACCTATCTCTGCCTCTCCAGAGCTTAGATTACAAGTGCTCATCACCATGCCTAGCTCTTTTAAACATGGGTTCTGGGGATGAAATTCAGGTTCTCATCACTGTGTGGCAAATACTTCACTGAGTGAGCTATCTACCCAACCTCAATTTCTCCATTGTTTTTCCAATGCCATCCCCTTAACCAAACCAGTGAGAGAGCAACCCAAGAAGGCCTATGGTGTAGTCCATATAGAGCACCAAGCAGGGCAAAGACAACATAAGATAGATCTAGAGGTGCTAAAGGAAGTGGTCTAGAACATCTTTCCCCCAAGAGGCTGTCTCTGAGCACTCCATTACTTCCTGTTCTTCTGACTGGCCCTACATTCCTATGGCCCTCATCATTATCTGCACATGTAATCAACCTGTGTTCATTTATGACACATCACATCATCCCCCTGTCTTTCAGATGGAACATATGCTCTCCTAGTACAGACCCACTTACTCATTTTTGTTCACAGATGCTTCCCAACGGCCTAGTTCAGCAGTTGACACATAATAGGTAGTTCATAAATATGTAATGATGAGTGAAAATGATGACTGGTAGGCAGGCAAAGAGAATCATGCACAATTACTTTATTATATGCTAGTGATATATCTCTTATTTTCTAGTTATCTTAGGAGTTGGGGGGGGCCGGGCAAAGAACAGAAAGTGAAGGAAGCACCAGCAGACATTTATTCTACTTTGTAAATAGGAGAGAGAGAGAAAGAGGATTTTGTTTGGCTTGTTTCTAGATAACTGCATAGGAGATAAGCAGAGGACTTACTGAAGGAAACTGACCAGCATCAAAATGGGCCATACAGCCCAGTGAAATTAGGCTGAGTCCTCTTTTTCCCAAGTATCCTTCTGCTCCCAGTTTGCTCAATGTCTCCTTCTCCTTTGCTCAGCTGGTAGTGTGGGGAGGGGTATACATGGGAGCAAAGGGAATGGAGGTTCTCCGGAAGAAGTCACTCTGGTAGTTTACAAATTCTCATAACCTGAATATACATATGCCATCAAAACAAAAAGATGCCAGTAACATAAGGACACAGGTGAGCCAAGCACCTTTGTGTCTGCCGAGACAACTCTGGGAATAAGACAAAAGGCACCTACCTCTCTTGCTTGCCTGGTAAGTCTTTGTCTTCATTTAGAGATAATGGCAGATCTTACCTGGGAAACATTATGGATTTAATTGTACCCCTTCCAGACTCATAGGTTAACACATCTCTTCCCAATGGGATTGCACATGGAGGTAGGGCCTTTACATGAGGCAATGAGAGTGGAACTCTGATCCACTATAACTGATGTCCTTATAAAGAAGACAGTAGGGACCGAGGCCTTGTCAGAGTGGTGAGAAGGCAGCTGGCTACCTGCATGGTGGAAAGCAAACTGCCAACTCTGATACTGAACAAAGAAAGATCTGTTCTTTAAGCAACTCACAGTGTGCTGTCTTGTTATAGCAGCCTAACAATAAAATAAGGGCCTTAGATGGGGTCCCAGTGCTGTGAGGGAAAGCAGACACAAGGCCCATCCCTAACCCAGAAGCTATCTCCAAGTGAACTGCTCACAAAGGAAATATTAGTTTTCTCCAATGGAGTCTCAGTGGATATATAAATCACACTTAAGAGAAGACCCCATGTAGAGAGCCAACACAAAACAAATTCAGTGGTATTTTTGGAGGTTTTTTGGAGGTCTCAAAAATGCTTTGGGCATTTCTTTTTTCTTTCCTTCCTTCGTTCCTTCGTTCCTTCGTTCCTTCGTTCCTTCGTTCCTTCCTTCCTTCCTTCCTTCCTTCCTTCCTTCCTTCCTTCCTTCCTTTTTTACCTTACTAACCTTTTGCTTATATATTACAGTTTCTAGTTTTATCTTGATGCGTTTTTTGTGTGCTTTTTCTCAGGATTTTTTTTTTTCTGTTTGTTTTGTCCTATCCTGGTTGGTTTGTATTTTATTTTATTTTTTATTATTATTTTTTAGATTGCTGTTTGTATTCTGAGAGAGAAAGAGAGAGAGAGAGAGAGAGAGAGAGAGAGAGAGAGAGAGAGAGAGTGTAGCATGAATTTTAACAGTTCTTATTAATAAAAACAAACCTGAAGCCTGTCATTGGGGTGAATGCTAGAAGACCAGAAAAGCAGAACAAGCTACAGCCACCTCACCTTGCCAATTCCTCAGATGATCCTGTTTCCTAAGACTGGAGCCTTGAGTCCTTATCCTAATGGAGCTCAGCTGAACTGCTTCTCGAAAGCCTGAAAGCTTAACCAGCTTCTAGTTCCTTGTCTTCACACCTTAAATACCTTTCTGCTTCTGGCCATCACTTCCCAGGATTAAAAGCTCACTTCTTGGGATTAAAGGTGTGAGTCATCAGGCTTGGCTGTTTCCAGTGTGGCTTTAAACTCAGAGAGATCCAGATGGATCTCTGCCTCCAGAAGGCTAGGATTAAAGGTGTGAGTGCCACCATTTTCTAGCCTCTATATCTAGTGGCTGTTCTGTTCTCTGCCCCAGATAGGTTTATTAGGGTGCAAAATATTTTGGGGAACACAATATCACCACAAGAAAGGGTGTAGATTTTGTGAATGGGGAAATGGGAGAGGGTCTGGGAGGAGCTGGGAAAGGAGAAACAATCATCTGAATATATTGTATGAAAAAAGTCTATTTTTAGTTAAAAAAACGAGAGTGTCAAAATTTTCCCATTAAGTGTAGCATGGCTAAATCAACCAACAACCACTCCCACACCATGACATCCCCAAACTAAGCCTATGGCTTAACTCAGCTTCTCTATCTATCTATCTATCTATCTATCTATCTATCTATCTATCTATCTATCTATCTATCTATCTATCTATGTATCTAGCTAGCTAGCTAGCTATTGTACATACCCTCTCATGTGCATACATACACACACTATAGGGGAAGGAGGGTATAGCAGACATTGGTGTGGCACTACCAAACAATCTCTTCCTCAAGTCCCACCTATGATTTGCAGGCATAATTGTGCTCTTCGGCTTTCCAAAGTTTGTTTGGTGGTCTTTTTCTTCAATTCATTGAGATACCCACCTCTCCAAACAACATTTTCTTTTTTCTTTTGCTTGAGTTAATCAGAATCATGTTGGATATCAACAATATTTTCTATGTGATTCTCTAGTAGCTTGAAAGTTTTTCTTCCACCAACTTCTGCCCAAGAATTAATTCTACTTTATGTTCTCATAAAATCTTAGCTCCTATAAGCAAACTATGTTTAACTATTGGGTCCTGGAAAATGAACCAATATGCAAGAGAGACAGAGGGGGGAAATGTGTGGTCTTAATTAAAGGTGGTTAGTCTGCCAGTGACTGCTTTGAAACAGGAACAAAATTTGACCTTAGAGATCAAAAGCTGTTTGGAACAGACTACATATTTCTCTGGTAATGCTAGATTATGGATTTTTACCAGTTCTTCAATAAAATTAATATTAAAATCATATGAATGGTCTTCTAAAAATATGAGCATAATGATATCTAAGTTAACAGTGTTCTATGTTATTTTCATTCCTTATATTTTAATGCATCTACAAGATTCAACAGTATGGCAATGCATTGTGATAAAGTATCGCTTACATTCTAAGAGCCTGGAAGTTTTGCTGGACCTCACAGTCAGAGTTAACAATACACCTTGATGTCACTTAAAACTTAAGACTGCTATCCTACTGGGTACTTAGCCTTTTTGTTTAACCTGCTTTTTAAGAGAACAATGTAACAGCCAACGTTACTTGTCTTGTATTTCCCATCTAATCAACTTTTACAACCTAAGAAAATACATAGCTGTAATCTTATATACTCTCCAATGCCCCGGACCCAGAACAACGCATGTGTATCATTTGCTGAAAGCAGCAAATACAGAGGTTGAAAGCAATCTTTTAAAATGAATATCTGCCATAAATGTTGTGTTCACAGATATTGATAAACATGATGTTTGTAGTACTGTTTGTTATCTGGGTCACTTGGAGCCAGCTGGAGTCAATGAGTTAATCTCTTGTAAAACTCTGTTAAATATTCCTGTAAAGTGTCCCTCATTCCTTGCCCATGTGATGCTTTCTGTGCTGTTCGATAAAGACAGAGCAAAGTCCTTTGGTAGGGACAGATGTGCACAGTCACACACACACACACACACACATACACACACACACAGATCCAGACACAGGGACAGAGTCACAAGACAGCCTTCAATTGTGCACAGATTCAGACTCAAGACAACTAACACATGGAGGATAGAAGACAGAGGCAATGTGAAGTAGAAAATTCAAATCTTGACTCTCTCTTGGTTAAATCACTGTTATTTCTCTCCTTAATGCAACACAGATGCATTATTGATGACTCGGAGTTAATCACTAATGAGTTTAATACATGCAGAACAGTTTAAGAATGAACTCAGGTAATGTAAGATCTATTAACAGCCTAACCACAGCTTCCCACATTTGTTTAGGAAAGCCAATCTGACAGAGGCTCTGGTTGGAGCCTTTTTCTGTCTGGGCATGCTCCACTAGCAGGGCTGACTACACAGGCAGACAGCCAAGAGCCAAGCTTAGAAAGACCCACACTTTGCTTCATTCTCTGCTATAGCCGTCATTTAGAATTTTTCTCTGAACTTGTGTTTTACACACCCAGTGGTACACTGGAGGGTGGGCAATAAACAAAGTGCACTTTGCTCCAAGTCTGCATAAAGCCTTTCAAGATGCACCATGAGCAGAGGCTTCTAGAGGATTCACTTGCCTGGGAACTCAGCTGACACAGGTGAGTGCAAAATCATTGCTATGCCTACAGCTGGTAGATGGGTCTAGATAGCTGCAGGAGGGCATGCTCAGTCTTCCACTCAAAGCTTGCTATATTCCTACATAGAAGGCAAGGGATTTCCAAGAAATATGAACAGCCAGAGGGCTCTAGCATACACTTTCGTCCCCTCCTAATTTTTCTGCAGTAGATGACCATATCCTAAAAGATGATGACCTCAAGTGGAGGGGGCAAGACAAGAACGCCCTTTTCAGTCTTGCCTTCCTTGTCAGTAACTGGGGTTTGGTACTGGGAGAACCTATGCTTTTTAAGAAGCCAAGAACAGGGGTTTTCTTTGTTTCTGTTGTGCAGTGCATCAGGGAAAGTGGAATCTATGCGAGTATATGATCTGGAACTTGAGTTATGATTTTGGAGGTTCCAAAAAACTTAAACATGTTTTCATGTTTGCATTTATACCTTATAATTACATTTAAAGATTTATTACACAAAATAAATATGAACAGTAAAAACTCAAGATAACAATGGAGATGTTTAAGTTTTCACTACCTTTAGAATAATACTAAACAAACAAATTTTTCAAAAGCATTAACAAGACAGTGTATAAACTATAGAAGAAAAAAAGCTTTTATTGTAGAATTTCAATGATACAATTTTTTTCTTCTTTGGAACAAAGGGATCCACATTTTCCTTTTTTGTTGGGAATTATCAATTAGACAGCAAGCCAGTGCCCGTGAATGCACACACTATCAGTTCTCTGGGCTTTAGGACATTTGGTCTATGATACAAGAAAGATGGGGATGGAAGTCCAGAAACCACGTAAACATTATAAACAGTTTGCAGACAGTCTGGATGGTGGCATTAGCTAGTGTCCATTTGCAATAAACTTCAGACAAGCCACAAGGAACACCCAGGGCAGCATGACAAAACAAGGCAAGCTAAGTGTAAAGATTAGTTCCTCCCTTTAGCTTGAGTTACAGCTATTTCATCTGAGAAGTAATGCTGGAGAAAGGCTCACTCCTCTTATAGCAGTTGATAACCTCCTGTCGATTACTCCAGCTCAATATGGGAATGCATTTCTGCACAAAAGCTGACAAGCTTGTTCTCAGGAAAGCCAAGGAATGATGCAATAGATCAATTGATTTGTCAGGCCTGGGCAGACAGAAACAATTTCCTTGGCTAGACTCAGTTAATGCAGATGGCTGGTTCCTTTACCCTTTAATCCACCTAATACCAGCCGTGGGTTATACACCCAGGAGGATGTCACTGTTTGGACGGCTCTGGGCTCTTTCTTTAAGCATCTTGGAGAAGAAATTAAGCAGTACAGTGGAATCCATTGACAGGGTGAGTGTGTCTGGATGAACAGTTAGGTTAGTAACATGCCTGCTGGGCATCAGTTAAAGTGCAAATCCTGTGGCCATTTTCTGTCCAGCCACAAATGCCACATCTGCCAGTGCATATAAAGAGATGATCACAAAGAACACATCATTGCCTGCTGATTCTTCACACCTAGAGTGCCTGGTCTGAGTGTCTGCAGTGTGGAGCTGTTAGAATATGCGCTGATCCAGGGTGCTGCAGCTTAACTGCAGTCTGCCCTGTTTCAGGCCTTCTGGGCTCCGACTCCCTTTCTTATCTCTATATTTCAAAGGCAGAAAGGGAAGAGGAAAGAGCAGATCCCCACCCCCACAAATATAGAAATTAACAAATATATCCAAGTGCCTTTTAAAGACGGAGCTGCACTCTGAGATTGTGTGGATAGTCTTAATGTAAGATCATACTAGCCCGGAAACTAATGTGAATGGTTCGCTTAGGTCAGTCACTCACTGTGGACCTTTGAGGCAGTCAAGAGGTGTGGCAGACAGACGTATGCAAGGCTGCCAGCAGCACAGAACAACAGACTTTTTTTTTTTTTTTTACTATAAACCTTTTAATAAGTAGGAATATATTCTAAAACAGTGACAAAAAGTAGGAATGTAGAAAAAAAAACACAGGTGCTCGTAATCATTATCCAGTGTTACTATGCAACACTTCTACTAGGCAACTGGTAGCTTGGTGGGTTTGTTTCCACAATCATCGCCTACACACATATGGGATGTTGTGCTGTGATCATGGGATAGCTGTAAGATCACTAGGTGACAGGAATTTCTGTTATAATTCCATGGAGTCACCTCCTATATGTAGCTGGCTGCTAAGTAAGGCATCATTATCAGTTTGCAAGTGCTCTTATTTTACTCTTTATCATGAAATGCTCCAGACATTGCTGATCCCATATGAGAGATGAGGACTGAGCACTCTATTATTGGCATTCCTTCTACAACCTCTCCTTTCCTACAGTATTCTGACAACCCCAAGTAACACATAGTTCCCTGTCTACACCACACGGTCCTTCACTTTGTGTACTTTCCCACACTGCTTTCTCCAGTGGAACTGCTTGGATGTCCTCTTCAGTGATGGGTGTTCCTCTAACCCATTTTCCTCTTCTAGGTTACACAGAAGAGATATGTTTCAAGCCCCCTTGGCTATTGGTGTGGTCATGTGACTGAGTTCTAGTCCATAGAAGGTGAACAGCAGCACTGCATGACCCACATGGATCTCCCACCCAAGATCCTCCAAGCTCTTCTCCTCTTAGATTATTAGGACCAGGAAGTCCTGAAACTTATCAGAGTACTCAGAGTAAAGGCCTGGGAAAGGAAGCTGTCTAGATTCTTCTATCATCATATAAAGGACAGCCACCTACTGATGATAAGGATCACTGTGCATAGATTCTGCCTCGACAATAAATGATGTTTCGTTATGCTCAGGAACTGATTTCTAACAACATTGACATTCCTGGGAATTATCATACAGTTGTAACCCAGGTATCCTTCAGCAAGATGAAGCCTCCCCATTCCTTGGCATTTGATTTCAAAGGCTGAAATACAAGTAAAGGGCTCTCCTCTTCTCACTGACATCTGGTTTCTAGAAAGACTTACAGGGATCTTGGTCACCTATGTTTCTTAGAGCATTGCTGAATCTTTCTGTCACAAGCTCAGGTATGAATGGAAAGTGGGACTGTGAGTGCTTTGCTTATTCAGTGGTTATTGTAACATTCCTCTGGCTCATTTTGAGTCTTGCTAAACCCCCACAGAATGAGTCCCTGGCATTTTATGCTAATGATGCTTTATAATGCTTTATGAGGATAAGGAGAAAAAGAACACATGCATATCACATGTATCCTCCATGCTACGTCACATTCTTCATCATCCCATGAGCCTCATTCATAAAACAGTACTCAAAATCAAAATTATTCCTAATTTTAAGAGAGTACAGCTGCAGCGTTGAATCTCTGTGCAGTGCTTCTTGAGCTAGGGCCTCTATGTGACTGCTACAGGAGGTTGTAGGATGTGAAATAACCATGGTGAAGGATGCCTCTCTTCTGTGCTGTATAACAACTTCCCCTGCATTGAACAGAACCATCTATCTCTTAAGCGACTGAATTAAAATTTAGGAAGTGTCCTAGTTTGCTTTCTTTTGTCATGATAAAACAGTGACCAAAAGCAACTTGGTAGGGAAAGGGTTGATTTCATCTTACAAATCCCAGGTGACAGTCTGTCACTGAGAGAAATTAGGGCAGAAACTTGGAGGCAGGAATTGAAGCAGAGACCATGGAGAAATACATTTTATTGGCTTGATCCACTGGCTTGCTCAGTTACATTTCTTGTACAGTTCAGGCCAACTTGCCCAAGAATGGCACCACTTACAGTGATCTGAACCTTTATACATCAAGCCCCAATCCCCCCCACAAAAAAATGCCCCACAAACCAGTCTGATGGACACAATTTCTCAAATGATAGTCCTTCTTACCAGTTAACTCTAATTTGTTGAAAAACAAAAACTACCACAGGAGGTAAACAATCTACAAGTCTTAGGAAACCCTGAAACTTAGCAGATTTACAAGGCTTCTCATTCACTAAGGTCACATAAGCAGTAAGGACTGCTGTGGAGAGGAGACTCCCTAACTTTTGGAGATACCTGGAAATCATCCAGAGAACTTTAGGGTTGCAGCTTTCATAAGTCATCCACACCACAGCGCTGGTGTGGGTTTTTCTGTGGTGCAGCTACCTCTGAGTCATCCATGCTCCACTAAGTAACCCCTGACCCCATTCTACTGTAAATAGCTCCAATAAACTAAGTGAGTCACCAAGTTGGAGTTTGATAAAATTGTTCCTTTCATCTATTATTTGTGCCCTGTCTGGATGAGTGGAGCCTGTTTGTGTATGGCCAGGAAAAGTCATACAAACCCCTATCAGCAGCAGGCTGAACATCTAAGTAAGGTCTGCAAAAAGGGAGCTACTGAGGAGGGATTAATAGAGACTCTGCTTAATCTGCTTAATTAGTAAGACTTTGCAAAGTCCTTTCACCATCTTCCACTGAAATTGAAGGTGTTTTTGTGAGGCAGCTTTCCTTTGAGGGGATGTGACTCAGTGCTGAGTCATGCCTCAGGCCTCATGAAGGACAAAAACGATATCCAAAAGCTGGGACACTGGCAGACAGGTTACAACTCCCAGATTTGGAATGAGGATTCTCACAACAGTGAACTTCAAGTTGAGCGATTTTGTATTGTTGGTCCAATCTGTCACTGGTTACTTATCCCCAGCCTTTTGCCCCCTTTGAAGCCTCACTGCCTGCCTCTTCTCATGGATTCAGACTGTTCCCATTTATCTTAGTTCTTCCTTCTTGGATGGCCTTTAAAAACACAAACTATTTCCCACTTACTAGTAGAAGAATTACTTCCTCCCAGAATGACTCTTAATTGATTACTTGCCTAAAAACAAGCTGTTTTATTTCCTTATAAAATTTAATTATCAGCATTTACATATTTTTCTCCTTAGTTCCTGGCTACCTGACATCCTTCACATGGAACCCCCATAAGCCATTTCACATCCCCCCTGTGTGGGTTTGGGTTCTCTTCTCTGGTCTTCTTTAGAGTCAAGTGTAGATCACACATATTCAAATACAAATGTGTATGCCTATTGTCTAAGACAATGTTGTCTAACACAACTGGACACTGGTTAAAATGGGGAAACATTTTATTCAAAAACTACTAATGTAGGGAAAGAGCTGAGCTCTGTATGGATTTTCATGGGAAGACTGGCCTCATTAAAGGGAAGAGTAAATGAATAGAGACAAGACAAGCAGAGGCTCAGTGAAGAAGGAAGAGAAACAACAAATAGGTTGGTGATTGGAAATGCTATTAGGAAGCTATGACCTGAGCTGGCAATTGTGAAAGTTAGAACTCTGACCTTCTATTGAAGCTGCAAAGGGGCCAGCTCTAACCTTCCTGATGAGCACATTTCAAAGACATGGCTCTCAGGTTCTGAGATTTTTCCAGCATTGGAGGGGATTCAAAGCCATAATGAGAGCACTTTATTTTGTACTTCTTTCAGTTATTCTTACCTTTTCAATAAATTTAAGGTACATATTTAACATATCCATGATTCTATGAGATGCATATGTATATTTGTGTATATAAGATGCTAATATAGTGAAATATATGAACAGATACCATGTCACATATTTATTGCCTATCTTAATTTTGGCAAGATCATTCTTCTCATGAAGTAGGAAACTAGAGTAGATCACTGTATTATTAACCATGGCCCTCATGTAGAACATGCAGGGTGAACATATCTAAGTTCTTTCCAAAGTGTTCTAAAAAAGGAAGGATCATACATGAAGATTTCATCAGAACAAGAACTAAATTTTCTCAGTGATTCTAAGCTCCTTCTAACAGGAACTTAAAAGAAAGTCAGGGTCATATTGAGCACATGGATAATGTGGCAGGGCAAGATAGTACATAGGTTCCTCTGTCTTGTTGTCTTGCTTGAGTCCATTTTAGGTTTGACTAGAATTTGATCTTCATGATGGAAAGCCCCATGGAAAATTACCCAACCCTACTCTAGGAACTTGAGGTTAAAATTCCCCAACTAACTTATCTTAGCTTCTGTTCAACTGCCTGCTTATGCAACCCCTAACTCCAGCTAACATCTTATCTTGGCTTCTGTTAAGCTGCTTGCTTACATAAAACCTCCCCTTGCAGCTGCCAAGTAAGATAACAGGATATGTTTTTTGCCTTTAAAATCCCTTACTCTTCTTCAGTTGAAGGGCATCTAGGTTGTTTCCAGGTTCTGGCTATTACAAATAATGCTACTATGAACATAGTTGAGCATGTGTCCTTGAGGTATGATTGAGCATTCCTTGGGTATATGCCCAAGAGTGGTCTTAAGGGAGGTTGACTCCCAGTTTTCTAAGAAAGTACCATATTGATTTCCAAAGTGACTGTACAAGCTTACATTCCCACCAGCAGTGGAGGAGAGTTCCCCTTGTTTCACCTCCTCTCCAGCAAAAACTGTCTTCAGTGGTTTTGATCTTAAGCATTCTGACAGGTGTAAGATGGTATCTCAGAGTCATTTTGATTTGCATTTCCCCGATGATTAGGGATGTTGAGCAATTCCTTAAATGTCTTTCAGCCATTTGAGCTTCCTCTGTTGAGAATTCTCTGTTTAGCTCTATAGCCCATTTCTTAATTGGACTGTTGGGCATTTTGATGTCTAATTTCTTGAGTTCTTTATATATCCTGATATCAGCCCTCTATCAGATGTGGGGTTGGTGAAGACCTTTTCCAATTCTGTAGGCTGTCATTTTGTCTTATTGACTGTGTCCTTTGCCCTACAAAAGCTTCTCAGTTTCCATTTATTAATTGCTTCTCTCAGTGTCTCTGCTACTGGTGTTATGGATAAATAAAATGTGGTACATATACACAATGGAGTACTACTCAGCAGAGAAAAACAATGACACCATGAGGTTTACAGGCAAATGGATGGATCCTGAGTGAGATAATCCAGACTCAGAAAGACAAAAATGGTATGTACTCACTCATAAGTGGATACTGGATGTAAAGCAAAGGATAACCAGACTGCAACTCACAACTCCACAGAGGCTACTTAGTAAAGAGGACCCTAAGAAAGACACAGGGATTGCCCAGCAACAGAGAAATGGATGAGATCTACATGAGCAAACTGTGGGTGAGTGGGGGGTAATGGAGGGCAAGGGTCGAGGGAAAGTGAGCTTAGGGGAGTGGGAGGTCCCAGCTGGATCAGGAAGAGAGTGGGAAAACAAGGAAAGAGATAGCATGATAAATGAAGACCCTGGAGGAATAGGAAGAAGCAGAGTGCTAGAGAGGTCCCCAGAAATCCACAAAGATACCTCCACTATAGACTACTGGCTATGGTCAAGAGAGTACCTGATCTGACCTACTCTGGTGATCAGATGACTGAACACCCTAATTGTCATGATACAATTCTCATCCAGTTACTGGTGGAAGCAGATGCAGAGAACCATGGCCAAACCCCAGTTGGAGCTCCAGGAGTCCAATCGGCAAGAGAGAGGAGGGATTATATGAGCAAGAGATATTGAGACCATGATTGGAAAAAGCACAGGGACAAATAGCCAAACTAATGGAAACACATGAATTATGAACCAAAAGCTGAGGAGCCCCCATGGAACTGGACCAGGCCCTCTGGATAAGTGAGACAGTTGATTAGCTTAACTGTTTAGGAGGCCCCCAGGCAGTGGGACCAGGACCTGTCCTTGGTGTATGGGCTGGCTTTTTAGAACCTAGGGCCTATGCTGAGTCACTTTGTTCAGCCTTGGTGCAGGGAGGAGAGGACTGGACCTGCCTCAAATGAATCTACAAGGCTGGGCTGAATCCCCAGGGGAGACATTGCCTTGGAGGAGGTGGGAATGGGGAATGGGTTGGAGGAGAAGGCTGGGGTGTGGGAGGAGGAAGGACAGGGGAATCCATGGCTGACATGTAAAATTACATTAATTATAAAATAAAAATATTTATTTCAAATGAAAAAAAACAGATGGCCCAGTTGATCCAGCATCCAGAACAGCTTCAAGGCTGCTGGCTGAGATGATCCAGCCTCACAAAATACTCCAGCCAAGACAAAAAAATCCTTACCCTAAGTTACTGTTGCTACACTTAAGTCTTAAATACCTGAGTATAATCCCAGCCAGCTGGATTAAAGACTTTCAAGTGGTGATAAACTGTATCTGAGTAGTCTTCTCTGGGGAGCTCTGCATAATAATAATAAAAACCAAACTACTGTTTGGTGTCTTTTGTGTAGAGGTTGAGTCTGAATCATTGCATGTCAAGAGTTCTGTAGTTCTCAAAACCCTCCACATTGGCATAAACATGTTATGGCTACATATGGATGTTTTCAGTAAACTTCTAGATATTATCAAACCATAGGTATGTACTAACATAAAAAAGAGAAGGGCCATGCTTCATAGTTCACAAGGATTACCTTATCTTAGAAGCTTATAAAAACTTTCTCCAGGGGTATCCATTGGCATCTATAAGCTAAAAGATGGGTGATTTGGAAATCTAGAGTGCTGACATCAGCCTCCTCTGGACCACAGTTTCTATGTGCTGATCCTGATGAAACAATTCCCAAAAGATTCTGCCTTAATGATGCAGGACTCCTCTTAATCAGAGTTGATTCTCCAGCCCTAGATAACCAGCATTAATTGTTCCAGTAGAGTAATGGTTTGATTTCAGTAGTGCTGGTCTCCTGTTAATTGCAGCTGACCAGAACCACAACTTCTTAACCCAAAGTATTACACGAATGCCCGAGTAGAGTATTTGCTCATCTTTGGAACTTCCCAAGTCCAGCCTCTGTCATGTCCTTGCTCTAGGCATTGTCTTTCTAGTTCCCGCAGAACAACTCATTAAGCTTTGAGCACTTGATAGATCTTCCATCCCAGGTTTCAAATGCCACCACAATACTCCCCAAAACAGATGGTCTTGTCTGTCACAGAAATACTTCATGACTTGGTATCAATTTTTAGCTTAAGTATGGTTCCTATTGCTGTGATGACACACCCCCAAAAGCAACTTAGGAAGTAAAGGGTTTATTTAGTTTTGTAGTTTATAATTTATCATCTAGAGAAGCCAGGTCAGGAACTCAAGGCAGAAATGGTTACAAAGGCAGTGTAGGAGTGATATCAGACAAAAACTTAACAAAAACTAAAATTACAGGCCAGTGTTTCTGATGAACATGCATACAAAAATTCTCAATAAAATGTTTTAAAACTGAATTCAAGAACACATCAAGGGGTTAGGGATTTAGCTCAGTGGTAGAGTGCTTGCCTAGCAAGCACAAGGCCCTGGGTTCAGTCCTCAGCTGCAGGAAAAAAAAACAACAACAAAAACAAAACAACAACAACAACAAAAAAAAAAAACAAAAAAAAGACATCGAAGAGATGATCTGATTTGAGCAAGTTGTCTTCACCCTAGAAATGCAGGAATGATTTAACATATATGAATCAATAAACATAATCCACCACATAAAATACTTAAGAACAGAAACCAAATGAACATCTCATCCCATGCAGAAAAGACCTTTGACAAAATCTAACCTCCCTTAATGGAAAAAGAAATTGCTATAGAATCTAAGAATAAGGAGACATATCTCAACATAATAAAGGCAATAAAGCAATCCCTCGGCCAACATCTTGCTAAACAATGAAACACTCAAAGCTTTTCCACCAAACTCAGGAGCAAAACAAGGATGTCCATCCTCCAACCACCCACATAGTGCTGAAAGTATTAAGTAGGGCAATAAAAGTAAGTGAAGAAGACAAAGGGCATACAAATAGGAAATGAAGAATTCAAAATATTCTTGTTTACAAGTGATAATTATTTTGCACATTAGAGATGCTCAAAATCAAAAATCTCCTACAGATCATAAACACACTCTGTAAAACGGCAGGACACAAAATTAACACACAAAATCAGTAGCCTTCCTATACAAAAATGAAAATGTAGCAAGTAAGAAATCAGAAGAAATAATACTATTAACAATTGCTTCAAAGTATCTTGGAATAAATCTAACCAAGTAAATGAAAGACTTGTACAGTGAAAACTTTAAGACACTGAAAAAGAAATTTAAGAAAATACCAGAAACAAAAGACTTTCCATGCTCATGAAATGGAAAGATTAATATTGTGAAAATGGCCATATTTCCAAAAGCAATCTATGGAGTCAATGCAATCCCAAACAAAATTTCAACACAATTCTTCATAGAAATTGGAAAAACAAGCTTGAATTTCATATGGAAGCATAAAAGACTCAGAAAAACAAAAACTATCATGAACAATAACTGAACTGCTGGAGGTATCATCATCCCAAATATCAAGTTTTTGCTATAGAACTATAGTAATAAAAACAACCTAGTCCTGGCACAAAAAAATATATACTGATCAAGGAAATAAAATTGAGGTTGTACATATAAGCCCGAACTAGTATAGTCACCTCATCTTTTACTAAGAGACCAACAATGAATGTAGAAAAAAAGGCAGTATCTTCAACAAATGGTGCTGGTCAATGGAAGGCTTCATGTAAAAGAATGCAAATAGATTCATATTTGTCACCCTGCACAAAACTCATCTCCAAATGGATCAAGGGCCTTAACATAAAACCTGATATCTTGAATCAGACACAAGAGAAAGTAAGGAATGTATTTGAACTCATTGGCATAAGAAAGGACTTTCTGAACAGGACCCTAATAACACAGTCATTAAGACTAACAATTAATAAATGGAAATGTATGAAACTAAAAATTTATAAAGCAAAGAAAAGAGACAGCTTACAAAATGGAAAAGTATCTTTGCGACATACACATCTGATAGAGGGTTGGTATCTAAGATATACAAATAAAAAATTAAACCTCAAGGAAACAAATAATCTAATTTTGAAATAGGGCATAGAATAAAATAGTTCTCAAAAGGTAAAATACAAATGGCCAAGAAACATTTTTGACAATGCTCAACATCCCTACTTCTCAGGGAAGTGCAAATTAAAAGTACTTTGAGACACCATCTTACTCCAACCAGAATATCTAAGGTCAAAAATACAAGTGATGCCAGGCAGTGGTGGCACACGCTTGTAATCCCAGCACTCAGGAGGCAGAGGCAGGTGGATCTCTGTGAGTTCGAGGCTAGCCTGGTCTACAGAGCTAGTCCAGGATGGGCTCCAAAGCTACAGAGAAACCTCGTCTCCAAAAACCAAAACAAACAAACAAACAAACAAACAAACAAAAAACAAATACAAGTGACAAATTTTGTAGTGGATTTGGGGAAACAGGAACACTTAGTCACTGCTCATGGGAATGCAAACTGGTGCAAAAAACTATGGAAATCAGTGTGGAAGTTTCTTCAAAAAGTTATTAATAGATCTGTTACACAATCCAGCTATACCATTCTTGAGTATACAACAAAGGACTCCATACCCTACTGTATATGAGATGCGATACCTGCTCATCCATGTTCATTGCTGCTCTAGTCACAATTGATATGAAATGGAAAAAAACCAATATCCATCAACTGGTAAATGGATAATGAAAATGTAGTACATTTTCACAGCAGAGTGTTATTCTGCTATTAATAAAGTGAAATTTGCAGGTAATGGATGGAGCTAGAAATAGCCATCTGAGCAAAGAACCCTATCCCAGAATGGCAAATGCTGTAAACTTTCTCTCACTTGTGTATGTTAGCCTCAAGTCTTCAGACATATGTGTTCCATTTAGAATAACCACAGAGACCATGAAATTAGTAAGGGGCCATGGTGGAGGAATTTTAAGGGAGGGTGTTATAACACAAAAAATACATAGTAGAAAAGGGGGAAATGGTACAGGAAGGGTCCATTTAGGGAGGCGATGGAAGGGCAGTGTAGAGCAGGAATTATGCAGAGGAACAACTAACACTAAAGACCTTTTCAGAAAGTCATATGAAAACTTACTGCTGCAGAATGTTCTTTCTTAAAAAAAAAAAAAAAAAAAAAAAAAAAAAAAAAAAAGATTTATTTATTTATTACATATACAGTGTTCTGTCTGCATGTATGCCTGCATGCCAGAAGAGGGCATCAGATATCATTATAGATGGTTATGAGTCACTGTGTGGTTCCTAGGAATTGAACTTAAGACCTCTGGAAGAGTAGTCAGTGCTCTTAACCTCTAAGCCACCTCTCCAGCACCCAGAAAGTTCTTAAAATATATACATATACATATATATAAAGGTTAAATGGAATTACCTTATCACAAGGCAGTAATGCCCCTACTAGACAACATGACTAACAAATATAAACTCCAGTGCCAAGAACTGATTACCTTCTTTGAAATCATTGGTCAATAAAGACAAATAGATCTGCAAAGTCTATTGTCAGTTCTCTGAGTTGCCTTCCAGAACTTGACAGTAAGACCCTATAGCTGAATACACTACACCCTTGAATCACTGAACATGGGGAAATCAAGTTGATGCTCACACAGAAGCTGCATCACTATTAGAGAGCTTCCACATGCAGGAAAGTGCTACTGGAAGAAGAAAGAATCACCAGTCTCATTTTGCTGTGAAACTGTGGACTACAACAACGACAGGTCTGGCAAGGTATGTCCAAGGCACAACACTGGCATAAATGTCATGGGAGTAACAAGCCTCTTTCTGGTTGGGCTTGAGGCCCACTCGACAAAGGGCCTAGGCTAGTCTTATGTCAACTTGATAGAAGCTGGAGTCATCAGAGAAGAGGGAAATTGAGAAAATGCCTCCATGAAATCTGGATGTGAGCAAGGCCTGTGGAGCATTTTCTTAATTGGTGATTCTTGAGGAAGGATTCAGCCCATTGTGGGTGGGAACTCCCTTGGACTGGAAGTCCTGGCTTCTATAAGAAAGCAGGCTGAGCAAGCCATGGAGACCAAGCCAGTAAGCAGTACTTTTCTATGGCCTCTGCATCAGTTCCTGACTCCATGTTCCTGCCCTTCTTGAGTTCTTGTTCTGATATCCTTTGATGACAGATTGTGATGTGAAAGGCAAATAATCCATTTCCTCCTCAAGTTACTTTGGTCACGGTGTTTCATCATAGCAATAATAATCCTAACTAAGACAGCTACATACTGAATTCCAGGCCACTTTGGCATGCAAAGGGACACTTTTCTCAAAGGGAGGAGGGAAGAAAGCTAATTGTGCTTCTGTGCATGTATCCAGTAAATATGCATTTTAATCTCTATTGGGAATATAAATTTTAGCATCCTTCAGGCTTGTTTTATCACTCAACAATATTAAGGAGTATTTATTATTATTTCAAAAGCTTTCATGTAGCAGTTTCATCAATACTATTTTATACTTTTCCTAGACATCAGGAATTTTTTTTTTAATTTGGGGCAAATCAATTCCCTTTCTTAGTGATACCCTCTTGCTCATTTTGACTCTCTATGTATGGGAGTTTTCTATGGGCTGCACTGCCATCCTTCTCCACGGGCACACCCACCATCTCTTCTCTGCTATAATCTCATGCTTTCAGATACATCTCCCCCTCAAGTACATGAGAAGGGAAGAACCTTCAATTCAACATGGGACATGAAATCAATTTAGGAGGGCCAGTGATGAGCAGTTCTAGATAACTAAAAAATAGTAGGATATCATAGTACAACTATAGTTCTCAGTGGAAATATTACATGATGTCTGGATTAGGCAGACAGTGTGTTTCTTACCATGAGTCATGGCCAAACATATTTTAAGAGCCAATTCATTAAATGTCAACAAAATAAAAGAGCATAACAAAGCCTTGCAGATAATAATTGAAAGTGTTATGTCTGCCACACTATTAGTTCTCATGAGTGTCCACCTTGTACGTCAAAGTGCAAACAAAGTCTTCATAACTGTGTCTTGGTTGACTATAGAAACCATTTACTTAAAGAGGCTGCAGAATCATCTGTTGTCAATAACGGAATGGAATTAAAGTTGAGAACCTAAGTTCCCCAGTATAAGTTGCCTATCCCATGCCCTAATTCTGCCCTACATCCCAGTATGAACCAAGGAGCTCTGCTTTTCTGTGCAAGAAAATACATACACATGCCATGGGCTCTTCTCAATCTGTTGCTTTCCCCACAGTTAGTCTCATCTCTGCTCTTTCTTGCCAGGAACCTTTGGCTCCAATCACTACCTCAGGATCCCATTGTGCCTATGTACACATGTTTGTTCTCCACTTTCCAGCATCCTTTCAGACTTCAATACTGCTGAAAACCCCATGAACAGTTCTGCGAAGCCCCATGTGATGCTCCAGTGCACTTATGGGCATCCTTTTCATGATCTCATGAGAGTTTGATCAGTGGATGCACCTGCATAGCAACAATGGCATCAGTTCAAATACTATGATAGACTTGCCGTTGGCTTCTCCTGGGAAAGGGCTGGGTTCATTCATCTTGAAATTAACCAGGTTTGGCAAGGCAAGACTTGAATAAGGTGTCTAATAATGTTGTAAATATGAATAAAAAAAAGGCTGAAAAACCGGGGCTGCAAATGTTTACTTGTTGGGAAGCCCATAATCTTCCTTACTCTGCCTTCATAGGACCTAGGACAGTTTGATTAGGACATATAGAATCCTCAGCTTCCTTTCAGAATGAGAGGGGAAGATAGAGATGCAACTCATGCATGCAACTTAGGCGTCTCAGGTGGAGGCTGGATGCAGCAGCCTGGCCTACATGGGCCAGCCACTTTGGATTTATAGCCCTGTTTATAGGCCTTGTTACATGGGAGGGAGAAATTTTGATTGCTTGTGGGGCTCTAATGTGACCACAAGTCCTATAGAGTCCATAGTGGCTGATTAATGATTTGTGAAATTAGTCAAATGTGAACTTTTCAATAGCTCCGAGGATTGGGAGTGATAGGATTGAGAAGTGGTTTTCCTTCTGAATTTTCTGCAAGGTTTTCTGTTCAGATCCCTTCCTGGCATCACTCCAGCTACTCCCACCCCATGATAAACCTGCTTTTGTTTTCGTCATAACTAGCAGGTTCTCTTGCTTACTGTCCCTAAGCTGGATGCTGTGGAGCACACCCTATGCTGCCTGTGTGGCCACAGGTCTAACTCCAATGTCAATCAGAATGGTCCCTCCCTAGACACTCACCATTCACCACAGGCTTAAAGCAAGTCCTTGGTGAGCTGCCTCACCCATTGTTGACAATTGCAAAGGAGTGGGTGCCACTTGTTGAAATCACTAGGAACTCAACCAACTACCAACCCCTCAGTCAGGAGTGTCACACAAACCCCAAAACAGAAGGAAGATGAACAAGAGTGGCAGGAAAGTCCCAGCTCTTCCCCAGACACAGAGGGTGGCCCAGTAGTGACCTTTCTGCTTTTGGGGTTCCATGGGTTCTTGAGAAGCAGAAGGACTAAGGTCATTAAAATTACCTGTGCAACCAGGCACAAGTGTCCAAAGGGCATTGAGGAGAACACCCTAATGGTACCTAATGGGGTCTGGCTGTGGATTAATTTTGAGTTTTTAAATTTGTTTTGGTTTTCACTGTACACCCCACCTAGTATCAGGAACTGTGCCCAGCAGCTTTAACTTGGAGATTCATGCTCATTATGAGGCACCAGGAGTCAACACACTGCCTAGGCCAGGCTTCTGAATATTAACCATGTGGATCACACTTTTCTCTCACATACCTCTTATCAGCTACCAGTAATGCCTGGAGACTCCACCTCCTGTGTGTTTCAACATCTTTTCTGTTCAGAAGAGCTTCCCTTGTCCTCTTTGTGAGCAGCCAGCCCTTAAGTGTCCTGGCCTGAGACTTGGCTCTTTAGCTCCAGCCTCCTAGGCTGCTCCAACCTGTCACAGCTTGAGGTCTGGAGCTGTAACCCCAAAAGTATGCCCAGAAGACAAATGACATCAGGAGATGGCATCTACAGTGAGCGTGGACCTTACTATAGAAAGAGTTCTAACAGATCAATACCACAACGTCCAAAATGCATGGAAGGTATGAGCAGGCATTCAAACCTTTAAAGATATGTGTTTCTATATACATATGAGGCAGAAAACAAAAGACCCAAGCTCAATAGTAAAGACAACAATGATGGAATATTTTCTAACTGTATTGATGAAATGAGGAAGAAAGTAAAACTGTTCCTACAAGCTAAGAAGTACAAAATGGCAAAGAATTTCTCATAAGAAACTTCAACATATAAAACTAAAAAGTCCTTAGGTATGTTTGTGACTATTATACTCAGATAAAAAAAGCTTACAAAAAGAAAAAAAACACAGACTATAATCACTCAAGGTTGCAAATATACAATTATTTAAATTTTTATCAAATTATATTCAACAGTATATAAAGAGGATCATATAGCATAGTCAGATCTAATTTATTCTGTGGAAACAAGCTTATTTTGATATTGAAAAACATCAATCAGCATGACTGATTTTTTAATAGGTTGAGGAAAAAACACATGATCACATGAATCTATACTTCAAATAATTGAAAAAGTTTGGCATTGATGATTTAAAACATAAGAATGTGTAACCTTGACTAAGCAATCCAAGACATGGTTCTTAAGAAGCAGTAGAAGCAGTTATTTTGGTTTTGTTTTTCAGTTTGGGAATGTACAACCAATTACTGGAAATAATCCACATTTTCAAAACTAGGATACTGTTAAAGAACAGATTCCTTCTAAAGTTTTTTATGTTTAAAGTCCCACTTAAATAAGAAGTGTAGCTGTTGACAAGAGGAAATTATTACTGGACATTTTTAAGAGAAAATAGTTTATATATATTTAATGAACTGTATTTTTTTAAAAAAATTATATGCATAAAGTATCAAGAAGCATATATTGAGCTGTAAATATTGGTTACATTCAGAATAGACTTACTGATAATAGACTTATTAGAGGACATTTTGACTTTTTTTATCTTTGAACAATAAAATGATTTACTATGTGATAAAAGAGCAGTTTAAAAATAAACAAAATTTCCAGACTGAGAGTTGTTTATTACTGAAAGTAATGATTTGGGAAACTTAATTTAAAAATAAAGCCAGAAACTGCCTTAAATCTAGAAAACATTTATTCTCCTCCCAAAAGCTAAGTTGGAAATGGAAATGTGTATTAAAATGATAATTCACAGTTGCTCAGGTAAACAGTGCAAAATCCAATGTATGAAAATTCCTTTTGATTTATGAATTTTGACTACGATGCCAAAGCTGTTTAGTTTTGATTAGGTTAATTAATACAAAGCAAATGCCTTTAAAATTAAAATGGCATATTTACATGAGTATACACATCTGTCAAAGCTTATCAAATTGTAAATTTAAGGTCTACACATTTTGCTGTATACAGCATAACTCAGAAATACAGAGATAGACAAAAACATGCATATAAATGACACAAAATATTGTCTTTTTTGTTTAATTTTTTCTTGCATTTCTAAGTATTGTATTGATTCAATTACAAAATAAGTACAGTAGGACTTCTCCTGCGGACTGTGACAGAATGGGTGGGACCTGAGGGACTTCCACTGAAAATAATTACGTAGACTTAGCAGAAGAAAGCCACAGCTCACCTGAAGATACTGGAGAGACACCAAAGAAGCTAAGTTTCCTTGGCTCTAGATGAGGAAAAGTCTTTCTGAGCAAAACAATCCCCAAGACATTGACTGTCCTTGAACTGTGAGACTGCACAAGAAGAAAGTGACTGCTGAAAAGGCAAATACTCAGCAGAAATTTAGATTTGAAATGCTCCAGAGGAAGAAGATGTGTTGAAGACATGAATAGCGGGAGGGGCCCTGATGAAGTTCTTGGCTTCTATCTGAAACTCTCAAAGGATACAGCCAGCAAGTGACATCCAGCCCCAGCAGTCCCAGCTAATCTGCATGCAGAGGATCTCTCCCCTCATGCAAAGGACAGCGTCTCACCCAGAAGAAAACAACAGCATGCAGAAACCCTCTATTCTCTATTTTAATACAGTTCAATACTAGTGCAACAACTAGTAATCATGACAAGAAGTAGGAAGAAGCAGGTGCAATTCAGGAGATTGAAAAGTCCAGCCAACAGAACAGCAACCAGAATACTCTAAGTATGCAAATGATCAAATGTCAACTTTAAGGTAACTTTACCTGCAAAAGGAAAACAAAACAAATTAAATACAGAGAATTTCATCACAGTGCCAGAATATACAGGCAAATTCAATCGGAAATTCTAGGGTTGGAAAATGTAGACTCTAATTTGGAGTTCAGCAGATAAATTTATTTTATCACATAGCAGACATTGAAGAAGGAAGCAGATACCAGCAAGTTGGTCAGCAGAAAATATCTACATTGAAAAGGAAACAAGAAGGAGGAATAAAAATCAGAAAAAAAAAAAGAAAAAAGAACAGGAAGTATGTAGTTGATGTCAAAAACTAAAGAATAAGAATGGGTAGATACAATATTTGAGGATATTGTCAAAACCATTTCTCAAAACTAATAATAAAAAAATCAAACAGTAAAAAATACAAATAAAAAATAAAACAGGTTCACAAAGTCCAAAGGCCACTGAGCAAGATCAACCAAAAAACCAGTCCCATGCATGGACAAAGAAACTGTGGGGAACCATAGACATGACAAAAAGCTTCAAACTGTCAGAGAACGACATAGGCATTGCATCCAAATGAATTACAACTAGTCTGTAGTTGTATTTCAGTACAAACTGGAATTCAGAAGACAGTAGGACAATATCATTAAAGAACTCAAAGAAAATAACTGACAATTTAGGATATTTCCTTCAACATAGAGATTAAAATAGCATTGTTGGATATGCAAAACTTGGTAGAATTCAACACAAGCAAGTTCACATACATCAAAGGCAAGCTGTCAGGAAGAGTAAACGATTCCACAGGAATCATATAAATAAAAGTAGAAGAACCTGAATTCAGGTTAACCTCAGTGAATATCGACAGATAGTTATATGTAAAGCATCTAATATAATGCAACATTTAATGGATGCCCTTGAGAGACTAGAACAAGAGGAAGGAGGAGCCAAATTAGGTTAGTAATGTAAAATGTCCTTATATCAGATGAAAAGTGACATAATTAGGAATTAATGCATATCACGATCTGTAGATCAATATTTCTCCACCAAGGGCATATTTGCTCTCCAAGGCATATTTTGAAATGTCTAGAGACTGCATGTTGTCACACTTAGTGGTGGGAGGTGGAAGTTTTAAGACTGCAGAGGGCATTTACTGGGTAGAAGTGGAAGGCAGCACTTAACATCCTGTAGAGCACTCAACAGCCCTCATAACCCACTGTCATCTGACTCAAAATCTCAACATTCCTGAGGTTGGAAAGCCTTATGCTTTTACTAATTATGCTTTTCATAATTAGTAAAAGAATAACAAATGAGTGTATACTTTACAAGCTAACTGAAGTTATAAATATAACATGAAAGCAATTTATTCATCCAAAAGCAAGGGGAAAAGGCTTCAAAGAAATAATGCTTTATTGTAAAAGATTGTTTTAGATATACTAGGTTTTCGGTTTTTCCATATGAAGTTGAGTGTTGTTCTTTCAAGGTCTGTGAAGAATTGTGTTGCGATTTTGATGGGATTTGCATTGAATCTGTAGATTGCTTTTGGTAAGATTGCCATTTTTATTATGTTGGTTCTATCTATCTATAAGCATGGGAAATCTTTCCATTTTCTGATATCTTCTTTAATTTCTTTCTTCAAGGACTCAAAGTTCTTGTCATACAGGTCTTTCACTTGTTTGGTTAGTTATCCCAAGGCATTTTATATTATTTGTGGCTATTGTAAAGAGTGATGTTTCTCTGATTTTTTTTTTTCTCGGCCCATTTACCATTTGTGTATAGGAGGGCTACTTTTTGTTGTTTGTTTGTTAATCTTGTATTCTGCCACATTTACTGAAGGTGTTTATCAGTTGTAGGAATTCCCTGGTAGAATTTTTGGGGTCACTTTTGTAGATTATCATATCATCTGCAAATAGCGAAAGTTTGACTTCTTTCTTTCTAACTTGTATCTCCTTGATCTCCTTTTGTTATTTTATTACTCTAACTAGAACTTTGAGTACTAGTTTGAGTGCTATATTGACTAGATATGGGGCAAGTGGACAGTTTTATCTCGTTACTGATTTTAGTGGAATTTAATCTGATATTGGTTGTCAGCTTGCTGTAAATTGTCTTTATTATATTTAGGTGTGTTCCTTGTATTCCTGATCTTTCCAAGACCTCTATCATGAAGGGGTGTTGGATTTTGTCAAAGGCTTTTTCAGCATCTAGTGAGATGACCGTGTGTGTGTGTGTGTGTGTGTGTGTGTGTGTGTGTGTATGTGTGTTTTACATTTGTTTATATGATGGATTACATTAATAGATTTTTGTATGTTGAACCATCCCTGCATCTCTGGGATAAAGCAACTTCTGGAGGCATCTCCATCCCTGACTTCAAGCTCTACTATAGAGCTACAATAATAAAAACAGCTTGGTATTGGCATAAAAAGAGACACATGGACCAATGGAATTGAATTGAAGATCCTGACATTAATCCACACACCTAAAAACACCTGATTTTTGACAAAGAAGCCAAAACTGTACAATGGAAAAAAGAAAGCATCTTCAACAAATGGTGCTGGCATAACTGGATGTCAACACATGGAAGACTGCAAATAGTTCCATACCTATCACCATGCACAAAACTCAGATCCAAGTGGATCAAAAACCTCAACCTAAATCCAGGAACACTGAACTTGATAGAGGAGAAAGTAGGAAGTAGCCTAGAATGTATTGGCACAGGAGACCATTTCCTAAATATAACAACAGTAGCACAAACACTGAGAGCAACAATTAATACATGGGACCTGTTGAAACTGAGAAGCTTCTGTAAGGCAAAGGACATGGTTAGTAAGAGAAAACAACAGCCCACAGAATAGGAAAAGATCTTCACAGCCCCTCATCTGACAGAGGGCTGATCTCTAAAATATATAAAGAACTCAAGAAACTAGACAGCAAAATACCAAATAATCCAATTAAAAAAATGGGCTACAGATCTAAACAGAGAATTCTCAACAGAACAATCCCAAATGGCCAAAAGATGTTTAAGGAATTTCTTAACATCCTTAGTCATCAGGGAAATGCAAATCAAACTCTCAGATACCATCTTACACGCTTCAGAATGGCTAAGATAAAAAACACTGATGACAGCTTATGTTGGAGAGGATGTGGAACAAAGGGAACACTCCTTCACTGTTTGTGGGAGTGCAAATTTGTACAGCTGCTCTGGAAATCAGTATGGCAACTTCTCAGAAAATTGGGAATCAACCTCCTTCAAGACCCAGCTGTAGATGTAACCATCTTGTTAAATAAGAAACGGAGAGCCAATTGCCAAGTTAAAAGCCAAGAGGTTAAGAGCTATACCTTGCCCTTCACTGCCACTCCTGTCCTTCCCTCAGCAAGAAAGCTACTTCTGTGTGATTTTTCTTTTTTATAGACTTTCTGTTCTTCCTTCTCATTGGTTATAAACCCAACCACATGACCTCCTTGTCACTGCCTGTCTGTACAGACCTCCAGGTCATCTACGGTTGGTATTGAGATTAAAGGCATGTGTCGCCATGCTGGCTGTGTCCTTGAACACACAGAGATTGGCCTAGCTCTGCCTCCCAAGTGCTGGGATTAAAGGTGTGCACCATCACCCCCAGCTTCTTCTGCTATGGCTTGCTCTGACCCCAAGGCAACTTTATTAACATACAAATAAAATCACATTTCAGTACAAATAAAATATCACCATACCCAGCTATATCACTCTTGGGCATATACCCAAGGTATGCTCAATCAAACCACAAGGACACATGCTCAACCATGTTCATAGCAGCATTATTCATATTAGCCAGAACCTGGAAGCAACCTAGCTGTCCCTCAACTGAAGAATGAATAAAGTGTGGTACATATATAGAATGGAGAATTACTCAGCTGTAAAAAACAATGACCTCATGAAACTTGCAGGCAAATGGATGGAACTAGAAAATATCAGCCTAAGTGAGGTAACCCAGACTCAGAAAGACAAACATGGTATGTACTCACTCATAAGTGGATACTAGATGTAAAGTAAAGGTTAATCAGACTACAACCCACAGCTCCAGAGAAGCTAGGTAACAAGGAAGATCCTAAGAGGGATGCATGGATCATCTTGGGAATGGAAAACAGATAAGATCTTCATGAGTAAACTGGAGATGATGGGGGCAGTAGAGAGGAGGGGATGTGGGGTGAGAAAATGAGGGAACAGGGATGGTTGAGCTGGAGGAGGGACAGAGTGGGAGAGCAATGCAAGAGAGATCTTGATAGAGGAAGACATTATGAGGTAAGAGAGAAACCTGGTGCTAGGGAAATTCCCAGGAATCCACAAAGATGAACCCAGGTTAGACTACCAGCAACAGTGGTGAGGGTGCCTGAGCTAGCCTACCCTGGTAATCAGATTGATGAATACCCTAACTGTCATCATAGAGTCTTCATCCAGGAACTGATAGAAGCAGATGCAGAGATCCACAACCAAGCACCAGGCCAAGCTCAGGGAATCCAGTCGAAGAGAGGAAAGAGAGATTATATGAGCAACGGTGGTCAAGATCATCATGGGGAAATCTACAGAGACAACTGAACCAAGCTCATAGGAACTTATGAACTTTATACTGACAGCTGTGGAACCTGCATGGGACCAGACTAGACCATATGAGAGACAGTTCTGTAGGTGGGTATGTTTGAGGGGCCCCTGGCAGTGTGATCAGGATTTATCCCTGATGCATGAGCCAGCTTTCTGGATCTCATTACCTATAGTCAGACCTTGCTCACCCTTGAGGCAGTGGGAGGGGCTTGGTCCTGCCTCAGTGGAATGTACCAGGATTTACTGTCCCCCCATGGGAAAACTTACCCTTTTGGAGGAGGGGATGAGGGATGTGTTGGAGGGAAGGTTATCTGGGGGTGGAGGGAGCTGGAGGAAGGATGAGAGGTGGGTCTATGGTTGGTATGTAAAATGAATAAAAAATTTTTTTAAATAAAAAAAGGGAAAGAAAGAATGCTGAAGAGAAACAAAAAATGAGAATAATGTGTTAGTATCAGAACTTGGACCCATCAGTTAATACAGCCTTTTCAGTAGCTTCCTCTTAACATAGGCTCACTTCCACTTAACACAGGCTAATTGTGTAGAAGAGCTCAAGGAACCTAGAAGAGTGGTTCTCAACTGTGGATCACAACCCTTTTGAGGGGGTCAAATGACCCCTTCACAGGGGCCATCTATAAAACTATCAGGAAACAGATGTTTATATTATGACTCATAACAGTAGCAAAATTACACTTATGAAGTAGCAATGAAAATAATTTCATGTTTGGGGGTCACCATGATATGAGGAACTGTATTAAAGGGTCACAGCATTAGGAAGGTTGAGAATCACTAGGAAGGTACAATTTATGACTTTACTTCTCAGCCCATGTTACTGGAAAACTAGCCTGTCTAAAAACTTCACTAAAGATCCTTTGTTTCCCCCAGAAGCATGAAGTTCTTCACTTGATGTCATTACAAGCTAACAAACTTAAACATATATGCTCTGTTTTAATTTATTTTTGTTTTTTAAAAAGTATTAATATTATTGGTGATTGGAAAGTCATAATCTTATATATATATATAGATATATAGATATGATATATTGGGATATTTTGACAAGTGGCTTACAGGTAAAATGATTAAAATAAGCTAATATATCAATTATCTCACCTATTATTTTTATTATGGGGAAATCTGAAATTTGTTCTAGTTATTTTGAAATAAATGATAGTCTCTTGTTGACTAATATTTTTCTGTGAAAATCTGTTCTCCAACCTGTACTCTGTGATCAACACTCCTTCCCTCTCACCTCAGCTCTTGCTAGCCATCATCCTACTTCTTGTCTGAGCTTAATTTTCTTAAAATTCCATGCATGAAATCATGTAGAATTTGCCTTGATGCTTGCTTACTTAGTATTATGTCCTTCAGATTCATCCATGTTCCCATAAACAACAGGCTTCTCCCCGTGAAAAGCTGAATAGTATGCCATGGAGTATATCTATCATGTTCCCTTTAGGTATTTATTTAGTGATGGACATTTAGATTGTTGTCATAGCTTGGACCTTATGATTAGTGGAGCAATGGACATGGAAGTATAGTTATCTCATTGACATACTGACTTCATTTTCTTTAGATATTATGTAACTATCATGATTTGAACAAGACATGTACCCATAGGCTCAAATATTTAAGTACTTGTTATCTGGTTGGTAGTCTTTAAAGAGCTTGTAGAATGAATATGTCATTGGGGGTAGGCTTTATAACCCCACCCTACTTCCTGTGCCTTTTCTCCACTTACTGTGTGTGGCTGAAAATGTGACAAGCCACTTTCTTGTTCCTGATGCCAAGTCATTCCTTCCTATCATGATGGACTCTATTCCTCTGGAACTGTAAGTCAGAATAATCCCTTTCTTCTTTAAGTTGCTTAGGTCATAATATTCTGTCACAACAGCAGAAAAGTAACTGTTAGGTCTCAGATAGTCTGTGTATCCATAAATGAGCTCAAGCTGGACTGTAGAAATATTTCTGGAATTTCTATTAGATAAAAGCCAGCATTACTTGGGAACTTGTGAAACAGGTTCCTGTTCTCCAAATGGAGTAATTTCCCTTGCCTTGGTTTGGGAAGCTGTGGTTGCATTTCAAAGCCCATACTGACCTCCAGGATCCTCAAGAAGAGCATAATTGGTATATATTTCAAAGCCCCCATCCTAGCATCCTGGCCCTTCTCACCCCTACCTTTCTCTTAAGCTCTAAGGCCTGCTCCAGCTCATGTGCTTCCCTTCCTTAGCTCCTCATCCTCCTTAGAACCCACTATTCTCTACTAATGACTCTCTCTTCCTCTCTTGACATCTTGCTATTCTCTGTCTATTACTATCTCTTGCTATTCTCTGTTATTCTTGTTTACATAGCTCCAGCCATTTCCAATCTATTTTTTTTTCTCTCTGCTCTGGACCCTTCCAGATGTCCCTGAATATAATCTTTCTTACCCATAATAACACCCTCCCAATAATGGAGTGGCCATTTCAGCAGTTTTTTTAACTATAACCCTCACATACAGTAACCAATACACTCAAGATCATTGAACATTCTTGAAGGAGAAAAGAGGAGAAAACTAACATTTTTATGTGCTCTGATTTTGGCATCCTTCCTGCTGACTACCCCCAAGTATACAACAGCTGCAACTGCCCCACAGAGAAGCATCCCTTAAATTACTCAATTCTAGCACTAGCCAGCCTTTGGCCACAACTTTGGACAATGCCCCTTGACCTGGCATAAAAGTGTGATTTCCTTAGCTCACAGTACTTGCTCATCATCTGCTGATCATTGCAGTTCTTCAGCTGGACTTTGGGTTTTGGGTTTTTGTTTGTTTATTTGTTTTTGTTTTGATTTGGTACTGGAAGTTGAACCCAGGTCCTCACACATGCTAGGAAAGTCATCTCCACTGAACTTGTTCTCAGACCACTTCATTTTTAATATTGAGACAGGATCTCACTAAATTGCCCAGATTACCCTTGAACTTATTCTAGCTCAGTTAGGGGTTGAAGATGTAATTTCCCCATCCCAGCCTCCTGAGTAGGCAGAATTACAGGTGTGTACCACCACAAACAGCTTACATTTGTTAAGATTTATGTTTATAGTGAAATGCATATAACATGAAAGTTACCTTTTTAACCACTTTTAAGTCTTTGGCCTATGGTCATGAAGCATTGCTCATTATTGCATAACCATCACCAACATTCATTCTGAGGACATCTTCTTCCCCAAATGAAATTCTGCACCTGTTCATATGTTCATAATTCTTCTGTCTCCCCTCCCTTCACCCTGGCAACCACCATTCTATCTGCCTAGGAATTTACTGGTCATTTGTGCCTCCTGCATGATAATGTATACATTTGTCCACTGTGACTGGCTTGTGTCTCTTAGTACAATGTCCTTGAGGTTCTTATATGCTATAAGATGCCCATTCTCTTGTTAAAGTGATTGGAATTCCCCTGTGTGACTATTCTGCACTTTGCTTGTCTATTCAGGATCAATGGACACTTGTTTTGTCTACTGTTTGGCTGTTGAATAGTAGAACTATTAACTATTACCATAAATGTGTATCTCTTCAAGATCTCACCTCAGTTCTTTTGGGTACACACAGAATAGTACAGTTGGGCCCTGTGCCAATTTTACTCATAATTTTGAAGAGCAGCCACACTGTTTCCAGTAGCAGCTGCACTACTTTACATTCCTCCCAAACAGTTTACAGTGCTTCCAATTTCTTCACATCCTTTCCAATAGCTGTTATTTTTGTCTTTGTAGAGTATCAGTCCCAGCAATGGGTGTGTGGTAGTATCTTACTGTTGTTCTCCTAACTACTTGGGTGACTCACCCACCACAGGATACACTCCCACAAAGCAGCCTGCCATGCTGGTGTCCTGTTCAGGCTCTCAGAAGAGTCTGAATGAAAAGAAAGAGGGAATAATCCTTGGAGCTCATTATATGTTCCAGATGTTGTCATCTGTTGTGTTGAATTGTTTGTTAGTTCTAAGAACATCTGACACATACAGCTCCAGTGTAGATCTTCAAAGGAGATACAATGACTTATGAGTGCTAGGGTTTTTTGAATGAGAAAATTATATAAGGAGGCTATGTGGATGTAGGTCTGTTTGTGCTACACATGTGCGATTGTAGCAAAATGACCACAGCTGCACAAAACAGAAAAATGGTGAATAAATAAAAAAGACCTTTTGGCAGCTAGCCTGGAGAAGGGGAGCAGTGAGAGATGAGAATAAGGGCTTCATGAAGCAGAAGCTACAGTTTTGAAAATATATGCCCCACTCACTCACAAAACAGGTAAGTTGTGCAGATCATACCATGGTGAGCACTTCAGGCAGTCTAAACACCCAAGTCCTTAAATATCAGCCTTTTCAGACCCATGTGTCCCAAGATAAGACCTCAGAGTAGTTGATCCAGTGGCTGCTACACATAGCCCATTGTCTCAAAGACAGGATAACTTGCTTTCCAGAAACAGTCCAATTTACAAAATCTGCTCAAACTGTGCCAACCAATAGCAAACCACAAAACCTTATTGTATACCACTTGCCTACTTTTCCCTTTGGATGCCCAGATTTCCAGTGTGCAGCATGTCTCGCAGCTACATTCATTGGTCTAACTTTGTGGACTACAGGAATGTTCTAGATGGTCTGAGAGATACGGATGAGTGTAAAATTACCTAGGACACCTGAGGTCAGCTCTCTGCAATTTCATGATTCTGGAAAGATCAAATCCACTTTTTTTCCAGCCACTTATCTATCCCTTTTATTTTATTTTCACATTCTCCTTTCCCCTCCCCCAAAGTCTGTAAATGCCACATTGGATACTTAGGTACTTCACTTCTATTTACATGTTTTTCTTATAATAATGAATAATTTAATATCATAACAAACTTCTCAAGCTGACCTGAGAATAAAGCAATCAAAACTACATTAATAATATAATTTTCCCCCTGAGACTCATTAAGGAGATGAGAAGAAATCAGTACAGTCACCTGTTGTGAAATCCAGTGTAATGGTGAACCAATTTCCTGATTCGGAGTAATGCCTTCACCATTTGTTGCCTTTTTCCTTCCAGTTTCCTTTAATTTCTTTACAGTAATGTAACAAAGGAGTGACGTCCAGTTATTGGTGAAATTATTAAGGCCACTTCACGTAGTTAAAAGGGAGGTTTATTCTGTGGGGTAACTTACAAATGAAGGGATAAGTAGGTTGCAGGGTCTGGCAAAGGTATGGCACAGTCCGGTGGTGTTCTCCGGAGAACTCTGCTCGGTCTACCTCTAGTGTCCAGGGTCCAGGCACCAAGTGCTCCCCCGCATCTCAATCCTGGGTCTTCTGTGTCCTCTCTCAGCCCTGCCTCGTAGGCTGGAATGGCTACCCACTACATCCAGTGAGCCAAGCTGCCTCCTGCAGCTCTGTTTCTTGACTAACCATCCAGAAGAGTGCTAACTCAGCTCTCCCAAGTTCAAGTACAAAGGAAGAAGGTTCCTGTTTTCTTCTATTTATTCCCACTCCCACTTCTCCTTTCTTTCTAGAATGTGTTTAATGATCTGGGGAGAATGCCAGCCCTTTTGAGCAGCCTGAGCAGGGGGTGGGGGTGGGGGTGGGGTAGACTGCCTTACACCCTCCTAAGCCTCTGGTCCTCCCACAGTCTTCTTTGAGAGCTGTCTTGCAGTCTTGACTCCCTTTTCTCCTGTCTAGAGTTGACCAGTGTAACAGAGGCCAACCAATCTCTTCATGAAAAATTTAAACTGAGACCAAAAACATTGACCCTGAAGCATGTAAACTTTTGAGCTACTGTGGCCCACAGCACTAGACAGAGAACTATAGATAGTTCCCAAACAAAACAGAAGCTCTGGGAAAATACAGAGGACTCACTTTGAAGTGGTTACTTTGCTCACTGTTGTGACAAAATACTTGGAAAAATCAAGTTAAGAAAGGTCTATTGTCAGTCATGGTTTGAGGCCTGGCGAAAGCAACACGAAGCAGCTATTCACAGTGTGTCCACTGTCAAGAAGCAGAAACAGATGACTATTTGTGCTCAGCTCACTTTTCTCTTCTTCCCTAGTCTGGAACCTCTGGTGTCCCCCACATTTGGACTGGGGAGTCTTCTCAGTTAAATCTTGCTGGGAGTATCCACACAGGCATGCCAAGAGGTGTGTCTCCTAGGTGTTTCTAAAATTCAGTCAAGTTGACAATGAAGTACAACCCTCACAAGTATACTCATTAACAGTCAAATATATTCTAAATAAAAATTTAAAATCTTTACATCTCAGTCCTGCTTCCATAGTCTTATAGTGCAAATCTCATAATGCAAAATGCTTTTACTCTAATTTCAAAAATACCCACAGTCTGTTTCAACACTGCTCATAGGTCCAAAGTTTCTTTTAAGAGCCCCTAACTGTGAACCCATTCACGAAAAGGAAGGCCAGAAAGAGCAAAAAAGATCAGACTAGATCAGTGTTGAACCAAGCAGAAAAAGTAGCAAACTCTACAGCTCCATGTCCAACATTGGGTGCTTATGACGGCATCTTCTGAGCTCTATCCTGATCCTGTATCCCTGCTCCTCCAGTCTGGCTGCCTGCAGCACATATTGTCTCCTCTTGAGCCAACCGCACCCTGTGCCTGCAGCTTTCCTCAGCAGAATTCCTTGGGTCCTGACATCTTCAATATCCTTCGGGTCATCATTGCAATTTAGGCTTCACTTTCACACATTTGTGTAATGACCTCTCAGGGCCTCCCTACAGGGAATACTACCCTGCTACACATCCTCTGGCCTCAATGGCTTCCTGAAACCTTAGTCCAAGCCTCTGTGAGCCTGTATCCCCTACATTTTGCATGCCTGCAAAACCACAAGGCTGATGCTACTAGAGTTTCTGCTATCTCAGGATGTTATCTGGTTCCCTTCTACAACAGCCGTGTTGACCTCTGTGTGCCCTACTAGCTGAATAAAAATTAAAAAAATCCCTAAACTGCTGTTTTTGATCAGGGGACCCCTTCAGCAGCATTCTCTCTGATGTCAAGTAGATTTGTATTTTCACAGGTAAGAGCCTCTGAAGGATGGTAGGCTTGCCCTTAAGGAATCTTTATTATTGTCCCAGTGCAGATCCCAAAGTGTCCCTTTAATAATGGTCTTGTGTGATTTCCCCCGGGGAAACCTGGACAAATGTATATTTACCCAGATATAGCATTATCAGCAGAACAAAATCATGATTCCACCAAAGTCTAAATTGGCAACCCATTGAGTTTATTGGGTTCACATTCAAAGCATGGGTGAGGGGTTACCTACAGGAGCATGGATGACTCAAAAAAAGCTGTATCCCTGGACAGCCCACCCTGATGTAGGTGCTAACCCAGGAGAGCCAAATCCCTGGACCTCCTGGCAGGACTTGCAGACAGCTGACAGCTTGGCTGAGCATCTTCTCTCCTCAGCAACTGATACATGCTCGTGTAATCTTGGGAAAGGACCTTCTGAATTCCTGAAACCTGTTAACTTTGTGTACTTTCTGAGTCTTATTAACCTCCCTTTCTCCCTCCAGGACTGAATGTTTCAACAGAGGAAATCATTACCCAATGGATGCTAATCTTTTAAATAATTACATTCGGTTTCTCTGAACTTTGCCTTGTCTGCAACTTTAAAAGGGCTCAAAAGCCTTTATAAAAAATTAAACTGTACGTTTTTCATATATCTTTGCTTCTTCTTGTAACTCTGACCGAGAGCAGTCAGCAGCAACCATACCACAGCCTGAATGTTATTTTTTTCCTGACACTTCCTCTGCCAACAACTTAGTCCATTACTTTTGAATTTAGCTTCAATCAGTTCTTCAAGACATGGTCAAAGTCCATCTAGCATCCCTAGAATGTAACCTAACAGGCCTCTAGCTCAGTTCCTACAAAGTCCTTGTTCCCCTCTAAAACCTCATGAGTCAGGCCGCCACCGTCTGTGTTTCTCTTGCAATTCTGGCATTTCACATTCCTACCAGAATGGCCATTATAATCTGTTAGCAGCACTCAAGGCTTCTCTAGTCATCCAAATTCCTCCCTCCTCTTCAAATGAGCCCCAAAGGCTTCTGAATCACCCAGTGAGGTTTATCACAAAGGAGCTCCAATCCGTGGTACCAATTTTCTGCGCTAGTTGCTTTTCTCGTGACTGTGATTAAAAAACAAAACAAAACAAAACAAAACCTGACAAGAGAAACTTCAAGAAGAATGTGTCATCTGGTCCTCTGGGCTCATAGTTTGAGGGTGTGGTCCATCACTATGGAGGGGAAGGTGTGCTTGCAAGAGTGGTTGTAGCTTAAGCAGCAGGGACATGAAACAAATGGTCACACTGGGAAGAGAATACTGTTGCTCTGCTTGCTTTCTCATTTTTATTCAGCGCGAGGCCCAGCCCACAAACTGCTGCTGTCCTCATTTATGGCAGATTAACTACTGTACTGTTCTTGGATGATTCCAATCTTGTGCCTTTATTAGGACCTAATGATCTCTCTGTTCTTAGAATTCATGAGTCTGTGTATCATTCTTCCATTGAGATTTAGGTTTTCCTAAATCAGTGGTTCTGTAACTTGCAAGCAGCATGCCTTGGGATGGCTCCAGGCTTCTGCAGCTTGATTTTCTGTTTTAGGAGACCCTCACATCTATGTTCTCCACTGAGTAACCCAGCCGTCCTCTTTGGGTCTCTTCCTGATTATCACTTTGGGAGCTGAGCAGCCTCTCCTGGCTCTGTGTTCCTGTCTCTTTTTGCTGATTGCTTTCAGGAATCTCCTCCTCAGTTACTCATAAGTTTGATCAAGAGACTCCACTTGAGGACAGGGTTTCATCCCTTCTAGACACCTTGTTGTTGTTGTTGTTTTTTTTCTCCACATGTACTGGAATCAGATATTCTACAAACTGCCTAACTGCTTAGGTTAATGAGATATGACTTCCTTATCTTCTGCTAATGGTAGAAGTCTTTCATCAGTAGACAACTTGCATGAAGGGTACACTTACAAATGGGATATAATAGCATTTGTTATCAAAAGTCACTGTGAAAGCTTTGTTGGACTCTGCTATTGGTTAGGCATATGTTAAGGTCCATGTAGGCTTTTTGATGGCAATTTCTTCACTCTTTCTTTCCTCATTCATTTATTAGGTAATACTAATTGAACGTGACCCATGTAGCAGCCAGGCCTGGGTGAGGAGGAGCCCAGATGCCCAGTGGGTAATGATAGACTTGAGAATCATATACATGTGGGTCTGAATCCTGACTCTGTGATCTTGTAGGTTAATCAGTCTGATCCTGGTTTCTTCAGCCATGAAATGAAGTAATGATACCTATCAGGTAGCCTGCACATTTGATCTCACTTCTAATTTAACCTTTCATTCTTTCAAAATTAGATCATTAATGACCATATTAATGTTCTGTTTTTATTATAATAAATTATAAAATTATGCTAAAATACAAACTTATTACCTTGCACAGCTTGACGTCTGAAATCCCAAAGGGTCTTGTAGAACAAAGTCAAGATATTGGCAGATCTGTGTTCTCCTGGGAGGTTCAGAGGACTACTCTGCTTTCCCAGCTTTCAGAGGCCATCCATGTTCTTGGCCCACAGTACCCTCTCCATGTTCCAAGCTGTTTTCCTGGCCACATCTCTACTCTTACTGTGGTTCTTCTGCCTCTCTTTAATAATGCCCTTTGTACTAGTGATGTGGCTAGGTGACAGATTTCTTAAATATATCTTATTATAATAATTAACTTAATTTCACAAATCAGCCATGGATTACCCTGTCCTCCCTCCTCCCACAGCCCAGCCCTCCTCCCCAACCCACCCCCCATTCCCATCTCCTCCAAGGCAAGGTCTCCCCTGGGGATTCAGCCCAGCCTGGTAGATTCAGTTGAGGCAGGTCCAGTCCCCTCCTCCCTACACCAAGGCTGAGCAAAGTGTCCCAGAATAGGCCCCAGGCTCCAAAAAGCCAGCCCATGCACCAAGGACAGATCCCAGCTCCACTGCTTGGGGGCCTCCAAAACAGTTCAAGCTAATCAACTGTCTCACTTATCCAGAGGGCCTGGTCCAGTTCCATGAGGGCTCCTCAGCTTTTGGTTCACAGTTCATGCATTTCCACTAGTTTGGCTATTTGTCCCTATGCTTTTTCCAATCATGGTCTCAATAACTCTCACTCATACAATCCCTCCTCTCTCTTGCCTATTGGGCTCCTGGAGCTCCACCTGGGGCACGGCTGTGGATCTCTGCATCCACTTCCATCAGACACTGGATGAGAGTTCTATCATGACAGCCAGGGTGTTCAGCCATCTGATCACTAGAGCAGGTCAGTTCAGGTACTCTCTCAACCATTGCCAGTAGTCTATAGTGGAGGCATCTTTGTGGATTTCTGGGGACCTCTCTAGCACTCTGCTTCTTCCTATTCCACTGGGGTTTTCATTCATCATGGTATCTCCCTCCCATTTCTCCCACTCTCTTCCTGATCCAGCTGGGACCTCCCACTCCCCTAAGCTCTCTTTCCCCCGACCCTTGCCCTCCATTAACCCCCCACCCCCAGTTTGCTCATGTAGTTTGCGCTAATCCATTTCTCTGTTCTTGGTCAATCCCTGTGTCTTTCTCAGGGTCCTCTTTACTAGGTAGCCTCCCTGGAGTTGTGAGTTTCAGTCTGGTTATCCTTTGCTTTACATCTAGTATCCTCTTATGAGTGAGTACATACCATGTTTGTCTTTCTGAGTCTGGGTTACCTCACTCAGGATGATTTTTTCTAGTTCCATCCATTTGTCTGCAAACATCATGATGTCATTGTTTTTCTCTGCTGAGTCCATTGTGTATATGTAACACATTTTCTTTATCCTTTTTTCATTTGAAAGGTATCTAGATAGTTTTCAGTTTCTTGCTATTACAAATAATGCTGCTATGAACATAGTTGAGCATGTGTCTTTGTGGTATGATTGAGCATTCTTTGGACATATGGGTCTTGAGGGAGATTGATTCCCAATTTTCTAAGAAAACGCCATATTGATTTCCAAAGTGGCTATACAAGTTTGCACTCCCACCAACAGTATAGAAGTGTTCCCCTTGCTCCACATCCTCTGCAACATAAGCTGTCATCAGTGTTTTTGATCTTAGCCATTCTGATGGGTATAAGATGGTATCTCAGAGTTGTTTTGATTTGCATTTCCCTGATTATTAACGATGTTGAGCAATTCCTTAAATGTCTTTCAGCCATTTGAGCTTCTTCTGTTGAGAATTCTCTGTTTAGCGGAGCTGTTACCTAATACATACAAGGTGTTTGAGTCCCAGAACTGCTGAGATAATAACACTTGAAATTGATAGGTCCAGGATAGTCTCCTGGACTTCAAGCCAGAAAGTAATCTAAAATCAACAAATAAATCTCTTTTGCCAGCTAACATACCATATTTTCAGATTCCAGGTTAGTACATGAACACCTTTGGGGAGCAATTGTATAGGTTCCCACAATGACCAATAACTCCATAACCAATTTTAAATCAATGTCACCATTCTACTCTCAGAAAGCATCCCATCCACAGGCATGGGAAATGGGACAACCTACAGTGGTGGACAGCTACCTGCCTTCATCAGATTGCACAAAAGAGTATGTCAGAAATGTGAAACAAATATACAAAAGAACATGGGTTTATTGCCACAAAGTGGAAAGAAGGAATGAAGTGCACACAACTGCCGGGCATCTAACTTGCAAAAAGAAAATCAGTGCTTCAGCAGCAGTTTCCCATACACCAAATTCCCTCAGCAACACAGCCATCACCATGTGCTGCTCTCTGGTGATCTTACTCAACAAGAAGGGTATATTCCACCATCTAACAGCATACCAAGGGTTTCTACATAAAGTCTTCACCCAAACTATTAACTTTAAAGAGAGGAACTTCATGGAAGATTCACATCTGTGACACAGAGAAAAAGTACTAAAGGAAGGGAAGGGCTTCCAGGCCAATAGTTCTTGGCTGGATGAGATCCACAAACCTTTAGAAGACAAGATGTTTTAAATTTATGTTTAACTTTGGTTGCAAGACATAAAGAAAGCAAACTGGAAATGACCTAGGCACTTCCTCTTTGCTAGTAGCTTTCACTGTGCCAGAAGGCGCTATGCAGGCCACTAAGGAAGAAAAATCATCTATGGGCTTGCTTAGTGGTTGACCCCAAATGCTAGAATGCTACAATATTTACCTGCCAAGCAAAATGTTTCCTGATAAAATAGTAGCATGAACATTACAAGAGTAATCAAATATTTTACGATTTGATTTGATGCTTCTTCCACAGTCGTAAATTCATTCATGTCTGGTACTATAAATCTGGCCAAGAGCCCATGTTGAGGAAGTTATAGGCTGTATGGAAGAAAACATGCCTTTGTTTTGTTAGACAGACATGTTGTCAATCACCTTCTAATTTTTAAGATTTATTTATGTATTTTATGTATATGAGTTTTCTATTTGAATGAACGTATATATCATCATACAGAAGGGGGCATCAGATAACATTATAGCTGGTTGTGAGCCATCATGTGGTTGCTGAGAATTGAACCCTGTACCTCTAGAAGAATAGCCAGTGCTCTTAATCACTGAGGCATCTCTCTAGCCTCAGCCTTCTAAATATTTATTGTTAGCCTTAGATTAGTACAGCACTCAACCTTGGTCAGAGAAGTTTCTCTCTTTAATGGGTGGCAGTTAATGCAGGCACTGATAACTAGTCAAATGCTGAGAAGTAACTGTTGAGTGCTCAGCCCTAAATCACCCCAATCCTCAGAGAACATCACAGAAGAGGAGGCAGAAAGAGTGTAAGAGCCAGAAGATGGGGAGATATGATGTGGAAAGCTGTCTCCTAGATATAACTCGGCCATTGGGCATGTGAACTCCAAGTAGCTATGGTTACCTGCATGAGATTAAACCCTTCAACATTCCATCATGGACAGTGGAGGAGTATGTGAGGCCTTACCCATAGCTGAGTAGCTATTGCATTAATAATTGTGGGAGAGGGGGAATAATTTTACTTCAGTGGTGTAGCCACTGGCAAGCTGACCACAATCCAGTAAATAACCACACAGCCACACACTTGCAATCAATTAAACTCTATGGGTTACATTTTTTAAAAGAAACAAAAGTAGGAGGGGGAATGTGTTAAAAGGAGGTGTAACGGCTGGTTTTGTGTCAACTTGACATAAGCTAGATCATCAGAGGAAGAAGCCTCAGATGAGAAAATGCCTTGATGGGATCCAGCTGTAAGAGATTTTTTAATTTCATGTTCAATGGGGAAGGGCCCAGCCCATTGTGGGTGGTGCCATCCCTGGGCTGTTGGTCCTGGGTTCTATAAGAAGGTGGGCCGAGCAAGCCATGGGAAGCAAGCCAGTAAGCAGCTACCCTCCATGGCCTCTGCATCAGCTCCTGCCTCCAGTGTCCTTCCCTGCTTGAGTTCCTGTCCTGACTTCCTTCAGAGATAAACTGCAATATGGAAGTGTAAGCCAAATAAACCCTTTCCTCACCAACTTGCCTTTTGGTCATGGTGTTTTGTTGTAGCAATAGAAAACCTAAGACCGGAGGGAAAAGAGAAAAATAGGAAATGTAGGGGGATTATGATAAAAATATAATAAGCAAGTATAATGTTTATGTGCCATTACATGCATATATGAAATTGTCAAAGAATAATTTGAAAATTACTTTAAAATTTAGTGTACTTAAATTATGCTCATTTTTCCCAGAAAGAAGCTGGATAGCCTTCACAATATTGTCAGAGTGGTTTGTGAGTCTAAAATATAAGAATTTTTATGGATAATTAGGAACAGATTAAAAAGCATAGTGTTTAGTTGTTGGTTTTTTTTTCCCAAGAGGTTGTTTTGCTTTATTCTAGCACATGCTGCAGTGAACACAGGGATTATCTTGTACACAGGTGCCGGGGGCCAGCCTCAGCCACAGCAAAAGATACAGCAGTCCAAATTCAACTTTCTGTTTATGGCAGCAGTGGGCTCCTGAGTGTCCCCAGGTTAAGCTTTGCATGTAGCTGTCAGCTCTGATCGTGTGGCTAAATAGTGACAAAATGCAAAAGTGATTCAACTCTTTAAATAAATCAGTTTTCCAGATGGTGCTGCAAGTCAACAGTAGTGGCAGAAATCTATGCAAATTTTCATGCCTGTAACAGCGCCTGCCTGTGGATAATCAATATGCATTGGATGAGTGAATCAATGCAGCTTTCCAGCCCCTGTGAAGACAGTTAAGCCAATTAAGTTAGGCTTGATTTTTCATTTGTTTTTCCATTAGTAATATATATATATATATATATATATATATATATATATATATATATATATATAGTATATGTTGTGTGACTTCTTCCCACTATACAATAGGGCCCATGTGGGAGGGAGGTTTATTGGAGGGAGGGCAGAGAAGGGGATAGGACTTGTTCCTGGGGATGAGAGCAAAGAAAGAGAAAGACAAGACAGGAGGTAGGCAAGGTCTGCTTTTTATAATGCACACAGCGGGTGGTGCTCTTAGTGGCTGCAGCTGAGGTATACCCTGTCAGGACCCTAAGGGCAGGCCAGTACAGACGCCTAAATGCTAACAGTATATATACTATATATGATATTTAAAAGCTACATACTGACATTGAAAACAAAATTATAAGCTTTATTCATAATAGTTTTAATACTGAAAGTCTAAAAGATGTTCGCTGAAACATTTTGACTGTTTCAATGTACAATTCCCTAGAATTTGTATTGCAAATTCACATATGGAAGAAAATGAGGAAGAACGGTCAGTATCTAGTTTTCATTCATAACCTAACAATACAGGACCCAGTGGGATCAAAAGTCTACGTTTTTTTGTTTTGTTTTGTTTTTGTCTGCGTTTTGATTTGTCAAAGATGGGATGAAAAGTCTGTGGATCGTGGTTGAGAACATCCCGTTGCCCTCCTTTAAGCACACCGTTCACAGGTGTCTGATCACGCCAATGCTGAAGTCGGAAAGCTGTTCAGATTCAGCCTTTAGGGTAGTCAGTGTAAACTGATATGGATTGCTTCTACAGGTGTATCTTCAGATAGCCCCCTCCAAGAAGCAGCGTTCCAATCATTAGCCTTTTCTTTTTTCAATCCAAGCAATTACTCACATTGAAGAGTGGCAGTAAACCTTTTAAACCCCAAAGAAGATTTCCTATTTTAAGGCTGAAGCTGCAGCCATTCTTTAACTGGTTCAGGAGAGAAATCTCCTCAGATATCTGAAGGGAAATTCCCGTTGGTGTTTTATTCATACGCTTAGCTTGCAAGGAGACATATTCCTAAGAGTCACTCTCTGGAAAACATCAGATAAGATGAACCATTATTTTTAAGCATGTGCCGTGGAGAATGGCATCACAAAAGCCACAGATCATAATTCATGTGCTTCCATTCGTTTGGCTATTTGTCCCTGTGCTTTTTCAATCTTGGTCTCAACAGTTCACACTCTTACAGTCCCTCCTCTTTCTCAACAATTGGACTCCTGAATTATGAACCAAAGGCTGTGGAGCCCTCAGCTGGAGCAGGCCCTCTGGATAAGTAAGACAATTGAATAGCTTGAACTGTTTGGGAGGCACCCAGGCTGTGGGACCCAGACCTGTCCTTAGTGCATGAGCTGGCTGTTTGGAATCTTGGGCTTATGCAGGGACACTTTGCTCAGCCTGGAAGGAAGGGACTGGACCTGCCTGTACTGAATCTACCAGGTTTAAATGAATCCCCATGGGAGTCTTGGCCCTGGAGGAGATGGGAATGGAGGGGAGGGGCTGGGGGGAAGGTGGGGGTGGGAGGGGGAGGACAGGGGAACGCATGGCTGATATGTAAAATTAAAACACAAATATAATAAATTGAAAAAAAAACCACAGATCACAGAACAGGGCATGGCTTTGGCAGGCAACAGCACTGTGACAGTGTTCAGCAAAGCACTGAGGGTGGTGCTGTGTACTCTAGAGAATAGCTTATCAAGAGTACAGTTCCTGAAGATGGATACATGAGGGTCTGAAGATAAGTCACTCTTAGTCAGAGAGAACATGGCAGGTACTATGGGTGTGAGCATTAGTTACCAGGTCATGAGCAAAACAACAGACTTCTCAGACTTTACTACAAACTCCAAATTATGTCTCTACGTTGAGGTGACTCTAGCATCTGGGACATTCTAATTCAGATGGTATCAGCTGCAAAACCATTGGACTTCAGCTGTGCAGGCCAGTGGGATGGAAAAGATCAGAAGCCCATGTGCACAAAGGGGAGGTTGTCACCTTAGTCCTCAACACAGCTACTGTGGTGGGACTCTATCAGGGAAGACAACCAGTCCAGATCCAAAGGGTACATAGAGTCAGGGATTATTTCACAAGCCATCAATAGTGTGGAAGGTGCAGCCTAAGAGACAAGTTTAACTGAGTTGCAGGCAATAAATACCATGTTCTGCTAGTGAGCATTGTCTGTCAACTTGACACAGCCCAGCATTATCTGAAGGAGTCACAGTTAAGAATTACTTAGACTGCCCTGCGGTCATATCTGTGGGGCATTTTTTTTAAAATTGCTAATTGGTATAGGAGTACCCACTGAGGGCAGGACCACCCCTGTGCAGGAATTTCTGGGTTGTATAAGAAAGCTAGGGAGCAAGCTAGTAAGCAGACAGAATCCCTCTACAGTTTCTGCTTCAAGCGCATACTGTGCGTTCTGACCTTGGCTTCCCTCGGTGAAGGACTGGAAGCTATAAGCTAAATAAATCCTTTCCTCCTCCAACTTGCTTTGGGAGAGTGTCATGTGATGTCTGTCACATTAACACATTCAAAGGCAGGTTTGCAGGAAGATGTATTTTGGGAGGTCAGGCCGCTCCAGTAAGACTTCAGCAACACAAGGTAGAGGGTAGTCATCGTAGCTTCATAGGAAAGAAGAGTTTGATGGTGGCAGAGACCGGTTTACCAGAGGACTGGACCCGTTTGGCAGGAGTTGAAGCAGTCATACCCTGGTGCTGAGCCAGCAGGCAGGAAGTCCTTGCAAAGAGATTGATCATTTCAGACCGCTCTAGCATGAGTGGGTGATAGGCTTTCCTGCTCTCGGGCAAATGAGATGAGGGCCTAGAGCTGCCTTTTTCTACCTCTAACTAACTTACGAGGCTCACCAAAACCTTGACCTCTGCCTAGTGGCAAAATCCCAGAATAATGCCTATTGGTGAAATGATTAAGGCCACTCCACGCAGTTAAAAGGGAGGTTTATTTTGTGGGGTAACTTACAAATGAAGGGGTAGCTTGCAGGGTCTGGCAAAGGTATGGCGCAGTCCAGCAGTGTTCTCTGGAGAACTCTGCTCGGTCTACCTCCAGCTTCCAGGGTCCCGGAACCAAGCAGGAGCCCTCCTCTCCATCCTCTGCTTCCTCCTCTGCCCTGCCTTGTGGGCGTGACCATTACCGAAGCCTCAATGGGGGTTGGAACTTCCAGGCCAATGTTGGGATGGCTATCCACTAAAAATGCCTACATATATAAACGTAAAAGAAAGGAAACAATTTGGTAATTGTTTGAGCAAGGCATCTCACAAGAGTGATTTTCCAAATTGTGAAATTCAACAGCTATGTAGATAGGAAAAGCTTATTTCGTTCTGATTACAATTTGGTATGTGATTTCTATTCACCCAATAATTTTCATCTTTTACATCCTCTTGCAAAAATATTTATTCAAATGAAATGTGAATGACTAATATCACAACAACGGTCTTTTGGAAAGAGTGGGAAGTGAGAGCACTTGAAGGAACCTGAAAGGATACAGCAGAGAGATGCTAGCTTCAGAAACAAGAACAGGGCTTCTATCCTGTCCTTTGGCCCCAGACAATCATCTCAAACTCTCTGCCATCTGTTTCTGTAGTAGTCTGTGCATGTTTCAAGCTACCATCATGTTCCCTGAGCTCTGGAGGAAATGGAGTCAAGGCAAATGCTTTCTTTGCCAGCTTGGGGGAAAGCCCATTGTTCATTCATAGGTGACTGTCAGTTTCCAATCCAACCGCAACACATTCAACAGTTGTCGTGGTTTGAATGAAAATGGCCCCCGTAGGCCCATAGGGAGTGGCGCTATTAGGGGATGTCGCCTTGTTAGAGGAAGTATATCATTGGGGGTAGGCTTTGAGATTTCAGTTGCTCAAGCTAAGCCCAGAGTCTCTCTCTCTTCCTGCTGCCTGAGGATCCAGATGTAGAACTCTCAGCTGTCTCTCCAGCACCATGTCTGCCTGCATGCCGTCATGCCTCCCACTATGATGATAATGGACTGAACCTCTGAACTGTAAGCCAGTCCCAATTAAATGTTTTCCTTTATAAGAGTTGCCATGGTCATGGTGTTTCATCACAGCAATAGAAACCCTAACTAAGACAACAGCCTGGTCAGGTGACTGTGTGAGCCTCCTCTCACCCTTCCTGGTCCCATTGCAGTAACAATAAGCAGCTAGCAGTACTATCAGAAGATCTGTTTGACAATGTTTGTCTTTAGAGATTTTATACACATAGTTCTTTCCTGAGTCTGACTCATCTCTTTAGGACACACAAGGTCGTCTCTGATCACCAGACATGGCCTGTGTTTCAGAACTTGGTTTAATTTAAATGAATAATGTTAATGCTTCCCTTCCTTAGCACAGCTTTAAAGAAACAGGCCCGATTTAGTAAAACCCTTAATAATCTGGATGTGGCACAGACTGGCAAACCATACCCAATCCCAAGGTCACACACCATTCTCATTATCTGTTGTTATACACAAAAGTTCCCCCACACAAGGACATAAAACAAACCCTAGTTTTACATTGGATTGTGTTATCTGAGCTCAACTCTGATTTTTGGATCCTGTTAGAAATAACTAGGGACATGAATGGTATGTCCTGGAAACTGGGCCAGTCTAGAGAGCCAGAAATGGATTCCCTCTGGTCTGGCAGGTCAAAGGTGGGATTCAGTCACATACCTCATTTCCCCACAGGCATAGCTGAGAGGTCAGGTCAGCAGGGTCCTCTCCTTTTCCCTGTCACCTCAGAGTCTGAGTGGTCTCTGAAACAGACAGACTTCATACACAAAAGTCTGGACACCAAGGCAGAAGCGTCTACTTCTCTTAAAGATGAGGCCTCACACAAACCCAGGGATGTGTCCACAGGCCTGTCCAGACCCAGAGAAAGGGCAAATCCTTAATAGAAACATACACTGTGACTGATTCTGTCCTTTACCAAAGCTTACCAGGTTCCTCTGAGTCCTCATCTCACACCTCCATCTTGGCCTAAAGGCTTAAGCCAGTGGTGGCATCGCTTCTGACAGATCAAGGCATCATCCCCAGGGTGGCCTTAACTAACTACTACTAACTCCCTTAAGTAAGTCTCTGTCCTGGAAGAATCAAGGCAGCCTGGAGAATTGATTTTGTTTCAGCCATACCAGAAGCCGTATCTCCTGCCTCCCAGTGTCTGCAGGAGCAGGGAGACTTTGGAAAGTGCCAGTTATAGCAGATGGCTCCACTTGGTCTAGACTCCTGTCCCTTTGGTAATTTTTCACTTCCCCGGCTCTGTCAGCCCTCATCTTCATCCTGAGGTCCCTTATTCTCTTTTCAAAATGCACGAGTACAGGGCTAGAAATGTAGTCAGTGGCAGAGCACCTGCCAAGCAAGCACAAGGCTTTTGGTTTCATCCTGAGCAAAAAATAATAATAAAAATTAAATGTCTTAAGACAAATCTTGGATATATATATATATATATATATATATATATATATATATATATGTATGTATATTGCAGTTTGATTCAGTTTAACTGAACCCTTTTCACTACTGAAACAGTATTCTACTGATGAAATGTTAATCCTACCATTTGAGAATAAGACCACTACCACAATTTAAAGGCAAAGTTGAAGCAAGCTTTCATTAAATACTGGGTGAGTGGATGGGCTCTGGTCAGGTCCATCTCTGGGTCTCCAGAAAATGGCCCCAAATCAGGGTTTAAAGTGGCTTAGTACTTCCCATGAGGTCCAATCAGGGGCAAGGATACATCCTGATGTACCTCCAGCCTACATCCAATTAGGAACAAGTATACATTTCCTGCCTATGAACCTCCTGCCCACATGTGATCAAGCACATCTGGCGCAGATGGGTCAAACAAACTTGTTTAGGGTTGTTTAGGGGAGTGAAAACATGTGGCTTGTTACCTCCCATAAACAGTAGCCTCCAGCATTTCAGGAACTATCTGTCCTTGAGCAAGAGGCCTGCAGACCAAAGACATTTTTGCTTCATGAATTTCTTAGGCATAGTCATTCAAACTTAAAGTGTAACTTGACTTTCACACAAAACCTGTCCTCCTTTGGCTTCAACAAGCATGTTCGAAAACTACAGCAGGTGATGGTCACTTTTCAAAGTTCTCTTTTGGGGGTGGGTGGAAAACAGGTCCTCTCAGACCAACTTGCACCCCTTTCAGCAGGGTGCAGGTCACAGCCTCTTCTGGCCAGCTCAGTAATCCAGGTCTATGTTAGCTGTTCTCTTCACAGCATGTGAATCTCAAGTCATAGCATGAAGCAACTGAATGCAGTATAATAAAGACATGTCCGTGCTGAAGGGGACCTGCTGCTGGAGGGGCACACATCGAGACCACCTTTCTTCTTTCTCCTGACTAGCGATCACTCTATGTGCTACCTTCCTGCTCCACAAGCAGTTCATTTAGAGGTTCTGAGCTTGGCCAATTGTCACTGGGCTGTCCTTCACTCACCCTGGGCTCGGCAGGCACGAGTCTTTGAGGAAATAAACTGTGCCATCTTGACACCAAAAGTGTGACAGACCTGGAGGAAATTATGTAACTCTGGACTTTACACTCTAGAGGCGCTGACCTCTGGCTTCCTCATTTCTTTCTGCACAGTCCTTGGACTGCCTCTGGAGCCCCTCTTCATACATTAGCCCTTTACTGCCTCCAATGCCAACTTTTTTCCTCAGCATTGACACTAAGCTTTAGTACTGAGACCCAAATTTAATGCCTCAAATGCTTTTCAGTTATGTAATACTCCTAATAACAACACCTAAAAAAATTCTTTCCCTTCCACACTGCAGTACCTAACATATGTTCTTTATTTTGCTCTGTTTCACTCACTTTCCCCCACTAATATTTCCTGGGTATCTGCCTGAAGTACATACAATACATGTTCTGTCGTGATGTCACCAAATACCTGTGCAGGAACCCACAGCCCCTGGGAGACACAGATGTAGAGTGATGCCAACGTGTCTGGGGAACAGTGACACTGGAGCAAAGTACGCTCGACAGAGGACAGGGAGCCCTTCTAAGAAGAGTGACCTTGAAGGGAAAGGGGCAGGCTGCAAGACTAGGAGAAGGCTATTACAGGCCAGCGGTGGCACACGCCAAGGAAGTGGGGCATAGCTATTTGGTCATATCTTGGGGCATCAAACACAATTCAGCATGATCAGAATGCAATGCACAAGAAAACTGTGATTAGAAACACAAGAGGAGACAGAAACAGGCTTCAGATGACACAGATCTGTGAGACCATCTGAATCTGTTACTCTTGATGTGATGGGCACCAGGGAGCTTTGAGGTCTTAAATAACAGAGTGGTATGACATGTCCTTTCGGCTGAGATACTTATTTTTTCTTTTACTCTTTTTCATTTTTGTTGTGTTCCTGTGGCTTTCTTTCTTTCTAAGCTCATATTTATCTCAGCAGGGGGTCATATAGGGAGCTCTTTGCAATGGATATTGACTTCCCCAGATCTGTGAATGTATCATCCCTACCCTTGCTTCCTCCAGCTTTTCCTCCCAGTGGAAACACTGGGAGGATGCTCAGATGAGGGCTTGATTTCTGCATTTTGACCACCTGCTCTCTGCTACCCACCACGCAAAGCAGTTTCGGGACTCTTTTACCATGTCTCTTCTCTAACTCCAGTCACAAGGACTTGTAATGCCTTTTGAGGATCACAGACTGACCCACTGGTCCAAGCTCACATGAGTATTTGGGTCTTGGAGTTAAATAGTTCCCGTCCACTGGAGTACAGACATGTCTCCATTATCTAGATGCTGGATGGCACAGACCTCTTGACCACCACTGCTTTCTTTGGCCAAGTAACATAAGGATTCCACACAACTGCAGGATTCAGTGTCATCTACCTGAAACACAAAGCATTTTCTAGCATTCTGGTTGTCCTTAATTTTCAGCTTCCTCTGTGATCATATCATAAGAAAGTATGTAGCTAATCCATAGGTTTATTTTTTTGAAATGTAATTGCAAACCCCCACTAAGACAGGAGCCTACTTATACACAGGTCCCACCCTGGTGAGCCTCAACAGCTGAGCCTCAACTGAGGTTTACACCTGGGCTTTTGACAGCTTCATTTCTGTGAATAACCTAGGATGTGGGTTAAATGCTTCCAGGGCGCATCTATATATGCCCATCCCTCCCCCACCCCCCACAAAACAACAACAACAACAAAAAAAAACCAAGTAAAATTATGTTTCTATTCATCTTCCTAAAACTTGTAATAAAGGATAATAAAAATTCAGAAAAAATTCCACATACACTTATATATGGTTGATATAAGGCAGTTTAAATACCAATACCATATTTTTCAAAGCCTGATGTTTTGCTGATTACATTGCCCACAGACTAAAGACTACTCATGCCCACTTCCCTGGCAGTTGTGAGTGAACACGTGATTCCATTTCCCAGTACCCTTTGCAACTAGGTATAGCCAATGAAATGCAAGCAGGAATGTTGGAGGAGATTTTTTCTCCTAAGAGAACATGTGTGTTTGCTCTTTATTCTGCTTCCTTTTTCTGGTGACCTGCAGCATACACGTGGTGGCTTGGGTGCTAGCAGTCATTTCAAGCTGTGAGCGACTCCTGAGGATGAAAGCAGTCCTAGGGTAGTAGGTTGGCCTCTGGATTTCCTTATCTAAGGTGAATTGAATGAACCACATTCTTAGTGAAGCTGTATTTGCTTTATTTAGTGATGAGCATTCAAATTTACCTTTATAGCTCTGAGCCCCAGGTAAAGATGGGTTAAACCCACCTGGCCTCTGACGTCCTCCTAAGATAACCTGTGACTCCCTGAAGCCTGTGTTTACATGGCTTGCCCACCTCTGTATTTGCTTCTGGCAGACTCTCTTAGCTCTCTGCCTTGCTCTTTTCCAAACAGGAAACTCAGCCATTCATTGATATCCACACACTTCACACAAAGTCTGGGCACCTCATCATCTCTCTAACACATGCACAGGGTGCAGTTTTCAGGATCACAAAACACCAGCCTCCTGCTGCAGAAAGAAAGGCTGAGGTTTGCATCTGAGCAGAAAAACAAAGGGCTGCAGGGAAGGAATCTCATTCTCAAGAACAGATTTTAAGAAAATCAAAACTGGAGCGTCTGACAGCAGGAGTCCTCTGGGGATGTCACACCACAGGTGGCTTCTTACCTGGCTGATCAGAAATATAGGGTCATTTGATTTCAATACCTGATGAACAAAGGGAGCCCTGATGGGAAAGGATACTCTCAGTCTGAGAGCCCCCACTTTTGTGGTGAGGACCACTGAGGTTTGGTTAGTGGTGGTATGTGCATGTACATGTTGCTTCTAGTGTCAGCTGGCTGCCTCGCTCACCCATTTCTGCATTCCTTTGGCATTGCCCACCAAGAAATCAGCTGTCCAATGTGAAGTACACTGCTGTTTACTGAATGCCTGTTTTATAGTAGGTTCTACCCTTCCATACCTCTGTGAAGGAAACCATCTTAACTCCTTTTCTAGCCGAGGCATGTCACCAGTGAGAGGGTAAAACTAATTCAGGGTCACTTAGTGGGCCAACTCAACAGTCTGAGTGCACCAGATGTTTTCAACGCTCCCAACTCCTGGGATGGTTGTGGGTGGAGCTGACTGGATCGCATGTAGAAGATGAAGGTTTTCTGTGCATGCTTACAGCTGCGCATTGAGACCAACTTGAGGGTCCCAAATGCTTTTCTTTAGTCTCTGGGTCAGACAGACTTGATCATGAACTCTTGAAGTTTCACTGGCCCAGAAAAAAAAATGTTCAGTAAAGTCTGCCCTTTTATGTTTATGATAATTTTCCCAAACATTACATATTACCCTGCAACTATCATGCAGCCTTAGAATTCTCTCTAAGGTAGGCCTGGGCCATAGATGTGATTGCACCTTCACCGGGGTAAGAGCCAGAGCTTTAGTTTACTATGCATTTACTTCTTGCCTGGCATGGTGCTTTTCAGTTCCCCATCACCTGAATACTACCATTACCCATGGTAACCGAGGAAATTGGAGGAAGAAAGTCGACTCACTTGCCTAATACATTCCTCACATGAAGGTAGATACGAGAGTCAAACATGAGCTCTTGTTCTTCAGTCACTCCATCAATGTCTAAAGCTTCCCTGGACCAGAAGGTCAGGGACCAAAAGCAGCAGCACCTTGGCCAAGCAAAAGATCTGCACAAGGTCAAGTTAGCATTCAGCAGGCAGCACTAATTGTCCTCTGGAGAGGACACCAAAGTAAGAAGGGGACATGTGAGGGTGTGTCCAGGGAGAGTGCGTGTGGAGTGGGGATTGAGGGTGGGTATGATCAAGATACATTGAATAAATATATGAATTGTTTTAAATGATACTAGATTAAAAATGCTAACCAATTTAAATAGCTTTAATAATTCTAAGCCTGTAATAAGTTCTTCTTGGAGCCAAAACAGGAAGGGACAGTCACACAACCTTTTATTCTTATCTGGACTTGGGTAATTTAGCCTCAGAGCTTGTCTGAATGTTACATACAACTTTGGTGTAATCTATCTAAGAAACAATTATCAAGGCATTCAGATTATGTACCTTTCATTTCCAAGTCCCCGTTTCCAGATTGCTTTCCCCAGAAAAACGGTGCCAAATTCTCACCATCAAAGCAGAAAAATCAGTCCCTCAAAAGTGAACAAATCACCTACAGGTGGGAAACAAACACATTCTGAAATGCTGAGGGAAAATGATGCTGCCTGCCCAGGCAAGTAAATAATAGGTAGCTAACTCACATCTTTTTTCTTATTAGATTTAAGATCCAGTCCTGCTGACAGCCCATTGTTTCCTGCATACCAAATGGAAGGCTTTAAGAAAGCTGGGCCCTGCAAAGAATAGTCTCTCTTTGCTGGAGAAAAGTCACCACTCAACCAGAAAGTTCTCTGACAAAACAAGCAGTCCATCCTCACATACACAGCCATTTAAAAGAAAGTGAAGTAAGTTTAAATATAATCCTGCATTACATATTATAACCACAATTATTCTACATTACAACTGTAACTTCTTCACTATGTGGGTGCTGCCACTCAGATTGCTGAAGGACTGTGTACAGGTGGAGTGAAGAGTTCTTCTTTGATTTTAGTTTTCGTTTAGTTTTGTTTTGCAAGAACGAATGGGGAAGGACCTCTCCTCTCCTCCAACCCGACAGAGTGCTCGGCAAACCTCAAGGTTCTTGTGGTTTATGGTTACTGACTTCAGCCCGAGGCCGGAAGTGCTGTTGCTGTCACTGTGTAACTTGAGCATTTCTTTCCCTGAAGTCTTTGCTCAGAGGGACTGCCCACCAAGGACTTCTCCAGCTCTTCCCAGACCCGGAGCCTCTCTCAGAGGTCTCAAAATAGCCAGTTCCCTGTGTGTGCTCGCGCGCGCGTGCGTGCACACGGGATTGCATCACACTTGCTGCGAAGTGTGTTTATGGCAGCCTGCATTTGGGGTGTGGTAACTATAGAGAGGCCAAGGAGGACTGGGAAGTAGAGTGATCTTTGGGACCAAGACGGTGTCTCCTGGTACACATCTCAGGATGAAGTCCCCTTGGAAAGTCCGCAAGGCCACCTCTCTCTTTCTTCTCCTGCTCTCTCACTCATTGGCCTCTGCACCCTATGAGGACCAGCCAGGTGCCAGCTACTCCAACGGCCACAACTGTGCAGGTATGTACATTTAAAATTTTTTTCTATATGTTCATAACAATGAAGTCTGATACTTTGCTTAAAGTTAGATGGGATGGCATATACTTATCTGTATCCCTAGCACTCAAGAGAAAGAGGCAGGAGGATCACCAGATGGAGGCTAGTCTGGGCTACATATTGAGACCCCTGTCTCAAAAAAGAAACAAACAAAAGTCCTCTTCTGTTTTTGGACAGGTTTTCTTTGGGATCAACTTCTCTAATAGTCTGAAATTCTCAGTTGTCTCCATGGCTCTGACCTAAGACATCTGGGTTAGGTTGCCATCCCCCCCCTCCTCCTCCTCCTCCTCCTCCTCCTCCTCCTTCTCCTCCTCCTCCTCCTCCTCCTCCTCCTCCTCCCTCCTCCTCCTCCTCCTCCTCCTCCTCCTCCTCCTCCTCCTCCTCCTCCTCCTCCTCCTCCTCCTCCTCCTCCTCCTCTTGCTGATCTATTGCTGGCTCTTACCTCACCTTCTCCCTAACCCTGTGTCCTTCTTAGTGGACGAGGCTAATGATATGGACTTCACAGGAGAACTGTGAGAACTAAGATCATGCGTGCAGGTATACAGCGAGAGCTCAGCCCCCTAAGCTTCCTTCATTCTTTGGGGAATCTCACTGTGGAGGTCCAGCAGAAACTCTGAACACTGACTGAGATATGGCCTAGTGACTTCTTCATAGGAACATCTTATTTCCAGTTTCTCTTTGTATTTGCTTTGTGTCTTCTGGGGATAATAAGGAATAAGGTGAAAACTTCTATACTGGCTAGATTTATGTCAACTTGACACAAACTGAAGTCACCTGAGAGAAGGGAGCCTCAACTAAGCAAATGCCTCCATGAGATTGGAAAGTCTGTAGGGCATTTTCTTAATTAGGGATTGATTGGGGAAAGCCCAACCCATTGTGGGTGGTTCCTTCCCTGGCTGGTGATCCTGAGTTCTATAAGAAAGCAAGCTGAGCAAGCCAGTAAAAGGCACTCCTCCATGGCCCCTACATCAGTTCCTAGCTCCCAGGTTCCTGTTGGGGTTCTTACCAAGACCCCCCCCCCCTCAGAGATGGGCTATTACCTGGAAGTATAAACTGAAATAAACCCTTTCCTCTCCAAGTTGCTTTTGGTCATGGTGTTTCATCACAGCAATAGAAACCCTAACTATAACACCTTCCATATTCATATTATATATGGAGCATGTAGCAGTAGAGGGAACTGAGATAGCATGGGCAATGATGCCACATAGAGTCAGAATTAAGAAACAATTATTCAGTAAGCAGACTTCAACATGGAATCCTAAACAAAAAGAACCCTAGGGATAAGTGTGATGGCCAAATACTACACACAGACAATTCAGGCACAAATTCTGACACTTACGAATTACATGTAGAGGCAGTATCAAAAAGTCTGAATTAGTCATGTTTTGCCAAAGCCATGATCATATTATGCACATCAGGGAACTCATCTCTACATCCAAATATTCCTTTAAAAATAAAACCCAAAGAACCAGATTCAGGAGGTGCCAGGTCATCTTCGTTCGGTCTTTAGTTTCCTAAAATCCCAACTTAACTGCCATCTCATTTTCTCACAACACATCTGTAAGCCTGTCAAATGGAATACACTGAGGAAAGGGTCCTGGGAGTCAGTTCCATTTCCAGGCTGGCTTCAAGTGGAGTTACTGGGTTTGGGCCAGCAATCTACCCTGAGATCCCCAGATCTTCACATCAGTAGAATGGACATAAGGTTCCTATTTCCTTCCCTGCTTGGTCCCCAGAAAGGCTATGGGGAGTTGGAAGTTGTGTTAAGAGAATTCCAGGAATTTGTTCTATGTATCTATTGTTGCAGAGCAAATGAAAATAATAATCATTTGTTGCCACATGATTTTGTGGGTAAGGAATTTGGGCAGAGCCTGGATGGTGATTTTCTGTGCACGTGGGGGTGACTGAGTTGATGGGTAGATGGAAATGGTGGATTGATGGGTAGGAAACTAAGATAACTTTACTCATATGTTTAGTGCTTTGGGGGCGAAGGATGGTTAGAAGTGTACTTCATCTAGGAAAGTCCCTTGGATACCTACCCTCAGTGGTCCCAGGAGGGGGTGACTTGTTACATGACAGCACATGAATCCCAGAGAGAGAATTCTCCTGGGAAATTTTATGCAGAGGTTTATTGTGTGCAGAAAGTGTCCCTCCAAACAGTTCAGCATACTAATTCCCTACATGGTCACTGAATGGCTAACAGACAGTGAGCTCTGGGGTGTGAACCAAGAATACAAAGATAAATACCAAAAAATTTTAAAGTGTTTGTCTTCAAGAAAGTTACTGCTCATTTTAGAGAAAAGTCTAGAGACTGGTAAAGATTAAAATCCCAACTAGGCACTGAGTGTGACTAAAACACAGCCTGCCTGTACACCACAGTGCTGGAGGTGGATCCACAGAGGTCACACAGCATGCGGCAAGGCTAACCAGACCAGCAGCAGGCAACTAAAGGCTGTCTACCCACAAAGTCCCCAAAGGTGGCAGACATGATGATATTTTGGTGCTGGAGAGACAACACAACCATTAAGGGCATTGACTGCTCTTCCAGAGGACCTGGATTCTATTCCCAGCACCTACATGGTGGTTTTATAAAGGACCCAGGTTCTATTCCCAGCAATACATGATGGCTCACAACTGTGTGTAACTTCAGTTCTAGGGGACCTGACACCCTCACACAGACACACATGCAGGCAACACACCAATGCTCATAAAATAAAAATAAGTGAATTTTAAAAAAAATTCAGAATTTTAGACATTTTTGTATTGGAAGATGACCAGTGAAAAGTGGGAGATTCAGTTATCTCAAAGACTCTGCAGCAGGCCCCTCCCCTCTCAAAAACCCAGGGCAATGAAACCTATGGAACAAGAGATGAGAAGCTGGACAGTCCAGCGCAGCAAGAATTCATCTTTCTTGCTCATTACCTACAGTCTCAATACACAACCCTTCCTTGATCAGGGAAGTGTGTTCTTCCCTTAACTAAAATCAAATAAGTAAAAAACTTCACAGGAACTCAAGCATCCTAGACACCTCCCCTGCAGTGGAAGTAGTTCCTGTTTCCTGTCCATAATAGTGTTCCATGGCCTGAGTTCCTCCATGTCCATGAACACGAGCATTTAAATATCACAGTTGTTCTTACAGAGCTTCAGAAGCTCCTGCTCTGCAGTCATTTTTGTGCAGCTCCCCAACGCTTACAGAAATGCATGTCCTATACACATATATTTGTGACAGATGTCATTTTAGGTAAATACAAAAGGACAATGCTCTGTCTTTTTCAAGGATCCTAGTGTTTTTGTTTGCTCTTCCTCCCATCTCCTGTCTTACCCTCCATCTCCCCTCCTCAGCGGGAGCCCCCCATGTTTCTCATTTCTCCCTTCATGGAGCCTCTGCCTCGCTGTTCCCCATTCTACAGTTCCTCCCTTCTTGGCCCCTTTCTACGTCCCTAGTCCCAGTGGTGTTCTAGGGTTCACAGTCACATTTATCGATTTGGAGCGAAAAATCACAAACAAGAGCACACAGCGTTTTTCTTTCTGGGTCTGAGTTACTCGAGTCAGTGTAATATATTCTATTCCTTTACCTCCAAATTTCATGATTTTCAATAGAGTTTTCTTTTTCATATTCCAACACACACACACACACACACACACACACACAGGTCCCATGTCAAATCTATGACTCGCTAATATTTTTTCCTATTCGGTGAGTTTTTCTTCAGTTTCTAACTGTGTCCCCTCTAGGATAAATTCTTTTTGAGTTGATGAGTCCCCACTTTCCTTTAGTCTTTTGTGCTGCTGGGGTGATAGAAGTAATAGCCGTATTTCTAAGTGGCTGTTGTCAATATTCCACTCTATTTTTTGTGTGTGTGTCCCTTTATCTTCTTTCCCAGACACTGAGTCCCTAAGCAGCATATGGCAACCAGGCATGTAATGCCTACTTAGATTACAAGTTTGTGGAATTGAATTGGGCCCGAGACAAGCTGAAGGGCAGCATGCATGGTTGGCAGGTGTGGAGCCCTAGATTTAGTTCCCACTGCCCCCAAATGAATAAAAGAATCCCAATGAGTTAAGATGAGCATGTAAAGGAGGAAACTTTCTTAGGATAATCCAAGGAATGAAGGTTAGAATTGAAAGTCAGAGAAATGGTGGATCCTAAACATCAAGCCAGGTGTCACGAAATGGTGACTGTCAGCGATCTGGGGCATCCTCTCGATGCTGGCTCCAATTGTGTCCTGCAGATGATCTTGTTCTGTTGCTCTCTGTCCTTTGGTCAGGTCTGTGTGGTGGTACAGCTCAGATTCCTGGGCCCTCCCTATGGTTGCCAATCCCAGATTCATACTCTTAAGAGAACCTGGGCTGCCATCACGCCACTGAATAGGAGGCAAGTAGGAGGAGGTCCTAGGGACAGACAGATACAGTTCCCGGAGGAGTGGTGTGGTTGCAACTGAGCAGACTCTGCAAAAGGAGTCACCACAGAAGGTGCAAGGCTATAGAGCAACATCCCCAAGACAACAAACAGCCTAGCTTCCAACCAGGAGCCTTAAACTGGGGAATTGAACACCAGACACAAGAACATGGGTCTTAACCTCACCCTGAGTGAGGACTAGCTATGGGAATTCCCTGTTATCAACACTTCACTAGCCATCACGTCTGCCCTCTGAACAAGGGCTCACTGGACTGTGCCTCGACTTTTCAGAGGTTATGGAATCAGTAATAAGCCAGGTTCTGTTCCCTAAAACATCAGTTTCAGTACAGGATGATTTACAGGCCAACATAGTCTGTATGCTTTTCATTGACACTTATTAAACTAATTCATTGAGTTTTGAGGGTTTTAAGGTACTATTTAACACCAAAGAAGCCACTTAAGGGTTTTAAAGACCCATTTATTCTCTCATTCATGTTTTATTAAGCATGCCTTCAGAGTCAGGCATCTCCCCTTCTGCACATCCCAGCATGCTCAGAAACTCTGGTTGGAACAAGAGACAAAGGTGTGAATAGGAAAGAGTGTCATTAACAGGAAAGGTTTGGACAGAACGGGAAGAGAAGCTTGCAAATTCAGGGTCATAATTTAGATGTCACAGACTTCAATCACTCTTTCTCTGTAACTGGGCAGTAATTCATAGACAGCATTTCTGTGGGTAGCAGAGAGCTTTGCCTCTTGCCATCCGTGCTTCCTTTGGGTATCACGAGTTCCCCTCTCATAGTGGCTTCAGTTCCCAAACCATCTTGACATCCATAGATCTCAGACTTTGGAGTGGGCTCCATCCTTAGCCCTCAAGAGCTTGAGCTGCTGCCAAGGCACAAGGCTGAGAGTTCATGGGGTGTGGGTGGGGAGGGGGTGTGGGTGAGGTGGGGAGGAAATCTCACAGCAGTCCGTGGCCCCAGCCTGCTGTTCTGCCTCTCACTTGCAGTCCAAGGACTTACAAGAGTTTTGCTAGGTCACACTCTGGTTCCTGGGTGCCACTCTGCACTTATCCCTCACTTTGGTAATCTTGTGTATGCTCCTCTCCTTCTGTCTTTACTTTTAAATTATCATTGAATTTAGTCCAGTCTTTATGTAAATGGCAGCTTCCTGATCATTTGAGTTGTCCTCATTCTATCTACTTTCTTTTTTCTGTGGTATCCTGGGGTCAAAACCTTGAAAAGAAAAACCAGAGAGACACAACAAAGAAAAAAAATAAATAAAGGGTCTATGACTTTGGGGCAAGGTCACAGAGTGAGCAGAGCTTTTTAAAAAAGTAGCAGCATGCTAGTCTTTAGGGAAACAGTTAATAATACTTTTTTCCCTTTTTATGAGTGCTCTGTGGGAAAGAGGAAGGAATGAAAAAGTTGCACAGTATCAAATGAAATCCCCAAGAAGTTATAATGTGCCGATCAGTCTCTATAGATCTTCCTAGACAGACTGAATATAGGAATGTCAGTTTACAATGTTCGTACAGTTCTTTCTGAATCGTGAGGTCACTCATGGTCTGTATTTTCTGTCTAGTACTTTACTGAATTTTCTAGCTGTTCACCTGGATACAATAGGATGAACAAGGGTTAAAAAGTCCAGGCTCATAGATGGATAAACTCTGACTCTGCCACTCTACACATTAGGCATCGGGGGCATTGCTTAACCCTCTGCACCTTCCTTCCCAGAAAGATGAGAATGGCACAGGGTAAGGTATCAGGTTAAACATGTAGATACCATGGTGGACTTAGGACTGTCTTGGCACATCACACGTTCTCAAAAGGGCTGTGATTATCCAAACTTGAGAATCAAGAAAGAAATATACTGAAGCTGTGTTCTAAAAGTCCTGAGATTAAGTCTGTTGCAATGTAGAGTCCAAGGAAACAGAATGATAACTTGTGAAAGTACAGCTTGTGTCATTCTGAGAGGGTTTGAAGGAAAGATCCTCTACAAGGAAAGATTTTCCAACAGTTTCCTGAAAATGTGAATACTGTGCAGATATAGTATCCCAAGTCTCTAGGGAATAAACTGGACAGTCAGAATAACAGCTGCCTGCAGAGATGGGTGATGGTTAAAAATGTAGTTTTGTAGCTCAGCAAGAGAGGAAACTTCACAAATCTAGAGTCTACCCTGGAGCTATTGTCACAATCTAGGGATTATCCCCATCCTGTAATGAGAGCCACACTTAAGACAGACTCCCAGACATTGGGGAGGCAGCCTGCATGATCCTCAGGACCCACATGCTGCAAAGAGAGAACTGGTTCATCCAAGTTCCCCCCTGACCTCTGCACACAGGCTAGGGTATGAAAATGTACTGATACAGCACAATACTGTGTCCAATGGATATATACTAAGAAAATTTAAAAATAAATAAGATGATTGCACGGAGCATGGCTTTCTATAGATGTATAATAAATTGTTCTCCATTAATAAACTCAAAATTACACGTGTTTGTTGTTTCATAGTTTCTGTACATCAGAAGTCTGGACATGATGTAATTGGGTTCTTTGCTAAGGATTGAAAAGGTTGAAACAGATGTCAGATGGGTCTTGTCTTCGATACTGTTCTATTGCTGTGAAGAGACACCATGGTCACAGCAACTTATAAAATAGAGCATTTAATTGGAGACTTGCTTACAGTTTCACAGGGTGAATCGTGACCATCATGGTAGGGATCATGACAGTAGGCAGGGAGGCATGGAGCTGGAGCAGTTGCTGACAGCTTATATTCTGATCTGCAAGCTGGAGGCAGAAAGAAAGGGAATTATTGGGTCTGGTAAGGGCTTTTGAAACATCAAAGCCCACTGGAGACACATCTCCGCTAACAGCCACACTCCCTAATCCTTGCTACCAAACATTCAAATATATGAGCCTCCAGGAGGAGAGGGAACATTCTCATTTGAACCAACACAGGGCTGAGCTCTCATTTAGGACCTCACTTTGACTGTTGACAGTATTCAGACACTCCCATTAGCAGAATCAGGGTCCCTTTGCTTACTAACTGCCTTCTGTCAATGACTAGACAGAGGCTGCTGCTTAGTGGAAGATGTCAGCAACATGCTGATTTATTTTCTGTCCAGCTCCACCTAGAGAAAACTCAACTTTTAAAAGGATTTGTTGACTATTTTAGGCCCACTCCAGAAAACACAGTAACCCAAAATAAATTGGTTAGTATCCCAATTACATACACAAATCCTTTTGTTATTGTGTTAAAAAAAGAGCAGAGTGACATTAAACACACCAACCCCCTCAGAGGACTACACCAGGAACAAAAAGCCTTACAATTCTGCCTCACAAACACTGAAATACTCAAAATGGGAAAGGCCACCAAACTGAATAGTGTGATAGTATCGTAAGAGGATCTCTGGCTTATGCCCAAAGTCATTCTCCAAATACACATGAATAGCCATGTACATGTAACAGAGATCAATAAATATAGAATAGTTTCTGTCTGGATGAGAGTTTTACTGATGCAATTTTTGTATGTTTTATGGGATTTATTTTTTCAGTCTTGGAAACTTTTAGATTTAAGCTTTTACTCAAAAACTTCACGCTGCACATTTGGAAAGAAAAACAAATTGCTCCAATGCCATATCCTTTTGCTGATAAGCTAACTGGTTTACAGTTATCAAAGTATGAACAAAATCTCTTGGCTGTGTCTGAGGAGACTGATTGACCAGAAGTTCAGTACTATGGAGAGATAGGAAGGTTATAGGTCTGGAGGCTAATTACCTTATGTTCAACTAGCGTCAGCAGCAACTTCAAATACAATTGTATTGAAAGTATTTTGCCAATGTTCAGCAAATAGACTTTGAACAGACACGTAAGATGATAATAAGGGGCTAAATGAGAAGTCTAGACTTGAAAAACAATAATAATTCACTAGCTAGGCTGGGCAGATTTTAGTTCACAGAAGAAAGGATCCATGTGCCTGAACATAGATCAATGGAAATTATCCAAAACAAAGCTAGAGCAAAAGCAGACTTGACAGAAATGACCCAAACCTCAGGAACATGTGCTACAGTGTCCAGTATCTCAGCATCTGTGGGATGGTTGTTCTAAGAGGAGAGGAAGACAGAGGAAGTTTGTAAAACTACCTGAAAAAAAGATAAAAGTCAACACTGCTTCAAAACTGAGGGAAGATATTAATCCACTGATCCAAGCCTCTTAAACTTCAAACAGAATAAATACAGACCAAATCTTGACACCTCATAGCCAGTCTCCTGAAAACAAATACAATTTGAAGCCCTTGAACACAACAGAAATATGATATGTCCTCTGCAGGAAAACAGACTAGCTAATTTATACTGTTTCATTATAGAGCTGTGGAGGCAGAAGGCAGTAGAATGACAGAAGGCATGAAAGGGGACAAAAAGCTATTAACCCAGAATTCTATGCCATATTAAACTATGACTTAAAGTGAGCATAAAATATGAATACATTTCCTGATGAATAAAACTGAGAAGCATTGCTAGTAAATTTGTCATACAAGAAGAATTAACAGGGAGCTGGAAAGATGACTTAGTGGTTAAGAGCACTTACTGCTCTTACAGAGGGCCCAAGTTCAGTTTCCAGCACCCACATGGTAGCTCACAACCATGCACACAGACAGTGCACATACATACACGCAAACAAAATGTTCATACACATAAAAAAAGAAATAACTCTTAAAAATAAGTGCTGTAAGGGCTGGAGAGGTGGCACAGTGAGTAAAGCTCTTGCTGTATAAATGCCAGGACCATAATTCAGTCTCTACTACCCATGCAAATATCTGGCAAGTGTGGTGATCTGCCACTAATCTCGACTTAGAAGGAAGAGGCTGTATCAGTTCCTTGGTTGAATTTTTGCGGTCACTCATGTATACTAACATGTCATCTGCAAATAGGGAGAGCTTGACTTCTTCCTTTCCAGTTTGTATTCCCTTAATCTCCTTATGTTGTCTTATAGCTCTGGCTAGAACTTCAAGTACTATATTGAATAAGTAGGGGGGAGAGGGGACAGCCTTGCCTTGTTCCTGATTTTAGTGGTATTGCTTTGAGTTCCTCTCCATTTAATTTGATATTGGCTGTTGGCTTGCTGTAGATTGCCTTTATTATGTTTAGGTATGTTCCCTGTATTCCTGATCACTCCAAGACCTTTATCATGAAGGGGTGTTGGATTTTCTCAAATGCATTTTCTGCGTCTAGTGAGATGATCATGTGGTTTTTTTCTTTGAGATTGTTTATATGGTGTATTACATTGACGGACTTTCATATGTTGAACCACCCTTGCATCCCTGGGATGAAGACTACTTGATCATAGTGGATAATTGTTTTGATGTGATCTTGGAGTCTGTTTGACAGTATTTTATTGAGTGTTTTTGCATCAATGTTCATGAGGGAGATCGGTCCGTAGTTCTCTTTCTTTGTTGCATCTTTGTTTGGTTTAGGAATCAGGGTAATTGTAGCATCATAGAAAGAGTATGGTAATATACCTTCTGCTTTTATTATGTGGAACAATTTAAAGAGTATTGGTATTAAGTCTTCTTTGAAGATCTGGTAGAATTCTGCACTGACACCATCTGGTCCTGGGCTTTTTTTTGGTTGGGAGACTTTTAATGAGTGATTCTATTTCCTTAGGTGTTATTGGAATATTTGAATGGTTTGTCTGGTCTTAATTTAACTTAGGTATGTGGTACCTATCCAGAAAATTATCCATTTCTTTTAGATTTTCCAGTTTTGTGGAGTAGAGGTTTTTGAAATATGACCTGATGATTCTCTGGATTACCTCATTGTCTGTTGTTATGTCCCACTTTTCATTTCTGATTTTGTTAATTTGGATGCTCTCTCTCAGTCTTTTGGTTAGTTTGGATTAGGGCTTGTCTATCTTATTGATCTTCTCAAAGGACCAACTCTTTGTTTCATTAATCCTTTGTATTGTTCTCTTTGTGTCTATTTTATTGATTTCAGCTCTCATTTTGATAATTTCCTGGCGTCTGTTCCTCCTGCGAGATTTTGCTTCTTCCTGTTCAAGAACTTTCAGGTGTGCTGTCAAGTCACTAGTGTGAGATTTCTTCAACTTCTTTATGTGGGCATTTAGTGCTATGAATTTCCCTCTTAGCACTGCTTTAACAGTGTCCCATAAGTTTGGGTATGTGGTGTATTCATTTTCATTGATCTCTAGGAAGTCTTTAATTTCTTTCTTTATTTCTTCCTTAACCCATTGGTGATTCAGTTGAGCATTATTCAGTTTCCATGAGATTGTAGGTTTTCCATATTTTTTGTTGTTGTTGTTGACATCTAACTTTAAACCATGGTGGTCCGATGGAACACAGGAGATTATTCTAATTGTTTTGTATCTTTTGAGGTTTGCTTTGTGGCCAAGTATGTGGTCGACTTTAGAGAAGGTTCCATGGGGTGCTGAGAAGAAGGTATATTCTTTTTTGTTCAGGTGGAATGTTCTGTAGATATCGATTAAGTACATTTGAGTCATAACATCAGTTAAGTCCATTACTTCTCTGTTAAGTTTCAATTTGGCAGATCTGTCCAGAGGTGAAAGTGGGGTATTGAAGTCTCCCACTATTAATGTGTGGGGTTTCATATATGATTTAAGCTTTAGTAATGTTTCTATTACATATGTGGGTGCCCTTGTGTTTGGGGCATAAATGTTCAGGATTGAGACTCATCTTGGTGGATCTTTTCTATGATGAGTATGTAATGTCCTTCATCATCTCTTTTGATTGATTTTAGTTTGAAGTCTATTTTGTTGGATATTAGGATGGCTACACCAGCTTGCTTCTTAAGACCATTTGATTCGAAAGTCTTTTCCCAGCCTTTTATTCTTAGGAGGTGTCTATCTTTGAATTTGAGGTGTGTTTCTTGTATGCAGCAGAAAGATGGGTCCTGTTTTTGTGTCCATTCTGTTAGTCTGTGTCTTTTTATAGGTGAATTAAGTCCACTGATATTAAGGGATATTAATGACCAGTGATTGTTCATTCCTGTTATTATTTTTATTTTTTGGTGATAGTGTGTGTGTACTTCTCTTCTTTGGGCTTTACTGCTGTGGTGTTATCTATTGCCTGTGTTTTCATAGGTGTATCTGCCTTCCTTAGGTTGGAATTTTCCTTCTAGTGCTTTTTATAGGGCTGGGTTTGTAGATAAGTATTGTTTAAATCTGTCTTTGTCTTGGAATGTCTTGTTCACTCCATCTATGATGATGGAAAGTTTTGCTGGGTATATTAGTCTAGGCTGGCATCCTTGGTCTCTTAATGTCTGCATTATATCTTTCCAGGTCCTTCTGGCTTTCAAAGTCTCCATTGAGAAATCGGGTGTTATTCTGATGAGTTTGCCTTTATAAGGCACTTGGCCTTTTTCCTTTGCTGTCCTTAATATTCTTTCTTTATTCTGTACGTTTAGTTGTTTAATTATTATGTGGCAACGGGAGTTTTTTTGAGGGTCTAGTCTGTTTGGTGTTCTATAGGCTTTCTTGTATCTTCATAGGCATTTCCTTCTTTAAGTTGGGAAAGTTTTCTTTTCTGATCTTGTTAAATATATTTTCTGTGCCTTTGAGTTGGTATTCTTCTCCTTCCTCTATCCCTATTATTCATAGGTTTGGTCTTTTCATGGTGTCCCAAATTTCTTGGACATTTTGGGTCATGACTTTGTTGGTTTTAGTGTTTTCTTTGACTGATGAATCTATTTCTTCTACTGTATCTTCAACACCAGAGATCCTCTCTTCCATCTCTTTCATTCTGTTGGTTATACTTGCCTCTGAAGTTCCTGTTTGTTTACTCAGATTTTCTATTTCCAGCATTTCCTCTGCTTGTGTCTTCTTCATTTTTTCTATTTCCCTCTTCAGCTCTTGGACTGTTTCCCTTGTGTGTTTCCTTGCTTTTTCATTATTTTCCTTGAGGGCCTTACTGTTTTCTTCTGCTTTAATTGTTCTTTCCTCTAGTTTTTTATAGCAGTTTTCCCATTTTTTGTTTGTCTGTTCTTCCACTTTATTTTTGATTTCTTCTATATAAAGCTCTAGCCTCTTCATGATGTTACTTATAATTTTTTCTTCTGCTTCTTCCATTCTGTGATGTTCAGGTCTAGCTGTTGGAGAAGGGCTAGGTTCTGGTGATGCTGTATTGCTCTTTATTTTGTTGTATGTACTTCTTCCTTGATGTCTGCCCATCTCCTTGTGGATTCGTTCTTGGTCTTATCAGTGCACTTGGTCCAGACAGAGCTGATAGATTTAGGGAACCTCTCTCTGCTCCAAATGGACGCTCTGGGCTGGATGGGAGCTCTGGTCCAGATGACAATGCTGGCCAGCTGGGAGCTGGGGGCTGGACTCTGAGTCTCAGGAAGTCCCTGGGGTCTCCTTATCTTGTCCAGATGGGAGCTTCTCTTGTCCAGATGGGAGTTCCGGTACAGGATGGAAGCTCTGGTCCACATGGGAGTTCCAGGGCAGATGGTAGCTGGGGACTCTGGTCCAGATGGGAGTTCTGGGGCTGGATGGAAGCTGGGTGCTGGCCTCCAAGTCTCTGGAAGTGACTGGGGTCTCTCTGGTCCAGATGGGAGTTTAGGGGTGGAAAGGAGCTGGGGGCTGGTTTCTAAGTCTCTGGAAGTGGCTCGGGTCTCTGGCAGATGGGTGTGGGGGCAGGGCATGGAGGTTGTAGAGTTCACTGGAGTGTCTTGGAGAGGGGGAACCCTCCCCGTGGGGATGGGGGGTCCTGTCCTATGGCCAGAACCTGGGGCCCAGTTGGGCAGATCTTCCCTGGAGTGGCTGGTGCCACGGGCTGTAACCCAGGTGTGGGCCTCTCTGGGTGTGACCCCAGGCACTCACCTCTGGTCCAGGTGGGATTTCCAGGGCAGGATGGAAGTTGGGGGCTGGTCTTGGAGTCTCAGGAAGTGGCTAGGGTCTGGGACAGATGGGTATGGGGACAGGGTGTGGAGATTGCAGGGTCTGTCTGCAATCTTGGAAAAGGGGAGCCTTCCCACAGGGCCCACCAAATGGCTGGAAACTGGGGCCAAGTTGTGCAGGTCCTCCCGGGATGGCTGGTGCCCAGGGGTGGGACCAAGAGGCTGGTGCCTCTCTGACTATAACCCCAGGCACTCACCTCTGGTCCAGATGGGAGTTCCTGGTCAGGATGGAAGCTGGGGGGGTGGTTTCTAAGTCTCGGGAAGTGGCTGGGGTCTCTGGCAGATGGGTGTGGGGGCAGGGAGTGGAGGTTGTAGGGTTCACGGAGGGTCTTGGAGAGGGGGAACCTTCCCGGTGGGGGTGGGGGGTCCTGCCCTATAGCCAGAACCTGGGGCCTATTTGGACAGGTCTTCCCCGGAATGGCTGGTGCCCAGTGCTGGGACCTAGGTGCAGGCCTCTCTGGGTGTCACATGTTCACCTTTATATACACATTTGTTTGCATATGTGAAAACACTCATACACACATATATTGCCATATAAACATGTACCTGTGCATGCATACACACATTAAAATTAAAAAGGACTAACAGAGAAGTCCTTTAAACAGAAAGAAAACATAATACAAGGTAGTTTAGTCATAAGCAGAGGTAGAAAGCTCAGGTTATGGTACATATGAAAGGAGATATATTTTTACACACAAATATTTTTCTGAATATGTCGAGTGAAAATGTTTTTAAAAAGGTAATTTAAAGACTATTGTTTGGTCTACAACGTGAGAGAATTAGCCCAAAGGAGATAGGAAGAAATGGAACAGCACAGAAGCAAAGCTGTAAACTTTTGTGCTAATTAAATTGCTGTTAGCGTGATATAAATTTTGATAGATTGAAGCTGCACATTATAATTTAGGAACCACTGGGAATAGAAACATTCAAGTGAAACACGACTGAAAAAAATCACCAGGGAGAAAGTAGAACTAAAATATCCTTGTTTACACACACACACACACACACACACACACACACTCATATACACACATTCACATACCACCACCACCAACAACAACAACATAGATAGAAGACCAATGAAGAACACACATGAGCAACACATGCAGCTAGAAATCTTAGAGTGGCATTCTCTGTGGGGACCACACATGCCATTCAAAAGACAAGATAATCAGAACTAGGTTGTTCTTTCTAAAGTAACATCCAACTAGATTATGTATACTAGAGACATGCCTAGATTGAAGGGCATACATAGGTTGAAAATAAAAGGACAGGATATGATGGACCACAAGAAGAGAAACCACAGGCTTCTTACTTTGTGATACAAAATAGCTTTAAGCTATAGAAAAGTATAAAACCAGAGGCATCCTTTCTAATGATAAAGGCACCATTACACCAACAAAAGATAAATTGTTATATATTACTACTACATATTGTATTGTTCCTACATATGTGAAATTAATAGGATCCTTAAAATGTAAGAAACAGTGACAGAATTGTAAAGGAAATTTTGAAATTAAGAAATATAACTTAAGACTTGAACATTTCTTAAATCTTAATATATGGAATGAGACAAAAATGAGGATATAAGGATCTGAACAACACAAAAGACCTAGCAATAATCCCAGAGTTCTCCACCTAATGACAACATAATAGATGTTTTAGTATAGTTTTGCACAGCTTTATTTATTTTTCTTTATTAAGAAATGTTTTACTCATTTTATATACCAATGACAGATTCCCCCTCTCCTCTCTCCTCCTGCTCTACCTCAGCCTTCTCCCCCCAGCCAATCCCCCATTCCTTCCTTCGAAAAGGTAAGGCCTCCCATGGGGAGTAAGCAGAGCCAGGTACATTAAGTTGAGGCAGGTCCAAGCCCCTTCCTCTGCATCAGGGCTGCTCAAGGTGTCCCATCATATATAATGGCCTCCAAAATGCCAGCTCATGCACCAGGGACAGATCCTGATCCTACTGCTGGGGAGGTGGGGGGGGGGTTGGGGGGGGGGGGGGGACCCCTTAAGCAGACCAAGCTACACAACTGTCGTTTATGCAGAGGGCCTAGTCCAGTCTCATGGAGGCTCCACAGCTATTGGTCTAAAGTTAATGAGTTCCCACTAGCTTGGTTCTGTTGCCTGCAGATTTCCCCATCATGATCTTGGTGGCCTTTGCTCTTAGAATCCCTCTTCTCTCTCTTCGATATGTAAAGCAAACGATAACCAGCTATTATTTATTTTTAATGTGGATTCTAGGAATCAAACTCAGGTCAACATGCTTATACAGCAAATGCTATTCTACCAACTAAGTCATTTCCCCAGTCCCATTTTGAATTTTTAAAATTTTTATTAATTCTTTGAGAATTTCATAAAATGTATTTTGGCTATATTCACCCTTCGTGCCTTAACTCTTCCTAGACCCATGCCTCTCCCAGGCCACCTTTGTGTCCTTTTCTTCTCTTTTTTTTCAACCCATCAAAACCAAAAATATTTGTGCTGCCTAAATATTCTTGGATGAGTGGTCTTCCACTGGTCAGTGTACCAGGGGCTCCACTATAGAGAAAGCTTAACTTCCTTTCTCTCTATAGCTAACAATTGCCAATTGATCCACAATTAGAAGTGGTATGTCATGTCCAACTCCCCTCTCCATGCTGGGGTTTAGTCTTTCTTGAACATACAAAGGACTTGGGAATGTTGTTCACACCTGCTGTGAGTTCATGGGTGCATTTGCCCTCCTGGGTCCAGTACACACCATTTACCTACAGCCATCAACCACATCTGTCTGTTATTCTTTCTGTCCCCTCATCTTCAACGATCCCTATGCCTTGAACAGAGGGGTCCAGCATATATGTTACATTCAGGGCTGAGCATTCTGCATCTCTTACATTCTTTACCCTGGCCAGTTGTGGTCCTCTGTGCCATCTACTGCAAACAAAAGATTCTCTGAGGAGGACTGAGAGGTGCATTGATTACTGGTATGATGATAAGTCATTAGAAGTCAATTTAATACTCTATTATTTGGCAGAATAATAGCAGTAGGTTCTTCCCTGTGGCCTATGACCTGTCTAGCCATAGGGTCTTGGCCTGATAATGGTCAAAGTATAGGTTTTATTTTGTGGATCAAGGATTAAGTTCAATCAGAAAGTTCTTGGGTACCCCCATGGCATTAATGCCACTGTTACACCAGTGGGCATGTCAGGCCTGCCAATGCTGTAGGTCACAGGTTTCACAGCTGGGTAAAATTGGTGATTACTTTCCTCTTCTTGCTTGCTCAGCACCTTCTATCACATGAAAGCTAGCCAATAGGGATGAAGCATCCAGGTCTGCAACAGCTTGATTTCTTCATGTTCTATGACTGAAACAGGCAGTGTCTTCAGTAACAGGATCTTATTATTAAGTTCTGGAGGATAACCAAGAATATTGGCAATATCCTGTAAAGTATTTTTTGGAATCTATAGGACCTCACTAACCAACAACTCTATCAAAAGAAGCAGCCCATTCTCAGCACTGGGCTTTCTAGTTGTTATTCTCTGGGTGTTTTGTTGCCTGGTACTTTAATGTATATAATATATATAATATATGTGTATGTACATGCATGTATATTGAAGCTTCAACAGTAGCATATTTTTATGACTTTTTGAAAGGTCTTTTGTGTTATTTATCCCTCCCTATATTCTCTCTTCTACTTTGCCCTCTTCCTCACCCAAATTTAACTCTTATTATTCCACCATTCCCCTTTAACAATGTGTTCTACATCTTCTTCCTTGAAAGCCCTTCTCTGTAACCTGTTAATGATTTTTTTTTTTTATCTATCTAGGTATTTCAAATGAGCCACACATTATCTGAAGAGTCAAGGATAACATCCACTGTGATAGAATACCTGTAATGTCAGTCTTTCTGTATCTCACACAAAATGATGTTTCCAGCTCCATCCATTTACCTGAGAATTCTACAATTTCATTTTTATTAAAAGATGAATGATATTGCATTGTGTAAATATCCCACATTTTCATTGTTCATTCATCAGCTGATGGACATCTAGGCTGTTTCAATTTCCTGGCTATTGTGAATGAAGCAGCAATGAACATGGATGAGCAAATATCTCTAGAGTAGAAAATGGAGTCCTTTGAGTAATGTTCAAGAGTGGTATAGATGGATCTTGGGGTGGATATATTTCTAGCTTATTGAGAAACCTCTACATGATTGAGAAACCTTCTCCTGATTGCCATAGTGGATGCACAAGTTTGCACTCCCACCCATAGTGGATAAGTAGTCCCCTTCACCATATCCACAGCATTTGTTATTTGGTGTTTGATCTTAGCATTCTGACTGGAGAAAGATGAAACCTCAAAGTAGATTTAATTTTCATTCCCCTGATAGGTAGGGATGTATAATGTTTTCAAAAGTGTTTTTCAGCAATTTGTATTTCATTTTTTGAGAACTCTGTTATAGTTCCATGCCCATGTTTTTAATTGGCTTGTTTGTTTTCCTTTCTTCTGTCTGTCTGTCTGTCTGTCTCTCTCTCTCTTTGGTTTTTCAAGACAGGGTTTCTTTGTGTAGTTTTGGTGCCTTTCCTGGATCTCACTCTGTAGACCAGGCTGCCTTCGAACTCACAGAGATCCACCTGGCTCTGCCTCCCAAGTGCAGGGATTAAAGGCGTGCGGTACCACCGCCCGGCTTGTTTGTTTCCTTGATGTTTAAATTTTTTGGTTTATTTGTTTGTTTTTTGAGTAGTCTAGATACAAATCCTCTATGTATATATGCAAAAGATTGTCATTCTGTAGGCTACCTCACTACTGAAGTGATAGTTTCCTATGCTGCACAGAAGCTTTGTAGTTCATTTTTTAGTTGCTTGTGCTATCAGATGCTATTCAGAAACTTTATTCTGTGCCAGTGAGTTGAAAAGTATTACCCACTTTCTTCCCCTCAGATTCAGAGCATCAGGTCATATGTTCAGGCTCTTGATCTATTTGGTGCTGAGGTTTATGAAGGATGAGAGATGAGGATCTAGTTTCATTCTCTACATATAGCCATCCAGTTTGACCAGCACATTATATTGAGGATGTTCTCTTTTTCCAAAGTGTATTGTTGGCCTTTGTCAAAAATGAGGTGACTATAGTACTGTGGGCTTACACATGCATCCTCAGCCTGTTCAGTTGACCAATGTGTCTCTTTTTATACTAGTACCATCCAGGTTTCATCACTATAATTCTAGTATAACTTGAAATCTGGACTGGTGACATCTCCTATAATTTTTGTTTCATTGGTGTATAGCTGTTCAGTATTGTTTTGATTATCCTAGGTCTTTTCTATTTCTACATTAAGTTTAAGGTAATGTTTTCAATGTCTGTGAAGACCTACACTGGAATTTTGAAGAGAATTCCATTGAATCTGGAGATTGGTTTTGGTAGGCTGGCCGTTTTCATATCTGTCCTGCCAATCCATGAGTATGGGAGGCTTTTCAATTTCTTCTTTCAGTGGCTTAAAAGTTTTTGTTGTACTCCCTTGATTAGATTTATTCTGGAATGTAGCTTTGAGGCTATTTCAAATGGTATTGTTTGGGGCTTTCCCTTGATTAAAGCACAGGTCATTCAGTAAAACAAGCATCAGTTTATTTTAAAAGATTGAAATCATTCAGTTATCTATCAAATTAAAATTCAAGAATGAGAAAATGTGAAAGCAAAGTAATACATTTTCTTTCCAAAACAGGATGGAAGAAGTCTAGCATATATATATATTTTTTGCATATATTATTATATTCTGATGGCAGCTAAATCATATTTAAAGAAAAGTATATAACTTTCTTTAGAATAAAGATCTAAGGTCAATAATCTGCATTCTACCTCAAGAATCCAGAGAACAACATTTCAAACCCAAACTAAGAAAATAAACATCAGAATAGAATAGAATTAAAATTAATAAAATAAAATAAAAAACAAATGTATTAATGAAAACCAGATACTGTTCTCTGAGAAAATAAACAAAACCAATGAACTCATAAAAGAACTCACCATTTAAAATGGGTAAACATAATTTTAAACACCACTATATACCCAAAATAAATTAAAATGATTATAATAGACTGTTATGGACAATTTTGTGTCATGAAAGTCAAGAATTAAGATATGGTGGGAAATTATTAAAGAAGACCAGAACACTGAAAAATGACTTAAGAAGAACTATAAGGCCTGGATAGAACTATATCAAGTCAAGAAATTAAATGAATAATTAGAAGTATGTTAGTGTTCTTGGGCTGCAATCAAAACAAAACAAAACTACCACAGTTAGGTGTACTACGACTATAGGAATGGATTCTCTCCCAGTTCTGAGGTTGCAGGTCTGAGGTCCTCTATACTTGTCTCCTGGCTTCGGAGGTTGCAATATGTCACCCTGTTCTTTGTCTTACAGCTGTGTATCCCCTGCCTTCTCTTCTGGATGTGTGGTTGCCTCTTCTTGTGAGAATGTTTACTGTATTGATTATGGGCCTGTTCTATTCTAGCATGACCTCATCTCCACTAATTACAACAGTAACACCTCTTTTCCACAGAAGGCATATAGACGACCAAATTCCAAGAAGGACATGCATTTAGGGCATGTTGGCCAAGTTTATGAAATCTCAAGGCAAGCTGTTTTTACTAGCAAGTTCCATAAAAATAATTTCCATGAAATGTAATTCTTTTCATAAAATAAGAGGAAGAACTATAACCCAGTTTGTGTTATATTTTGTTCTAGTGTTAAATCCAGACAGATACCACATGAAAGAAGTTAGCAGAACATTACTACATAAACATAGATTTAAAAATCTCTTAAAATACCCACATTATAAATTCAGCAACATATAAAATTAAATAAATGATATTTCATGATCAAATGGCATCTTTGCTCGAAATGCATGACTGACTTATGATCTGAATGTTGATGGAGCGCATGAAATTTGCAAAATAAAGGGTATAGTTACATTATCAACCCAGCAGAAATGTGAATTATTTGACAACATCTGTTAAGATATCTCAACAAATTATAAAAAAAAAGGAAATGGACTCCCCCAACCTGATAAAGGACACTTATGAGAACCCTACTGTTCACTGCAGATTTAACTATAGTTTCCTTCCGAGATCAAGAGTAAGGCAAGATTTCCATTCTTGCCACCCCCATGCCACACACACAAAGGCAGTTGTGAAAGTCATACAAATAAAAATGAGTGGAAAATAGAAACATTCACTTTCCTTTTTTTTTATTTCAACAGGTGTAAGTAAAATGATAGCAAATATAATTAAAAGGTAAACATTAGTTAATTTGAAGGTATATTCATCAAAAACCAAAAAAGTGAAAGACTCCACTAGCAGCACTGTTTTTCAAGTCAGTTGATTTTTAGTTCTTTCAGATAAACTATAAGAGACAACAAAGTTGTCAGGTTATAGATCGTTTCAAATAATTTTTTGATGATAACTCATTCTAAAATTTTGGTATTTAACTCTGAGGAAGTTCAAAGAACTGAGTTATGTTTCTGTATGAAAATATCACTATTCCCATCTATTTAGGAAAATACCTTTCTCAGCACTTGCATGTGTAAAAATGAAAACACAGGAACAAAAGTTATGCTGAATTTTGTCTCTGCATAGATATATGATATTCATTAATAGATATCACTATTAATTTAGGAGACCTAACCATTTCATTAAGCTATACAATTCTAAAAAATTTTTGCCTTATTATTCAATATTTTCTCTTATGTTGGGAATATATTTTGTTTATATGTTAACTTTATTAATATAGAAACCCTATCTAAAATTTTAATAGACCATACTTAATAAAAATTTAATGTAAAAATTACAATAATGTGATCAATAGTTTTTACCATTAAGGTATATTACACTGGTATAAAATATGTAGTGGAAGAAGAATTGAAATAGAGTTGTCATTGAAAAGAATTCAAGGTAAAGAATTATCAACATAGAGTTAAAATCTTGCTTGTGTGTTTTTAAAGTGAATGTGCGTAAGAACAAATCACTGGTGTTCATGTTTATTTATATCCATATGAGCGATTAGTTTCACAGTTCTACTGTCATATTTACAATCTGTCCTAGATCACATACTTTGCAACTAATTAAATTGACATCTACACTAGCAATTTTTAAATCCCAATAAAATGTACTCTACCCTACAACTGAAACTCTCATCTGCCTGCCTAGCTCTTTCGCTTCTCCTTTCTCCCAGCCCCTGAATTCTCACCTGGGGCCACACTCCTCTTTCTCAGTCCCAGGCTTTAAATCATTTTACTGACCTCTTTGGGAGAGCATACATTGAGGGGACAGTAGTCAAACAGGAGCAGGAAATCTCAAAAGCCGGATGGTTTCACTAGTGAGTTCCATAAAATATTAAGATGGAAATAATTCCAATAAGTGTAATTTCATAGAAGAGGAAAGAATACATCATTTGTGCTATATTTTGCCCCAATGTCAAATCCATCAGACATCACAAAGAAAGAAGTTAATAGAATGTTATTTTATAAACATAGATGCATAAACTTCTCCCATTCACCTATTCTCAAGCCTCTGAGCACATCCTGCAGGTGCTAATAAGTATGTGTTACATAAGTAAGGGGATTGATTGATAGCATGGAGTATCTTAACTTCATTTCTTTACAACTCACCTTCTTTTAAATAACCTACCTTTTATTTACTTATTTTTATTTCATGTGCATTGGTGTTTAGCCTGCATATATGTCTGTGTGAGGGTGTCAGATCTCTTAGAACAGGAATTACCGACAGTTGTGAGCTACTGTGTGGGTACTAGGAATTGAACCTGGGTCCTTTGGAAGAGAAGCCAGTGCTCTTAACCACTGAGCCATCCCTCCGGCCCCATGACTCACTTTTAATGTATTTGTGACTAAGTTATAGCATTCCCCTATGCTCTTAACACAGCCTAATTTCTTCTCTTGCCTCGCCTGACTGCTGCTCGCCCCCAGCTCTTGTTTTCACCAGTGACTACCAAATATGGTGCTCTCTTCTTCCCAATGTTCTTGGCCCAGTAGGCAGTTTAGAACTTGCTGAGTATTTTCTCATCAAAAGCAATATTCCAAGTGGCAGTTAGGTTAGGACCGAGAGCCTTAGAATCTACCCAAATGTAGAAAGACAGAGATGCCTGCAACAAAAGTAAATTCAGTCCCAGAAAAGTGAAAACGTGGGTAATGCCACACATTTTTCACAGGTAAATTTCTGAGCTTTGGTCTCCAGAAGTGTTCATGAAAAGTATGTCTGTCTGTCTGTCCCCTGTGGCTGCCTCAGCAGAGGGGAAGTAACATTTGTTAAATGTGTTCCTGCTGCAGGCACCATGTTCACGCTATTAGCTCTATCACTATAGCCCTGCAACTCTGTGTCACAAACACCCCCACTCACACAGGGATCATTTACTTGTTCAGGATTCTGTGGGCCAGGTCCTATTGAATATCTGCAGCCGAAAGACCCTGGGCCCACCTGAGCAGCTATACACACCTGGTAGATGGGGAAATGGCAGGAATGAATGATCCAGAATGACCTCTTTCATACAACTGGTAGTTGGCAGGCCTATGGCTGGGGTGCCTTAATTTTCCTCAAGCAGGTTAGCTCACATTCTTGGCTGCAACCTACAAGAGGTCAAATGTCACTGACAGCCACCAAACCTCTTGAGGTACAGGTTCTATTCCGAGCCACTGTCACTCCCTGAACATTCTGTTTGCCAAAGCAAGTTACGAGGATAGACTTAAAGGGCTGTGACATAAGTTCCACCCATTATGAGAAATAGAACTGGTGAGCTGCTCAGCATTTTTAATGTACCACACAGGCAGGATTCCAGGCCACAGTGCGCAGACTCCCCCCTAAGGTGCTTGGCCAGAAGTGGATCCCTGCAGCAGGTAGTTATAATCAGACCCGTTTACTTCTCTCCTCGCTATATCAGGGGTGTCTGCTTTATTACACACACTATTTTCAGACTCCAGATACAAAGAGATTTGCTATATATGAGGTCTTAGATAGTGACCGCTGAGTGAAACACATAGCTCTCCTGGTCCTCATTTCTGAATTCAACACCAGGTTGGACAAACACACTTGAACAAAGCCAGGCCTTTTATTAGAGGCCAGCAAGTAATCTGTAATGGGGGGAATTACTCCACACCCATCTCTCCCAGGAAAACAGTTGTTAGCTTGTCAAGGCAGGGAAAGCTCTTATTAGACTTAGAGGATGCCTCCATTCTTGCTGCTGAAGAATGCAATACACATTTCTCCACAGACCATAAATTAACAATTCAACTGGAAGGGAGTGCAACCTACTGGAGGGAGGTGAAGATGGAGCCCTACATCAAAGCTGTTCCCAGCCAGGGTGTTCGGTGTTTCAAACCCCATTACCTGCACATCTGTGGGGTCCTTTTGATCCTAACTCTTCACTAGGCAATGCAAGTGGGAGGGTTCGCCTGGTATTCACAGACAACTGGCATTTCTCATTCTTTATCTTTTCTCTCTCCACCCCTGGGGCCTGGCTCCTTTTTATCTACCTAATGATTTTCCAATTTTAGCCAGCAGTGCTAAGGAACTGCAACCATCACGAGTCTTTGATGGGATTTCTTTGAGTCAAAGTCAAAAGGAAAGCCTGTACCCATACTTCAAAGAAACAGACTGGTCTCCACAGAGCCTGGGGCACTTTGTATGCATCCCTTTAAGCCATGGTTTAAAACAAATGCACATAAGTGTAGGAGTGGATTTCTCAAGAAAGGGATATCCCAATCCATGGGGCCATTGGAATGAACATTCTTAAAATCAAATTCCAAGAAGCACCCTTTATGTCTCATGTTCCCCCAATGCTTCTGCTGATTTGAATGAATGTTTGGCATCCCCACCTTGTATCCTCGCAGGTCTATTGGGCTATTAATTTATAACAAGCTATGATTTTTAAGTAAGCAAGAGAAAGAAAATGTGTCACTAATTATATTGTGGGAAACGTGGAGAAGTCTGCCATGCTCTTTCAGGCTGTAGGTCTTGTTTCTCTGCTGATAATGCTTTCCCACTTCTGTTCTGCATGGTCTCAGCAAAGTCTCCACTCCCTAGTCCTTCGGCTGCTAATTAGCATCAAGTTGTTAGGAATTTGGGAAATGGATTGGGAATGCCCCTTAGACAAGGATCACACTACTAGGGATCATTCTGTTTACCTGAGGCCTATCAAGTTCTAGCATTTTCTTGCCTAGAACAAGTTTCTTGTCAATGTCATGAGACTCCTCTGATTTGGGAGAAACTGTTTGCAGGTTTTCTCATGTCCCCTCCCTGTCTGCCCAACTGGGAGAAAAGAGGAGCAGTGAACTAGTTTCTCTAGCTACTAATATCCTGACTCAGGTTTCTGATGTCTATCTTCTTGGGGAGGTAGTCCCTCTCCCTGCAGGGGTAGTGTGTTTCCTAAGCTTGTTTTCTTCGCTCACTCTTTTAGGAAACATGTGTGGTACTCACACATGGTGCTGTCGCTGGAGTGGAAGAAAAAGCATGACTGACTGCTCTCCAGGAAGTCAATATCAGAGCAGCATCTAGTGCCAGTCAAGGCCATCAGTACAGCGGGTCCTTTATGTTCATGGCTTCCAGACCTATGTATTCAACCAACCTCTGATCAAAATATGTTGTAGTTGTCTGTCTTGAACACGTACAGATTTTTTCTCTTTTCATTATTTCCTGAGCAATACAGTATAATAACTATTTGCAGACTATGCACATCATATTAGGTGTTATAAGTAACCATGAGGTGACTTGTAGGATCTAGGAGGGTGTATATAGGTGGAAGGTCTTGAGCATCTGTAGGTTTGGGTACCTAAGTGGGTTCTAGAATGTGTCTGTCACAGAAAAGGGAGATGTCTGGATGCAATTATGAGATAAGGGAGTGTAGTGGGTAGTCATTCCAGCCTTGGCCTGGAAGTTCCAACACCCATTGAGGCTTTGGTAATGGTCACACCTACAAGGCAGGGCTGAGGGAGGACGCTGAAGACCCAGGATCAAGAGGAGAGGTTTCTCTTGGTTCCAGGACGCTGGACGCTGGAGGTAGACACAGAGCAGAGTTCTCCAGAGAACACCGCCAGACTGTGCCATACTTTTCCCAGACCCTGCAACCTATCCCTTCATTTGTAAGCTACCCCACAAAATAAACCTCCCTTTTAACTACGTGGAGTGGCCTTAATAATTTCACCAATAAGGGAGAAGAGTGTGATATGGATGCTGATTGGGTAGAGAAGATAAAGTTCCAAAAGGATTTTGTGGAAGGTTTCAAATGGCTTGGAAGTGATGATTGGCAAAGAAGGAGAAGAAAAACAGCTTCTAAAACCTGAGCCTCTGAGGAAAAGTTGGGACTAAATGAGCTTACTTCAGGATACAGATTTACTGGAGGGGAGTAGCATGCTAATTTCTGATCCCTCTTAAGGTTTAATATCTCAAAGAATGGCATCTTAAGGGAAACAGAGGGAGCATGACAACTCACAAATGTTTTTATGCTCCTGTATCTTCATATTTTTAACAAGAAAATCCTGTAAAGTCAAGATGAATTGTGGCCTTATTCTTTTGATAAATACTACCCTGCTCTCACAGTGGATCTAGAACTAACTTCTAAATACTCCTAGTTCACTTCAGTCATGAAAATCACTCATGCTCCTTTGCATCTGCATAAGAGTTCAGACTGAAAACATTTTTCATGAAAACTATAGCAAATTACATGTGGTATAATAATAGTATTCCTTTGTATTTAAGCTGTCTGGAGTCATAATAGCAACAGGCTGAGTATAAACACAATTCCCAATGGAATCTCTGCTTGGTGATGTAGCAACCTTCTAATGTCACTTCCAGATTCCCATATTCACCCCACATTGAGTCAACCCTGGGCATCAATTAGTGCAGCTCACTGATGAGCTGCCTCTGGAAGTGATTCAGAGCAGTCTCTTAGGCTGCTCTTCACCACATGCTGGTGTGATTAGGAGCTGCACATTATGCATGTTTCCAATAGAATCTGCTATTTGGCTCAAAGGAAGCTACCTGTTGGCCAGAGTGGGAATTGAAACAGACCAGTAAGGTAATGGAGCTAGGAAGCAGCTGTAGAAGTAGCCAGTAACCCTTTCCCAGGAAAACCCTTACTGGTGACCAGATTGTTTCTGACAAGCTCTTAAATAGGCTCACTTCAAACCAGTAAACAATCCTTGCCCCTATTTTATGAACCAGGCATAGGGCCAGTCATTCAAAGAGAGGAGACCCCATTCCACTGCTAAGGAAGGTAGAGTCCACTCCAAACTCAAGAATGAAGTTCTTTCTTCCCCCACCCCAGAGCTGAGGATCGAACCCAGGGCCTTGTGCTTGCTAGGCAAGCGCTCTACCACTGAGCTAAATCCCCAACCCTAAGAACGAAGTTTTCAAAGGTAGACAGCCCATTCAAAGTCAGAGCACTTACCCATGACTGATCCAGTATTTGAACCTTGTGTTTGTTTTATTCAGTCTTTTCCTTTTCCACTGCACTGCAGCCTCTTACTACACCGAAGCAAAACAATTTGTCATTTTCCATTTGTAGTTTAATGTTTTAAAATATACTTGATATACACAAAATTAAGTGCAATTGGTCATATCAGATAAGTTGAGTGGGTTATTATCTTGCTATCCTGTTTCATGTCTTCACTGTTTACTTAAGTGAGATTGCATTGTTTTTATACTTTTAAAACAGAACAGATATACATGAAAATGATTTTTAGGCCATAGAATGTCAATTGGCACCAGCTACTAAATTTGTGGCAATATAAGAAAGCCCTCGAGGGTTGTGAATTCATTAAAATATACAGTCACTCAATGGTTGATGTTATTGAACATACCAACAAGTAGGTGCTGTCAGCTCAGCAAGATGGCAGTTGCACAGGTCTCAGTATCTCATGTCTAGTGAGCACCACCTCCCCAGTCAGAGGAAACAGAGCAAGTGTAAGCAAATAGCTCTCAGGCACTTCAGTACCTAGAGAGGTGGATAGCTCTCATTCCTTCACGGTATCCTCTCCTTTCATATAGGTTTTATTTCTTTCTGTCTAGAAATGCCCGATGGCATTGCTCACCTTCTCCCAGGGACCATGGTGGGAATTTGGCTTTAATGACATTGGTCTATAAATTGAGGGCTCTTGCTTGCTGATTTTCTCGGTCTCACTTCTAGTTAGCATCTTCATATGGAACGATCTGACAAATGACCACTTTTCCTAAGAGGATGAAGTCTAGCAACTACTCACACACTTACAGATCTTGGGCCAAGACAATACTTTTCTATGAAGAAGGAGTATCTTTTTCTATAGGAAGAGAATGTTTGTACCCATCCAACAGCTTGGTAGATTGAGGCAAGTAATAGAACCTTCAAGAAATGAGAGCTTAGCAACCTTGGGGAGTCATACTTCTCTTATACCAAAGTAAGGGAGAGAATATATTCCTAATGTGCTCAAGTTTTCTTCTGGACACTCATAACATTCGGTTCACACTTCCCTTTTTTTAAAAAAAAGATGTATTTATTTATTGTATATACATAAGAGGTTGCCAGATCTCATTACAGATGGTTGTGAGCCACCATGTGGGTGCTGGGAATTGAACTCAGGACCTCTGGAAGAGCAGTCGGTGCTCTTAACCTCTGAGCCATCTCTCCAGCCCTTGGTTCACACTTTTCACTGTGAGCTTTGTAGCCTGAGATGTTTCACGGGAGGTTGTGTTCTAAAGGCGCACTCAGTTGCACCATCATTGCAGTTAATCATCATCTTGCACCGTAGAAAGCATCTTATTTCCTGCTTCATAAGGTAACCAAAACTTAAAAAGGGAAGATGTTGAGTCTGGAACTCATTCCCAGGTCTTCTCACCTACTGCTCAAAATTAGAAAAATGACTTTAGGTCACAGGCCACAATTTTGTGGGATAGGAATGATCTACAGATAACAAAGACACCTATTGCAGAGGAGCAAGTGACTATTTGAGAAGCTAGTATACATATTGTATACAACTCTCCTCACCCTATCTCATTTAAACATCATCTCTTCCTCTTAGTTTCTCTAGGGTGTAAGCCAGATGAATTACTTCCCCAAAGTCACATTAGTTCAAAGGTGTGAAACTACTCTGACAACCCCAGATTTTCTGAGCCCTCATCCTGCAGTCTCCTCATTGAACTGTAAATCCCAGTGCTTTTAGGTCTGCTGGAGATGTTTAAGGGAGAAAGGAAGGGAAGTTTTGTGCTTCAGTTGGTGTCTTTAAGGACCCAGTCTTTCTACTTCTCTTCCCTAGCCCCTCCAGCCCAGTGTGACCTGCTGACATGTTCTTCTGCTCCCTGCAGGGTGTGTGGTGGTGGTATCTGTGATTGAACAGCTGGCTGAAGTCCACAACTCGTCAGTCCAGGTGGCAATGGAGAGACTGTGCAACTACCTCCCAGGTAAATCTGCAAGGGCCCTGATGCTCTGTGTCTACTTGTCTTCTCCATGAGTCACCAAGAGGGAGCTTGCACCCAGAGGAGGCTGACCGGGGCAGAATTAGCCTGTGCTTTCCTTCGATTCCTATTCTTGTGGTGTTTAGAGAGACTGAAGTCAAATGTCCACTCTAGGTAGTATCTGTAGGACATTCTCTATCACAGCAGACATCACTAAGGCCATATAGGGAGAAAGTGTTGAATGGCCAATTACCATTGTGTCACAATAATAATGATTTTCCCACCTGATGGTAATCACCTCAGATACTAAGAAGTCAATAAATAATTCTGTTTACTTATGCAAACATTCACAGACATACACACAGTCCTACTAATACAGATGTTAGGCTGGGAGGATTCCTGATCACAAAATCCCAAATAGCAAGGTATCAAAGACACCCTTTCTTTTTTTTCTTTTTTTATTATTATTATATTTGTGTTTTAATTTTACACATCAGCCATGGGTTCCCCTGTCCTCCCCACTCCTGTCCCCACACCCACCTTCCCCCATGCCCTCCCCTCCATTCCCATGTCCTCCAGGGCCAAGACTCTCCTGGGGATTCTTTTAAACCCGGTGGATTCAGTACAGGCAGCTCCAGTCCCCTCCTTCCAGGCTGAGCAAAGTGTCCCTGTGTAAGCCCCAGGTTCCAAACAGCCAGCTCATGCACTAAGGACAGGTCCCAGTCCCACAGCCTGGGTGCCTCCCAAACAGTTCAAGCTATTCATTTCATCTGGATCTCATTGAACTTTTTCACCCATCCTGAAAACTAAGGAACTGATGGGTGCTTTTAGACAGCTTTGGGTTTGTTTTTCAGACTCAGCAGAAAGAAAATATTTACTCTATTTTCTGTGTGCATAATAGTTATGTATTTGAGAGTCAAATTTTCTTTCTCTTCGTGAAAACTAATTCACCAAGAAGGCTGACATTATTTTTTCTGTTAAGTATGGTATCCAACCTAACGGTGATTGTATCTTCTATTTATATGCTACCCCACGACAGTAGCAAAAAGTCATTTTCTGAGAATTACATTGTTCATGAATTTAAAGGATTAAATATTTAGAACTCAAAAAAAAAAAAAAGATTTGGAGAGAATAGTATATACACATGTGCATATAATGTCCCAGATGGATCGTTGTTAAGATCTTGATGCATTTACATCAGGTCTTCTGTGAAATTAAATCACAGCATATAAACTGGAAACACCTTCTGGCTTTGTCTGCCCCAGTTCTGTTTTCCAACAACTCCCTAGAAAGAAAAATGAAGTTAATGAATATTGTTTTTGCAGGATTTCATATTTACATATTCACTCACATGGGTTTATAAGTAAATTGTAGTTACTTTGTTAGCAATTTCAAAAACAATTTCTGGGTAGAACAGAACAGGTGTAGAAAACACATAAATTGAATGTATAGTTTTCCAGTTTTGAAAGATAAGCTCCTCAGGTCTGGAGAGATGGCTCAGTAGTTAAGAGCACTGACTGCTCTTCCAGAGGACCTGGGTTCAATTCCCAGCATCCACATAGCAACTCATAATTGTCTGTAACTCCAGTTCTGGGGACTTGACACCCACACAGACATATGTGCAGGCAAAACACCAATGCACATAAAATGAAAATAAATATTTTAAAAAAGAAAGACAAGTCCCTCTGTAAAGACTTCAGTTTAGAAAGAACAGATCATTAGCCTCCTCAGAGGTTCTATCCATGTGCTCCATATAATCTTTAACCCATTTTTATCCACCTGCAAAAGAAAATGTCTAAACTTTGTAACACTTCCCACAACCTGGGATTTCCTAACTTCCTGTATACATGTGGTGTAATTGAACGTGTTTCTTTTAAGCTCTGTGATTTCTCATAATGGAACCTAGATCCAGAGCTTGGACACTCCAATTTGATTCCTTTGGCAAAATGATACATGGTCTTCTCTCTCTCTCTCTCTCTCTCTCTCTCTCTCTCTCTCTCTCTCTCTCCTCTCCCCCCCTCTCCTCTCTCTCTCTCTCTCTCTCTCTCCCTCCCTCCCTCTCCCTCCCTCCCCTCTCTCCGTCCCTCCTTCCTTCCCTCTCTGTCCTCTGTCCTCTTTGTAATTTTAGCAGCTGTTGACGCTTCAACTTTTTGGGAGGTATACTACTGTGGGATGTTCTCTATGCTGTGAAGGTATTGCTATGATTGATTGATAATAAAATGCTGATTGGCCAGTAGCCAGGCAAGAATTATAGGCAGGACAAAGAGAGAGGAGAATTCTGGGAACAGGAGGGCCGAGGCAGAGAGATGCTTCCAGCTGCCACAGTGAGTATAGCAAGATGTAAGTTACTGGTAAGCCACAAGCCACATGACAAGGTATAGATTTATAGAAACGGATTAATTTAAGATATAAGAACAGAAGGCAAGAAGCCTGCCACAACCATATAGTTTATAAGTAATATAAGTCTCTGTGTGTTTACTTAAGGGATGTTAGTGGGAGAGATTTGTCCTGACCACGGGCCAGGCAGGACCAGGAAAACTTCAGCTACAGTATACCATTGGAATATTCCAACTTTTCATTCATTAATTGAAGTATATTTGACCTATTCCCTCATTATCTTATTTTAATATTTTCCTATAGTACCTAGTTCAGTTTGAAAAACCAAAACACATGCTTTATTCTTTACTTAGCAGTTTTTAAGAGAGTTCATTGGTTTTCAGTTATCATTCCAAAGTAATCATTTTCTTTAAAATGCTACAAAGTCATGATTTAAACATACCTGAGAGATTTCAGTCAATTGCAATCATTATCTTGTTGAAGCTCAAATAACCCCTTCTTTGACCAGAAGGTCAGAACCTCCTTTTCAATTTGATGATGAGCTCAGGTAACCCTGGACAGCTTTCTCAATAACTGGAAGAGCCAGGTTGACAATGAGCTCAGACAACCCGGGACAGCTTTCTCAGTAACCGGAAGAGACAGGTATTCCAACAGTGTCTTGTACACTCCTGGAGCTTGAAATCAGTCATTTTTCTTAGAAATCTAGGAAGTTTTTTTGTTTTTTTGTTTGTTTGTTTGTTTGTTTTGGTTTTGTGTGTGTGTGTGTGTGTGTGTGTGTGTGTGTGTGTGTGTGTGTGTGTGAGAGAGAGAGAGAGAGAGAGAGAGAGAGAGAGAGAGAGAGAGAGAGAGAGAATTTGTACATTAAGACTAAAGCCTGGGTGCTTGGGAATCCTAATTATACTAATGGTCAATCTTTCTCAGCCTCTTCTGTGGACAGGGATAAAAAAAAAACAAGCATAGACACTTACATGTCCAGTGTTTAGCATAAATCTAATGAGTTCATGGTTCTACTTCCAACTCAAATCCCAAACTACAGGTATTTTTCTTGCTCGCTTTTGTTTCTTGGTTGGTGTCTCTTTATTTTAAAGTCCTAATTGTCAAAGCGATGGATAGAAATAAATAGCCTGGAAGTTCCCATTTGCCTGCCCCTTACCACACACTAACAGTCCATAGTGTCTGTTTCAGTATAGTTCCTAGTTCTTACTTTGTGTAGTTCACACTTACTGAGAGCAGTTAAGATTGGTTTTGTGCATAGTTTGCCCATTTCCCTACCTCTTGGAAGCATTGACCTGTATGATCTGAGCATATTGCCATTGTTTCAAATACCCATCCAGTCACCAACTGGTGACTCATGGCCACCAGACCTCTCCTGTGGATGTCCCTATAGTAGAACTGTCTTCTAAAGCTTATTCTTCAAGAAGCAGACTTGGGGAGAAGTGCCCCTGAATTCTTGAATGTTGATAACAGGCTGTCTGCAACCTTTAGATTTGAAAACCACAATTTTTGTGGATATGAATCATTGACTGTAGGTCTCCAGGGATAGCTCAGTAGGTAGGAACACTTGCTACAAGTCTCAGTTCAAACCCCTAGCAAACACATAAAATGTTGCACTCCCCTGTGACTCCAGGACTGTGAGAATGGAGATGCAGAGACAGGAGGGTCACAAGAGCTTGCTGGCTACCAGCCTGGCATCCAGATTGGTGGAAAACCCTGCCTCAAAGGAGTAAAGTGGAAAGTGATAGAGCAGGACACCAAGTGTCCTCTTCTGGCTTCCAGGGATGCTCATAGATATGTGTACCAGTGTGAGTGCACGCACATGTGCACACACATGTACAAACAACACATACACACACATATACATAATACATGCCCCAAAATCCTTGGTATGTAATTTATTTTCACAAAACTCTTACTAAAAAGTCTAATGTGGGGCTGGAAAGATGGCTCAGCAGTTAAGACCACTTGCTACTCTTGCAGAGGACCAGGTTTGGTTCTCAGCACCTATGTGAGGCAGCTCACAACAGTCTGTAAACTCCAATTCCAAGGGGTCCAAGGCCCTCTTCTGACCCCCTTCGGAACCAGGCACATACATGGTGCACATATGCACATAAAAACAAAACACTCATACACATAAAATAAAAATAAAAAAATATTTTTAAAAATGAAAAATAAATGAGAAGGTTAATATTGATCTAGTTTTCTTTTTCCTTGCAAGTCACTTGTTAGGTTTGACAAGCGTTTCAAAAGACACTTTTCTTTTTGTTTTCTGTGAAAGTTAGTGTGCTGAGCATAACATGTTTCGGTGTTCATTACTGAAAGTCCATGTTCTCAGGCACGCAGTGCTTTCAAGCATATGCATTTCCTAACTGAAGGACAGGCTTTGGATTTCTTCACAAGTTTCCTCTTGTCCATATATCAAATCTTTATTTTCTGTCTGATACTTTACCTCCCCTTTGAATCCTTTCTATCTCTCTTTGTGTGGATGTGCTGAGTGCTAGGGTGGAACCCAGGACCCCATCCATGTACACTAACCAGTGCTCTCACTGGGCTGTAACCCACACTGTATGTGTGTCTTATCATTCAGTGTCTTCCTCCCTTACTCTCTGATTTCTCTGAAGGCCCTGTCTGTTGTTTTCATTTGTTCTGTGTTTATTCAAATGAAACTTCATCTCCTTTACAATTTCTGTTTTTTCCTGATTTCTTTTATCCCATGTCTGAGTTTTTCTAACTTGGATTTCTTCTCTTCTTTTGTGTCTTATATCATTTTATTAACAACACTCATTTTGAAACTCTTTTAATCTTTTCTTTTGGCATGGTTTCTGCCATGGTTTGACTATCTGTAGGAATGTTATTCTTCTCCCCCCCTTATTATAGCTTTGTATGGGAGTTGACCTAGATACATTTCTATTGCTTATTTTTGCATGTGGGAAATTAATCTTCCAAAACTCTTAAAAAGAGGTGGCATAAGATAGTGTTTCTGAATGCTCAGAGCATCATCTTTGCTGCTTTTGTGCATTGTTTGAAGTACAGGTTGCTTGTTGCTCAGCTTTTCTGCATCTTTCCCCTAAGCTTCCTTTAGCTCCATGTTTAAGCAGCTCGGCAGCTTCCCTGAGCATGGGCCCTGCTCACAAGGGATCTGGGGTATCAGATTATACTAACTCTCAATCCTTCTGACTTTAAGTGCTGTGGGCAAAACTCCTAGGCTCCGTTGCCATCTTCTGGTTGGCTCATTCAGCTTTCCAGCCAGCACCTGAGACCTCTGGGCTCTCCTTTGGCACAGAGGCAAATGAGTCATCTTTACAGAACACTATGCTGTGTTCATGGGAGTTCCTAAATTTGTTTTAACTGTTTTCTGTGGACTTTGCTAGCCAAGTACTTTGGTGGGAGGTATCAAAGAGATTCCAAAGCTCCACTACTTCCCAGTTACCTTTCTAGTGTTCTCCTCTCTGAAGGCTTTAATTTTACATCAATAGTTATGCATTGCTTTGCAACATCCTGTTTTAATTTAGCATTATGTTTTTAAAACTACGTTAATTGTCTTAATGGGACAATTCCTCAATTGTTCTTTGTCATGTAAACATCTTATGTCTTTGATTTATGCTTTATTATTGGACATGCAGAATCTGTCAAAAGTCTTCCTTCTACAGTTTGGGTTCAGTTTGAATGTGTCCTCCAAAGATTCATGTACTGGAGGCTTAGTCATTGTGTGTCTGTCACGGCCTAACACAGGTGATACAGCCATGGGCATCACCCTGGGAAGAAGGGTGCTGATATTATGGAGAGAATTTGCAGCTAAGAACAGGTTGTTAGAAAAAAAGAACAGATGTACTAGGCATTTTAGCACATACCTGGGGCACCAGCTATTTGGAAGGTGAAGGTCCTGTGCAACATAATGAAGTATTGTCTCTACAAAATAAAAGGCACTCATGGAAATCAGTGAGATGGTACACTGGATAAAAGTGCTTGCAGCAAAGCCTGATGACCAAGTTGAACCCCCCAGAACCCACACAAATGGAAGGAGAGAATTGTCTCCATGAAGTTATGAAATTGTCCTGACCTCACATGTGAACTGTGGCACCTGTGTCCCCCTCATATCATACACCCATATTCTCTCTCTCTCTCTCTCTCTCTCTCTCTCTCTCTCTCTCTCTCTCACACACACACACACACACACACACACACACACACACATACACACACACACACACACACACACAGGAAGAGAGAGAGAGAGAGGAAGAGAGAGAGAAAGACAGATAGAGAGACAGAGAGACAGAGAGACAGAGAACATCCCAAAAATATTTAAAGAGGCAAGTTTTGGAAAAGCCATCATCTTCTTGCTTCCTCCCTTCTACTGTGTTTTGTTGCAGAAAGGAGACAGAAATGAACCAGTGAGGCTACCTCATCTTAGCCTTTTTGCCTCCAAAACTGAGAGCTAAGTGAAAAATCTCTCTCTATGACGTGCACGCCGCACCCACTGGTTACAGTGACACGTGTCACATCTCTGGGTTAAAGAGGGAAGCATTACTCCGTTTTGCAAAGGAGGGATTTGCAGGGAGTCACAGCTGTCACTCAAGCTGCCCTTCCACTTGCTGTGCCCATACCGTTGCCTCAGGGTCACCTCGGATCATTGCACCTCGAGTCTGGTTGTTCTTTCTCCAGGAAAAGTTATGTTGTCCGAAGGTCAGAGAGGGGAAGCCTGGAGAATGGGAAGCTGGCCTGTCCTAGGGGAAGCAAGGCAGACAATATGGCTTTCAGGGTTGTGTTTCCTACCCAGCTGGAGAAACTCCAGCAAAGAAAAAGGTGCTAGGGGTCATCTTGATCTTATCAAAATGTCAGACTTTCAGATGAAAACCAGTACTGCTGTTCAGCTCAAAATGGTCACACCACTTGACAGACTTAAAGTCAGGCTTGGTATTCCATTCTGATTTAGTAGCTGTGAAAACCTGCACAGAACGGCTGTGTAGATTATACAGAATAGTGAAAAGACTGTCTCCTAGTTAAGGCTTTCTCCCAGAAAACATAATTATAGGCCCATCCCATAGTGTCTCCTTGGATCTAATATTGGCTTCTATATGATAATCCAGAATCAGGAGGAATACATGAAGATGAAATGATGCACATGAACACACATTCATTTAATAATGATTTCTAAGTATTCTCTTTGCCCTTAAAGTCAACAAACACAAAATTACTAGCCTTAGTGGAAACAACATGTGAGCCTCACTCTAGAGAATGATCCCTGGGTAGATCTCAGCCCTTCCAACATCTGAAAAGACTGATGTTTCACACTGTACAATGTCTTTCTGGCCTTCACTTTCACCTGAGCATTCACCTCTGGTTCTCATTAGTAAACACTTCAGAATAATCTCAGAATCATCAAGGGAAAATGGTATGGAATCATTGTGGCCAGAAGTGAACAAACTCACACATTCTGAGTGTCATATCAGAATGTCACTTCCCTGGTCACCCATTAAGATATCCTTCCCTGGCCACCCATTCAGAAATCCTATCTCCATTAAATATAATAGTTAAGATCTCATGTAGTCTTACAAGGAACAAAGCAACACATATGTCCTGGAATATGAAGCCACAGAGCTAGCAACGTGGTTAACAGCTCTCTGTGCTTCAAGGTACTTACTAATGGTTAGTGTTTAACAATACCTGCTCTGCCTGAGGTAGGTAGGGTATCAAATAAAATGTCCTTAGCATATTGAAATATATGTTACAAATAACATTGACCTTTAGAGTAAAAAGATCTTTAGTTTCAGCTTAACTGTTAACTACTCCTGTGGCCTTGGGCTCTCTCACCCTTGGTGTTCCTGCTTACAAGGTGAGGGTAAAGACCCTCAACAGCTCAGAAGAGTCTGATAAACAAGAAATCGACAGCCAACTTACATGACTTACTGATGGGAATGTCTGAGGTTTCATTTGCAAATGTATATGTGCAAGCCTAATGCGTGAGGGCTGCCCAGTGATCCTTTACAAATGTTTCTTTGCCCTCTGTAATGGCCATGTTTTCTTTCATTGATGGGCCTTTTCAGTCTTCAATCCCTAGATCTGTAGAAATGTTCTTGCACCTGCTAGGTCATAAGCATGATCTAATAGTAAATAAGATCTGCTTTGGATCTTGTCTTCAGAGCTGGGAATGGAGCTCAGTGATAGAACATTTGCCTACAATGCACAAGGCCTTGGGTTTGGGTCCTAGTAAAACCCATCACACACACACACACACACACACACACACACACACACACACACACACACACCTCTATCTCATAGCATTTGCCTAAAGCATCCTCCATTATTTGGTGGTACTAAAAACAAAACAATACAGGCTATAATGAACAGAAATGTATTTGTCTTGGAGTTCTGGAGGCCCATAGTGCAAGTGTATGAGCCAAGTGTCATGTTTCCTGCTGTGCCATCCCATAATATGACATCAATCTATCCACAAGGGCAATAACCTCTTATTAGGCCACAGATGCCAACATTGTGGTGTGAGGACTAACTTCCTGTCACAGGAACTTTAGGAACATAATAGAACCACAGTTGGTTCCTATCAAAACTCCTATGCTGGTCACCACTTGGGTTGCAATGACACTTGGGGTACCATCTAATTGTAGCTTGCTGGGTACATCTATCTCTTTAGCAGGAGCTTTGCATGTGTTCTGCTCCCGTGTATTCTCCCATGCTGAGCTTGTAATTTATCTCTGGGAAGAACCTTCTTTGTCCTCACATCCACCACTGCTCCAGGGGTCTCCTGAGTTGGCATCACAGAATCTAGTTGAAGAAAGATTCTTCACAGGGGCCTGCTCTGAATGAGAACCCTGAAGCCATTCACTTTGAGTGGAGCAAAACAGTCACAGAAACACGCTCACAGTGCTTCTCATCAAACCAAAGGAAGATGGATTTTCTCTGCCTCTCAGCCAGTAATGCAAGTTAATCAAAGAACACACTAATGTTGCTTTTTAAATTGCCCTGCTCCAGGCTAAGCTACTTCAACATTAGCGTGACTTTAAACATTTCCAAACTGCCTTCCTCCTCATTTAATTATGAACCTCTCTTAAAAATTTCTTTAAACCACACCATACTACAGTGAAAACAACCAAACACTGTGGCCACATTTTCATTTATTTTTATTTTTTCCTTTCGTTTTGAGACAATGTTTCTCAGAGTTCTCCAGAGAACACCACCAGACTGCGCCATACCTTTCCCAGACCCTGCAACCTATCCCTTCATTTGTAAGTTACCCCACAAAATAAACCTCCCTTTTAACTACATGGAGTGGCTTTAATAATTTCACCAATAAATATTTATCCAGAAACTTCCATCACGTTTATATTCAGCTAACCTTATCTTTTTTGATCCTTCTTAATTGTTCATTAAACAAAGCCAGCCTCTAAAGACAGTACAACAAAGTGCATCCATTTATTAATTTTCAAGTGTATGGATCCCTGATGTGTGTTGATACAGATCCTAGAGCCCAAACCTGTAAATAATACTTGTCATAACATTAGAGACAGACAAGAATAAGAGAACTTCATCTCTCCCAGGTAAGCATTACTATCAATCAACTTTGGGATCCATTCATCTTCCCAGAAACACATTCATTCTGAGTATTTTTAAAGCCTTCCGACCTTTTCACTCACTTCAACAAGAGAATGGAATCAAAGGATTCTTGTCCTTTTCTTGATCAGCCTTTCTGATTACGGTCCTAAACTGCTGTTAGCTAGTTAGCTGTTCAGTTTCAGCACTGAACACCATTCCCTGAAAAGACATTGAAGAAACTGAGTAGGAAGGCTTTGCTACTCTGAGAGTCAGAGGAAAGGCTTGTTCCACAGATCCAGGGTCATTGGAACAGCTTTTAAGGACAGAATCTTCTCTTCTTCCATGTACAGAGAAGAAATAGCTTTGCAAATGGACTTTTGTTAACTCTTGCAACCAGGAGGTTGAGGTGCGGGATGAGCAGGCTCAGGGCAAAGCCTTGGAAGGCTAGGGAGAGCTTTTCAGTTGGCAGAACACAGATGAGACCTGAAAGACATTGTGCAGACAAAGAATTTCCACTGTAAGAAGAAATTCATCAAAGCACTGGGGCTAATTCAATTAGCTGGTCACTGTCCAGGGAATGAATTCTCTGAGGACTCCTTTTTAAAAAAAATTTATTATTTATTATGTACACAGAGGAGGGCACCAGATCTCATTACAGATGGTTGTGAGCCACCATGTGGGTGCTGGGAATTGAACTCAGGTCCTCTGGAAGAGCAGTCAGTGCTCTTAACCTCTGAGCCATCTCTCCAGTCCCATGAGGGTTCCTTTTATGTGGATCATTCTCACAGCTCCTGGGGAGTTTCTGATTCTTTTTTGATGTACCTAGAGTGAACAATTTTATCTGATTTAAAATTTCCCCATAGCAGCCACCATGACTCCAAGATAAGGCTCCAAGATTTGCAGTCTCAGAGTGGGGGAAAATAGTTGTAAATTCCTTACATCTAGATGAACCTCTGTGTCCTGTTTACCTAAGACAGAGAATGTAGACTCCTTCATTCCAAAAGAGCCTCTGATTATCTACCTCTAGTTTCTGTCTGATTATCAAATACTAGCCCTGTTCTTACAAACCCAAGTCAGTTTCTGTCTGAACTGGTTAGATACCATGTACCTCAAGGACTTATGCTCTTTTACATCACTGCTCAGCCTTCAACATGGGCGCAATGCACAAAGAGAGTTTTTAAATTTATAATTGGAGAATCACCTTCCAAACACTCTTTGAATAAAAAATTTGGTCAAACCTATCACCTCAAAGCATAAATTCATGCAATTTCAGAATCCTAGAGAGAACTCACCCATGATCCCCTGAGGCAGCAAACCAATAGCTCTAAATGGCCTCAGGTACTATGCCTCATTACCAGGTATTCCCTGGGTCATAAAGTTCTGCTGCAGATTCCACTGGCTGCAGAAAATCTAGAGGAGACATCTGTGAGAAGGAAAATTATTTACACCTTTAAAATTAATAGTTTTACTTGAACAATTATCTACAAAACAGAACACAGTAAAACCAAACAAGTTACAATTCATGAATCAGCTCTCAGAATAAAGCAAGTTCACAGGCATCCATCCAGTAGCAAGATCTGCCAGCATTTCTAAGAGCTAAAGGAATTGAAGAGAAGAAACAATTCATTGGCTAATTGGTTATGGCTCTTTCCATGTTTATCAGGCTTAGCTACTGTACTTGGCCCTATGTTGATTTGGTCTTACAGTGCAGGAATCTGGTCTATATTAATTCACTTCCATGAGTTTTATTTGCTAATTGTCTATTTTTTTCCTTCTTGTTCTCTTGCTATCATATTAAGGGAAATATCACCTAACACAAAGACACAAAGATTTATACCTATATTTTCTGTGAAGATTTTTATCATTTTAGCTCTTATATGTAGGTCTTTGGTCCATTGAGGTAAATTTTTGCATACTAGTATGAGGAGGGTGTATTAGTTACTTTTCTATTGCTATAAAAATAACTAACTAACTAAATAAATAAATAAATAAATAAATAAATAAATAAATGCTATAACCAAGGCAACTTACAGATACATAGATTGGTTTATCTGAATTTAAGTTTCTGAAGGATAAGAGTCCAACACTATAATGGCAGACATGGTGCTGGAGCTAGAAGCTGAGAGCTCACTCATATCATAAACCACAAGTAGGAAGCAGAGAGAGTGAACTGGAAATGGTGTGCAGCTTTTAAAACTTCAATCCAGCCCCAGTGATGTACTTCCTTTGGCAAGACCATACTTCCTAACCCTACCTAAGCAGTGCCACCAACTGGGGACACTCAAGACTCTGGGGGACATCTGATTCAAATCACCAGAGTGAGTGACCTCATTTATTCTTCTGCTTATAGCTGTCAGTTTTCAGAGTATCATTTGTCAAATTTCCTCATTGAAATTGGCTTGGCACACTCTAAGTTCAGGGTTTCTAGCCTTTGATTCTGTTTCATTGGCCCACTAGTCTCCCATTCAAATACCATACTATCTTGGCTACTGTAGTTTTTGTAGGTTTCAAAATGTGAAGTATGAGTCTTCTCTGTTTTTCTTTTTCAAGATTTTTTTTTAAAAACTATGCTGGGTCATAAGATCAGTTTTTAAGTTTCTTCAGATAGGATAGGATAATTTTGGAAATAGCATTGAACTAATAGGTCAGATTAGGGAATATCTTAATACCATTAACTAATTGATTCATCAACAAGGTGTGTGTTTTTGTTTATTTGGGTCTTCCTTAACTTATTTTAGTAATATTATTTTAAAGAATATATTAGCATGCTTTTAAGAAAATATCTCATACAGTAGCCCAGGTATCCTGGAACTCACTGTGTATCATAGATTTACCTCAAAATTGGAGCAATCTTCTGGCCTCAGGCTTGCAAAGCACTGTAATTATAGGTGTGAGCTCCACATCAAACTTCTGTATTTTTTTGTCAATTTTATTTTTTTATTTTGTCAAATTTGTTTCTAAATATTTAATTCTTTTTGATACTACCAAATACATTTGTTTATTAGTTCTCATAGTTTATTGATGAATTCCTTAGGATTTGCTACCTGCATGTTGATATCATCTGTATAATAGTTTCTTTTGTTGTTTTTAATCTGGATGCCTTGCATTTCTTTTGGTTGATCAAGTATTCTGGCTAGGATTTCCACTGTAATGTTGAGTAGAAATAGCGATGCAGACATTTTTGCTTTTTCATTATCTTATAGAGAAAGTATTCTAGCTTTTGTCATTAAACATCATGTTAGTAGGGGAGTTTTGTAAACAGCCTTTACCAAATTAACGACTTCCCCTCTCATTACTAGTTGGGTTTTGGTAGAGTTCTGCTACAAGGGGTGGGGGGAGTGGTATCACATAGAGGTATAGTATTCTGTCAAATATCTTCTCCATCTATTAGATGATCATATGGGCTCTGTCCTTTATTGATGTAGTGTGATATGATAGCTGATTTCAAATGTTACACCTTGCATTCTTGGGATGAATCCTACTTGGTCAATGTACAACATTTTTCTACATTGCTGGGTTTGATTTTTATCATTTTGTTGAAGATCTTTGAGGTTATATTCATAAAAAAATTTGGATAAATATATATCATATATATCCAAAATATATCCATGTATATGTATATATACATATATGTATATATATATATGTGTATGTATATATATGTTATTTTTCAAGATAGGATTTCTCTGTGAAACAGTCCTGGCTATCCTGGAACTCACTCTGTAGACTAAGCTGGCCTCAAACTCATAGTCACAGAGATCCACGTTGCTCTGCCTCCTGAGTGCCGGGATTAAAGGCGTGAACCACCACTGCCCAACTGGATTTATTTTTTGAAGGGATGCATTTTGATACTAGCCTCACAGAATAAGTTAAGAAATATTCCCAAACCTCCCATTTCTTTGGTAAGAGATCTGAGGAATTAGTAGACTTTACTAGTAGAGCTTTGTCAACCTTTTCGAGTGCTCTTTGGAGGAGTCTTAGATGACTGTTTCAGTCTCTCTATGTGCTATATGTCTATTTATTTTCAAGTCCTAGTTAGCCTTCCGTGTCTTCCTGGAGATCTGCCTGCTCCATCTAAGTGTTTGCTTTGCTGCCATGCAGCTGTTTGCAGTGCCTCCTGCAATTCTCTGTTTCAGTAGGCTCAGCGTCCACGTGGGATTTGATTCTAACTGCCTGCCCACTTCCAAAACACAGCATGTTTGAAGTCTTATGCCTTGTTATAAAATACAAAATAGCATATATGTGTGTGTGTGTATACATATTTATATAATAGCATATATATAAAATAGCACATATATAATATATATAATAGCATAACACACACACACACACACACACACACACATATATATATATATATATATATATATATATATATATAATAGAAAAAAATTAGCCTTATTTACCAAGAAAACTGAAATGCTGGGGCTTTGTCTTAGTGTTGTATTGCTGTAAAGAGACACCATGACCATGGCAACTCTTTTTTTTTCCGAGACAAGGTTTCTCTGTAGCTTTGGGGCCTGTCCTGGACTAGCTCTGTAGACCAGGCTGGCCTAGAACTCACAGAGATCCACCTGCCTCCGCCTCCCGAGTGCTGGGATTACAGGCATGCACCACCACCGCCTGGCCATGGCAACTCCTATAAAGGAAAACATTTAGTAGTAGCTGGCTTACAATGCAGAGGTTTAGTCCATTATCATCATGGTGGGAAACATGGCATCACACAGGCAGAGAAGGAGCTGAGAGTTCTACATCTAGATCAGCAGGAAACAGAAAGAGAGTGAGACACTGAGCCTAAGGTGAGCATCTGAAACCTCAGAACCCACCCCAAGGACACACTTCCTCCAGCAGGCTGCACCCACTAATGCCTACGGGAGCCATCTTACTCAAACCCCCACAGGCATTTCTCCCACTTTCATTTTGTTGTGACCTCGCCCTCCCAGCCAGCCCTAGGCTCCCTAGTTTGAGATCCAATTTGACAAGATAAGCTTTCCTGTCAGGATTCAATTTCTTCCAAGGACAGCTCTCTGTCCATAGATCCTAAGTTTAACTACTAGGGTTCCACTGTAGACCCATAAGGTGGAGAAACGGAGTTAACATGTTACATGGTGCAGACGGACCCATCTACTAAGCTTCAGTGTGTTCCCAGAAGGCAGGAGGAGGTTGCGTTAGAGTTTCTATTCCAGTGATGAACCAGTATGTGCAAAGCAAGGCAGGAAGGAAATGTTGATTTGACTTATAGTTCCACATCACAGTCCATCATCACAAGAAGTCAAGGCAGTAATCTCCAGTAGAAATCTGGAGTCAGGACCTGCAGCAGAAGCCATGGAGTAACAGTGCTTATTGGCTTGCTTCTCATGATTTTCTCAGTCTGCTTTCTTATACACCACAGGAACATCTGCTCAGGGGTGGTACCACCCACAATAATCTAGGTCCTTGTACATTGTGGTGGTTTGAATAAAAATGGCCCCCACAGGCTCATAAGGAGTGGCATGATTAGGAGGTGTGGCCTTATTGGAGTAGGTGTGGCTTTGTTGGAGGAAGTACATCACTAGGGGGCAGGCTTTGCTCAAACCTGGTCTACTGTGACATTCACTTCCTTGTGCCTGCTGATCCCAATGTCGAATTCTCAGCTCCTTCTCTAGCACCACAACTGACTGCATGCTGCCATGCTTCTTGTCATGATGATAATGGGCTAATCCTCTGAAACTGTAAGCCATCTCCAATTAAATGTTTTCCTTTATAAGAGTATCCATGGTCATAGAAACCCAATCTGTGACATACATCAAACATTAATTGAAAAAATGTCCTACTGGGTTCCATAAATGCAAATATAATGGAGACAACTGAGGGTCCCCCCTGTAAAATGATTCTAATGTGTCAAGTTGACAAAAAAACCCAGCTAACACAGAGGATATCTTCTTAATGGGCATGTATACATATTCTTTGGGTTCTTAGACATTGATTTAATTCAGCAACACCTCTGAGAGTGGGTCTTCCCTTGCTCTGTACTAAAACCTAGTCAGCTGAGTGGAACTCTTCCCTCAAATGAACAACAAAAGGAATACAAGCCGTGTTTCTTTTTAACTCCAAAAAGTATCTTTAAAAAAATGTCTTCATTTAATTTTTTTATACAGTACATTCATATGTATATCAGTTCTGTTGTCTCCAGAAGACATTGTTTCCTTGAAGTCATCCACCACCTCTGGTTCTTATGATCTTTCAGCCACCTCTAAGATCTCCGAGCCTTGAGGGAAAGGGTTTGATAAAGACATCCCATTCAGGTTTGAGTGTTCCAAGGTCTCTCATTCTCTGCACATTGTCAAGTTATGGGTCTCTGTGTTAATTCCCATCTATTGCAAGAAGCATCTCTGATGAGCACTGAATGATGCTCTATACTATGTGTATAGCAATATGTAATTAGGAGTCATTTTATTTCTACATTCATGTAGCATAACAATACTGGTTTTCCTCCAGGTCCATGTTCTATGCAATGTTGGGTTATTCTATCATGGATGGATTTCATCTTATGGAAGGTGCCTTAAATCCAATATTTTAAAAAGTGGCTGATTACTCCCATAACATTTATGTTGCTGTTGCACCAGTATGTCTCAGAGACAGGTCACTGTTGTAGGTCACAGGTTCTTTTAGCTGAGATAAATTGAGTACTTTTCCTGTACCCAAGTAAGGGTTAAGCTTTTAATTGGAGGCCAGCTCATTTTCTCCATGTTTGATGACATAACTAGGTTGCTTCTTCACCAATAGAGTCTTACCATCAGGTTATGGAAAGGAACCAATAATTTTGTAAATAACCTGTGATGTTTGGAGGAGGATCTATGGAACCCCTCTGGCCAACAACTCAACAAAATGTAACCTATTCTTGCCCCTGGAAGTTTTGCTTGGTGGCATATGATGTCTAGTTGGGACATTGTCTCCCCTATTATACAGCAACTCCCTTTACTTTATTTTCAAATATGTATATATTTTAGGAAGCTTCTGCAGTAGTAAGTTTCCATTTAGCTTTTGAGAAAAGGCTTTAATGTTAGTCTCTCCTCAGGTTTCCTCTTTTATCCTGTCCTCCCATCCCCTGGCCATTGAATCCTCCTAGTCTAGTTTCTCCTTTACCTATTGCACACTCTATTACTCCTTTCTTGAAAGATTCCCTCCTCCCCTCAGTCCCTCACTAGCTACCTAACCTCTGTGGTTATTCAAATTGAAATACAGTTATCTAAAGTTTAAAAGCTGACATCCACATATAAAATTAAACATATTTTGGGGGTTTAGGTTACATTGCTCAAGATAATTGTTTCTAGTTCCATACATTTATCTCAAAATTTCATATTTTAATAACTGAATAATATGCTGTTGTGTAAAATGTACCCCATTTTTGTTACCCATTCATCAGGTGATGACCATCTAGGCTATTTCAAATTTCTGGCTACTATGAATAGAACACTGAACATGGGTAAGCAAGACTTCTGTATCAAGGTTCCAGAGGCTTTTGGGAATATTGCCCAAGAGTGGTATAGCTGGATCTTGTGGCGTATCCATTTCCAGCTTTTTTAATAATCTCCACACTGATTTCCATAGTGACTTTGCCAGCTTGCACTCCCACCAGCAGTGGATAAGTGTTCCCCTTTCCCCTCATCCCTCAACATCATGTGCTATCATTTGTTTTATTGATCCTAGCCATTCTGAATGGAATAAGATGAAATCTCAAAATGGTTTTCACCTGCATTTTCCTGATCACTAAAGATGTTGAACATTTTTTGTTTCTCAGGCATTTGTGTTTAAATTTTTGATGGCTGTTTAGTTCTGTGCCTCATTTTTAAATTGATGTGAAGGTTTTTAATTCTTTGTGTTTTTTAGCTATTACTCCTCTATCAGATGAGTAATTAATGAAGCTTTTCTGTGGTGATATCTTGTGTACCCTAAATATGATGATATATTGTGAACTCTAATAAACTTATCTGGGGATCAAAGGACAGAGCCAGCCACTAGATTAGACAGAGAGGCCAGACGGTGGTGGCACAAACCCTTAATCATATCACTTGGGAAACAGATCCTGATGGATCTCTGTGAGTTCAAGGCCACACTAAGAACAAAGTCAGGCAGTGGTGGCACACACCTTTAATCCTAGCACTTGAGATCTCATGCCTTTGCTTGGAAAGCACACTTACCTTTAATCCCAGGAAGTGACATGGCTGGGTGGAAAACGGTGTATAAAGTGTGAGGAGACAGGAACTAAGCAGCAGTTCAACTGAGATCCTCCGGGGAGAGGACTCAGAGGCGTTCAGTCTGAGGATTCGTGAAAACAGGATCGGCTGAGGAGCTGGTGAGGTAAGGGTGGCTCTGGCTTGTTCTGCTTCTCTGATCTTTCAGTTTTCACCCCAATACCTAGTTCCAGGCTTTGTTTATTTTTATTTTTATTTTTTATTAATAAGACCGTTTAACAATCCATGTTACACTTTTACCTATTCTATTGGCTACCACTTTGCTCTAATGATGTTTTCCTTTGCTGTACACAACCTTTTAGCTTTGCAAGTTTCCGTATATTAATTATTGGACTTAATATCTGTGATATTTATGTCCTGTTAGGAAATTCCTTTCCTGTGCCAATGAGCCCAAGCCTAGTCCTTACTTTCTCTTCTATCGGGTTCAGAGTACCTGATCTTATGTTGAAGTCCTTGATCTGTTTGGGTTGATTTTTGTGTAGGGTGATACATACATATCTATTTCCATTTTTCTACACGCAGCTACAGTTTTATCAGCTTCATTTATTGATAATGCCATCTTTTCTCTAATGTAATTTTTGTTTTGCTTGTCAAAAATCGGGTCTGCATGTGTGTGTCTTTAATTCAATTCCATTGATCAATGTGTCTGTTTTTATGCTGACACCCTCCTGTTTTTATTACTATAGCTCTGTAGTATAACTTGGAATTGGGGTTAACCGCCAGTGGTTCTTTTGTTATTCAGGACTGTTTAACTATCCTTTGATGTTTTGTATTTTCATATAAAAATGAAGATTTTGTTTTAAAAACTTCTATGAAGAATTGTGTTGGAATTTTTAATGAGAATTTAATTGAATCTGTAGATTGTATTTTCACAGTATTAATCCTACCAAACCTCCAAGGAAAGGAGATATTTCCATCTTCTGGTGTATTCTTCAATTTATTTTTCGGGTCTTAAAGGATTTTTTTATACAAGTCATCAACTTGCTTGGCTAGAGTTATCTCAAGATATTTTATTTCTTGAGGCTATTGTGAAAGGTAGTTTCCCTAATTTCTTTGTCAATATGCTTGTCAGTCAACAGAGTAGATCCTAGCCAACATTTTTATTTTTCTTGATGTAAAAAAAAAATGAAATCTTTAATTTTATAACAAACTAATGATCTTCAAACATCTGCAGAATCTTTTATGGGAAAGGTTATTTTTTATGGGTATGAGTATTTTGCCTACATGCATGTCTGTGGACCACTTGTATACCTGATGCTTAAGGAGTCCAGAAGTGGGCATCTGATCCCATAGATTTTGAGCTACAGATGGTTGTAAGTAACAATGTGGATTCTGGTAATTGAACCCAAGTCCTCTGGAGGAGCAACTCTTAACCTCTGAACCATTGCTCTAACCTCTGGAAATGATATTTTTATAGCCACAGTAACTTTAAAATTACCAAACCCTTAAAACTAGTACTCAAATTTATCATTAGTTACTCACTGAGTCTTAATCTTAGTCATAAACATTGACTCATGTTCTAAACTATGATAATAAAATATATTCTATTTACCTTTTTTCCCTTAGAAAAACTCTTCTTGAAAACCACCTGCTATTTCTTGGTTCAGATGTTTGGATCAGACATTGTAAAACTGTGAGTATGGCATAGAGATCTGTCTCCATTGCTGGCACAGGTCAGAATGCAGCTTTCTGCTCACTGCACTTAATAGAGAAAGGCTGGCTCTGCTCTCCCTGACACCATAACAGAGAGAAACTGACACCTGATTCTGATGCTGTCACTTCAGTAAAGGGTCTCTAGAAGTACAGTGTGAAAATCTGCCTCCTTTTCTCTGCAAGATTTACGGACAGCACCTTCCATGCAAGATTTACAGACACTACCACCAACAGATAACCCTACACTATCCACTGACATGGTGACTGACCCTGTCTCTGACCTCCTGGTATTGGCCCTGCTCTCTTCCAATGGCTTCCAGACCTCTGTTCTCAGGTGTCCTAGCCTATTACCTCTAGCCCCTCTGTGGCATCATGATCTGTTTATTTTATTTATAATTCTCTTCCTTCTGTTTATACCACTCTTTGCAGCACTGGATAAGATGAGTCATGTTCATGTTCATGACAGTCTCTCAAAATTGGCCCATATTACCCAACTTGAGCTCACAATCTATACCCTAGGAAGCCAGGTACAGTCACAGGTCCAGTCCATCTATCCTCAAGAATCCAATTCAAATGGATTAATAGTAAATTAATCCAAATTAATAGTAAAGAGTAGAAAAGGGAGGTTTGTTCAATGTGGCCACACTAAGAAGAGGGAGAAGAGATGCAGTGATTCACTCCAGTTCATTATCTGTTCTAAAATGAAGCTGACATTTAAATAGAGGGCCAGCAGTATGAACATCTAAGCTGGTCAAAGTGTGGCCCAGCCATTGACTTATCATTATCTGGGCTTCAGTCTCATTCTGCAAAGCATTCTAACAAGTGATGAGAACTGTGGAATCCCTGTTATAGGAAACAAGGTTCTCCTGTGACTGGAGCCAGGCTTCCAGTCTTCTTCATCTCCCAGCATGAGAGTCCTGGGGAAATTCCCGTTGTTGGGATCCATATTTTAATAATCTGATAGTCATATTGAGGAACGCAAGTGTCTCTTTAGAATAACTTAATAGCAGAAGCCTGGTTTACTTCCATACATGATTGTCTTATGTGTGTGACTTGGTTATTTACTCAGTTCATTTGAATTATACAACAAGCACCTAGACCCATGTCCACAGACAACTCTAGGACCATGATAATCAACTGGGTCTAACCTTCTAGTTTCTCTCTTTTATCTTTCACACTCCCATGAACATCCTAGGTTCTGTGTTAATCTTCTTCATGTACTTTTACTATTATATATGTATTTACATGCCAGCAAGATGGCTTATCAGGTAAAGGTGCTTACCACATAAGCCAGACCACCTGAGTTCCTGGGACCCGTGTAAAGGTTGAAGGAGAGAACTGATTCCACAAAGTTGTCTTCTCACCTCTACATCTGTGCCACGGCACACACTCCTACATGTCATGCACATAAACATGATAAAAATAACTGTGTGTGTATATATATATAGTATGTACAGCCTTTTAAAGTATATTTTTAGTTCTTAACATAATGTAACATTTTATATATCATTTCGAATGTGCCACTTCAGTGTGAATGTCTGAGATCACCCATATAACTCTCTCAGCACTGTAGCACATTCACTCTATGTGATACTCAATTGTATCTCTAGGGTTTTGTTCATGCACTCTGCCACTGATGGCCACACAGGTTGTTCTCTGGAACTCTCCTTGTATATAGTGCTCGTCTGAATATTCCTATAATGAATGTGTGGTTAGCTCTGAGTTGTGTGTATAATGGTGAAGCTTAAAAAATATTGTAACCCTCTAAAATAGTATATAGCCTAGAGCCAGAGAAGTTTAAAGACAGAAGTTTAAAATCATGCAGACCATGGAGATCTGTGTTCTGCATGTGCACCTGTCTCTATTAATGCTAAACTTATCTATATTACAGAAACTGATTATTCTGGAGTATGGCTGGGGCTGGGACCCTATCCTTTACTCCAGACCCCAATTATTGTCATGGCCTATGAGCTAAAGTCAGGCCTGGGGCCTTCCAAGTTTTCCTTAAATTTCAAAATCTACCGATACAGAAAAAATAGTATCTTTGAAATCAAACCTAACTAAGGCATTCTTTTACATAACATTCTTAAAGATCTACAATTCCTTCTCAGGACTCCTGGCCCCACATATAAGACTCTTCATGAACTGGTCCTCACGGCCCTTCCAAATTCATCTCTTGCTACCTCTCAGCATACCACATTCTCACACTACAGACAGGTTTTGTCTAAAGACTTTTACAGTTGTTTCCTGTGTTTGATACATCTAAAACCTATACCCAGACACATCATCCTACTTCTTGGGAGCTCACTTCCAGGTCATCTCTTCTGGAAGCTTCCCTGATCCTCTCCAAGCTAATAAGGATATTCCACTTCTACCACATACAAGCAAATTGGCACATGCACACATTCATGCATGCACATAACAGTATGCTGTGCAAACGTCTAGAACAGCACTTAGGACATGTGTTTACAATTTAATTACCACTCTACTTTTCAGAGTCCCTGCTAAGTTGACAGCTTTCAAAAGCCTACATTTTATTCATTTTGTGTGTATTTTCAGGTAATCAGCAAAATTCTGACTATATGTCAAAGGAAGAAGGAAGGAAAGGGGGTAGAGGAAGGGAAGAAACAGAGCTGGTTAGACAGTTTTGGAGTAAGACAGACACAATATAAATGATTCTGTCCACCACTTGTCTGTCCACCTCTTGTCTATAGAGGTCTAGCACCCTGTCAGCTCCAGTGCCCTATAAGTGCCAGCACCCTGTCAGACCAATACCCCATCAGTGCCAGCACCCCATCAGGACCAGCACCCTATCAGGACTAGCACCCCATCATCAGCTCTATGCTGATAAGGATCTCTCCTTGCATGTGTCCTCCTCTTACTGCTTGTTTTAAACAGTCAGAAGCAACTTGGAGTTGACTCAGGCCCTGAAAATGACAAGCTCATGATTTAATTTTACCTGAATAGCTGCCTTCCAATATGAAATGGATTTCCTGACCTAGAGGCCAGTTCTCCTATTATCTCATACTAGTCAGTTCTCAATAATTCATGAACTAATTATGCAGCAATTGCATTTCCTATTCACAGCCATAGCCATAGGATTCTGTAAAGAAAGAGGGAACCTGAGAAATAAGATATTACCTTCAAAATTAGCTATGCAGTGTCTGAATCTATTTGAACTATTGTAACAAAATACCTGACACTGGAAATTTTAGAAACAACAGAAATTTATCACTCATAGATCTGGAGTACAAGATCAAGGTGTCAGCAGATTAGATGCCTTCTGAAAGGTTTATTCTGCTTCATATACACCACCTTCTTTTTTCAAACTTGTGAAGCAGAATTGGCAAACAAGTTACGTGGGCCTCCTTTCTAAAGGGGTATAGATCTCATTCATGAGCAGAGACCCTACAAATGCATATATGTTTGGGGATAACAAATATCAAGGCCATCTTGATACCTAGAAAAGGCTATCTAGGTAGAAATCCATCGTAGCCAGTCTCCAGGTGGAAGACTACATTGTTCCTGAACTACATTGTTCTCAATGCTGCTTTAGAAAATCTAGCTCTGGGCCCTCTAAGCATTGTCTTACTTCCTGGTACTCAACTGTTGCTTCCCTGTGTCCCAAGTCCAATAGCTCTCAGAGATCAGAAACGGACAACATTTTCATAAGAAAACTAAAGAGCAGAAATTACAACAGTTATCATATGACTCAAATATGATGACTTTTATTGACATAAAAAAATACAAAGCATTGTAACTATTTTTTTCACAAAATAGTAACAGAATTTATTAGACCCAAACCAAGTGTAGTGGCTCACAACTATAGTCCCAACTCCTACAAGGCAAGGCAAGCTCTCCCTCTGTGAGTTTAAAGCCAGCTTGGTCTACATGTTAAGTTCCAGTCAGCCAGGATTGCACAGTGAGAAACTGTTTTGTTAAAAGAAAATAAAAGGAAAGAAAAGAAAAAGAAAAGACCTACAATATTCCTCAGATAGGAAGAGGCCATGATCATGAAGGTGATTTTCCCAGGGCAAGGCTCACCAACTGCAATGTAGATGTGCTGACCCCTGCAATTTGTTCAAATGTGGGAAATCTAATTGCATGATTTGTGAGAGTGGAAGACCATGTTTACCTCTTCCCTGTTACAAAAAATATAAATATATTTTTTAAACCTAAAAAAATCATGAGTTCACAATGATAGAGACTCATAAAAGAGTGACACTAAATCTTTGGAATGAGGTAGGCTTTCTCCCAACTCCACCTGACCTTCACTAGTTTAGTGAGAGCCCTCTTTGACAGAGCTTCTGTACCCAGACATCATACCTCACCTCTGGCTCTTACACACTTTTGGCCTCCTATTCTGCATAGGTCCCTGAGCCTTGAGGGGAGGGGTGTGATCCCATTTAGGACTGAGTTTTCTGGTTGTGTGGGTCTCTGTTAATTTCCATCAACTTCAACGAGCTTCTCTCATTGGGATTAAGTGATGCATTGACTCAATGATAGCAAATGTTTAAGAATAACAACCTTTAATGTAAATGGTCTTAACACATAAATTACAGATGGAGTGGATTCAACTCACATTTTTCACCATGAAATTCACAAAACTAGGAAGTATGTCCAAAAATTGAGAATTAAAGGTTGGCAAACAACCTACCAAGCAAACAGAAGTTGAATTTAAGCTGATCTGATTCTCATGTCTAATAGCATAATGGCAAACCAAAACTAGTCAAAAGAGGTGAAGATTAATAAAAGGAACAGTTCATCAAGATGATATAATTATTGTAAGTATGTGTGCACCAACTCACAGGGACCCCATTTTAAAAAAAAAATGTACACTAAAAAGCATAAAAGGCCACATGTGTCCTAATACAAAAATAATTAAAGGCTTCACACACCTCACTTTCATGTCTAGATATGAGTCTTCAAAATTAAAAATCAGAAAAAGTTCAGAACTAAAGTATACTACAGATCAACAACATTCAATAGATATTTCTAGAACATTCCATGCAATAAGTAGGGAATAAACATTCTTCTCAGAGACACATAGAAGACTCTCTAAAATTGCTCACAATAGAATCCACAAAACAAGCCTTATGAGACACAAAATAATTGGAATGACTCCCTGCATCTTACAAAACCACAGTGGAATAAGACTGGAAAGCAATCACAATGCTAATCTCAGACAACACATAAATACCTGAAGACTGAACAATACAGTTTTAAGTGGACAGTATGACAGGGAAGAAAATCAGGGAAGAATTGTTTTAATTCCTATATCAAATGGAAGTGAGAGTACAGTCCACCACAACCTCTGGGATACAGACAAGTTATCCTAAAAGGAGAGTTTGTGCCTCTAAATGATTATATTTCTTAAAAATCAGAGATATCTCCAAAATTAATCTAATGATAGAACTCAAGGCTTTAGACAAAATTAGAAACCAAACCCAAAAACAATATACAGGGACACACACACACACACACACACACACACACACACACACACACCTATCATGGGAGAAATTAATGAAAAAGAAACCAAAAGAACAAACAGCATTATTCAGAATTGGTTCGTTGAAAATATTAATAAGATTGCCAAATCTGTAGCCAAACAAACCAAAAGAAAGTGAAGGAACAACCAAATTAAAACAAGAGACAGACAGATTCCAAAGAAGTCTGGAAGACTGTAAGAGAATAATTTGATAACTTACATTCCAAGATGTTGAAAAATCTAAAATCAATGGTTAATTTTCTAAATGCATATTACCTGTCAAAGGTAAAGCCTCAGACACAGTTTAAATAGACCCATAACAAGACTGGGGTAGCTATTAAAGGTCTCTTCCAAAATAAAATCCCCAAACTAGACAGATTGATGTAGAATTCTAACAAACCTTTAAGGAAGATCTAAAGCAAACACTTCTCAAATATCATTTGGGCTCTAACAGAGTTGAATAGACTCAGCCTTCAAGTCCCATTACTCTGGCAATTGTGACCTCCCACTTAGATCAGCCTCTGCTCAATGCCTGCAGATTACCTCAACAAAACCCATATTCTGGAGACTCCACTGCATCTTAGACCTTACCTCCACTACTTCATGCACAACCTAGTCACGAGTCTACATCCATAATCTGTCCCTGCTATTCACTGTCTGACCTTGGTGTCTTTCTAAGGTGTTGTTGCAAGCTCTTACGACTCCTTATCTCTTATGTTGTGCATGTGAACAATGCCAACTTCTGTTGCCAATTTAGAATGTAGTCCAGTCCCCTTGGACGACAGATGCAGCAGCCTCTAAGTAGACGGCTAACCCTAGAGAATTACTTCTCCAGCATGCTCTTTTTTCCAGGATAGTAACTTGAAGTCTCTGTGTTTTCAGACACCTTCTTTGTAAATGAATTTGCAATGTTATAATGCTTGTAATAGATGGAATTCTGATACCGTTCCTGCTGTCACTATGAAACTCATAGTTTGTTTTCAATAGTGTTAATCTAACAGTTAAAGATGCTTTGTTCCCAGCACCTTGTCTTCAACCATAAACTTTCTCACACTCCTCTGTTCTCCGACCTGAATATTTTTCATAACATTCTGCTCTGAACTCTAAACCTCACTAAATGCAGAGAGCAATAACTATGCCATAGCCTTAATGAAATTTCCTCCACCAAACAATGTATTCCATTACTTTTGAATTCAGCCTTACTGAGAGTTTTAGGGGATAGACAAAATGCAGCCAGATTATTTGCCAGTATATACTACAAATGACCTTCAACCTTGTTTCAGGTGTCATTATTCCTCTTTGAAACCTTATACAGTCCTTTCTTACTCACCGCATTTCTGTACACATTATTGTCATCTGAACTCTTATAAGAATTACCCATTGTTCTCTGTTTACTCTAGCCCACAGCTCTCTTCTGTATTTCTCCTGTAAACAAGTTCAGAAGGCCTAGACCTACACAGCTAGGAAGTCACCATAATGAACTCATTTCTCAGTAACAATTTTCAGTGTTCACCACTTTTCTCATTGCTTTGACCAAATGCCTAGCAAGAAGAAACTTAGGGAGAAGAAATTGTTTGGACTTGTGATTTGAGGGGACACTGTTCATTGCTATGGTGAAAGCATAAGTCAAGGTCAGCTGCATTGCCACTTAATAAGGAGAGAGAGAGAGAGAGAGAGAGAGAGAGAGAGAGAGAGAGAGAGAGAGAGAGAGATTAGTGCTCAGAAAGCTTCCTTCTTTTCCCTTGCTCATTAAGTCTGGACCACTAGCCCATCAGATAGTACCACTCACATTCAGCCTCTCTGTGAATGCCCCCACAAGAGGATGTTTTTCCTAGATCATTTAAAAATACTAAACTGGACAATGAAGATGAGCCATCACACCTTGTTTTAGCTCCTTCAAATCTAGACACAACCACAGTATTTGAAGACCACTGTCCTTATAGATTTCTCCATAAAAGAAACAAATTAACAATAGTATTTTTCTTTTACAAGAATAAGAGCTATGTTCAGTTTGAAAGGGAAGAGGTGATTTGGATTATATATAAGAAAATAATTTTAAATGTGTAAAACTATATATAAGTAAAGTAGTTTTTTCTATTGGGTCCAATAAACTTCAAAATATTATTCCCATTTCATCATATCATTTCTTTTTTCCTTTCCCAATTTTGTGGCTTCTCCTGAAAATAATCCAGTGTTCTTCTAAGAGGCTAACTCATAGTTCAGGGATTGTGTGTCCCATCCTGGCTTCAGGACCTTATGCAAGAGACAGGAGAGCTGAGTATGGCAGGAAAACACAGAGCAGTCGTGGTGCTGGGTGAAGCTGTAAGGCCAGGTTGTGAGGGCATCAGAATCTATTCCAGGGATTTATCAGAATCCATTCCGGGGATTTATCAGAATCCATTCCGGGGATTTATCAGAATCCATTCTGGGGATTTAATGGCCTCCAACAGTACTTCTGCTTCCCAATGCCTGAGAGATCTTAATAGCTTTTGCTTTGCTCCATTTCCCACCAGACTCGGTGAAGCTATGAATGCTGATGTGGTGTGCCATGCTCTGGAATTTTGCAAGCAGGATGCTTTCCAATCACAGTGTCATCTCTACCCACTTCCCCAGGTGAGTGGGTTCTGCTCTGAATGTCATTTTCCAATAGCCTTTAGACCCTTTGGAGATGTTATAAAGGGAGACTTGGCTTCATTTGCTCAGTGGTTTGTGGACTGGAAACTGAAGGGTCAAGGCTAGAATCTGAAATGAAGGAAAACATGCTGTATTTGTCTTTCTGAGCCTGGGTTACCCCACTCAGTATAATTTTTCCTGTAAATTTTATAATAGAATTTTTCTTTCTAGCTGAGTAAGATTCTATTTATCTGTGTATAACATTTTCAATATCTATTCATCAATTGATAGATATCTAGAATTATTCTGATTCCTAGCTCTTGTGAGTAAAGGTACAATGAACATGGATGTGCAGTGTCTCTGTGGTGCGGTATGCAGTCCGGTGAGCACATGTCCAAGAGAGTTATGACTGAGTCACATGGTAGATCTAGTTCTAGTGTTCTGAGGAACCTCTAGGGTAGCATCCAAAGTGGATGCACTAGTTTACAATCTGCCAGCAGTGTGTAAATATTACTTTTTCTTCACATCCACACCAGTGTTGGCTGCCATTTGTAACCTCAATAATCCTTGATGATGGCCCTTCATTCTGACTGGGGTGAGACGGAATCTTAAAGTAGTTTTAATCTGCAGTTCCCTGGTGGCAAGGATATTGAACACTTTAGAATGTTTCCCAGGATTTGTAATTTCTTTTGAGGACTATTTAGTTCCATATCATTTTTAAATTGGCCTTTCTTTCTTAGAGTTTCCCCCCTCTAGTATATTCTAGGTACTAGTCCTCTCTTCTATGTAGAAGTGACAAATAGTTTCTTCTATGAGCTGCATCTTCCTGAACAGTTTCCTTTGCCATGCAGAAGCATTTTAGTTTCATTAGATCCCATTTGTCAATTGTTTGCTTCTCCCCTATGATACCAGAGTCCTATTCAGAAAATTGCTACATATACACGCATATTGAAGTTCATCTCCTACTCTTTCCTCTAGCAATATCAGGTATCAAACCTTACACTGAAGAATTTGATTCATTTGATTTGTAGTTAAGGTTTTCGCAGGGTGAAATACAGGCACCAAATTTTATTCTTCTAAATGTCCATGGCCAGATTTTCCAGACTCATTTGGTGAGGATGCTGTCTTCTCCAGTGTATATTTTTAGATTATTTGCCAAAAATCAGGCAGCTGTTGTTGTGTAGACTTATTTCTGGGTACACTGGTCTACACCATTGATCTATATGCCTATTTTTTGCCAGTGTCATGATGTTCATTACTATGGCTCTGTAGGGTAATTTGAAATTAAATATGGTAATACCCACCAAAGTTTTCTTTTGTTCAGGATTGCTTTAGATGTCCTTGGTCTTCTGTGTTTCTGTATAGAGCTTATGATTGTGTGTAAAGAATGTCCCTGGTATCTTGATTGAGATGACATGGAACTTCTATATTGCCTTGGATAGGAGAGTCATTTTCATAATATCGATTCCTCCAGTCCATGACCATGGTGGGGAGGGGGATGTCTTACCATCTTCCAGTATCTTCTTCCATGTCTTCCCCCAGTGTCTTAAAGCTTTCATTGTAAAGGTTTACAATTTCCTTGGCCAGGTTCATTCCCAGATATTTTTTTTTACCTTGTGGTTGCTGTGAATGGGATCATTTTACTGGTTTGTTTTTCAGTATGCTTGTCCTGGCTATGTATGAAGGCTACTGATATTTATATATGAATTTTGTTTCCCACCTCTTTGCTGAAAGTGATTATCAGATGATATTTTCAATTATTCCATGTAAAATGTTTCATCTTGCTTCATCCTTGATCTTTCCTCCCATGCAAAGAATGTCTAGGTTCTTCTACTGCTAGCAATAATCTTGAACTGGACTGGTAGTAGATAGGAAAATCAAATGAGAGAGAAATCAGAGATTTAAATCACCTTATCCCTTAAAAACCAAATGAGTTACTCTTGCAGGACAGCCAACTCATCTTAGAATGTCCAGAACATTTCAGGGATCAGCACTAAAAATTCCATATCCCAAGAAAACCTGCTTAGGTGGTTGCTCTCATCTGGGTTTGACTGTCCTTATCCATAAGATGAGTATCATAAAATATCACCCTCCCAAAGCTTCCTAAGTAAAGCAAGCAAATACATACATATATATATATATGAATATATACATATATGTATATAATGATTATCACAATACCTGCAATACACATACTCCTATAATACATTAAAATATTGTTAAAAAGATATCTAATAAGATTATTGTCAATATCATGATTATTTAAGATGGTTTATAAGAGTCATCTGTATCATATCATTTTGGGCAACTTTTAGTTGGATTGTGGTCAGACAAGGCTGTAAATGTTGACATAATTCTGTCTACACACTGTATATCAGAGCACAGTATTAAACTAAATAAAGCTCACAGTATTGATTTTCATGAGCATCCTTTTCAAATAATTCTATACCCCTTTCCCTAAAATCATGATTTTTCTGCATTAATGGGTTTGGGTTTTAAAATATTTTATTTATGTTTAAATAAAGTCAACTATATTACTTTGTGACTTAACCAACACACATTATTTTTATGGATAAAATATTAAATATCGGGGTTGGGGAGATGTCTTAGTTGGTAAAACACTTGCCACATGAGATGAGGACCTGAGTTTCAACTCCCAGAACCCAGAGGGAGAGAGAAAAGAGAGAGCGCGCGCTCTGGAGAAATGCACACATACAAGATATTAAATATCACAAACCTGAGCAAGACAAGTGGAAATAAGTTTCCTGGGGCATATAGTTCATGCTTCTTCGGTAATTAACTGTCAATGAAATTTCCCTAATTCCCTCCAAGAAGCTGTAGAATCCACTGATTTCTAGAGAAGTTAATTTTAAGTGAAAAAAAAAAATTCCAGTGGTCAAATAGCATGTGAATATTGTCTCATCATAATCACTATTTGATATTGGAAAAAGGAAATGTATCTCTGCAAAGGAAGCAAACATATTAGTCAGCTTATCATCATTATGACAAAGTGCCTGAAAGAGGCAATTTACAATTAGGAAAGGCTTGCTTGGGCATGTAGTTCAAAGGTTTCAATCTGTGATCACTTGGCTCTGTTCACAGGCTTGTGGTGGAGCAAGACATGGTTGGGGATTTAGCTCAGTGGTAGAGTGCTTGCCTAGCAAGCGCAAGGCCCTGGGTTCAATCCTCAGCTCAAAAAAAAAAAAAAAAAAAAAAAAGATGTAGGGATGGAGTAAGCAACTCACTTTATGGTGACTCAGAAGCAGAGAGAGAAGGGGCCAGGAGGAAGGTTTACTCCACAAAAGACCCACTGCCTTCAACTAGAGCCTGCCTCGTGGGTTTTCATCATCCTGCAGTAACACATCAAGCTCTGAGCTCATCAATAAGTAGAGTCATTGATGAGGTCACAGCCCTCATGGTTCAGTCACTTCCCCAAAGCTCCATCTCTGAACATTTCATTAGGAACAAGCTTTCAACGGACTAGGCTTTGGGGACATTCCTGATTTAAATCATAGCATCAAATGATTTGGATTTTAGCACCATAATATGGTTGCACCATAATATGGTTGCATTATATCCTCAGCTGTCCACACAATGCTCAGCTTTAGCTGATCGTCAATAACACTTCTGGTTTGAACATACTGTCTGCAGTAGTTTATCCATCAGGTTTCATTTCTTTGTCTTCCCCAGCTTAACCCCCCCTTTCACTGTGGTGCTGGAATTTGAACCTCGGGCCTTTCACATGCCAGCACTCACCCCTCTTTCAGCTGCCAACTTGGGAACATTTTAACAACCCTCTTTGGCTGGGAGGGAACAGAAAGGATTTCATCCGGGAGTGTTCAGCTTCCACTCAGGGGCATTCTGGGCCACTGGTGGCCCTTCATCCCTCCCTCTGCAGCTGCCTCAGCACCTGTCTTCACTTACCCCAGACAGCTCCAGACCCTCTCCCTCTGCCCTACCCATCACCAGTCCCTATCTCTGCAGATGATCCAGAAAAGGGAGGTAGTCCCTCTAGATTCCCAGTTCTCTGCCTTGAGCCTGCCTTCGACAGCAGTAACTGGCATGTCCTGAGCGCTTCCCCAGACTCTGGGGGAAGAGGTTGTATTTCGTCTTGTCTAGTGGTCCATGCAGTCCTAAGACACAGGCTCCATTAGGACCTCTTACTCACAGGGAAGAAGCGGAATACTGAAGGGCTTAGTAAATTGCAGCAAGGCAAGTCGCTATTCCAGGAACCCCTCCCATCAGATGCGGCTGCTGTCCCCACCACCCAACACTGAGTGGGTTTTTTGTCACTGCCCTGTTTCCAAAACAACCAACTGGAATCCTACCACCAGAAGGGATAACGTTAAAATGTTCACTTAATTTTAAAAATAAGATTACACCGCAGAATTCTGATAATGTTGTGTGTCAGTTTTTGTTGTTGTTGTTGGGGTTTGTTTGTTTGTTTGTTTTTGCATTTCTCCTTAACATTACATTTTGAACATATATTTTTTAAATGTACAAGACTATTTTTTTATTTCCATAGAGTTCAAGCCACTCATACAGATATGCAAACAATCTTAAGCCCCCTAGGTTCCCCTGTGACAAGCTTTGTCAATGCCCCAAAATAGGCACTACTCTGAAATGCCACCACAAATCAGCTCTTTTATATAAAATTTTATTCTTGAATTTCATGTTGGTGGAATTGTTCAGAACAGATGATCCTCAGCTTACAATGGTTAGAACTCTAAATTTTCTATTTCATCATGGTACAAAACCAATACGCAGTCAGGAGAAATTGAATTCTAGATCTTGAATTTTCATCTTTTCCTCTCAATCAGCTATGCAATCATGAGTGGAAACCACCTACACACCATCATACTTTGTTGCTAGCATTTGGGGATATGGTGTTTTCATATCTTGTTATGTCTACCAACACCCATATTTGTGTATATATATGACACTCAGCCCTGATTATAAAACAGCTCTGTCTTAGACAACTTTGCCTACAGTAGGCTCTTGTAAGTGCCCTGAGATTCTTAAGATGATGAAACTCAGGATGCAAGCAAGGTGGGTGCAGCATGTTTTGCAAGCTCGTCTCAACTATGACCTTCTCTGTAAAACAATTCCCAACTCTCCCCATAAAATGCTAATTATCTTCTCAACCACCATCATAAACCAACTTCCAGTACTTCCGATGTGCTAATGACTGATCCAAGTGCTTCATATGTATTAATTCAGTTAATATTATGGAAGTGATATTGTTGTCTACATCTTATACTCTAAGATAGTAAAGTTACATGGATTTCCTTATTAGGATGTAAGCGTATGGAGAGTGCTATGGGTGTAAATGAGAGGTGAGGAAATGAGAGAAGGGAGAAGTAAACTGTGCAGGTGTGCCTTGCAAAGACCACACAGATGGGTCTTTAGGGAGGGGTACATTCCATCACCCACACTCTTTGCATACAAAACAGAAGAATAACTGGTGCTGGTGTATGGGTTTATGTGTACAAAGCCTGATTGTACACATTGTCTTACACCAGAGCTTACAAACTAAAATTCAACTGTAGTTCTCCCTTTCCCAACTGCACCCTCTGGGCCACCAGTCCTGAAATTCCCAGGAGACTCGATAGCTTTCGCAGACCGGTCTCAATTATAACTGTGCTGTAGACACCTTCCATATTTACTAGCATCCCAAAGGCACATGCAAGACTGACACACACACCCAATCCACATGAAAAGAAAATTATATTCAAATAGCACACTTCCGTGGAGCTAGGTCCTTCTCATTCTCTCAGGCCTCCAGGACACCTACTCTGCCTGGAGGAAGAGCACTGTCTTAGGAAGCAGGCAGACTTCAAAGAAGCTTCCATGGTGAATCCAGCTCCACAAGAGCCATTCACTCTCTGGTACTGAGCGAATGGATGTGTGGTGCACAGAGAGTTCTGGGATTGGGTTCACAGGTTGTTGGTTGTTGGAAGTAGTTAGTCTGTACTTTAATTAAACAAAAGTGACATGTGATAATTTCTTGTGTGGCTGGAAAATAAACAAGTTGTTTTAAGACTTTATTTTATATAAAAATATCTATCTCTTCTAATTCAAGTTCTTAGGCTGCACAGACTTAGGGCTAAGATCTCAAGGACAAAAGTACAAGTCTACTCTTCCCCTAGCTCTTCTTCTCTTAATAAACTTTTTGCTTTTTAGCAATTTTGTTACAGTAGCTGTGATCAGAGCTCTCTGGAGGCCCACTAAGGAAAAGCTATTTCTCTGGTGTGGATAGAGCTCTAGCAGGCCAAGCTACCTAAACCATTAGTATTAACCCAGCCAAGCTGGTCAAGCACTTGATGAAGAGAATATTCCTCAGGATTCACATTAAGCCATGATGACTTGAGATGGGAGGAATAATTACCCCTTCAAGGAGATAATACAAATTTCTTTCCAAGGCACTCCATACCTCAAATGCAGTCACTTATGAAGCTGGAGCCAGGGCTGAGTTAAGCCTGCCAATTTTCTGGACTACTCAGAAAGTGAATACATTTGTTTCTTGTCCCTTCATTTTGATACTTGCCAAAGCATGGGCATGCTTTCCCACTCTGGGCTTCCTCCCTCTTTTTCTGAAGCTATCTACTCCTTCACCTCAGCTGCCTGTTTCCTTATTCATCTGCATGGCTAACTCAAATGGCTTAGCTTTATCTCTTCCTCTTCTCCATCTCCCTGCTCCAGGCAGCTACTGAGATTTACAGTTTGCCTGCTATAGGCTTTTTCTTTTAAATTCTAATGAAATTGTTCCCAAGCATCTTTCTAAATCAGTTCTCAAATTCTTTGATCAGCAAGATGAAAAATCCTCAATTTTCATGGTAATGTATGGTACCCCAGGTGAGTCTTCCCAAAATTTCTAGTAACAATCTCTAATTTACAAAAAGTTACTAGAATAACACAGAAGATAAACTTCTCACCAGTCAAAACTAAAGAAAGTGTCATTAATTACACTATTTTATTTGCCTGGCTATTAACTAAACACCAGGCTTAATTAAAGATATCATTAGTTTTATCACTAACATACTATCCTAGCGTCTGCTCTTGGTGCACATTCCATTTAGTTCTTATGGTGGTTTGCCTAAGAATGACCTCCATAGGCTCACATAGTTGAAAGCCTAGTCACCAGGTAGTGGCTATTTCAAAGAATTAGAAGGGCTAAGAAGTGTGGCCTTGTTGAAGTAGGTGTAGCCTTGTAGGAGGGAGTATTTCATGGGGGTGGGCTTTGAGGTTTCAAAAGCTCAAGCCAGTCCAGAGTCACTCTTTCTCTTGGTCTGTGGACCAAAGTGTAGATCTCAGCTACTCTCCCAAAACCATGCATGCCAGCGTGCTCCCATCATGATGATAATGAACTAAGTCTCTGAAACTTTGAGCAATTTCAATGTTTTCTTTTATGAGGCTTGCCTTGATTATGGTGTCTCTGCACTGAAATAGAATGGTGACTAGATAGTTCTCATGTCTCCATAGCGTCCTTCAGTCAGTGGCAACGTTTTTTTAAACACTCATGGTGTTTTATTTTCATTTTTTTCATTTTTTATATTCATTTTACATACCAACCACAGATTCCCCTCTCATCCTTCCTCCCACTCCCTTCTCACCTCCCCACTCCCTTATCCCCTCCTCCAACAGGGTAAGTTCTCCCATGGCGGGGTCAGCTAAACCTGGTACATTCAGTTGAGGCAGAACCAAGCCCCTTCCTGCTTTATCATAGGTACTGGGATACAGAAAGCCAGCTCATGTACCAGAGATAGATCCTGTGCACACTCCCAGGGTCCCCTCAAACAGACCCAGCTACACTGAAGAGCCAAAACACCCCCATTTCAAGCAAGCCCCTCATCCCAGCTTGAAATAGGCCTGAGTTTCAAAATTCTCTGAGTTCAAAATTAGACCAAAGCTGCTAACATAGGTCCCAGAAACTCAAAAGCTCAAAGTCAGGATGTTTGAAGGACTATCTGGTAGCAACTGATTAACCACAGAATGACCCAATGCAGAAGATAGTCTATAAAGTTTGACAAACAACCGGTTAAATCTACAAAGAAAGATAACACAGAAATTCTGAAAAGCCCCTAAAACTTGAGCCAATTGTACTGGTACTAGCACCTTTAACTGATGTAGCCTTGTGATTTTTGCCTTTAAAAACTGAGCTTGCAGAGGGTGGACACCTCCTCTAGCCTTTGTTGCATTGGGATGCTTGACAAGGTCCCTGCTGCGCTGCTTGAACTGTTCCAATAAACCTTGCTTTTGCATTTGGGTGAGTTCGTGTCTCTGGTGGTCTTGTTGGGGGTCTCGAGTCCTGTATGCAAAAAGTCTAGTCTGGTCCCATGCAGGTTCCACAGGTATCAGTCTAAAGTCCATGAGTTCCTTTGAGCTTGGTTCAGTTGCAGTGACAACTTTTTAGTCTTTCCTTGCTTTTCATAACCTTGCCAGTTTTCAGACATCTGTGATAATGCACCTTACTTAAAAAAAAAAAAAATTATGTTTGATATTTTTCTCTTGGTAGACAGGGTTATAGTATTTTTTTTAAAAGAAAATGGGATATACCCTTCTTATATCCTGCTAGGGCTGCATTATGCCCATTACTATCTGTAAGGTCAGCCTGAATCACTTGGATAGGTGCCATTGGACATGTGTCCCCACTATATGGTCATTATTTCCCTGTTCCTCTTACTTTGTTATTTAGAAGTCAGTTCGGCTTATATTCAAGGTGAACAGGGAAGCCCAAGCCCAGCCTTGTGGAATAAAGGTTTCTGTTGCATTATTTGAAATTCTTCTGGAAAGAAATATATCTTTCTCCAAGATACTCAGCAAATCATTTATTTTTAATTGTAGTCTGATACATTTGTACTTTACACTCTACGTTAGAGTCTAAATCTGGATTGCTTCTTTTATGGCTCAACTTTCCTAGTTCTGTCACCATTTGAACTCTTGGGCTCTGTATCTGCATCCCTTTGCATGTCTTCTTCTTATAAGCACTTTCTTTCCCTCTGGTCTCTCAGCCAGGCATAGCTTGTCATGCATTTTTTTCCAACTGCAACCATGGAATCAGCCATTTATATCAAGAAACTGGTTTCTTTTGTTGAACAATGATATTTAGAAGCCAAGGTCTGGCTACTTAAAGTGTCCCTTGCTCCTGGGATCTCATTGCTTTTAGCCCTTCTCAGTGGAGTACCAAGGAACGATGCACAAATCACAAAACTACAATGGTGTGGTTCTGTCTCTCTTTCATGTGTGTTCATGTGTGTATACTTGAATTCCTACTAATCTCTCCAATTTTAATCAAGTTTCACAGGGCCAAACTTATAGGTATTTATTTCCAAACATTTTACAGTTGAGACTGAAGGTCTTGATTTAAGATGCATGACTTGTGAGTAGGAAGTGAAACCAACCTACCTGTGTTTAGCATAGACTGGAGCACATTCAGAGTGGTGGCTACTGAGAGCCAGAGGCACCTTTGGCTTTAGTGACAAGGAAATACACTGAAGGACTTAATTTTCAGTAATCTTGCACACGTGTACCAATGTCCTCCATACTAATGAGTCTACACGGCCATTCGTCCACTCAGTCATGCTTCAAGGAGCATTTCTTGAGAACTTACTACATACCTGGTATGTACCAGGTACCCTGTTATCTCTTTTTTAACTGTCATTGATATGCAGGACAGATATTCCTATTTCATAAGTAAAGACTTCTCTAAAGTCTCTTAGCTTCTAAAGAATAATATTTTCCTTTATTGCAGCCAGAAATTATTGATGTAGAAGGAATTATGTATTCCAACAAATATGGTAGGTAATACAGATGAAAATGGCGGTCAGGGTGGGGGCATAGCTAGAAAATATACAGTGGGGAGCAGACAGGTCTTTCAACAGAGATTCAGGGAGGAATAGGAGCCTGCAGAGGAAGGCTGAGCTCTCCTTGAGAAAGTGGGAGAGCAGCCTGCTAATCTCTCTCACAGGAAGCCAGGTATCTTCAAAGGAGAGTAGGCACACGGCACCTCTGGCCTCCCGCCCCTCTGCCCCCCCCACCCCTCTGGCCTCCCCGCCCCCACACCCCTACACACCACACCTTGCCTGCTGCAGCACTTGAGCAGGGGGCCTTTGCACTGAAAGGTGAGAGCTCTTCTACTGGAACCCAGGCTGGAAAGTCACTGTTGACGACCTGAAAACAGTGTCCCTTCTGCAATGACCTTTCCTTTGTTATCTAAGATTCCCGATATCCAAAATCAAATCTGCACTTGCCCTCATCATCCTTTCCCTCAACCATTCCTTGATTTCCACCCACTCTCCATGGATTTGTCAAACTCTTTCCTGTCTTTCTTTGAACAGGATCAAGGACTTCTTAAGTTTTAAATGCTGGCTTAGGAGATTGTAAGGCTATCTAGTGAAAGCGGCTGCCTCCACTGCCTGGCATAAGAGATGGCATACAAAAGATGGCCTATAGGTATATATTAAATAAATAGGTTGCAACTGGAACCCAGACTTACCTGCAAAATATGAATAGTCAAGCCTTCCTGATGCTCCACATCTCTCCACTCGTTGCCCAAACTTGTTAGTGTTTGCATTCCCAGCACACATCCTTCATTTTCATAGTCAATATGGCCCAGGAAAAATCTCATTGCATTTTTTAGATTTGGGCCTTCCTGCTGCTAAGTTCTAGAAGATTCACTGTGAGCATCTCTTCTTCCCTTTCTAGTAAGCCTTTCTGACACAGGCCACAGTTACATCTTGGGAATGTATATCCTATTTATTCCCCTATTGTGACAGCCGCTGCAGCAGAGCCCTACACTTGAATGAGAACCTTCTGAGGGCATATTCTCAGAGCTACGATAGTTCCTGGAATCGAAAAGGTATTCGATAAATGGTGAATGAAGAAATGAATACACGAATCAAAAATACCATGAACTTGGCAAGAGGACTGACATATTTTCGCCTGCCTGTTCACAACCAAACACTCTTCTAGTCACCAGCAATTGTTTTAGTCAAAAACCTAATCTGTAATTCTAAGATCAATTTTATTTTGTGTGTGCATCTGTGTTTCCTTAACTCTTGTCTGTTTTCTAAGACCTAAGTCTCTCAAGTTTGCATGTGTCCTTTCGTCATAGTAATCAGGACTTAACCATTTTGTGACAGATTTTGAGAAAAAAATGAATGAAAAGTTCTCAGTTAACAGAATCCCTGTGTCAAGGAAAGAATCACTTCTCTTACCAGCTTCTCCCTGGAACCTGCCTGGCTTCTCTCACACACAATTCTAGATGATAACAGTTCCAACCCCAAACTAGACAGGATCGTTTTCTCTGTCTTGTTTGGAATTTAGTAACAAACTTGTGCTTGTTCTGCCTTAACTGTGTGTAGCATTTGAGCAGGATTTTCTTATGTATCTAAATGCTGAAAACACATACTGTTAAGTAAAGAAGAAGCTAAGTATGTAAGCATCCAAGCTGGAGTTAGGAGAGTTTCCTTTGTGAGTGGTAGCTGGTCCCTACTGTTGGCAAAATATCAGAAATTCTAATGTTCTTTCTGAAGGAAAAGAAAGAGCAACTTACAACATTTCACCTTAATTTGGTACCTTAATATTCTAGAAGAGTTAAAGTTTGTCAAATTAAATTAAAATTAATTAAACCCATGGCTATGCCTGAATGATTGCTAGACCTTTGGGTACTGACACCAGAAATAAACTAATCAAAAGCATATTGGAAGAAGCTGACAGGTTTCAAGATATAGATAGTCATATTTTATTCATATAACACAGCTTTCCAAAGCTGTCACTGCAGGATAGGTACACATTATGGGTCAATAATAAACAATACTACCTTGGCTCACACATATCCTCAACAACCTTCCATACACTTTCCAGTATCTTTATTTTCTTTTTATTTTAGAATTTATGCATTTATTGTGGTAACTACACTTCTTTTTTTTAAATAAATTTTTTTCTTTATTATTATGTGTTTTAAATTTTATACATCAGCCATAGGTTCCCCTGTCCTCCCCCCTCCCGCCACCACCCCCGCCTTCCCCCCAGCCCCTCCCCTCCATTCCCATGTCCTCCAGGATAAAGGCACCCCTGGGGATTCATTTAAATCTGGTACATTCAGTACAGGCAGGTCCTGTCACCTCCTTCCAGACTGAGCAAAGTGTCCATGTGTAAGCCCAAGGTTTCAAACAGCCAGCTCATGCACTAAGGACAGATCCTGGTCCCACAGACTGGATGCCTCCCAAACTGATCAGGCTATTCAATGGTCTAATTTATCCAGAGGGCCTGATCAAGCTGGGGGCTCCAGAGCCTTTGGTTCATAATTCATGTGCTTCCATTTGTTTGGCTATTTGTCCCTGTGCTTTTTGCAATCTTGGATTCAACAATTCACGCTCTTGCAGACCCTCCTCTTGTTCGACAGTTGGACACCTGGAGCTCCACCTGGGGCCTGGCTGCGTCCACTTCCATCAGTTATTGGATGAGAGTTCCAAGACGACTGTTAGGGTGTTTGGCCAGATGAGGTCAGATCAGGCTTTCTCTCGACCATTGCCAGCAGACTACAGAGGATATATCATTGTGGATTTCTGGGGACCTCTTGAGCACTCTGCCTATTCCTGGTCTCATGAGGTCTTCATTTATCATGGTCTGTTATTCCTCATTCTCCCTTTCTGTTCTTGATCCAGCTGGGATCTCCTGATCCCCTAAGCATTCTTTCCCTCAAATCTTGCCCTTCATTACTCCCACTGCCATCCAGTTTGTTCATGTAGATCTCATCCATTTCTCTGTCATTGGGTGATCCTTGGGTCTTTCCTAGGGTCCCGTTTTCTAGGAAGCCTCCCTGGAGTTGTGTAGCAGTCTAGTCATCTTTGTTTTACATCTAGTATCCTCCTATGAGTGAGTACATACCATGTTTGTCCTTCTGAGTCTGGGTTGCCTCACTCAGGATGATTTTTTCTAGATCCATCCATTGGCCTGCAAACCTCATGATGTCATTGTTTTTCTCTGCTGAGTAGTACTCCATTGTGTATATGTACCAGATTTTCTTTATCCATTCTTCAGTTGAAGGGCATCTAGGTTGTTTCCAGGTTCGGGCTATTATAAACAAAGCTGATACAAACATAGCTGAGCAAATGCCCTTGTGGTATGATTGAGCATTCCTTGGGTATATGCCCAAGAGTGCTATAGCTGGGTATTGGGGGAGATGGATTCCTAATTTTCTAAGGAAGCATATTGATTTCCAAAGTTGCTGTACAAGCTTGCATTCCCACCAGCAGTGGAGGAGAGTTCCCCTTGCTCCACATCATCTCCAGCATAAGCTGTCTTCTGTGCTTTTGATCTTAGCCATTCTGACAGGTGTAAGGTGGTATCTCAGAGTCATTTTGATTTGCATTTCCTGGATAATTAGGGATGTTGAGCAATTCCTTAAATGTCTTTCAGCCATTTGAACTTCCTCTGTGGAGAATTCTCTCTTTAGTTCTATAGCCCATTTCTTAATTGGACTATTGGGCATTTTGATGTCTAATTTCATAAGTTCTTTATATATTCTGGATATCAGCCCTCTGTCAGATGTGGGGTTGGTGAAGACCTTTTCCCATTCTGTAGGCTGTCACTTTGTCTTGTTGACTGTGTCCTTTGCTCTACAAAAGCTTCTCAGTTTCAACAGGTCCCATTGATTGATTGTTTCTATCAGTGTCTGTACTACTGGTGTTATATTTAGAAAGAGATCTCTGGTGACAATGCATTCAAGAGTATGTCCTACTTTCTCTACTATCAGGTTCAGAGTAGCTGGATTTATGTTGAGGTCTTTGATCCATTTGGACTTAAGTTTTGTGCACGGTGACAGATATGGATCTATTTGCAGCCTTCTACACATTGACATCCAGTTATGCCAGCACCATTTGTTGAAGATGCTTTCTTTTTTCCATTGTACATTTTTGGCTTCTTTGTCAAAAATTATATGTTCATAGGTGTGCAGGTTAATGTCAGGGTCTTCAATTCGATTCCATTGGTCCACATGTCAGTTTTTATGCCAGCACCAAGCTGTTTTTATTACAGTAGCTCTATACTAGAGCTTGAGGTCGGGGATAGTGATGCCTCCAGAGGTTGTTTTATTGTACAGGATTCTTTTGGCTATACTGGGGTTTTTGTTTTTCCATATGAACTTGAGTATTATTCTTTCCAGATCTGTGAAGAATTGTGTTGGTAATTTGAGGTGAATTGCATTGAATCTGTAGATTGCTTTTGGTAAGATCGCCATTTTTACTATGTTAATCCTGCCTATCCATGAGCATGGGAGATCTTTCCATTTTCTGACATCTTCTTCAATTTCTTTTTTCAGGGACTTAAAGTTCTTGTCATATAGGTCCTTCACATGCTTAGTTAGCGTAACCCCAAGGTATTTTATAACATTTGTGGCTATTGTAAAGGGTGATGTATCTCTGATTTCCTTCTCAGCCTGTTTGTCTACTGTATATAGAAGGGCTTCTGATTTTTTTGAGTTGATCTTGTATCCTGCTATGTTGCTGAAGGTTTTTATTAGCTGTATCAGTTCCGTGGTTGAATTTTTGGTGTCACTCATGTATACTAACATGTCATCTGCAAATAGGGAGAGCATGAGTTCTTCCTTTCCAATTTGTATCCCCTTAATCTCTTTATGTTGTCTTATAGCTCTGGCTAGAACTTCAAGTACTATATTCAATAAGTATGTGGAGAGGGGACAGCGTTGCCTTGTTCCTGATTTTAGCGGTATTGCTTTGAGTTTCTCTCCATTTAATTTGATGTTGGCTGTTGGCTTGCTGTAGATTGCCTTTATTATGTTTAGGTATGTTCCCTGTATTCCTGATCACTCCAAGACCTTTATCATGAAGGGGTGTTGGATTTTGTCAAATGCATTTTCTGCGTCTAGTGAGATGATCATGTGGTTTTTTTCTTTGAGTTTGTTTATATGTAGTATTACATTGACGGGCTTTCGTTTGTTGAACCATCCTTGCATCCCTGGGATGAAGCCTACTTGATCATGGTGGATAATTGTTTTGTTGTTTTCTTGGAGTCTGTTCGTCAGAATTTTATTGAGTATTTTTGCATCAATGTTCATGAGGGAGATCGGTCTATAGTTCTCTTTCTTTGTTGCATTTTTGTTTGGTTTAGGAATCAGGGTAATTGTAGCCTCATAGAAGGAGTTTGGTAATATACCTTCTGCTTCTATTGTGTGGAACAATTTAAAGAGTATTGGTATTAAGTCTTCTTTGAAGATCTGGTAGAATTCTGCAGTCAAACCATCAGGTCAAGGGCTTTTATTGGTTGGGAGACTTTTAATGACTGATCCTATTTCCTTAGGGGTTATTGGACTATTTAAATGGTTTCTCTGGTCTTGATTTAACTTAGGTATGTGGTACCTATCCAGAAAATTATCCATTTCTTTTAGATTTTCCAGCTTTGTGGAGTAGAGGTTTTTGAAGTATGACCTGATGATTCTCTGGATTTCCTCATTGTCTGTTGTTACATCCCCCTTTTCATTTCTGATTTTGTTAATTTAGATGCGCTCTCTCTCTGTCTTTTGGTTAGTTTGGATAAGGGCTTGTCTATCTTGTTGATCTTATCAAAGAACCAACTCTTTGTTTCATTAATCCTTTGTCTTTTTCTCTTTGTGTCTATTTTATTGATTTCAGCACTCAATTTGATAATTTCCTGGCATCTGTTCCTCTTGGGAGACTTTGCTTCTTCCTCTTCAAGGGCTTTCAGGTGTGCTGTCAAGTCACTAGCGTGAGATTTCTCCAGCTTCTTTATGTGGGCATTCAGTGCTATGAATTTCCCTCTTAGCACTGCTTTCATAGTATCCCATAAGTTTGGGTATGTGTTGTATTCATTTTCATTGATCTCTAGGAAGTCTTTAATTTCTTCTTTATTTCCTCCTTAACCCATTGGTGATTCAGTTGAGCATTGTTCAGTTTCCATGAAATTGCAGGATTTCTGTAGTTTTTTTTGTTGTTGAAATCTAACTTTAAACCATGGTGGTCCCATAGAACACAGTGGGTTATTCCAATTTTTTTGTATCTGTTGAGATTTGCTTTGTGGCCAAGTATGTGGTCGATTTTAGAGAAGGTTCCATGGGGTGCTGAGAAAAAGGTATATTCTTTTTTGTTTGGGTGGAATGTTCTTAGATATTGATTAAGTCCATTTGTGCCATAACATCAGTTAAGTCCATTATGTCTCTGTTAAGTTTCAATTTGGCCGATCTGTCCAGAGGTGAAAGTGGGGTGTTGAAGTCTCCCACTATTAATGTGTCGGGTTTTATATGTGATTTAAGCTTTAGTAATGTTTCTTTTACATATGTGGGTGCCCTTGTGTTTGGGGCATAAATGTTCAGAATTGAAACTTCATCTTGGTGGATCTTTCCTGTGATGAGTGTAATGTCCTTCATCATCTCTTTTGATTGATTTTAGTTTGAAGTCTATTTTGTTAGATATTAGGATGGCTACACCAGCTTCTTCTTAAGACCATTTGACTGGAAAGGCTTTTCCCAACCTTTTATTCTTAGGAGGTGTCTATCTTTGAATTTGAGGTGTGTTTCTTGTATGCAGCAGAAAGATGGGTCCTGTTTTCATATTCATTCTGTTAGTCTGTGTCTTTTTGTAGGTGAATTAAGTCCATTGATATTAAGGGATATTAATGACCAGTGATTGTTCATTCCTGTTGTTATTTCTATTTTTTGGTGGTAGTGTGTGTGTACTTCTATTCTTTGGGGTTTACTGCTGTGGTGTTATCTATTGCCTGTGTTTTCATGGGTGTATCTGCCTTCCTTAGGTTGGAATTTTCCTTCTAGTGCTTTCTGTAGGGCTAAGTTTGTGGATAAGTATTGTTTAAATCTGGTTTTGTCTTGGAAGGTCTTGTTCACTCCATCTATGATGACTGAAAGTTTTGCTGGGTATATTAGTCTAGGCTGGCATCCATGGTCTCTTAGTGTCTGCATTATATCTGTCCAGGTCCTTCTGGCTTTCAAAGTCTACATCAAGAAATCTGGTGTTATTCTGATGGGTTTGCCTTTATAAGTCACTTGGCCTTTTTCCTTTGCTGCCCTTAATATTCTTTCTTTATTCTGTACATTTAGTTGTTTATTATGTGCCCAGGGGACTTTTTTGGGGGGTCTAGTCTGTTTGGTGTTGTATAGGCTTCTTGTATCTTCATAGGCATTTCCTTCTTTAAGTTGGGAAAGTTTTCTTCTATGATCTTGTTAAATATATTTTCTGTGCCTTTGAGTTGGTATTCTTCTCCTTCCTCTATCCCTATTATTCGTAGATTTGGTCTTTTCATGGTGTCCCAAATTTCTTGAACATTTTGGGTCATGACTTTGTTGGTTTTAGTGTTTTCTTTGACTGATGAATCTATTTCTTCTACCGTATCTTCAACACCAGAGATCCTCTCTTCCATCTCTTGCATTCTGTTGGTTATACTTGCCTCTGAAGTTCCTGTTTGTTTACTCAGATTTTCTATTTCCAACATTCCTTCTGCTAGTGTCTTCTTCATTTTTTTCTATTTCCCTCTTCAGGTCTTGGATTGTCTCCCTTGCTTTTTCGTGATTTTCATTCAAGGTTTTATTGTTTTCTTCTGCTTTAATTGTCCTTTCCTCTAGTTTTTTTTTTTTATAGCATTCTTCCCATTTTTGTTTGTCTGTTCCTCTACTTTATTTTTTATTTCTTCTATACAAGGCTCTAGCCTCTTCATGATGTTACTTATAAGGTTGTTTTCTTTTTCTTCTTCCATTCCGTGATGTTCAGGTCTAGCTGTTGGAGAAGGGCGAGGTACTGGTGATGCTGTATTGCTCTTTATTTTGTTGTATGTACTTCTGCCTTGATGTCTGCCCATCTCTTCTTGTGTTCCTTCTTGGTCTTATCAGTGTACTTGGTACAGAGAGAGTTGACAGATTTAGGGAGCCTCTCTCTGGTCCAGATGGAAGCTCTGGGCCAGATGGGAGCGCTGGTCCAGATGAGAGTGATGGCTGGATAGGAACTGGGGGGCTGGACTCTGAGTCTTTGGAAGTCTCTGATGTCTCCTCATTTTGTCCAGATGGGAGCTCCTCTTGTCCAGATGGGAGTTCCTCTGGTCTCTTGTCCAAATGGGAGTTCCAGGGCATGATGGAAGCTGGGGGCTGGTCTCTGAGTCTCAGGAAGTGGCTGGGGTCTCCGGCAAATGGGTGTAGGGGCAGGGTGTGAAGACTGCAGTGTCTGCCTGCAGTCTTGGAAAAGGGGAGCCTTCCCGCAGGGCCCGCCGATTGGCAGGCAACTGGGGCCAAGTTGGTCAGGTCCTCCCGGAGTGGCCTGTGTCCAGCGGTGGGACCCAGGTACAGTTGCCTCTCTGACTATAACCCAGGCACTCACCTATGGTCCAGATGGGAGTTCCGGGGCAGACGGAGGCTACATATGAGGAAAAGGTTGAGAAAGTTGTTTGCTTTACGTTTTAATTGGCAATTCTTTAAAACTTCCTGTTTAAATATCTAAGGATTTTTAAACAATGAAACAGAAAAGATATGCCAGTTAGAAACAGAAATTAGTGGTAAAACATTCTTCATTTACATCTTAGAACTAAATGCTGGAAATAGTGTGTATCTGTGGAGGAAATGCTGCACAAGATGTGTGTCTGTGAAGGGGATGCTGGACATGATGTGCATCTGTGTGTGGGAGGGTGCTGAATATGGTATGTGTCTGTGTGGCTAGCGGGTGGTGCTGGACATGATGTATGTCTGTGTGTGTGTCTGGGGGTGCTGGACATGTTGTGTGTCTGTGTGTGGGGAGGGTAATGGACATGATGTGTGTCTGTTGGGGGGGCAGTGGAGGGGAGTGTTAAGCTAAATGTTTACTTGTTCATGATACCATAGCAAATTCCACATAAGCTAAAGTTTGAATAAGAAAGAATGAGGCCATACCACAGACAAAGAAAAACCTGAGAAGTTCTATATACATTTTATAACCTAGAAGTCTGAACGAAAAATATTAATATATCTGCCATGTACACAATACCAAAGAACAAATGGAAAACTTGAGAAATGTTTTTATAATATGCCACACAAAGAATTATTTTTCTATAATCCAAAGCACTCTTAAAAATCAGTAAGGAGCTGTGTGGTAGTGGTGCATGCCTTTAATCCCAGCACTTGGGAGGCAGAGGCAGGCAGATGTCTGTGAGTTTGAGACCAGCCTGGTCTACAAAGCGAGTTCCAGAAAAGGCATAAAGCTACACAGGGAAACCTTGTCTCAAAAAAACAAAAAAAAAAAAAGAAAAAAAAAGAAAGAAATGACTAAGGACCATAAATAGGTTCCTATATAGAAAGGGAAGAAAAAAAAGTCAAAGAATCAAAATTTAGTGGTAAATATTCACCTTTTTATCATTAAAAAGGCAAAAATTAAAACTAGTTTCCCTTATTTCTCATATATTTGCTGCCATATAAGACTTTTATGGTCACTAAGCAATAAGTTATATAGAAATACCAAAGGTCAACTAGATCAATCTGCTCCATAAGTATCTGAGGTATAAAAGTGCTCGTGAAACTGAGCCTAAATCGCAGCTGGACTTAACTCATTCTGCAGTCCTGTGGCCAAGCAACTCAATGGTCTTGCCAAAGATACCAAGGTGGACTTCTTTTTAAAATCTAGATTTAGAACCTTGGACAATATATCTACTTAGATTTCCTTAAAGACTTATTTGGGAGTCATTAAACTCAAGAAATGTCAAGAATATTGGAAGGAAAACAAAGATACAAATAAGTTCCCCCTGAGTGGAAGGGTACATGGAAGAAATCAGAACCCCTTGGAGAAAGTCTTTATTTGATGCTCAAGATATTTTTAAAAACATTGTTTCTTATTTTGGCTCATGTTTTTGGAGATGTCAGTCCATGACTGACTGGCCTTGTTGCTCTAGATGTGTGGTGGAACATCATGGCTAGAGCATATAAGCAAGTAAAGAGACATGATGGCGGGGTGGTTGAAGGTTGTCCTGCAATCATCCCCTTCGAGGGTATATCCACAGTCACCTAAAACCACTCATTATATCCCAAGTCTCTAACATGGTGCCCTCTAGGGGATATTCTATTTCCAAATGAAGCATCAGTGTTTGCAATTCTGAAAGAAAGTTTCTAAGTACTGATTATGCCACGAAGATGTGCAAAAACAAGGAACACTCAAGAACCAGAGTACATAAGAGAAGGTCAATAAATCTATAAAACTAAATGGCAAAAGGTAAATCCCACCTAAATTTGAGAAATCAAAATATAGTTTCCATAATCATTGTGTATATGGTGTTGGGGGAGAGTGTATTATCATTACTTGTATGTGAATAATAAAATGACAGCTTACAGTGGAAAATATTTCTTTTTTGTTCTTGAGGATTTCCACTACCTCTAAGAATGTGGTTTTCCTTCTTAGCTTGAGAAAGCTCATGACCTTGATGAACTTGAACAGTTCTAAAAGATCTTTTGAACTCTGAAGTTTCATTGACTTCTCTTGACCCTTCTCTTCCCATGATGAGTCATCTCCATCAGAGTTCAAATAGGAAGCCATCTCCTTCTAGAAGGTTTATTTCTAAATCTCCAAGGAAAGCCAGGTCCTGTGGCATATGTCGCCATTCTGTTCTTTCCACTATTCTATCACCTACTTTGAGTTTATTAAGTAATCATAATATCATTATTTAATGTCTGTCTCCCATTAGGGTGTAAATTCCATGACAGTAGAGAATCTAGCTATGCCATTTCCAGCAGTTTCCCCAGAGCCCAGCACAGTTCACTGCATGAATTAATCACTCAGTAACTATTTGCTGAATGAAGGAAGAGGCGTAGAAAGGATAATACGCTTCCTGAACCCCACAAAGAATCTACACTCTAGTACCGAGAAGCTGTAAGTATAGTGTCTTTTATGGCAAAATAAAATTTTTGGATGTGATTTAGTTAAGGATCTCTGGATTGGGGGGGATTATCTTGGATTATCTGTGTGAGTCCAAAGTAATCATAGGATTTTTACAACAGGCAAACTTTAGGATCAGAGTTGGAGAAGACAATGTAACCATGGGGCTGGGGAGATGGCACAGTAGGAAAAATGATTGCATATAAAAATGAGAACCCTAGCATGTATGTAAAGCCTGGCACAGTAGCATGTGCCTGCACTCCAACACTGCAGAGACAGGGACAGGGGTTCCCTGGGGCAAAACTGATCAGGAAGCTGAGCCTAATCAACAAGTCCCATCCAATAAGAGACCTTGCCTCAAAAACCAAGGTAGACAGCTCCTGAGGACCAAGGTTGTCCCCTGCCTCTACATGCACAGCGCACGGAAAGCACACATACATATATACATACACTCACAAGTAAAGGGGGAAAAAAGCAAGAAAGGAAAGGGAGAGTAGAGAAGGGGAGGAAAATGAGACAATAGCGGGAAGGCATGAAGTGATAGGCAACCAGACAAAGGGATGTCAACAACAACTGGACACAAAGAAGAGGTTCCCTTTGGGTTTGTACAGAAGGAACATGCCTTACTGACATCCTAACTCAGCCTAGATTTCTGACCTCAAGAACTGCAAGAGAATAAGTTCCCATTCTTAAAACACAGCATTTAAGGTAATTTGTTATAGTAGCTAAAAAACTAATCCAGGGCCAGTGAGATAGCTCAGCTGGTAAAAGGTGCTTGCCGCCAAGCCTGATGACCCACAGGATCCACATGTTAGAAGAGATGAACTGACTCCAGCAAGTTCTCCCCTGAACTACACATGCATACCATGGTACCTGCACACACACACACACACACACACACACACACACACACACACACGCATGCATGCGCGCACACACATGTGTGAAAATAAAAGACTATGATTACAAACTGCTTAGTTGTATAACACTGGGTAAGATTTATTTAATGACTTGAGGGCAAATAGAAAAGTGGTATAATTATGATGATAATAACACTCTGTTATAAAACTGGGAGGGAACATACAATCTAACTGACATGTTTATTTACGAGAAATCATTTGTTTAGGGAATGTGTTAGCATCCTATAAGTATGACTAGACCTCGGAGTTTCACTGGAGAGCTGTCTGCATGCCCAGACATAAAGCAGAGGAAGTCAAAGGGAACAGGTGGCAGCTGGCAAAGTCTTTGACAAGCCCTTGGGCCACACTGGGTCTTCATGCTCTCACCTACAAAGCAATGTGGGCATGAGGCAGTGGAAGTCACATCAACTGTCAGGAAGCAGAGAGAAGCAGATGCTTTCATCAGGCTTTTCCTTTCCCCTATTTTATTTAGTCTGGGACATTAGCCTGTAGGGTGGTGCACCGCCACCCCTTGGTTACACTTCTGCAGAAGGGTCCTCACATACCCAGAGATGTGTCACTAGGTGGTTCTAAATGCAGTCAGGTTGACAATGTAGATTAACCAGGACAGTGGTAATACTGATAAAGTCTGAATCATTGAAAAGGAGTAGGACAGATAAAGTGCTAGGTGAAGTAGTTTTTACGGCATTGCTTAAGGAAAGAAAGCAATAGCCATGGTTAAATATGCCAATGGTACTCATAGCTCTCTGTATAGTACAACATGAGCAGGGAAGAAGTGTTGATGAAGTCTGTATGAAGATGAGGCAGTGTGCAATAAAGAGGATGCATTTAAAAGGAGTGCTCTTTTCTCTCACTTCTATATTTCTTTATCCTGGAAGAAAACAACATGAATTTGACTTTATTTTTCTATTTATCTTAAAGTTATAAATGCCTATCGAGCTGGAAAATGTCAGAGCATGAAAGAAACTGGACTTTGCTGAAGCTAAATCCTAGGTATTGGCAAATAGTCACTGTGCAATGCTATGGCACACAGATAAAAATACACCTGCAAATTCCACCCAAAGGCCAGGTTGCCCGTATGAGATGGAAACTCACAAACATGTAATATCTAGCCCTTGTATGTCTACTTACTGGAAATAACCTCAAAGCCCTTTTCTGTACTTTTTTGGTTGGCTGTTTCTAGTCTGCCTATCTTAGCCATTTTAGGATGCTATTTTAAAAAGTATGATTATATATAAGTGTAAAGTTTCCAAAGAATACATTAAGACTGTCATTTAAAAGTATCATACATTATAAATAACTGAAATATATTCCTCAGTTATGGGATCTAGAAGTCCAATATCAGGATATCAGCTCAGAACAGCTGCATTCATCCCCCCAGTGAATGCAGATTCTTGGAATACCTTGTGGGGAAGGGAGAGGTACCTTAATGAAATCTTCAGTTTTGTTTATTTGATATTGCTCTTTTGAGACAGGGTCTCCCTGTGTCACCAGGGCTGGCCTCAAACTCATGATCCTCCTACATCAACCATATAAGTGCTGGGATTACATGTATGAGCCACCATACCCAAATACCTTCTTCTTAGGTCACAAATCCCTCATGTAAGCTTCACCCTCATGATATCATCACATCCACAGAGTTCCACATCCAAATTGGAATAGAAATTTAAACCTGTGGGCTAGAGGAGAGTGCACACAAGCATTCAGTACACAGAGCTGCCTATAGTCGTGTATGTGCTTATCTCTTTAAGGGAACATTGATGCCCTTAGATATAGTATCTTCTAAATGCTGTACCATTTTAAAGGTAAACTTGTACATTTAATTTGGGTTTAATGGAAAACCTGTTCTTATAAACTTTTAGAAAAAAAATTAGAGTAAATGAGTGATCATTCTCCACCCCCAAATCTCTTCTTTCCAGCATGCTCTTGACAATTAGAATAAACCATCCATCTCAATCATCATCACTTCCCTCCCCAGGGTCTTTCTCCTTTGTGGAAATCTATCACTGCTGTCAAAAGCATGGAGTGAACAAAGGCACTTTTGGTACTTTTCAAATCTGCTGCTGCTATAATTGATAGCATAGAACTCAATCACTAAAAATTGTTACCGTAGAAACTCGTGCCTAACAACACCATTTGTCTTTACTTCCTTCACTCTCATACCCCAGAATCTAGTTTTTTAACAACACGGAACACAAGAAAGATGAGTTAGAGAACATGTCTTATCCAATTCACCAATGCTTTTACAGTGTCAAGGAACATAATATAGCTGCCTAAGAACACCTGGTCACTGTCTTTTCTCCATACTTCACCATTGTAGTTGATGTGGCCTAGTGCTCTTGGCTGAAGCCTTTCACTTGGGGAATGCTACTCAATGTCATGGTGAAGTCCAGGCCAGAGCTTCAGCTGAAGGCCATGTTAGGGTACGTGACCCTACTGCAGCCAGGGTCTGTGCTAGTGTCCGATGTTCCTGTTACCATCTAAAGCCATGCAGACACCCAAGATTGAGGGCCATGTTGGCAGTGGTGACATCCAGACCCAGCTGCTGCAGAGGACATTGAGTAGCAGTGCAGGCCACTCAGATCTGGATGCATCCTGGCCCTCAGACACCAACCTGGACTCAGGTGGCTGATCTGACCCTGGCATCCTTTTGGTGCTTGGTGGCAACAGGAATTTTTCCTCATTTGTAAAACATAAAGTATAATTCTGTTTTCTAAGCTTCAAGATCATCGAAAATGTAGCACAAGTTTACATAGGTTAACATAATCATTGTCATTCTTTCAGTAGTATACTGATAGAATAACCCAAAATAAAAGCCAGAGTTGTCATTAGCACTGATGCCAGACTAATGTCATGTTTACTATCTTGTTCTTACTGCCTCCATTTTACAGAGGAAAAACTGCAGGACAAGATGCTAAAGTTACTTGCCCAAGGTTCTAACTGGCCAATGATGAGACTCAAAGTCACAGGCACTGTTGGTTCCAAATACATGTAAAATGGCAAATAATAATGGAATCATGGCCTCTGATCAGTATGATATTTTTAGAGTTTCCACTGAAGATGGAAGTTTTGTCACATTGGAGCTTCCAGACTATGCCATTTGCTTTCCCTTCTGCTCCCTTTCCCTGTGGCTTGTCAGAATCCCAACAAGGCACCCTTTTGCCCAAGCCTAAGCTCCTGCTCTTCTAGTATCCAAACTCCTCTTAGGTCAAGATCAAGTACTCTTGGTTATCATCACTCTGGAGAGTGAGAGAAGTTGTAACCATGTTCTGGGGCGGCCAAGGCCCTCTGCTTAAACAACAGGAGTTTTGTGTCTCACAGTTCTGAAGACTGGAGGTCCACGATCAAAGTGTCAGCAGTATTAGCCTTCTGAGTAGAATGTGACTTCTGTTCCTTGTCCCTCTGTTCTGGAAATTTGCTGTCAGTCTTTGGCATTCCTTATAGATGGTGTTTTCCTATGTTTTCATGCCATCTTTCCTCTTTTTTTATATGTATTTTTCTCTTCATGTGTCCAAGTTATAAAAACACCACTAATATAGAAGTAAGGGCACATTCTACTCCAGTATGCCCTTATCTCATCTTAACCCATTTCATCTATAATGCTCCTGTTTCCATAGAAGGTCATGTTTGGGGATACCAAGAAATTAGGTCTTAAACAGAGGAATTTAGGTCAAACACAATCCAACTGGTAACATGAATCAATAATCTCAGCATCCTTTTGTCTGAAGACTTAGAGGCAGCTCTGATTTGGATTGACAATTAAATCATACTAAACAGATGTGTTTTATCAAACACTCATATGTGCCTTGAAAGTGGAGCAAAGGCCCTTCCTCACCTCTTTCAAAGATGTGTTGCTCTTGGGTACTTGCCAACACTTGAGTGTAGAAGTCCAGTGTATATATCCACGGTTCTTTAAACCATATGCTTGGGCTAAAGGCTTATAGCTTTGTGAATTTGTGTAATGCTTTCCTTAGCAACCCATCCATAAGGATGTTAAATGGATAAAGAAGGTTTGAAGCTGGAATAAGGAAAGATGATAACCAACTCAAAAAAGTAATGTGGGTCTGAAAAGATCTGACCATACCTAACACCAGAAAGAATCAAGTGGATTCAGATAGAAGACAGAGTCTCTTGTTACTGGTAGAGAATCTGCTTATGTTGTCTGAAAGATGCTCATTAGAATATGTAGTCCCCTCTAAAATCTAATTTTTTAGAATATGGAAGAGCAGTCTTTCTACTTTGTATATGAAGACAAAGATCAAGTAGTCAACATTCAAAGGTTACCAGGGGAAAATTATTTTTACTTTTACATACAGTGTTCTTGTCATTAGGACAAGTAAACTAAGCTACTTCCCTAAGTGTCTCTAACTTTCCACATCATTTTTTTTTTAAACTGGAAAATGGCAATGCTTTATTTATATTTTCTACTGTATTTTGGCAAAAGTTCAGTTTGAATTAGTAAGTATGAGACTATGACACTTTTTATTTTTAATTGCTTGTGGTCTATAGTAGTCTTTGTTGCAAAGAGAAGTTTCCTTGATGAGGCGGGGAGACTACACTTATCTGTGGACATAATGACAGATCTTACAGACTGTTGTTAGGATTACACCAGTGCAATAAATTAGTGGTTGTAGGTTCTCCTCCAATGACCATGATTTCACTAGCACTTAGGTTTCCAGTACCAGTCACAGTCTCCCTCCTATTGAGTGGGTCTCCAGTTAGAGAGCTGTTGACTACTGCTAAGGTATATGTGCCACGCTGCTCATTGCACCCTCATACCTTATTGTACCCTTGGGGTTATAGTGCCACGCTGCTCATTGATGTGGTTCATACCTACAGCTTGGTAGGACTGTGGGTCATCTCCCTCATTTGGGAGCTTGCATGGGACCTTCTGGTACCACGAAAGTGAGTCCTCAAGGCGGAAACGTTCAGGTCATTTTCAGTAAGGGGTCTCTGGGCTCTGTTTCTGAGGTACATGTTGTCTTCATCAACAAACATCTACCTTCCATCTCTGGAGGGTTAACCATGGGCAATATCAATGGGTTGTATGTTAACCCTGTCCAACAACTCAAAAGAGAACTCTTATGTCTGACATTGAGGTTTTGTTAGATGGCCTTTGACTCTTGGAGGGAGCACTATCAGCCCAGATGAGAAACGTTTGTGAAACTATACATGTATATTTATACATGGGATTTCATGTATTACAGGTGGTTTTATTGGTAAATAGTTAATAGTATGATTCCTTGTAGCTTTTTCTAGACATTCTTATTGTTGTTGTACTCTCCTCCCTCCTTCTGTATTTAACTACCTCCCTTCCTTAAGGAGCCCCAGTGTTCCCATTTCTCCTATCAGGTAACTTGTGTCCTGCTATTCCCCTTTACCCACCTTCTTTTGTAGTTACCCCCCTCCCTCTTTCCTAAAGAGCATCCCCTTTTCCCATTTTTTCCCATCAGACCACTTGTATCAAGGTAGGGGATGGTTAAAGGGTAACAGAAGGATACCCTTTCTTAAAAGCTCTCAACAGCCAACTCTAACTCAAGAATAAAGACAAGGGCTCACTATATAGCCCTGGTGTAGACCATACTCGTCTTGAACTCATGGAGATCTACTTGCTTTTGCCTCCAGAATGCAAGGATTAAAGGCATGAGCCACTATGCCCCAATGTCTCCCACTCTCTACCCATCATCCAGGTTTCTTTTGTAGCCAAAATGTCTGGATTATTCAACATACTGATCCATACATTATACCTCTGGACCCTTATGGTATTCCTGACAACTAAAATACTCATTATCTTTCCACCTACTTCCGCCTTTGAAAACATAGTGTAAGACTGCTTCTTCCCGAGGCCAGCTCATCATCCCTCTTTTCCCAGTAAAGACATCCTTTCTAGTTTCCTTTACTTTTCTCATTGTCACACATTCCAGGTATGCCTTGTCTTATTCCCCAAATAAAGTCGAAATTCACAAAGACAAGGAGGCAACAGCTGTTTTTACAGAACTCTCCAACCCTGCACTCCCTAGCTCAGCACCTGCTGTGCTGCCTTCGAACCAGTAATATAGGCTGAGTAATAGGAGGAGATGAAGCCTGAGGTGCACAGTGCTCCCCCAGTCTCTGTTTGGTAATCTCCGTCCCCTGTGGTTCAACATGTCGTCATTGCTGCCCTACTATTAGTGACATCAAGGGAGGCCCAAAGTGATAGCTCTGAGCCATGAAAGGTAGGGGACATTCATCTAATAGGGGGTACCTTCCAGAGTAACAGTTCTAGATGTATCCTGAATCTATGATTTTTCAATCAAAATGCAGAAACTTGGTTTTTGTCATTGTTAATGGCACTGTAGAACAAGGGAAGGTTTAATGGGCTTTGAAGTCTGAACGCTTTGGGCTCTTCCCATAGTCAGACCTCCCATACGCTTTTTAGTTCTAGAAGAGTTGCCTGCCTTTTTGAGTGCACCACATTGTAAAGCAGGAATGAGTATACTTCTCAGGAATGATAAAAGATTTGAGCAAGAGCTCATCTTAAGCTGTAAGACCACTGAGAAGCCTTCTCAAGTCCACAGTGTAATAATCTAAACAGTCTCTGCATGCTCCTAAACTCTCAAGCATTACACACAGCTGGCCTGCCCCTGGAATCAAATGGCAGATTTACTCACCCATGCACTCCATGCCTGAGCCTTCAAGGCCATGAACTTGTTTAGGGCCCTTATCTGTGCCTTAAATAGTTAAGAGGGGGGCCTTCTGTCCTGGGGTGATGCCCAGGGGTGGGGACCAAGGCATCTTCTGCAGCTTCTGTATACTCTTCACTTCATTGCTGAATAAAGTACCTCACCATTGTTTCGACCTCATGCAGAAACAGTATCTGAGGCATTAGTCACAATAGTCACCCAGAAACTCCAAGGACAGACTCAGTTAAAAGAGGCTGCATGGATGTAACCGTGCCCCTGGCCCAGCAGACTTTATCAGAGGGACTGTCTCCACATCACTGTAGCATTGAAACTAGTACCCAACACCCTCTAGGCACACTCCAACCAAGGAGTGCCTATGGGGTTTGAAGCCTCGATCCCTTCACTTATTCTCCATAAGCACGCTAAAGCATCAGGCTATGCCCTTTTTGCTTTGATATGGTATCATCCAAACCATGTCTCGAAGAAATGCTTCAAATGTCTGATTTCTAGATACTACCCTTTTCCAGTAAAGGTGTAGACTTTCCTTCTGATCCATGTAGCTAGAATTTTGAGGTGGGTACTGAGCAAGTGGCCAAGTTAGAGTCCACATCTGTCTATTCTCGAATGTTCTTACTCCTTCCTTAGAAAAGCTGGTGCCTATCCCTGAAACCCAACCCCTACTCCCTTCTGCCCCTCATCCCACCTCCCCTGGCACCCCCATGCAGCAGCACCCTGATGAACTTGCCCTTGGGCTCCTACAGGGACCACAGAATCAGCACAGAACTCTCTGGAGTTGGAGGCCTTTGATGCAGTGCTATGACAAACTTAAGGACAACAGCAAGAATACTACGCATGTATTGTCGGAATGGTCCTCATTCTTAAAACTGGAATGCACCAAGACCAAAAGGGAGAATATTACCTCCACAGTGACTATGGTGTATTTTGTAGCAGGAACTTAAAAGGTCTTATTAATAAAAACAAACCCAGGGCCTGGTATTGGGGTGAATGCTGGAAGATCAGAGAAGCAGAACAAGCCACAGCCACCTCACCTTGCCAATTTCTCAACTGATCCTGTTTCCTCAGACTGGAAGCCTCTGAGTCCTCATCCAAATGAATCTCAACTGAACTGCTGCTCAAAAGCCTAAAAGCTTAACCAGGCCTAGTTCCTCATCCTCACAAGGCCTTAAATACTTTCTGCTTTCTGCCATCACTTCCCGGGATTAAAGGCCTGGGAGTCACCATGCCTGGCTGTTTCCAGTGTGGCCTTGAACTCACAGAGATCTGGATGGATTTCTGCCTCTGGAATGCTAGGATTAAAGGCATGTGCTACCACTGCTGAACCTCTATGTTTAATATTATGACCCCAGATAAGTTTATTGGGGTGTACACTATATCAACCACAGTATTTCTTTACTTTTCTGTATATGTAAAATCAGGAACCCTATTTTACTTGCTTAACATAATAGGGATGCTTTTTACTAGTTAAAAGTCTTTTAATTGTATATATTAACTGTACACAGTAGTATGTGACTTCAGGGCATTTTAACACAAGCTTGCATTGTATATTGGACATATTTGTCCTATGATGCTCCTGTACCTTTCCCTTACTCCCGTCCCCGCCTTCCCACAGTCCCCTTTGTTCCCCTACATCGTCTAACTGCTATTGTCATGTCATCTATATATGACTTATGAATCTACTTAAAACCTAGGAACCACTTACTATCTCCAGTTGCATCCGTTTTCCTGCAAATAATATTACTTTATCCTTTTTATGGCTGAAAAAATCATATATATACATTTTTTTTCTTTATTCATCCCTCTGACGGTCAGCTAGGCTGTTTCTATAGCTTAGCTGTTACAGATAGTGCTGCAGTAGATACTCATCATCTTTGTGATATGTTGGCTTGGAGTCATTTGGGCAGGTACCCAGACTGGACCTGCCCACACAGGAGGTCTGTTTTCAGTTTTCTTCTAAAGTTCTACACAGAGCTCCAAGATAACAGGACTAGCTTCTTGTCACCCCACTAGCAGCGTAGAAGGAATTCCTTTTGCCCAGATCCTGCCGATGCTTGTCATTTGTTCCCACTTGTCATTTTGATGTCAGTGAGATGGGACATCAATGTAGTTTTCATCTGCATTTCCCCAGTGGTTAGGGATATTGAGCACTGTTAAATCCATTGATTGGCCATTTGTAGTTTCCTTTTTTTCTTTTGAACTCCCAATTTGTACATTTAGTGTAGCAACTAAATATATATATTTCATTGGTGACTGGGTGGCTTGTTTTCTTATTGCTTGGGTTTTTGAGTTCTCTATATATTCTATGTATTCTCTATTAGATGTAAAGCTAAAAAATATTTTCCCACATCCTTCAGGCTGTCTCTCCACTCAGTCAATTATTTCCTTTCCTGTACAGAAGCTTTGCAGTTTTCTGAAGAACTATTTATCAACTATTGGCCTTATTTTCTGAGCAACCAGACTCCATTAAGAAAGGCCTTGCCCTTGTCTGTATCTTGAAGAGTTTTACCTGCTTTTCTTCTCCAGCAGTTTAAAGTTTCCACTCTCGCACTAAGGTCCATATGTAGTTGATATTTGTACAGGGTGAGATATGTGGATCTAGTTTAATTCTCCTACATATACCTACATATAGACAGTTGTCCCAGAATCATTTACTGGTGAAGCAGCCTTTTCTTCAATGCATATTTTTTGACATCTTTGTCAAAACCAGGCTTAAATCTATATAGGTTTATGTTTGAGACTTCCATTATATTCCATTATATTTTGTGCCAGCACCATGCTGTTTTTCTTGCAGAATAGCTTGAGATCAGGTATGCTGACACCTCTAGTGGTATGATTTTTGCTCATGATCACTGTACTATCTGGGATCTTTGTTTCCTGTTTCCATAGTAATTTGAAAATTTTCTTACTATTTTTGTGGATACTGACATTGGGATTTTGATGGGAATTATATTGAACATATAGACTGTTTCTTGGCAATTCAACAACTTTCATGATATCAATTATCCCAATCCATGATCATGGAAGCCTTTCCATCTTTTGGTATTTTCTGTTTTTCCTTTGGTAATTTACAGTTTCATTATAAAGGTCTTTCACTTCCTTGGTTAGGGAGGAAGTAAAAATAATGTAAGAACAGAAGGTAGAGGGGAGGGCCAGGACATGTTGATGGCTACTGGGGATGAGAGCTTCATTTTCTCCAGTGGTGTAGCTGCTGGTAAGTTATCCCTGCTTCCATCAAAACCTCCCACATTTGTGCAGTCAAGAAACTCTGATTCAACTAAGTGGGTCACACACAGGAAGACAATATGAAGGCAGGAAGGGATAAGAGACACAGCAGGGAAGGGAGGGTGAAGAGGGAAATGGGGTTGGAAAGGACTGAAAGTTACTGATCAGATGACTAAACACCCTAACAGTCATGCTGGAACGCTCATCCAATAACTGATGGAAGTGGATGCAGAGATCCTCAGCCAGGCCCCAGGTGGAGCCCCAGGAGTCCAACTGTTGAGAAAGAGGAGGGACTGCAAAATCGTGAATGGTTGAATCCAAGATTGCAAAAAGAATAGGGACAAATAGCCAATCAAATGGAAGCACATGAATTATGAACCAAAGGCTGTGGAGCCCCCAGCTGGATCAGGCCCTCTAGATAAGTGAGACAACTGAATAGCTTGAAATGCTTGGGAGGCATCCAGGCTGTGGGACCGGGACCTGTCCTTAGTGCATGAGCTGGCTGTTTGGAACCTGGGGCTTATGTGGGGACACTTTGCTCAGCTTGGAAGGAGGGGACTGGACCTGCCTGTACTGAATCCACCAGGTTTAAATGAATCCCCAGGGGAGTCTTGGTCCTGGAGGACATGGGAATGGAGGGGCGGGGCTGGGGGAAGGTGGGGGTGGGGGCGGGAGGGGGGAGGACAGGGGAACCCATGGCTGATGTATAAAATTAAAACACATAATAAAAAAATTAAAAAAGAAAGAAAAGTAGGAAACAATCAAACAATAAAGACTTTAAATCAAATAACATGGTTTCTCAAGGCTAGTCACATGCTGAGGGTTTTTCCAGAGGCCTCTTTCCTTCGTCTGCAGCTACCAAAAGCAGCAATTTCCCTCTCCTTTCTTCCCCCTCCCTCTCTTCCCCCTCCCTCTCCTTTTTCCTTACCTCCCCCTCCCTCTCTTCCCCCTCCCTCTCTTTCCCCCTTCCCCTCTCTCTTTCCCTCTGCTTCTCTATCTCTCTATCTCTAGCTCTCTCTCTTCCTTACCTTTCCCTCTCCTTCCCTCTCCACCTTCCTTCCCCCTTCCCCCTTTCCCCACATCTCTCTGTCACTGAGAGTATAGTAAACATAAATGTTTTCTTTTGGCTTTTATTTCAACATCTTTTGAACACCTGCCAGGCCGTATAGAGGTTTAAATGGGCCTCAGCATCCCAGATGGATGCTGGGCACATGGAGACGGTAGGACATGGCCTGGAAGATTCACATGTAGACAATGAGCTTGAGGCTAACAAGAGTGGCCAAAATTAAATCAGCATGCATGTCTGGTATCTGTTATACTGGACACACCTGGGATTCCTTTATACAAGTGTACAGTTTCCAGGGTTTTCCTGAATTCCTAGAAAAAGCCCAAGGTAATTCAAGAAGGTTAATTTTAGTCTGACATCTTCTAATCAGTTTTTATGTTAGAGAGATCCATGTTTTAAAAGTGAGTCCTGTCATTAATTCTATTGTCCCTGATGCCAACAAACAGAAATGGACACTGGGTATGGCATTGGCATGCAGCATAGAGAGGCCTACTGTATAGTACCATCACACTAGGGCCTTAGCCAACCTATCCCAAAGAGGTTAGGATATCCTATAATACGGCTAGATGGCCAGGGGAGTAGCAGAGAACATATTCAGTGCCTTGGTATTTTCAATTTTTCTTTTCTTTTCTCTTCTCTTCTTTTCTTTTTTGCACAGTGGTGTTTTTGTTTTCTAAGAAGCATACCCTGTACCAGATAACCTGGCCACCAAGACCAGTTGGAGAAGGTCATCTTTCTTAGGGTTATTGCTGTGCACTCTTAGCTACCCCCCAGCCTGTGACCTAAGACACATGCTTGCTATCCTCTGAACTGGAGCCAAAGGAGCAGGATTTCAGGCAGGCACTAGAGGGCAATTTCAGTGTCTACCCATGGAGGATGAGTGGAGTTGGCTTGGAGCCCTTCTTTGTGGGAACTCTGACTCCAGCTCAAATAAGGGGGTCATGCTACTCCTCCTCTCCTGGCACCCCACCCGTAGGCCTGCAAGGAGGAAAAGGAGCTCCCCAACAGTAGACGAAAGTTAAACAGTGACCCGGTTCCTGAATATCCGCCTAAAAAGCTGAGGCTCTTAGTTCCCATGAGGCTTGTTGCTGTTGCTTCCATCTGAGAAGTCTCCTTTTCATCATGTATGTATGTATGTATGTATATGTATATACATGTATATACACATATATATGTATATACATATATATATGTATATATACATATATACATATATATATATATATGTATGTATGTATGTGTTCAATACAAAGATGGCCTTACCAGTGACCTAGGGTGGGCATTTATTTCAGCTTCAGATGAGATGCAAGAGTAGGAAATGGAGTTTTCCAGTGAATATGCCAGTGACTGAGCAGGAGATTTTAGAACTGCCCAGGGGCAGGTCAAGGAGGGGAACAGAGGGACCGGCACATGTACACCGAGTCTGGGATGCCCGTGCTGGGAAGCAGCGTGTGGTGTGCTCCCTCCCCAAACCTCAAGTTGTGCCTGTCTGCCTCCCACAGATACATTGGTCCTTGGGAGTCTCATAACTATCTTCACTGGTGATGAGTTAACTCTTTCCAGTGTGTGCATACCTCAAAGGTGTAGTTAAATGCTCCAGAATGAATGTGAGAGAACAGCAGAGAGAGAGAGCCAGGAGAGGAGCAGGGAAGTGATAGATGGAGTGAGTTTGCCCAGCAGTGGTTGCCCCAGCAGTGCTGTTAGATCCGCAGGGCTGTTGATGCTCTATTGGGGACAGAATTTACAGAGGGGCCACTCGCTCAGGGACAGGGATGCCAGCACACACGGCTGTCAGGGAGCAGAGGTTCAGAATACAGTCTGCCAGCGCTGCTTACCAACCTGGAGGCAGCGTCTTTGCTTTAGGACATTTGCCTTCTTCATCGAGTGCCATGGTGATGTCCTTTGGGGGCTGTGATAAAGACTGCATGAAGTAACATTTGAAAAGTAATTAGCATAGCCCATGGTGCAAAGTCTTATTGAGGACATCTAGTAACAATAAATTGCCTTTCTGTAAACTAATTCATCTCATGTTAGTGGAATAGTTCATTTATTGCATATCTGTAGACTTGGATTCTAATTTTAGAAAAGACAGATAAATTACAGGTGAAATAGGAATTATAGTGTTATCTCATTTTGCTCCCATAGGAGGCCTGGAAATTTACAGTGGAGAAGGCGAGACACATCCTCAAGAGGTCCTCCACCATGGTAAGCAATCACCTGGTAGCAGGCCAGCCTTCTCCTTAGCGTGCTCTCCTTCACAGGCCCTGCTTTCACACTCCAAACGCCAGAGGCTTCTCTGGACAAAGCCCAGCAATACTACAGTCACTTTGGACTGAAATAAGAACATGAGCTCATTTCCATTTTCTGTCTCTTCACTCTGCCTCCGCTCTATGGCAGGCAGTGCCAGCCCCAGTACTCTGACATTTAGGGCTGGCTCCTCTGTAGGAGCTGCCATGCGCTCTGTGGTATCAAACCCCATCTCTGTCGTCTGCCTGCTGCATGACAGCAGCACTAGCCATCACCCCACACACACACACTGTAACACTCTGATGGCATCGCCAAGTTGAGAAACCCCAGTTCTCTGACAGACCGTTCTAGAGAAAGTTGTGGCCTCCTCTCTTCCTCTTTCTAAAGCACGACATCAGGCAGTGTTTCACGTCACTGAGTTGTGGGATTAGGCCAATGATAGCATCTTCTGTAAAAGGACTCATAGAACTTAGATATTCAAAGCGCCTGCTACCCTGCAGAGGACTTAGGACCGGGAACGTGAAAGTCACCACCACTGCGGCTCAGCTCCATTCGCCCTCTTTCTCAATAGTGAGAACGCTTAGCTCAAACCAGCCAGTTGAGTGGTCGACGTAGGCTCCTTTCTATGGAATTGTTGAAACCCTGCCTCAGCAATTACACTTTCAGTTCTTGTAAGTGGGGCAAGCCAGTCCCCGTTGAAAGGTAAGTAGGAAAGTAGGCTGGATGCTGGGCACGGTGACAGTGAGGCCTCACAGGCCCTGTCATCGTCTCCTCTGCCAGCGTCCCTCAGCATTCACCATCAGGCAAAGCATCTAACAGTATTGATCTAGCAACAAAGAAACAAAGGGAAAACACTGAGGTCCAGGCTGACCAGACTCAGCAACGGAACACACAGACTGTCCAATCACGTTTAAATAATAAGCACTCGGTTTCCTTCTGTGCGCCCTATACAATATTTTCAGATGGCAACCTGAAGGGATCCTGTGAGTTTTGATGAACAAGGCTGAGCCAAGTTAAGTGGTGCCACAGAGACATCTCTACATAATTGGTTAATCAGTCATGATGTCAGCTTCACCACTCACTGCTGGTCACAGAATAATTAAAGGGCAGTGGTGGCCAGTTCAGCTAGTCTGCTTAAGGTGCTGACTAAGAAGCAGAAACGCCACAAAATCCCCATGACCAGCATTTGCAGAAACCTGGGCAGAATGGAGGACAGTGTGGCTTGCCTTTTGTTCCACTCAGCTCAGGTTTAAGACTTATTTTAGGACATTGTTTATTTTACTGGCACAAACTGCCTTGGCACAAACTCAAAGGCTAATTAGGATTTTACAATTTTTTTTTGAAAGCATAATTGGTGAGGCAGGATTCCAATTTCAAAAAAAAAAAGGGAGGGGGATCCATGGATTGTCTCAACAATTAAGAGAAGAAAACTTCCCCCAGAAGTTTCTCTTGATGTGTTTACACTCCAGATTAAAATAATTAGGGAAAAATGTGTCTTTGACAATCTGCTCAGGGAATATTTGCTGTAATTAATTCTACTTGATGGCTAGTATGACTGAAGACCTACTAGCCAAGACCCAGAGAACTCTTCCTCACAGCCCTCTCCTAGAAAAGCTGGACTGGGAGGAGCTGGAGATACGGCCCGGAGGTTAAGAGCATGTACTGCTCTTGCAGAGGACCGAAACTTGATTCCCAGCATCCATTTCAGACAGTCTACAACTTCCTGCAACTCCAGCTCCAGGGAATCTAGCGACCTCTTCTGGCCTCTGAGGGCATTGCACTCTCAAGTACAAACGCACACACAGACACACAGACACACAGACACAGACATAACAGAAAAAATAAGAATTAATCTTTAATAAAAAGAATTATCTTTTAAAAAATCTGGACTGGTGAAAAGTTATTTGTTATGGAAGGCATCAAAAGCTGAAGAAAAAGTGTGGATCTCGGGAAAGTCCAGGAGAATTTTTGAGTATTTAGAAGAGAACATATACACCAATTGTTTAGAATAGCTGAAATATGGATATTTTACTTAATTTTCACCTATACAAACTGGATAGTTTTTCTCAACTAAATCAGTTCTCTATGTAACTAGTACATGGGCAATGCATCACATAAATCCATGAATAGCTCTTTCCAAATCCAATGTGTCTACTATGCTGATAACTCGCTGACCAGGCCTCCTCAGTGCTGAACCTGAGGAGCACCTTTGAATTGGTCTCTGTGGGTATGGAATTCTGCTGGGAACAGCCTGTGCTTCTGTACACAGAGCACTAAGCACAGGTCTACCTGGCCAATATAGTCACCTGGGAAGCTAACACATGCCTATGTTCACATGAGTTCAAAACCCAGCCCAGAACAGTGAAATCCAGGTAATATAATATAAACAGAGTCAAAAAGCAATTGAATTAGAAATTTAATTTCAGGTTAGATGTGTATAGGAAAATGATTTAATCCCATGCACACACACTTTGACCTTGTTTATATCCTTCACCCCATGGTCTGTATCCAAGCCCCATTTGTTGCTCTGCATCACTCACCATCTGGCGAGGGAAGCTGGCTAGATTGCACTGTCCCCAGAGACTGTCTACATTCTACACCTTCCTTTCAGACAGATTTGGATCCAGCCAAATTCAGAACTTTAACCCCTTTTCTACATTATTAACAGACCACCTGACTCTGTCTAGCAAAGTTCACATTGAAAGGTGGGGTCTGGCAAGCATGTGGAAGCGAGGATTTCTGTGGTGTAGCTTGCATGTCTATCTCAGTTTGTCTTTGCAAGTACATTGGAGTTGGAAAGGTAGCTTGGGAACAATTGTCTTTGACCCTATGAGTGACACAAAGAGAAGATGAGAATAGCCCTCTCTGGACCGAAGAAACAGGACGACTCTGGACATGCTGCATTGGCTACTGCATACTTCCTGACCTCAGTATCTTTGTGATGAACAGCAAAGGCAGCAGCAGCCTTCCAGATAGATTTTGACAATGAACAATTGTGTAATTATAAAATTTTATTCTATTGTACCTCTTGTGTAGTAATTATAAGACTATTCGTGTAATTTTTTTCTGTTGGTTATCATCAGTGTTGAACTCTACGTTGTCATTAGAATAATTAGACAGACTTTCAGACTAAGGTAAATACTAAGAGAAGGAGCTCCAACATCTGAATGCAGCTGACTTAAGTCTCAGAATGTGTCTGTGCTTGCAAGCTGGTACCAATGTTTTGTATAAGGTCATGCTAATGTTTGTTCTATTATGTGTCAACAATTCTGACCTCAGTCAGACCCTAAGTCTTCGACTTTAACCTACTAAAGCACCCCTGCCTCCACTGTCACTGCCCTACACCCTATGTGACATCAGTGTGGTTCCTAACAGGTCCAGTTTTGATCCTCACCTCCAGCCCAGGATAGGAGACACTTGGCACTTGACACTTTATTTGTGCTGCTGACATCTGGCAAGCAGAGGCTGTCACACAGTACACAGGCAGCCTGAGGCTAGGAAGCCCAGTCTTGCAGCTCCAATGAGTTCTTCTCCTTCTTCCTTCCCTAAGAAACCCATCCCTAGATATCCTTTTAAGATACAAATATAGACCCCTATCTGACCCCTTCAAGGATTCTCTACTGTCCTCAGGGTAATAGGAAGATGAATCCTAAGCTGTCATAATGTCTTGTTTCTTTCATGGTTCATGGGGTTCTATAGATCCCAATGTTCCAGAAAGACTGAAATGTTTTACCATCCCCTAATACGCCAAGTCTTTACATGTGTCCACATCATGTGGCAGGATTGAGACTTCTTCACTTTGGTATGCACATTGAAAATCTCGTTGAAATACAGACTGTCTTGTGATATGTTGTGGGGAGGGCTGTGCATTTCTTGAGGCTCCTAGGTGGCATTGACACTATAACCATATCTTGAGTGACAAGGATCGGGAACAGTGTTTCTCAAGCCTTAGTGGCTGCAGAATAACCTAAGAAAGTGGGCATGAGAACAATATGAAAAAAAAAAAAAATGAGGAAAGACAGATTGTCAGAATCCACCCTGCCCAGTTCAGTATGACTAGTATGACTAGATATGGACTGTATCTCGAGTTATAAAGCCTCCTGCATTTCTGCCTTACTTCCCACCATCTCCTTTTTGCCTAATTCTGAGTCATCAGCATTCCCTGCAGGGTTCCTAAAGAGCCCCTATTAGTGCCTATGCTTTGGACCCCACAACTAATGCCAAAAGCTGGTAACTCCACCCACATGGTGAGCTGAGGCCATCCCTGTGCTTTGCATAGATGTGGGTGTTGCTCCTCTAGGCCTGGAATGCCGGGAAGATATCTCAAAGACCCGTACAATACCTCATTGATGTTCTGAGAATGTTACCAGCTCTCGGCCAGGATGAAAATCATGTTAATGCTTACAAGTACACCTCACAGGCACCCGAGGGATTCAGGGCTGGTGGTACTCAACTGTGTCTCCCTATAAGCATCTCCTTAACATCCCGATAGGATAGAATTGCTTTATTTAAAAGCATTTTAAGCCTATTTTCAAAGCAATTCTGAAGAGAAATGTTGTTTGAGTGCCTGGACAAAGCAGGCAAGACCTATTTGGGAAGAAGTGAAGTGTGAGGGTGGCTATGAAGGTGGGAGCAGATGGCTGGATGAAGGGGAAGACTGAGTTCCAATCCCAGGAACCAGCACAGGCCTCTGTATAGGAGACAGAATGAATATGGGATGTGGGGACATGAGCAAAAACTACATCTGGATAAACACAATGGAACCAGGTTTGGGTCCAGCCATTGGGACAACAGAGGGGTCTTTTGGTGGGAACCATTCCTTGAGTTAATCAAATCTCCTTTTTATCTCCCCAGAAATATCCTAGAAGTGGTCCCAATATTTGTTCACTACCATTTTTGTCCAAGATCTGCCAGAAAATTGAATTGTATGTATACTATTTCTACTATCGAAGCAGTTGTGACATCTCTTGGCTTGTCTTTGTTTTCTGGGGTCTAAACTGATGTGCATATTTAAAAGGCATCCTCCTGAAACTGATCATGTTTCTTGCTCAAAACACAGCTTGTACGGAAACTAAAAGAGAAACCCACTTTGAACAAAATAAATTTGGAAATGTATCACAGGAAATCTCAGCCCCAGTGAGCAGTGTCCCAGTGAGGGTTTCAGGCAATTATTACTTAAGACTCGGGGGAAGCCTCTTCTTGCCACATAACATATGGAAGAGGTTGGCTGCCACATTCCTGCACTGCTTTAGGGACTTTACCTGATTCAGGTGGTGAAGGAATGAAGAAAAAACAGCATACAGAGACAGAAAGAAATGCTGGGGTTGGGTGGACCTGGCTCTCTGATGGAGAAACCTCAGGACCCCTAAAGCTCAGTGTGTTTACTATATAGAGTAGAACAGAGAGGCAGGCTTATTGCACACAGCTGAACTAGGAAGAGGAGTTATTACACAGTTAAACCAGGAGGCAAGTTTATGGTATACAGCTGGACCAAGGAGGCAGGTTTAGTTCATCTCTGTAGGAGCAGAGTCTGTGAGGTAGTAGTCTTCAGGCAGTAAATATCAAGATGGAGGAAACGATGATAGACATCTTCTGCATACACTATCAACATCTATACAAGCCAGAGAAAGGCTTCACCCTAGGGAAAAGGCTTTGCCACTTTCCCATGGGTCTGAGTCGATAAGGTCCTTTACATGGCTGTGCCCATGTCAGCAGCACACATTTACTCAGGAATTCTCTCACTCAGGGCTTCTTCCACTCCTCACAGACAGCACTGGTCATGCCTGTAACCACAGAAAGACACTGCCCCAAATTCTACAACCCTCCAACCATCCACCCCCCCAATAAACAGGTCAATGTCATTTCCCAGGCTGACTGATGAGGCTCAATAGTAGACCATTATCCCAGCTAGCACAGAGGTCTTGGTTCAGTCACCAGTGCTGTAAAGGACAGCAGCAAAACGACCCCAGATCTGAGCTTCACCCTATGTCCGAGCTTAAACGAAACATCATAGAATTAATATTCCAAACAGTAAGACACATGATGACTTGAGAATCAAAATAGTCCAGCTTTCTCCTCGCTCTCTGTGTTAGTAAGAAGAATGGACAGCTCAAGGAAAACTCACACACACTCCTTTCAAAGGCTAACTCTCAAAGAGCTTCCTCTGATGAAGCCCCATGCTCTTCCACAGTGCCACCACCTGGCAACCAAGCCTTCTGCACAGAAGCATCTAGGGACATTTTAGCTCTAAATCATCTCTCCAAGCCACAAAAAAAGTAACACCCCCAGGCCAATGAGGACCCAACACCTCCACCCCTGGGTGTATGTAGCTCTATGTATCCTTTATACTCCTTTTCAGAGTTTTATTGTTTTGTTTGTTTGTTTGTTGTTTGTTTTTAATCTTGAGTTGATTTAAAGAACATGAGCCCCTTAATGTCTTTGGACTTGTTTTCCCATATCTAAAATCAAACTGTAAGTTGAACCCTTGCTACCTCAGCACCATTTGAGAGCCTTAAAAACCAACCTAGTGAGAGAGTACTACATTTTCCCAAACATTCTCTAGGTAGGTCTTGGATAATTTGTCCTCAAATGTGACTCCTGGCTATCTGTGTCCAACAATTGCTTGTGCATCAGGAGACAGAGCTAAAATAATACATACACAAGTAACGGTTTAATGGATGTGAGCTGTTCATGTAGACCACAGCAGCATCTTCTTGGCCACCTGTTTTCTCTTGCTTTCCTGTAGGAGCTCCTATTACTTTATTCCATTCTGCTCCAGCCTGGATGTCATAGGTAGAAGAAAGGAAGACATGAGAATGCTCACAGGTACCAGAGACAGGCTGCAGGGATGCTCTAAGGAGCTGGGTCAGTTGCTGCTGCTGCTGCTGCTGCTGCAACAAAAAGGCACAATGTATGCTCTCTTAGTCCTGGAAACCAGAAATTCAAAGCCAAGGGCATCAGGTCTATGGTCCTCTAACAGATGCTCCTGGTAGAATCATTCCTTGCCTCTTCCTGGGTGCTGTGGAAGCCATCAATCCTTATAGCTGCACCCCTCCAATCCCCACCTCCACTTTCCATTACATCATCCCCCACCCCAATGTTTGTTTTACCTCTTAGAGCCTGCCTGTTGTATTTGATGAAGGTCCATTCTCAGGACATCAAATTAACTGAATTACATCTACAAAGACCTACCTGTGTTAAGGCCCAGTTGACAGTTACTGGGAGATGAACATAATTCAAGCCATGATAAAAGTTTTCCTATGCTCCACCATTCATTATCTCTTGAGCTTCATGGGGACTACATTTGCTGAAGATCATCTCTAGGCTGCCATTATGATAGCTGGAGAAAAGAGGAGGCAGCTGTGATTCTGACCCACATTCAGGGTCTCTTAAGAATTGAAGAGTGACAAACTTTTCCTAGCTCATCCGCCAACAAGAGCCCTGCAGCCAGCTGGCCTGAATCCCAGAACCAGTAGCTTCACCCCTTTCTGGGGATGGGGTTAGGCACAGAAAGCCTCAGGTTATGAGGAGAAGGGACTGTCAGACATGAAAGAAGATGCTTCAAGGCTGAGGTGTAGCCCGCTCCCCAGGTGTCCAGTCATTTCATCAGCCTGATTTGAGCTGATTTGGGACCCCTCTCCATTAATGGCACCATTGAAGTTTCCAAAGATATCCAAGTGATAACTCTTTAATTGAACTACCTTTGAAATTTTGAATTCAGGAGCATCTGGGGCCATGGATTTTCTTGGCCCAACTTAAAAAGAAAATTATTCCTTTACGATAAAAGCAAAAACAGCACGTTTTATTCTTTTTTTAAAAGCCACTGTGATTCAATTATAGTTTGTACCACACCATAATGTATTTGGTAATTTATGACTTACAAAGCACACACAAGTGAAGCCTCATTTGCCCTTCAAACCAACCTGTGGTTCAGTAATCATCATCAGAACAAATTAGCTGATGCTTTCTGTACATCAAGGACATCAAGGACCATTGTGTTTGTTGAGGCAGGCACTATTATTGTCCCCTTTCAAACAGGTAAAGTTACTCTTCAGTGGCCACAGATCTGGTGGCCACAGATTACCCTCTGCTCCCATTGACCCTCTAGACTCCCAGCCCTCTTCTTTAGGTGAACAAATAGATTGTAAATGTCCACCACACTTGTTTTGAGCTCCATTTGGATGCCTTTGATTAAAAAAAAAAATTACAAAATCCCACAAAGTCCCATGTTACTAAGGCTAAATTTTAGATTCCAGGCACAGCCTCATCCTGCCCCATGACTGCAAACTTCTGCTGTCCTATATCTGATTTCCCCCGAATGGAGGGGAAAGTAGTGCTGCCATTTTGCTACAGGAAGAGTCTGGTAGCAAGGCACGGAGTGTCCTTCCTCTTAGAGTATCCATAACTTTGGTCTGATTTATGTTATCATGCCTGTGTTCTTGGCTACCCAGTCTCATAAGGAAGAGTGTGTTACTAGCTAATGACCATTAAATGCCCAAGATTCTTACAGTGAGTGGTTAAAATAAAAGTGTTTCTTAACAAGGGTTAAAGACAATTGTCTTAGTCAGTGTTCTGCTGCTGTGAAGAGACGCCCTGACCATGGCAGCTCTTATAAAGGAGATCATTTAATTGGGGCTGGCTTACACTTCAGAGGTTTAGTCCATCGTCACATGGTGGGGAGAGTGGTGGCTTGCAGGCAGACATGGTGCTGGAAAAGTTGAGAGTTCTACATCTGGGCACAGGCAGCAGGAAGAAAGAGACAGCGGGCTTGTCTTGAGCATTTGAAACCCCAAAGCCCATCCCCCACCCCCTCCAACAAGGCCACACCTCCTGATCTCTATCGAGTATTGCCACTCCCTAATGACCAAGCATTCAAATATATGATCCTCTGGGGGCCATTCCTGTTCAAACCACAGGAGTGCTGGGGTTCATTGGCTAGTACCAACATGTAGTCTATATTTCCTGAGTACTATAACATCAATATCCCATGTCTCCTACAACTCCAATTCATTTATTTTACCTCCTCAAATGGCCCACAATAAACAGAGAGAAACTGTTTGAATGGAGAGCAGCGATTAGCCAAGTGTGGCTGACATTCCTATGAGGCTACTCAAACTCTGGGTTTTATTTTTAGATCAATGTCTGTCACATAAACAACCAGTATCTGCACATGTTTATTTTCACAAACAGCTTTTTCTTATCTCACCAGGCATTTTGTTTTCCTTCCTAGATCCATAAAGAAAGCCATGCCATTCAAAGATGTAGATTCTGACAAATACAGTGTTATCCCAGTGAGTATTGCCATGAATGAGTATGTGTTCACTCCTTATTATATTTCATCTACAAAGTTCTTTCCTTTAATAAGACAAGACTGAATTTCATTTGATGAACATATATCAGTTCACAATTTCAAGGGCTTTTTGACTTCATAAAATCACCAGCCATCAAAGCAAACCATAAACCCAGTTCTGTTCCCTCCTCTCCCCGTTCCCACCTGCAGTTCCCCATTGGGCTATCATTACCACAAGGGTGGTGTCAATTATTTGGAAATTCATAAGCTCAGCTTACTTTTTCAATTGTGTGCATGTGTGAGTTTGGTTTAGAGTTGCTAAGATGCCAAAGAAGTTTCTGGGGAAACAAACAACTCCCCACAGGATGAGAGACTGCAAGAAGGAACATGGTTGGATAGAATTTTGATTCCTGTTTGTTTTAAGCTCTTCAGCAACGTACAAATCCAAATGATTTGCAGTTGACATACATTATTTTTGAATTATCCAATGAAAAGTTTCATCATTGGCCAAATAGATGAATACCCTGAGAAGCTGGGCAGTCCTGCTGTTTCGAGGAGTATACATGGATGCATACACACACACACACACACACACACACACATGCACGCATACACACACATATACATATGCATATATGTAAGGACACACGCATATGTACACACATACCCACATGCACATATATACATATACACATACCCTAAAACCTTCACACATAGGCACATACCCAATGTCACTCATCAACACATTCATATATGCATACACTCCCACTTTTGTCTGGGTTTGGTGTCATATTACATTTTACCTCACACAGTTTATCTTACATTAATCTTAATCTCCCTACTGATCTTCAATATTTGAGCTAAAAAACTGTGGATGTCAATATTCCTTAGATAGCCCTGATTAACCTTCACTATGGGCAGTGTCAAAGCTGGACTAAGCCCTTCTGTGTGTGCTCTACGATTTCAGACATTGCGGGGCTATCACTGGCGAGGCAGAGACTGTAACGACAGTGACAAGACAGTGTACCCCGGCAGAAGGTAACTTTTATTGGAGACGTGAGACACGATGGCTTTCCTCCAACCTGGGGATTCCTAGTTGCAGGGAGAATAGTTGTTTATACAAATATGCTTACCAAGAATCTTATACTTGCAAAGCACTTGGGGTGGAGTTAGGCACTAAACAAAACAGAAAGTTGCCCCTTCAATGGCATGGCATTCTATTGAGAAAAACTAGTTACACAAAAATGACTGCACATATTGACACAGGCCCCAAGTGGGTTCTCCCAATAAGGTAGACCCAGGAATTGTGTCCTGTTCCTTTAGAGCAAGGTGTGGACTCCAAACAATATGACCCATGCCCTGCTTGAGTCATGACCTGATGGACAACCACCATAGCTCTGCCTTCAAGACATGGCTGTACTACCCTTTGCTGTCACAGGATTGCAATGCTGGACCAGCAAGCTGACCAGGGGCTGCACAGCTCACAGGCAGCGTTTGCAGCTTCACTTTGCTAAAGAAGATGGACTGCAGACTTACTCCTTATGCACACCATTCCACAGCTCCATAGGCCACAGGAACCCTCAGTCATTGGAAAGACTGCCTTCAAGCCAAGGTTCTCAGAAATTCTCCAAATCAAGAATGTAGAGGCTACGTTGTTGTGTGATATTTTGTTTGCATTCTGACAAATACAGCTTGCCTGGAGATCAGAGGGTGGAGCTAGCCACTAGTTAACCATAGAGGCCAGGCAGTGGTGGCATATGCCTTTAATCTTAGTCATTAGGAGAAGGAAGCAAGAAGATCAGGAGTTCAAGGCCACCCTGGGCTACACCCAGTCTAAAAGAGAAACAGATCCAGGCAGTGGTGGCACATACCTTTAATCTCAACACTAGGGAGGTGGAGATAGGAATATAAAGTGGGTGGAGACAGGATCTTCGGCCCATTTAGTCCGAGGATTCCTAGAGACAAGATGATTCCCCATTCAGTTTGAAGATTTGCAGAAACAGGCTGACCCATTCGGTCTGAGATTTTGTAGAGGAAAGAAGTCTCTGGTGTCTGACTGTTCTGTTTCTCTGATCTTTCAGCTTTCAATCTAATATCTGACTCAGGGTTTTTATTGTTAAGACATGGTTCACTAAGTGGCAGCTTTTGGATGTTACAACACATATAGGGTGCTCTTCCTCGAAGAACACTATTATCTCACAGTGGCATTTCCTGTGACACCCATTCATGGAACTAACATTCACTGAGCATTCCATATATGCCAAAGACTAATGCTGATGTTTTCATTGTAGGCCAGACAACTGGGATGTTCATCAGGACTCCAACTGTAATGGCATTTGGGTAAGCAAGGGTTAAAGTTGAACAGCACCTCTTACTTTCTGCCTTCCCCAGTGTGGATTTTCATGGGCCACACTGGGAAGATGAGAGCCCAGGGAACTCTTCCCCAGCTATTTGCATGAGGGATAAAGATTTTCCATCACATAGGAAGACCATCAGTGATGTCAGAACTGAGGCCACCTCAGAAACAGCCTGTTTAAGCCATGCTGTGGTCACCCCTGTCTAATTCCTTTATTCTGTTTGATGTGTCAGAAAAGGGGAGTTGATGCTAGCACCCTTATAGCACCCACACAGCTGTTGGGAAAAGCCACATGATGTTGCCATTTTGTTATGGCCATTTTTGTTTTCTTTCATAAGACTTGTCAGGTAGCATGGAAATTACCCTGCGTGCACCACTCACACCTCGAAGCTTCTGGTTGTGCTGCCCCAGTTCTCTAGACACAATGGGTTTATAGCTTTCAGAGAGAGAGAAGGGAAGAAAGCAGGAAGCCAATCCAATACTTAACCTGCAGGAAGCAATGGATACAGCTTCGTGTGTTACAGTCATCTGACATTCACATGATTTGAGGGTCCTTGTGGAAAACAAAGAAACCAACTTACAAACACAAACTCAAGGATAAAAGTAGTCACTTAGACACATGAAGGAAATCCTAGCAAGTAATAAGAGTCTTGGAAAGTCAGGTTGGTTTCTTTTATTTTTGTTTTTGTTTTCTCCCAACCATGGAGTGCTTACATAGAAATACTTACATCCTATCAATGACAGCATGGCCTCTCTGCTCTACCTAGAAGAGTTGTTCTCAACCTTCCTAATGCTGCAACCCTTTAATATGGTTCCTCATGTTGTGGTGACCCCCACCCATAAAATTATTTCGTTGCTACTTCATAACTGTAATTTTACTATTGTTATGAATCATGCTGTAAATATATGATATGCAGGATATCTGATATGTGAGACCCAAGAGGTTCTTGACCTAAAACTTGAGAAGAGATGACATAGAAGGTTCTGGAGCTCCCAGCCCCTCCCAGCACCTTCACAGGCAGGAGCTGTGCAAACAAGCAGCCTTCAAGATAAAGCTGCCTGGCTTTGAAGGAAATTGTTGCTTCATTTTTCTGCTTAGTCCTTTTTCTCTCTCCAGGACACCAGTGGCTCAGGCTTATATTAGCAATCCCTATGGTGGGCATCAAGACCTGTGGCTTCTGGTATATAAACAGCATAACAGATAACTACTGTGTCAATCTCAAACATTCATGCTACCTCAGTCATGCTACCTCTTTATGGGATAGAAAACCTGCACTAGAGCTTGAAGGTGTAGAGGACCCCAAGGTAGCTCTTTTTGTTGTAAATCAAAGCTTGGTTATCTTATCTCAGGACAAAGGATTAGTATGTGGGAATGCTATCTTTGTTCCATGGTCCCCACTGTTTATGACATGGTATGCCACCTCCACAAGGAAGTGGCCAAGCAAAGACTAAAAGAAATCCACCGTGAGCTCAGGTGGCAAAACCTGAAGCTCATCATTACTAACTAGAAAGACAGAACATCTTTGTGTCTTCACACCTGTCCCGTTCTGCAGAGGAAAAATGACTCAGAATCACAAAGTCAAAACCAAGGAGCCTGCAGTCATCAAGGCCACTACTTACTACTGCACAGTGTTGCCTGGCTCCACTGTTGACTGTAATGCGAACAGGTATATGTGTGTTGAGGGTTGGCTCTTGTCATCAGTTAATTATGGGAAGCACAAAGGCCAATAAAGTTGGATGTTTCTGTTTCCTTCTGGACTTCCCAGCATGTTTCCATGTGCACTGGACCTTCAAGACCAGGAGCAAGAACTTACTTTTTCCATCATATCTATGTCCACCAAGCACTTTTGTCTTAAAATACGACTAATGTCTCTTCTAAGGGACAGGTGCTCTGCTAAGTGTCTCACTTTAGTTTGGAGGTTTGACTGTGGTGACTCAGTCACACTCAAGACCAGGTGCCCTTCTTGGGTCTCTTAGCCCTGGAGTTGTTGACATTTGAGTTAGACATATCATCTTAGAAGCTGTAGGGTATACTGCAGCCTCCTATGCTTCCATCCACAATATACCAAGAGTACCCCGTTCCACTGTGATAACCACAAGTGTCTCCATGCTTCATCAATGTCCCCTGGGTTGAGTGTGGGTTGAAAGGGTGAAATGGATGAAAATTGGTGTTCCTGAGATGTCTGGACACTTGGATCTCCAGCTCAGAGACTGTAGAACACACCCTTGACCTACGTCCCCAAGACTCAGTCAGCCCTCAGTGCTCCAAGGAGAGTCATTCCTGTCCCTGCTCCTCTTCTAAATGGTTGCCCCAGATTGCTCTGAACAAATGGGCCTCATTTCTTATTATCTTCCTGTTCTATCCTCAATTCCTCTTAAAGCCAGCTCATTACATGGAGTATATGTTGGATTAGGGACCCAAAAGGCTTCAAAGGATTTTATTTATTGATCTGACTTTGCATGTTAAATTCAGTTGGGAAGGATTTAGTGTATGTGTCTCATAAATTTAAAATCACACTGCTAATCTCTTCATTTCTCTTTTAAAGGGTATTGATCCAAAAGATGGCATTCCATATGAGAAGAAATTCTGTGAAGGTATGAACTAAAAGTCAGTGTCTTACTGCAGTAGATACTTCTTTTCTAGTTGAGTCAAAGTGAAGAGAAAAAAATCATCTCTGTATGGCAGAGTCTGAGGTTAACAGTTATTTTACAGGGCCCATTTAGATGGGTTCTCAAAACTGATCAGAAAAAGACAGGAATAGAAGAAGAGGCAGATCTAGAAGATGCAGAATGTAATTTGTTTAATTGGCTCTTTCCCTTGGGGACTAGAAACCTTAATGATAACATCAGGGAAGACTGCAGGGCAAATAACAGAGTAATCAGAAGCTGGGACTTTTCCAAGTAATGACATAGGAAGTAATATCTAATCTTTGCATGTCCTTTTCAACATACATTAAGCTTAGCCACACTGTACTGAGGAGACAGTCTCTAATGGTGAATATCTGAATGACTTAAGAGAGAAGCCAAGCTTCAGCCTGCAGATGCTTCCAGAAATAACTAAGCAAAAGCTTCCTCCTCTAAAAGTGAAAATGCCTGGGCATCTGAGCCACCAATGCTGAAAACAAACTCCAGGGATTAACCAAAACTAAGGCACTGTCCATATTTTGTTACTCAATGCTTCTCTGCTCCCTAGAAGATGGTTTTAGTTATGCACTCATTCAACAGGTGTTTCCTGGATAACCACTCTAATTTTATCCACAAACTGTAAGAGGGGAAATAGAGAGGATAGGGAATTGAAAGGTCCATTGAAAAGTTATGCAAATTAGAAATATTTGTTGAGAAAGAACAAATAAGTGTATAACCAAGCCTGGTGACATAGGCCTGTAACCTCATCTACTCATATGTTGAGACAAGAGATTGAATGTTCAAGTCCTGTTTGGGCCTCAGGATGATTTCAGGCTGGCCTGAGCAAGATAATGAGATCCTGCCTCAAAGTAAGATGTAAAAAGATGGTTAAGAGATATAGCATAGTGGTAAAGTATTTGCTTAGCATGTGCTGGGTCCTAAGTTTGATCCTCAGTACTACAAGAAGAAAAAGAGAGAGAAGACTGAATAACTCTGGAGTTTGGGGAGCATCTCCGTGCTAAAACACTAGTTTAGTATGCATGAGGCCCAATGTTCAGTTCCAGAACTGTAATAAAATAACAACAACAACAACTGCAGATTTAACCTTCTGGGCTAATGAGCAGAGGAAAGAAGACCCTGAATCTCCGCATCCCACCACATTGCCCTCTCAGATGTCCTAGACCCTCTTTCTTCTTCTCCGTTCTTGTGGGCCAGCAGCAGCTTCCAGAGAAGCCAAGGCTAGGGAACCACTACAATAAAGCTGGGCCAACCTCTGGCTCACTCCAGGGGCTTGAGAATGGAGGAAGGAGACTTCTCTGACTCTAGAAGGATCATTTGATTTTTCTAGGCCCTTAAGTGGCTAGAGGGTATACCCACCAGTAAGTGATTTGTGTAGATGTGTCTCTGAATCTGATTAAGTGATTCTTACATCCAGACATGCAGGCTGCACAGGGACCTTTCTATCTCTTTCTCTCTGTTAATCAGCCAGAACTGTCCATCTAGTGCCTTTGTGTATGTGGATTTAAGGACTTTAAAGAGACCATCACATCTTTAAACTATCAAAATTGCTCCATGAGGTCATTAACTCTTAAAGAGAATCAGTGTATTCTCTAAGAAAGCCATTTCCAGAACCAAAATTTAGGACATATTTCTGAACTCAGATCAAGTCTAATTCTTGTGTTCATCCATCATTCATTCTAGATGTTGTACAGCAGTTGCTTTTACGCTGAGCCAGGAAGCACACCTGCATTTGTGCAGCTTAGCTAGCAGTTCTTACGGCTGAGAAATTTCATTCGGCTCCTAAATGTTCCCTTCACACTCTCCAACACATGAAACGTGGCAATGTATCACTGTTAGGATGTACTGTGCATTCGATGCACACCAGGCTATCTGCTCCAATAACTACTCACTCTTGAGGCTGCCCACTGCTTGAGTACATAAATAATATAAATAAATTGTGCTTCCTAGGTTCACAGCCCAGGGGAATCATTTTGCTGGGAGACTCAGCTGGGGCTCATTTTCACATTCCTCCTGAGTGGCTAACAGCTTCGCAGATGTCTTTGGTAAGTAATTTGGGCAGTACTCATTCAGGATGTGCTGGCCTTTGCTTTTGTTCCCTGTGCTCTTAAAGGGAAGCCAACTCCAAACAGGTGCAAATTTTCCTTTGCAAGGGACATCCACGTCATTTCCCTTCTCGGCAAATGCAGGCAAACGTTTCTCCTCCTCACCTTTCCAGCCTCATCTCAGTACTGTCAGAAAAGGCAAAGATGGCAGTTGAGAGTCAAGACAGCAGCTGGTGTGCAGAAAGAGTCATGTACTGGCTTCTCCTGAAGTCAGGAGCATGGAGAGTGTTTCCAGCCTGGATGCTGTCTATAAGCATGACTTGAGGCTGGGCAGAGCAGACTGCTGGGCTCTTGAGAGCCACTCCCATGCTTCATGTGGGAACAGCAGGGGACAGAGAATCCACCCCCCTCTCTGAAGAACAGAATGATCCTGTAAGGGTTTTTAAGTGAAGAAAATAACAAAGACAGCCATCATAAATAATGAGAGACTCACAGACAACAGGAAAGAAAGAAGACACCAATAGTCACTGACACTATCAAACACTGGGCATCATGAGAGAGGTTTCCATGTGTTAGATGATCAGATCATGTGAATATAGGCAATCAACCATCTCTGCAGGTTCCATACCCACAGAATCAACCAACTGTAGATGGCAGCTGCAGACAAGCTGTGTTCACGGCATTTGTAAGGGACGTGTGTCGGCTTTTGTGGACCTCTGCAGATCTGTGTCTATGAGACCTACCATAGGTCAAGGACCTTAGAACGGGACCAATGACAGTCTAATGCTGCAGACAATATTTCTTAGTTTCAGTGTACTTTTTTACATGAATGAAACAAAGAAAGCAATGATCCAAGGAAGGTTGTTTGAGTTAGGAAAAACATGATCAGAAAAACATGTAAATAAACGCCAGTAAGCGCCTACTAAATATTAACAGAGCAGCCCCTTCCAGAACTTTCTCAGGACACACCAATTTAAATATAATTGTCTGACATGCAGTATAGCTTATATCTGGGAAAGCAAAAAAAGAAGACAGAAGGCCATATCCAGATTCAGGGTACAATAAGGAGAGCACTCAGCATACCCGTTCAACAGATTGAGTTCTGTAGCTTTCTTCCAACATCCAACAAGAATAAACATATCTTATAAATTGAATGTAAATGTTTAACACAGGAGGCATGAAATCACATCCAAGAACAATCCAGAAAACAAAATGAACATGAGGTAAAAGGCCCTCTGCCTTTTTTCCTGGAACCTTTCTCGCACTTCCCCAAGACATCATTCACCATGTGTCATTCTTTGACCGTGTTTCAACAGACATGTAAAGACTTTTTCTCATCATTGTTCCTTAAACAATACAGCACATTACCTGATGATGTGGCACTCCTATTGTATTTGGCATTATAAGTAGTCCAGGGGTATTTAAAAGTATCTGGAGGATGTGTATAGGTCATATGTAAATGCTGTTCCATTTTATATAAGAAACTCAAGCATCCATAAATTTTGGTATTCAAAGGGGCTCTGGAACCATCCCCCACAAATCCCAAGGGACTATGGTATGTGGCGAAAGAGGATGACAACTGTGTGTTCTCTAGTTCTCACCTGCCAGGTTTTCACAAGAGCCATTTTCTTCCCCAGTTGAACTGTGCAAACACATAGGATTTATGGGTCAAAGGATGAGAGTGAGAGGGCAGTCTGAATGGCACACACCCAAACAAAGGGTGCTGTGCCATCTGCAGCTTCAGCTTCCTAAGGTGAGAGCTGTCACACGAGGATGTGCCAACACCTGTACCAGAACCATCTACATAACCGTCAGGGCCAGTACTAAGTAATTAAAATGAAAAATGGAGATGTGTGTGGTTGTGCATGCCTATAGTCTAATCTGTTGGAGAGAGCATCAGTAATTAAAGACTAGTCTTATCTACATATTGAGTTTGAAGGCAGCCTGGGCTACATGAGACATGTTTTTAAAAGTTTCATTAAAGATGCTGTGCTGGCTAGTTTCATGTCAACACAAGCTAGAGTCATTTGGGAAGAAGGAGCCTCAGTCCAGAAAATGCCCACATCAGATTTGCTATAGAAAAGTCTGCAGAGCATGTCATTGACAGATGATTGATGTGGGAGGGCTCAGCTCATTGTGGGCAATGCCATCCCTGAGCAAGTGGTCCTGGGTGGCATAAGAGAACAGGCTAAGCAAGCTATAGGAAGCAAGCCAGTAAGCAGCACTCCTCCATGGCCTCCGCATCAGCTCCTGCCTCCAGGATCCTGTCCTGAGTTCCTGCCTTGACTTTCCTAAATGATGGACTACAACCTGTAAGGTAAAATAAACTCTGTTCTTCCCAGCTTGATTTTGGTTATGGTGTCTTTTCATAGCAATAGAAACCCTAGGACAAAAATTGGTACCAGCTCATGGGGTATTGCTTTGACAGACCTGACTATGGAATTTTGGGAAGATTATGGAAGAACTTTAGGCTAAAAACACCATTGAGCAGCCAGAGCTGAATGAGCTATAGTGGAAATTTAAAAGACAAATGCTGGGAGCTTGGAAGAGAAAGGTGTTGAGAAAAATGTAGACGATGGAGACATGGCTTGCGGCAATTCAGAGGAAAGTCTGAAAGTCTTAAAGACTTGTGGTGGTTTAAATGAGCCCTTATAGGCTCATATATTTGCTGGCTAGATGAACTATTTGGAGGGATTGGGAGGTGTGATCTTGTTGGAGTCGGTGTTTCCTTGATGGAGGAGGTATGTTGTTGGGTAGGCTTTGAGGTTTTAAAAGCCCATATCCCCCCTTCCCATGGCTGCCTGTGAATCAGGATGTAGCTCTCCACTACTTCTCCAGCACCATGCCTGCCTGCCTGCATGCTACCATGCTCCTCACTATGTTGATAATGGACTAACCCTCTGAACTGTAAGCCACTCCCCAATTAAATGCCTTCTTTTATAAGAGTTCCCTAGCCAGGCAGTGGTGCCCCATGCCTTTAATCCCAGCACTCGGGAGACAGAGCCAGGTGGATCTCTGTGAGTTCAAGGCCAGCCTGGTCTACAGAGTGAGATCCAGGACAGGCACCAAAACTACACAGAGAAACCCTGTCTCAGAAATAAATAAATAAATAAATAATAAAAAATAAAAATAAAAGAGTTGCCTAGGTCTTGGTCATGGTTTCTCTTCACAGCAATAGAACAATGCCTAAGACAAGACTCTATCAGGCCTTTTAATATTTTGAATTAAGTATCTGTGATGTTTGATCATTTGAAGAGTTAGCTGTAATAAACAAGAGACCAGCACCACTGAAATAAAACATTTGCTTCACTGGGACAATTGATGCTGGTGAGCTAAAGCTGAGGAATTATCTGTGATTAAGAAGAGAACAGCATCATTGAGGATCATAAATCTGGAAGTATTTCCTCAAGGTCAGCACACCAAAGCTATAATCCAAAGGGTCCAAGGCTGTATCCCATGCTGGCAGCTGCACTTGATTGTGTAAGAATTACCCAAGTGGTGCTTGTTTTGAAGACAGGAAGGAGTGGTAGAGATCAGTTGAGGCTTGGCACTGTGTGGCAGGGCTGGAGTCCATGAAAAGATACTGGGAAAGGCTATTGTTAGAGATACAGGCACAGTTGCAGTAGAAGGCCCAGAGCTGAAGAGATTATAGGGAAAAGTTGAGACATGGCACCATGTTACAGAGTCTGAGTCCCTAAAGAAAACTCAGAAAGGCTATTGGTTAAAATGCAGCTATGTTGCAGCAGGAGATGCCAATACCATGGGACAACTACCAAGGACAGCAGCAACCAATGTGTAGAGACAGCCTGAACATATAAGACAAGTTGTGTGTGCTTTAGATGGCAGGCTTCATAAGAACCAATTACTCAGGCCCTTTAGAGCCTGGAAGGATCATGAGTGGGCTCCAGATGTCAAGCACTGAACTTTGTATGCTGTTGAACTTGGTTTTGCTTTGAATTCATTATAATTATTCCCTGGTTTTTCCCTCTTGGAGTAAGAAAGCATTTAACTTTGTTTTTGTTTTTGTTTTGTTATATGAACCCATAGTTAAGAGACTTTGGATAATTAAAGAGATGGGACTTTTAAAGTTTTTAAATTTTTAAGACTGGGACTTTTAAAAGTTAGGATGTTTTATACTGTGATATTAATAGTAACATATCATCTTGGGGATAAATGAGAAAGGAAAGGTTCTAGTTGAAAGGTGACATGTTTGTGTGTCAAGTCAACTCGCTACAAGTTAGTCATTGCAGAGAAGAAAACTCAACTGAGAAAACACCCCACCAGATCAGCCTGCAAACAAATCTGCAAGGCTTTTTCTTTGGTTGATGATTGATGTGGGAGGGCCCAGCTCACGGTGGTTAGTGTCACCCCGAGCTAATGTTCCTTAGCGGTGTTTTTCAACCTTCCTAATGCTGCAACCCTTTAATACCAGTTTCTCATGTTGTGGTAACTCCAACCATAAAATTATTTATTCCTACTTCAGAATTGTAATTTTGCTACTATTATAGATTGTAATGTAAATATCTGATATACAGGATGTAGCAGTTTGAATGTAATTGCCCCCATAAAATCATAGTGAGTGGTACTATTAGGAGATGTGGTTTGTTGGAGTAGGTATGGCCGTGTTAGAGAAAGTGTGTCACTGTGGAGGCAGGCTTTGAGGTCTCACATATGCTCAAGTCACACCCAGTGTCTCAGACCACTTCCTGTTGCATGTGGGTCAAGATGTAGGACTCTCAGCTCCTTCTTCAGCATCATGTCTGCCTGCACACCACAACACACCATTATGATAATGAACTAAACCTCTAAAAATATAAACTATCTCAATTAAATGTTTTTTTTCCTTTTTAAAGGTTGCTGTGGTCACAGTGTCTCTTCACAGCACTAGAAACCCTAACTAAGAAACAAGATATGTGATATGCAAAGGGATTGTGACCCACAGGTTGAGAACCACTGCCTTAAAGCTCTAAGAAAGCAAGTTAAGGAGGCCATGGGAAGCAAGCCAGTAAGCAGTACTTCTCCATGGCATCTGCATCAGCTTGTGCCTTCGGGTTCCTGCTCTGTTAGAGTTCCTACCCAGACTTCCCTCAATGATGGACTGTGATGTGGAATTGTAAGCTGGAGTAAACACTTTCCCCTTCAAGCTGCTTTTTACCACAAGAATAGAAACTCTAAGACATATGGTAAAACATACAGCTCTTTCCTTTTCATTTTCTTTGACAGTCTCCTCTTTGACATGGTGATTTTAATTTGTCATCTAATATTTTAAGTCTTAAATTGCCAGCATAGATATTCTGTTCATCTCTATGTTATGCAATGACATTTTTACATACAATAAAAAGGGCATTGAACTCATGGGTGAAACTACCAAAATTCCACAATTCCATAGTTGCTTTGAGCTCCTCAGAGCAGAGAAATTAAAGTCAGACTCAGGAAGGCTGGAAGGATGTTCAGATGACTCCCCAAAGCAGAGCTACCAGACAAATGCTTCCTCAGACAGAAGGTACCCAGGGAAAGTGCAGGCTCATCACTTCTGTGGGTCATAACCTGAGACACTCAGGCAAAAAATTTCCTGTAGAGTCCCTAGTACCCCTCAAAATTTCTATTCAACCAGGTACTTCCCTTGCTCAGGATTCACTATCCCAGCCTACAGTAGTCAGCTGACTCCCAAGGGTCTTCACACTCTTGCACTGATAAGTGCTGGGTTAGATGGAATTGGGCATCCCTGCCCACCAGATGCTAGCACCACCAGTGAGAAGATAACTGCCATCGTGCCAGACCCAAACTCTTACCTCTCTTGTACCTGGTTTCTCACAAGGGCCGGGGGCAGCATCAGAACCTTCTTGCAGTTATACCACCTGGACACTACTCAGTTGGAGGACACAACACCTGCAGAGGACAGAGTCGGACTGGGAGAATGAGTGGCCACAATCCTTGGGTGGTAGCAGAAGACAGAATCCAGTATAGGCTTAGTTTCCAGGTACCTCCTTGACACACATTTCCTTAACCCTTTCATGCAAATATATGACTCATAAGGTAGGTAGGGCAGCCGAGCACTAAACCAGGTCAGGGTCTTTTTGAGCACAGGGCTCAGAGGTGCTTTTGTAGCCATGAAGTACTGCATGGACCTGGCCCAGAGCACCACAAGTAGCACATCACAATTGTCTCTTTGGGGTGGCACTTGGCTCAAGCAGTGCAATAAGAAACGTGAGGTACACTGACATAACAGGTCATGACAAGAGCCATCCTATCCATTATAGCAGGGAGTGACATGTTTGCTCATGGATAGGGGACCTGGGCAGAGTGGAAGCCCTTGTCAGGTAACTGTCTCTGGATGAGGTTCTTCTGTCTCCTGGAACACCAAAGCTAATTCTAAGAACTAAAACTTTAGAAATTATACATTTTCCCTGATCGCTTCTCCCCCAAATTAAGTAGATTAAACACTAACCCAAATTAACCCAAGCACTTTCAAATTGAATAACTCCCAAGTCCCTTTGAAAAGTTGAGTAACAAGGAGGCACATCTGAATACACAAAATTACTTGGGTACAAAAAAAAAAAAAAAAAGTGGTTCAGGAGTGCTGGAGCAACACTGCTTCTCTTGCAGAGGCTCTGGATTCAGTTCCCAGCAGCCACATGGTGCATCACAACCATGTGTAACTCCAGCTCCAGAGAATGTGATACTTTCTTCTGAACTCCTCAAGCACCAGGCACACATGTGGTGTACACACACACACACACACAAAATAGAATAAAGAATTCTAAATAAAAATTTTAATTGCTCTTTTGAAAATGGCTATAGAGGAAAGAAAGTGAGTGGATAAAACAGTAAATTCCAAGTCTTGACAATAATTGGCCAGAGATGGTAACCATGGCCATGTAGGATGGAGGAAGGCCGCTCTTACCACGGGGACAACTGGAGTACCAGTGCAGACCAGCAAGCTGGAATGCACCAAAAGCAGGATGTCCAAACAAGTCAGCTGACTTGGGAAACTGCTCCTCTCAGGACAAACGTAGCACTTGAGATGAAAGGCCTGCCAGATGGTCCTGGGTGTTGAATATGAAACCCAGAAAGAGAAAAGACAGCAGAAGGAAAGCTGTGACTCAACAATAACAGTCAAAGCCCTGGTCTTCAATCAAGTTTCCTACTGAGGCCAAAGCAGAAAAACAGCTCCTTCCTCAGCATCCTGCTTGTCTTTTGTTTCACAAGGATCATGTGAAATTTCTCGCAGATGTTCTCTTCAAAAGATGAGGGAGAAAAGAAAAGAAAAGCAGGTATACTGTAGGAATAATCCATTTGACTTCAGATTTCATTCTCAATACTTAATTTCAAAGCATAGCAAAGTCACCTCCACGGTGCTTTGAGAGGAGAGAATATGTATCCAAAACACTCTATAAGCTATTGTTCTCATACAAAGCCATGGAACTCTATTTGCGGTCATTCAGATTTAGAAAACATATCAAACACACATCATTGGTGGTGGTGGTGGTGTTTTAAGAAGTACACCAATCTTTTTATCATGGTTCTAAAAGAACCAAAGAAAATTCTAAACATAATTCCATAAATTTTTAATGTTTGCAATAATAAAAAATGTAAAATTAAAAGACATGGGCTGAGGAGATGGCTTAGTATCTAAAATGGATATACAAATAAGAGGAACTGAATTAGGATTACCCCAAATAAAAGGCCAGGTGTGGTCACAAAGCTGTAACCCCAGCACTGGGGACAGAGACAGGTGGATGCTGGGAACATCCTGGCAATGGGATCAGGATCTATCTCTTGTTTGTATGATCTTGTTCATGTGTTTTTAAATTTGATTTGCAAAATTTTTATTGGGATTTTTTGAATCTGTATTTATAAGGAAATTGGTTTATTTGATATTGGGATCATCTGTCTTCATAGGATGGGGTTGGCATTGTGTTCCCTTTCTGTTTTGTGGACAGTTTAAGCAGCACTGGGGTTGCTTCTTCAAAATATGGTAGAATTCCATAGTGAATCCATCTGCTGGACTTTTCTTTGTTGGGAGACCTCAATCAGACCAAACTGTATAACATTCAGAGGGCCTAGTCTGGACCCATGCAGGCTCCACAGCTGTCAGTCTAAATTTCGTGAGTTCCTACAAGCTTGGTTTAGCTGTCTCTGTAGATTTCCCCATCATGATCTTGACACCCCACCCTGCTCATATAATCCCTCTTCCCTCTCTTTGACTGGACTCCCAGAGCTCAGCCTGGTGCTTGGCCGTGTATCTCTGCATCTGCTTCCATCAGTTACTGGATGAAGGCTCTATGATGACATTCACCAATGTGAATTATTCACCAATGTGATTACCAGGGTGGGCCAGTTTAGGCACTCTCTCCATTATTGTTAGTAGTCTAATCTGGGGTCATCCTTGGGGGTTCCTGAGAATATCCCTAGAACTAGGTTTTTCCCTTACCCCACAATGTCTTTCTCTATCAAGATAACTCGTTAATTGCTCTCCCACTCTGTCCCCTGCTCCCAGCTCAACCATCCTGTTCCCTCATGCTCTCATCCCCCATCCCCCCCCCCTCTATTGCCCCCCTCATCCCCGGTTTACTCATGGAGATCACATGTATTTCCCTTTCCCAAAGTGATCCATGTGTCCCTCTTAGGATCTTCCTTGTTTCCTAGCTTCTCTGGAGCTGTGGGTTGTAGTCTGATTATCCTTTGCTTTACGTCTAATATCTACTTATGGGTGAGTACTTACCATGTTTGTCTCTCTGAGTCTGGGTTACCTCATTCAGGATGATATTTTCTAGTTCCATCCATTTGCCTATAAATTTCATGATGTCATTGTTTTTTTGTTTTGTTTTGTTTTTGTTTTTTAACAGCTGAGTAATACTCCATTGTGTATATGTGCCACATTTTCTTTATCTATTCTTTGGTTGAGGGACATCCAGGTTTTTTCCAGGTTTTAGCTTTTATAAATAATGCTGTTATGAACATTGTTGAGCAAGTATCCTTGTGGTATGATTGAGCATCCTTTGGGTATATGCCCAAGAGTGGTATCACTGGGTCTTGAGGTAGATTCCCAATTTTCTGAGAAACCTCCATACTGATTTCCAAAGTGGCTGTACAAGTTTGCACTCCACCAGCAATGAAGGAGTCTTCCCCTTATTCCACATCCTCTCCGACATAGGCTGTGGTCAGTATTTAAACAGGGAGTGGAGTGGGTGGTAAAGGGGAGAAGATGGGGGATGAGAACATGAGGGAATGGGATGGTCAAGATGGGGGAGGGATGGAATGGGAGAGCAAGAACAGAGGTATTTCGATAGAGGGAGCCATTATGGGGTAAGGGGAAAAGCTAGTGTAACTTGGGCTGTTTGGGAGACCTCTGGCAGTGGGATCAGGATCTATCCCTGGTGCATGAGCTGGAGCCCATTACCTATGGTCAGACACCTTGTTCACCCTTGATGCAGGAGGCTTGGTCCTGCCTCAACAGAATGTACCTGACTTTGCTGACTCCCCATGGGAGGCCCTTACCCTTTGGAAGGAGGGGATAGGGGTGGGTTGGGAGGAAGAATGTTGGGGGAGCAGTGGGAGGAAGGATGAGAAGGGGATCTGTGGTTAGTATGTAAAATGAATAAATTTTTTAAATAAAAAACATAAAAATCAATGTAAAGTGCAAAAATGTTAATATAAGATGTGAAATTTTAAAACTGCTAGGAGAAATCACTTCAAGATATTGACACAAGCAATAACTTTTTTGAATGGGACTCCAATAGCACAGGAAATATCAATCAAGAACTATAAAATGGAATTACATGAAATTAAGAAACTTCTTTATATCAAAGGAAACCATAGAGTGAAGAGACATCCACAGAATGGGGGAAAAAATCTTTGTAAACTATACATCAGATGGGAGAGTAATATCAAAGATAATGAAGAACTAGAAAAATGAAACATCAAAAAAAAATCATGCTATCAAATATGGGTTAATGAACCAAATAGACAGGATAGAAGAAATAAAAATAACAGTAAATACTTTTAAAAAGCTCAATATCCTTAGCCATTGAGGGAATGTGAATTTTTAAATTGACTTAAGATTTTATCTCATTGAAAATTTCAAAGAATTTTTTGAAAGATTCCATCTCTCCCTAGTCAGAGTGATTATTGTCAAGAGAACAGATTCTGGCAAGGATGTGGAGAAAGAGGAATCCTTATTCACAGCTGGTGGGAATCTAAATGGATGTAGCTACCATAAAAATGAATATGGAAGTTCATCAAGCATCTGAAAAGAGAACTACCATGAGAATGAGCTATCTTACTCTTGGGTACATACTGAAGGATTCCAAGTCAACATACCACAGGGGTGCCTTCATCTCTGTGTCTATTACTGGGCTATTCACAATATCCAGGTAATATCTTTGAGAAATGACTGGATTGGATGAGCGCTGGCATAGTGGTGTCTACTTTTAATATTAGAACTCGGAAAGCAGAGGCAGATAGATCTCTTAAGCATTAGAGGCCAGACTGGTCACAACAGAGAGTCTCAGGCCAGGCAGGGTTTCATAATGAGTCCATGTCTTTAAAAGGAAGGGGCAGGAGGTTGAGGTGGAACTAACAATGAATGAAAGTAATCAGTATTTACAAATCTTATCATTGTGGTCACAATAGTATGGGTAGAAAGACAATGGTGTATTTTTGTATCGTTTTGTCTTCTGTTTTAAGCTGTTGGTATTTTGGGATTCTTAAAAATGTCTTCAGGTTAACATTCCTCTGCAGGCTAAAAGTCAGCCTAACCACTTACATCATGGACCACCTGCTTGTATAGTATACCACTTCATAAGAGTAAAGTAGGTCAAGAACAAAAGAGGTATCTTAATTAGTAAGTTGATATTAAAAATAATTTTTCATCACCCAGTTATCACAATAGCCACCAATCATTCTAAATTGCTAGTGACTTCAAACAACCAGGACTTCTTCTCACACAACTATGAGTTACCTGGAGTCATCTGTCTAGGTCAGGTTCTGTTGGTTTTAGACCCTGGTCAGCTCCATATGTGGTTTGTAGGTAGACAGTCTGTCCAGAGCACAGTCTCCTCAAAAGTATGGCATAATGCAGGAGGACAGTACACTCTGCACAAGCACACTTACTACATCATGTCCTCCACTGAACCAGAAGTGACCATCAGTCACATTCACATAACAATAGTCCAGCTCAAAGGAGAAGGAAGTCTATCTGCCTAAAGTGGGGGATGGAAAGGAGTAAGGATTTGCTTTGTTGCTTTTATGAATTACACATATTGAGTTGAGCTACCACTGAGAGCACAGACCACTCTTCCAAAGGACCCTGGTTTTATTCTCAGCAGCCATCTGTAACTCCAGTTCCAAGGGATTTGATGCCTTCTTCTGGTCTCTGAGGACATGGAATACATGTAATTCACAGACATTCAAGCAAGAAAAACACATGTATACATAAAAATTAAAATGAGTAAAGACTAGTCTTTTAAAAAATTATGAATGTCAAATATGTAGTGAATGAAAAGATAAAAATACAGATATTATTAAGAACTTGCTTTTAAAAAAATGCCTTTATTCTGCCAGCTAGAGAAAATTATCCTAACATTTAAATATCAAAACTGTTTTTCAATATTTTTAAATGTTGTAACAGGAAAGAGGACACAGTGATAATAGACCACTTTTGTGAAACCATCTATCACCCCACATCTTGGACTGTTCTTGGTACTTCTTCCCTCTCTTCCACTGCATCCTCACGATACATATATCTGCATCTATGCATATGTATGTGTTTAGTCACTGGAAATTTCCAGTTTGTCAGTTAGCACTCAGTGTTGCCCTTATCCATGTTTCTATTTAGTCTGTAGCTGATTGGCTTTATTGATGCTCCACAATGCCCTTCTCAGTGAACATGCTGTAATGTACCAAACCATTGACCCGTAAATGGATGTTGAGCTGCTTCCTGGTTTGCTTTGGAACTGTAATGAATTATGCTCCCTGAAAAAGCACTTCCTATCTGGAAGAGTTATTATGTACAGAATTTCATCATTTATAAAAAGAGTCAGCCTAGGTATGAAAATTATGTCCAGTTAATATACATGAAGTATGTTGAGCTCAGTGGTCTTAGGTTTCTGTTGTTTGGCTTTTAGTGATTGTGGCATGTGTTAACAGTATAAACTACACCTCAAGCAGTATTTCTAGAGTCATGCTAGGCAGGCCCAGCCTCAGAGCACTGTCTGTTCATTGATTAAATCAACAAGTGCTGTCATTGAGTCCCCTGTGCCCTAAGCCTTGTGATGGAAGGAAGCCAGGTCCTCTCTGAGCTCACTTACTCATAAGAAAAGGCACACTAGCAATAGCAAGTCCAGGCAGTCCGTGCTAGGAAGTGCACCTGCCCCCACCATGAAGGGAAGGCTTCCTGGAGGAAGAAACCCACATTTTAAATGGAAGGATGCATTGAGGGCAATCGTATGCTCACAGAACTAGGAAGAAGTGTCTCAATGGTGGAAAGACCACATGGACAAAGGCTTTGAAGCAGGAAGTTTGATGAAGTTTAATTGAAACTCACAAAACACAGGGAGGAAAACCAAGAGTAGCTAGGAAGATATGTGGGAGGTGGGTCTTCAGGGGCCTTGAAGCTGCATTGAAGAATTCATAACTCATCCAGAACTCTTAAAGCTGAGAAATGCACTCATCAGATGTGGATTGCAGAAAATTCATTGAGATTTCAGTGGTTAGGGCAGATTAGTTGGATGTAAACTCAAGCAAGGTAAACTCAGCCTAGGAGGCTTAGACTTGTAGCAAAGTATCATAAACTAGAAAATAAGTAAGAAATAAAAAAGCAGACAACTCTGATGCCATCTAGAATCAGAACAGGCATGCAACCTGATGACAACTGCTAAAGAGATCACTACATTAATCAGTTTCCATCACCGTAACAAAATACCTGAAATAATTAACTTTTAAAGAGAAAAGGTTTGGTTAGTTTGGGAGCTTCCAGTTCAAGATTGATTAGCCTATTGTGTTAAGACTTCTGAGACCACACAGTGAGAGCATGTCACAGAGTAACAGTCTACTCCATGACCAGGAAGCAGGTAGTCAAAGGTTCTCACTGTCCCCTTCAGGGGCATACTATCAGTGACCTAGGGACTCTCTGTTAGTCCCTCTTATCCAAGAGTCTACTACCTCCCAACAGCACTCAGCTGAGGACCCAGCATTTAACATACAGGCCTTTAGGGAACTTACACATACATGTGTGGTGTCTTCAGCAATAGAAGCCATCCCTCGACCCCTAAGAGGCAACCAAAGTTCACATCAATAGTCATCAATAGTTCATATTGCTTAGGAAATCATGTGGACTGCCCTGACCCATCGTTTGAATGGAATTTTCTCATGCCCAGTGCTAGGAGTTTCATTAGTTTATGGTTCTTGTGGGGAACATTGTCAACCCAAGTGGTGTAATTCCATTTATATAGATATAGATAGGTATTCATTCTTATAGATATTATGCATAATTTTAGGTCAATATAAAATAATATGATTTCTTGAGGCTTTATCAAACAACCTGACTCCTGTCCCTCCTTCTCTTGAAACCATATACACACAAACAACAAAAAAAGACTTGGCCAGTTGTATTTGTTTGTGCATACACATACAACATATATATGTCTATGTAACATTAATAATCAAAGAATGAGAGGCTATCAACTTGAAAGTGGGGAAGGGAAGTGGGAGGGTCCTCGGGGTAGGGAAAGGAGGGGGGAAGTTGATGTAATTATATTTCAATTAAATATATATATTTAAAATTAATAATATATTTGAAAATGTTGACAATTATATAAAAGTCTGAGCAAAAAATTGTTTAATATTTTGTGAGAGTACAATTTCTATCACAACTGCTCACCTTTGCTGTTATATGAAAGCAACCACAGACAATATGTAAATTAATTAATGTGGCTGTGATCCAGTAAAATGTATTTCCAAACCAGGAAGTTGGCAGGATCTAGCCCATGGACCAAAATGTCCTGTCCAATAATAACTTCCTATAAGAGGAACTGGTGAGCACATGTTTAGGGTTTTGAGAAAGCAAGCCATTCTGTCCCTTATGAGAGCACCCAGCATGCCTTGCCTTTGTTTTCTAGTACAACAGAAAATATCCTGTCCCTGTCTCTCCACTGGAAAGAAAGTATCCACTGTGGGCTCTCCTGCAGCATCTTCTCTACCCTGACCTGCCACCCTCTAGTTAGGCAACTCACACCCCGGGGGCCTGTTCATGGTAAATTAGCTTACGATTGTGTTCATCTGGAAAGATACTTGTAGCTCAGTAAGGGGAGAGTGGCAAGAGCCACCCTTATAGTTCCCAGATTCATTCTTCTGGGGGCCATAGGATGGTTCTGCCCCTTCCTCCCTTGATAAACAGCCTTGGCTTCTCTCCAGCATGTCTAAACCTTGGTGATCAGGTACAAATCAAACTACCTGTCTCAGAAGGAAGACCTCAATTTAGAAAGGTTTTGAAGAAAAACAGAGACAATCAAAGAATGTGGATGCGGTTGTTGGGGATTTTGTTTTGTTTTTCCTTCAAAGTAAAAACAGTAACAGCTTGGGTTGCTTTATCAGAAAAGAAGACAAGGTTGAAAGATTACATAGAGGCCAACAGTAGGCACCGCCCTCCTGCTTGCTCGCCCATCTGCTCAAATGTTATTTTCAAAATATTAAATGCTGCCTCCCATTGAACTGGAGTTGCGTGATGGGTTGGAGAAGAAAGGGAAGGAAGAGAAGAGATTCTGAAAAAATCAATTTCTCAAATGTTTGTTTTGCTTGTGAAACTGTTGCTTGTCCAATTATAACATCTTAGCTTGACCCCTGATGGCTGTTGTCTGTAGGGGAAGGAGCTCAGACTGAATTTCATGCTGTGTCAAGGACAAAATGAATCCTTAATCTGGCTGCAGAAAATGCATATTCACCGAGAGCAGGCAGCTCGGTATTTAAGCCCCATGTGCCTCATTCCTCTTTGAGATGATTCTGTCTGTCAGCTCAGTGACTCTTTATTAGCCCACAAGCAGCACAGACAGCATCAGGGCTCCTACCTCGCTCCCTCACTCCTCTTGCTTCCCATATTCTGGATTTATCAGGCACTTAAAAAGCTTCCACCATGCATAAAAGCAGATTTTCATGGTGCCCATAAAATATGAAAATTCAATCTGAGTTAACTGCATGTCCACTCCTTAAATATCTGAGCATTTTGAGTACTTTTTAAATTACTTCTTAGAATGAAAAAAAGGCTGTTGTGTAATAAAAACTGGACAAAATTGCATTTCCTGTCTGTCTGACATCTTGCAGGGCAGCAGAAGAAAGATGCTAAATGGTGAGAAGTAATTTTTCAATTCTGGTTACTACTCATTTATTCTGGCAGAGAAAGACAATTGTGTTAGCCACGGAGAGTTCCTTTCTCTAGCAGCCATCAGATCACAAGATAAACAGCATTCTTCGGCTCATTTACCTATTCTTGACTATGGGTGACATGGCCTAATCCTGGCTACTATACCCTTCTCACTGTGCCCAGAATGAGCACATCAATGGGTCTTTTCCTTCCAGTATGGGTGCAAATCTAGACTCACCATTTCAGCCCCTACTGCCTTCTGTGAGAATTAAAATGCCAAGTACCCATGGTTATGAAAATCTTCAAGATGGAATTATTTTAAGTCCTGTCTTAGGGTTTCTACTGCTATGATGAGACACTATGACCATGGAAACTCTTTTTTTTTTTTTATTAAGAGATTCATTTTACATACCAACCACAGATTCCCCTGTCCTCCCTCCTCCCATTTCCCAGCCTTTCCCCCCAACCCACCTCCATCCTCACCTCCTCCAAGGAAAGGTCTCACATGGTGAGTCAGCAGAGCCTGATACATTCAGTTGAGGCAGGTCAAAGCCCCTCCTCCTTAAACCAAGGCTCCAAAAAGCCAACTCATGCACTAGGGACAGGTCCTGATCCCACTGCCTGGGGGCCCCCTAAACAGTTCAAGCTAAACAAGGAAAATACTTAATTGGGGTGGCTTACAGTTCAAAGGTTCAGTCCATTATCATCATGGTAGGATATAGCAGTGTGCAGGCAGACACAATGCTGGAGAAGTAGCTGAGAGTCCTACATGTTGCAGGCAACAGAAAGTGGTCTTAGTTCACAATGAGGGAAGCTTGAGCAAAAAAGACCTCAAAGCCCAACCCCGCAGAGACACACTTACTTTAACAAGGCCACACCTCCTAATGGTGCCACACCCTCTGGGGGCTATTTTCTTTCAAACCACCACAAGTCTCATGCCTCTAATAAGCATTTGTAATTACCCTGCCCACATGCCTGCTCTCCCAACCAGTAGGTGGTGATTTTCACAGGAAATCAGTGTACCAGTCTATTCCTATGCTACCAAGTGAGCTACTAGGACTAGAGAACAACTTCTTGTCCTCTGGTTACTCATATCTACACTCACTTCCAAATTAACCACCAAATGGATCTCATTTAATTAGTGCATCTCAGGAAAACTCCAAGGATCTCAAATCCGCTGGGCATAGAAAGGGATTGGAGAGATGGTTCTGTAGTTAAGAGCACTAGCTTGCAGAGGACATGGGTTCAATTCCCAGCACCCACAGGCAGCTCACAACTGTCTGTAACTCCAGTTGCAGGGTATCTGACACCCTCACACAGACATACATGCAGGCAAAACACCATTACACATTAAATAGATAGATAGATAGATAGATAGATAAAATTAAAGTAATCAAAATGATTTGGTTTTTGAAAAAATGTTTGGCCTCCTTAGCCTTCAGGGAAATGAAAGTTAAAACTGCTTTGGGATTTTATCTCACCAAAATCAGAATGGCTGTCATCAAGAGAACCTATGACAAGTACAACCAAGGATGAGGGTAAAGAGGAAGCTGATGCACTTTGGCAGGACAGTAAACTGGTACAGGCACTGTGACAGTTGATGTGGAGGTTCCCCCAACAATGAATAGAACTACAATATAGTGACTGTGTGACTATTGTCTCTGCCTCCTGAGTGCTGGAATTATAAGCTCATGTTTCCATACCTGGTGTGAGTCTTGATGATTAAATAATTTCCCAAAGCTTTTATCTAAAATTGTTGGCATTGGGTATTAGGTTTTAAATATGAATTTAGAAGGGATATTAAAATTCATATAATAACAAATATAAAATGAGATAATATAAAACTCAGTGATATGTGTTCATATTATTATTATTATAGTTGCAAATTTATCTTCCCAGCTAGATTTTTAAGCTCCCTGGGAGTGTGTTTTCACTCCTAGAGTCCCATTCATTTCTCCTTATCTATTTTTCTCTCATCTTTAATAATGACATAATGGGTACATGTCTTCCCAACCACAGACTGTACTCAGTTTTTACTGTAGCCTAGTGAGCTAAGTTACGGACAATGGTAGGGAACGGAGGCAGAGAGAGCAGTTTTGTACCAAGATCTCTCCAAGATGTGTGTGGCCCCACATGGTCTTGGTATGTAGTATAAGTCAGTCTCAAAAAGCAAATATGATAGCAATATATCAATGACCAAAATAACAAGATTCCACCATGTCAAATGGGAGTAATTACCTCATAAAAGTGTAAGATGTTCTCTTACCCTTGTTGTTTTATCAAGTTGGAACCCAGCGATGAGGAGTCAGCTACGAAACAGAGTGAACTCTCACCAGACACAATATGGACTACCATAATCTTGGACTTCCCAGACTCCCTCCAGAATAAATTTCTGTTGTTTATAAGGCACCCAGTCTAAAGTATTTTTAATAGCAACTTAGTAGACTAAAATAGGATCTTAAAAGCCACCCGAGAGTTAGAAAGACTAGCTGATTGATTTAAGGTAAAGCTTAAATTAGCAAACTATAGGCTTGGGCACAGTGTTGCCACTCACCAGTTGATTCAAATTAGACTTTATTTGGACATAGTCATGTTTGTTCATTTTCATACTGTGTAGGGTTGCATTGCAACCAAACTGAGTAACTGCAATGGAGACCAGATGATCGTATGAAGCTTACAATACCTATGATCTGGTCTTTCTCAGAAAGGTTTAGCCAACTTTGCCATATTGCTAGCATATTGGGGACAATTAGATGAGAATACACAAAGTAGATGATAGTGTGGAAGAGGACATGCAAGGCAAGAGAGTGGGGAGTCCAGGAAGAACTCTAAGAGAAACTCAAGATTTACTTCTGGCTCTATGGCCAACAGAAATGTAGTAGGAGGAAGATTTTGTGACAAGGCTTAGCACTGTGAAGAGGAAGTGGAGGCTCAAGGAACAGCAGGTGGTTGGTTAGGGTAGGATAAGGGACAGAGAAGGTGCTGGGGAAATGAACAAGGCTATGAGGAATAACAGCAGTACCTACCCATTGACAAGCATTTATCAAACTTAGCTAGTCACCATAGTCATTTGGGGCTCTTAAAATGTAAGATTCTATGGACCCATTGTAAGCCTGCCCAACCAAGAGCTGTACCTTAAAGAAGCTCGCACAAGATTCAGGGGGACAGGCGAGAAGGGGAGGGAGGAAGTGGTGAAAGGCTAATCAAAACTAAGGATGTATGAAAAGCCCTTATGGAAACCCAGTATTTGATATGCTAATTTAAATATATAATTTACAGTAAGCAGTTTGAATGGAGGGACCCTGCCTGGGCAGACAGTGCTTTCTTTGAGGATATGAATCATTAAGTAAAAACATCAATGGCAGGTATTGGATATCTCCCCACAAGGATGCTCCAAAGGCCTCCAAAACAACACATGCTATTGCCATTGCTCACAATTGCCTATCATAACTAGATGGTAAGATCTAACTATGGAAGACACAATACACTTTGGATATAGGACATAGAAAAATCAAGCTGATATTGACCTGAAATTTGTCTTCATGCTAGTTAGTTCTCATATTGCCAAAAGGTGCTACAAAGGATGCTAGAGGAGAAAAGGCATCAATGAACTTACCCAACAGTGGACCCTGCATACTACATCCTGGAAAAATATATTACTGGTATCATAGTGGTATGATTGTTGTGGGATAACTAATCCTTGCATTTGAGGCCTGGTGCACAGGAGAGAATTCATGCTTGATACTATAAACAGGTTCAAAAGCCATTGGCTTGGGAAGTCATAGGTTTTAGGGATATGGAGAGGAACCTACTATCTGTTGTTTTGCTGAACAAACATGCCAAGCTGCTTTCTAAATATTTATGTTTGTACTGATGCATTAATGTTGTTCTCAATCTTGGTCAGAGAAGCTTCTTTTTGTAATGGGAATAGTCAATGCAGAGAGTCAGAACTGTTCGAAGTTCTAAAAATAAATTACAGTTGAATACTCAGCCCTAAATAGGATTACTATACCAACTTCTGTAAGGTTTAGGAACCATTGTGCGAAAGGAAAACAGAATGAACACAAGAGCTGGAGGGTGAGAACAAAGGCTGTGAAATGTTTTCTTCTGGACACAGCACAGCTGATGAATGAACTCACTGCAGCTATGGTTATCTGCATAAGACCTGGACAAGACCAAGCCAATCAAAAATCCCACCATGGATAGAGAAAGGGTTCATGAGGCTCCACCCCTATCCCAGGAGCTATTGGCAATTGATTGCTGCTGGAGGAGAAGCAGCCATTTTTCTTTAGGGGTATGTCAACTCATGGGTTGAAAATGTGCCTGCAAACAGCACTAATTGGACTCAGTGAGTTTTCAAAAGAAAAGAAAAGGACATTTAAGTGGAGAGGAACATTTTGGGGCATCCAGAGGGAGTAGAGGAGTGCTAGGGATCAAGATAAATTGTATATATGTATGAAATTGTCAAATAATAAGTAAAAAAAATTTTTTTAAATAAGCTCCTACAAGATTCTGGCCCATAATGGCTTAACAGAGTAGGAGGAGAAGGGAAGAGCAGGGCCACTGGACAGGAGTTAAGGCAATAACCAAGGTTCATGAGAGTGTGCAACTTAGTGCATTTTCTACTGTAGGTGATAGAGACCATGGCCAAAAACAATCCAGCCAGGAAAGAGTTTGGTTAGCATATCCCAGATCACAGTGCACTGAGGGAAGCTAATGCGGGAACTCAAGGCAAGAACCTAGAGGCAAGAACTAAAGCAGAACCCTGGAGGAATGCTGCTTGCTAGGTTTCTCCACATAGCTTGCTCAGCCTGCTTTCTTATACCACCCAGGACCACCTGCCCAACAGAGGCACTACCTCAGTGTGACCACCTGCCCAGCAGTGGCACTACCTCAGTGTGACTACCTTCCCAGTGGTGGCACTACCTCAGTGTGCTGGGCCCTCCCAAATCAATCATTAATCAAGAAAATGCTCTACAGTTTTGCCTACCGGAAATCTGGTGGAAGCATTTTCTCAAATGAAGTTCCTCTTCCCAGGTACGTCTTGGTTTACATTGAACTGTCAAAAAAAAACAGCTGCCACAGTGTGCAACCGTGTATTGTGACATCACACAATGTATTGTGATAAGGTAATAGAAGGGAAGAAGGAAATGAGAGTATTGCTTGTGATCAGTGCAGTGAGGAGAGAGAGCCCGGCTCAGGTGGACATGGTTAATAGGTGGACCTAGTAAGATCTCTCGATTCTTACATCTCGAACTTGAATGAAAACTTGGACTTCATCTAGCATCAAATTCCATATATTATCTGGGGGATTTGGGAAGGATTTTGATACCCCAGATGATTTAAGTGGAACTGCCTTAGAAATAACCAAACCTGGGACTAGAGAGATGGGTCAGAGGTTAAGGGCACTTGTTCTTCCAGAAGACACCTCTTGGTGGCCCACAACCGTCTTTAACTGCAGTTCCAGCATATCTGATGCCTTCTTTCGACCTCTGCTGGCACCAGGCACGCACTCATATACATAAAATAAACAAACCTGAGACAAAATACTTAACCAAACTTTTGCAAAGATCAAAAGATGAAAAATTTATGCTAAACAATTTTGGTTGCTTTTTTCTGGCCCTTGAAGAATTTTTCTGTTTATGAGAAAAAATTCACTGTCCCCCATAAAATAACTGATTTCTGGGGGTTTTTTGCATAAAAGTAGGACATTTTAAACTCCTGTTTTCTTGTTTTTATGAATCTGGATAGAATTCTCCAATCACCCATAAAAATAAAATGAAAAATGAAATAAAATAAAAAACTGGTGGAAGAAATGGAGTTGGGTAAAGTCCAGTTGTACAGTGTTCTTACTTAGTATGAAGCAGTTACAGAAATTCATCCTTCACCTCATTAATTGGAGAAATAAAACATAAGGTTAGAATTTAAATGATAAACTGTAGAAAGGGGGAAAAAGATACAATTCAAAGATCTGACAAGGTAAAAAAAAAAGCAATTAAGCAAAACATTGCAAGATTAAATGCTCCCTGCTATTCTATGTTCTTCAGATTTTTCATCTGACTATGTTTTTCCTGCCCTCAAGCCATAGGGTCAAAAAGAAGACTCCATCCTTGAAGCTTTAATGGGCACCATGATAGATGGCCCACAGTTGAAGCTTTAATGGCCACCATGATAGATGACCACAGTTGAGGTTTTAGTGGGCACTGTGATAGACGACCCACAGTTGAAGTTTTAGTGGACATCATGGTAGATGACTCACATTTGAGGTTTTAGTGGGCACCATAATAGATGACCCACAGTTGAAGTTTTGGTGGACATTATGGTAGATGACCCACAGTTGAAGTTTTGGTGAGTACTGTGATAGATGACCCACAGTTGAAGTTTTGGTGAGTACTGTGATAGATGACCCACAGTTGAAGTTTTGGTGAGTACTGTGATAGATGACCCACAGTTGAAGTTTTGGTGAGCACTGTGACAAATGACCCACAGTTGAAGTTTTGGTGAGTACTGTGATAGATGACCCACAGTTGAAGTTTTGGTGAGTACTGTGATAGATGACCCACAGTTGAAGTTTTGGTGAGTACTGTGATAGATGACCCACAGTTGAAGTTTTGGTGAGCACTGTGACAAATGACCCACAGTTGAAGTTTTGGTGAGTACTGTGATAGATGACCCACAGTTGAAGTTTTGGTGAGTACTGTGATAGATGACCCACAGTTGATGTTTTGGTGGGCACTGTGACAAATGACCCACAGTTGAAGTTTTAGTGGGCATCATAATAGATGCAGAGAGGCTGTTGCTATTGGTCTTGCTTACCTGTAGCATGGTTTAAGCTAATAAATGTGAAGACAGTTTGTTGCACTAGGTTTGCTGGTCTCCTTTGCACATAGTTCAATGAGTTTAATCTTGTGGTTTACATCTGGCACTACCAGTGTTTGAACTTCTTTCTCCCTCTCTTCTGTGCACTCTCTTCTAGCCTTACAGGACTCACTGTTTTCATCTGTTATAGCCAATATAACAAAATACCTTACAGCAGCTTATTATCCATAATTATGAACACTGAGAAGTCCTAAATGTTCAGTCTCTGCTGAGGGTTTGCTGTCTGTTTCAAAGATGGTGCTTTTAGCTGTCTTCTCAAGGGGTGAAAGAGGACAAAGTGGAATGTGACAGGTTTTCTTATAAGGGCACTAATTCCATTCACAACTGTACACAGATCTGGTGACTTACTTTCCAAATGCTCCAATTCTTAGCACTCTTAGCATCAGGTGTGAGTTTAACATATGAATTTTTAGGAGGCCACTTAGACCTTTGCATTCACATTAGACATATGCTTACAAGACTCCTTCCCACTGAACCGCATGTAACACAAACATACTTTCTGCATGCTGCCACAGAAGAATTCAGCCTGAACTTCCCTAATTTTCACTGAACATTTGCAAATCAGACTTCATGCACATGTATCTTTTCTAAATGCTTCTATCAACCAGTAGGTGCCTTAGTAAATGTAGTTTTGTTAGTAATAAAGTTGTGGCACAGAGAGGTGAGGGAATGCCTTAAAGGATGGGGATCTCTCATCGACATCCCTTATACAATGGATTCCATAAGGCAGCAACTCCAGTGTGATGCTTGAGGTCTCTCTTCCTCCCCCCACCCCACCCCCGTGTGTGTGTGTGTGTGTGTGTGTGTGTGTGTGTGTGTGTGTGTGTGTGTATTGAATCCTAACTCTGCAGGGATCTTCCTTTAATCTCATGCATCCTGGAGTATAAAGCATACAAAGCAAACTCATGAAGTCAAACTTCTTTGTTGAAATTTAAACATCAAAATGTTATTTTATGACAACCGTGGTACATTATCTAGCCTGAGATCCCAGGAGAAGGAGTCAGGTGATATATTTATTTGTTTTCTATTCCCAGAACTCCATGTGCCCATCATAGACCTCTACATTGTCATTGTCACAGTGCTTCCTGTCCCCATTAGAAGCCAGAGCAGATTCTGAGCATGTGGGGTCTTTTTGTATCTGTTTGGAGCCACATAATGTTTTAGTTTTTATCCCCAGAATACTCATTGTGCACTCTTCATATGCTAGATGTAGCTTCCATAAAATAGAAACAGAGATGAAAGAAGTGAACTGAGAATCTGTGAACTTTTTCCCCAAAGTTCAGAGACTAACAGACCAACCAAGGTAACTTAAAACACTTTTCAACAATTAGCACTCCAATTCAGCCAATTTTGATTTCATAGAATTTTGAAACTTGTGAGGACTATATATACACATAAAAGTGCTAAGACTGAGCATAGTGAAGATCATCTCAGCTTCAAGCCTTTCTCTCCCTAATTCCATCAAGCTAGGTTCAAATCCAGCCCTGTTACTTATAAGCTCTGTTGCCTGGGTGTAGCATCCAAACTTCCTTAGATTTGCTCAGCTGAGCCCTTGCAGGACCTAGACCTTATACCACATGGTATAGAGGATTTTTCTGTAGAAAAAAAAAAAAAGATATAGAAATCCCCTGAGGACCACATCAGCAGCCATAGGATCCAAGGTGGAAAGGAGCCTTTCCAGCCCATCTCACTGGGTTAGTGACTGAACATCAATTGACTGCTGTTTGGTTGAAGGTGATGTCTTGGCTCCTTTTCAGAAAGGAACATTGAGAAGGGAGTATTGGTGGTGTGTGTTCACAAAGTTCTCCTATCATTTCCTTTTCATTCAGGGAGCAGTAGTATAACCCAGGCTGGCCTTGAACTTTCAGTTCTCATGCCTGGGATACAGCTGTTCACCAACAGATCCTGCTGAGTTCTAGGAAATGGCAGAAACGGAAGGAGGGAAAGAGAGAGGGAAATTCTTGCTCCGCAGTGTTCTGTTACTAAGTTAAACATTTTGTGCCCATTTCCTGTCTCTGTACCTGGCATGTAAGAGGACTTCAATGCTAGTTACTTATCCTGTCTGAAAAATGCAAACATCACCCAGAAAACAGCACATTCTAGCACACTTGCTGATGGGTACCATTTGGTTGGTTACAGAATGCATTTGTGTAGCAAAGCCTGAAGGATGGGGCCGGAACAGAGAAGTGTGCAAGAAAGTCAAGGGAGCTCTTTAAGTTGGATAATTTGATATTTGTATAAGAAAAGACATCTGGGTAGCGACAAGGATGGAGGACTTGAACAGTCAGTTGGCAATATGGAGATACACGGGAACCTAAAAGCCTTTAGCAAGAGAAGCTCACATGCACCACCTGCAGCAGGATGAAGGAACTGCAGGCCAGGGAAGCTCGGAAATCTATGATCCCAAGGTCCTTTTGTTTCTCGTTCTTCAGCCTTGAGGAAACAACTCAACAGCTACTTCTTTCTTTCTAAACCAACAATTCCTCTTTGTATTCTTTAACTGTTCAGTTCCTGGTAATCGAACATAAAAGACATATTTAACTGATATTTTCCCTTTTTTTTTTTTTTTTCCTGATAATACCTTCAAATGACATTATATTGTTTGAAAATAATCAGTTCAGGTCTCAGCCAGTTATGTATGTTAGGAAAGAGAATACCTTATGAAAATTGCCTACAGTCTTGCGGGATGGGGAGGACAAACTGCATGCATTCAAAGAGCTTTCTTTGTCGTTGGAAGATAGACGGAGCCAGATGACACGTGGTTGACACCGTTGTTGTTTCTCTCACTAATAAAGCCTCAAAGGGACCAACACCAGCTTGCTGACATGATGGCTTCAAACAGTCCTGAATCAGGAGTGATTTGGGTTGGAGACTATGAAGATACATTGTATACATTTATGAAATTGTCAAAGAGCAAGCAAAAATTACTCTTTAAAAACTAGTCATGAATCCAAATTATTGTATTTTTCTTAATGGTTATTAAAATTTAAAAAATTGGTTTTCTCAATATATGAAAACAAACACAAACAATGTTAAATGAAACTGCTACAAAAACTAGTATAAACATGTTAATTACTACATATAAATTCAGTCATGTTATTGGAAAATACAGAGGAAAGCATGAAGCAATGTACTAGTCGGCTTGACCCTCTCTGAGCAGTACAAGTTCTTTTAACTGGAAAATTTTCTGGGTAAATATAGTCTTTCCACATTTGTGCACTTAAGATACATTTAGGAGACTTTCAAGAATATGAATGCTCAAGAGGAATAAACAGGAGTTGATGAGGGAAATCTTCATTTGCCTTTCCCCTGCTGGAAATGCCTTTGGTATAATGTTGCATGAATGTGGCTTTTACTGTTTAATATGATTTAAATGTTCTCCTTTTGCTCGGGATTTTCACACATTTGTTATTAATGGCTGTTGCTTTTCGTTTTTATCTACCAAGCTAACTAAGGAAGCAGGAGGTGGGGATCTGTGGATGCTCCTGTTGTGCTACTCAAGTCATGTCTGTTATCTGACAATAAACTATATTCCTTGAAGCCTGGGACAATCCTCTTAGAAAGGGGCGGCTCACCCTAAGCACATGCTGTGTACTGTGTTGGTCTTTCCACTGGCTACCCAATTCCTCACTGTGTCTTCAGATCTTTCCCAAAGCCCTGCTGAGTCAGACAATACTGAAGCCAAGGAACTGCTAGAACTGTGTCTTCCTTGACAAACTTCTTCCAGAAACAGTCAGGCTTTGCCAAAATACCATGAGTGAAATCTAAAACATTCAATGAGGGAGACACAGCTCTAAATTATTTTGAAGTTATTCAAATCACTGGGGTTAAATCTGTGCATCTGGTCTGCCCAAGATTTCCAGGGCTTTAGTCATGGAATGCAAATTCCCTGGGGTTCCAGCTGCAATTCAATACCAGCTGCTGTCCAGCACAGCTTAAATGCTAACTAATACAGACAGCGCCAGAGCACTTTGGGCTTCCTGTACACTAGCAAGGATTTCAGGAACTACCCCCAGTAAATGAGACCCAGTTCTCCGGAGAAATGAGCTGAAAGAATGCTGGGGACTCGAAGATCACAACTCCAAAGACACTATCAACTGCCCTTTCCCCACATGTCCTACACACCCCCTCAACATATCCTCTTCCCCAGTCATTTGACAGGTTGGGAAAAACAGTGAACAGTGGCTGCATAGAGTATGGAGCCATGTGTCAAGGTGCTATATTCAAATCAATAGAGTGTGCTGCCCTTGTAGAGCTAGACATGGATCTGATTCCCAGGGGGAAGCCCTTCCCTTGCTGGTATCTTTCAGAATACCCTTCTCCTGAACTATTATTTTATGACAAAGTACTAGCCAGTTCTCCCCATACCAGCAGAGTTCTTGTCTCACTCCTATCGTAGAAGAAAGAACAGCCCCACCAGACCCCAAAATCTTGTTTCATCTGGGTTTCCAAGTCAGTCACCACTTTACGGACAGAGAAAAGGGTGAGGATGGAGGGTAGAGGAGGAGTGCATTCCTTCTCTTAACTTTTAACCTGTCTTATGGAGAACCAGCTCATAAATTCTGCCTACATCTCACAAGCCGTTTGCTTACTCATATATCTGCTTAATACAGCTTATGAGTTTTATCCACTCTGTTTGCTTTCCTTGCCTTCTCTAGCAGAATTGAATATTCCCAAATCCTACAGCAAACATGCATTGTAAGCAAAAAGATATAGGGGGAAAGTAAAACAGACAGAGGGAGGCTTTGCCCACACTGGTAGAAGAAATAGAAGCCACACGTAGAGTAGCTGGAGTAGAGGAGTTCAGAGCAGAATGTGTGAGTGGGAAGCACCAAGGTGACAAAGTTTCTGTCGTGGATTTCTTGCTCCTCCGAGGTAATTCTAGGAGCCTCTTTTCAAAGAATCCATTTCTGTTCTCTGAAGGAGGTAACTCCCAATCAGTGCAGTTCTACCTCAGGAAGCCATCCTTCCTTGCCATGCCCTTCCTCCAGGTCTCCCCTGTGCTGGAGACCACGGGGGAAAGATGCAAAGCAAGATGGGCGGATGGAGGCTGCGCTTGAACACCTCTTGGTTATGTGGCTAATTTTGACAAGTCAATCGACATAGTAGAGGACTTCCAAACACATCTGTTTAGGTACGTTCCTTCTAGAAATAAGGCTCCTGGAAGGATTTGTGCCAGGAGCCACTTTTAAAAGAAATAATCAGTAGTCAGAGCAGAACAGTTTTCTTCCACAAGTTCATTCCAGCCATAGAACTGCGACTGAAATGAACATTCCTGGAACAACCTTCCAGGCCATAGGCTCTCAACGTTTTGCATTAGTCACAAGGGGGCATAAGTCCATTTTCTATTGCTAATGATAATAAAGACTGCATCAACTATAAAGAAGTTTACTTTTGCTTCTGCTTCTGAAGGTTCAAGGTTTAGGGGTTACTTGTAGTAACATCCTCTTGCTGGCAGTGCTGAGGTAGTATGAAACATACGGTGACTGTGAACATATGTGTGTGCCTCCACTTATAAAGATGACAGCATTCAATCATGGATTTCCACCCTAGTGACCTTATCTAATCCTAATTTATCTCTTCAAAACTCTACTTCTAACAGTCTGGTTATGTTTGTTCTCTGGACGCCTCCCACTGGGGATTAAATTCTAACAGGAGTTTCAGAGGTTACACACCATATTCACACCACAGCAGGTATGCAAATCTTCTGAGATGATAGTGTTAGAACAGATCTTGGGTCCCAAGAAAATGAACTACAAAATCCAAAGTATTTTGGCAAGAGAAAAGTTTGATTTCCCCCGTTGGGAGTGTGGCCAAGCCAAATCAAGCAGGCAAGCACACACAGCATCAGGCCCACTGGGCTTTTACTCCTAATGCAGAGAGGTCCTGTGCCTCACTGTGAGTGGTCAGAGCGTGGCCTCACACTCTTATGTGATTGGCCAACTCACAGAGGTGCAGCTGATGAGGCAAGAACAACTTTGGAAAATGGAATGCAGCCTTGAGCACATATTTTGATTTCAAAATGTGCAGACCCTGGAGAAATTTGCTGAGTGGTTTCTTTATCATTTTTAAAGTGGAGTTTTGTCTTATTTAACCCTTTGATGGAAAAGACAGAACATTTTGTTTCCAGTTCCCACAGTAAGACATACTGAATATAGCTGCATATTTATGGGGAAAGAAGCTACAGTCTGATTCTCAGAAGTGCTTCAGACTCCAAGGGTCCAGAGGCATCGCCTTCTTGACGAAGGCCATTCTGTTTGACTTTCAATACTGTTTTCAGGGCAATTACTTTTTAAGTAGTCAACTTTCTGATGTTCTCAAATGAAAGATGTAGGAGACCTCAGAATATTTCAGGATTGGAGATTTCCTGTCCCAATGCATCCCCCTCAAATGCGTGAGACTCCACGTGTTCCTCCTACTTCACAGGACTAATGGAAACCAGTGATTCTTACTATTGTGAATTCTCAGGTGACAGCCAAACATGAGTCATCTTCTGTAAATGCCAAAGGTCAGACAGACAGATGGAGAACCAGCTTTGCTGTGGGTATTCTCATCACCAGCACAAAACAAGTGACCACTGATAATAACTACTTTATTATTTCTTTCCTTTAGAACTCCTTCTTCAACTTGCCATCAGCTCTGACTGATGAGCTCAACTGGCCCCAACTCTCTGGTGTTACTGGATTTCTGGACTCCACTAGCGGGTATGTTTTCACACTCACACACTGTTTGCACACTCAGACACTGAACACTCACAGTACACGGTAGCTTACTTGCATGAGGAGAGACTAGGAGACAGAGCTTGCTCCCACACTGTTGAAATAAGAATAATCATTTTGAGTTGCTTCTAGACCATGAATGACATATCCAAATCATGCCACTGATGTGGTCCAGCTACTGCAACAGGCTACAGGCTACAATCTACATTGAAGAGGAAATGTTCCTGCTGGGGGCTGCAATTTACATCTGATGGAAAATACACAACAGTGAATTTTTCTGACTGCACATTTGAGTCAAGAAACTAACACTAACAAAAATAATAGATAAAATTAATTTTCGAGTCATGGGGTCTGTTAATTATTGTGGCTTCAGTGCTCTAGATTTGAGCACAGGTCATGACTCAATAAGTCAGTTTTCCATGAGTGATGGATGTTGACTGAAAATCCAAAGTGTGTATCCCAGGGCTACACCCAGCATGGACACCTAAGATGTTATGGAGGTTTGCAAGCATTTCTATATAATAGAAAGCCCAAGGTATGAAAGGTAATTGGCAATAAGCATAAGGAATATGGCAGATGAGTGACTTCTTTGTGTAAATAGAAGACAGGGAAGAGCAATGACAGCAATATGACCATCCCTCCCCAGCTCAGGCAATAGCAAGAGAGCCAGAGGGCAGCAGAAGTCAGGCCACGGCAATGCCGGGAGAGGGGGGGGGGCGGGATATAAATGTGAGCAGGCCTGGTTTCCAGTTTTAACAGGTGTTTTATTTTTTATTGTTTGACAAAGAACATCACATCCCATAAATAATGTGTTTATTACCTGTACTCATTCACTTGAAAAATACTCATTAAATACTTACCATAAATTAGACATGGATAACATAGTACTTTTCATGGTAAATAAGATATGTCCTTTCCTGCAGTCAATTACAATCAACAATATAGATGAGACAAAGGGAATATAATGACAACATAAGGTAAAAATGCTAATGGCAGGTTTGGCACAGAGCCACTGGGTTCAGTGGGAAAGTGCTTATGAAAACTATCCATCATCTTTTGGGATGCAGAGCAAGGAGCCCAGGCTCCAAAAGAGACTGGGGTCATAAAATGGTTAGAGAAGAAATCAGGAAATATAACCAACTTAAAAAAAAAAAAAAAAAAAAAAAAAACCACAGTCATAATTCTGTAGAGCCTGTCTGTGAGTATAAGGAAGGCAGAGCTGTGTTTTCAAATTATGTTTCATTGTAAAATGTAACTATATTTTAAGTTAGTTCTTGTTGTGTATGCAAATTTTTCTAATAATTAGTAAGTGTGGTTAGTAAGAAGTAACTGTTAGGATTAAGTGCTGGGAGTACCTTGGCAGTTTTAGGGTCAAGGAATGTGCAGTGATCACACCATACAACAGATCTCACACAAGAGGTTTATTGGGGGGAATGAGTAAAATGCCTTCTTGGTGGGAACAAGAGAGAGACAGAGCAAGAGAACAAGAGTATGGTCTGTGATGGAGGGGTCTTTAAAGGCCTTTAGTAGCTGATGATGATGAAGCTGCCTGCACTGAGTTACTGAAGGCACGCTGAGGGAGTGCCTGATTTCTAAGAGAAAATATATAAACAAAATAAAAAATAAGATAAAATTTATTAAAACAAAGAAAGAATAAGAATAAAAATAAGAAGAAGAAGAAGAAGAAGAAGAAGAAGAAGAAGAAGAAGAAGAAGAAGAAGAAGAAGAAGAAGAAGAAAGAGAGAGCCCCGACACAACACCTCTGAAGATGCTGTTGAGTCCACTTTCTGTTGGCCATCTACTTCTGGGCATGCAGCATATCCTTAAGAATATACTTTGTTTCCATAGTGAGACTTTCTAGAAGAATACTACATTTTCATTTGCAAGTGGTTTTCAGTTGGAGATAGTTTTTGAGTTAGGGTTGGGGGCCATGTGTCTACTTTTCTGTTCAGCTCTAGGACCCTATCTCATTCACATCCATGCAGGCCCTGTGCATGCTGCTTCAGTCTCTGTGAGTTCATATGAGCTTTGATCATGTTGCTTTAGAGGGACTGGTTTTATTGGTATCCTCCATCCCCTTTGGCTCTTATATGCCTTCTCTCTCTTCTTTCACAGGATTCTCTGAGCCCCAAGGGGAGGGATTTGATGGAGACATCCTATTTAGGGTTAAATGTTCCAAGGTTTCTCACTCTCTGTATAATATTTGGTGGTGGGTTTCCATATTTGTTCCCATCTGCTGCAGGAGGAAGCTTCTCTGATGATGGCTGAGCAAGGCCGGCTATGAGTATCTATGACTATCTATGAGTATAGCAGAACGTAGTTAGGAGTCATTTTATTGGTACTTTTTGTTTGTTGTTGTTTGTTTTTCAGTAGTATTTGGTTTTGCCCTAGATCCATGGGCTGTCTAGTCTCATGTTCTTGGTCACCAAAGCAGTGTCAGGTATGGGTTCCATCTCATGGAGTGGACCTTAAGTCAAATCAGACATTGGTTGGTTACTCCGAATAGCTTTGTGCCACCATTGCTTTAGTATATCTTACAGGCAGGACACCACTGTAGATCAAAGGGTTTGTGGCTAGTTTGGTGTTTGTGTTTTTCCATTAGTAGTTGCAAAGTACCTTTCTGTACCAAAGATGCTAGAATGTAGGAGTGAAAGCTCTATGTGGGCACTAGCTCAATTCTCCATGTTCAATGAGTCTTCAGCAATGGGGTCTTGCTGTCAGTTTCTGAAAATCAACCTATATCTTGGCAATAGCCTGTGTTGTTTGGGAGTTCCCATGGGAGTCCTTTGGCCAACAACCCAACTGAATATAACCCAATCCTGGTACTGGGAGCTTCATTTGGTGACAAGAGATGGCCAGTTGGGCTGTCTCCCAGTTATTTGGCTATTTCAGTTAGATTGCTTTCATAGATGTATATATTTTTATGAAGGTTCTACTGCATTAGGTTTCTATACTACCCCCTCAAATGGCCCTTAATTTTAGCTGTTTTTCTTTATATTCCCTCCCTCATTCCCCTTTTCCCTCTTCCTCCTGACTTAATCCTTCCATTCCAATCCCCCATTCATCCATCCACTTTATAATACACTTATTTCTTTTCATTTAGGAGGCCAGCAAGTCCAAGGTAAAGGTGCCAGCTTCTTGTGTCTTCATGTGACAAGGACATCACATGACTAATCTCAAGCAGCCTCTTTCAAGTCTCTATTCCTCTTCTTATAAAACCATTGATCCAACCACAGAGTCTCCATTTTCATGACCTTATCCAACCCTGGTTATCTCCCTAAGGCACCTTCTTCAAGTACCATCAACAAATGAATTTGGGGATTAAGTTTTCAGGTCATGAACTTTCTGAGAACACATTCAAACCATAGCAATATTTCATACTGGAAGTGGCCATCCAGCTGTGACTTATGTGGAAGTCATCTCTGTTCTGGGCTAGTCTGTTAACACAGCACCCTGAACTCTGTATTGTTATCCATAAAAAGCTGTCTGCTTGTTCAGCTTGCTCGGCGTGACTCTCTACATGTTGTCTGTAATATTTCTAAGGAGGTTGAAGGTACACTGCACAGCTGGCGATTCTCGTGCTTTAAACATGTGCCTTTGCACACTGTGGGGCCTCTGGCTACCTTTTCACCAGCTGTTTCGATGTACTACACCTGTGTTCCCTGTCACTCAGGTAGAATGATGAACAGCCTATCTAACTCCTATTTATTGAAAAGAAAAACCTCTGGAATATCAGTTGCAATGGATTCATCCATTAAGGAGATACATTGAGAGCTGACATTCTTTGCATATCATCATTCAATACACTCCTCAGGAATGGTGTTACTATTAAACCATCTTATTATGCCATATGTAAATTATACCTGCAGATAATCTGTGCTAGGCTATTCTTTTTAAAAGAATGAAAGGTTTAAAAGCCATATAAAACATCTCAAATAGATTAACATATAGTTGAGGTTCTCTTCTGGTAGAAAGAAGAAAATAAAAGAAATATTGAGGTAACTCACTTACCTAGAATGTATGAGATCCTGAGTGTCCTGGCTGGAATTTTGTCATCTGACACAGCTAAAGTTATTTAGGAAGAGGGAATCTCATTTGATAAAAATCTCATTGATAAAATGCCTCCATAAGATTGCCTGTAAGCAAGTCTGTAGGACATTTTCTTGATTAATGTAGGAAGATGCCAGCCCACTGTGGGGGCACAGGGGAGCAGTGCCATTCCTGGGCAGGTGGTTCTGAGTTGCATAAGAAATAAGGTTGAGCAATTCATGGGGGAAAAGCCAGTAAATAGTATTCTTCCATGGCTTCTGTTTCAGTTCCTACCTCCAGGTTCCTGCCTTGACTGCCTACCTTGGCTTCCCTCAAGAACTAGGACCTTTTCCTCCCCAAGCTGCATTAAGTCAGAGTTTAATCACAACAATAGAAAGCAGATCGAGACACTGAATCTGGTACCTAGCACCACAAAAACATTTAAAGAGCAAGAGTAGCGTAGACCAGTGGGAGATGCGTTTTGAACACACAGGACAGACTTAATGGAGTTCTCCACTTAGCTGGGCCTCAGGAATGTGCTGCCTGGCATCTATGATGAGCCTTGCAGCATGAGTATGAACAATAATCTTTAGAAATGTACCTCATACAAGTACGAGCTTGTAGTTCATAAGAGAAGCTGGCTCGGATCCTTCCCTTCTCTGTCAATTGCTTTTTCCTCTCTGAACATAGTCTCTCTGTCATAAGCTGAAGGCAAACAAAATCTCAGACACAGCTCAAAACCCAAACATGACCCCTCACTTAAATGAATTTTGAGTTCCTTTCATTGTGTTGCCATTAACAATATCTGTCCCCTGACTCGGGCTTCAGAAATTCTGTAAGTAGCCAACCTTGGAATAATGTGATTTTCTTTTTTCTCCACTGTGACTCAAGAATGAGTTAAGTAAAGAGACTAAAACAACAGTGGGAGCTGGCAGCCTGACTCTGGAAAAGCAGAATTAAAAGTGTAAATGGAAGTATCTTTACAAGATAAAAAAGAGTATCTGTGTCCAGATAACTTTCAAAGGCAGTTTTGTATAACAAAAATATCCTATCTTTAGGATGGGGAACAGCACCCCAACTTCCACTCCTAGGGTGAGGCTCTCATTGAGAGCAACATCTAAAATCCCAAACTCCCCACAGTGCAGCGCAAAGCTTCCTTCACTGTTACAGGATACTGCTGTGGCTCCCACCCAGGAGGGAATGTCTGGCCTCTTTTACACGATAAATCCCAGTTGGGCTGAAGTTTCCCCCAGCATTTAAGTTTAGTGGTTATAGGGAGATGGGATTCTGCTATATGATGGGATTTTAGTCACTTTGCAGTCAATATGTGAGGAGAGTGTCTCCTGATTTTCCTCTATACACATCTTCACATCTTAACCAGCCTGGCCTTTAAGATAAGATGTAGAAAATCTGAAACATTCGCAGCCCCATGTTTGACAGAGGCAGGGTTTATGAGTAGGAAAGGGCAGGCTCACGCACAATAAGTTCCATATTGTGCGATACTCGATGGCTGTAAAGTGACAACAGAAACGTCCTCTGGTCATAATTGTTGTTATGACTATTGTCATGTATATATACCCTTCCTCCACAGCAAATCCCAAGCAGAAAAAGAAGTGAACCCAAGCGAAACAAATGTAACCACCTCTTGTTGTTTCGATGGTTACTGAAGGACAGTCAGCAAATGCTTTCTACTTTCATGAGGTGTATTTGTGTGTCTTAAACATTCATTCTTTTTTATAATTCCCTAAACACAATTAGTACTGACATGGGCATGGGTGTGGTGTCAACCAATGGGGCAGAAGCAACCTGCCAATAGCCATAGCCCCCCCCCCAAAAGTGGTTCTCCCTCCCCCAACAGCCATCACTACCTGCCAGGAGCTCCTTAGCTAAAAGTGGGTCCTAGTGAGACCCTCCCCAGTCACTGCTGGACTTTTAACTACCTTGGTCCTACACAGGTTCTATGCAGGCAACCACAGCTGGTGTGAGTTTTTGTCTACAACAGCCAGGTCATGTCCAGAGGACAGCATTTCACAGCTCCCTTCCCCATCTCCTGGATCTTAAGTTCTCTCTGCCCACTCTTCCATGACGTTTCCTAAGCCCCGGGTTGAGGGGTCTAAGAAAAACATTTAAATATTTTTGAAAATATTAAAACGTTTTTCTATTTATTTGTTAATGAAAAGTGAAAATAAACCTAAAATTACAAATCACTAAAAAACATAAAAATCATTTCATTAAACTTATTGTCTGTTGCTGTTTAATGTGAAAAGTCATTCATTGGCTCATATGTTTAAACGCTTGGGCCCCAACTGGTGGTACTGTTCTGTAGAGTCCTGGAACCTTCAGAAGGTGGAGTCTTGCTGGAGGCAGTGAGTCACAGAGAACAGACTCGAAGGTTTACAGACAGACCTCACTCCTGGTCCATGGTCTGCTTCCAGGCTGTAGACTCAATGTGACCATATACCTGTGGCCATGTCTTCCTACCACAATGGATCACAGGCTAAAATAAACCTTTCTTTCTTTGAAATAAATAACCAACCATCTGAATCCATTAGTGACTATCTGAATCACCTTTATTCAAAGGTGGTACTTTGCAAGCCAGGGCTAAATGACAGAGTCTTTAAAGCTGAGGGTTTGAGGGCAGGGGTGGATTAGAGTGGTCTCCAGAACTAGAAAGAAAAAGAGAAGGTAGGGGTATGAGTTCAGGAAGATAGACAGCTCAGAGTAAAGTGCTGATGGTCCCAATCTGAGGACCTGAATCCAAATCCCAGCACTCATGTAAAGAGTGAGGTGTAGGAAGTGACAGGCAGATTCCTGAAGCTCACTGGCCTACCAACTCAGCCTAATTGATGAGCTCCATGTTCCAGTGAAAGATCTTATCTCAAAACTCCCTGTCTCAGTCGGCGGCGGTGGTGCACACCTTTAATTCCAGCACTCGGGAGGCAGAGGCAGGTGGATCTCTGTGAGTTCCAGGCCAGCCTGGTCTACAGAGTGAGATCCAGGACAGGCACCAAAACAACACAGAGAAACCCTGTTTCAAAAAACCACTCCCCCGCCCCTTTCTCACACACACACACTCCCATAGGAGTTAAGTTAGCCATAAAATGTCACAAAAGCAGTTAACAAAGTTACCATTTAAAACTCAAGCGAGAGTGGTAAAAATAAAGTCCACAGACTAGGTGTGATGGTGGACACCCTTAATCCCAGCATTGGGGAGGTGGAGGCAGAAGGATGGCACATTTAAGGCCACAGCAAAACTCTAGCACAAAGAATGCCATCAGCAGATCCATCCAAATGAATCAAACCAGATTGAATTCTCTAGTTTAAATACTGTCCTCTGGCTTCAATTTACTATGTGAACTAGAGATCTGGGAAATGCTTAGGAAGAAGGAGACAAAGCCGTTGTTAAAAGTGGCACAGTCATGCCATTCAAGGACACTTTTTTATGAGTGCTGTCCCAGAATCTTGGAGTTAAAGGTTATCTATTTTCTCCATCCCACAGACATTAAAAGAAAGAACAATTGTGAAAAGTAATACATCACTCTGAACCTAGTCACTTAGGGAAGCAAATTGGAGAGTAGGGATTTGCAAACAAGATTTGTTAACCTAATTTCATGGTTAAAAAAAAAAAAAAAAAAAAAAGACAGGTAGGCACTAACCACTAGCAGGCTTAATAAGCTTATTAATTCTATGATTCACAAATTACATGTGATATTGTTGCAAGTGATTAGCCCTGTCATTATTATGCTCTTATGTTTAAACAAATAATTAACCCCAGAGCTGGCCATTTGCACTGTGGGTGACTGATGGGAGTGTGATGGAAGCCATAGTTCTCCCACTGGGGCCCATGGTTGCTAGGGCCTTTCAGGGGGCTCACAAGGCAAAATCCATTTTCACAAGTCTGAGACAGAATTTACCTCTGCCAAGTAGTCATTGTGCTGATGTTACAAAAGCAATAGGAGCTAAAACTGGCAACGTGTGAAGGAAATCCTGTGCCAGCCAATTACATTTGTAGTCATGGTGTTCTTCATTTCTACAACTCCCTCCTTAAAATGCAAGGGGTTCATCTTCCCTTGAAGATGTTACCTTGATGCCATTGTGGCATCAAGAGGATCCAAAGTTCAAAGTAATCTTTGGGCTTACAGTGATCTCAAGGTCATCCTGGGAAACATGAGACCCTGTCTCAAAAGCAGAAGCAGAAGCATTTATGAAGCAGTAAAAATGTACTATTATTTTATGACTTTTATCATTTAATCTGATAAAACTACAAATATGGGTGAGGACTTCTGCTGTATAATGAAGTATTAACAGGATGTTGGTGTCTAAAGGAAAAACCATACATGTAGGTAAGCTGAGGGCTGAATCTGTTTTTCCTAGAACCCTATTTCTTTTGAAAAATTAATATATGTTGCTGGGTGTGTGACACATGCCTTTAATCCCAGAACTCAAGAATCAGAGATAAGTAAATCTCTATGTGTTTAAGACCAGCCTAATCTATGTAGTATGTTCCAAAACTGCCAGAGCTACATAAAGAAAACCTGTATCAAAAAAAAAAGAAAGAATGAATGAAAGAAAGAAAGATGACTATATAATAAATTATGTTTTTCAGACTTTGATGTATGGTGAATATTTTATCTAAAATGAATTAAATGAGCAGGCCATTTCAAGGAAAATATCTAACATTATTAGCTGCTAATCATAAAATTTTAACTTCAAAGAAAAACTTAATTACAGAAAATTTGTATTTCCTTCCATGAGCTTGACCGAGACCCACTATTTATGTTTTCTCTAATGAGATATACAACAATATTAAGAAATAAAATTACTCAAACTTATGTCATGAAATGTACTAGTATTTATACATAGTTCAGTGAGTCAATACTTTTTCCAAATGACCAGAATATAGTGTGCAAAATCTTAACAAGGCTAAAAGATCCATTGAAAGTATAAGGTACACCAATACATTTTAATGTGATAAGGTATAAAAGGTTCACAGATATAATTTCAGATTTTACTTGACCATCAGAAAAAAAAAAAAAACTACCAGTTGTTAAGTGTTGATGTAAAATCTAAAACATTTATCCACAGTTCTCTAAAATGCGTGTTAACATGCAGCTCCGTTTTCCAGCTACAAGCACATGAGGCCAGAGCATCTCCATATACTTCTCTCAAACAGCAGCACGCAATGGCTGGACATGGAAGCGATGAATCCAGGCTATTTTCTACTAAACTAGTCATGAAAGATATTTGCGAACATAAAACAAATAGAAGTTACACCAACATGTAGTGGATTCATGATTGTTATTTAAACAGAATTAATAAGTAAATATCCATTCAAATGTCTTCATAAAGAGTGACTAGTCTAAAGCACACATACCAACACCTCTCGGCAGGGTCCTCAATAATGTTAAGAGTGTGATTCTGATGTCAAAACGTGGAGAATTCTGCTCTAAGGCAGAAGTGAAACAAAGAAACAGTGATGACAGAGGTGGAGACAAGCTCCATTTGATCGAGGAGAGAGGACTGAGAAGGGACAGCCCCCCACCCCCACTAGAAAGGGACTAGAAGGGCTTAGGTGAAGAAAGTGTTTCTGAGGAAGTGGCCATCCGCCTAAGGCTGTTACAGGAAAAAGAAGGGAAGATGGAGGAAGAGCAGAGCAAATGTGACAGCGGGTGCTGGCAGCCACAGAGCCCTCCCATTGCAGCAGGTTGAGGTGGGAGGCCAGGCTGCTTGGAAAGTGGGGTCAGGAGGTGATCAACTGAACAGGTGGATTGAGTTTTGCTACAAAACAAAGTAAGTGAGAGCTGGAGGGGAATCATAAATCAGGAAGACTTTTTTCTTTTTTTTCTTTCTTTTTTTTTTGACGAGAAATTCTGAAGCATTCTTGTAGTGATAATATGATCTGGAAAACAGAAAGAAGAACAAAGTTAGAAATGAAACCCTAACAAAGGCAAGAAGAGTCAGAATCTAGGGACACATAAGCACCAGCTTTGGGCTGGAATAATCACCTACAGAATCTATGGCTCCAGCTGAAGGGACTATCCCCATGGCATCCTGCAAATCCTTGCACCTACAATAACTTTCCCTAACCTCCACTTATTTGTAACTTTCCACTTCTCAATTATTCAGAGTATGGATACATTTTGATTTACAAAAAGTTACCAATAGTAAAAAATGGAAGTCCCCTTTCCTGTGTTCTGATTACACTTCCTCCCAGAAGAAAGTGCTGAGATCAATTGGTAGAGTGCAATTCCATCCATATACTTTCTAGGTATTCCCATGCTGACATTTGTACTTAATTAAGTAAGTGTACTGTTGCAATTTCCCTATAATGATATGTTGTGTATAATAGACTAAAAGATATGTTTTACTTTAATAATACTTTGGACCCCTTTTATCCTTTTAAACAGTACATAGTGTTTTATGGCATGGTTCCTTTCTTCTGTGGTTATTCAACTTATTCTCAGAGTCCCATTATTCCCAATAATACTGCAGTGAACATTCTGTACTACCACTTTATAAATGTGTACAAAGATTTCTGTAGGGAAATTGTCAAATCAAAATGTATGTATTATTAATTTCATGAGCCTTCTAAATTGGACTTTACCAATTAATATTCTCACGGCTAATGTATGAAAACATGTTTCCCCACCCTCTGACAATACAGTATATTGTCTACTTTTTTAGTTTTCTTCCAATCTAACAATATTTCACTGTTCTAATTTACCATCTCCTGATTACTGGGGAGCTTAAGCACATCTCCATAAATATCTGCCCCCACCTTGGGTGGCACATTCACCAATTGAGTATCCACCCCCATTTGTTACTCCCTGCTGTGTGTCAACTCTCACTGCTCAGCAATCAGTATCTCACCTCCTCTTCCTATCTGACTGAATGATTCCCACTGAGTTTCTACTGTGTGCTCAATGTCAGCATCACCTGACTTACCATGGCTGTTTATTATCTTCCAGCCCACCTGCCCTGCACCCAGACAAAGCATCTCAAAGGCTGAAATCTCACAACTTCATTTTGTAGCCTTAGCGCCTGGCTCAATATTCAGCATATAGTGGGTACACAGCAAAAGAAATCTCAACCTAGGGATAAAGAGATGGGTTAGTGGTTAATAGCGAGGACTGATTTTGCAGAGGACTTAAGTTTAGTTTCCTGCCCCCAACATTAAGCAATTCATGGCTGCCTTAACTCCAGCTCCAGGAGACCCAGGGCCCTCTTCCAAACTCCGAGGGCATCTGCACTCACATGCACATATTTACAAATAGATGTATACATGTACACATAATTGAAGTAATTATAAAAATAAATCTTAAAACGAATGCCAACCCAGTTCATCATACCACTTTACAGCTGCAGACTGCTTTACAGTTACAGAGCTCCTTCATATACATTTTCTCAGATTGTCCAAATCAAACCAGATTTGTAGGAATTAACATTTCAGGCAAAATGATAGGGCAAGGGTAGAGGAGCATAAACAGGCAGAATTGAATCACCAGCTGCATAATGAGAGTTATGCCGAAGTCAATCAGTATCTCTTTAACCCTCGGACTTCCAAGTGTATCCTATAAGCAATGTTGTGCAAGAATTAGCAGCATTCAGTCAACTGCTAGATCACACAATCAGCATGAAATAGCTACCAACAAATTGGAGGAAATTAGTTTAAAAGACAATTACTAATTCAACAGCTAAGTATAAAAAATAAAGGAAAGGGCATTATTGGTTAAGGGGTAAATCTGGTCGATATGAGACAAATTAAACCTGTCTTTGAGATTCTGTAAAAAATGGTCTGTTTTTCATCCCACAGTGATCAAAACAAATTAACATCTTCCAAATTCTCTAATAGGATTCTCATAGCCAACAGGACATGAGACTTTTTTTTTTTTTTTTAGAGTATCTTAATGTTCAAATACAAAACCCATCAATTTTCTTAAAAAAAAAAACAACAACAACCTACTTTATGAAATACTAATTCTACAAGATGACAAAGGTTATTGCATATGTCTAGGGTTTCAGTTGCTGTGGAGGGACACCATGACCACAGCAAATTTATAAGGGAAAACATTTAATTTGGGTGGCTTACAGTTTCAGAGGTTTAGTCTATTATCAACATGGTAGGAAACATGGTGGCATGCAGGTAGGTAGGCATGGTGCTGAAGAAGGAGCCAAGAGTTCTACATCTTGATCATAGGCAACAGGAAGTGAACTGTGACACTGGGCATAGCTTGGGCATAGGAGACCTCAAAGCCCACTCCCATAGTGACACACTTCCTCCAACAAGGCCACACCTACTGATAGTGCCACTCCCTTTGGGGCCATTTTCTTTCAAATCAAAACATGGTTTTGTTTGTTTGTTTGGTTGGTTTTTTTGACACAAGGTCTCACTATCTAGCCATGGCTGTCCCCAGAACTTGCTATGTAGATCAGACTGGCCGTGAACTTGTGGAGATCCAGTTGAACTTGTCTCCTGAATGCTGGGGTTAAAGACATGCATTTTCTTTTTTAAGTGATATGTGTAGTTTCCTTTTTATTGTGCAGATTGCATAAGGTAATTACCATGCAAATATATAAGGTACTTTAAACACAACACCCCACACCCCACTTACTCTTCCCCTTCTCCTCCGCTCTCCCATTGGCCATCTTTGCTCCCCAAGACAGTTTCACTCATATTTTTATGTCACTGGTATTTACATGATGTTATAGATTTATGGAGTCTGGGATCTATAATAAGAGAAAAGGTACAGTATCTGTCCTTTTAAGATTGACTTTATTCGCGTAATATGATTAGCTCCAGGTGTATCCATTTTTCTGCAAATGGCATAATTTCATTCTTCTTTATGGCTGAAAAATCCATGTGTGTATATATGTGTAAACACATATGGATAGAACTATATATAATATGTGTATGTAGAGAAGGGCAGGGGAAAGAGAGAGATTACTTTATCTGTTTCTCTGTTATTCAACACCTATGTTGGTTTTTACAACTCACCTATTGTGAACAACACTGCAATAAAGCCCAGGTGTTGACTTGGAGTCCCTTGGGTAAACATGCAGCAGTGGTATAGCTGGCTCTTATTTTAGGGATGTCTTTAGTTTCTAGAGGAATATCAACAGGGATTTCCAAAGTGGCTGGACTAGTTTACGTTCTCACCAGCAATGTTCGCTTTTATCCACACCCTCTCCAGCATTTTATTACTTTATTTCTTTGAGAATTTCATACTATGTGTTTTAATCATTCATCCCCTCCCCCAACTACCCCGAGATCCAGCCCCTTCCCTACTCTTCCAACTTTATATCCTTTTTTTAAAACTCATAAAGTTCAATTTGTGCTGCCCATATTAGTCATGAATGTATCATCTTCCACTGTAGTGTGGTCAAAAGAGCTGTGCTCTTTCATTAAAAAACAAAAAAGCTGTCTTTCCCTCTCCCAGCAGCTATCCTCAGCTCTGAATGGAACTTCTTGCTCACCTTCCCTCTCCATGAGCTTGCACAAGTCACGTGCATGCTGTCACAATGCTGTGAGTGCATATGCAGAGCTGCCCTATTGTGTCCAGAGGACACTGTTTCCTAATAGTCATCCACCAGTCTGGCTTCTACAATCTTTCTACCCCATTTTCCACAGTTATCCCTTAGCCTTGAGAGGAGGTGGTATGGTACAGGTGTCCCATTTAGGGATGAAAATTCAGCAGTTTCTTATGTGACAAAGAAGACATAGAGTCTCAGGATATATTTTTCTTCCTTCCATTCTTTTTAGCATTCCTCTGATGGCTAGTGAGGTTGAACATTTTTTTATGCATTTATTGGCCATTGTACTTCATATTTTGAGAACTGCCTGCTCATCTCATTAGCCCCTTTATTGATTAGACTATTTAACTTCTTGATATTTAATTTTTTTTAGTTCTTTGTATATGCTGTATGTTAATCCTCTGTAGTGTGTACATAGAAAATATTTTTCTTCTGTTCTGTAGGGTGTCTGTTCACCTGGCTATTTGTTTCCTTTGCTGAGTATTATACGTATTTTTTAAAAAATCATAATTCAAGCAAGCTTTAGGAATGCTAGTTTAAATAAATGGAAACATATTCATTGTCTATGGGGCATTTAATATGCCCAAACCTGTGGTGGTATTGTATTCCCCAAAATATTGTGTACCCTAATAAATATATCTGGGGTCAGAGAACAGACAGCCACTAGGTACAGAGCCACAAATGGTAGCTAGGAAAGGGGTCAGAGCAAGCCATAGCAGAAGCTGGGCGGTGGTGGTGCATGCCTTTAATCCCAGCACTTGGGAGGCAGAGCTAGCTGGATCTCTGTGTGTTCAAGGATACAGCCAGCATAGAGACACACACCTTTAATCCCAGGGAGTGACAGCAGAAAGAGAAAGATATATAAGACATAAAGATCAGAAACTAGCAGCATTTGGCTGGTTAAGCTTTTAGGCTTTGAGCAGCACAGTTCAGCTGAGACCCATTTGGATGAGGACTCAGAAGCTTCCAGTCTGAGGAAACAAGACCAGCTGAGGAACTGGCGAGGTGAGGAGGCTGTGGCTTGTTCTATGTCTCTGATCTTCCAGCATTCACCCCAATAACTGGCCTCAGGTTTGTTTTTATTAATAAGAACTTTTTAAGATTCCTGCTACACACACCCTCTGTGTTTCTTTAAAATGAACATTATTATCTTGGTCTGTTTTGCTGATGTTATGACACATTTTCTAAATGTATTTACGTGAACTTGGGACTGTGTGTGTGTGTGTGTTTAAGAGAAAGATGCTTCTTAAGAAGCTGATGCTCTGTGGAGCATCCTCTAAGAAACACTGTCATGTTAAAACAGTCTCTTCTGTCACGTTGAGGTTCATAAGCACCCACACTGTCAATGCAGTTTCATCACATTTTAGTGATCTCACTAACATCATGGCCTAAATCATTTAATCGTAGGGCTGAGAAAAGCCAGGATGAAGAGAATTGTAACTTCTCTAACCTATAGAACAGCAGCAGAGGAAATGTTACTGAGTGGTTAACCTAACAGGTGTGTTGTCTTTCTGAGCCTAGCAGCCGTGAACATCTAATACAAGGGCTATGGAGTCTACTCCCATGTACAAACTCAAATGTATCCTATAGTCACCCCTCTCCCTATAGATTAAATTACCCCATTGCCAGCCTCCCTGATTACTCAACAAGTCATGATCTTCATGTTTACTACCCTCCAAGGCTGAATCTTGGTGGCTCTGTGATTGAGTGAAGGAAGAGTGAGGAGTCTGGGATGTAGCCAGGATCAAAGGAAAAGAAATACTTTAAAGGTCTCTCATTCATCTTTCCCAGCCTACTGGCCTGATTTCCATCCCCATAAGAAAGAAAACTCTGCACCCTTTCCTCCAAAATTTCCTAGTAGAAGAGCCCCTTCCCATGATACATCCAGCATGGTCTTCAAGTTATCCAGCTTTTGGAGTTCACTCCTCTGCCATAGCCTTCACATCAACATCGCCCTTTATCTCTTCCCGAGCCTGTTCCTAGCCTTCTCGGTCATTTCTGGGACTTATTCCCCATGGTTTAATTGAATATGATCTCAAAATTTACATCCAAACTATTTGTGTTTCTGGAGAGAATTTAAAAATGGCCCAAGACTGCCTGTCTCTTGGCAGCTGCAAAGCTCCTTCAGCCCCTGTGAGAGCCAGTCCTCAGGCAGAAGACTTCCGGGTCAGTTTCAGCTCAGTTCATCCAAGTTCTGTGTCGACAGTGTGTGGTGTCTTCAGCAATGGAGTCCACTTTCAAGTTCTGGAAAGTGACCACGGGTGATGGCAATAGCCTGTATTGATGTGGGAGACTGTGTATTCCTCTGAGCGACAACTCAAAGGGAGGTTTCACATGCTTGTGACTGGGGAGTTGTTAGATAGTGCATAGCTTTTGGTTCTGCCCAGCTGTAAAGCCCACAAAATTATAAAATTTCCATAAATGTGAAATTTCAAATGGCCCCACCCACCCCTGGATTAAAAAGCTACAGGTGATGAATGGCTGCCAAGGGAGGGAGAATCAGTTTTCTCCAGGGATGAGCCATCGTAGAGGCTGTCCAATCTCAAGGGCTCAGGGAAGGGCACATGTACATACAAGCAATGCCAAATGGACTCATGTGTGTGTGTGTGAGTGTGTGTGTGTGTGTGTGTGTGTATATGTGTATACACATGTATATTTATATATACTTTTTACATTATGTATTTTTACATTATGAACTTTTTTACAATGCAATAATAATAAAGAAGAGACCATGAATTTGGAAAGAGGTAGGGACCATGGGAGGAGTTGAAGTGGAGAGAGGCAAGAATGATACAGATGCAGTGCTCATATATGAATTTCTCAGAAAAAAAAATGTAATGCATAAAAAAGTTGACCAGGACATAAAAAATGACTACTGTTTAAAGCTCAGCACATTTGACTCATCATAATGACCTCAGCTAACACTTTTGGAAAGTTGTTCTTGTCCTGCTCTAAGTAAGTCTACTCAAGTCAATACCAGATCATTTTTTTCATACATAAATCTGTCCTAGCTACATTATTCTTGAAGCTCATTCTTGAGGTTACTTGGTTTTGCTTGATTTTTTTAATAAAATATCATACAATGTATTTTGATCACATTTTCCTTTCCCCCAACTCCTCCCAGATTCTTCCCACCCAACTTTATATGTATTCTGTCTGTCTGTCTCTCTCTCTCTCTCAAAAATAAAAAAAAATCAAGAACCAAAGAAACAAAATGAAGCAAAAAATAAAACCTACACAAAACTGAAAATCAAAATTAGCTGGCAAAAGGCCAGTAAGACAAAAAAAAAAAAAATACCAAAACAAGTCAAAATGAAACAATACTATTTGTGTTGAAGTTTTTGTGTTGGCTAAGCACTCCTGGGCCCTGGGAATGCCCTGGAGTGTGGTTGATGTACCCAGTGACACTCATTGGAGAAAACTGAGAATAGTCCTGGTAGTCTAGCCTCATCATGGTTAGCACCCTAGAATTCTAAATTGTCTCACTAATGCAAGTTCATTTCTCTGCATAAAGAAAACTCCCCTATCCGCAATCTTAACTTGCAGACATCTCAAAATATTGCTTTTACCCACACCCCTCCATACTGTCAAGATTCTTGGGAAATTCAGTTCCTAAAATTTATGAGGGAAATTATTCATTGGAATGGCTATGGAACAAGACAGTACTGCTGGTATTTAAAATGCTCCCAGCATTTAGTGTAAAATTTTAATCCTAAAATTATGTATGCTGCTTGTAGTCAAAAATGTTAACGAATCTATCAGTGATTGGCAAAGATATCTATATTCGTATAATGAACAGTACAGATAACTGTGTCTTTAAGACTAATAGCCACATTATTTACTCTTCATGAGCTGAGCATGCCATGAGCAAAACAATAATTTCAGTACATAAATTTCATTTTTAGAATTATTAAAAATGTATTTATGACTAAATGTTGGTAACAGTTACTTTCCCAAAGAAAATAAGCACTCTTTATTGACCGTGAAATTATTTTAGCATTGAACTCACATCTAATGTCCACTTCCCATATGTTTTCACAAAATATAATAGAGTAGTCAAAGCAGAGGGCATAAACCACACAGAACTCATTTCAGGCTTCTGGCTGAGTGAGCAGCCCGAAAACAAGCACTTTCCTCTCTCCCTGAGAAGCTTTCTACCAAGAACAGTAAATGAATTCATCCACAAGGACAAAGAGAGTAGGAAGAATCAACAGCCGGAGACTGTGGGCAGCCAGACAGAAACATAACAAATAGGGAACTGATTCAGAAGTGCTGCATCCCAAGCTGGTGAGAGGAAGTCAGCCAGCAACCTCAGTTTACACTGTAAGACCCCTCAGGACTGGAGGATTGTCTGCGCAGGGTGTCTGAGAAAAGGAAGCGAAAGCTAAAAGCAGAAATACTGGTGTTCAGATGACTGGAAATGCAGCTTTTCTAACCCCTCAACTGCACAGGTGGGCAACTGTGCTACCTGGGAGAAGAGCTTTGTCCTTCAGAGAGGCCAAGGTCAATGGCCTCTGGACTGGGAGATTCCATCTCCTCTCAACCCTGGTGTCAGCAATCTAGCGTGTAATCTCATGACTACAGACCAGACAAAACTTCTGCTTCTTCCCAAGCAATGTGAACAGACCTAGAGCAGAGTCCAAAGCCACTAAGAGCCAGTGTTTTTGTTTCATCTCTGGTACTGTGATAAAACACCCTGGCAACAAGCAATTTAGAGGAGAAGGGGTTTATGTTTGCCAATAGTTCAAGTCCTCACCTGTGGGAAAGATAGGGTGACTGAAACTTGGAGAGGCTTGTCACACCACAGCCACAGTCAAGAGTAGAGAGAAACTAATGTCCACGGAGTACTGCTTGTTTTATTTCTCTACTCTTAGATAGCTCAAAACCTTCTGTCTAGAGAATAGTGCCACCCACAGTGGCTGGGTCTTCCCACATTAGTTAACTTAATTAAGAGAACACCTCATAGATGTATGCATAGGCCAACCTAATACTGACAGTCCCTCAGACCCAGCCAACTGATCCCACAGCTAAAACCATACACAGTGATAACATTTGGCAGCCCAGTTCCCAGTTGACTAGTACGCAGGAGGCTCCAATGTTCCAATATAATCAAATAACCCAAGATCATCAGACATCTGACAAAATCTCAAACACGGAAGTGGAGAGAAGAGGAGAAAGGACACTAAAAGGGAAAATCTTTATTTTTATTATTTTTATTTTTTATATTTTGAGATTTTTAATTTTTTTTTTTTTTGCCTACATATATGTCTGTGCACTGTGTAACTGCATTGCCTAGGGAGGCCAGAAAAGGGCATCAAATCCTCTGGAACTGGAATTACAGAAGGTTGTATACTGCCATGCACATGCTAGAAACTGAACCCAGGTCCTCTAAAAGCAACTGGGTATAGTTGAGCTTCAACACCAGTCCTAGACTGCATGCTTCTGAGCTTTTCTGTGTAAGGAAAGTAAACTCATGTTATATCTTGAAGCCATATGTCCATCTAGCAAGCCATATCTCTAGCACCAGAAAACTTTGTTTAAAATTGATAATAGATGCTTCTCTCATACAATCCATCCTGACCACAGTTTCCCCTCCTTCCACCCCTCCCACATCCCCCTAACTCCCCTCTCCTCCAGATGTACTCCTCCTTCGCTTGCTACAAAAAACCTTCTACTATTATACTTAGAAAAATAACTACAATAACAACTACAATTAACATCTTCAGAAAGATAAAATACTACAGCCCTAAAATGAGAACATATAAAATTAAATGACTATTTAGTGACCAAACTACTTTTAAATTATGCCAGTAATATTATTTTATAGAAGGATTGGAAGATGAAGTTAAGAATACAGTCCTTAAAAAAATGCAAAGAGATAAAAATAGGGCAGAAAAAACTAGGACAATTGGAAGACTGGTTCAGACGAACCATTATCTTAATGATAGTTCTAGGAGGGACAAAATGACCTGGAAGTATCATCTTTGAAATAATTCAAGAATATATCTCAGAACTGCATAACATGAATCTCTAAGTTGAAAGGTCTTTTGAATGTCTGACACTGTAAATGGAAAAGAAATCTGCACCAAGTCTGCCTTTCAAACACTTCAGAACAGTTGGAACAAAGTGATACTCCAGATTTCTAAAACACCAAGGCACAATGGCTTCAACTCTACACTAGTAAGCCAGAAACTCATGAGTAAATACCTTCAATCATCTAAGGAAAATTTTCATAATCTAGAACTTTATTATCATCTGTTCTAAGTATCTATCATACAACAAAGTACTCTACACTTAGTGGCTTAAAACAAGTTTTTTTTTTTTTTTTAATATCTCACAATTTGGAGGGTTGGGAATTCAGGTAGAGTTAGCTGTTGGGAATTCAGGTAGAGTTAGCTGGCCAGTATATACATGTGTGTGTGTGTGTGTGTGTGTGTGTGTGTGTGTGTGTGTGTGTGTGTATAAAATGATGACCTTGGGTACTTAGTAGGATACACCAAATGTTTGTGGTGGGAAGAAAGATCCAAGACAGCTTCATTTGTATGACCCAAGTTCAACTGGGTTCCCCCTTTTCTTCCACACAGAGCTCTTTTTATAGACTTCATTTTTTATAATAATTTTTAAAATTATAATTACATAATTTCCTCCCTTCTGTTTCCTCCTGCCAACCCCTCTCAGGTGCCCCACCTTGTTCTCTTTCAAATTCATTGTCTCTTTTTCTTTAATTATTATTACATATATACCTAAGTGCATAAATACAACCTACTCCATCTGTATCAGACTACCTGCCTGCATGTGCTCTCATGGTTGACCTCCTGGTATTGGATAACCAATTGGAGTGTTCTTCCTTGGGGAAGAATATTTATCTTCATCTCGGCATTCCCCAGGTGCTTATAGTTCTTTGTCTAGGGGTGAGATCCCACGAGATTTCCTCCAGCCGTGTTAGCACAACCATGCTTGTTATTGTTGATCAGGTCTTATTTAGGCTGCCATGTTGATGAGAGTTCTTGAGTGTGGTCTCTCCAACATTGCTAGGAGACACAATCTCACAGCAAACTTCCTATCCTCCGCCTCTTACGGCCCTCCTACTCCTCTTCTACATTGTTCAAGCCTTGGGTGGAAGAATCACATTACAGATATATCAGTAGGAACTGGGCACCGCATGAACTCTTGTTCTCTTAATTTTGATCAGTTGTGCCTTTCTATAAGTCTCCTTCTGTTGAAAAGAGAAGTTTCTTTGATGAAGGGTAAAAATCTATATGTGGGTATAAGAATAAGTATTTTGAACATAGTTAGGAATTATGCTGTTTTAGTGAAATAGTGATTATAGATTCTCTTCCAAGATCTATAACTTCATTACCCTGTGTTCCAGTACCAGGCATGCATGGCTTCTCTCATGTTAAGTAGACATTAAAAAACCTTAGAGAGTTGTGGTTACCACCAAGTTATGCGTGCAATTATTGTGCCCTTAGGGTTATCATGGCATGCTGGTCATTGTTGTGGTTCATATACATCATAGTTGGATAAGAGTATTGGTTGACTCCCTCACTTGGAAGATTATATAGCAACATCTGTTACCACAAAAGCTGGTATTCACAAAGGAGTCTTTAAAGTCAGATCTAGCTCAGTTCATCTGGGTCCCATATCTGAAGACACATAGGTGTCTTCAGCAATAAGGACTTTCCTTTTACCTCTGGGAGGCAACCAAAGGCAACAGTAATAACCTATAGTATTTGGGAAGTCTCTTGGACAACCTTGACAATAACTCAAAAAAGGGATCTTTTTCTGCCTAGTGTTTGGGTTAAGGGGAGAACTGTAAGCCCACATGGAATATTTCATTTAAACTGTATATGTACATGTAGAAACAGATTTATATGTGTTACATCTAATTTTAAGTAGATAGTAATATGATTCTCCGTGACTTTCTTTTAGATATCCTTACTATTTATTACTTTACCTTTCTTCTGTATTCATCTCTCTCCCCTTCCCCAACTAAAGTACCGCATTCATTTTCCTTAATTCCTTCTTCAAATCAGTTGCACCTTGCTGTTCCCCTCTCTATCACTCTCCCCCAATACATGGTCCCCTTATGCTTTCCAGGCTTCTGCAGTTAACCCGGGATGTATGTACTCCCTCAGATGAGAGCAAGGGCATGCACTGTTTGTCTTTCTGGGTCTTGGTTATCTCACTCAGTGTGACTTTTTTCTAGTCTCATCCATTTACCTGAAATTTTCAGTTTTCTTTACAAATGAATAATATTCCACAATGTTGATGTACCACACTTTCATTATCCATTCATCAGCTGAAGGACATTTCGGTTGTTTTTATTTCTAAGTTATCATGAATAGAGCAGCAATGAACATAGCTGACAAGTATGTGTGGAGTAGGAGATCAAGTCCCCTAGGCATATGCTGAGAAGATTTTGATTGGCATTACATTAAATCTATGAATGAACTTGGTAGAATGGTAATTTCCACAATATTAATTCTACAAATCCATGAGTGCAGGATGTCTTTCCATTTTCTAGTGTCTTTCTCTATCTTTTTCTTCAGATAATTGAAGTTGTCATTGTGAAGATCTTTTGTCTCCTTCATTAGGTTCATTCCTAGATATATTATTTTCTGTGAGGCTATTGTGATTAAAGCATGTCCATGATCTCCTTCTCTGTATGCTTGTTGTTGGTATAGAAAAGCTGTTGATTTGTGTAAGCTGATTATGTGCCTTGCCAGGCTGAAGAAATTGTGTATCATTTCATAGTTGGTGAAAAAAAGCTTTTTGGTAGAACTTTTGTGATCTCCTAGGAATAGTATCATGTCATCTGAAAATAGGGATAGTTTGACTTCTCCTATTTGTGTTCCCTTGATTTTCTTCACTTGTCCCTCTGCTCCAGCTCGTGCTCTGAGCACAATGTTGAAAAGGACTTGAGAATGGACAGCCTGTCTCTTTTCTGATTTCAGTGGAATTGTTTGAGTTTTTCACTGTTAATGATGGTGTGGGCTATTCATTTGTCACATGTACCTTTTGTTATGTTGAGGAATGTTCCCTCCAGTCCTGTTCTCTCTAGGATTTTTATTATGAAGGCGTATTTGACTTTTGTCAAAGGCTTTTCTACATTTATTGAGATGATCATATGATTTTTGTATTTCAGTCCACTTTGTGGTTTATTACATTTAATGATTTTAGTATGTTGAACCATCCCTGCATCTCCAGGATGGAGAGTCTTGATGCTTGGTCATGATGGATAGTAAGTACTTCTGATGTATGTTTGTATTCATTTTGCAAGTTTCTATTGAGCATTGTTGAATAAATGTTCATCAGAGATGTTGACCTGTAATTTGGAGTAGTTTTTTTTGCTGTTGTTGTTGTTGTTTTTTTTTTTCTTGGTGGTGGTAATGGTGGGTTTTTGTTGTTGTTGTTGTTTTGGTGGGAGATGGGAGATACGGATATAGTGTCTTTACCTGTTTTATTTGTATTAGCATAAAACTGGCTTCATAAGAGTTTGAGACTGCTTCTTCTGTTTATTTTCTTTTTCTTTCTTTCTCTTTTTTGAAAGTTCAAGAAGCATTGTTTGTAGGTCTTCCTAAATGCTACTTCCAATGCATCCTGAAAGCCCAAACATGATTCATATTTACATTTCTGAAGGATTTCAAACAGTTGCCAAGTACTGTAATACAATGAGTATGATTTCCATAATGTTTGAAATAAAGGATGATTCTAAGTAAGGCTGTTAAATATGAATTTATGAAAATGGAGATGCATTTTAAGAGTAATGGAATATTTATGAGTTAAATTATCATTCATTAGTTTATATACAGTCTTGTTTCAAAAGGAATTTTAGGAAGTCTATAAAAGTACAGGCAACATAACATTAACTTACATTCAAATTAAATTATAATCTTGGCAAAATAAAATAGAAAATCAAAGATAGTACAAAATGGAGCCAAAAAATTAGTTAAAATGTCTGTAATTATAACCCAATACTAGTGTCAAATTTGTCTCCAAGCTATGTGTCCCCATAATATTAGATTCAGCTCCAAGTCAGAGAGACTTAACATATGGCTTTAAGATATAACATGAGTTTACTTTCCTTACACAGAAAAGCTCAGAAGCATGCAGTCTAGGACTGGTGTTGAAGCTCAACTATACCCAGTCTCCTCAGGGACACAGGCTCCTCCAGCTCACCCCTTTGCCTTTCCAAGGTGGATCTTTGACTCCATAGTCCAAGACAGTAACATTCCTATTCTGGGCAGCAGAATGGAGGTAGGGAATGAAGAAATAAAGAGCAAGAGTCACCTTCCAAGTGTTCCCTAATGAAGATGACTAGAAATTGCCACTGTACATTTCTAGTTCCATTGCATCAGCCAGGGCCTAGTGACACAGACAGTCTGGGCACAAGGGAAGCAGGGAGCTAGAGTCACCACTCTATGTGGACATGAGTGCTTTTACAAGGTCTGCAACACACACGTGTATACAGAAGAGAGCAGACCCCAAAGCAAAAGCATCTTTCACAGCCTCACAGCAGCCAAGAAAGGGAATGTGCTCCACCTTCAAATAACAGAATGGTAAAGACAAATGGCTGCCAAAGAAATTATAGCAACTCCTAGTGGAAAAATTAGAAAGGTGTGGCTTTGCTGGGCTCCATACAAAAGCAAAAGTTTGATGTCATCAGCAACACCCTTCCTATAAGGGTGTACCTGGTATCACAGGACACCAGACAATACATTAACAGTGTAAAGAAACTGTGTTGGTAAAGCTTGGATTTGCTGAGTTCATTTTTATTGCACTTCTAAAATCATTACAGAAACATGTTCCTTTTAATGTCATCATTTAGTACCTTAATATTAAATATATACTTATTTGTTTGTTTCAGAATTGAAGAAAAATCCATTTACCATCGTTTGAGGAAAAGAAACCATTGCAATCACAGGGATTACCAGAGTATCTCAAAAAATGGTGCGTAGCCTGTCACTTATGCCTTCAACAAAGCACCTGTAAGAATTGACTTTATTTGGGAAGTACCATGAATGTTAGCATTAGACAACCAGAACTCAGTGAGTGTCCCTTCCAACAGCACTGCCCTTTCTGAGCACAGTGCTCTGGCTGTCCAGCCATCTACACACAGAAAAGGAGAACAGGATGAAGACAAGAGAATATGGAGGCCAGGTCAGTCACCCAACAGTAAAAACAGTTCTAGTAATTCTCAGCCATACTCAGGGATACATGGCTCAAGAAGCATGACCTAATGAACCTCAGTTAAACAAGGGCAAACCAAGGTCACTGCCAAAGCTCTATTCTGCCCAGTAGTGCATTCTCCCACATTTCTGCAGAGGTTAGAGTTTTAAGCTTCACTCATGGGAGTCTCTACCCTCCACATTGGACTAGGAGGTTGCGTACTGCTTCAACATGTCCACAAGACCCTGGTTTAATAAGCCACAGCCTGGCTAATGCCATGAGTTACCATCACTCACTAACTAAAGATGTGGAGAAGTTGTCCAAGAAGCATGGGTTTTAACTAACTGTGGTACAAATAATGTATTTCTTAAAATAAGTATTCTACATGAAATGAATGTCCTACTTTTCTAAGGGTGCTTTAACCAGTTAATAATAGCTGGCATTTACTGAGCTCCCACCAAATGATGAAAAACATATTTCAGTAGATGTATATGTATATGTATTTCAGTTAATCCTTTCCACAATAAACACTGTGAGCAAGTATTATTATATTTCCTCAGAACTAAGGTAGTATTGATTGCAATGACTCTGGGAGTGTTATGGTAGAAATGGGAAAGAAAACTTACAATGTACAAATTGGCTACAGCATTCAACTCAATTACCCAATATGTTAAAACATTTTTTTCTCAGAATGGGGAAAGTATGAGGCTATCCACATTGCTGTAACTCAGAAAAAAAGTAGATATGGACAGGTCAAGAGCTTTGTTCCAGGTCACAGAGATAACAAGTTACATGACTGAAACCTGCCCACCTTGTCTAACACCATTCAGAATCCAATGAAGGTCATGCCTCCACTGCCCTGCTAGCTGCAATGATCTGTAGAGAAAGGTCAGCCTTACTCTGCACGTGAACACAGATAGTGGGAGTGGACAATGCACATGGAAGCTGCTTGTGAATCCTAGCATATACCCTTGCTTGTACTTCTCTGCTTTAGTGAGAGACTCAAAGAGCCCCCAGTGCTACCAAGACTTATTTCCAATACAGACTGGGAAAAGGCAGACGCTCATATCTATGGAATATTATTCAACTTTTAGGAATTATGTCTAATAGTCTATTTTTTAAACTGGAAAGATAAAATATAGACAAAAGAAAATTAGACCATGAAATTGGATATTACAGTTCAGTTTTTTTCCCACTTTTTAAAATAAATGGTGAAAGGCTGTATCTAAGAAAAAAGATTAGTAGGACACACCCTAAGACTGTTGTTTGAGAAATTTTGAGTAGTTATTTTTTTCCTTCCCTCCAACTCTATTTTTCTGAAAGGTATTATTTTTTTATACAAAACAAAAATAAAACAAAACCCTAGAAAGAAATTGAATCTAGAAAGAGTAATGGGATAAAGGTATGCAGTTAAGGCATGCTAATTGTTAATCCTGAAATCCACAAGAAAGAAACCAGTTCTACAATTCTGAGCCAAATTTAAAACAAGCTTTAACTAAATACTGGCCAAGAAGATGGACTCTGGCCAGGTCCACCCTTGGGTTCCCAGGAAATGGCCATGAGTCATATTTTTCAGCAAAACCCATAGTTCACTGCATTTTTCATCAGGTCCCATCAGGGGCAAGCATACACGCTGAAGTATTTCCTGTCTAAGTACCTCCTGCCTACATGTGATCAAGCACATCCAGTATAATTGGTTCAAACCAACTTGTTTAGGAGTAAAACCTTGTTGTCTCCCAAGAACTACAGCTCCCAGCATGCCAGGAAGCTATCTTGTCCTTGGACAATCAGGGCTTGCAGGTAAACTTTGGCTCTTACAGTGATAAGCAGTCTGGCTCTTAAGATATGCACAGTATAATTGTCCTCTTTGTGTGTGACTTCAGAGCCAACATTTCTATCTTTCTCAAGACCTAGATATGTCAACATCGCTTTCCCACCCAAAATCTGATGATGTTTTGTAAAAACCATGAAGACTGTCATGAGATACTCCAAACAAAGAGTAACCTTGGCAACAAAGAATAATCAGTTCTTCTTGTGCAGTCTGCTGTCTTAACAACATACATTCCTTTAAAATCTGGGTTGTCCACAGCAAAAGGCAAGGGGAGGTAGGAGGAAGGATTCATCACAAAGAAAGGATTCATCATGGTGAATTCAGTGCAAAGCCTCAGCTTCTGTCAGTCCAGTGAACAGGAGCTAGAGAGGATGGGAGATTTCTTTTTCTTCAATTTATATTCCTCAGAATTATACAAATGCTCACCTTTGTCTAGCATTATTGCTTCTTTGAATACGCTTCTTTCTCATCAGATCTTCTAAGAACGTAATTCTAAAAGGATATTTTTAGTTCCTTGTAGTTACCTGTTATCTAATGTGCTGGTTTTGTTCTCCAGCTCCTCTTCCTATTTTCTGTTGCCTTTCCTTGCTGTGCATTTTCTTTTGATATTATGCAGCGTGTAACCTGACTGCCCACACCAAGTTATTTCAATTACTCCCCAAGGTTTTTATTAGATATAGGAAAAGTCAGCTTTCCACATTCTGCATATTTATGGCTGCATTTACTTTTCAGAACCAGCAAGAAAGATAAAAGGAGGAAGAAATAGTTGAATGGAATATTAAAGAGTTTCTTTTAAATTGTATAGTAAGAATTAAAGAAACAGTTCCTATTTTCATCTTTCCCGTCTTACAAAAGATCTTTTCAGTGTCTGCCAATATGTACAGAGCCTTTTAGAATGTGAAGTGTGGGAGTCACTATGATTCTGGGAATAATGCTTTGATGTGAGGCTTAGGAAGCAGCAGCCTCACCCCATCTTCTCCATAATCAGAAAGGGAGATGGTCTGCAGAGGCCTTTCCAGCTCCAACCTGCTGAAAAGGACAGGGCAAGAGGTGGCCAATGCACGACAAAGGACAGGGTCAGAGTGCTGTGTGTTGGCTGGTCCCGCACCTTACCTCTCAGAGATGGGAAGTGAGATCTAGGGAACAGAGAACAGTGGCCTCCCCCTCTGGTTATCTCACAAAACCCTTCCTTGAAGGATAAAATAGAACTGCCTTTGGAACTGGACCTGGGAAATGATACCAGAATCTCACCTGGGATGGCCTGGATGACAAGCCAGCTTGAGTGGGTCATCTTAACTCCATTCTCTCTTGGAGAGACATCACACCCAAAATCACTGTGGTAGGAGTAAGGACTTGGTTTGGCTTCTGCAACCCTAGCCTCTTGCCACGTTATTATTAAGCAAGCATCGTAAAACCTGGGGCATATTTGACCCATATAGGCCACCATACATAAGGGAGATATCATCAGCATATCTGAGTGCCGCCACAGTGCTTGGTGTGGAGAGGTGGGCAGCAGAAGCAACAAGAGACACAGTTTCCTAAACATTCCTAAACGTCCATCATCAGTGCGCCATTGAAACAATGGCTGCTGGCCCCATCTGTACTGTTCTTCATTCAGTAGTTTTAAATAAGTCACATTTTCAATGCTAAAGAGTCTCAAACAAACATAGCAAATAAATGTAAAAGACACATGTCAATGATGAAGGATGGGGCTCTCAAAGATGGGACAGCAGTGCACGGACTCAGCACTCAGGTCCCTGCAGACAGTAGCAGGCAGGAAGGGAACAGTGATGCATGGGGACAGCAGATGGATCTGGAAACAGAAGTGACTCCCTCTGGGAAGAAGAGGCTGGGAGAGGAGAGGAATGAGAAACGACAGAATCTAATGAGGCAAGACTAAGACTGAGAACAGGGTCTAAGGTGCAGAACAGAGATGAGCCACACAAGGAAAGGAGTTCTTGGAGTGGGAAGTCCTTGGGCTACATCCTACCAGGGCTGGGAGGGAAGAGAGTTATTCCTCAGCATGTACTGGCACTGGAGGTACAGTCTGTACAGGCAGACTGAAGAGGTAAACACTGAGTCCCAGAAGATGGTGGGGTTGAGGGAGAAGAGGCGGCACTGAAGAATTGCCTTGGCTGCTTGAGCTCAGGACCATGCTGAGGGCCAAAATTTAATAAATTGGAGGAGAATTGAGCTTGAGATGTCACCCTGTCTCCAGCAAAGAGCTCATCCCTCCAAGACTAGACCACAAGGGGATAATTAGTACCCAGCTGTGGAGGCTGTCATAGAAACTGGGGTACCCTAAACCAGCTGCCATAGCCATGCTACAATACTCCACTTTTCAGATCTGGGTGTTCATTAGTTGTCAGGACTCATGCTTAGGGAGGATGCAGAAAATAGGAGATTCAGCCCTCTGTGTCCTTGACCAGGTTCATGCCCTCATCCACACACAAGAAAACTGAGTGCTCCTTCACCCAGGTTCTTTGTCAGTGCTGAAGCTGAGCTTTCATGGGCTTAGGGTTGGGTCGTATGTTTTAAGTCTAGCTCCCGGCTGGACAGGAGTCAGAAGGCATGTGAGGCCAGTAACATAATGCTGACCTTAATTAATATTGCTAAGCAGGGATTTGCCCATCCAACACTTTTTCTTTAACCTAAAAGCTCTCAAGTTAATTTTAACCTTGAAGAGGATTAAAGCTTGGACAGTGGTCCTTTACAACTAGAATACAGTCATTTTTCCCCTTTGATACAGTGGGTCTCCACCTTCCAAACACTGCAACCCTTTAGCACATTTCCTCATGTTGTGGTGACCCCAAAACATAAAATTATTTTTGTTGCTACTTCATAACCGTAATTTTGCTACTGTTATGAATCATAATGTAAATAGCTGTGTTTTTCAAGGGTCTTAGACTCTCCCAAAGTGGTCATGACCCACATGTTGAGAACCACTGCTTTAATATCAAGGACAGGGACCATTCTGAGATATTACCCCATACTTCATAAGATGACCATTATCCAGAAAACCTAATGACAAGTATTGGCTAGGACATGAAGAAATTAGAATCATATATTATTGGAGAGGATATAAAGTCATCTATCCATTATAGAAGGCAGCATTGTAATTCCTCTGAATATGAAAACTTGAATTATTGTGTGATTGACCAATCCCACTTATGAATATTTATCCAAGGTAATTAAGAGCAGGATCTCAAAGAGATACTGACATTACCTTCTTCATTATATCATCATTCCTAACAGCCAAGATGTGGAACAAGGATAAATGTCCACCAGCATGTAACTAGATAGAGCAAATATGATGTGCAAGTGCAATACAATACGACTCAGCCTTTTAGGAAGAAGAAAACACTGTCTTACTCAACAACACAGATGGACCTTGAAGCAGAGGCTTCTATGAAGCATCTAAAGTAGTCAGACTTGGAGGAGCAGAGCAATTTGGCAATTACCAGGAACTAATTGGGGTGATATACAGCATATTTTTAAGTCAATAAAAATCCATAAGTCGTCTTCTGAAATAAATAAGACTCTTGCTAAAAAACAAAACAAAAATACGAAACAAAAACAAAAAACAAAACAAAACAACAGCAACAACAAAACTAGTCCTAGTCCTGGGCCTCCATTGCCTACTACTGTAGCTCACAGCCCACAGAGGAGAACACTCTGGGTTCATGGGATGCTCATGGACCCTCCTTATGGATGCCAAGTGAGATTTTTACAAGCTTGGCATACTCTTTTCACTGACAATCTTCCTCATTTTGTTTTTGCAATTCTAGCAAAACTTTTGTGTAAACACCTGGATTAGAAGGTTTTGCTTGCAGAAATGCTAAAATATTTGAGACCTGTTTTTTCCACAGGACAAAGCTACCCACCACAGAGGGAAAGGGGTTCCCTCCCTGCGCACCCACTACAGAGAAAGTGGAGAGCAGGATCCATGTGAAGAGCCTAGGTTAGTTGCTGGAGACTGTGAACTGCTAAAGTTTGCTTTTGAGTCTCACCCGCCTACTCTACCCATGGGGCTCCTTGCTGCGAAGCTAATTTGGTCGTGAACTCTCATGTTCTCTGCCAACACCACAAACTCCACACTGGGAACAAACTTCACTTGGCCTGTTCCTTCCTCTGGGTTTGATTAAACCCTCTGGAGAATGGGAGTGAATGGAAGAAACCTAGAGAAGCTAGGGAAAGAGGCCAAAGTCAGGCCAACCTGGGAAAATCAGATTATGGTCATCAACATAAGCACACTTGACCTGTGAGCCTGACAACCTCATCTCAGTCCCAGGAAACCAATAATGGAAGCAGAGACATCCACACACACAGTGGAACACCCTTACTTAAAGACACACATACTCAATAACAGAAAAAGTTTAAAATAAAATGTACTTAAGAAAAAGAAAGTGTTGGCAAGACTAGGTAAACAGAGTCTGGAGGCAAGAGACTGGAGCAAGGAGGGTGAAAGGTGCTTTGGAATATTCCTTTACACTGTGTGAAGATGTGTCACTGTGACTGGCTTAATAAAAAGTTAACGAACCAAAAGCTAGGTAGGAGGTGTAGGCAGGACTGCCAGACAGAGGGAGTGCTGGGAAGAAGAAAGGAGGAGTCACTAGCCAGTCACAGAGAAAACAAGACATGCAGGTGAGAAAAAGCTACAAGTCACTTAGCAACACATAGATGATGAGAAATGGGTTAATTTAAGTTATAGGAGTTAGTGGAGCAAGCCTAAGCTTTAGGCCAATTTAGCTTTTTATTAAACCAGTCACAGTGACACATCTTCACACAGTGTAAAGGAATATTCCACAACATTTCCTTCTTTATGTGTGTGTGTGTGTGTGTGTGTGTGTGTGTGTGTGTGTGTGTGTGAGACCTGGCACAAAAGTATACTTCCTCAGAGGGAATGAGGAAGGAGGTTCAGATGAATGGGGTGGGGTTGGGGGATCAACAGAGGTGATTTCTTGTAGAATGAGAAACTGTCTGGGGCAACTATGTGATGGGACAGCTCAGAAGCATTTGAGTGACCACTGAACTGTGTTCTCCTGGCACACTACTGCCCTTGAAGTAGGGTAGAAAGATAGAAAAAATTAGAGGAACAGGACAAAGAAGAGAGGCCAGGTGGCTCTGGTGTGACTAGCTGACTGGCTGAGAGTTAAGACTTATTACACAGCACACCAAATTGCCTAAAAGGGGCCAGATCCTGTTTTTGAGGAAACTGTCACACACACACACACACACACACACACACACACTTATGAGCCATATTGACAGTCAAAACATGTGTATTAACCTTGGATGATGTATGGACCCTAAGGAATTTTTAGACCTTTCTGACTTACATTTTTATATCATTAGCATTCCTTTCTATAAACCTGAACAGAGGCACCTCATTAACTACTTTATAATTTACTTGATAAAGAAAAAAATCATTAAGGAGGCCTGCCTTTATCTGAAGAGAAACAGTGTGTGTGTGGTGGAGAGGGGGGGGGGGGTTGCCGAGAAGAGGGGAGGGAGGATACTTTGAGATGTAAAAGCAAAAAAATATAAACAATTTTTAAATTTTAAAATAAAAAAAGAAAAATAATTAGCTAAGAATAAGTATATCAAGACAGTTTACTTAATCTTTTGAACTCAAATCTCTAGTCTATATTTTGAACGATGTAACCTCAAAAGCCATATACACTGTTTACATAATTTTTAGGACATTTAGAACCACTCTCTCCACAATACTTACTCTTGGGCATCACTTCTGTCCTTTTCTTAAACAAACAAACAAAAAGCCATTTTTTTTTAAATACTGACCTGCCCTGAAATTCTTTTCTGTGGGGTTAGTCTACATCCCGACTTCATCTGGATAGATATCTCCAAAAAGACTGAAGAGCTGTGACTCCTGATGCCAATGACACATTCCCAGCAGACAAGGTGTCCATCAACATAAGTTAGAGGACCATATCTGTAAACACACACAAGACGACTCACTCTTCTCTCCTTCCAGAGAAAAACCAAGGCAGAGGCAAACCCTAAATTCATGGCAATGATTCCCCGGGCTTTGTTACTCTAATGTCTAAATGCCACTCTCTGCAGCAAACCCAGAAGTCTTAAAAAGGCCTTTGTGTAATGCTGATCAATAGATGATTTGACCTCCATCCACATCCTAGCCCACCTTTATCTTGCTTTCTAACCTCAGTCAATTCTTCCATTTAAGCCCCCGTTTTTCTATCTGTAAAGTTGGGGGATTAAATGAGATGGATCTCAACTTCTCCCACATTCTATGATTCTGAAATTCTAGATCAGAATGTTTTCATTTTTCAAAACACTTTCTTGAGTTTTTTACTTGGGTTGTTTGTTTTTGTTTGCTTGTTTTGTTTTGTTTTTTGTTTTTCAGAGATTGGATCTCACTAAGCAACCCTGGCTTACCTCTAACTCAGAATCCCCCTCCCTACCTTGGGCATGCATTATTTTTTCATCTTGTCACTGATCCTTAAAAGTCAAGGGGATTTACACTTAAAAATCCATCTTCCTGTTCCTCTTGGGAGATGAGCAGTTGTGGCACTGTGGCTGCTGCCATCAGGTGGAGCTAAGAAGTTGGTCCCTAGGACAGCTCACTGTGTGGCTTCCTCTTCTCCATCCCAGGTAGAATAGCTGTCTGCCTCTGCAGCCATTCTAGTTTCAACCTTCTCCCATCACAGGCCCTGAGACTGGTTCAAGAGAAAGCAGAGCAAGGCCTCCTCTTTACTGGGTCTCTCCTGGTCACCCTCCTATAACTTGTTTTCCCAAAACAAAAGCCCAAATCTCCGTATGTATAGCCTAGGAAGACATAAGTTGAAGTTCTAGCCAACCCTTCATAGTACTCACCCCTGAGTGCTCAACCTGTGCACGTGCAATGCATGTTAATAAACATCTATTTGTTTCCTCTTGTGAATCCGTCTTTGGCCAGTTTATTACTCCGAGACCCTGTATCAGTTGAGCTTGTACCACAGAGTGATAAGCTGAAGTGGGAAGCTGCTTCTGAGGAGACATTCTAACAAGAATAACATGAGAACAGTCACCTTGTGGTAAGACTTATATCTGATGGAAAGATCGTGTTTCCCTAGTGAACAAGAGCACTATCAAGGCTCATTCTAGGCCCGTAAACACCCCACAGGTCTTGCTGTACACAAGGGAGAACAGGATCATTTCTTCCTGTTGCCTGGATAATCATGTTTCACCCAGAAACCTGAAACTATTAGCCAGGGCCATCCTTAGAGGATGGTGTTTGGGTGTGATTTTATTGCATGTATGTGTTCTAGCAAATATCAAGACCAGCTCAAAGCTATGTGCTCCATCCTCAGTGAATCCACAAAGCAACTCTATTTTTGCAGATAGGGAAAATGGGGCTCGGAAAAGTTATACAACATACCATAATCCATTACCTCGTCAGTGACAGACTTTTAACCATGCCTGTCTCCTACTGAAGGTCACATTCTCAGCCATGCCGAACTGGCCCCTTTCTAGATTCTGGCCTGAAAATCATCATTTTTCTATCTTGGATTGTCTTGCCAATCCAAGGTGAATTGTCAGCATTGGATACTTTAACCTGACACTTCTGAGTCAGTTCTCTTTGTCTCCTTGGGAAGGAATAAAATCAAAAAGAAGAAAAAGATGAAGAGAAAAACTATATAATTGAACTATAAAAAATATTATTACAGGCTAAGCTGAATTCAGTTACACATGTAAGGCTCCTTATTTTTAGACCTCCCATGATCTCTGATCTGGAACAAAATAGGTTTTGTACCTTAAGCTAACTGAGCTTCTGGTATTGTATTTTTGCCAAAATAATTGCATAACCCACGTTTAGTCATGAAGAAACATTAAGACAAACCCCAACTAAGAGCCACTTAAAAAGAATTGGCCAGTAGCATTCAAATTTTCCAAGGACATAAAGACAGAGACAAAGCAATCTGTCCAGATTAAAGAGGCCTGAGAGCCAAGTGCAGTGAATTAGACCAAGGCCAGAAAGTGGTCATCAGTGACATTTAAGTTAGGTATTTAGATTAGATAGCAGTATTGTACTTGTGGTAGTTATGTGGTTTTGAACATTATAATCATTGTAGGTGTGTATATCTAGAAAAATCTAGGTAAAGGATGTGTGAAGCTCTTTGTCCTATTTTTACATTATTTTAGTAATTGTTTCAAAATGAAAATGTCTATAATACTTTCAAAAGCCACAAGAACAGCACTGGAGGAAAGCTCTGAGGTCACCAGTGTCGCGCCAGGAAATACGTGGTTGAACATTTGATCACAACTCAAAACCTTGAAAGGAGATGGCAGAGATTATTTATAGCAGAGCATATAGGACATTTCTGTTTGGGAACCCTGCCAGAGTTGGGCCACAGCAGTAGAATCTTTAGTATCCATTTCTCAAATACTCCATCCAAAACCAGAATGACACAGAAGTACTCAATGCCTACAGGTCAAATTCTTTCTTCTCATAAGAATCTAATATATTATCCAAGATACAGTATTTAATAATATTAGGAACTTTTAAGAGAAAAAATTCTAATATGACACATATCATATAGAGGAACAAATCCCTCTTTTACTGTGTATTAACTTTTCAATAAGGCTTAATACTTGCAAGAGTTTGGAATTCAAAAAATCTTCAAGCAATGAAGATCTTCTTATCAAATTGGAACTATTTCTTTGGATATATTCATACAAACTTGTGATGGTTAGTATTAACTGCCAACTTGACAAAATCTAGAATCACTTGAAAAATGGCCTCTGGTCATGTCCAGGGTTGGGGTGTGTTTTCATTCCATTAACTGAGATGGGAAAACCCATTCATTATGGGAGGCACCATTCCCTAGGCAAGAGATCCTGGATTGTGCAAGAGTAGAGAAAGAGAGCTGAGCTCTAACATGAATGAGTTCATTCTCTCCCTGCTCTTGATTATAGATGTAGTGTGACCAGATGCTTCAAGTTCTTGCTGCCTTAACTTACCTAGCAGGATGAGCTATAGCCGAATTTCTAAGCTTATTTCTAAGTCTTATTAAATAAAAAACAAGGAGCCAAATATATGGGTGAAAGTCTTAGAGATTAGAGAAATAGTGAGAGCCACCAACCACCTTACCTCACCAGCTCTGCAGCCTCTAACATTCCATGACTTCCTGTCTACCCATGCTTTTATTGCCTTGCTGTTCTACCCTCTCATTGGCTCTTAGCCCAGCTACCTCACTTCCTGTTACTGCCTGTCTGTACAGACCTCCAGGTCTCTATGTTTGGTACTGAGATTGAAGGCATGTGTCACCATGCTTGGCTGTTCCCTAGTGTGTCCTTGAACACACAGAGACTGCTGCCAAGTGATCGATTTAAGGGTGTGTGTTACCTCTGCCTGACTTGTGTTAATGGCTTGCTATTTCCTCTGACTCCAGGCAAACTTTATTTATTTATTAACATACAAATAAAATATCACCACAAGCTACGCTTTGAATTATAAACTAAAACAAATCCTTCTCCCCAAAGTTGCTTTTGTCAAAGTATTTTATCACCTCAACAAAAAGGAAACTCAGACAAGCCAGTACAGGTAGGAGCAGGGGTCATGACAGTAGCCATGTGAAGAATTCTGGTCCTGTTGTTTTGTCAACATTTTCACTAAGCTAGGATCAGCATACCTGCATTGCAAACACTTTGCTCTAAGTAAATGTACTTGCTGGTGTGCTGAAGTTGTAGGGCATCTCTTTTCAATAATCTATTTTGTTTATGGCTTTAGATAAAAGACATCAAGTGGAAAGCTATCTGCTATGTCTATAGACGGCTTAAATGCTCTTGGGGTTTATGTAAACATGGATGTGCCTTCTCATCTTCATTATCTTCCTGTTCAATATTACAATGGGTTCTAGAAATAGAAAGATGAGCAAGGTAGAGGCCCCACCTTCATGGAGATCCTAACCAGATGGAAAGAAGACAAACAAGAAAGGAATCACAGTTCTGTGAGAATGTCACTGGGGCAAAAGTAAGTTGCAGCCTCTGGGGTGGGAGACACTAACTCTGAAGAAGTAGAAGATTTCACAGCAAAGTTAAAATTTGAGCAGTATCCAAAAGGTGCAAGGAGATGGTGAGTAGGGTGGGTGGTGCTGAAGGCAAATGGTTTTGGGGAGGAGCAGAGCTCTCCTTCTATGAACACAGGTGGAGAGTGCTCCTGAAGATGGGTCCCTGAGATGTAAATTACAGTCCCAGTTGGAAACGTATTCTTCCCTATCCAAATATTTTGAGGGAATTTGTCTTGTTTGTGACTGAAACATTTGTTATGTGAAGCATTCCCAGTAGTAGAAACACTGTCTGGAACTGTCACAACAAATGGTTGTTAAATGCCTGGGATGTGGGGCTCCAGATCAATATCTTAGTCTCCAGACTTCTGTTTATTGGGGGAAAAAAGTTTTTAGAAGAGAAGAAATGTAAAATTATCAGGTTTTTTTCAACAAATCTTTCTTCTGAAAATGCATGATGGATTATGAAATTATTAGAAAAATCTACACCATTTGAAGTCTAGTCTATGTGGAGAGAGGAAGTTGTCAGATGATGTGCAAGTATGGTCTACTAGAATACCTGTGAAATAAACCATAGGAAATTGGATAGCACTATCATAAGAGGTGGATGGTTCCTGAATATCTATAGCTTTAAAAGCAAATAGAAATATGGAACCTCACAAAACAGGAGGGAAAGACCAGAGTCCATCCCAGAGCAATTGGATGATTTGGGGAGCTCCCACTTGTAGTGAGAAGGAACAAAGTCAGCAGACGGCAGCAGCCATGGCTTAAGGCAGGCTCAGAAAATCTGTACCATGCTTTCAGTAATGGACATTTTAAAGAGCAGTGAGGGGCTGAGGAGATGTTTCTGTAGGTAAGAGGGTTTATGCTGCAAGCATAAATGCCTGTGTTCAAAACCCAAGCACCTGTGTAAAGAGCTAGACATGATTGCTTGTGTGTGTAACCCTAGCATTCAGGGAAGAGACAGATGGATCCTATGAGCTTGTTGGCCAGGTAGATGAGTCAAAATGGCCAACTTCCAGTTCAGTGAGATACCCTGTCTCAAGGCAATTAGGCAGAGAATAGGTAGAGGGAAACCTCCAGTATCCTCCTCTGGCCTCCACATTTGCACACACAGGCACAAATATCTGCACACTCATACATGTACTCCATACACAAAAGAGCAGGAAATGAGGGCATATCTAGACAAAAGGTAGTGGATGTCTCACTGGCAGGAAACATCTAGAAAACCCTGTATTCCTAGAATTCTGCATCATACTGGAACAGCCACAGGAGGCCATTTTTTAAAGACCCTTGCTTTATGGATGGCTTGGTGGCCCAAGACCCGCCCCCCCTCCCATGAACCACATGCCTGGGAAACTCATAGCAAGTGAGTGTCACAGCAATATATGGTGAAACGTGTTCATCAGAAAACCTTTTGGCTTTGCAGGGTGTAACCAGCATGTGAGGCTCCTCTGTGGGGAACTGACACCAATGGAACTACTATCTGTAACTTACCTCCAGAGAAAGACTCCACAGTGAGAACAGTATCCCCAAACCCTAAAGAACCAGCAAGACCTTCAAACAGAACACTAGCAAAAGTTTAGTCAGACATAGTGACCCACACCTGTAATCCCAGGAGTCAGAAGGAAAAGGATTTAGAGTTTCAGGCTATCTTAGGCTATACAATAAGACCTTATATCAAATAATAAAACAAATTTGGAGAGGAGGCTGAAGGGGCAGGATGAGGGAAGAGGAGGATCTATGATTGGTATGTAAAATTAATAAAAAAAATCTTAATTAAAAAAAAATCACTGGGCAGAAGAAAAGAATTACAAAAAAACAAAAACAAATATTGTACAAGCTAAAAGAATACAGGGGACTGGAGAGATGGCTCAGAGGTTAAGAGCACCAACTGCTCTTCCAGAGGTCCTGAGTTCAATTCCCAGCAACCACATGATGGCTCACAACCATCTGTAATGAGATCTGTCGCCCTCTTCTATGTACATAATAAATAAATAAATCTTAGAGAATACAGAGGAATAAGAGGATAAAGCAGAAAAAATAAAATAAATAATTAAATGGTAGACCTAAATTTAAATCTATCGATGATTACATTGAATGCACATAATCTATTAAAAATAATATTAGAATAGACTGAAATATAAAAGCATCACAATGAGGATCTCTGTGAGTTCAAGTCCAGCCTGGTCTACAGAGTGAGATCCAGGACAGGAACCAAAACTACACAGAAAAACCCTGTCTCAAAAAAACAAAACAAAACAAAAAAACAACAGAAAAAAAAATCACAATTGAAACATATTATTTTGATGCTGTATAAAAAAATAAAAAAGAGTACATTAAAAACACAAACTCTAGGCTAGACATGCACTCAATATGCACTCAATGGCAGAGTGCATGCTTAGTGGGTATAAGGTTCTGGGTTCAACCCTGTCACAAAAGACAAAACCAAATAAAAATAACCCACAAAACTGAACACTGTCTCTAAGAAACTCACTTCAAATACAGGGAAGTGAGTGAACCAAGTGGGGAAAAGCTACACCAAGGCAATAATAATCAAAATAAGCTGCACTGACTGTAGGATTGTCCGAAAGCTAGACTTCAGAGAAATTACAGTAGCCAAGATGAATATTTTAACAATAAAAGGATTAATTCACTGAGAGGCTATAATGCCATTACATATATGTCTTAGTTAGGATTTTTATTGCTGTGAAGAGACACCATGAGCATGGCAACTCTTATAAAGGAAAATATTTCACTGAGGGGGCAGCTTATAGTTTCAGAGGTTTAGTCCATTATCATCGTGGGACATGGCGGCATGCAGGCAGACATGGTGCTGGAGCTGAGATTCCTACATCTTGATCCAAAGGCTACAGGAAATGAACTGTCTCACTGGGAGTGGCTTGAACATACATGAGACCTCAAAGCCTGCCTCCACAGTGACACACTTCCTCCAACAAGACCATGCCTACTTCAACAAGTCCACACCTTCTAATAATGCCACTTACTTTGGGGGCCATATTCTTTTAAACCACCACATATGTATATGTGTGCATACTGTGCATACATATTTATATACATATATGTATATATAATATATTATATATAAGCCCAAACAAAAATGGGCAAAAATTATAAAAACTCTCTAAAAATAGTAATCCATGTGTTTCTACACACATGAAAAAGGTATACCATCACATAAAATCAGAGAAATACTGTGTTCTTGTGGCACTTTGTTGTTGTTGTTGTTTTTTAAGGATTTGTTTATTTTTATTTTGTGTGTGTGTGTGAGTGTATTTGTCCTTATATGTGTCTGTGCACTAGCTGTGCCTGGTGCCCGTAGAGGCTAGAAGAGGCATCAGACCCCCTACAGATGGTTGTGAACTGCTATGTGGGAGCTGGAAACCAAACCTAGGTCCTCTGGAAGAGCAGTCAGTGCTCTTAACCACTGAGCCATCTCTCCAGACCTAACACTTTTTTGTTGTTGTTGTTGTTTGTTTGTTTTGTTTTGTTTTGTTTTTTTGAGACAGGGTTTCCCTGTGTAGCTTTGCACCTTTCCTAGAACTCACTTGGTAGCCCAGACTGGTCTCGAATTCACAGAGATCCGCCTGACTCTGCCTCCCAAGTGCTGGGATTAAAGGCGTATGCCACCACTGCCCGGCCAACACTTTGTTCTTGACATACAGTGTTTCCCCCTAACCTGTGTGGGGTTTGTATGATGAAATGAAGCAATCTTTTACAATTATTTACAATTTTTGGATTCATTGCCAGTGTCTAAAAATCAGATTTTTGGCAAAAAAAAGTCTCATGTTTCCAATTTCCATTTTGAAGACAAGTCTGATGACATGGACACCCCTCCGGGACCACAGGGAGTCATCAGGGCTGAGCAATGACTGCTCTTCATAGGTTGGCTTCAGCAACACTACTGTAGGCTCTGCAGGCATCTGAGCTTAAAGTCCAGCACATGGTTCTGAGACACTGCGTGTTTTTTTTGAATGAATTTGTGGTTAATAAACTAAAATGTACTTCCTAACCCTCCCCACAGATTCTCACACAAGAACTAAAATAATGTACTTTAAATTGGTGCTGTTTATAACTAACAAACATTACAATGATGCCAATGCTCGCTGGAGATCAGAAGCACTTCTCTTCCTATTTCTGGCCCTCATCTATGAATTTGGCTGCCTGACCAAGAGCTAGACCTGCCATGACCTGAAAGCTGTCAAAAGGAGGCTTTTGAAGCTAATGCTGCTGAACCTTAGGGTCTCCTCACTTGATTGCTAACTGTACTTATAGGTAAAAGTTGCAAGATTCCGATGTTTTACCCATGGTTGGTCTTGACTCCTGTCTCTATGCTGTATTTTATGCCTAACGTCTGGATCTGTTTTATGTTTGTCATTTTCCTAAAGGAGAGTCTCCAAAAGTATGTAAACTCTAGAACTCAAGAAACCCAGAAACCTGTCCACTGAAGATAGCCACAACTGTTATAGCACTTAGCTGAACTGTTTCTGAGCACTGCACACAAAGCATTGTGGACCACTTAATACTTTCCTATTTTAAGACCTCAGTAAAGGAAATAGCTAAGTTTCCTGGCATTCATGTTGATACCAGCCCTCAGGACTTTCTAAATCCCCAACACTTTGTGACTATGGCTTGTTTAGTAACATTAGGCTTCCAAATAGCAGGCCTGTATATTTTCTATTCACTGATTTATACCCAGAACCAATTACAACACCTGGCATAGCAAACACTCAATATGTTTTGCTGAAGTAATGATCTAATTTGTGAAGACTTATTTTAGTTACATTTAAATATTCTCCTTCTCTTTCCATGAAGAATATGGGACCTACTAATAGGCATTAAAAGTAACTGGTTCACCTAGAAGACCATCAAAATTAGTTTCTAAGTTGAAAGAATACATAGAACGTGAGGTACTTGATGGTATGGTCAACCCCAAGCCAGTAGTGGGACCATGTGTTAAAATTCAGTCAGGGGGAACCAACGGATGCCAAGGTTATGAGAGCTTCTCTTCTTGGGATAGACACACCTATCTATTTAAAGGACACCACAGTTCGGCCTTTAAAAGTCTGTATGGACTCTTCTACTCTTAACTGAGAGCATGTAAGTTCTCCATTGGACCACCTTAACAAATAATAAAAGCCCTCTATTCCAGAGTCAATTTTTTTCATTTCTGTGAAACTAAAATTGCTAAGTGCAAAATGTGTAAATTCTTCCAATATCTGCCTTGTTCTGCATGTCCCACAGGCAAGGCTCTGTCTTTGTTGTTTGTTCCCTGCCAGCTGTCATTGCCACAATAGTTTCTCCAATAGCAGATACATCAGCATGCAGACACTTCTATAGGAAACCCCTACAGAAGAGGACAATAGAGACTAGGAAGGAGAAAGATGTGGTGCTGAGTCTGGCAAAAGAATAGCAGAAATTTAAAAAAGGAGAATATGAAAGAATAGAGTGTGAGAGACTTAAACTACTTAGCAAACTTTATAAAACTGAGATTTCCACAAGGGAATGAAAAGGATGAAAAATACAAAGACTTTGGAGTAGAGAGAATTTGGTACAAGAAAAACATTAGGTAAAGACTAAGTAGTTCCTTGCTTCCTGTTTGTGGTGACTTTTTGTGTCATGTTTTGTTTGTTTGTTGTTTGAGACAGGATCTTACCATATAGGCCAGGTTGACCTTGAGCTCTTGATCTTCTGCCTCCAGGATGCTGGTGTATTTACAAGTGACCACCCCCCCTCCCCCCAGCTGTGCCTGCCCTTTCAAATCTACTACAATTACTTACTACTGGTCTTTGATCCTTGTCTAGAATAGTCAAGAGAGTCATAGGAGGTATTGCCTATGAGGAGAGACAATCCACCTAATAAGCTATGACAACTTTTCACTCTTGTTTTCTGAAGCTCTGTGCGTGCCCTGCACATCAAATTCCCAGATGGACTTGAGGTTGGCTGGACCTGGTCCTATAATTTTAGGACAACAAAAGTTTGAGCTGTTGTTGGTTTTTATTTATCATTAAGAAAAATGTCAAAGAATGATAATAGTAACACTTCTTGATTCGTTATTATTCTAAAAATGAGAGATTGTGAACCCTAGATTAGAACTGAATGAAAGGACCAGTAGATATGTGAGCCACTGTAGGACAGCAGCAGCTCTGGCAGGCCAAAGGCTGTAATTTCTTCCCTCTAAAAGAAAGCAGAGAGCAACTGACTATTCACAGAGAGTTGCTACCTTCAGGACTCAGTGTTCTGAATACTAGGACCCTAAATGGAGGTCTCCAGGAAGATGTCTCTCCTAGAGAATCATTTTCTCTGTCTCTCTGATCCTTAGTTTTGGGGATACTTTGTCTCTCTGGAGACAGATACATACTTTTTCTTATATCTACTAAATCATTTACTCACCTATGGCAACCCACCAATCCAAAGGGCTTTGAGTTATGTTAATACAACGCCAAGTAAGTAGAAACCCCTGAAGGTGAGATCCAAGATAAAACACCACAGTAAAACCTACAGAAATGAGCAATTGCTGTCAGCAATGTGGTCTGGACAGCCTCTGATGGCTGAACAATGAGATCACCAAAGTGAACTCAGCCAACCAGACGATCACACCAGTGTTGTCACCTAAACAATTATTTTCTTAATTGTAATTATTCAGGTGCATCTTCCAGTAATCTAAAGAATTTCATAGAAAGGTAAGTAGAAGATAGAGCTAAGAAACTGTTTTAAATATGGTTAACTTACCTTGAAAGGAATGAAAATTCTTAGTATTACCCCATTATCATTTCTACTGAGTATCAATAGTTTGTTAGTTACTGGGCAACCTCTTCCTGGGCCAGTAACCTTGGAAAATGATTCATTCATGTATGTTCTCAAAAGATTATAAAATGAATATGAAATGAATAAAATAAAGCTCTGAAAAAAGTAGCTGCAAAAACATAATGATTATATCATAGTCTGGCTTTATAAATAAGAAGCCTATTTTTTGAGGTTTTTGTTTGTTTGTTTGTTTCTGTTTTTGATACAGAGCTTCATACTATGTCACCCATACTCATTTCAGACTTATGTAATCCTCCTACCCTAGCCTCTCTTGCTGAGATGCCATACACAGCAAGTTAATACTTTTGTGCCTATTTGGGGATTAAAATTCGGAAGTGAGGCTGTATGTAGTATCCTGAACAGAAGCCTCAGGAAGCCCTTACCTATGTGAGTTAAGTAGGCCCCACAGCTCTGAGGATCTCCAATGACTGGGCATAAGTAGTTCAACTAACTCACCTATACTTATTGAAAATAGTGTATTGAAGGATGTTAAGAAGATGACAGTGAGTCTGTTTAGTTGAAATTTCAACCTACTCTTCAATATTATGCATTGATATGTCATTTCCTAATGGGAAATTGAATTGAGATTATAGAGGAGAATGGGAGTGCTGACCAAAATAAAATAAGACCAAAAAGCTAGTTGGGTTTTGGTGGGTAGTTACACAAAGATATTCCCCCAGGCTCAGCCTGTGTTGCTGATGACAATGATGCTCAGACTCCATGTTTTCGCAGCTTGTCTAGGAACCAGGCATTGGACCAACCAGCCATCGTAATTTATGCCATGATTGGAAATGATGTATGCAATGGGTAAGTCATTGAGAAAGATGCACACAATGCTAATAAGATGATAATGGGCCTATTCAGTTGGGATTTGACTCTGGTTTTCCCCCTCTTCTACTCCCTACCCCAGTCTACTCTGCTATAGTGTGTGCATATCAAATAAGTTTATCTCTGAAGGAAAGCCTGAGTATGTGAAATCAACAGGAACAACCTGTGAAACTGAAAGCTCCCTTTGAAAAGAACCGAATCCAATCCAATAGCTCTCAATTCTGACATCACAACAACAAGGTATGCCAGGATCTACTGTGGCTTATATCACAGGAAATAGACTTCAGCAAGATCCAAGACTTAGAATCCAAAACATTTGAAACAGCATACAGCAGCACCACAGTCATCCTACAAGAACACATACCACCCTCATATTCTGACATTCTTAAGCAGAACAACATAGACTTGCATTTGCCAAGAAACTATGTGCAGCTCGCATTCAATCCTATTTATTCTGATGGCCCACAGTAAAAGGGGTTTTTGCTAAACTACAGCATTAGCATTAATCTCTCTCAACATTTGAAGAGTTGTATCAAAATCTATGTAGACCCCTAAAAATATGCTGCAGGTAGACATCTGGCCTGTGGTTGTGGCTAAAATGCAAACAAGCATCTGCCCAGCATTTTAGGAAAACAGGAAAAATAAGCCAAGAAGGTATGTAAGACTTGCTCAATGTAGCATAACTGACTAATGGCCAGCTGGCTGTCTCCCTGCTCACAGACCTTTCCCTTGTCCTACCCATTCACTGGGCCTCCCAAGCCTGTGTTGAGAACAACGTCCAATAGGACTGAAGTTCATTTGGTTCCGTAGAACTCTCAATGAAGTGTAGACACATCAGTTCAAGGTGGGACATGCCACTCTATGATCCATTGTTGCTCGGGGGCCAGTACATTCCTAGGTCCTTCCAGGATCATGAAGCTACCTTGTGAGGACCCAGGTCTCTGTCTCCGTGATGAGTCACCCAGGACTTTCCAGTAGAGTGTATACCCCTTTAGACCTGCTATTGCTTGTCTAGTATCTGTGTTCCTCTCTGTATTGTTTCATCCCTATAGCAACCCAAGGAGGCAAGTATGACTCTTTGCTTGTTACAGATGAGGAAACTGAGGCTCACAAAGTAAAGAAATGTGTTCTACTGCCATTGAGTAGCAAAGCTAGGAGATGCAGGATCTCTAATTCAATTCCATCTTCTTTCCCTGGCTCACTCTGGTGTTCCTCATGTTCTATTTTTCATTCACTTTCTTAAGCCACATGTTGAGCACCATCAATGAGCCAACTGCTAAGTCAGGTCTGGGATCCAATGGAAAAAGGGCCTGAGTCCCTGACTTCAGGGAGCTCACAACAGAGAAACAGAGATGTGGCTTCCAGCCTCCACTGCAAAAGAGAACACACTCTAGTCCAGCCAGATAATGTCCCTCCAGTTCCTGGGTCAGGTTCCCCTGGGTACAGAGAGCAAACAGGTTACAACTAGATATAGTGCCTGAATAAAAGCTTTCCCTCCAAAAGTCAGAGTCACTGAGAATGCCCCCCTCCAGAGGTCCTTCCAACTCAGTCCTGCTTTCCTTTTTCCAAAGAGCCAAAAACCAGACACATCAGCTAGAGGTCCATGCCAGCCTCTCCCCTGCCAGGGATCTATCTGGGCAGAGAAGCAGCAAGCATTTGGATGAAGGAACAGAATTGGCAGTGTGAGATGTTCCTGCAGTGCCCACTTTGTGATGTCCTGTGGAGAGGTTAGAAAAATAAAGACAGATGGCAAAACATCAAGGTGGAGTAAATATCCCATAATGGGCAAAGGGTTCCATTCAAAGCCAAAGCCAGAGGGTTGCAACACAAGTCTGTCCAGGAACAAGTTTTAGGAATTTGATTTGTCTCTTTCTTTATACCTTCAACTTTTTTAAAAATGATATTGCTAGCTCTTATGGAAATAATGTACCACATGTCTTTCTCAGTTCTCTTACTACATGTGGCTATTTAGTAAGTACTTGAAGTGAATGAAGGTCATGACTGGAAGACAAATTTTAGCATCAGGAATTTGGAAAGAAAGGCAATATAGAGGCACCTAGCATTTCCACTAATTACCTAAAGTGTCTCAGTGGTTTTAGACTTAACCATCACTGTCCTTGAAACTCTTTAATGTGACACGAAAGTTCAACACTCCCGAAACAGAGAAAATGTGTGAGCTACAGCAGCAGAAACTTTGAATGTTCAGTAAAATCTCATTGTGTACATGCAGCACATTTTTCATTTCTCAGCTAATGGTCATTTAGGCTGATTCTATTCCCTCACTATTATGAAAAGAGCATCAATAGACACAGATGTACAAATATCCCTATGATAGGACAGAGTCCTTTGGTGCATACCCAGAAATGGTATAGTTGGGCCTTATGGTAGTTCTATGTACATAATCTTTCTCTGTCCCATCAGCCGGCTCCCAAATCATGACATGGAGACATTATTAATTATGAAACTCAGCCAATAGTTTAGGCTTGTTTCTAACTACCTCTTATATGTCAAATTAACCCATTTCTATTAATTTACTTTCTTCCTCGTAGCCTAATTACCTCATCTCCATAGTACCCATACTGATTGCTCTCCATCTCATGGCATTGCCTATCTTCTTCCCAGCATCCTATGTGCCTGAAAATCTTGCCTAGCAATTAGCCATTCAGCTTTGTATCAAATCAATCAGAATGGACAAAAAGATTATTTCACAGCAGTTCCATGTTTGATTTTTTTGAGAAGTCTCCATATCAATTTCCACAGTAGCCAGAGCTGTTTACACTCTCACAGAAAATGAATATCAGCTCCTTCCCATGTCTTTCCAGTGGCTATTGTCATTTGTATCCTTGATTATCACACTCCAACTGGGATGAAATAGAACCTCAAAGATTGGGCCACTTAAGTTGTGTAATTACTACAATTATTGATTTTCATATGTCAAGCCATCCCTGCATCTCTGGAATGAAGCTAACTTGAGCATGGTGATCTCATTTTTATGTGTTCTTGAATTTGGTTTTCAAGTACTTTGTTGAGATTATTTCCACCTATGTAAATCATGGAGATTGGCCTGTAATTTTTCTTTCTTTTGGGGGCAGCCTTATCTAAGATGTAATGGATTCATAGAAATAGCTCAGAAGTGTCATCCTTTACTGTTTTATGGAATAATTTGAGAAGCATTGATATGTGATCTTCTTTGAGGGTCTTGAATTTTCTTCATTGGGTGGTTTCCTGCTACTGGTACAATATTATTGGTTGTAGAACTGTTTAAATCACTTGCTTCATCTTGGTTTAACTTTGGTAGGTGATATGTATCTAGATATCTATCCACTTCTTTTAAATTTTTCAATTTAGTAGAATATAATCTTCAGGTTTGTATCCTCATGATTTTCTGGATTTCATTGGTATCCATTGTAATAGCTTTCCTTTCATCTCTATTTTATTAATTTAGATCTCCTTTTTCTTTGTTTCAGTTAGTTTGGCTACAGGTTTCTTGATCTTGCTTATTTTTTCAAAGAACCAAATCTCTGCTTCAGTGATTCTTTGTAGTTTTGTTTGTTTGTTTATATTTCATCTATTTCTATTGTGATCTGGTATTTCTGTCCATCTACTACATTTGGGTATGGCTTATTTTCTTTTTCCAAAGCCTTAAGGTACATCACTGTGATGGTTTGAATAGAAATGGCCCCTATAGACTCATGTGTTTGAAGCTTAGCCCATAGGGAGTGACATTATTAGGAAGTGTGACCTTGTTGTAGTAGGTGTGGCTTTGTTGGTGGAAGTGTGTCACTAGAGACTGGATTTTGAAGTCTCAGATGCTCAAGCCATGCCCAGTGTGGCAGTCTCTTCCTGCTGCCTACAGATACAGATGTAGAACTCTCAGCTACCTCTCCAGTACCATGTATGCTTGTGTGCTGTCATGCTTTCCCACCATGATGATAATGGACTGTAAGCCAGCCCCAATTAAATGTTTTCTTTTAAAAGAGTTGCTATAGTCATGGTGTCTCATCACAACAATAAAACCCTTGGACAATCATTAAGTTATTTATTTGAGATTTCTCTGATGTTTTTATATGCTCTAAGAGCACAACAACTACTAACAGATAAAGACAGTGGTATGAATAAAGCAGACCATAGCAGTCTATCAGAATAATGATGAAAGCCTAAATTTAGTATAGAAACTGAGAATAGAGGGTAAGAGAGTGCATACACATAAAATAACATCATGCTTCAGAGATGCTCTGTCTCCCTACTGTGGTCTGTGTGCAACTTTTAAAAACAAATGTTAAGTCCCAAAGCTCCAAACAAATCTTAAGCAATATCAGACCCTCTTCAGTAGCCATGAGTCAGGATAGATGAGTTTATGTTCCAAAACAGAAAAACAAACAAACAAAGGAAAAAAATCCCTAAATTCTTAGTAGTATAAAGCCATAAAATTTTCCTCCTTCTTGTTCACACTGCATGTTCTTCAGGAACATGGGTCTCTCTCTCTCTCTCTCTCTCTCTCTCTCTCTCTCTCTCTCTCTCTCCAGACTCAAACACGTGACATAACTATTTGGAACTTTGCTTATACCAGCAATACAGTCAAAGAACATTCCAAAGGCTCTTATCCCACCAGTTACATGGCTTATTCAACTATAAGGAGTCAGTAAATACAGTCTGACCATGTGCCATAAAGGTAGGAAGTCATAAGCAATTTGCAAATAGTACCAACAACCAGCACATACAATGTGTTTGTATGTGACTGTCCTGCTAATCAAGACACTTTCTTTCTTCCACCACAGGAGAGCTGACCCAGTACCAGAAATGACCACTCCTGAACAAATGTACTCCAATGTCATGCAGAGTCTGAAGCATCTCAATTCCCATCTTCCCAATGGAAGCCATGTTATTTTATATGGTTTGCCAGATGGAACTTTTCTCTGGGATAGTTTGCATGATCAATACCACCCTCTAGGTATGTTATGCTAGCAGATTCTTTTCATTGTGTTTGTGGATGTGTGGATGTATGTATGATATGTGTACAATGCATACATATGATATGTATATATGCAATGTGTGCATGTAATTATGTGTATGATATGTGTGTATGATGTGTGTGATATATATTTATGATATGTGTGATGTGCATGTGTGATATGTATGATATGAATAGATATTAATGCAGGAGAACTTCAAAGAAGTAAAATTTATGCTATAAAAGTTTCACTAATAAGCTTGCTTGGGAAATATTAAGTTACACAAAGTAGAATTTAACTGAAGGATCACTGCCTCCAATACAACTGGAAGATAAGTTAAGTATAGTAACTAGACTTGTTAGAAACTGTGAGAAAGAAAACTCTGTGCCATAACTGATGTTTAGGGATGCTGAGAAAGTTTCTGCTGCTGTTTGTTCACTGAGATTCAGTTGAGCTCCATTCCTGTAACAAAAGAAGACAACTCTGACTTATGGCCACCCATTAGATCAATCCCCATATCAAAGAACATGCTCAAGAAGTCAGCACAGGGTCACAACCACCATTAGGTCCTGGCCTGCCATTAAGTCCCTATGTTCTTATCAGGAGAGTATAATTCTGCCAGGTGGGCAAGACAAACCTGGGTGACAGCTCTTCAAAAGGAACAATACTGTTGTACTTAAAAATACTTCTGCCAATATGTTTGCTGGCAAATCTCCCATCTGCCCAAGTGACCAGACTTACAGTCTCCCATCTCTGCTTAAATTGTTCAGAGTGTAACCTGAGGCCTGGACCTGAAAGAAATTTAATAATGACAGCCTTTGTGGAACATATAAGACCAAGGTGTATGAGTTAGTAAAATGTTCTATTCAGGGCTGGCTCCTCTTTGAGCATGAGCCAGAGTTCTCCCTTGAGTATATAACTTTACGTGCTTTTTGATCTCCCCTCTTCCCCTCCTCCTCTTCCTCTTTCTCCTCCTGTACTTCCTGATTAAGCCAACTTCACTACCTCACTGAAGAAATTCCACTCCCATTCCCATGAGAAACCACCCCCACTGACATGAGAAAAGAATTCACGACCAGCTCACTAGTCTCTTCCCTGGAAGAGAAAAAGCAGATATCTGTGTTCAGCTATTTCAAATGAAGTCATTTTCTCTGTGAAAGTGTACCACAAATAGTATCCAAGCAAAGCAGTGCCTGCCCAGTTTTACCTAAGGAGAGCACAGCTTCCGTCTTCATACAACTTCTTATCCTTATAGACAAAAATATGATAACATACAGAACTTTACTCGTTTCTGAACTGCGTTGTGTATTTAAAGGACAGCCACTTGAGCTGGGGGAAGTCTCTTTGAGCCATGGGGTGTGAAGACTAACAAATTCCATTAGATCACTGAATTTCTCATGCTAAAAGAAGCTTGGGGAAGCAGGAGTGTCTTTCCAGTCTACTTCATCACACCAGGGTAACATGATTTGAAGCTTTCTGGTTTTAAATTCCATTTTCTTTCCATAAACTCTTGACTAGACTAGCTACATAAATGCCTTCAAATTGACTGTGCACACTTGATTTAACAACAGTAGATAATAACGACACCCCGCAACTTGAGAATGAAGGAAGGGGAATACTGATTAGAGAAATCATCTAGCCCTAGCAGTGGGGAATGGAGTGGAGACAGGAAGAGCTCTGGAGCTCACTGACAGGTAGTCTTGTGGAATCAGTGAGCTCCAGGGTCAGTGAGTGACCCTTTGCAAAAGAAATAAGGTCAAAAGTAACTGAGAAAGATTCTTGTCATTGACCTATGATCTACTCTTTCCCTCTCCCACTCCCTCTCCCTCCCTCCCTCCCTTCTTCTCTCTCTCTCTCTCTCTCTCTCTCTCTCTCTCTCTCTCTCTCTCTCGTGCACACACACACACACACACACACACACACACACATACACAGAGGAGAGAGAGGATATGTAGGTGGAGATATATATGATAGATATAATAAAGTTAGATAGATATAGATAAGTGAATATAAATAAATAACAAAGACTATCCTAAAGAATTTGCAAATTTCTGATTTACAGGCCATGTCTTTTAGCCATCTGGAGTAGAACCTTACCCTTTTATCTTTAGAGAGAACCAGTGACATCCATGGGAACAACCCAGTGGCTCCTGAACACACACACACACACACACACACACGTGCATAGAAAAAATTTCAGATCTTGATAATTACTGGTCACTGTGCACAGTACCACTGGATTTTTTTTCTTTTTGGTGCTGTCATCAAAGCCAGGGTCTCACATGCTCTAACTGTACTACTAAGCTACATCCTCAGACCACTATTGATTAACTAGGATGTCTTTCTGACCAGGGATTACAGATACAACACAACCTCTTTACACTCTTTGATGGGGGTGGGAGGTGGGAACAAGTTTAAAAAAAATCACAATAACATCTAAAAAGCAAATGATCAAGAGCCAGTGCCAGTGAAGGGAAAAGCTGTATCTCCTCTTCTGGCTATTAGTCCACCATAAGCACTCCCAAGCACCCTTCTTCTTGAGTACCCCAGAGGCATCCTTCCTTCAAATTAGCAAATGCAAGATAGAAGAAAAACACTTATTAGAATTTCCCAACTATCTTCTACTATATTACAGAAACTTCATCCTGTTCATCAGACCTATCCCTCTGTCCACCAGGTTCAGAGGGAGCCAGTGTTGGAATAGTAAGCAATATAGAAGGCAAAGGGAGAGCGCCCTGGGCTCAGTGAACCAGGATACACCCAGGGCCCTCAGCCAGAGATATGCTGTTATCTGGGCAGGATAGGAGAAGGGGAGAGCAAGGCAGAATGGAGCAAGGCTGGGCTTAACCTTGAAGGAATGTCCAGTAGTGATGTTCCCAGTACTCAGGGAGCAGGACAAAATTCAGTTCTTCTGAATGTCAAAGCACTCAAGGCTTGAAAGAGGGAGAGGGAGATGCATTGGGACTCACAGTGGGTGGCCTCCACTTAGCTTGAAGAGACTTCAGGCACTAAGCAGAATAAGCGGATAGAGGAGAATACACATTAGTACCAGTCAAGCTGTCTCAATTCTCCTATGAAGCCTAATCCCAACAAGGAACAAGACCAGGTTAGAGGGAGATTTAACAAGCTGAGAACGTAAGGTAGAAGTAGGAAGGTTACAAAGCCTTCAGTCATGGGGCACATGGAGGACCCAGGATGGGCTTAAAGGCATCTGTCACTACAACGGGGCTGAGATGTACAAAGACATACAGCAAAAGAGCAAATGAGGGGGAAAATAGAAGATAAAACTGAGCGAGAACCCCCAGTGAGAATCCTTAGTGAGTAGAAACAGGAACCTCAGGGAAGATGGGGTTCAGGGTCCAAGCCAAGCCCATGCAATGAAAGCCAGGACAGAAGGCAGTGGTTTGGAATCCATCTAAAATGTGAAGACACCTTGACTTTACTGGCAGTAGTCAGCTGTGGCCTTCTAGACCTGACATTCCCTCACCACACTGGGGGATGGCCGTGTGTTCCCTCCAAGATGAGCAAGTTAAACCTGCATTTCAGTGTCGTTTATCTAAGGTACGGGTGAAAAGCAATGCTCTGTTCCATCACCCGCAGTCTTTCTCTTGACTCTGAGATGCTCTAATATCCTCTGTTATCCTCTTTAATCTCTGAGAGCATGAGAAGTATTTAATGGATACAGCATCAGCTGCTCATCCTGGAGATTGGTGGGGGAGCTGGATTTTGTATGTCAGTCACAGCATGAAAACTGACTGCTTCTGGGGTGGATGGACTATAAGAGGGAGGGAGCAGCACTGGGGGAAGAGAAGATATCACAGTGTCTAGTTAGTGCTTCAAAGGTTTCTGGATAGGCTCCAGGGCACTGGACTTTTCACCTCTGTGACATAATGCCCGAGACAAATGGTGCGGACGAAAACTTGTCTATTTGGGTTCATCGTGCAGAAAATTCAGTGCCCCGTGCTTGGTCCTATGTGCCCCTGTAGATGCCATGGCAGTGGAGGTATGTGGAGGGGAGGTTCTTTACCTGGTGGCTAACAGGAAGCAGACAGAAAGGGGGAAACTGGGAACCAGGTAAAACCTTTGAAGACACATTCCCAGTGGTCTACTTCTTTCAGCTAGGGCTGCCTCTTAGTTTCCAGAACCTCTTCAGACAGTGTTGCGGGCTAGGGAATGAGTGTTTCAGACACGGAATAGGATAGATGTGCAAACCATAACAACCCATGCAGCACTTTCCCCTTTGTGCTTATGAACCTCTTCAACCTGAATGAAAAAAGAACCACGAGGTACATTTCCTAACTAGGACTCAGTAAGACAACTATGGAGACACTCTTAATCCATTGTCATCCAGAAAGACAAAAATCCACTGGCATCCCCATCCCGCCCAAGTGTGATGGAGCCACCCCTGCCATATTTGAAGGACTTTGGTTCAGAATTTCAGACATTCTGCATACCAGTTCCTCAGCACAGATCAACTGGCTCAGACCTAAGTGTTTCATAAGCCCCAAAAGAAGGATTTAGTCAATTCCCGTCTTGAATGTGACTCCCTGAGCCTCACAGAAACTTGGAATTCCATGACATTACCAAGGAGAAGGTGTTGCCTGGTGATGTGCTTTGTTCGAGTCATTCTGATCCATTTAGAGCTGTAGGAGACTCTATCTTCCTCTGGAGATTAGATCAGGCCAGCACTCCAGTTCTGTCCTCTCTTAGACTAGAGGGCATATACTCCTTAAGGCCCCTTCCTAACCTGGGCTCAGACAGAAGTAAAATACAGGCATTCCTTAAGGCTATGCTAACTGACAAATCAACTCAGGATAAATGCCACCATCTGAAAGGGAGGCAGGATCATCTACAAATGTCTCTGAGCATTGCCATCTGATTCCATATGACATATCAGACCTCTGTGTTTTCTAGGCCAGCTAAATAAAGATGTGACCTATGCAGACTTCTTCTCCTTCCTGAGCTGCCTTCAGGTAAGCCTAGAGACCTGCTCCATGACCTGATCATACATACATACACACACACACACACACACACACACACACACACTCGAATGCACACATACACAAGCACATGTGTACACACACGAGCAGATGTGTACACATACCTCTTACTGTGTCTAATCCTCTTTAATCCGAAGGCTCTTTATCTTCTCTCAGGTCAGTCCCTGTAATGGCTGGATGTCTTCCAACAAGACCCTCCGGACTCTCACTTCAGAGGTAGAGCTGTTGAGCTCTCTGTCCCTTGTTTGCTGCAGACTTTCTCTCAGGATAGGATTCTACAGCATAATGGTCACCAACCTGCAAATAACAAAATCACATGATCAGGGAGCCAGAGAAGGAAAAAGGACTTGTGGGTCCTGCCTGCCTCCACCCTTCTCCAGGAGTTCACATGTTTTCCATGAATGAACACATATATACACAAAATTTGTAAAATGATCTGAGGCAGTGAACTGGGGAGCTCAGGAAGATAAGCCTTATGTGTAATCAGAGAGGATCACCTCACATCTCTGAAAGAAATCCATTTTCCAAACAAAATATCTTAAACTTTGTTCATAGGTTGTAAATTATCTTTATAAAAATTAATGAAACTTAGTTTTTGTTGTTTATTTTTAAGACAAGCCTGACTATGTGGCCTAGGCTTGCTTTGAAAACACAGAAATTTTCTTTCTTGCCTCAATTTTTCAAGTACTGAGATGGCAGGCATGACCCACCACCTGCATATTTTGTTAATAAGACATATGGTAGAGAACTTGCAAATTAAAAATAGACAGTAAGATAAAAATTAAAAATATGTATTTCAATTTTGAAAACATTAAATGTATGAAAATCTACTAAGAACTACAGCAATAAAAATTGGGCTGTAGTCAGTTGTGATGGTATACATGGGGAGGTTATGTTGAAGAGGCAGAGAGGCAGGAAGATAACACATTTGAGGGCTGAGCTACAGCTTTGGGGGCTAGGAAGATGAATTGATAGCTAAGAGCCTTTGCTGAACAAGTTTGAGGGCCTGAGTTCAAATCACCAGCACATACATAAGAAGCTGGGCATGGCTGCACACACAGCTGTAACTACAGTACTGAAAGGAACAGAGACAAGATCACCTCTGGAGCTAGCAGCCAGCCTAGCTCCGGTTCAGTAGGAGAGCCTGTGTCATGGATAATAAGGCAGCGAGTGACAGAGTAAGCCACTCAACATTCTTCTCTGACCTCAGTGCCTGCGTATGGCACACACACGCATGCATACACACACACACACACACACACACACACACACACACACATACACACACATGCATATACACAAACACACACACACTCAGGCCGGGGAGATAGCTCAAACAGTCAGTGAAGTGATTATGATGTAATCATAAGGACCTGAGTTCAGTCCCCAGCACCCAAATGAGAAAGCAGAAGCAGTGGCACCATTGTAACCTCAGTGCTGGCGAGGTGGAGTCAGGAGCATCCCTGGGCTTCACTAGCCAGGTAACCTAACCAAATGAACAAGCCCAGGCAATGAAAGCCCTTGTCTCCAATACCAAGGTAGATGGATCCTAAGCAGTAATGTCTAATTTTGCCTCTGACATCTATACACATGTACACACGTGTGTACACATGTGCATACACAGAAAAAAAATAATCCATGTATCAGTATGTGTCTATTTTCAATTCCTTAGGTATCTTGGGTTTTGCCTACTAGATTGAGAATACTCATAGAAATTCCAGTGTTCATAAATTGTTTCTCCAACATATGAATGTGGCAGGATTTATTCCATCCTTTTGTGCAGTTGGACACATGGTTGTTTCCAGTTTTTCAGCATGATGAATAACAAGTTGTGTATTTTGTGGCATCTCAATTTCCTATATACAAGCCCCTGTAAGATATATTGGTCATGTTAAAGATTTAATCTGTATTGCCAAGCTCCTGTCTAGAACCATGAAACTAACCTACATTTTTGTTCATTCATCCTGACATTCAATATTATCAAGATTGTTCAGCTCATCTTTGTCAAATTCATGCAGGAAAAGTAGAATCTTATTGCTTTAATTTGCATTGCTTTGACTCCTAATGAATAGTAACATTTTCCGTATGTTCATTGGTCATTTGCACATGAATACACTTTAATGTGCAGAGCTGTTTTCTGCTGTTGGCTTGGAGATAGGAAAGTGGAATGGTGTGTGGAAGATCAATTTCTTTTTCTAGCTGAATTGTCTCATGAAAGTCAAAGTTGGGGTTTCACGGAATTCTCTGTTTCCCTTATATTCAGAGAGCAGAACAACTCTCCAATACACTGAAAAAAATTGCAACCACTGAGACGTTCACAAACTTCGATCTTTTCTACATGGATTTTGCCTTCCATGAAAGTAAGTCGCTGGTTTTGTCTTGACAATAGGCATGCACAGCAGGACATGGAACAGATGAGGCAGGGTCACCCCTACCTATGTGACAAGATGACTCTCAGCATGGAGAAACAATAAAGTATTAGGTGCTGTCCGACAGGTTGAAGACCAAGGCCACCTTCTCACTTCACCATCATTCTGGAGTCTCTGCATCAGCAGGACCAGTGGCCAGCTGGGGCAAGTTGGAGCTGGAAGCCTCTAATCAAATAGGATCACTGCTATTTCTTGCCAGGCTAGCAATGCCTTGCTTATGTGTGGACAGAAGGGAAGGTGAGGCCATGGCTCCTGTGTTAGTGTCCTGGACAACCTAGAGTAAGCCTGGATGGAAACTAAGCAGAATCTCCCAGGGAGAGGCAACAAAATGTCCTTTGAAAAGTAAACCATGTCCCAACTCTCTGGAAAGAATATTTCTTCTTTTATGGCATTCTGTCTAAACATGGGAGTCACTGACAAGTGGCCACACAAACTCAGGCTTGATGACTGGAGCCACTGATTTATCCTTTACATCCTGACTCTCTAAAAAAGAAAATCAGTTGTTGTTTGTAACCCACTCAAGATTCATTTTCATTGTTGAGCAATTTTCTGCATGAGAAAAGGCCCTGTTGATTGACTGCCAGCCGAGATGATGCTAATGAAATGCTTCTGTGTGTGCAACAGAGGGAAGATTTCTCATCTCTGTCCTCAACCCTAGCCCCCCAGCCCAGGCATCTGGAATGGAGCAGATGGCCATCATGAATTATTGAATATTACATTAGCTGACATGGTTTGCATTGCAGACTGTAGTACTTCAGCTCTGAACATCCTTTCAACAAGATTGATCAGTCTTTACTAGATTTCCTGCCTACATGACACATATCTCTCTCATGGGGAGAGGCATTTTGATAAATAACCTCTCATTAAAATGCAGAGTTAAAGACTTATTAATGAATTCTTGATGTAAACAAATGCACCACCAAGTGATCTCTGGTCATTTCCAACCTTGAATGCGAGTAAAGTTATTAAAAATCTAATAATGCCTAACATCCATATGGGACATTTTTTATTGTCCAGAATGATTTCTACAACTGTCATTCATTATCTCTGGTGCTGCAAGCAATTCGCTGGAATCTCTAACCTCTCCAGTTCCAAACCTCCAAGTGGAGACTCCTTTTTAAGTGTTTTTATTGGCACATATTAATTATATATAATAATGGTTTCATTATGACATTTTAAACATGCATATAATATATTTCAATCATATTCACCTCCTGCTACCATCTCTTGTCCTCTTCTCACACCCATTAATATTCTTCCACTTCCCAGCTAGCCCCCCTTGACTTTCATGTCTCTGTGTCTGTGTAGGGCACAGTGAGTTTCATCAGGGTTATTTACAGGGTACTTGTGTGGGAATTTGTTTACAGAAACATATGCACCTTACCAACAGCTACGCCACTGAAGAAAATTGTCTCCTCCATCAACCATCTTCCACATCTAAGTATTAAGTCCTTTGCTCAGAAATTCCTATCAACAATGAGAGAAATTTCCTGTTTAATAATTCCTCTACCATTTTTTTAAAAGCAAGTGTTAATATCCAGTTTTGCCAGCTTCCTCTTGTCCATCTGAAGTGATTGAGCACCCAAGCAGGGAAGACACATGGACATAATAAAAGGAGAGTGTAGGCAGAGGATGGTATCCTGGGACCTTTCTGGATGAATGCCTCATACAACACTTAATGGCTATATAGTGCCATGTCTACTTCTGAAAGGGCCAGAATTTGTATCTCCCTTTCAGGGACTACTATAATATCTTGACTTGTGGCCAAGTTAAGAAATTTTAAACTTGAAATCCTAGCATTTATCATAGTAGGCAGAATGATCATTCACTCCAGATCCATCTCTGGGGGTAACCTCCCATCTTAAAAATCATGGCAGCATATTACCCTGGAAATCTGTCCCTAGTGCTTATAACTTGCTATTGGAGAAAGAGCCCAGAATTTATAAGCACATTCTTATCTCAGTTCAGACACAGGTCACAGGATTGTAAAATTTCAAGGACTGGATAACCATTAGCTGGCATCATCCACTGGCTCATCATCATCATGTGTAAAGCACCCACTATATTCTTCCACATAAGTATTCTCTTTTCTAGTACAAGCACTTCTCATGATACCTGAAGAACTATTTCTCCGAGTTCCCCGAGGAAGATACAGTATAAATGCAGCTCATTATCACCCAGGTCTCCTTTCATCCAAAATAAAAAGCCAGTAGAGGCATTTATTAAATTTGCAGTCTGTAGTCCTGTGAAAACCGCCCTAGTTTTCACACTGTATTAGAGCTGACTGCCACACCACAAGTGTCCTTCTTTTTTCATCACACTGAAATTCACAATCATATCCTTGTGACAGAGAAAAATCATAGCTGAGCATCCCTGTCACTTGAAGGTAGGCACAAGACCTTTTTGCTCTCTACTCTGACAGCCTGGGTCCAGCCCTGAAAGGTGATGATTCTGTCATTTGCCTTTTGCTGACTCATCCTCCAACTGCTTATGAACCAAGCAGAAGTAGAAAATTTGCCTCCAAGACATGTCAACTTGAGCATGTGACATCCTTTTCCTTTCTATCCCACATCCCCAGTGTGTCTTGACTGATAAGGCCATTTTCACATTGACAGTTTAACATACCTCCTGCTGCCGTTGGCTTTCAAGACAAGCCAGCTATAGTAAACTCAGGCTCTCGTTCCCTCCGCTGTACATCAGCAAAAGCAGCCAATGACCTCATAGTGCTGATCAGAATGCAGATTTCTATTTTAAATATCTGCTAGTTTTGCTATTCATCACAGCAAGAGATACCACATGCCCTATAAATCTTTCTCCACTGCTACTGTGACTCTTTGAAAAGATGGCCGTGAGTGGAATTTTTCTGACTTACAGATAAAGAAAATATAGTATGCACCAAATCCCAACAGATGTTCCATAATCATTCAAGAAGCTTAATTTAGTTCTTCCAAAACACAAATAGAAGGTCCTGGGGAGGTGGCTGTGTTGGTAAAGTGCCGGCCACACAAGCATGAAGAGCTGAGTTCAGGTCCCCAGCACCCACATAGAAAAGGAGTTCAGTGGCACATGTCTGTAATCCCACCACTGAGCAGATCTCTGAAGCTTTTTGGCCAGACAGCCCAGACAAATTGATGAACTCCAGGTTCAGTGAGAAATCTTGTCTCAAAAACCAACGTATCAAGCAATTGAGGAAAAAGCTCACCATCTACCTCTAGTGTGTATACACACATACACACATACACACACACACACACACACACACACACACACACACACACACACGTCTGCACACATATGCATTCACACACATGCAAACATGTGAATGCCCATTCATAAACACAAGAACAAACGGTCAAAACGATCTGCCACATTGTCTTTGATTATGCCTCCTTCTTGGGGAAGAAATAAATGCCATGTCTGCTGCTGCCTTTTTCCTGAAAACATAGAATCTTATCCTAAAACTACCACAAAGAATCATTCCATCTAGTAATAGTGAAGGTACAAATAAAACCTGGAGTCTTGCCTGTGAGTTACAACCCTTAAATTGTATACTCCTGATGGCTACTTCTATGTGGTAACCAGTACCTTTGAAAGCACAATAATTGTGTGAGGAAAAAAAAATGTTTCCCCTGTGAATTGTATACTTGGTAACTCTGTGTCATTTTTTTTTTAATATTAACCATTATTTCATATGACAAACCAGCTGTTCTGAAGGCTGGACTCTGCCAAGGTAGTCTACTATGATGCAGAGTTGAGCTAGGTTGGAAGCATAGATAAGCTTCCCAACAGGGAGGAATAAATTATTGTTATTGATAGCATTTAGAATTGTCTGAGTATAGTGGTAAGGGGAAGAAGTCCCTGGGTAGCAGCTCCATGCTGAAGCCCCTGTCCTATGTAGAGGGTGCCGGCCTCCATACCCTCACTGCACACCACGAGAAGAACCAGCCCCTTCCTCCATACATTACAGCCACGCATCATGGCAAAATTAGCAAGTAAATATCCTCCTCCCTTTGCTGTATACTCCAGTGCTGTGTTTCCCTTTCATAATTCCCACAAGGGTAGGATTGCGTAGCCTCCAAAGGGAATAAGAGGGAATGACCATTGCTTTTCATTTTGAAAATGCTCACTAATTCTGCTGATTGAATTTTATGTCTGTTCTGTGAAGAGATACATCAACATCTCCCCACTCCTCTGAGGGCCACAGATTTTAGTTTGGCAGTTACTGATGCACATAAAATTCAAATTAGAGTGGAAATATTTTAGAATAACTTTAATCCATGGAGTCAAAGGTGAAGCATGCTGGAAGAAACTTGTGCATGAGTGACTCTGACCTCTTTAATGCAGGAATCCTAGTGACGGCTCCCTCAAGGAGCTATCGCTTGACTTAAACCATTTTTAACAAACTCACATTTACCTTCCACTGTGAAATGTCCTCACCTCCCAGTCACTGCAATTCTTTAACGGATTTTCTTCTGACCACTGAAGGCACAAATTTTGTTGTTTTTGTTTTCACTTGAAACACGTATGATTTATTATACATGAATTACTCACTAATAACACTTGTTAAAAAGGAAATATGAAGGACTTGTATGTCAGCTGTTGACATTATTTTCAGAGCTGGTTTACAAACTGCACTAAAATTAGTCTCATTAGTTATAGTTACATGGTGTCATTCTCTGTCAAATGTTTTCATTAGTATATACCAGTTGTGCGTAGTAGTGGGTGGAGGAATGCCCCTTGACTGAACTTGTCACTCAATCTCCTCTGCAAATATGGAGACTCAAAGAGTCCTTTGTGAGGCTTCCTTCCCCAGCACACAAGCCATGGATTTCTGGGTCAAGTCTGCAACTCACTATGTATCTGCTTAATACAAAAGGCCTCTGACTGGTAACTTTCCTTATCCATCTCTTGCAATACTGTATCTGAGGTCTTGGTTAAGATCAGTTACCGGCCTGGTCTTATGAACACTACCTAGGGATTTCTGACCATCTATTAGTTATCTTGGGCTACTATATTAAAGTACCATAGACTGAGTGGCCCAGAAACAACAGAGTTTTATTTATCCAGTCCTAGATAAATCCAGCATCATGGTGCTTACATAGTTGGGTTCTGGTGACAGCCCTCTACTAGGTTTTGAGACTGTCACATGGCAAAGCTTTCTGGGACCCCTTCTATTAGGGCACTAATTCCATCCATGAGGGCTCCACTTCATGGCCCAGCTAGATCCCAAAGGCTCCACCTGTTATCACCATCAGGTATAGCAGGGTTAGTCTCCCAGTATATGAACTTGAAAATGACCCCAACATCAGTCCATCCACTATCCTGTTGGGAATCGTCTTTATTCTTTCTTCTGTAAACATCTGCACAGCAGAAAGTAAACTGGGTCTAAAGGAAGTCACAGCAACATGAGGAAAGTGAAAGGAACACAGAGAATGGGAGCAGTGTCACCTCTGAGGTCTCAAGGACAAGAGCCTGATGTCTGTCCTAAGAGAATCCCTGTTCCAGCCCATCCTTGTCAACTTCTGTGTTAGAGACCTCCAAGGGAGAGAAAGAGAGAGGAGATGGGTACTACAGAAATATAAAGAGCACTCAAGGGTCCATAGGAGTGACCTCAGCTCTGCATTTACAGAAACTCCTCAAATTCCTGGCTCTTCATTACAAGTAACTTGTTGGATATTCAGACTGGAGGTGGGTTTGATAGACAATTAACATAAAGCTGGAAAACTGAAAAGCAAGTCCCAGGAAAGGAGAGAAAACTGGCTCATGCCCTCCTGGACAAGAGGAAAGTGAAGAACCTGAAGCATACCTGAATGGACTGCACAGCAAATGAGCAGGCAGAGGAGGGCATGGACTAGAGCATCCCTGAGCAGGCAGAACCAGTCCTGTGGTCAGGAAGGAGACCTGGAGCCCACAGGAACCTCAGCATGACATGCAAAGGAATTTAGAGCAATTGGAATTGAACATAAACCAGAACACCTGATCCCAAGGTTGTGCCCCCTAAAACTGGCAGAGCAGGCAAGCAACTAGAAGTGTAGAGGGGGCAGCTTCTTGGAGCCAGTCCTCTCACAGGACGCTGCAGCCAACAGTAGGAAACCAGCTGTTGAGGGGGGCAATCTTGTTTAGAACCATCTGGGCTTTCTTCATAATAGTGAGTGTGGATTCTTTCTCAGGGCAGCTCATAGCTTTCCACTGAAAGGACAAATCCACACCAGTCCTGGGGTGGGAGTGGCGAGGGAGAAGCTCACTCCTCTATCTGCATAAGGCAATTTGAGGTTCTGGATGGGGAACACTCCATGACACAATGGCACAGCCGATGACTTATTTAGAGTCTTACAGGAAGTACAAATGCTGCTAACCACTAGCAGCTTCTAACAACCACCAATACAAACCAGGAGTGCACTATAAAAGAGTCAGAGGAGCTGGGCATGCTGGTACACACCTATAATGCTAGTGTTCTGGATGTAGGGGCAGGAGGACCAGGAGTTCGAGGCTGTCCTTGGAGAGCTAGCAAGAATGAGACTAACCCAAGCTATATAAGACCCTGCCTCTAAAACAAAGAAAACAGAAAAAGAGCCACCTAGTATCACACTGCTCAGGAATAAGCTAAGGGGAACATCAGCATGACACTTCCCCCGTGAACTCTGACAGGGGGGACATTATTTGTCACCTCAGGGGCAAAGGTTGGACAGTAAGAGAAGCTGGCATCTCTGCAGTAATTAAAAAGCAACAGAGGGTTGATTCAATCTTATGCCAGTGACTTCCCAGACAGTGTCTCCATCCTTCCCCAGGGAAGGAGAAGGTAAGGGCACAGTCTTCTGGCCTTGAGGTTGGGAGACCTGGAGAAAGGGCTGAAAAGAACAATTGGAATTGTAGCTACACTGCAGGTTTTGATGAATTCCAGGAAAGTGAGGTGTTCTGCCAGGAGCAGAAGTCTCAGATGGTTCTCTCTGAAAGCTCTCTAGGGACTGCAATTTCTGTGAGAAATTCTTATTGGCTTTGTGATAATACAACATAGAATTAATTGTACTGCTGCCTTAGAGGAACTGACATGCATAGTCTCTGATCCCTGTTGAAGGACAATTTTATTACTTTTCATCACTTTGGGGCTCATAATATTTTCTCTGTAGCCATGCTCTCTCTAAATGCAGTGTTGAGATAATTTTATGCAATTATATTTCTGACACGCAGAATGATTGTTTGAGGTGATTGCTTGACATACGTAGGCAGTGTCTGCAAATGGCCGTGCGTGAAAAGAGATATTAGCAAAATGTCATCTTCACTTCTGCAGAAAGGCCTGTCCCGCCACGTGAGGAAAAGATCAGATGGACTTAAATTGCTGCTGCACATTTTTGCGCTCACTTGATTTCCCCTGCCCTCCCTGCCACACAAGCCACATTCGCCCAGCACTTTCACACATGCTCTTTCTAACTTTAAAAAAAAAAAAAATCACATAATGGGTAGATCATTGTTATTCAGAAAACTCCCAGCCCAAGGAAACAGCTCATGGAAGCCATGATGAGGTCCAATAAGAGCTAGGGGGCTGAAAAGATGTCTCAGTGGTTAAGAGCACTGGTTGCTCTTCCAGAAGACCAGAGTTCAATTCCCAGCACCCACATGGCAACTCACCACCATTTGCAACCCAGGGATCTAATGCCCTCTTCTAGTCTCCATGGGCACCAAGTACACAGACAGCCCATCCATATGCATGCAGGCAAAAATATCCATAGAGAAGAATTAAAGAAAAGAGCAGGGGAGACTGGATGACATCACATGAGCTCCTTGTCCTTGGCATCCTGAGACTTATCTGTAACCCTCCAATTGTGTGTTCTTTAGTCATAGAGGAGTGGCAGAGAAGAGGTGGCCAGCCGTGGCAGCTTATTGAGCCCGTGGATGGATTCCACCCCAATGAGGTAAGTGTTGCCACATGGTGGTCGCTGAGGCTATCTGCTTGGTTTTCTAAAATATACGCATTCGTGTGTTGGTTTTTACCCTAGTATATTCCCAGAAGAATTTTTAGATAGTGTTCATAAATAGGTAACACAAAAATATTCAGTAAAAATAATGCTAAAAATCAGAGAGAAAGCAAAATAAGGTACAAAATTTACCGGGATCTCTGATGTGGTTTCTACAGTTCATAACATATGTGGAGGCCAGCCCTGAGGAACTGTCCCAGGAGACCTATAAAACCTGCTCAGGGTTCTCTAGTGGCCAATGAGAAAAGAGCCATCAGCCATGCTTTCTATAAAAAGAAAAGTAATGCCTAGAAAAAAAAAATGCAGGATACGATCAAAATGCATTCTATACATGTATGAAATTCTCAAAAAAAGGAAATATACTTAAAATCGTAAAAACCGCAAGGATTCCTGGAAGTGAGATGTGTGGGAAATGGCTTTAGCAATGTGCTGCAGTAAGTCATTCCTCCTCTCAGAGTCCAAGCAGTGCTAAGAAGGGAGGGGCTGTGCTCTGACTCCTTCAGGACCCATGGGAGCTGAGGGCTGAGACTTAGTAAAGCTTGTCCCCACTCCCCTCCCATTATCCTGCCTTCAGCCACAGAAGCTCTACTTTTATCTGCCCCATACACTTGACTTGCTTGTGACATTTCTATTTTAAAAAGAGAAGAAAGCATGGGGGAGTTCTTGTGACATTTGAAAATCCTGAAAGCTGGTTCTCCACGGGGTGGGATGGCCATTTGCCTCAGGCAGTCCTCTGTCACCATAGGCACTCTGACCCAGCTTTGGTCAGCATGATATGGCAATGGTAAGGATCCTACCCACTGGCTGAGTGCAGGAAGGGCCAGATATCCCCTTGAGAACTTGAATGAAATTCATCTTCCCAGCCCTGAGCTTAGCAGTTGTCCATGGGCATGGAGAAAACTTACCTCAAAAGGGAAGAAAAAAGAAAGGCACACCTAATGCACGAACAGCAATGAAGACCTCAATGCATGGTAAACTTGAAAGAGAAGAATAAATATCCACCTCCCTGTTTAAAACAACCAATTTTTAAAAATCTTAGTAATGCACTCAGAATACTGAATTTCTGTGTGTTCAATAAATGAGTTGTTCAGAGAATTTTTGGCCAGAAACTGGTAATTTGGATCTGGTTCCACAAGAATGGTGCCTTTATTTGTTTATTTGTTTGTTTGTTTGGAATCACATGAAGCTCTACCCTCTTTTTTAGAAGAGGGTGCTCCTTGTGTTCCCTAGGCTTCTGGGTCAAATGATCCTTCCTGCCACAGCTGCCTATTTAGTTAGAACTAAAGACAAGTGGGACACTTCCTCCGACTGAGGTAGGAGTTCTTTAGCTCCTCTTGGCACAGCAGCATTCTGATGGGGATATGAAAAGGTGGTCAGCTACAGTGTCACCTAAAACCAAACACAAAAAAGTGCTTAAAGCCCAAAGAGAGCTGTGTTTTATCCCTCGGAACATACTTGTTTGCTGGATCAAATGTCAGCCTGCCCATGTCTGACTCTTAAAATAATTTTAGAGTGCAAAGTCTACCAAATTGGGAGACTATCCTGGTCTGCATTTTACATACATTGGTTACTTTACATACAATTGGTTATTGAACTCAGAGTCCTAACACTGATATGTCACATAGTCTTAATATGATTCCTATAGGGTTTGTTCCAAATGCATGAGTGAGTGATAAGTGAGTGAACATGGCAGAGCCATGTCTAAAGTGGGCAGCAGTGGGATGCTATGCTCAAACCCTTCTACCTATCATACAAACTGAGCTGAAAAGTCCAGACTGGCAACTTGCCATCCAATAGTATGTGTTGAGTGCCTACCCAACTGTCATAACTCAAAAATGAACAGAAAACCACTTTCATTGTTTAAGATTACAGCACACAGCAGGGGAGAGATGAGGAAATAATTAATACAATGTGATACCTGTCTCTAAGTGTGCAAGCAAGAATGATGTCATGGGGGATGAGATGGGAAGATGGCAGAAAATGATGGTAGGAAAGGATGTTTGCAGGATGCAACAGCATAACTAAGACCACAAATAACAAATGGAATGAAGAGGCAGGAAGAGCTGCAGAAGTGTCCTGAGCACAGGAAGCAGCACAAGCAAAGATCCGAAGATGAGAGAAAGCTGAGAGCACTGGAGAGGGTCCCACATGCTTCAGCGCAGCCTGGACAGAGAGATGTGAGTGAGATGGAGAGAAAAGAAGAGGAGATTCGAAGCAGATCCCAGGAAGGTTTCATCTTTTTACATGAGGAATGAGGCCAATGGATATTCCCAAGCCAGAAACCAGACACATTCCTAAAAGATAACCATAATAGCACTGGGCTGTATCTCAGTAGTACAGAGCCTTTCAGGAGTAGTTGAAGTCCTGGATTTGATGCCCTCACCATATGTACCTATGCCAATATCTACAACTATATCTGCACTGTCAATATGGACAATTCTTAGGTGAAAGTAACTGAAAAAAAAAAAATAGAAAGAAATGGAGTCAACCCAAGGCCCTGATTCATGGCCTATGGACATAACATAGCTCAGCCTTGTGAAACATTTGCTTGAGTCTCTGAAGTTTCAGTGTCTGAAGAGCTGCTTAAAACATCACTGGGCCCCACGTCAGACAAGAGGAAATGGAGGTCTTAAAGGAGCCTCAGGCACTCACCAGACCCAGTTTCCCTCAGGTCCTCCTCAGCCATGTGTCAACATCTTTGGCCTCTAGCCTGGGCAGCCTCATCCACACCACACTCCCTGCAAAACAATGTCCTTCCCTGTCACTATCCGGCAATTACTCAACGCCTCCTCTTCAAACTTGAAGGTAACATCTGACTGACTCTACAGAGCACCATGTTAAAGAAGTAGGAGGCCTGCGAACACATGAGCAGGACACAGGAACACAATTGTTTTCGTTCTGAAGACAAATTGTCTCTACCCAACTGAGGAGAAAACAAACATCATGTTACAAGCAAGGGAGTCTCCATGAATCAAGCCCTTCACTCCTCTTCAATCCTGAACCTGTCCACTGCCAGAGACACACAACACAGAGCCAATGGAAGTATTTAAGAGCTGCACAGTCTCCAGATCTCCCTTGGCTTCAACTTTGTAAGCTCACAAGATACAAGAGCCCTAGGAAGGCTGATGGAGGTCCCATGTGACAACCAGGCAGAGAGTGAGAGGTGCAGAAGGAAAACATTCTGGGCCAGTGAACCCACTTCCTCCGCAGTCACCTCAGGCCAGTCCTGTGGGCAAACCAGCAACTGCCCTATCTAATTCGCTGTTTGCGATGACTAACAAACACTCATTCACTACAGAGAGCCTGGAGCTGAACCTAAATTCCTTCTTAAATGTAAGTGTTTAAGTAGATCTTACACCGCTGCCATGTTTTCAGTCTTAAAGTCAGTTTTGCCCAACATGACCAGGTCCAAGAGACAGTGTTTTGGGGCAGGTGAGGAGGGCTGGGGAGGAGAGCAATACCCTCCTGCAGCAGAGGGCACCCGGCCACAGTCTTCTCTGCAGGACTCCGAGGAGCACTCTTTCTGCGGAGAAAACACAAGCAGGTCAGATTTTCAGCTTTGGTCTGGTAAAGCCTGCATTAAATTTAGCAGCAGTTCAACTTCAAAGGCATCAAGCCATTTTAAGTTTTCAATGAAATCTGTCTAGTCTCGCTCTGAGTTGTATTTGCTCTTGTTAAAATATTACAGAAAAGTATTTTTTTTTTTTTGCTTAGTATTTTCTTCTATGGTTATTTCACTAACAGGTTTTTGATTTTATAGCAAAAAAAAAAAAAAGATAGAAAACAAAAAGCAGCAACAAAAATAGGCTACCGAGAGGAAGGGTGGAAGGCATCCGGATACTCTCCAGCCAGGGCCGCTGCTGGCATCCTGTCCTCCTGCTGTTTCTTATTCTACTTTGGGAGGAGGGCTACACACAGATGTATTTGTTTGAGGGGCGGACATCTCCTTGGGAAGTTCTCCTGTCAATAGCCATACAGTTGGCCCAGGAAGCATGGCTTAGTTTGAAGCTTATTGGCTGAGGGAAGAGACATTTGCAAGCTCTAGGTAGCACAGGCCAGAAATTCACCTCCTCCATAGCACTGCCCTCCTCACCCCAGTGTGTGATCAGGGCTTGCGAGTAAAAACTGAAAAAGACACTGCCAGAAACTTACATAAGACAATGGAGAGTTAAGTCCTTGCTTTCTCGACTCTTCCACGACAATTTTGAGGTAGAACAAAGAATTTTCAGTAGATCTGGAGATATTATGGTTTTAGCAACATTTGGGCTTCCGGATGACAGAAGCATTGGTCACACCTGACAGAGCAGTACAGCTCTTTCAGACATGCTTTCCTTTGGAGAATGAGCCAGATACATAAGCAGCTGTATACACGTAGCAGTGCCCGCTGACTAGCCTCTGTACAGCCAAGTCCTTTCAATAACACAGAGGCAGGCAATGAGTCAGAGAAATGGTGTCTTACTGCTCATAACTTCAGTCTAACCCTATAGTTGCCAAAAAAGTATGAGATTTTTGTGGAATCTTCCATTCTTACTACTTTACTCCAATCCTCATGGCTGAAATGGGTCATTTACTGAGCTAATAATGAAATCCAATCAAAGCCACCACCATCAACCTCCAAAAACCACACATTCAGTATATATGCACAACAAGCCTTGGAAGCAGTGGTTCTCAACTACAGCATATATCGGGGTTTTTCTGGGAAGCTGTAACACTGTGTGTCTCCCGTTATTTCCATGGTTCATCCTGTGGGCTGTTCATGTTTAAGCCCAGAGAAGGCGTTCTTTTAGAAGACACACTCAGTGATGGAGACTTACTTTGAAAGATACACTCTTAGGACTTCTGTCCTAAATCCTTGTCCTTCATAGCAAATGTGCACAGAGTTGCTAGCTGTAAAAGGAAATGACAGCGTCATATGCATGCTGCTCTGTGAGGTCTAATGCTCATTGTCTAAATCCTAATGAAGGGGTAAGCTCCAGTTCAAAAGTTTGTTCCGGGGTGGGGGAGATTCCCTTGCAAACCTTTAAACTAATTGTATTTTCTGTTTTTAACATCAGACTGAGAAAGCATAGAAGAAGGCAAAGTGAGTTCTTAATCAGAGCGGTTTCATTCAAGATCCTCCGTATCTCCTGGGGTCAATATAGATTTTTCCCAATCCTCTTAATTCCCAGCAGTGATCACCAAGTACTTGGCACAACTCCAGCTCATCAAGCAATTAAACCAAACATTGTTTTTACTGCAGGAAGCTGACTTGAATTCAGAAACCACTTCTGGCTTCACTGTGCTAAGAATTGTAGGTGTTTATATGCATGTTATGACTTACACATGAAATGCTCTCCACAGGCCCATGTTTGTAAAGAGTTTGTCCTTGGGCGGCAGTGCTGTTTGTGGAGGCTGTGCAACCTTCTGAACTGTCCCTAGTTAGCAGGAATAAGTCGCTTAGGAATAGGTCACATTGACGGTTACATCTGTCTGTGTTTCCTGATCCACCAAGATTTGACCCACTAAGATGTACACAGGTCACGCCACAAGCCCCCACCGACACAGATGAAGTGGCCCCAGCTGCAGTCCTTCCTTGCCATGATGGAATGAAATCCACTAAAACGTGGGCAACACGAAGCCTTAGGGCCTTAACTTGCTTGCAGGTATTTGATCACAGCAGAGAGAAAAGTAACTACAACCTTTGAGCAAGGAAGTGGCTCTGAAAAGTTTATCAAAGAAAACAAACATGGGGGACCTACTGTTAACCCAGAGATTCCAGGTAACCACCCCACTCCATCACCTCCTATTGAATATTTCATTCCACACATGTGTTCAGTGTGGGGGTGAGTGAGCCACCAGCCTAGGTACTCTCCTGCACTGGGGTGTGTGTATTGACATGAAGAGACTCTCTCAAGCACTAGGAAAATATGTAATCAAGTTTCCATCTAGTCAGGCGATGGTGGCTGACACCTTTAATCCTAGCGCTCGGGAGGCAGAGGCAGAGACAGGCGGATCTCTGTGAGTTTGAGACCAGCCTGATCTACAGAATAGGTTCTAGGACAGTCATGGTTACACAGAAAAACCGTGTTTCAAAAAAAAAGTTTCCATCTGTAAAATAAATGCAGTCTGATGGAGTACAGTGCATTGGGTAAAGACAGAGATGAAAAACTCTATTTACAAACGGGAAGTGTGGAAATGGAGAGCCAAGTAAGTATATGGGAATAACACAACTCTGTGCCTCTGACATACTCTTGGTACTGTTTACCAAAAAGAGTTCACTTTATAGGTTGTGCATTACACTTTAGGGAAAACATATTTTAAAATACTATAAGTATAGATGAATACACCATTGTAGACGTGTGTGTGTGTGTGTGTGTGTGTGTGTGTGTGTGTGTGTGTGTGTGCTCTAAAAAGACCTATACCCATTGTTAGGAAAGGATGCCTCCATTCTAATTATAGATCATTTTTTATTCTGTTTTTCTGTTTGTTACATTTTCTGTCCTGAAATGTCTAGATACAGGCTTAATATTTTAAACTATGAATAGAAACAAAACAAAGGACTCACACTGTGCTTGAGAAACAACTGGCTTTTCAGAATAAAGGGAGTGAAAGACAACTATGTGTCTCCCCGTGTGGTGCATCATGGGAGTGGCAACAGACAATGGGTAGACGAGAAGCCTGCAGAGAGCACTCAATGAAGAGAATCGAATGAATGATGAATGAATGAGTATAGTAGAATCAAATGAATGATGAATGAATGAGTGCAGTAGATCATTCCCTCGCAAGCCTCTAACACATTGGCTTGCCAATTTCACTGTAGACACAGCATTTCAGCACTATACACTCATGAATATATTCATCTCTGTTAAAGTGACAGCCAATTCATTGCTTTCAAATCAGTCACCACAAGCTCAAATCTGAGCTCTTTCGTTTCCAGTTTCCTTTTCCAGTTTCATGCCTTCACCCCTATCTCTTCCCTTATTAACATTAGGGAAATAAATGCCCACAAAGGCCTTGTTAACCTCATAGTCATTAAAAAGACAATTTAAATGTATCAAGTTGAAACTCTAAAAAGCATGCCAGGAGTTTTCTACAGACCTGGAATCAGCATCCTTTATTGAAGAATGTCAGGAAAAGTAACCAGAAGGCCAGACCTCTGTCCTCAAAGACAGGTTGTACCTTGTGTGAGAGATAATTTTCCCCCAGCCTGATAGTCATCCCGAGCTTTTCTCCTGCTTTTAATACAAAGAAGAATGTGTGTGGTATGTCGGTGGATGTGTGGTGTGTGGACAGATGATATGTGTGCTATGTGCATACAGTGTATGTACATGTTTTATATAGTATGATGTATGGATACTATCAAAATCACATACTTAAGGGAAGATAAGTTAGTGTAGCCACTGAGGAAATCAATATGGAGGCTCTTCACAGAACTGAAACTACCCTGTGATCCAGCTGTAGCACTCTTGGAGTACACCTGAAGATTTCTAAGTCAGCACACCACAGAGATGCTTGCACATTTGTGTTTCCTGCCATGCACAATGGCCAGTGTATGCAGGCAGCCTAGATGCCACACAAGAACAGGTGGAGAAACTGTGATGTGGAGTTTTGTCCAACCACAAAGAAGAATAAAGTCACATCATCTGCAGAAGAGTGGGTGTGACTGGAGACCATTGTGTTAAGGGAGATACGTGTGAAAGACACGAGAAAAACGTTACTTTTTCTCTCATTTGCATAATTTAGATTTCAGTATATAGGTATGTGATGAAAATAGAAACAGGCTACATGGGAGAGGATAAAGCCTAATTGTTGGGGGGAGACAAAAGATCTGGAAAGAAAAAAAGACAAACATCATGTGTTCTCATTCATATGCAGACCCCAGATTTAAGTGTTGTGTCGTGTGTGTGTGTGTGTGTGTGTGTGTGTGTGTGTGTGTGTGTGTATGTAAGAGAGAGAGAGGGAGAGAGAGAAAGAGAGAGAGATCAAACAGAAGGGTGTCTGTTTGTGGAGAAGGGAGTGTGAGTGATAGGATGAATATGTGAAGTATAATGATATGATAATGTCATAAGGAACTCCAGTACATATGCTTACTAAAAAGTCAATAAGAAACAAAATGATCACATGCTTAATTGGATGCATAGCTAGGGGTAGACACATGATGCAGTGTTTGTTTGGCATGCACAAGTTGGTATTGAGTTTGAGCCCCAATACCTGAAAGTAAAAGTCTCATTGGATAGATTTTTTTTAGGTCCACTTCATAAGTCTCTGAAATACAAATTCTGGGGCTGATTAATGCAGTGGCTCAGTCTGTCCTGGTTTTTTCTAACAATTACTAAAGTGTTCCACGCAGCTTAAACCCAGAAAGAGCTTTTGATCATTGACTCTGTCCTACATATTGTGCAATTTGGCCCGCAGAGTTCCGGAAAGCTACCAAATGTCACTCAGCACTGTCAACTGGCATGGTGAACTGTCCTTGAGACCAGTGCCCCTCCTATTGCAGAGTGTGTCTCCTCTCAGACCCTCAGCAATCACATTTCTCTTCATTTCAGCATTAAAAATTACTGTTGAGATGAGCCATTTGGCACTGAGGATCAGCCAGGCCCATTTGCTAAATGTATCATCTGCTGAGGAAAAGCCTCCTCATCCATGGCACATGGAGATGGGCTGAGGACTGGACAACCAAGGTGATCCTGCTACCACTAAGGACAAAGTGAATCTAGCCTAAAGCTACAGAAGCCAAGAAAGGGCCATTTGGCGGAAGAGCCAGTTCTTGGCCTGCTGTGGTGGACACGCTCCGTCTCTTGTTCCAGCCAAGCAATCCACATTCCATGTCTTTTCCAGGATCCAAACCCCAGCGATCCACCTGCCCACTCTCATCTTCTGGATGCCAGGAGCTCCCTGACCACACCATTTTCTTCCCATGTGCTAAGTGCCATCTGTACACGCCATGGCCTCTGCCATATATATGCACAGCTTCCCTGAGAAACATCCAGAACCTACCCTCGAAAGCTAAGCTTCTCCCAAGAGAGCCTGTCCTTTCCTATCCAGGCACAGTTGGCATTTCCTCCCTTTCTGGTTTGCAGTTTTCTCTCACAGCCCTCCACGTGTGGGGTCATTCCACATATCTGGCTCCTGGACTGCTAGGTCAGGAGTTCCTCCAGGGGAGGCTTCCTCTATTTATCAGCATCCAGGCCTGAGGCTACCAGAAGGAAGAGTTGCTGGCTGTCTTCTGGAGTGCAGGAATGGGTTTTTGAGAATATATACTTGTTCTATATTTCCAAGTCACAAATTCAGGAACTTAAAACTATATACGTGTGTGTGTGTGTGTGTGTGTGTGTGTGTGTGTGTGTGTGTGTGTTTGCAGTTTTTGATGATCATTGCTCAATTTGGTCTTGTCCTTAAGGTGTCACAAAACTAAAATCAAGGTGTGTTACCCAGTCTCTGGGGTCATCCAGTGACAAAATTGGGGAAAACAGCAATCACAATCTGGGTTGACAGATTCGGCATTGGACTGAGGACCCAGCTTCTGCTGGACCTTAGTGGGAGGTTAGCATCAGCTCACAGCTCCTTACATCATCAGCCCGGCAAGATCAAGTTCTATATAAGGAAACAGTCACTGAAGTGACTGATGCTCATCATCACCATATTGCTAAGGACAAAGTGATCGGCCCCACCCACCTCAAGGGAAGAGATCAAATAAACAGAGATGGAAGCCGGGAACACAAGAATGGTCCTCAGACCTTCCCACCACAGACGATGCTGAGTTTTGACCGTGAAATATCCCCCAGACTCTAGTGTTAAACTCTAGGTTCCCCAACTCATGGTGCAATTGTGAGAGGTGATATAAACTTCAGGAGGCAGAGCCTGGCTGAAGCAAGGGAGTCTCTGACAGTGGGATTTTAAGGAAGAGCTTGTCACTGGCCCTTGCCTGTCTCCTCTTGGCTTCCTGGCTGCCATAAGGTGAACAGCTTCCCTCTACCATTCTCATGTTTCGTGATCTGTCTACAGGCCACAGGCAAAAGAAATTCTTCCTCTTTTAAAAAAAAAGTGTTTTTCTTAGATAATACTAACAGTGATAAAAGATTTAAGACACACACACACACAGACACACACAGAGAGAGAGAGAGAGAGAGAGAGAGAGAGAGAGAGAGAAATCTTCAAAGTCAGTTTCAATGTAGTTTGATAAGGTCTTGTGTATACTGGTTTGGCTTCTGATCTTCCTGCTTCTACCCCTTGAGTGGTGGGATTAGGCATGTGCCTCAGTGCTCTGTTATATGGCACTTGGAGTAAACCTTGGGCTTCTGTGTGCAAGGCAAGCACTCAGCCAACTGAGTTGCATCCCAAGCCTGCTGATCAGTCTCTCTTCTCCCTTCGGCTCTCTTGCAGGTGGCTTCATTGCTGCTGGCAGATCGTGTCTGGAAGAAGATACAGCTCCGGTGGCCTCATGTCCTGGGAAAGGAGAACCCATTCAATTCTCAGATTGAAGAAGTGTTTGGAGACCAAGGAGGACACTGAGTGTCTCCAGAAGGAGCACCGCTGTGGACCAGAAAAGTGAATAAACCCTCCTACCCACCCACTCCAGGGGTTGCTGTGCCACAGGCCTAGGGGACCCTCTTCAGTACCCTTTCTGTAGACCATTTTCATTTCAATTGGAGACAGACCTGAATGGCTGCCTCTGCTCAACCCTGAAACACCTTTTAAGAAAGTGCTTTGGGGCGGTGGTGGCACACGCCTTTAATCCCAGCACTTGGGAGGCAGAGGCAGGCAGATCTCTGTGAGTTTGAGGCCAGCCTGAGCTACAGAGTGAGTTCCAGGAAAGGCACAAAGCTACACAGAGAAACCCTGTCTGGAAAAAAAAAAAGTGCTTTGGGTTGTTTCCAGGTTCTGGCTTTTACAAATAAAGCTGCTATGAACATAGTTGAGCAAGTGTCCTAGTGGTATGATTGAGCATTCTTTGGGTACATTCCCTAGGGTGTTATAACCCGGTCTTAAGGTAGATTGATTCCCAATTTTCTGAGAAACCACCATATTTATTTCCAAAGTGACTGTACAAGTTTGCATTCCATCCAGCAATGGAGGAGTGTTCCCCTTGCTCCACATCCTCTCCTACATAAACTGTCATTTGTATTGTTGCTCTTAGCCATTCTGACAGGTGTAAGATGCCATCTCAGAGTCATTTTGATTTGGATTTCCCTGATGGCTAAGGATGTTGAACATTTTTTTAAGAGTTTCTCTGCCATTTGAGATTCTTCTGCTGAGAATTCTCTGTTTAGGTCTATATCCCATTTTTTAGTTGGATTATTTGTTTGTTTTTTGATATCTAGTTTCTTGAGTTCTTTATATATTTTGGAGATAGCCCTCTGTCAGATGTGGGGTTGGTGAAGGTCTTTTTCCATTCTGTAGGCTGCCTTCTTGTCTTGTTGACCGTGTCCTTTGCCTTACAGAAGCTTTCCAGTTTCATGAGGTCCTATTTATTAGCTGTTTTTCTCAGTGTCTGTGCTGCTGCTGTTCTATTCAGGAAGTGGTCTCCTGTGCCAGTACATTCCCCCTTTCTCTTCTATCAGGTTCAGTGTATCTGGTTTTATGTTGAAGTCGTTGATCCACTTGGACTTGAGTTTTATGCAGGGAGATAGATATGTGTCTATTTACATTCTTCTACATGCATGACATCCAGTTATGCCAGCATCATTTGTTGAAGATACTTTCTTTTCTCCACCATATAACTGTGGTTTCTTTGTCAGAAATCAAGTGTCCATAGGTGTGTAGATTTATGTCTGGGTCTTTGACTTGATTGCATTGAACAATGTGTCTATTTTTATGCCAATACCATGCTGCTTTTATTACTATACTCTGCCGTAAAGCCTAGGTGTCCCTCAACTGAAGAATGGATAAAGAAAATGCAGCACATTTACACAGTGGAGTATTACCCAACTGTTAAAAACAATGACATCAGGATTTGAAAGCAAATTGATGTAACTAGTTACCTCACTCAGGACCCAGAAAGACAAACATGGTGTGTACACTAAGTGAATATTAGCTGTGAAGTAAAGGATAACCATGCTACAATCCAAAGATCCAGAGGGGCTGGGTAACAAGGAGGAGCCTAGTGGGAGAACACATGAATCTCCCTGGGAAGGGGAAATAGATGCAATCTCTTGGGTAGACTGTAGCAAGTGGGTACGGGAACTTGAGAGGTCAGGTTGGAGTGGGTGGAGGGGAAGAGTACCTGGACTGGAAAGTGGGGGGTGTTGGGGTCAGGTAGAAACCTGATGCAAGGGAAACTCCCACAAATCTACAAGGATAACCCCAGCTCAGACTCCTAACAATAGTGGTTACATAGACTGAACTGGCCATCTCCTATGATCAGATTGGTGACTACCCCAACTGTCATCAGAGAGCCTTCATCCAGTAACTGCTGGAAACAGATACAGAGACCCACAGCCTAACATTAGGCTGAGCTCGGGAATCCTACTTAAGAGAGGGAGGAAGGATTGTAGAAGCCAGAGGGGTCAAGGATATTATAAGAAAACCCACAGAAACAACTAACCTGACTCATAGGAACTCACCAAGTCTGAACCAACAACCAGGGAGCCTGTGTGGGACCAACCTAAGCCATCCCTATATATGTAATAGTTGTTTAACTTGGTCTATCTGTGGGACTCTTAACAATGGGAGCACGGGCTATCCCCTCGTGCTTTGGATGGCTCTTGGGAAACTATGCCTCACATTGGATTGTCTCACCCAGCCTAAATGCACAGGGCGGTGCTTAGTCGTACTGCACCCTGATATTCCCAGCTTTATTGACAGCCATGGGAGGCCTACCCCTTTCTGAACAGAAACAGAAGAGGAGTGGATTGAAGAGGGGCAGAGGGGAGGTGGGAGGAGGGAATGGGAGGAAAAATAAATAAATTTTTTAAAAACCAATCAAACAAAAAGAAAGAAAGAGAAAAAGAGGAAGAGAGGGAGGAAGAGAGAGAAAGAGGGAGAGAGAGAGGGAGGGAGAGACACGAAGGAGGAAGGGAGGGAGGGAAAAAAGGAGGGAGGGAGGGAGGGCGGGGAGAGATCAAGTAGGCTTCATCCCAGAGATGCAAGGGTGGTTTAACATATGAAAGTACGTCAATGTAATACACCATATAAACAAACTCAAGGAAAAAAAAACCCACATGGTCATGCAGAAAAGGCATTTGACAAAATCCAACACCCCTTCATGATAAAGATCTTGGAGCAATCAGGAATACAGGGAACATACCTAAACATAATAAAGGCAATCTACAGCAAGCCAACAGCCAACATCAAATTAAATGGAGAGAAACTCAAAGCAATACCACTAAAATCAGGAACAAGGCAAGGCTGTCCCCTCTCCCCATACTTATTCAATATAGTACTTGAAGTTCTAGCCGGAGCTATAAGAAAACATAAAGAGATTAAGAGGATACAAATTGGAAAGGAAGAAGTCAAGCTCTCCCTATTTGCAGATGACATGTTAGTATACATGAGTGACCCCAAAAATTCAACCAAGGAACTGATACAGCTTATAAACACCTTCAGCAACATAGCAGGATACAAGATCAACTCAGATAAATCAGTAGCCCTCCTATATACAAGAGACAAACAGGCTGAGGAGGAAATCACAGATACATCAGCCTTTACAATAGCCACAAATGATTTAAAATACCTTGGGGTTACTCTAACTAAGCATGTGAAGGACCTATATGACAAGAACTTTAAGTCCCTGAAAAAAGAAATTGAGGAAGATGTCAGAAAATGGAAAGATCTCCCATGCTCATGGATAGGCAGGATTAACATAGTAAAAATGGTGATCTTACCAATAGCAATCTACAGATTCAACGCAATCCCCATCAAATTACCAACACAATTCATCACAGACCCGAAAACAATAATACTCAACTTCATATGGAAAAACAAAAAACCCAGGATAGCCAAAAGAATCCTGTACAATAAAACAACCTCTGGACGCATCACGATCCCCAACCTCAAGCTCTACTATAGAGCTACAGTATTAAAAACAGCTTGACACTGCCATAAAAACCGACATGTGGACCAATGGAATTGAATTGAAGACCCTGACATTAACCTGCACACCTATGGACACACAATTTTTGACAAAGAAGCCAAAACTGTACAGTGGAAAAAAGAAAGCATCTTCAACAAATGGTGCTGGCATAACTGGATGTCAATGTGTAGAAGGCTGCAAATAGATCCATATCTGTCACCAAGCACAAAACTTAAGTCCAAGTGGATCAAAGACCTCAACATAAATCCAGTTACCCTGAACCTGATAGAAGAGAAAGTAGGAAGTACTCTTGAATGCATTGGCACAGGAGATCACTTTCTAAATATAACACCAATAGCACAGACACTGAGAGAAACAATCAATCAATGGGACCTGTTGAAACTGAGAAACTTTTATAGAGCAAAGGACACGGTCAACAAGACAAAGCGACAGCCTACAGAATGGGAAAAGGTCTTCACCAACCCCACATCTGACAGAGGGCTGATGTCCAGAATATATAAAGAACTCAAGAATTTAGACATCAAAATGCCCAACAATCCAATTAAGAAATGGGCTATAGAACTAAACAGAGAATTCTCCACAGAGGAAGTTCAAATGGCTAAAAGACATTTAAGGAATTGCTCAACATCCCTAATTATCCAGGAAATGAAAATCAAACAACTCTGAGATACCACCTTACACCTGTCAGAGTGGCTAAGATCAAAAACACAGAAGGCAGCTTATGCTGGAGAGGATGTGGAGCAAGGGGAACTCTCCTTCATGGCTGGTGGGAATGCAAGATTGTACAGCCACTTTGGAAATCAATATGGCGCTTCCTTAAAAAATTGGGAATCCATCTCCCCCAAGACCCAGCTATAGCACTCTTAGGCATATACCCAAGGAATACTCAGTCATACCACAAGGGCATTTGCTCAGCTATGTTCATATCAGCATTGTTTGTAATAGCCAGAACCTGGAAACAACCTAGATGTCTTTCAACTGAAGAATGGATAAAGAAAATATGGTACATATACACAATGGAGTACTACTCAGCAGAGAAAAACAATGACATCATGAGGTTTGCAGGCAAATGAATGGATCTAGAAAAAATCATCCTGAGTGAGGTAACCCAGACTCAGAAGGACAAACATGGTATGTACTCACTCATAGGAGGATACTAGATGTAAAACAAAGATGACTAGATTGCTACACAACTCCAGGGAGGCTACCTAGAAAATAGGACCCTAGGAAAGACACAGGGATCACCCAATGACAGAGAAATGGATGAGATCTACATGAACAACCTGGACGACAGTGGGAGTAATGAAGGGCAAGATTTGAGGGAAAGAAAGCTTAGGGGATCAGGAGATCCCAGCTGGATCAAGAACAGAAAGGGAGAAGGAATAACAGACCATGATAAATGAAGACCACAGGAGAACAGGAATAGGCAGAGTGCTGGAGAGGTTCCCAGAAATCCACAATGATATTTCCTCTGTAGACTGCTGGCAATGGTCAAGAGAAAGCCTGATCTGACCTAGTTTGGTGATCAGATGACTAAACACCCTAACAGTCGTCTTGGATCTCTCATCCAATAACTGATGGAAGTGGATGCAGAGATCCTCGGCCAGGCCCCAGGTGGAGTTCCAGGTGTCCAGCTGTCGAGAAAGAGGAGGGACTGCAAGAGCGTGAATTGTTGAATCCAAGATTACAAAAAGAACAGGGAAAAATAGCCAATCTAATGGAAGCACATGAATTATGAACCAAGGGCTGTGGAGCCCCCAGCTGGATCAGGCCCTCTGGATAAGTGAGACAACTGAATAGCTTGATCTGTTTGGGAGGCACTCAGTCTGTGGGACCAGGACCTGTCCTTAGTGCATGAGCTGGCTGTTTGGAACCTTGGGACACAAGCTCAGCCTGGAAGGAGGGGACAGGACCTTCCTATAGTGAATCCACCAGGTTTAAATTAATCCCCAGGGGTGTCTTGGTCCTGGAGGACATGGGAATGTAGGGGAGGGTGTGAGAGGAAGGAGGGAGTGGGGGTGGGGGAGGGAGGATAGGGGAACCCATGGCTGATGTACAAAATTAAAACACATAATAATAATAATAATAATAATAATAATAATAATAATAATAATAATAATAATAATAATAATAATAATAGACTCCCTATTTGTAGTATTCAGTCCTCCAAGTTTACAGCTTCTGCACCTCTGGATTCATTCAACCACAGATCAAACTTATTAAAAAAACAACTGCTTATTCCTTAACAATTCAGTCTAAGAACTGTTTGCATAGTACTCACATTAGATTAGGTATTATAAGTGATGTGGCTTTGATATTAAATGCCTCACAAAGGCCCATGTACTACAGGCTTGGTCCTCAGCTTAGTAATCCTGGGAGGTACTGAAACTGTTAAGGGGTAAGGCTAGTGAAAAGCATGGGATCATTAGGGGCCCACCCTCAAAAGAGCTTGTAGGACCCCAGCTCCTTCCTCTTCCTCTCATTTGTACCCAGCCATGAGATGAACTCCCTCCATGCTTCTGCCATGATATACTGCCATGTGTCCAAAGCAACAGGGTTAATCAGTTATGAGCTAAACCCTATAAAACAGTGAGCTACAACAAACCGTTCTTTTTATGTGGATTATCTTGGGTGCTTGTTATAGTAGTGGATAACTCACTTCATGATAAATCTTCTTGAGATGATTTCAAGTACACAGGAGGATCATGTTGATTCTATACAAATGTTATACAATTATCTACAAGGAATTTGAACCTGGTTTCCTTAGGAGTCCTGGAGTCAATCCCCCAGAGATGGAAAGAAGCACAGGCTGAGGTCTCTATCTGCTCAGGAATTCTGATCAAGTCTAGCAAACACCAAACACCTCTTACCCGTGAGTCACTTCCTTGGCCGTTTCGAACATGCCACAGATTTGGGATTCAGTCTTTGTACACCCAAGCCCACCTGTGCCACCAGAATCCTCCTCTCTAGCAATCACATTTGTCTACATTTTCTATTCTGAAAAGTTTGCTTGGTATAGCCCAGAGGTTTGAGATAGTTAATCCCACAGTGGGAAATGGGGACTAGGGAAATAACATATTTCCTCTGTTAGTGGGAAGTCTGTGGACTTCCCAGCATCAGCCCCCTTTACTCACAACAGGGACCCTCTGAGCATATTCTCACAGCAGTGCTGCCCTTACCCACACATCACACAGCCCTGATTCCCTTGTCCTGCTTCCCATAAACCCGAATCCTTGTCTCAATAAAGACAAAGTTCAAACGATGGCATGGGCATGACTGTGCCATTATCTCTCAGCATCTTCACGGTGCTGGTTCCAGGATCCTAAATCCTCAGATGCTCAAGTCCCTCAGATAAAAGATCATGGTCTCTGCATAGAACTTATATGCAGCCTTCTATATGCTCTAAATTGTCTCTAGGTTAATAGTGACACATAATAAAATACAAATGCTGTAAATCACTATTGTAGTATTTAAGGAATTTAATGACAAGGAAAAAGTCTATTTCTGCTCATTACGAACATAATTTTCACAGACCTAACCACAATACATGATCTACAATTTGTTGAATCCACAGTTGACTGAATCTGCAGGCACAGAATCCTCAAATATCAAGGGTTCGTGGTTCATGCTTTATCATTGAATGTATTTCTTGCAGCAAGATATTGGGTACTTGTGGTATTGTGTTCCCAAAAATACTGTGCAGGTAATAAATTTATCTGGGGTCAGAGAACAGATAGCCACTAGAACAAAGCCAAAAATTATGGCTAGAAAATGGGTCAGAGCAAGCCTTAGCAGAAGTTGGGCGGTGGTGGTGCACGCCTTTAATCCTAGCACTTGGGAGGCAGAGCTAGCCGGATCTCTGAGTTCAAGGCCACTGTAGAAACAGCTAGGAATGGTGACACAGCCTTTAATCCCAGAAATCCAGCCTTTAATCCCAGGGAGTGATAACAGAAAGCAGAAAGGTATATAAGGCGTGAGGACTAGGAACTAGGTTTGTTAAGCATTTTGGCTGGTTTAGCGTTCAGGCTTTGGAGCAGCACAGTTCAGCTGACAGCCATTGGGATAAAGATTCAGAAGCTTGCAGTCTGAGGAAACAAGACCAGCTGAGGAACTGGCAAGGTGAGGAAACTGTGGCTTGTTCTGCTTCTCTGATCTTCTAGCATTCACCCCAATAATTGGCCTCGGGTTTGATTTTATTAACAAGTACCTTTAATATTCATGCTACAGGTACTATTAGAAGCTAAATCTCCTGCTTGCTGTGCACACCTGATGACTCAAAGACAGTGTCACCAGCTATCTTCTAGTTCCATACATCTCGTATCTTGTTCCTCCTCCGAAACAACTGGAGTCACCTAGGAAGAGAGAACCTCAGTTGAGGAATTGTCTCCATGAGATTTGCCTGTGGAGATTTCTGTGGGGCATGTTCTTGATTACTGATTGATGTGCTTGATTACTAATTATGGTGGGCAAGCCCAGCCCACTATGGGTGGTACCACCCCTGGGCAAGTGGTCCTATGTTGTATAAGAAAGCACACTGAGCAAGCCAAGAAAAGCAAGCCAATAAGCCCTGTTCCTGCACAATCTCTGTCTCAGTCCCTGCCTTGGCTTCCCTGGACAATGCACTGGAACTTATGAGTTGTAATAAACTTTTCCTCTCCATAACAATTTTGGTCAGTGTTTAATCATAGCATCTGAAAGCAAACAAGGACAACCCTATACTTTTGTCATGATGCCAGTAGACAACAGCTGGCAATAAGGTAACTGTGGACACAATTGGCCACAACTTCAACTGCCACAGTTTGGACCCTGACTATCTGCTAAAGGCCTGTATGTTAAAGGTGTGGTCCCAGCCTGTGGGCTATTAGGAGGCGGTAGAATTTTTCAGAAGTAAGGTCTAGTGGAGGGAAGTTGGATCATTGGGAGAATGCCAAAAGGGATTGTGGCATCCGAATACTAGTTTTGCTTCTCTTTTTCCTATGTCTCTATCTCTTCTGTAGATAGATAGATAGATAGATAGATAGATAGATAGATAGATAGATAGATAGATAGATAGATAGAGGTAGATATAAATATACCCTTCCCTGATGCCGTGAGGTGAGCAGTCCATCTGCTCCATCTTCCTGCTGCCATAAAGTACTTTGTCTCCTCAGCTCCAAAGCCACAGTGTTAAGTGACCATGTGCAACCTCTGAAACCATGAGCCACTGTGAATTTTTCCTCCTTTAAATTTATTCTCTCAGGCATTTTGTCAGTGATAAATACTGATACCACATAAACACAGCCTGTGTGCCTCTCCTTTCAGCTTTCCTTGAGCTGAGTTTGATGAGGTGTTATGGTTTGAGTATTGAATCCACCTGTCCACTGGACTTACTGAAATCTAGGAAACTATGAGTCAAATAAAGTGAATGATTCTCCGAGGTGTTTATTAAAGTAACAAAAGCCACCTACCCCTGTAGTCTCAAGATTTTCAACATTTGTACCGAAGTTGATGGCACTCTCTTGGGTGTCTATGGAACCTTTGGATGATGGGGCCCAGCTTTCAGAAGTAGGTTGCCAGGTTTGAAGGCTATAGCCCCTGGTCCCGGTGCCCTCTTTGCTTCCTAGACACGGTCATGAGAACAGCTCCTCCACAAGTTTCTGCTGACACAGACTGGGCCACTTCTCTGTGTCTTCCCTACTGAGGGTCTAAAGTCCTCTGAAACCACGGCCTAAATAAATCTTCCCCTCAGCTGCTGTTGTCACAGCAATGCAAAGGGAACTCATATTGGGGGACCAAATGCTCCAGGGTCACCTGATTGAGAGAAATTATAAGACGGGAGATACGATGTTGAGAACGCCTTGCTTTCACAGACTTTGCAAATAGGCATGTGGATATAATTTGAAGTTCTCTCCATGGAAGGGACACTGAGACTTTTCAGTTGTCCAGCCAGGACAGCTCCATTCACGGGTGATTTGCCAGGCTATGTGAGCATTGATTTGGAGGGATAACAAACTTTAAAATGTCACATCATTCATTTCTGCCCCACAGTACCATTCTTAATTCAGTATAACCTGAGCATGCACCCTGGAGGCCGATCGACCAAGAGCACCAGCATACTGCCAGGAGCTACTCTTTAAAGGAGACAATAAAAACGAGGAACATTGGGAGTGAAAAGCATGGTGGTGTGAGTCTAGAAGCCTAATGTACTCACTTCCCAACATGTCCTCCTACAAGATCTTGTTATTCACATAACTCAGTGTTTTGGCATCTCATATTACTTTTAAGCACCAATACTTGTTACGATGTTGTTTTATTCCTGGTTTTATTTGAAATTTTAATCATTTAGTCTCAATAAAACTCAGAGAATGCTGCACTAAAACTGCTTATTCCTTTAGCAAGAATTCTATCCACTCCTCCTCATTCAAAAGCATCTACATTGAGGCTAGAGATGGTTGTGAGGACTGGGGCTTGGTGGATAAGAGCATCTGCTGTTCTTGGAGAGGACCTGAGTTTGATTCCCAGTACCAGCATGGTGGCTCACAACCATCTATAAATAACTCTAGTTCTAGGAGATCTGATGCCCTCTTCTGACCTCTGAAGGCACCAAATACTCATTTAATACACATACATACATGCAGTCAAAACTGTCCTCATATAAAATAAATTAATCTTTATTAAAGAAACAAAGACAAACCTTTTTTTGTTTTGTGGCTCTGACTCGGGAGACTACAAGAGTCAAAGGAAGAGCTCACAGGCCCAACCGGTTTCCTCCTACCACCGTGGAGAAAAATTGCCTGAACTCTCCTGTAGCTATCACCTTGCTGTGTAATTGAACCATATATACTCAGCTTTCTGTCACTGTCACACAATAGCTTTATTAATTAACTTGTAATTAACTATAAAAAGAAAAGCTCGTCAGATGTGTGTGGTGGAGGAAAACCTCTAACCTCAGAGCCAGGAAACAAGAGTGCAAGAGGCCAGGGTGCCAGATGCTCTACAGCAGCATGCACCAGCCACCTGAATCTTCTCACCACTCCCCACAGCTACCCCACGCACCAAGCCTTTAATACCTAAGCCTTTGAGGGACACTAAGCATCCTAAAACAGCACAGCAGCTTCAGCTCTGGACAGGCACACACAGGAGAGCACAAATGCCCAAGTTCTGAGCCCTGATTGGATTCCTGGGGCATAGCGCTGAGAAATCAAGGGGCGCAAGAGAATCGTTGACCCTTGTCTTAGGGTTTCATTGTGAAGAGAAACAATGACCACAGCAACTCTTACAAAGGAAAACATTTAATTGGGGCTTGCTTACAGTTCAGAGGTTCAGTCCATTGTCATTATAGTGGAAAGCATGGTGGCACGCAGGCAGACATGGTGCTGGAAAAGAAGCTGAGAGTTCTACCTCTGAATCCAAAGGCAGCAAGAAGAGAGAGTGACACTGAGCCTGGCTGAGCATCTGAAACCTCAAAGCCGGCCCCCAGTGACACACTTCCTCCAAGATTGCCATGCCTACTCCAACAAGCCCACAATTCCTAATGGTGCCACTCCCTATGAGCCTATAGGGGCCATTTCCACTAAGATCCACCACAACCTTATTTTAGTTTTTAAGAAAAACACCAATTCTACATAAAATAAGTACTAAATGCAATAAACAATGAAATCCCAGTACTGTCACAACAAATACCCATGTGTGAGGCCAGGCTACAATGTGACAAAATACTTGACAAAAGGAACTTGAGGAAGAAAAGTTTGTTTGGGAGTCACAGTTTGAGGGTGCAAGCATTACATCTCTGGAGGGAAAAGTACCCTGACTGTCGGAAGTCAGGCAATACCTACAGCTGTGAAGGGAAGGTAGCCTGGATACCTACAGCTGTGAGGAGAAAGGTATCCTGACCGAAGTCAGGCTATACCTGAAGCTGGGTTCCAGTGGGGGATGGTCTCCCCACAGGATGTTGCAATCCTGCTCCTCTGGGAGACAGAGAGCCATCACAGCTGAGCTCTGCTGCAGTGCCCTCAGGGAGTTTCCCAACAGAGGTGTCCATCGCATTCTGCTCTATTCTGCAAAGAGAGTTTCTCAGCAGAAATTCTGCTCCACTCAGGTGAAAGGTCTTCACCCAAAACTCTTTCAAGAGATTTATTTGGGGGAGGAGTCCAGAAGAGTGGCTGTCTCTGCCATGGTGGAGAAGGGCAGTGCCAGCTGAACAGGCACAGGGCTTATGTACGGCTTCTTAGGGGAGGAGTTTTTCCAAGGAGAAGAGTTCAGGGTGCGAAATGGTCAGATTTCAATCCGCTGAGCTTGACAAGCTCAGAGATTGGCTAGATTTTGTGCTCAGGAATTGGTTGGTTTGCCTGCTTGTCCATTGGTTGGTTTTGTGCTCAGGTGGTCAGGGGCAGAGTTGGCTCTATATTCAGGGCAAAACTGGGCTTCTTTCACTGGCACTGTTTCCAGGGCCAAAGTGTGTTTCTTTGGCTCTGATTTCAGGGTCAGGGTAGGTTTCTTTGGCTGGCCCTTTTACCTTAGAGAGGGTACAGTCAAGCATAGTGGCAGGAACTTAAAGCAGGTGGTCACAGTAAACCCACAGTTAATGTTCTAGTTTGGTTTCTTCCTGCTGCGATAAAACACTGACCAAAACCAGCTTTGGGTGGAAAGGATTTAATTTGGCTTACATTTTAGTGTCATAGTCCATCACTGAGGAAAATCTGGACAGGAGTATGGAGTCAGGAACTGATGCAGAGACCACGGAGGAGTGCTGCTCACTGGCTTTGTAACAGATGCCAGTAGCTGTCTAAGGGATTAAACATGAACCAAGAATTAAATGACCAAGAAAGACAGAAGACCACACCTTAGAGAAAGGAAAAATAACAGCTTTATACATTCTTGAAGATGGAGTTTTTCCATTCGACTGCCAGCTCACACACACACAAAAATCAACATGGAAACTTACTATTAGTTATGAAATCTCAGCCTATAACTTAAGCTTGTCGCTCTTATAACTTAAATTAACTCATTTATATTAATCTACGTTTTATCTTGTGGCTTTTTACCTCTCTTCCATCTTGCACCTCCTGCTTCCTCTGTATTCTGCATGTCCTCTGGTGTCTCTCCTGCATGTCTAGATTCCTCTTCCTACTTCTTCTCTCTCTGCCCAGAAGTCCTGCCTAGATATTGGCCATTCAGCTCTTTATTAAACCAATCACAGCAATACATCTTCACACAGTGTACAAATATCCCACAACACATTCAGGATGGGAAAGTCTACAGTGAAAGTCCATTAAGCAGACACTGGTGTGTTTCAGAAGGCTCCTGTCTTTTCCTTTCCCTATTGTCTTCCTCTGGTTCTCTTCACAGTGTTTTCTGGGCACAAGTAGCAGCCATTTCAGGGAGCCTGACTTCCCTTAGCATTCTCTGCCATCCTATGTTCGTCTATCCTCCGACTTCCTTTCAACAGCTCACTGAACTTGCTTTTTCATATAACCCAGGACCACCTGCCCAGAGGCAGTACAACCAACAGTGGCATGGGCCCTCCCGAATCAGTCATTAATCATGAAAATACCCCGATGGACTTGACTTGCCTACAGTCTAACCTGATGGCAGCATTTTCTCAGTTCAGGTTCTTCTTTTCCGTGACCCCCGTTGACAAAAGTTAACTGGTGCCATCAGGAAGCAGAGAATGACAGATGTTGCTTCACAACTTGCTTTTTCCTTTATAGTCAGTCAGTGCAGGACCTCAGCCCATGGAGCAGTGCTGCCAACATTTAGAGTGGATCTTCCCACATTAATTAACTCAGTCTGGAAACTTCCTCACAGACATGCCCAGGTTTGTCTTCTGAGTGATTCTAGAGCCTGTCGAGTTGATAGTCTCAACCATCAACCATCACAGGAGCCAACGGAGAAATTCCTCTTCATCTTCTCTGTGAACAATCAATCCATCCACATTTCTTCTTAGAGATTTGACCAGGTGGTTCCTCCAGGCCTTGAAAACATTCTGACTCTGATGGTGCTTGGAGGAGCTTCTAGTCCCCTATCATTTATAGCTAACTGTGAAGGTTCAGCTCCTATCTAGTATTTCTATGTTGGTTAACCCTGAGGTCCTGTTTTCAGCCTTAGATTTGAACAAATCATGATGGGTGAGTGCTGTCTCCTCAGAGGCACCTGGTGTCCTGCATCTCTCTCTGTGCTGTTCCTTGGCTCCTTGTCTGGAGGCTTTAAATGCCTGAACTTGAACTGAGTTTCCAGAGATAGTATCTGGCTATCACATTTATTCTTGTGTTCATAGCCCGGGCAATGACTGACTCACCATAAGCACCCCCAAATATAAATTACTTAATTGATTTTGAATTAATGATTACTGTTGCTTTGTAGGTCATACTTTCTTATTTTTGCTATAAAAAAAGGCTTCTATTGATACACTTCAATTAAACCCATTGAATTTTGGTGCTTATAGTGAAAGGGAAGAAAGAAAAGCTGTCTACTGTGAGATTGCCTTCCTGCCCTGGCCCCCTAGGCAGACAAGATCTGGGCCTGCTGTGTGCATGTCCTCTGTACACCCTCAAGTTTTCTCATAATTACTTTCTCCTATTACCAGATGAAATGTCTGCTCTGTGCTCCCTCACTGTAATGGAGTTGATCATGCTCCACATTAAAAAATTACTGAAAATCTCTGTGTCCACTCCTCTCCAGTTTCCATCCACAAAAGAGTCTTATGGGACCAGGGCCTGGTAAAAGGGGAGAAAATTTCAGGCCTCACAAGAAAAACAGGTTTGCTAGCAATCTCTGTGTGAGACTCAAATGAATATGGCAGGATGAGCGTGCCCTGCCCATCCCTGGAGACTGTGTGCTTACCTGGGAACCATAGGAACAACCTCAACTAAAAGTATCCAGAAACCTGATGGGAAAATATTCTGTCTTTGAACCAAAATTTATTTCCTTTCAATACGAGTGTAGGAAACAAAATTCAGCTGAATCAGTGGTTGCATTTGCTTCAGCTATTTCCAAGTATCATTGCCGTTCTTAAGCAGGCAGTTGGTTCTTGGGAGACTTGGGAGTCACATGTCCTTCCAAACACTGGCTTGGCTGCTTCCATCAGCGGAAACACACATTGCTCTCATTTCAGGCAGTCATGGCATTTAAGCAGCCAACCATTTCCTTTCATGAGCTTTTGCCTAACAGACTCTTTATTTAAGATTTCATTAATTCATTGACATTAAGCTCACCCCAGCAGCACCATACAACATGCCTCAATGAAGTTTCTCAGCACATATTTTCTCTATGAGACAAGCGGCATCCTTGACAGAGGAACACCAGACAGCACAGTCACACTGCTTGGGGACATTGACACAGTGAAATTCACACACACACACACACACACACACACACACACACACACACACGCTCGCGCGCATGCTCGCATGACACAAAAATGTGTCACTAAATATAGCGTGAAAAAGACACCTGTTTGTGCTAGGACAGCCGAAAGCAGATGGCAGAATGTTTTTTCCAGACCTCGGCTGGGGCTATCTGCTTTCCCTGCTCAGCATGGCCATGAACAGCTGCAAAGGTACCACAGGTATTAACTTGGCTCTCTAAACAAATTTTAGCAAGAACACAATCCCCAAATGCGTAATCCATGAGTAATAAGGATCTATTTTTATAATGAAATATCATTCATGGCCATCAATGCTTTGAACTTGCAGGAATTATCACAGCACCATTGAATTTTGTTTTTTGCCGCCTTCCAAAAGAAGCATTTATACTAGCTAGGCATGGTGGCTCTTGGGTAGCCAGAGGGTTATGAGTTCAAGGCTGGAAAGGGCTATATAGCAAGACTGTGTCTCAGATAGCTGAGTAAATGTTCTAAGAAAGGAACCCAAGGCTGCTCCAGCATGCATGGGGGTGCGGATGGGGGGAGGCAGTATGGCACCAAGATTTCTTGCTATGGAGACTGATGTAATAAGAAGGAGGGAATCCACTGTCTGAAATGTTTGGAGCATCTCATAAAATCTGAGTCTCCTGCAGCCAAGAAGTTGGTTCAGCCCATTTTTTTGTTTTGTTTTGTTTTGTTTTTGTTTTATCTACCATTTTGAGCCAAGCTTCTTCCTCTCCTGAAACCTCGGCACCCTGCACCCTCATGCTCTCTGCAAACACCTGGAAGACACCACTTGAAGGAAGCGACTCCTCCCTGGTGTAGTCCCTGGTAGCATCAGGAGAGCTCTTCCAAGTACATGGAGACCAGGGTGTCCAAGTGCTATCTCTTGTGAAGCAGAATGTCTTTGGAGTCCTCTTCCCACGGCACTGCTTCCCCAGCAGAACTGCCAAAGGCAGCCCCTCTCCTGGGCCCCGAGTTGCACAGTCCACATTCTCCGGGCTGCATGGATAAATGGATGCTTCAATACACTATTAAGGTGTCACTTTCTCATTAAGTCTGAAGACAGAATCCATGTTTGCCCAGCAGGACGAACTTCCTTAATCTGATTTGGCAGAGGTTCCAGAATAAATATTCATGCAGGCAGGGACTCTTTTAATCTGGTCTTTTGTTTAGGGTGGAGAGAGGTTTCTTTTTAAGCCCATTTTCTGGGAAAGATTTTAAAACCACGATCTCAAAAAAACAATGGTCTCATCATCACGAATCAATGGCTAAGGAGGATTACACTTCTGAAGCTCTGGGGTGGATAGAAATGAAGAGAAACGCACCGTACAGTGGGGCTAGTGGGGCTTTCTTTGGGACTGTGCTCCTGGCTGGCTGCTTTGTTTTAAATGAATCATGTGGGGGCACTTACAGGAATCCCTCCAGCCTCTGCACCCTGCAAGTGTATCTCCTGATCTCAACAAGCCCAGGTCGATAACAGCAGGCCGGGTGGAAACTGGCACCAAGGGCTTCGGGCCAGCTCCAGGCACTCCAGACCCAGGAGACTTTCCATTTCATTGTGCTTTGCACAGGCTCAGGAAGCCCCTGAGGTGTTCATATTTTTATAGTGATTTCCACATTGTAGCTCTGCAAATATCAGCAGAAGCCAGGACTTAGAGCAAGTATGCCAGGGGAGCAGAGGACTGCTGAGGCCTGAGTGGAGGTTACAAGCTGTCTAAAGACTATGGCAAGAGCTATCTCTGTTGTCCAGGCTCCTGGAAGAAGGTCACATGGATACACAAAGCCAAGGGAGTGGCAGGCCCAAGTGCTAGTGCCTCAGTATACATACATACACACACACACACACACACACACACACACACACACGTACATGGATGTAATATATAGATGTAATCCACTTATTTTTATTTTTTCAATGTGTACAGGCTTTTTGCATGCACATATGTTTGTATATCACATCTGTGCCTAGTGCCCTAGTACCCAAGGAGACCAGGAGAGGGCATTGGATTCCCTGGGACTGGAATTACAGACAGTTGTAAACCATGGTGTGGGTGCTGGGAATCAAACTCGGGTCCTCTGAAACAAAAGAAAGTTCTCTTAATCTCTGAGCCATCTCTCCACTACCCTCTTTTAAGATTTATTTTTATTGTGTTTGGGGAGCCGATGTAATTGGAGGGGAGTGCTCACAGAGGCCAGACAAGGATGTTGGAGCCCCGAGAGCTAGTTATGGATGACTGTGAACAGAAAACAAGTCCTCTAGGAGAGCAGCAAACACTCTTAACTGCTAAGCATCTCTCCAGGGCCTGGCACCACAGTCTTACCTTGTCACAGTGAGTCTCTCCATGCTGCTGCCAGCACCAACAAGAACCATGCTTGCAAAGGGGCAAGTGGCAAGCACAGAGCATGTGCTGTTTCATTTAACACTTCACCCTTGGCAGGGCTGCAGTGGTTTTCACTTTTACATGTAGGGAAATGGAGCTTGAGAACAATTGTATTACTTGTTCAAGATGCTACATCTCACAAAATATAAAACAAGAAGTTGAAGCCAGGCCCCAGGGCCCATGTTCTTAGCTGGTAATCTACCCCACCTTCATTGAAAAGTTAATGGGCTATTGTGGATGGAGACAGGCTCATAAGCCCCACACCCACACCAGAAGCTGTAGTCAGTTAATGGTCGCTGATGGAGAGTCATATTCTTAAGTGATGTAGTCACTGATACTTTGCCCTTACTCAAGAAAATAATCTCCCACCCATGCTCACTTAGGCCACCCTAATTAAATGCTGTAGGCAACCCCCAAAAGGACACAAAGGAGGAATGGGACTGTTGGAAAGAAGAAGATTTCAGTGGAGGGAGGGGCTATGCAAATAACGGGGAAGAGGAGGAACAAAATACATTATTTGTGTATGAAATTGTGAAGGGATGAATTTGAAAGACTCGTGAACTGGAACATTTATGATTAGTATTATTTTCTTATATGCCAATTATTTTATGGGAACCTGAGAGGCTGGTTGCATGAATGCATGAATGCATGCAGATGCTCTTCACCGTAATCAAAATTAGTCCATAGGGGATTCTAAAGACTTCAAGACTGACGTTAATACATGTAGTCCTACAGTCAGGTCATTTTTCTAAGAAACCTTGAAAGTCTATAAAGGGTCACTGGGAAAGTCCATTAAAATGCTACACAGTTTACTGTGGCCTGCGGTATTTTACAGGCATATAAAAAGAGTTGTGTGTCTATGCTTTTACTGTTATTGATTTCACTACAAGAAAGATACAGGAGAGAAAATAATATTTTACCTTCCTAAACTTCAGACTACACACAGTGTTATAGTTTAGAGAATAGGGAAGCTAGAGGGAAGGTAGAAAACATAATTGGGCTGTAGAAAGGGGAGCATGGCTCCTGAGTCACCTTGAAAGCACACCTTGACAATCCGAGTACTTTAATTCATTCCCATCCTGACAAGATGCACAAAACAAAGCCAGAATTTCTTCCCTGGACTGCCAACAAATTGATTAAGCCCATGACTTCTGCGGTGCCATTCAAAGGAGCAGAGTCCACTCTCATTTTGCAAAAGGAGGTAAGAGACATTAATTAGATGCTAGATCCCATTGCCGACAACACCAAGGCTGATGAGCTGTTCAGGCCAAGTGCACAGCCACAGCGGGAACTGCAGAGCACTGGAAATGCTGCCATCTGAAGTGGTGAGTGTGCTTGCTCTCTGCTTCCTCCCCTGCTGTACCTGCCTGCTCAGAGGTCGTGCATCGCAACTTGATTCTGCCTGTCAGGTGGAATAGATCACTGTGGCATGGTATATTTTCCCCCCAGTGACACAAAATAAAACAAAGACCCATGTGAGATACGGGCAAATACAAATGCTGGCAAGTCTGTCAGAGCTCTCGGCACCTTATCATGCTTCACATTCTAGTAAATTTTAAGAGGCGATGTAACCTAATGTATGCCATTAAGAGTCAAGCCTTAGTTTGAATGTTGGCTCAGTTGTGTGACTTTGGGAAAGCTACTTGCCTACTCCAACTCTCAGATTCCCCATACTCTTCTGTCTTATATTTAACAAGTGAGTTCTGTGAGTGTTGGATGAAATAACACATCTAGTACACCTACTACAAGTCCCCAATACTTTATCTATATATTCCAATCCAAAAAGTTCTAACAACCACAAGTCATTTGAATCCAAATCCTCACCTGCTCTGATACAACACCTTTGGTCTCTATTTATCCCTTTCAACAGAAGCATTTATGTTTTCCTGCAGAAAAATGGGGATTTTGGAGATTTCTCTCAATCCTTTGGCGCAATATAGTATATATGGTCTGTGCACAAGATTAGCTTTATAAGTTATTTTTAAAATGTGTGTGTGTGTGTGTGTGTGTGTGTGTGTGTGTGTGTGTTGCCTTTGGAGGCCAGAAGAAGTTGTTGGATTGCCTGCACCTGCAGTTGGAGTAACAATGTATTGGGAATCACCAAGACTCGGTACTGCGAGCCAAACAGGTCCTCTGAAAGAACAGTGCATGCTCCTAACCCGAGCTATCCCTCCAGCTCCTCTATAAACTCAAAACATTCTCTTCTCAAGCGGATCTGGCCCCCAAAATTGCAGGAACAAGACAGTGTACCTCATGACCTCTTTCATTAGTAATCCACAAATTACCTGTTTCCAGTTCACTGAATTCCAAGGCTTCAGTGCATGGTTTCTACACTTTCTGAGTTCCTAGGAAGTGACTAGGACACCTACAGAATGCATTCCAACATACTAGTGATTGTAGGGTCATCTTCCAAGACAACAGCTTCTCTTTCATTTTTAATTCTAATTATATTTTATTTATTTACTTAGTGTTCCTGGGTTGGAGTGACACACAAACATGTCAGAGAACAATTGGTGGGAACATTGTTGTAGAATATTGATTAAAGATGTGTTATGTTTGTTTATGCTGTGGGATGTTTGTTTAACGATGCAAAGATTTTTTTGTTTGTGTTGCATTTGTTTTACTTTGTGAAACTGTGTTTCTTTGCCTGTCTAAAACACCTGATCGGTCTAATTAAGAGATGAACAGCTAATAGCTAGACAGGAGAAAGGATAAGCGGGGCTGGCAGGCAGAAAGAAAAAATAGGAGGAGAAATCAGGGAAGAGGAAATCTGGGAAGTGAGAGAAGGAGGAGGACTCCAGGTGCCAACTACCCAGCTACATAGCAAGTCATGGAGTAAGAAGGAAAAAAAAAGGTATATAGGATAAAGATAAAAGCCCAGAGGCAAAAGGTAGATGGGATAATTGAAGTTAAGAAAACCTAGCTAGAAATAAGCGAAGCTAAGGCCAGGCATTCGTAAGTAACAATAAGTCTCCGTGCATGTATTTATTTGGGAGGTGGGTGGCGGGCCCCCAAAGGCCAAAGAGTAAAAACCAACCAACAGGATCAGTGTTCTCTTCTTCCACCATGGCAGTCGCAGGGATCAAAGAACTCAAGCCATCCAGGTTGGTGTCAGGTGCTTTTGCCCTCTGACCCATTCCTCTGGCCCAAGAAGTGCAGTTTCCAAGCAAAGCATATGGCTCTCTCCAGCCAGTCCTGGGGACTCAAGGACAAAGCTACCAGGACTTTATTGACAAGACATCCTGGGACAGATGAGTCCAGTCAAGACATTCAATCTGGGAATGGCAACCCACTCTGAGAAGAACATGCTTCACAACAAACTTAAGCACTGAAGGGCTGGACCACGCTGCAGCAGATGGCAGACAGGTGGAAATCTGGATAGAGTCTGGGATTTGAGAAGCAGAGGCCACTGAGAAGTGATAGTTCTCCATTTCAGGCTGCTTAATTTTCTTGCACATGTTGTTCTGGGGGGGGGGGTGTTGCTCTGGTGAATATACTTAGCTGCAACTAAAGCTGAACTCATAATTAACCGTAACTTGCTTGGAGTGTGTGTAACCCATCTCCCACACCTCTGGAGAACAGTATACCAAAGCAACTTGGCAAAACCACTAGAGGCGTGTTGGCACCACCTGGTGGTCAATATGAAAAGCTGCAACTGTGCATGTACCACTTTCACCTGAATTACAAATCCAGTTCCCTGCTCAGAGAGGCTCTTGATTGACAGCCAGTATTATTTCCTCAAGTGCTTGACCTCCTCCCAGAATTTCTATAACTGAAAATTCACACTAGTAAGCCTCAAAGTGTCTTTGAAAAAAACCTATCTTGTAGCACACTAATTAAAAATATTTGTCCTTTAGACTACCATTAAAAACCCCAAGTTGTTTTTTTAAAAACCCTACCTTATGAGAATTAAGACACACACATATACACATACAATCCCTAGGTTCCCAGAATCCAACGTCCTTTTAATCTGCCTGAAACATGTTAAATATATTAAGTGAATAATAATAAGTACGAGAGTGTTTTAGAAATCATTCTTAGCTTGTGGGTCAAAGGTAAAAATTGGGAATATCTAAAAATCTCAGGCCATTGCAAATACTCAAAATGAGATAGGCAACAAGTATTCATTCAGAACTTGGACACACTGCTGCTCATATCGCGCGCGTGTGTGTGTGTGTGTGTGTGTGTGTGTGTGTGTGTGTGTGTGAATGTTTTGATTATATATATATATATGTGTGTGTGTGTGTGTACCACATGCATGTAGTACTGGAGTTACAGAAGGTTGTGGACCATCATGTGCTGGGAATCGAACCTGGATCCTCTGGAAGAACAGCTGGTGCTCTTAATAGGCAAACTATCTCTCCAGTCCTAGCAGTTTGTGTCCCTCTTTCTTTCTCTCATTTTCTAGAGGCTCTACTGTACCACTACACATCCAAACAGCAAGCAACCATGTAGTGAGCCTTCTGTAACTGTAAGACAATAGACCTTTCCCCTTTTAAGTTGCTTTATCTTGAGTCACGGTGACAGAAAACTGACACACCATAGCTCAGCCACCTCCATCACTCACATTTGGCAGGGACTCACAGACAGACAGATGAGTAGGGAGGGTTATAATGGGGGAAATTGAGTGTTTCACTTGTCTCTAACTGGAGATGATGGGAGCAGCTAACCGGCAGTGGAACAGTCTTTGTGATTGGCTATGGAAACACATTCAGCTTTCTCCTCTTGATTCAAAGATGGAAACTGGAACAAAAGTTATGGAAAGGGTCTGATAGGAATCTTAGTTCTTAAGAGTCACCATTACAGGGGTTAATATGTCTTCCTGGAGTGTTTGCTCCATGTGGCATGGTTTCCCAGCTGGCTTTCTGCACTGGTGGCTATAGATGACTGGGTGGTTTCCTGGGCTGCTTCCCACAGGCAGTGTGCCAGTTGTAACAGCTTATCTTGTATCTATGATGTTCTCCTCCAAAGATTTCATTGATTGATGATTCCAAGGTAGAAAAACAAACACAAACCTACATTTCAGAATCACTGTCTTACTTTATCATTTAATAGAGAACACATTCGTGTAATTGAAATTAAAACATCATACAAAGATAACCTCACTCCAACCACAAATTAGACACAAATAATAACTTTTATTCATTGTCTCCAATCTTTCTTTCCACCTCGGTCTCACTTTCTTCTTTTTTCTGTAGATTACTGTTGACCTTGGGAACAAATGACAGCTGTAGTTCACAGTGAATTTCCACATCTTCTCTTCTCTCTGCATCACAGCCCTGCTCCCCTGCCCCCAGGCTAGACTCTAACTCATGTAACTAACCCCTTCCTGGTGGACACAGGCTGCTTTCAATTGTTCAGAACTATATTGTATATATATATGAAGCAACTCAAGGGAATGTTTATTTTGGCTCTCAGCTGGACAAGTGATACTGTCATCACAGAGGGGCATTCTGGTGGCAGGAGCGTGAGATGGCTGGTGACATTGCATCTGCAGTCAGGAAGCAATGAGGGATGAGCGCTGGTGCTCAGCTCAATTTCTCCTTCTTTTCAAGAGCTTTGTATTATTACTGTACATGTGCAAGTATTTTGCCTGTGTGTGTGTGTGTGTGTGTGTGTGTGTGTGTGTGTGTGTGTGTGTCACATGCATGGCTGGTGCCATTGGAAGAAGGTATCAGATCTGGAACTGGAGCTACAGATGGTCATGAGCTGTCAGGTGGATGCTGAGAATTGTTCTTCCTCTGGAAAGGCAGCCATGCTTTTGACCCATTGGGCCATCTGTCCAGTTCCACTTGCTCCTACTTGCTCAGCTTGGCACCCCAGCCCGTGGAATGGTGTTGCCCACACTCAGGGTTAGACTTCCCTCCTCAGAAGATCCTGTGGAAAAACTCTTCTAGTCACACCCAGGAGCGTTTCCATGGTGAATCTAAATCTAGGCAACTTGAAAATGAAGATGTGAAGATGACCCGTCACAACAAATCTATATGAAGAATAAATACCCGAAGAGGAATTCTTGAGCCAAAGAGTGTGTGTGTGTGTGTGTGTGTGTGTGTGTGTGTGTGTGTGTGTATCTTATTTCCACATACCAATATTTTCCTAGAGAAGTTGCACTAATTTGTATTTTCAACAGCAGTGAAACTAAATGCAGGTCCCAGAAGAATATTCAGTGAAGACGAGTATATAGAATTAATATAAAAAATTAAATCTATATGAAACATAAGTTAAGCAAACAAGATGCTGTGTAAAATACATATGTTCTATTTTGATTTGACACTAAACATAACTTCATAATGACCAGGAAGTGTAGTTTGGAGTTCTACGCTGGAACACAGACACATTGCCAAGCTCTTCTCACTAGTGTTATGATTTGAATGTGGAATGTGACCCCCACAGGTTCCCCACAGATTTGGTTCCCTGTTAGTGGTGCTATTTGGGAGAGATTGTGGACCCTTCGGAACATGGTGCCTAGCTGGAGGAAATGAGTCACTAGGAACAGGTCTTGAAGTTCATACCTGTCTCTGGTTCTGGTCTGGGTTCTCTGCTTCTGTCTGCTGTCATATAAGAAGCTCCTGACGCCATGAAATGAGCCACTCTGGACACCACATTCTCCCTGCCAAGATGGACTAAAACTGGAAGATAAAGAAACTCTTTGCTCCATTAACTTGTGTCTGTTGAACAATTGATGAAAAGAACAAGTGAAGTAGCTAACCCAGCCCTCTTTGAGTCAAGGAAGCGTGGGTTTTGAGAAGATGACCAAGGAAAGGCCTTCAGTCCAGAAGCAGATTCTAACCACTTTGCAGGGGTTCTGAGTCCTGATGTCCAAAGTATAATGTAGAAAGGGAGATGCAGGTACTGGATATGTGTATCCCCTTGGGCTTGCAGAAGAGGTGCATTGGTGGTGGTGGATCAGAGGAGTAGAGAAGGGAGATCTATAGATTGGAAGACAAGGAAAGGATCTGTTGTCTGGGGAACCACTGCACTGAGTCTTCACAAAGAGGCACAACTTCTGTGAAAATTTCCTCCCATTTCCTAACAGCTTCTTATTTGTTTATAACATAATTCTTTATTGATTCTTTGGGAATTTCACATCATGCATTCCAATCCCACTCACCTCCCAGTCCTTCCATATCCACCCCTCACCCCTGCAGTGTCCACCACCAAAAGAAACTCCCCCACACAACTAATTGAAAACAAAACAAAAACCCCACCTTGCTCCTCCTTCTTCCCTGGCTCTCCAACACTTCTTCATTCATCCTAGTGGCATTGGGAGCTGAGGTGTGTGATGCAGTATACCACTTTGTCCAACCAGCCCCACCCACAAATGTTTGTTCCAATGAGTCATTAGTCTGGTTCAAGGCCTCTGACCACTCACCTTTGGCACACCATCGTCACTGGACCTTCACCAAAACTTCCCTCAGATATCCTGCTGTTGCCCCGGTCATGGAGATCCTGTGACTATCATTCCACAAGACCTGTCTCTTCATGCTCTCCAGCATAGATGAAGTAGATATTAGGGTGGGCCAACCCAAGGCCTAGGGTGTGGGCCTAGGTGGGAGCTGAGCTGGTCAGTCCAGGACACAGGGACTGACCAGCCCTCCTCAGGTGAAGGGCAGAGCCAGCTCTCCCACACCTCTAGAGAGGGATGAAGCCATCTCTCCCTAGTGCAGAGGCCCAGCTCTCCTGCTATAGTGTCCAACCAGGGGTAGGACCAGTTCTCCCAGGGCCAGTGATAGAGGAGGGGGGGGGAGGGAGGGAGGGGGGGACTGTCTCAGCACAGCCCTTGGATTTCAACATGCACAGTTCATATGGTCTCCTATGGTAACATGGCCATGGACATCAGCACAGACCCCAGCTGCAGTAGGACCACGGATCTAGACATGACCCTTGGCAGCAGATTGGGTCTGGATGTCTCCATGGCTCTGGTGGCAGTGCAAGCCACCCAGATCAGTGTGGCTCCTGCTGCAACATGGCCCTTGGACACCAGCATGAACTCAGATGGCTGACCAGACCCAGGCATCCACATGGTCCTTGGTGGTAACAGGAGCTACAGATATCAATTCAGACCCTGGTTACTACAGGGCCACTGATGCAGAAATGACCCTAGGCAGCAGCTCAGGCCTGGATATCACCATGGCCCAGGGTGGCAGCACAGGTCACCTAGACCAGTATGACTCCATCAGCAGCATGGCCCTCTGCTGTGGATATCGCTCTGTGTAAATAAAGTTCTGATTGGCCAGTGGCCAGGCAGGAAGTATAGGTGGGACAAGAGAGAAGAGAATTCTGGGAAGTAGAAGGCTGGAGAGAGACACCGCCAGCCGCCGCCATGAAAAGCAACATGTAAAGACACCGGTAAGCCACAAGCCATGTGGCAAAGTATAGATTAATAGAAATGGGTTAATTTAAGATAGAAAAAGTAGATAACAAGAAGCCTGCCACGGCCATACAGTTTGTAAACAATGTAAGTTTCTGTGTGTTTACTTGGTTGGGTCCAAGCATCTATGGGCCTGGTGGGTGAGAGAGATTTGTCCTGACTCTGGGCCAGGCAGGAAAACTCTAACTACAGCCCTCAGACACCTACATGGTCTATGGTGTCTGTCTAGACCCTAGTGGCCCTCAGTGGTAATAGGAGCCATGGAAATCAACTCAGATTCTGACTGCTGTAGGGCCATGGACCCAGATGTGGTCCTCAGCACTAGCCCAGGCCCAGACATCACCACGGCCTTAGGTGGCAGCACAGGCCACTCAGATCAGTGTGGCCCTAGTGTCAGCAGTGTGACCCCTCAGACATTAACACGGTCACAGGTGACAGCCCAGACCCCCAGAATCCTTATGGCCTTTGATGACAACATGGGTCATGGATGTCAACATAGACACCAGCTGCAACAAGATCACAGACCCAAACATGGCCGGGATGTCACCCTGACCCTGTGTGGCAAGCAGGTCACCCACCTCAGCCTGCTTCTCACCACTTTTGCTTCTTCAGTTCTGCCTCTTTTCACAGACATGGCCAGATCTGCTTCTCTTCCTCTCCCACTTCTCCACTACATACTCGCTTGTCATAACGGCACCTACCTGCCTGGTGCCTTGAAGCACCAAGAGGGCCTGTGTATGTCTGCAACCTGTGGGGACTCAGGCTGGCTTGTACATGTCTTTCACCCACCTGGGCAGAGTGGCACCAGGGGGGCCTCTGGATGCCTTCAGCCAGCCCAGACTGTGAGGACCCAGGCTGGCCTCTAACAGCTTCTAATCGATAGATCTTGGAGCAGGACTTTTGAAGACCCATGGAATAAGGATGTATTAATCTGGGTTCTTTAAAGGAACAGAACTGATAGAATCTCATATATAGTATTTGTTATACTGGCTTACAATATGGCATTCTGATAGTTGATCAATGGCTGTTTTAGGATGAAAGGCTGAGAATCTGACAGTTCTTTAGGCCAGGGGACTGGATGTCTCAGAAGTCTCAATCTGGAGTCCTATGGGATTCCTGGAAAGCTGCTTGTCTTCAGTCTGCTTTAGAATCTTAAAAAAAAAAAAAAAAAATGTTGGCAACACCTTGACAGATGAACTGCTCAATGAGAGTGAGGGGAAAAAAACCACACACACACACACAAACAAAGCATCCTTCTTTTATATCCTTTTATCTGGGCTTCCACCAAAAGGTGTAACCTAGATTTAAAATGAGTCTTCCTGTTTCAAATAATCTGATTAAGAAACCCTCTCACTGTAATGCCCTACATCTTGGCTTCTAGCCAAATTCATATACAGTCATCCAAGAACAGCCATCATGGGGGTATCTCTCATTCCCAAAGGCCTGCTTGGGAACAGAATGGAACTATTAGAGGCACTCCCTTTAGACAGTGTATAAATTCAGATTCTTAATGGTTGTGCCAAGTCATAACCTCTTCTTTCTAAAAATTCATACTAAAAGTGAAGTTAGTGCCTCAATTTCAAATAGTCTCACAGGTAAACCAGTTGTCTGGACATTGAGTTAAGGAATATGATTACTGTCTGCATTTATACTGGCCACCTGGGATAGGTCTGGATCTCATTTTGCCTAAGATAATACAGGTTAAGAATAAGGGGAAGAAGGTCTGGGAGAAGGGTTTCTCTGAAGTCCTTTATTTTTTACCTTTTACAAACTAATTCCCAATAGGCAGTGACTCTTCTTTGTCAAGGTCAGGAATGACAGTATCTTTCAGCCCGGTTATGTTATTCATTCCAAAACATGTCAAGAGCTGTCTGGAGATGACCTCTCTATTTGTTGTCAAACCTATCATTTAACTTTACAGCTGTGCTTGCTGCTGCTCAGCCACAAATAACAGAATTAAGAGTTCACTTTATGAAAATACCTTAGAATTTTTCTCAAAATATTTTCAGCTAAGAATCACAAAACATTCCTTAAAATAAACAGGAGGGAAAGCAGAATTCTTCATATTACAACAGAGTAAAGTATTAAAATACAGTTCAATAGGAGCCCTTGTACCTGGGATAATCAATTAACTGAAACAAGTTAATTTGGGTGAGCAAGCATTGTAAGTGATTTCATTCACATCTCAAACATCACTCTTCATTCCCCAGCAGTATTGTAAGGATGGCTCTTTCTTTGTGTGGAAGTCTGCAGGATGAGCTGTCCAGTCTAACATCCTAGTTCATACAGAAACAGCCAGTGTGCACTATCCTGCTCTCTAAAGAGAATCAGAATTTAAAGAGACTTGAGAAGGAATTTTGAAGTGCTTTTCTCCAAGGCTTCTATTATTTTCTCCTTTTATATACACATAACATAAGCAGTGATTTGTAGAGTCTCCTGGAGTTCTAAGATATAGGAAAGGGATCTCTTTTTGAGCTGTTTATATGTTTGACTATGTCATTTACAGTGTGTCATTTACAATAACATTTGCAGCTGATATGATCAGGTTTGGGAACAAACACTATTGACTCTTCTGACATTTGCTTATGGATACAGGAATGCACACACCTATCTTAGAGCCGTCTACTGGCTTCTGGCGGTGATTGCTCAGCAATTTAACTAAGGGACTGAGCTATTTAGTATAGTAATACCCATGAAACATTAAGTCTATGTAACACACACACACACACACAACACACACACACACACACACACACACACACACACACACACAGACTTCTCAGAAGTTGTAGGTTCTAATCATGATGTGTCAGTGTCCCTAGGAAAGACACATGGAGTATTCATAGGGATGCAAATGAAAGAAGCCAAAAAAGGCTACAGGGGAGTTGCTATGTGGTGGATTAACCCTCACTGGGCACTGTGAAGCCACACTCACTTTAATGTCACACTGCTTCAGAACATGAGCACACAGCTGAGTCCTCCATTCAAGATCTCAGAGCTGTAGTAAATATGCCACCAAGTTTTGTGCTTTTCTGAAGCAGGGTCCTCATACGAGTTCATGGGATGGGGGCAGAATTCAGTTCTGAACCTAAGATTGAAACCTTGGCTTCCAGATGACTCGCTCAGTTCCCTGCCCTATGACACACCCCATGTACAGTTCATGTAATAAGAATCCTTGCTGCTTCGAAGCTAGTATGAAGGCTTCCTCTGAAATATGCTCAGACTGCATCTTCACCATCACAGCCAGGCAAAGACGGTCATTGGAATGACCTCCATACTCCCAGTCACGTAACCTACGCAGGAGAGAAATCCTGTCACCTTCACCTTGTTCTGTTCTTAGAAGTATGTCATGTGTTTTTCTCACATTTACTTTACAAGGATATACTTCGCTGGTGGAGGTCTTAGGGTGTGTCATGGGCAGAACAGAGTTAGACTTGTGGGAATGTGAAAACAGTGAGCTAGGGAAAGATGAGCTGAGAGCAGACAGATAGATGAAAAAAAAAAAAAAAAAGCTGGGACGTAGGAGAAAAAGAAACTTACCAGGCCAAGTTGGACAGTTTAGTATGGCAACCCCATCCACTTAGAACATTCAATAAAAATTTATATTGATCTTCAAAGATTTAGAGGTCAAGTTTAGGTTCTAGTTGTCTTTTGTTTCTGTTTGGTTTGTTAAAAGTGTAATTCTTAAATTGACACAAACCTACTTCTACAAAATGAAAGCAAGAGGAAAGGTTTGATTTAATGATTTAATGAAATAAGCAGAAAGACAAGGAAATTTGGGAGAAGAGCATTTGACAAATTCGCGTATAATAGTGGGAGGATCATGCAGATATGAGAGTATCGGGTTAGGTATAAAACTGAGTAACTCTCTGGGAAGCCATACAACCATAATATGTGGGGCTATATACGGCCAAATCAAAACACACACACACACACACACACACACACACACACACACACACGTGCGCACACACCCCAGGGAGGGGGCGTTATTTATCAGCTTTCAGTAAGTTATCCTCTAATTTTATATGGCAGTTTAATATGCTTTCAGAGAACACAAAGGTGACTCCATGGGTTGAAGCACTTGCAGAGAAGCCTGACTACCTTAAGTTCTGTCCTCAGAACTCAGTAAATGTGGAAAGATACCAGCAACTCCACAAAGTAACTGCATTGTATGTTCTGAGGATTTGGAACTAGGAACCATAGATGAGAAACTGCAGAAACCAGAAAAGTTTAAAAGGATCATGAGATAGAGGGTGCTCCTTGGGAGGGAAATAGCAGGCTTTGGGTGACATGAAGTAGGAGATGGGGTAATGGGGAAGGGGCCCCAACTGGGGAGGAGGGAGGATAGTCAGTACAGAGAGAGAAGAGGGAATGAAGGACAAAGATCAATGTGGTTTGATAAAGCCTCAAGGAATACTATTGCTTTATATTTACCTAAAGTTATACCAATACAAACTCTCTCTCTCTCTCTCTCTCTCTCTCTCTCTCTCTCTCTCTCTCTCTCTTTCTCTCTCTCTCTCTCTCTCACTCTCTCTCTCTCTCTCAGGAAGTTAAGCCACTTGGACTGACAATACACTCTACAAGAACCATAGACTAACAAAAAACCCAATACCAGGCACAAGAAACCTTCTTTTGAAAGGTTGGTTAGGGTAGTCCAAGTGACTCTCAAAATAATGTAGATCATAGATGTATGTAGCCTTTGGCTGCCTCTCAAGGGTTGGGGCTAAGACTCTATTGCTGAAGAGACCACATAGTTAGGACACAGGACTCTGATGATTTAAACTGGATCTGACCTGAAAGCCTTTCCTGTGGTATAGCTTCCAAGATTCCAGAAAATACTATGCAAACTGTGTGACTGTTCTTGGCTGTCAATTTGACTACATCTGGAAATAACTAGGTGGCTGGGTACACACCTGTGAGTGATTTTGTCTTAATTAAATCATGTGAAGTAGGAAGACTCACTTCTAATTTGGATCTTTGAGGTTGGAAGAACCACCTTTAGTCCAGATCTTTTGGGATGGGGAGATTCATCTTTAATTAGGGCCACCCATTTTGCTGGTAGCCTATATATAGGACATGGAAGAAAGATGTTTGCTTTCCTTGACTGCTTGCCCTCACTTTGGCTGGCAAGTCCATTTCTTCACTGGCATTACAACATACTTCTTCAGGATTCCAGTGTATATTGGAGACCAACTGAGACATCCAGACTTGTGGGCTGAACAACTACTGGATTTTGGTAAACAGCCATTGTTGAACTAGCAGGACCTAATAATTATATTAGTTTTGTTCCTCTAGAGAACCCTGACTAGTACACAAGCTACCAAGGGAGGGGAACAATCAAATACTCATACCAACCTGTAACAGCTCTGAACCCTGACAATTACTAGCATGGCAAGATATGCATAAAGACATAATACGTGGCACTCTCAGGTTGGTGGCAACCACCAACTATCTAATTGGACTTATGGCCCATTCAACAGGAGGGAAATCATACCTGATATTGAAAACCTACTCAGCTTCTTGGGGCTATGAAATCATGGACCTTGGAAAAGAACATACTGTAGACAAATTTCTAAATGGTCTTATTAAATAAAAAACACAGAGCCAAATATAGGGGTGAAAGCCTTGGAGATCAGGGAAATAGTGATAGCCACCAACCAAAGTTACCTCTCCAGCTCTGCAGGTACCAAAAGTGGGTTACTTCCTGTCTATTCACACCTTTATTGCCTTGCTGCTCTGCCCTCTCATTGGCTCTTAGCCCAGCTACCTCACTTCCTTGTCACTGCCTGTCTGTACAGACCTCCAGGTCTCTATGTTGGTACTGGGATTAAAGGTGTGTGTCACAATGCTTAGCTCTGTTCCCTCAACTAGTGATCAGATTAAGGGCATGTGCTACCACTGCCTGACTTCTGTGTTTACTTAATGGCTTGCTATTTCCTCTGATCTCCAGGCAAACTTTATTTATTAACATACAAATAAAATATCACCATATTTCAGCACAAATAAAATATCACCACAACCTTCTACCACCACTGTGCTAGGCTAGCATAATCCTTTACTACATTCTAAATCTTATCCCTGTACCCACAGATAATGGTAATTACCACCCCTGATCAAAGAAACCTCTCTTTACAGCAAACAGAGACCATTGCAGAAAGCTACAATTGAATGCGATGCAGAGATCAACCGACCATACAGACCCCAGCCCCAGTGGATACATCTGCATCACAGATCCTGCATCTATGGCTCAGGGAACACTGCTGAAGAGGGGCCGGAAAGATTGTAAGAGCTAGAATACCAGGAAGTCTGCTGTGAAACAGCCACTCCTAGAAATGCCTATATTGATATATTATAGGCCACCATTTGATCAGTCTTTTTATTTAAAAGCTTGACAAACTGGGGAGAGAAAACTTGAATTGAGAAATTCTTTGTTATGGATGACTCAGTAGTTAAAGATGCTGATAAACATGGATTTACCTAGACAAAAAAAGTATTTTGTTGTTATGTATATAAGATATGGGCTAAGTAAATAGCTTGGTCAGTACTTGCCATGAAAGTGTGAGGACCTGAGCTCAGATCTCTAGTGGCCACACAAAAATCCAGGCATCTGCAACCCAGAGCAGAGACAGAGACAGCTGATCTCTGGAAATCATTGGCCAGCCAAGTTAACCAGCTGGTGAACGTCAGCCTAAGTGAGAGAGCCTATCTCAAGAAATACAAAGGATCAAAACTGAGGAAGATACTCACTGCTGAGCTCTAGTCTCCACACATACATACACAAGCACACATACAAGAAAGTTCAAGACCAGCCTTGGCTACATAGTGAATTAAGACCAGTCTGGTGTGTATAATACCCTGTCTCAAAGTGCCAGTGGTGGGGAGGGGCACACACCTTTAATCCCAGCACTCAAGAGGCAAAGGTAGATGGACCTCTGTGAATTTGAAACTAGCCTGGTCCACAAAGAAAGTTTCAGGACACCTAGGACTTATAGTCTCTCTCTCTCTCTCTCTCTCTCTCTCTCTCTCTCTCTCTCTCTCTCTCTCACACACACACACACACACACACACACACACACACACACACACACACACACACACTTCTGTACAGCTCCTCCGTGTAGTGATGGTAATTGTTGCCAACTCTTTTATATGTGTTTAAACCTCTTTATAAGACTTCTAATATGCAATACTTTCCCAAAAAGTCATGTTGTGAAGCTGGTGTCCCACAAACCAGAACTGTTAACATACTAGCCTTTCCCAGGCTTATATTCATGTTTCCTAACTGCATTATAAGTATTCTTTCTAACGAAGATACTTGGACATTCCTCCAACTGTGTGTATTCTAAGAATTGTCTTTAATAATTCTAGGCATTGGACATTGCTCACCTAAAAAATGCATGCATGGATAAGTATTTCATTTTTTAAGATTAGTTTTCCTTAAATGTTTGCTCTTATTAGTTGTTTTGTATGTTCTGTGTGTGGAATTATATGGCTGTTTCTACTGGGATTCTGCAGAGACTCAACTTCAGTAGAGTAATCTAAGCAATAGTTTGTCTGTCTGTTGTTGTTCATTTGTAGCTGATGGTACATCACCCACATGTCAGACAAGATTCAAAACTAGACTCCAGATAGACCTGACCAAAGGACCATTCCTTCTGTGTCTCTTAGTTGCTTAAAATTGTCCATAAAGGAGTGGGTCTGACTTTTTAGGGGAAATACTAACTCCTTCACAACTAACTGTCCCTTGTCCTTTCCTCTTCAACATGGTCATCTTAACATGGATTCTGGGGATCAAAATCAATTCATCTGGCTTGTGCAGCAAATGCTTTACCCACTGAGCCATCTCGAGGGTCCACATTTCAGAAATATTCACAAGGCATACTGCATGTTGTTACATACAATGTGCTCCAAAGTGTACAACAATATGCTGGAGAATTCTTTCACTGGCAAGAAACCATGCTGACCACCAACCAACATGGTGACATGATACCATCCTTAATACAATACCATTCTTAATATGACACCAATCTCATGGATATAGATGACTACTTACAGCAGGAAATGCATTTTCATGTTCTGCATTATAAACACACTCTTGTGCTCTAACGTGCCTCTGCTAGCATACCACATACCTCTGAGTATTTCCTGGCTTTATTTCCACTTTTTCTGTAAATTGTGATATTAATGTGGGGAAAGTCGGGTGCAATGGCTAAAGCTGTAAATGACTTTTTCCACTTCTCTATATGGTATAGCTTTCTGCTGATGTAGACATGTATTTAGTACCCGATGCCTACCTTGTAGCTAAGTTTGTGATGAAATCCTTAGACCACTTGTTGGATAAGGAAATTTGAACTTTTTGTTTTAATTGATATTTTTGTTTTGTTTTAAGGTAGAGTCTTGCTATATAGTCCAGGCTTGCCTCAAGTTCACAGCCATCCTTCTGCCTTAGCCTCCCAAGGACTGGAATTATAGGCGTATGCTATCACAGCTGTGTGCCCTGTTGTTTGTAACATGTGTGGGTAGTTTACAAAACAGAGTGTTCTCAGAGTCATTTGCCTGACAAGCAAATGAGTGTTCATTGTTTGCACTTTGCTTCTGGAATGAGTTTGTAAATTAGAAACGTTTAAAAAACAGATATATTTGGAAATCTTTGTCATGGCTTTCATGAAGATGGAAAGTAACATATCTTGGAATTTGCTAGACTTATCTGCAGCTACTTTTTGCCCCCTCCCCATTTTTATTAAAGTATATCTATTGTAAAAAGTATTGGGCTTCACAAAAACAATTTCTTTCAAGTATATCATATATTTTGACCATATTTGTCTCCTACACACACACACACATACACACACACACCTTCCTTTCCACTTCCTCTTTGACCCCTGCCAATAGTCTCCTTCCTTCCCATGGTTTCCCTCTGCTTTCAAGTCATACATGATTCTACCTTTTCTATGAATTATGCCATTTATAGACAATATTGCCCATATACACATAAAATCCAGGATTGACAAATAAGAAAAAAAAATAGGTAGCAGTTGTCTTCCTGAGTCTGGCTTATTTCATTTAACATGATTATATCCAGTTTTAGCAAAAAAGAAATCCGTTGTGTATGTACAGCACATTTTCTTTATCTGTTCTCTGTTGATAGAGACTTAGGTAGACTTGATGCCTTGGTATTTGTGAACACCACTATAATAAACATGGATATGCAAGTATCTATGATACATTCATTTAGTCTTTTCAGTTATATAACTGGGCTTAGAATGACTAGGTCATATGATAGTTCTATTTTTGGTTTTTCAGAAACCTTCCTATTGGTTCCCATAGTACCTGGACTAATTTAAATGCTACCCGAATTGTAGAAGGATTCCCCTTTTCCCACACCCTTGTCTGTATTTGTTATTGTCTATTTTGTTAACAATAGACATTCTGACTGGGGTGAGTTGAAAGTCAATGTGGTTTTAATTTATATTTCCATGATGGTTAAGGATATTGAAAATTATTTATATATTTATTGGCCATTTGTATTGTTTTTCTTTTGAGGGATGTTCATTGATTTCATTAACATTTTTATTGATTGGATTATTTAGGTTTTTTAATATTTTGCTTTTTAAATTATTCTAGATATTAATCCTCTGCCTGATACATAGCTAGTTAATATTTTCTTCAGTTCTATAGTCTGTCTTTTCTTATATAACCCAGAACTACTTGCCCAAATGTGTCACTGTCCACATTGAACTGGACTCTCCCACATCAGACATCACTGACCTGAAAGCCTCCTTCCCAAGGATTAGTTTCCATAGTACCAGAAGTTACCATGCAAGCTTTCAAAAGAGAGAAGCAACTAACAATCCTACCCAGTTATTATGCTTATGAAAGACAACAACCAGCACTGAATGATAACCCTAAAAGTGCAATGGTAGTATGCATACCTTGGGCAGTAACCAACAGATCTATACTTAAAACTTAAGACCTGCTCAACAGGAGAAAAAACATGCCAGGTACTAGAAAACTAGACAACTACCTAAGGCTAATGAAGTCATGGATCTTGGAGAAAAACCAACAACCACCATCTTACTAAGCACACATGACCCATAACTCAATCTGAATATTTTATACCCACAGATAAGTGTAGCCCTCACCTCCTTGTTGTGGGGTATTTATAGTCTGTGTGAAGGAGTATTATTGTGATTAGTACAATAAAAAGCTGAATGGCCAATAGCTAGGCAAGAGATATAGGCTGAGTTTCCAGGAAGAAAGAAAGAGGAGGAGGAACCTAGGCATGCCAGGAGACATGGAGAGGAAACAGGAGGAACAAGATGGAAGAGAGGTAATGCCATGTGATAGAACATAGATTAATATAAATGGATTAATTTAAATAGTAAGAGCTGTTTAGGAACAAGCCTAAGCTATAGGGCAAGCTTTCATAATTAATAAGAAGTCTCTGTGTCATTATTTGGGAGCTGGCTGTGGGACATGTAAATCTACATAGGGTCTGAGAAAGCTGGGGGAAAAGGTTCTGAGTAGGCTCAGTGCTTGAGCTACAGAGGCATGGCTCTTTTAAGAGACCCTGCTACTGAGCACTTGAATGAGTTTATGAGCAGCAGGCAGCACGCTACTCAGTGGTGGGAGACTAGGTGGAAGTACCTACCAGAGCTGAGACAGATAGACCAGCTCCAGGCCAGGGCCATAGGCATGAAACTCAGCTCTTGTGGACCTAAGGGAGGGGGCAGAGCCAGCCACAGGATGGAGGGCATTGCTGCTGCTGAACAGTTTAAGGTCTGGCTCATGTGGCCATAGAATGCTATAAGTGTGTGGCTGCAGGCACTGAGTAAAGTCAGATCCAGGCTGAGGAAACCTCTGAACAGGTTACAGTGTGCTTAAAATGTGCTTAGATGCTCTAGAAAGAAAAGGAAATGAGCATAGACAGTCATAGAAAAATAGTTTAAAAATAATAAATGAAGTCTTTAAAGAAAGAGTAAAGTGCCGAGTGGTGGTGGCGCATGCCTTTAATCCCAGCACTCAGGAGGCAGAAGCAGGCAGATCTCTGTGAGTCTGAGCCCAGCCTGGGCTATAGAGTGAGTTCCAGGAAAGGCTCAAAGCTACACAGAGAAAACCTGTCTCAAAGAAACCAAAAAAGAAAGGAAGGAAGGAAGGAAGGAAGGAAGGAAGGAAGGAAGGAAGGAAGAATAAAGTAATATAAAAAGAATATGCCACATAAATATGGGAAATACACAGGGCATCTGGATCTTGTATGGTGTTTTGTTGTAAAAAAAAAAAAAAAAAAAAAAAAAAAAAAAACAACAATAGCTACTGAGAGACATTAGGTTATGGAAATTGCTAAAGCAAACCAACCTGTATATTTTATGAGTGCCTTCACTTCAGAATGGAAGTCAAAAAATATGTTACATTGGGGAAGAGGTTTTGTTTCTACAGGAAACAAAAAGTTATGGTGCTCTTCAAAATTAATGAAGATCAGATATGATTGGGGGGAGACATCCTGAAAATCTTGACAACAGACATGAAGAAAGAAGCCAAGAAAGACTATAGGACATGTGATATATATGCTGATCCCTCTTCATGGAGATCAGCTCTGAGAGTGGATGAAACATGATAAATCTTGTTGGCTACAAAATCCTCATGACTTACTACATGCCATTCTTTAATATGGCATTGATAGGGGTTTGGTTATGCATTCTAAACAAACATAAAGTTTATAGATGCTTTTTACCTGCTCAAACATAAAATAAAAATCATCTTTAGCTGACTTGTACACACCACACATTCCATACTTACGTTAACACAGATATTTATGTTGTTACCTTTAAAAGTTTATGTGTTTTCAGAAAAAAGAAGAACCAGACACTAATAAAGTCAAATAGCCAAGGTAATCTAGGCTCTTAGAATGCCTGTTGCAGTTTCCTCAAAATTCTACATCCAGAACAACTTCAAAGCTCCTAATTGATTGTTCCAGCCTCAAAGACTATTGAGCCAAGACTTCAGATAAGCGCTACTTCATTTGTGCATAAGTGTCAGGTGTTTGAGGGTGTCACAGTCTATCAGCAGTAGACCATCCATTGCTATCCAAATTTTAAAAATTTAAAATAAAAAGAGCATGGTACAGTGAATTTTGTGATGATTAAGGATATAATTCCCCCCTTTTTATTTTATGTAACTGAGTCTTAAGATTCCCTTGTGTGTGGTGATATTATGTCCCCCAATATATTGTGCACTCTAATAAACTTATCTGAGATCAGAGAACAGAAGAGCTACTAGATAGACACAGAGACCAGAAAATGGTGACACATACACCTTTAATCCTAGCATTCTGGAGGCAGAGATCCACCTGGATCTCTGAGTTCAAAGCCACACTGTAAACAGCCAAGCATGGTGACTCACACCTTTAACCCCAGGAAGTGATGGCAGAAAGTTATATAAGGCACAAGGACCAGGAACTAGAGCCTTTGTTAAGCTTTTTGCTTTTAGCAGCAGTTCAACTGAGATCCATTTGGGTGAAGTGTAGCAGGAATCTTAAAAAGTTCTTATTAATAAAATCAAATCTGAGGCCAGGTATTGGGGTGAATGCTGGAATATCAGAGAAGCAAAACAAGCCACAGCTTCCTCACCTTGCCAGTTCCTCAGCTGACCCTGTTTTCTCAGACTGGAAACCTCTGAGTCCTCATCCAAATGGGTCTCAGCTGAAAAGCTCCAAAGCCTAAAAGCTTAACCAGCCAAATGCTTAACCAGCCAAATGCTTAACCAGCAAAATGCTTATAACATCTATCAAATTTATACACTTATACCTCTTAGTGAGTTTCTTTTCTGAAATTCTTAACAAGGAAAACTATAACGAACTGATCTTCAACTCCCTCAGAGATCCAAGAAGGAAATAATACTACCTAATAAAAAATAAAAACAGGAAGTGCATGCAAAGCAGCTTCCAGGAAAAAAAAATGTGAGTTGACAGAAACAGCCAGCTGCCTGGACAGTCACCTGAGGTTTCTCCACAGTGTTGGGGCATCATCTTCAGCCTATAGGCTTAGCGTATCTGACAGACTCATTTGTAAACTAGAATGTACACAAGGTCAACAGTTTGACCTCACATTTGGTGAGAGCGGTCCATGTACCAGAAACACTTGAATTCCAGTAGTGTCATGTCATGATTCAGGATTTTAAATTCTGGAAATTGTTGATATTTTTTTGAATTCAGCTGTCCATTCTTCTTGGCTGTGTATAAGTGGCTTCACCTCAGCATCCTGTTCTTCTCCACATCCCTCTATTAAATGCCAGTCTACTATTGAGAGGTGTGAGCTTAGTTACTCTTCAAGAATAACTGTTTCAGGTGCTGTTCCATTGCACATCAGAAGCCAACAGCCCACTGCCTGTTTAGCTGCCTTCAAAGAAAAGGGCACAGTACCTTTTCCAGATTGCAAAGGCCACTCACTTCAGGGATAGTGCCTTATTGTCCTGGCTTCAGAAGATGCTTTTTGTTCAAGCCACAACCACACTTGTTTTTGGCAAGAATTGGTAGTCCTTTGTTTCATGTCCTGTCTGTCCTGTTTGTCAGCAGTTGATTCAAGGATATTTTGTTGTCCAGTGGCTAACTTTTGCCACAATGAAAGTTAACTCCATATGCAGTTTCTTCAATGCCCATATTTTCTCTGAAATAGATTGGTACTGCCAGGAGCCAGCATGTCTCATAGTCATAACAAAAAAGAAAAAAATTCTAAGTTATTAAAACATTTTAAATGCCATATTCTGAAGGGTTTGAAGATCAGTTAGTTATAGTTATAGCTTTCCTTGTTAAGAATTTCAGAAAAGAAACTCACTAAGAGGTGTAAGTGTATAAATTTGAAAGATGTTATAAGAGAGTTCTGTTAGTAATATAAGTTAGGATAGAAAGTGAATCAGGTACATTTTGGACTTACCAAACTAGGATAGATAATTTAATTATTTTCTCTGAATTTGTCAAATTTGAATGGACAAGACATTTTTTAGGTATTTATTGCTTGTATGCATGGTATATAGTTATTGTGCTTTTGTATATAGTTTTTCTTACATTAGTTATAACTTTTTTCTTTTTATTAAAATAGAAAAGAGGAAATACAATGATATTTTATTTGTTCTGAAATGTGATTTTATTTGTATGTTAATAAAGTTGCCTTGGGGTCAGAGCAAGCTATAGCAGAAGCTGGGTGGTGGTGGTGCACGCCTTTAATCCCAGCACTTGGGAGGTGGAGGTAGGCAGATCTCTGTGTGTTCAAGGATACAGCCAGCATGGCGACACATGCCTTTAATTTCAATACCAACCATAGAAGACTTGGAGGTCTGTACAGACAGGCAGTGACAAGGAGGTCATTTGGTTGGGTTTATAACCAATGAGAAGGCAGAACAGAAAGTCTATTTTTAAAAAAGACAGGACACAGGAAGTAGGTCTCTTGCAGAGAGGAAAGACAGCAGAAGCAGTGAAGGGTAAGGTTTTCAGCTTTCAGCTATTGCTCTGACCTCTTGGTTATTAACTCTGAAATTGGCTCTGTGTTTCTTATTTAACAAGACGGTTACATCTACAGTGAAGACTTAGAAGCTTTCAGTCTGAGGAAACAAGATCAGCTGAGGAATTGGCAAGGTGAGGTTGGCTGTGGCTGGTTCTGTTTCTCTGATCTCTCTTTCAGCATTCACCCCAATACCTGGCTCTGAGTTTTTGTTTTTATTAATAAGACCTTTTAAGATTTATTGCTTAAAAAAAAAAACCATCAGAAGCAAACTTCTGCTCTCCAGGGTCCTCCCATTGTGCTGTAAGCCTGTATTTAAGACCTCCTCTCTCCTTCAATAAACGGCATTCAGCATTCAAAAGAGGAAGAAGAAGAAGAAGAAGAAGGAGAAAAAGAAGGGGTCAAGGTCATGATGGGGAAGCCCACATGACCGGTGCTAGTTGGAGCTCACTGACTCTGGACTGACAGCTCAGGAACCTGCATGGGACTGAACTAGGCCCACTGAATGTGGGTGACAGTTGTGTGGCTTGATCTGTTTGTGGGTCCCCTGGCAGGAGGGCCAGGATTTATCCTAGGTGCATGAACTGGCTTTTTAGAGTCCATTCCCTGTGGTGGGATACCTTGCTCAGCCTAGATACAATGGGGAGGGGATAGGCTCTCCTTCAACTTGGTATGCCAGACTTTGTTGACTACCATGGGAGGCCTTACCCACTCTGAGGAATGGATGGGGTAGAGTGGGAGGGAGGTGAGGAGGCGGGAGAAAGGGAGGGAGGGGGAACTGGGGTTGATATGTAAAATGAAAAAAAAAATTAATAAATAAATATATTTTAAAAAAAAAAGATTTATTGCTACACATGTGCCCTTTCAACAATTCCCTGCCCTTGAGGATTATAGGAAATGCCAGTCTTATGTACAATCTGAAACTGGCAACAGAAACACTGAAAGGCTAGACTAGTATATCCGGACCCCATTGTCAGTCTTAATGCAGGAAGGCATCCCCAAGATAGCAAAACATTTGAGACAATGAGCTATTACATGCTTTATGGTTTCTCCAGTTTGTGCAGTAGCCATTATGAAACCAGAAAAAGTATTTATTGTCACATGGATGTATTTTAATCACTCAAATTTGGAGATATGAGTTACGTCCATTTGCCAAATTTGATTAGGTTTGATCCTCAGGGGTTAATACTATATTGCAGGACTGTTTGGAATGCAAGGCAAATTGTTTAACAATTTGTCTAGCTGCTTCTCTTGTAATACAGAATTGATATCTTAAACTCTGGCTGCTTTGATGATATAGGGCATGTGAATGCTGTGCTTTTCAGTTTGTGATATTCCAGTGAGCATAGTAGCCTGGTCAACAGAATCATTGCCCTTGGTTAAAGGCCCTGAGAGTCCTGAATGAGCCCTTATATGACCAACAAAGCAAGATGCCTTTGACAATGCAGGCATCTCTGAATCTGGTTGAATAACTTCTGCACCACAGAATTGGCAGTATTAAAATAGGCCACTGTTTCCAAGATTGGCAAAGCTTTAGGAATATAATGAGTATCTGTGTATAAATTAAAAGGTGTTTGGTTCAGCTTATGAAAAATGGCAGCTACTGCATGAAGTTCTACTATCTGAGCAGAAGCTGGGGTAGTCTGAAAAGGATAAGTTTGACCTTCAAACACAAAAGCAGCTCTTCCATTTGAAGAGCCATCTGTAAACACTGTCTGGGCTTTCTCAACAGGTTCATTTCTAAAGACCCTTGGAAACACTAAATACACAAATTGTAAAATTTTTTTTGAAGGATAATGATTCTCAATGGTTCCAGAATAATTAGCAAAAGCAATAGCCCAGGTACCACTATTTTGGAATAACCATGTCTACTTGTAGTTTAGTAAAAGGTACTCCAATCAACCGAGGTTCTTTGCCAAAATACTTTTTAGGATCTGTCCTAGCCATCTGCACAAGATGGGCAATTGCATCATAATAAGGAGTCAAGACTCTTGCTGGTGACATAGGCAAATGCAGCCACATCAGGAGACCATCCTGCCACAATACAGCAATAGGTGTATGTTTAGTAGCACAGATATATGCCTCCCATCCTCTAGAATAATCTATATACTGAATTTGTTACTCTACAATAGCCAATTCTACCTTTTCCATGGCACTTCTAGCCTCCTCTGTAAGGGTTCTCTCCAATGTGGGGGATAAATCTCCCTTAAGGATGTCAAGCAAAGGTTTAAGATTCCCCTGAAGCGAAGTCTCAAACAATGTATATCCCCCAATAATCTTTGAAAATCATTTAAAGTATGTAGCTGATCTTTGCTAATTAGAATCTTCTGTGGCAGAATAGTTTGGGATATAAATTATAACCTAAAAAAGAATAAAGTGGTTCATGTTGAACCTTATTTGAGGCTATAACAAGCCCTTGTTCTTTTATTTCTTTGTTTTTCGAGACAGGGTTACTCTGTGTAGCTTTGGTGCCTGTCCTGGATCTCGCTCTGTAAACCAGGCTGGCCTTGAACTCACAGAGATCCTCCTGGCTCTGCCTCCCCAATGCTGGGATTAAAGGTGTGTACCACCACAGCCTGCCTAAGCCCTTGCTCTTTTAAGGCCTTTTGTAAATTTGTTTAGGCTGCTGAGAGGTGTCCTTCATGCCTGTGGGCTAAAAGAATATCATCCATGTAATGGATAATATATACTTGAGAAAAGGCATTTCTGGTCTTGCTAACTGCTTGTGCCAAGAAGATAGTCTCCCCCTTGACAGACAGGCTCTAGCTGTTTCCAGTCTCCTGGGGGGCGGGGTCTGTGGCCATGGACTCCAGCATAGCTTCTGAAAATGAAGCCATGGGCCCATATTGAGCTCATGCAGTTTTTTCCTCCTTCAGTTGTTTAAATGGAATTGGAGCATGGCTTCTGACCAGATTCCCTTGAGCATCCCTTTGCTCTATTACAGGGAACATCTGAAAACCCTGAACATCATCGCCTCTGTTTGCAGCCTCCCTTATTACTGTCTGTAAAGAAGCTTGTGCTACTGACAGTGTAGGCCATTACCCTGGCGGCCTATGTAACACCACAATCACTGGAGGTTTTTCTGCTCTGACTGGCAGGTCTAATCTTGCTATTACAGTAGAGGAAGGACTCTGAAATGCAGGGATAAAGCCTGTCTGGTTCTGTCACTCGCAACTCCTTCATTTCTTGTGTCGAAGACTCTACCATCTCTTTAACGTTTTGTATTTCCTCAGTTCCTTTTGATTTCCCTTTGCCTTCTTCACAGCAATAGATATTAAAGGTGGAAAATCTTCATGATGAGACTTAGCAGCCTCTTCCTCTAACTCCTTCTCTTTTCCAGAATCTAAAGGCTCCAATTCTAATAACAGATCTGTAACAGGTTCTAGATACATAGTCTCTTCTGGGTGAAAGGTTTAGTTTCACTTTCTCCAATTTTTTTTCTCTGCCACTACAGACTTTTCCTGCATCTTCTCTTGTTCATAAACTGTCTCTAATGAGTGCCCATAAACTGAATGTATCTACCGGGTCCTTCCCAGGTCCATACATATCATAAAAATCCTGCAGCTTATTCCTATCTTTTTACAAATCGGCTCACAGTCCTTTCTGCAGGGAACCAGTGGCATACATCCTCTACAAATTTCAGAAACTGGAGCAATTGCAGTTGTCCTACCTTAGCTCCTCCAGCGGGGAACATACCTTCAAGCATATGAGCAAAAAGCAGATGGCTATCACCTTAGCCCATTCTTCTCTCAAAAGTTACTCAGCGTCACCTTACCTTTTAATTTTACGAGCTAAAATTCCTGGTGCTCTCTCAGGTCTCTGTTCGGACGCCACCTGCAGGTACCTGCTGGCGTAGTCGGAAACAGCATCTGAGCAGGGAGTGAAGATTAATTAAGAAAAGACAGAGACATAAGATAGATTCCGGAGGACTGTCAGTGAATACTGCAGCCCTGAGTTTATTTCTCAGCCTGCTCACACACAACTTTAAGGCAGAGTAAATAATAGAAAAGTTGCACTCAGAACAATGCTGACACTCACACAGCATAGGCAGATGCTGTCTTACAAAGACCACATCCCTGTCCTGTCCTTGAGTCAAAGAACAGACAGTCTCGTTATTGCCTACAATGTACCTCCTGCTGGCGTCAGCAGCCTAGAATTGCGCACTTGGCAGAATAATATGTTCTCTCCCCCAGGCTTAATGTTACAATCTCATAGCTCCCAACAGTTGAAAAATATAAAAACTTAAGTCGTTTATCTGAAAAGATGTTTTAGGTCTAAAAAGATATTTTTAGGATAGTAGTACAAGTTATGATAGAAGATGGTTTAGGCATAAAACTTTGGACTAAGACAGGATAGATAATACAGTACTTTCTCTGAATTGGCCAAATACATATAGACTAAACATTGTGAGTATAATTCTTACTAGATAGTTGTTCTTATTATATATAGTTTTACTATGTTGGAGTTAAAATTTTTCCTTTTTATTTAGACTAAAATAGGGAAATGTTGTGGGATTTTTGTACACCTTGTGAAAATGTATTGCTGTGATTGGTGTAATAAAAAGCTAAATGGCCAATAGCTAGGCAGGAGATATGGGTGGGATTTCCAGGGAGAAAAAGGAAGAGGAGGAGTAAGATGTGGGAGATGCCAGGAGATATGGACAGGAAACAGGAGGTACAAAATGCAAGAGAGGTAAGAGCTAGTTAGGAACAAGCCTAAGCTATAAGCCAAGCTTTCATATAATTAATAATTCTCTGTGTCATTATTTGGGAGCTGACTGGTAGGAGAGAAAAAGACTTGTTACACTTCCTCATCAAGGAAACTTCTCTTTGCAACAGATAAAGGCCACTACATAAATCACAACCAATGGATACATCTACAAAATACCCCCACATCTAAGGCTCAAGCAACATTGTGAGAAAGGGAGAAGATCGGAAAGACAGAAAACTGGAGAGTTTTCTGTGAAATTGTCTCCTCATAACTCCAAAAGCTATACTCATAAAATCTCACTTTCATGACTGCCTAAACATGAGCTGAACAAGGATGCTACAGTGGATGTGGGAAAGCCCAGGAGGCCTCGTCCCTACACAAAGAATTATAGACAAAGGCATGCTAAGAGTGGGAGGAAAAGTCTTCTCTAGGAAGAGCACATCCACTGGTTATTCATTACCAAATAGCCCTGAAAACATACATATGAGTAGAATTATACAGACTGAGCAGATTACATTTAGGAGTATATATGTATGTGATAACAATGAAAATGTCATAAATTTTAAAGAGAGAAAAGAGGGGTATGTGGGAGGGTTTGGAGGCACAAAAAAAAAAAAGGAAGGGAGAATTGGTGTAATTATGTTGTAATCTCGTTTTTTTCTAGGATTGGAAAGGAGGTTATCATAAGAAAACCAGCGAGTAGTATAAGGACAATACAAAAAAAAAAAAAAAAAAAAAAAAAAAAAAAAAAAAAAAAAAAAAAAGATAAAATTCAACACAAGAGGGAAAAGCACACGGAAGGCGAAACAACAGAGATGAAGAGAAGAGAGATTAGCTCCTGCTAACCGTAGAGTTTAAAGGTTGAGACAAGGAGGCCCGCAACTCTAGGCCAGAAAATGTTCTCTGGTATAGTCTGAAAGAATGTGGGATACCAGACACGACAAGGCTAGCTCTCTGCATTGAAAATAGGTATTAAGAGAGGCACAGAGGTAAGAGAAAGAGAAATGAGGGTCAATCTAGTCTGTGCGTGGTGTCTTTTTGTGCTATGAGGCCTGAAGTGTCTTCCTACAATGCTTCACTGCTTGTGGGCTTGGTTGTCAGGCCGTCAGGCAGCACGAGCCTGCGTCTGTGCGTGGCTCTCGCTCTGTGGACGTGGGTGCACCGCTGTCTCTGCAGACAGATGTCTGCCTCCTAGAATTTGGTGTGTCACTGATTCGGTGTTTTAACCTGCACTTGAGGGGTTAGCAGGGCCTGTCTCAGCATCATCCTGGGAGTCTCTCTGGAGCTGAGCAAGGTGTAAGTCAGTTGTCTTTGCCTCTAGAGCCACCTAGAGGCCGACTCAACAGAGCTTCCCTCCTTTCTCCCTTTTTCTGTTTCTTTAATAAAGGTCTGGTAGAATTCTGCTGTGAAATCTGCATAGCCCCGAGTTGTTGTTGTTGTACTTTAATCCAAAGTTTTGTTTGTTTGTTTGTTTGTTTGTTTGTTGTTTCAATTTATGAATTTGTTATGGGTCTGTTCAGGTCATTGATCTCTTCTAAGTATAACTTTGGTGGTTTGGATCAATGTAGAAATTCAGCCATTTCTTTCAGATTTTCTAATGGAGTAAGTTTTTAAAGTATTCCACTATAATATTCTGATATTTTTGTGTCTTTTGTAATGTTTCTATGTTTTAAAAAATATTTCTCTTAGTATTTGAGACTATAATTACATCATTTCCCCTTTGCCTTTCATCCCTCCAGCTCCTTCCATATACGCTTCCTTTCTCTCTCAAATCCATAGCCTCTTTTAAAATCAATTTTTGTTGCATAAAAATAATGTAGATGTACATATAATCCTAAATACATAAATACAACCTGCTCAGTCTGTATAATGTATGTGTGTGTAAACTTTCAGGGCTGAAGTGTAGCTGAATTTCTAAATGGTCTTATATAAAATAAAAAACACAGAGCCAGAAATTTGGATTAAAGCCTTAGGGAGATGAGGGCAATATGGAAAGTCACAAGCTAACCTCATCTCACCAACTCCACAACTTCCAAAGAGCACGACTTCCTGTCTACCCAAGCTTTTTATGTCTTACTTTTCTGCCCTCTCATTGACTCTCTTAGCCCAGCTACCTCACTTCCTCTTCCTACACAGTTCTGTCACTGTCTGTCTGTACAGACCTCCAGGTCTCTATGATTGGTACTAGGATTAAAGACATGTGTCACCACACTTGGCTGTGTTCCCTAGTGTGGCCTTGAACACACAGAGATTCTGCCTGCTAAGGGGTCAACGGCAAGTGCTGCCTGACTTCTTTGTTTACTTAAAATGGCTGGCCTTTCCCCCCTGATCTCCAAGCAAGCTTTATTTATTAACGCACAGATAAAATATCAGCACATTTCAGCACAAATAAAATATCACCACACTGGGGCTGGAGAGATGGCTCAGAGGTTAAGAGCACTGACTGCTCTTCCAGAGGTAATGAGATCTGGTGCCCTCTTCTGGCCTTCAGTCATACAGGCTGTATACAAAATAAATAAATAAATCTTAAAAAAAAAAAATAGAAAAACAAAATATCACCACACTGAAGCTCTGGTAGAGGTGTGCCTTTCCCCGGGGAAAGACTGTTGTTCCTCCTCCCAGCAATCCTCAGTCTTTCATTCTGTTAATTGGGGTCATCTTCTTCTTCCTTTTGGTTCATTGGGGCCAAGTGTTTGTCAACCTTCTTTATCTTCTAAATCTGGACACTAGAAATTTTTATTCAAACAAGAATCTAAATTCTGTTTATGTTCTTAGTCATTCTTTGTCTGTCAGTAATTACAGTGTCAATTTTTATCTTTATTGGGACCATAATTTTCCCTTGTCTGATTTTTTTGTTTTGTTTTGGATTTCTTGTTTGTTTGTTTGTTTTGTTTTGTTTTGTTTTGTTTTTCGAGACAGGGTTTCTCTGTGTAGCTTTGTGCCTTTTCTGGAACTCACTTGGTAGACCAGGCTGGCCTCGAACTCACAGAGATCCACCTGGCTCTGCCTCCCAAGTGCTGGGATTAAAGGCACGTGCCACCAATGCCCAGCTCTTGTCTGATTTTTTTAATTCATTTTCCAATAGATACTTCAAAGTTTTTTCCCTATGATGTCCTCACTAAGTGAATCATATAAAAATTAAGTGAGAATGCTTTTCAATAAAATTTTTGTTGGCAATTTTTTATGCATTGTTTCCCTACATAGTCCCAGCTTGCTTGGAGCTTGCTCTCACTCAGTAGACCAGGTCGGTCAGGAGTTAGTGATTATATTCCTGCTGTTGTCTCCTGAGTGCTGGTATTGCCACCACATCAAGCTCAACATAGATTTTTATGCAGGATTTCTCAAGATATGTATATAAGACACATTTGCTCACACATGAGAAAATTGCATGTTTCTAAAACCTGCATTTGAGAAATGTTCTTCAATATGTTTACTGAGAAATAACATCCAAACTTGAATTTTAATGTTTTGACACAATTCATGTAAAGTTATGCCTCTTTTATTGATTATAAGAGGTACAAATTAAAGAGTTACGTACATATTCAGGACAAAGTTTATTCAATAGAGAAAGAGAACAATATTGTGCTTAATGTTTAAAGTGCAATAAGTTATCATCTATTCATAAGTTACAATGTTAATAAGATGAAACAACTATCTAATGAATACTGACTTTAAAATTGTAAACACAGTTGTGGTGGTATTGTGTTCCCCAAAATATTGTGTGTTCCCCGAAATAAACATCTGGGGTCAGAGAACAGACAGCCACTAGATACAGAGCCACAGTGGTGGCTAGAAAATGAGAAGAATAAACCATAGCAGAAGTTGGGCGGTGGTGGTGCACGCCTTTAATCCCAGCACTTGGGAGGCAGAGCCAGGTGGATCTCTGTGAGTTCAAGGCCGCTTTACAAACAGCTAAGCATGGTGACCCATGCCTTTAATCCCAGGAAGTGACGCAGAAAGTAGAAAGATATATAAGACGTGAAAACCAGGCACCAGAGTTAGTTAAGCATTTAGTTAGTTAAGCATTTGGCTGGTTTAGCATTCAGGCTTTGGAGCAGCACAGTTCAGCTGAGAGCCATTGGGATGAGGACTCAGAAGCTTCCAGCCTGAGGAAACAGGATCACCTGAGGAACTAGCAAAGTGAGGAAACTGTGGCTTGTTCTGTGTCTCTGATCTTCCAGCATTCACCCCAATAACTGGCCTCAGGTTTGATTTCATTAATAAGAACCTTTAAGATTCATGCTACACACAGTCTTTAAGAAATATTAAAAATCTTTACACAATCTTAAAAAAAACTATGCCCTAAAGTAGTATATTTACAACTATATTTATTACTACTTATTAGTATTTCAAACACCTGGGAAATATAATAATCTATTACAAACAGCTTTCTGTCAGCCCTCAAAGTATCATAATAAGCTACCTATAATTCAACCCCAAAGTGAGGTTTTACTTCTCTCCCTGCCTGCAGCTAATCTTCTTTTTGTCTCTGGGATTCAGTGAGTCTGGGATTCAGTGTCTCCTAATGAGTTATTTTCTAAACTATACCCTTTTTTTCCCCCGATTCTTAGTAGATGTGGCTATCTGTGGACCCAGTTAGTCTACAAAAGAATGAAGTTTCTCTGTCTCTAACAGGAACCAATGTGCAACATTTTCCCCTTGAAGTCTACAGGTAGATGTGTATTGTACCCATGTGTGTGTGCTGTACATGCACAGACAATAAAGAATGTGTGCAATAAAGCACATGTTGAAAAGTGAGAAAACTTATCATCATTAATAACTGGTTGGAATCAAGACATATTGTGTCTCAGGTTTGTTTTCTATTAATAGGTTTTGGTTTTTGTTTGGATGAAAATAACAGGTGGAGTATGAAGACCTTCTATACATTCTTGGTTGTTAGAGAAGCAAAGAAACATTTTCCTCTAAAAGAAGTTGAAAGATGACAGTATTGTTGTGGTAGGGAGCACAAAAGTATGAGACAATTACTAATTTATTTTTTGATATTATTAATAAAATAACATATATCACCACATATCATCATCAGTCTTTAGGCTTCATTTCTATGTAAAACTTCATAATCTGATAGCCAATTTACTTTATTTTTTTTCTCCACCTTTTTCTCCATTTTTCTCTGCTTTCCATTTTGCTTATCTATTTTACATCTCATTTCCCAAAAAATTTCAATTCTAGGAATTATGTAAATCTTTCTAAGGATTTTAATCATCAACTCTTCCTTTTGAAACCTAAAAAGACTAGTTTTAGCCAAGTAACTCAAAAGAAAAGAATCAATTAAGACTTATAGAAAATAAAAGTCAATTTTTTTAAAGAATTTTCTTCTTAAAAGACTAGTGGATGTGTGGTTGACAGTTTACAAAATGTGAGATAACAACTCACTTGATCTTGCAGGTAATTCATGAAATAGTTAATTCTCTCCCCCACCTCCAGCCAAGACAGGGTGCTTTTATGTAGCTCCGGCTGTCCTGGCACTTACTATGTAGACCAGGCTGGCCTTAAACTCACAGAGATCCATCTGTGACCAGCTTTCCAAGTTCTGGGACTAAAGGCATGTACAATTACACCCAGCTATGAAATAGATAATTCTTGAATAGAAATTTAAGCCTTGGTAAACAGCAGGCTAAGTTATTTTTACTTATTTTCCAAAATGACATTCAAAATTTATGTTTCTATTGTTTTGAGTTACCCTCATTATTGTTGTTTTTGTTACTATTGCTGTAGCTTGACAAAATTGATCAGTAAGCATTTATTTATTGCCAATTCCTTAGGTTTCTACAACAGATCTCTAGATAGATACAAAGCAACTTAGTTATGTGGTCATCTTCATGCTCATGCAAACTGCAGACAAACTAGGCTTAGAGTTTACATTAAGTGAAGAAACAATAGCAGTATGATGGGAAGACATGTAGACAGAACAGAACTCATGGATGCTAAAAAGATAATGTCAGAACTGAAGCCACAAATGCAGAGGATGGGTTTAAAAGTTAGGTTTACTCTGTTCCCCTGTGATACAATGAGACAAGAAGCCTCCTCATGGCTCCTTTCATGTCCTTGTTCCTCAAAGTATAGATAAAAGGGTTAAGCATAGGAGTCACCAAACTGTAGAACAGAGACAGAAGTTTGTTCTTGTCCTGGGAATTAGAAGATGAGGGTTGTACGTACATGCTGATTACCGGTCCATAGAAAAGAGACACAACAACAACATGAGAACCACATGTATTAAAGGCTTTCTTCTTGCCCTCTGAGGAACGAATCCTAAGCACAGTAGCTACAATGAACCCATAGGAAACAAGGATAAGTGACAAGGGAACCAGGGAGTAGAAAGTCCCTACAATGGAGAGCATAGCTACATTGAATGCAGTGTTAGCACAGGACATCTTGATCATCACTGGGACCTCACAGAGAAAGTTGTCTACCTTGTTGTTCCCACAAAGTGGCAGTTTGACAGTGAGGGTTGATTGAAGCAAGGAGTTGGCCAAACCACTCAGCCATGCCATGGACACCAGGAGGATACACAGTTGCTGGTGCATGATGGATGGGTACCGTAGGGGCTTGCATATGGCAATATAGCGATCCAAAGACATCACAGCCAGGAGGATGCACTCTGTAGCCCCCAGGAAGTGAAAAACATAAAACTGTGTCACACAGCCCCCATAGCTGATAGATTTATCTGGGCCCCAAAGATTCAGAAGTAGCTGAGGGATGGTGGTTGTAGTGAAACACAGGTCCAAGAAAGAGAGGTTAGAAAGGAAGAAGTACATCGGGCTGTCCAGTTGAGGGTCTATCCTGGATAGAACAATAATTGAGATATTTCCCAGCATTGTGCAGACATAAGCAACAAGCACCATTATGAAGAGGGGCATTTCCAGCCATGGATGGTTGGAGAAACCCAAAAGAATGAAGATCTTTGGAGCACTTTCATTGCCTAGATTCATTACTTTTGTTGACTGGTGAATTCCAGTGAAGGTGAAGACTTGTATTTTAGTATGGAATTTCTATGACAGTCAAGATATGGAGTTAAATAAAATATAACATGAGTTATTAAGATACTTTTCTTGGAATGTCACTTCACTGAATTGATTTCATATTTGAAAGCATTAAATAAATATTGCCTTTTGGTACAACAAAGAGAAAGATCAATGATTCTATACATTTAAGCAAGAATTACAATACAGCATATTTTAATAGAATAATAAACAAGTAAAGAAAAACTTAGATTGATCTTATGTGAGCTAGAAGAATAAGGATAATAAATGGATGATCTAAAGAATGCCTAGGAACCACCCACGTTGACTTACCTCATGTTAAATTCTAACATCTGTGATCTACTGACCATGCTCCAGTTAGATTAAAGTTTAGATGACTTCGGAGTGACATAGAAACAACAAATATTGCTCTACTCTCCAAACTTTTGACTGACTTACCAATTTAAACTTAGGCTATAAAGTCAAGCATTTCGCTAAGAGGAAATGATCTCTTGAAATAAATTCAGAACTTGAAAAATAAGATAAAATAATTTATTGCAAATCCTAGAGATAAAATGTTATTAAAGCAGCATGACTTATCAGCATACGATGAATCCGTTAGTGAATGTTAGTGAATTTCACATTGTGAGTCGTAATCTGTCATACATTTAGACAGTTGTGCATAATTTTTGTCTGTTTGTTTAGTTGTAAGTCCATTATACATAAGAGCACCTTTTCTCCCCCACTCTCCCCCACCCTCCCTTTCTTTCAGTCATATAGTTTGAGCCATGGTCTTACTCTGAAGGCTTTTTTGAAACTCACCAGATAGCTTCGGCAGCCTCAAATATGTGATGAGATTCCTATCTCAGCTTCACCAATGTTGTGCTTGCAGGCATGGACCACAACACTCATCTGCTTTTTAATGTGCAATATTTAATGTAATATCTCTTCTAGTTGCATCCAAATACTAACAGTTCTCTTCCTCCCATAATTATTGCATTTTCTTTCCTTCTATTTTTTTTTAATTTCTCAGATCATCTCAATTGAATCTGATATTAAGGTCTTCAACATTTTAATATTTGTGTACATTTATTTTAATTAGTGGAAATTCCAATGCAAGAAGCACCTCTGGACAACCTTAAAAATGCATTTCAGTGTTGTAAAATATTAAGGTTCTTATTAGTATCAAAATTTAATCTATGCACACATTCTCTAATATGCAAGTTTGCACATCTCATAGCATGCAGAGTTATACAAAACTTACATCAAATCAGATGAATAATCTCTACCCATATAAAACACCTACCTTGAATTAATGTTGACTTTTTGTGGCGGTACCCCCACTTTCTTGTAAAAGTGAATATTGGTCTTTTTTTTATCAGAATTCAGTGTTAATAGTAGATAAGGATTGACTATCCCCTATGTCTAGAGTGGCTTTATATACCATAAATCCTTAATATTTGATATGAAAAATCAGAAGTATTTTAAAGTGAGGAAATATATCTTACTCTGAAAAAAATAACTGAGTTAGGAAGGACCTGGTGATTTGGCTTAAGGGTAGACACTTTGCCTGTTGGCACCAGGCCTTGAATTTGAGTCCTGGCACCACAGGAAACAAACAAAGTAAAGGAGGGCTCTTGTGCCTTATAAAGCTGTAAGACTTTGCTCTCCACGTAGATAATGAATCTCAGTGGAAATTTCTTGGCAAAAGACACCATAGAAATTCCCCTTGTGGGTACCTTCCCATGTTTTTCTCATGAAAATAAAATGAAATAATAAATTTTAGCATGTGTTGTGGAGAATGCATGGGACTAAAATAGTTTTTAAAAACAAACAAACATTTCTTTAAAAATCTCAGAAAACTGTCCATGGCTCATGAGAAAAACTTAAAAATTATTATGATGTCAAGATCCAGCTTTCTTTTATTTATATTTTTCCTCAAGGTTTTATTCTTGAAATTTCTGCAGTGCTAATCATATAATAATCTTAGTTCTTTGTAGCAATGGACAAGGCCAGTCCATTCCAATAGGATTTTTTTTAATAAACTAAAGGCTATTGTCTTTAAATATTTCTTTCACAATACCCTAACATGTTACAGACTTTTTATTTAATCTTATTTTGATGATATTAAAATTATAATTAAAAAAACACTCTGATGTGCAATGGATAGTACATTAGACTCCTAAAAGTTAAAAACATTATCTCATTTATGTATATTAATGTTTCAATCATGTGTTAAATTAGTCAATATTAACTATCAGTATGTATCAACTGTTCTTTTTAATACTTCAAATAAACACTGAATATTAACATCCCCAAACTTTCTGTGGTGAAATATATTCAAATACAGGAAATAGTTGTGTTTATTCTCACTTTATTGAAAGGTTGAGTTCTAGAGTGACATAGGTGTAATTTAAATAATTTACAATGATAAAAAAATTTTTAATTGGGGCATTATTTCATATAACCCTTTCTGACCTTGAATTCTTGAACCTTCTGCTTCTACCTTCCAATTTCTGAGATTACTTGGTGTGTTACTCTGGGTGGACTATCATTTGGTTTGTAACATGGATCCCAGATGTTTAAAAGTGTAAATCCTAAAGACTTTGAACAATAGATTTCTGTGTGTGAGTGTGTGTGTGTGTGTGTGTGTGTGTAGTGTCTACCTGTGCAAACATGCACATACCAATTGGATATTCAGTAGCAGACCCTGAAGAGATACTTATAAGTAACATTATACAGATTAAGCAGGTTGCATTTTTATATATTAAGGAACATACGTGTATATACATGTATGTACATACATATGTATATGTAAAAAATTAAATTCATGAAAAAGAGGCCATGAATTAGAAGACAGCAAGGAGTATATGGGAGGTCTTGGAGGGTGAAAAGGGAAGGGGGAAATAATGTTATATTATAATCTCAAAAAAAAAGAAAATATAATAAACAACAATACATCTTTTTAAAGTTTGTTCTTTGAAATATTAATAAGACACATGGGGTTAGAATGCACCATCTGCTAGCTGGGTGGCTAAGGGGTAGATCCACATGGCCTCCCTGAAGCTACTACTCCTTGCTATGACCTTAATATTTTTGTGTGGTAACCAGCCAATACTCAATGAATAGTTGGCTGAATTAGTGTAGAACACAGAATCAAGCTTCCAGCTTCATTGGGACCAGAGAGTACCATAGCTCTTCATCCCAAGTGGCCCCAGAGATCAGTGCAGGGCCACAGCTTCAAAGGGCTCTAGGTTCACTGAGAAACTGAGGCTGTGGCTTCAGTATCTCACAGGTCAGGATTGGTCTGGATTTTTATTTTTAAGGTTGCAGGAGTCATTTCAGGGTCAGAAATCTGTATTCTTGCAGTCTCAGAGGTTTTTGGGGACCTACTGGAAACCACAGCTTCCAGTGAGTACACAGATGTCAGTGGGTCTGATACTTGTTTTATCTCTAGAGTGTTTGCAAAAGCCAAGGGATGATGAGGGTTTTGTCCATTGTCAGCCAACACAAAGCATAACCAATCCCCATAGCTAAGCTTCATGAAGAGATCCCTGAAGAAGAGTCACAAAAAACAAAACATCCAATAAACTAGAAAGAAGAGAAGGTCAAAACTGAAAGATAAATCCACTCTAACATATGTGCACAATTTAACAAACTCAAGAAATAGGACACAACTATATCCATGACCCATCCCCAAATGACCAACTCCCATATAATGGAATGCAAAACTACAGAGATAACTAAAATGTCTATGAAAAACTTCAGTCTTTATTTTGAAAAGAGTTGATGATCATATAAAAGATTCAAACAAACAGATGAATTAAGAAAAATCTATTCAAGACCTCTATGAGACAGTCAAAGTGAGTATAATAATGAGAAAACTGGAAACAAAAGTCCACCAGATAGAGTTCCACATCCAGTGCCCTAGCCTAGTCTGGCCACCCCGTCCTGCATCAAAGCTGACCTCTAGGCTTCTGGCAGGAACCACCCTACCCGCCACCATGCACAGGTCTCATTTGCACTGCATTCAACCTCTCTCCACAGCAAGATTTCCATCTCCCTTTCTAAGGTCTAGTCTGATGAGTCTCCTTGCCTTCTCTCTGACCCATCTGGTTTAGCCTGGTTCTTTTGTTGTTGTTGTTGTTTTGTTTTTTGGGTTTTTTTGTTTTGTTTTGTTTTTCGAGACAGGGTTTCTCTGTGTAGCTTTGTGCCTTTCCTGGAGAGCAGGCTGGCCTTGAACTCACAGAGATCCGCCTGCCTCTGCCTCCTGAGTGCTGGGATTAAAGGCATGTGCTACCACCACCCGGCAAGCTTGGGTTCTACATACAGCCTAGTCTGGCCTCTACTGTCTATATAACAAATTATTTCTAGACTTCAGCAAGGACTCTCCCTACCTATCCCCAAGCCCCAAAGTCCCTTTCCAAGCCATATCCAACCTGTCCACCAAGCTAGATCCATCCCTATACTCCAGGCTTGGACCAGTAAACATAACTCATACACAAGCCCAGCCCCCTCTGTCTACCTGAGTTCATTCCACTGAAGCCATTTGGAGTCTCTAAGCCCAACCTGTCCACACATACTGTCTTCTGCCCATAAATCTGTCCATAACAGACTTAGAAAACTAACAAAAGAATGCCACATGCCCAGATATCATTGCAAAAATACCAACACTATAAAAGATCAAGCCTAGCTTGATAATTGCCTAGCTAAACTCCAGAACACAAAATTTAAAAAGAGCAATCAAACTTCATCAAAGAATTCAAGGAATTTAAAGAACACACACACACACACACACACACACACACACACACACACGCACACGCACACGCACACACAAATAGCTCAAAGAAATTAAGGAGAAAGAACTTAAGAGGAATAAACGTTTGCATGATACACAAGAAAACACAGCATAAGGTTGGCGGAAATGATGGAGACAATTGAGGGCTTGAAAATGGAATTCAATGAAGAGACAGAGGCATTGATGAGGACTCAAGCTGAAATGAAGATGGAATTAGAAAACCCAATATCTCATCTCAAAAACCGAAAGAAAGCCTTACCAGTGGAATCAATCAGGTGATGGTAGACTATCAGGACTCAAAGACAAAGTAGAGGAGTTAGATCAAATAAGCAAGGACTATGAAAAAAATTAAACATAGGAAAGGAACATAATGTGGGATTTCATGGGGTGGGGAACCTTCAAACTATAGGCATAGATGAGAGAGAAGAAACTTGAGTGATTGGTACACCCATACAGATACAAGAAGCACACAAAACACCAATTAAGCAAAAACAGAAAAGAAATCCCCAATGGCAAATCATAGTTAAAACACTACATACACACAACAAAGAAAGTGTACTGAACGCTGTAAGAGAAAGACTGTGAGTCACATCTAACAGAAAATCATCATCATAACAACTCACCTCTCAATGGAAAGTTTGATAGCCAAAAGAGCCTGGAGCAATGCACTCAAGTCCAAAAGACTATGATGGCCAGCCTAGACCAATATACCTAGCAAAACTATTTGCCATAATTGAAGAGAAAGAAAACTTTTCCATGGCATCCATATTCGGTTGGAGCCTCTGACTCACCCCTGGAAGGTCCAGAAAGGCCCATTCTTGCCTCTTTCTCTTCAAAACCCACCTGCTCAGAGAGTCTCTGAACAAAGAAAAGGCACCAAAAGCCCAGTTCTGCATTCTTGGTGGCTATTGCAGCTTTCTCCCCTTAAGTTGACAGCCACCCAAGGCCCTGCCTGAGTGCTCAGCTTTTGGCCATGCTTAGGCACAAACCCAGCTTGTGGCAGACACATCATTATCTCTCACCTACATCTCTCACAGTCCATAAAGCTTTCCAGCTTTGGCTTGGGTGCTCAACTTCTCTGGCCTTGATCTCTGGGACCAGAGAACCTGCCTGAGAGTTGCTTTGATCTCAATAAACCTGCTGTTATACTTTTTCAGTTCAGCTTGGTCTAACTTACTGTATTGGTGGAGAAACTTATTGGGGGGAGCAGAAAACATATTAATAAACAACCTATAAAAATTTCTCTACAATAAACCAGGTGGTGGTGGCACATGCCTGTAATCCCAGCACTGGGGAGGCAGAGGTAGGTGGAGCTCTGAGTTCGAGGCCAGCCTGATCTACAAAGTGAATTCCAGAACAGTCAGGGGATACACAGAAAAACCTGTATCAACCGCCACCCCCAAAAGAAAATGAAAGAAAGAAAAATGAAACAAAATTCATCTATCTGTTGTCTATAAGAAACACATCTTGGATGGGATGTGGTGGCAATAACCTTTCAACCCAGCACTAGGGAGGCAGAGGCAGGAGGATCAGAGAGAGAGAGAGAGAGAGAGAGAGAGAGAGAGAGAGAGAGAGCCCTGTCAAAAAGGAAAGGAAGGAAAGAAAAAGAAAGGAAGGAAGGAAGGAAGGAAGGAAGGAAGGAAGGAGGGAGGGAGGGAGGGAGGGAGGGAGGGAGGGAGGGAGGGAGGAAGGGAGGGAGGGAGGAAGGAAGGAAGGAAGGAAGGAAGGAAGAATAAAGACACATCTTACCTTTAAAGATGACATGGCCTTAGAGTAAAAAGCTGGACAATGGCTCCAATCAAATGGAATCAGGAAGCGTGAAGGTGTCACTATCTTATCATCTGACAAAATAAACTTCAAATAAAACTAATCAGAAGAGATAAAGAAGGACACTTTATTCTCATCAAAGGAACAGTTAACCAAGAAGACATTACTATCCTAAATGTATATTCACCAAACTCTGGGATACCCAGTTTCATTTATAAAAAAACAAAAACAAAACAAAACAAAAAACTTATTATTGCATTTAAGACACAGATTAACATCAATCCACATTAATACTAGGTGATTTTATACCCCACTTTCTCCAACAGGAACATCATCTAGAAAAAAAACAAACAGAAACATCAAAACTAATTGATAACATGTATCAGATAGACTTAACAGATGTCTACAGAATATTCCACCCACATACCAAGAAATACACATTCTACTCAGCAGCACATAGAAGCTTTTCTAAAATAGAGCACATCCTGGGACACAAAACAAATACCTACAAACTCAAAAACATTGAAATCATTCCATATATATTATGTGATGATAATACAATAAAACTTAAAATTTTACAACAAATAAATCTCTAATAAGTTCTCAAACTCATGAAAATTAAACAAATCCTTACTAAAAAAGAATGGGTCAAAGAAAAGTCAAGAAAGAAATTTTTAAAATCCTGGAACTAAAAATATAAGAATACAAATGCAACACAACCAGACCTCTAGAAACTACTAAAGTCAGTCTTATGAGGGAAATTTATTGTTCTAAGTAACTACATTAAAATTAGGAAGAGCACAAATAGGAAAATTAATGATGCAACTCAAGAATTTGGAAGAAAGAACAAAACAAACCCAAATCCAGTAGATGGCAAGAAATAATAAAAATCAGAGCAGAAATTAATGAAATGGCAGTTCTAAGAGGCAAATTCAGCAAACTAAGAGTCTACATAAAAAAAACTGAAGAAATCTTACACTATTAATTTAACAACACACCTGAAACCTCTAGAAAAACAAGAAGAAATAATACTTAAAATAAGTAGATGGAAAGAAATACTCAAACTTGGGGCTAAAATCAATGAAACAGAAAAAAACACAAAGAATCAATAAACAAAGAAATGGTTGCTGATAAAATCAAAAGATTGACAAATCTTTAGCTAAATTAATCAAATATGGAGAGAGAATAACCTAGTGAATAAAATTAGAGATGTAAAAAGGAAATATTATAACAAACACCAAGGAAATTCAGAGAATCATAAGAACGTATGTATGTATGTATCTATGTATGTATATATGTATGTATGTGTGTGTGTCTAAATATATATATCACTTGAGGGCACACAGCAAGCACGTGGTACAGATACATATATGCAGGCAGAGCATCCATACATATAAAATCATAAAATAAATACACCCTTAAAAAATTCCTAACCGAAAAACCTCAGTGCCAGGTGAATTCAGCATGTAATTCAACCAGACCTTCAAAGAATCAGTACCTATAATCCTCAAATTTATCCTACAAAATATAATCTAAAGGAATATTTTCTAATTCTTTTTACAAAACCACTATTATATTGATAACAAAATGACACAATGACCCAACGAAAAGGATGATGTGCAGGCTAGTGTTACATCAACTTGCCACACAAACTGGAGTTATCTGAAAGGAGAGAAACTCAGTTGAGAAAATACCTCCACGAGATCCAGCTTTTAGCCATTGTTTTAATTAGAAATTGATTCTGGAGGGCCCAGCCTATTGTGGGTGGTACCATCCCAGGGCTGGTGGTCCTGGGTTCTATAAGAAAGCAGGCTGAAAAAGCCATGGGGAACAAACCAGTTAGCAGCACCTCTCAATGGCTTCTGCAGCAGCTCTTGCCTCCAGGTTCTTGCCCTGTTTGGATTCTTGTCCTGACTTCCTTCAATGATAAACAGCAATATGGAAATGTAAGCCAAATAAACTCTTTCCTCTCCAACTTGCTTTTTAGTCATGGTTTTTGTTTCAGCAATAGAAACCCTAAGACAAGTTGGTACCCAGAGTCGGGTATTGCTGTGACAGACCTGACTATGTTGTTTGGGGAAGGATTGTGGAAGAACTTTGGAACTTTGGGATAGAAAAGCTATTGGTTGTTGAGAGCTCAGTAGGTTATTTTGAAATCCATAGATAAATGGATCATACTAAAAAATTCATCCTGACTGAGATATCCCAGATCCCAAAAGACAACTATGGTATGTATTCTCTTGATGTGGATGTTAGCTTTTAAGCCTTCAATAGGCATTGTAATATCTGAATAACCACAGGGGTAAGGTATAGAGTAAGGAACTTGAAGGGTGGGAAGGATCTACCAGTGAAGGGGAAATAGAATATATAGCTAGAGAGAAACAAAGGAACTGGAGGATTAAACTAGAAGAGGAAGAAGAGGAATGTCAGGCAGGGAATATGGGGAAGGGAAAAACCTACTACAGTAAGAGATTTATGAAACATATACATATATTAAAGAAATCTAAATGTAATCACCAGATACCAGGGAAGGAAAAGCCCCACAAAGACCTGTCTAGCCACCAAGTGAAACCTCCAGTGTCAGGAATGGGTTCTATCAGAATGAAAAAATAAAATAAAATAAAAAGGGAAGGACATGACTGTTCCTAGGTATGATGGAGGTTAAAGTTTATTGTAGATAAAATGTAGAGCATTGGCAGAGGCAGAGACATCTTGCAGAGTCCAGACTGGACATGACCAGACTGAGCTGGGCCATGTGGGAGATGGGTGGGGAAGGGAGTGAAGAGAGAAGAGAGGGAACCAGGTGTAAGGTACAAAGGGGGCAGGTAGTCAAAATGTCTGGATTACCTAGGGAAGAACTTCTGGGGGAAGGGCAGCATAGGCCCTGGCTGAAGAGTTCAGGGTAGAGGTTGGGGTACACCAGCCACACCTTGTACAGATAAAGACTGAGGGATGCTGGGAGAACCTAGAGGCCAGATCTACTTTGTTATGTTAAACAGGCATCTTAGCCTTTTGTCCAGAGTTTGAAACTTAACAATATCTAATTGAATTATTTTCCAAAGAGGCTCCATAGAAACCCCCAAATAACTCACGCTATTGCCAAGGCTATTAGTTAATATCCACAAACTGATAGTAAGGCCCTCTGGCTGAAGCCAACACCTACACATCTCATTGAACATGCAGAAGTCAAGCTGATGCCTACCTAGAGTGTTAATTGTATAGGAAAGTGCTCTGCAGACTACCAGATAGGAAAGGTAAGCACCAACTCAGCTACAAAATCTTCAATCTACAGTGGTGACATGCCTGCATAATACTCTAGTTCAACAGTGGCTTAAAAGATGTAGGACTAACCCATGACTGATTGATTGGATTTAAGGCCCAGTCCATGAGATGGAAACCTATAACTGATACTGCTCAGGTGGTCAAGTATCTGAGACTAGACAAGCCATGGTCCTAGGGGAAAACCAAATACTATTCTGCTAAAGGTACATAGCAATAAAATGATTCTTAATTATATTCTACTATATCCCAGAATAGGTGTCTCACTCAGCCTTCAACAGAGACACTTCCTCCTACAGTAGATGGGAACTAATACAGAGATCCACAATTGGACACTGTGCAGAGAGTGAAAGACCTTGGAACACTCAGTCCTAAGTGGGATGCTCCATCAGATCTCTTCCTTGAGGGCTCAGGGAACTGTGTGGAAGAAAAATAAAATTGTATTAGCCAGTGGGGAGAGAGACACCAAGAAAATAGTGTCTTTCAGACACACCATAATTGATTTACACTTGAAATCATCATGCATAGGGTCTGTACATTATCCAAACCAGATAGGATCAAAGTGCTGAGATAGGGATATAACATGAGCTCCCATCTCCAATCAAGAAGCTGTCTCCAATTAACCAAGGAAAATCATAGTTTCTCCAAGCGAGTCTCACTGGATATACAAACCACACTTAATGTCAGGCCCCATGCTCAGCTGTAGATGGCCAACATGAAACCAACTCAAAGGTATTTGGAGATTCTTTTGTTTCATGTTGCTTTGCTTGGACATTTTTTAAGCTGCTGATCTTTTGCTTGCATACTGTGGTTTTGAGTCTTTATGGGTTTTACGTATTGTATGTGTGTGTATCTGCTGTGTACACATTTTTTGTACTCTTTCTTCATTTCTTTGTGTTGATATTGCTTGTTAACTTGTTCATTTTGTTTTAGACTTATTTGTCCTTTTTATTTGCCTGTTTTAAGAGAGAGAGAGAGAGAGAGAGAGAGAGAGAGAGAGAGAGAGAATGTATGGAATTGGAAGAATGAAAAAAAGTCTGGAAGGAGATGAAAAGGGGAAACCATGATTCAAATATATTTATGAAAACAACTTATTTCTTATTTTAAAATTAAATTAAAAATGTTTTATCTTACTCCAGTCAAGATCAATAAGACAAATGTCAGCACATGAGTTAGGAAATGAGGAAAAGGAACATTTATTCGTGGCTGGTAAAAGTACTAATTGGTACAGGTATTATAAAAGTCAGTGTGGAGGTTCCTCAAAAAGCTGAAAATCTTTACTTCAAGATTTAGCTATACCACTTTTGGGCATATACCAAAGGAATATATATATATGTTACAAATATACTCATCCATGCTCATTGCTTATCTAGTCATAATAGCCAAAAGTTAGAAAAAGCCTAGCTGTCCATCACAATAACTGTGGTGAACATACAAAAGTGTGATACACTTACAGAGTAGAAGGTTATTCAGCTGTTCAGAAAAACAAAATTATGAAATTTCCATATAAATGGATGGCACTAGAAATAGTCATCCTTGGTTAGGTAACTCAGACCCAGAAAGACAATTATGTGTCTTTTATGTAGATATTCACATCTAAGCTTTAGATATGCATGTTTCCATCCATAAAGCCACAGAGGTTAGGTAAATAGTTAGGTACCACTGTAGTGGAAAGGATCTTCCAGAAAATGGGAACTAGAATATATTTGTGTTCAAAGAGATAAAGAGGAAAGCAGAATAATCAGGTTAAAATGGGAAGGGATTGGAGGAGAGGGTAGAGGAGTAAATATGCAGAGAAATAGCCAATACTAAAGGCCTTTTGAAGAGCCATATGGAAACCTGCTTCTGTGGAAGTTTCCTGTATATGTTTGTAAAAGGAATTTAAATGGAGTTGCCATATAATGGAGGAGATAATGCCCCAGCTAGACATATTGTGTCACCAAGTAAAACCCCCAGTTCTGGGAATGGGTTACTTCTTGTTTAGTAGTTGGTCAAAGGGGTCTTATAGAGCAACCTGAATGTCATAGGCTATTGCCAAGGCTATTGGTTGCTCTCTACAATCTGATGCTAAAGGCAAATTGCTGAAGACAACAGTTATTTGTGCCATTGAACACAGAAAAATGTAGCTGGTACCCAATTAGAAATTTCATCCCTACTGACTAGCATTCATGGTGCTGTGAAGAACTTTGCACACTATGGGAGAAGTAATTATTAGTATCAGTGAGATACAAACCTTATAGCCTAAAATAGTGACTTGCCTGAAAGATGCTGCTGTAATAGTTACACAAATTTATAGAATTGTATTTGGTTGTATTTAAGGGCCACATGATGCCTAACACTGCAAAGGTGGCAAAGAACCTGTGACTAACTAGCACATGGGCCTTAGGAGAAAGCCTATTCCTATTATTCTGTTAAATTAACAGACCCAGAAACTGACTCCTCATGACATCATTACTATACCCATAGATCAGTGTCTCACTCAACCCTCAAAGATGGAAATTAACACAAAGATCCACAACAGGACAATGCAGAGAGTTAGACACTTTAAAACACTCAGTCGTAAACAGAATGTCTCTATCAAATCCCTCTCCTCAAAGCTCAGAGATCTGTGTGGAAGAGGAGGCAGGATTGTAAGAATAAAAGGTGGTGAAGGACTCATGAAAACAGTGTCTTCCAAACACAACATGACTGATACATATACAAACTCACAGAGACTACAACAGCATTCACAAGACCTATACAAAGTCAAACCAGGAAAAAAAAAATCTTATCACTGAGAAGGGTGAGCCCACAAAGACCTACACTTAACCATGAAGCTTTTTGCAATTGATATCTGCTGAAAAGTGATAATCCATCTTCTCCAATGGAATGCCACTGCTATATCAGAAACACACAGAAGGCCCTATGCCCAGCAGTAGTACCAAAACACAATAGACTACATGCTTTTTGTTTTGTTTTGATTTTTGATGTTGTTTTTTCTTGTATTTTGTGTCTTTGTTTTCTGTCTTGTTTTTGTTTTTTGTAAAGACAACATGAAGTTGGGTGGGTAGGAAAATAGGGAAGATATGGCAGGAATTGGGAGAGGGGAAAAATACGCACAAAATATATTACAGGGAAAAAATTAATGAAAAACAAAAGAATTCAGAGGCCTGGGGAAATGGTTCAGCTGTTAAGAATACCTACTCCTCTTGCAGAGGACCAAAGTTGGGTTCCCAGCACCCACATCTGGTGGCTCACAACTATAACTTTAGGTCCAGGTGATCCCTATTCTTGACTCTATGGACACCTGTACTCACATGTACACACACAGACACATACATACATATATATATATATATTTTTGAAAGAACATATTTTTTTCTGTTATATATTCTGTTTTTATGCTAATCTAATAATTGAAAGAAAAATTTTATCCTGTGAAGTCAATTCTAAATCAGATTCACTGTTTGAAAAGTATCCAGCTTCATAAACTATGGTATATTTAGTTAGAAAAAATAATTTTAAGTAATCTTGAAATTTGACTGATTTCTGTTTATTGGCTAATTACTATAAAATGTTTTTAAATTTTGCACATGCCATAGAATAAGTGATTTCATTTTTGCTAGTATGGTATTCTAAGTCTACTTTACTATTGGGAACTGATTAAGAATTTTTAGTTTTCAGAACAATAGTAAGCAAAAATTATATCAAAATCATAGTTACATAAACTTAGTATGGTTGTTTTGTTTAGAAGTTGCTGTTATTTTTGTTGCTGTTTTAAATATTCTTATACTCAGAACTGGCTAATATGTTTTTTTTTTTTTTTTTTACTTTTCAGGTCTATAAAGATTATTCATACTTCAGTCAAAGAAAATGTTTAATCTAAAGAAACTCCTGACACAGAACATCCAAGAAATATGGGACACTATGAAAAGAACAAATCTACAAATAATAGGACCAGAGGAAGTAAAAGAAATTTAGGTCAAAGGTCCAGGAAATGTTTTCAACAAAATCATAGAAGAAAACTTTTCCAACACCTATAGAGGGATATGCCTATAAAAATAGAAGAAGCATACAGAACACCAAATAGACTGGACCAGAAAAGAAAGTCCCCCGAACATATAATAATCAAAACATTAAATGTACAGAACAGATAAAGAATATTAAAAGTTGCAAGGGAAAAAGATCAAGTAACATATAAAAGCAGACAGAATAGAATTATGCCTGACTTCTCAATGGAGACTCTTAAAGCTAAAAGGGCTTGAACTGCAGACTCTAAGAGGCCACAAATGCCAGCCCAGCCTACTGTACCCAGCAAAACTTTCAATCACCAGAGATGGAAAAAATAAGACATTCCATGATAAAACCAAATTTCAGCAATATTAGTCTACAAATCCAGCCCTTCAGAAGGTGCTAGAAGAAAAATACCAACCTAAAGAGGTTAACTACAGCTATGAAAATGCAGGGAATAAATAATATCAGAACAAGCAAAAGAATAACACACACACACACACACACACAACAACAACAACAACAACAACGACAACGACAAAAACAAAATGACAGGAATCAACAATCACTGGTCACTGATATCTCTCAACATCAATACTCTCAATTCCCCTATCAAAAGAAAAAAAACTAAGAAAATAAGTGCAAAAATAGAATCTATACTTCCATTGCATCCAAGAAACATACCTCAATATCAGGAGTAGACATTACCTCAGGGTAAAGAGCTGAAAAAATATTGCAACTAAATGGACATAAGAAGTGAGCTGACATAGCCATTTTAATATCTAAGAAAATAAACTTCAAACCAAAACTAATCAGAAGAGACAGAGAAGGATGTTACATACTCATCAAAGAAAAAAATCCACCAAGATGACATTTCAATTTTTAACATCTATGCCCTAAAAACAAGAGCACCCAATTTTGAAGAAGAAAAAAAACAGTACTATGCATAAAATCACATATTGACCCTCACATGCTGATAGTGGGAAACTTCAATAGCCCACTCTAACCAATAGGTAATGGAAGACTTCAATAGCCTACTCTCACAAATAGATCATCCAGACAAAAACTAAACAGAGAAATGCAGGAACTGGCAGATGTTATAAACCAAATGGAACTAACAGAATATTTACAGAACATTTCATGCAAATACAAAAAAATATACCTTCTTTGCACCTCATGGAACTTTCACCAAAATTGACCACATACTTGGACACAAAGAAAGTCTCAACAGATAGGGTAATCCAACAATATTTATTATATAACAGCTTCTTTTAAAGACTTCATGTGTTAGGAGGAAAGATGAAAATATAAAATTGGTAAACAAAAGTGTGCCCTTTTTGTAAGATTATATGATCCTCCACTTTCATATTTTAGATAGTAACTATAGCCCACACTGTAGAGGGACCAAGTTAATGCAAGAATGTTGATCACACAGGGCTATCTCTTCAGAGGATGGGATGTGTATACTTGTTTTCTACCCAGAAGACTAGGGGCAGATGTTGTTAAGCACCTGGTGAACTTTGCTGTCAGTAGGTCTGGGCCTCACCCAAATCTTCAGAATGTTCATCCAGACTCTCTCTCTCTAGACCTTTGGCTTTCTCAGTCAATAGAACCCATCCTTAGGGAAGATGTCATATCTACTTTATAGCCTGCTCTTAGAGACAACACTGTTATTTCAATTTCTAAGAAATATGCCCTGTCCTGCATGTAATTTGCAAATGAGTCCATAAATTAACATAAATAAAGCTTCTCTTTACTACTTAAACAAAAAAAATTGAAGTAACTATCTGTATCCAATTAAACTATCACAGATTAAAGTTGGATATCAGCAACTACATAAACAACAGAAAGCCTACAAACTTACAGAAATTGAACAACTCCCTACTGAATGAAAAATGGGTCAAAACAGAAATTAAGAAGAAAATTAAAGACTTTCTATAACTGAATGAAAATTAATACATGGCATATCTAAACCAATGGGACACAAGAAAAAGGCCCCAAGAGGCAAGTTCTCATTACTACTTAAAATAATATAAATAATGAAAGATTGGAGAGATCCCATACTCACAACTTAACAACACACCTGAAAGCTCTAGAACAAAAAGAAGAAATCACACCCAAATGGAGTAGATGCCAAGAAATAATCAAACTCAGAGCTAAAATCAGTAAGACAGAAAAAAAAAATACAAAGAATCAATGAAATAAAGAGTTGGTTCTTTGAGAAAATCAATGATTGACAAACCCTTATCCAAATTAGCTAAAATATGGAGAAAAAATGTTGAAATTAACAAAATCTTCAATGAAAAAGTGGGCAAAATAACAGACAGCAAGAAAATCCAGGGAATCATAAGGACATGCTTTAAAAACTTGTACTCTACCAAATTGGAAAATCTAAAAGAAATGGATAATTTTCTTGATACATATCTGCTGTAGGATGTCTTTCTGTAAGCTGTGAATATGTGTTGCTCTGATTGGTTGATAAATAAAACCGTTTGGCCTATGGCAAGTCAGGTTATACCTAGGCAGGAAATTGAAGAGGAGACAAGAAGGAGAGAGGCAGAAGAGACACTGCAAGCTGCCGGCAGGAGAAACAAGATGTGAAAATACCGATAAGCCACGGCCACGTGGCAACTTATATGTAGCATGGATCTTAAAGGTTCTTATTAATAAAATCAAACCCGAGGCCAGTTATTGGGGTGAATGCTGGAAGATCAGAGAGACAGAACAAATCACAGCTACCTCATCTTGCCAGTTCCTCATCTGGTCTTGTTTCCTCAGACTGCAAGCTTCTGAGTCCTCATCCAGAATGGGAATGGGTCTCAGCTGAACTGTGCTGCTCCAAAGCCTAAAAGCTTAACCAGCCAAATGCTTAACCAGCCAAATGCTTCTAGTTTCTGGTCTTCACGCCTTATATATCTTTCTACTTTCGGCCGTCACTCCCTGGGATTAAAGGCTGGATTTCTGGGATTAAAGGTGTGAGTCACCATTGCTTAGCAGTTTCTAAAGTGGCCTTGAACTCAGAGATCCAGCTAGCTCTGCCTCCCAAGTACTGGGATTAAAGGCATGCACCACCACCCCCCAACTTCTGCTATGGCTTGCTCTGACCCATTTTCTAGCCACCATTTTTGGCTTTGTTCTAGTGGCTGTCTGTTCTCTGACCGCCAGATAAATTTATTAGGGTGCACAATATTGTGGGGAACACAATACCACCACACTTACAGATTAATAGAGATGGATTAAGTTATAGGAGCTAGCTAGTAAGAAGCCTGATCCATTAGGCCAAACGGTTTGTAAGTTTACTCTGTGTGTTTACTTGTCCAAACAGCTAGGGAATGGGCAGAACACAGGAAAACTTCTGACTATACATTTCATTTATCAAAGTTAAATCAAGATCAAATAAAAATTGAAGCATATGTATAACCCTTACTGAAATTGAAATAAAAGTCCCCCCCAAAAAAAAAGCCCAGGGCCAGATGGTTTTAATTGAGAATTCTGCCAGACTTTCTAAGAAGCATTAATGCCAATACTCTTCAAATTATTTCACAAAATAAAAAAAGGAACACTGCCTAATTCTTTTTATGAAGTCACAGTTACCCTGTTACCCAAACCACATAAAGACTCAACAAACAACAAAAAACTACAGACCAATTTTCCTTATGAACATAGATGCAAAAATTCTCAGTAAAATACTTGCAAACCAAATCCAAGAACACATAAAAAAAAGATCACCCATCATGATCAAGTAAGCTTGATACCAGAGATTCAGGAATGGTTCAACATACATAAATTGATAAATGTAATCTACCACATAAACAGACTGAAAGCAAAAAACACAGGATCATCTCATTAGATGTACAATAGACTTTTGACAAAATCCAACATCCTTTTGTGATAAATGTCCTGAAGAGCCTGGTGATACAAGAGACATACCTCAACATGATAAAGGCAATTTGCAGCATGTCTATGGCCAACATAAAATTGAATGGAGAGAAACTCAAAGCAATTTTGTTAAAATCAAGACCAAGACAAGGTTGCCCACTCTCTCCATATCTATTCAATGTAGTACTTGATGTCTTAGCTAAGCATTAAGGCAACAGAAGGAGATGGATGGGGGATAGAAATTAGAAGGGAAGAAATAAAAGTATCTTTATTCAGGTGATATGATAGTATACATAAGTGACCCTAAAATTCCACTGGGAAACTCCTACAACTGATAAATACTTTGAACAAAGTAGCTGGATACAAAACTAACACACAAAAATCAGTAGCCCTACATACAAATGACAAATGGTCTGACAAAGAAATCAAGGAAACAACTCCTTTCACAATATCCTCAAATAATATAAAATGTTTTGGGTAACTCTAATTAAGCAAGCAGAACACTTGTATTGTAAAAACTTTACATCTTTGAAGAATGATATTGAATAAGATACCAGATCTGGAAAGACCTCCCATGTTCATGTATCAGTAGGATTAACATAGTAAAAATGGCCATCCATCTTGCACCTGTCAGATGGCTAAGATGAATAACAGAAATAATAGCTCATGCTGGTGAGGATATGGAGCAAGAGGAATACTTCTCCATTGCTGGTGGAATGTGCAAACTTGTAAATCCACTATGGAAATCAATATGGCAGTTCCTCAGAAAATTGAGAGTCACTCTACCTCAAGATCCAACTATACCACTCTTGGGCGTATACTCAAAGGACTTTTCATCCTACCACAAGGACATCTGCTCAATCGTATTATTGAGCTTTGTCACAATAGCCAAAAACTGGAAACAACCTAAATGTCCCTCAACAGGAGAATGGATAAATAAAATGTAGTACATTTACACAACTGAGTATTAATCAGCTGGTTTTTTTTAAATGATATTATGAAATAGATGAAACTAGGGGGAAAAAGTCACCCTGAGCGGGGTAACTCAGATCAAGAAAGATAGGCAGGGTATGCATTCATTTATATGTTGATATTAGCCATTAACAATACATATGATAACAAACCTACAACCTATAGATCCAGAGGAGTTAGGTATAGAGGAAGGGACTAGGTAGGATATTCCTGAGAAGATTAAATAGAATAGATTTTATGGGTGTACTGGGCACAGAGGGGAACTTGAACAGGTGGGTCAGGTTAGAGGAGGAGGTTATATGGAGAGAGCTGAAATTGAGGGGAATTTGAGATGTGGTATGGAAATCTGGTGCAGTGAAAACGTCCTAAATTATATGAAGGCCCACCTAATAAAGATTCCAAATAATGGGAGAGATGCAGTCTGAACTAGACATCTCTTATCACCAAACAAGGCTTCCTTTACCTGGACTCAGTTACATCCAATCAAGTTATTGGTCAAAGGAGTTCCATGGAAATCCCCAAACAACCCATGCTGTAGCCAAGACAATGGGTTGCTCTATAAAATGACAGAAATGCTCCATTGCTGTGGACAACACCCACATAACTTGTTGAACAAGTTGGAGTGGTCAATCTGGTACCTACACAGAACCTTCACCCCTATGTTCTAGTGTCTGTAGTACAGGAAGGTACTCTGCAGGCTGCTAAAAGGGAAATGCATATACCAGCCCAATCACAAAGATTACAATGCTGTCCTGCCTGAAAAATATGCAAAAGCAATGGTGGCACAAAACTTGTGGAAGTAAGCATCCATTATCTGATTTGACTTAAGATCCACTCCAGGAAATGGAACCAATACACAACACTGCTTAGGTGACCAAGGGCCAGAGACTAGATAGTCCAGAGACCTAGGGCAAAACCAAATACTACTGGTCTTTAGAAAAAAAAAAGTAGTAATAAATGACTCCTAATGACATTCTGCTATATTCTTAGATCTTAGATCAATGCCTTTTTCAGCCATCATTAGAGAAGCTTCCTCCTGAAAAAGATAAGAAAAAAATAGAGACCCATAGCCAGACATTATGCAGAGAGTGAGAGATAGACCTTACAACCCTCAGCTCTAAATGGGATTCCTCCATCAAATCCCTCCCCTCAAAGCTCAGTGAACTCTATGGAAGAGGAAGTAGAAGGAATGTAAGACCCATAGGGTATGAAGGACATCAGAAGAACAAGGCCCTCTAAATCAAATGAGCAAAGCTCACAAAAACTCACAAAGATTGAAGCAGCAAGTACAGGGTCTGCACAGGTATGCACCAAGTCCTTGGCCTATATATGATTCTTTTCACTTTTGTGTTTTTATGAATGTGTGAGAGAGTGGACCTCTGATTCTTGTGCCTTCTCTTGGCCTCTTTTCCTTCTGTTGGTTTGCCTTGTCCAGCTTCAAGGCGATGGTTTTCATTTATCTTTCATATTTTATTTTATTATGTGTTAGTGTTATCTTTTACAAGGCTTTCTTTCTAATGAGACACAGAAAGGGAGTAGATCTGGATGGGAGAGGCAATGGGGGAGGAACTTGAAGGAATAGAAGGAGGGGAAACTGTAATTGGGATATACTGAATGAAAAATGAATCTATTTTCATTAAGGGGGAAAAGAATGCCACAGATTGCACATGCACAAGGGATTTGTTAATAAAAAAAAAAATACTTCCCCAATGGTATTTTTAAGGTTGTCAGATCTAGGACCCTAAATCAGAATTGATGTACAGATAAAATAAAGATGACTGAGTACTTAAATGGCTGAATTTAAAAAAAAAAAAGACTACTCATTTTACAAACTTAAGATACATCTAGACATGATGAAAAATCAATACTTCCAAAGAATTATGTGTACAAGTCTCAGGATAAAGACAGCCAGTTGGGGCTGGAGAGATAGCTGAGATGTCAAGAATATCTGCTGCTCAATCATGAGGACTGGAGTTTGAATTTCAGTATTCATCTCAAGTGAATCACAAGCTCTGGTTACTCTTAACTTCAAGGGTTCTAAGGGCCTCTTCTGGGATCCGGGGATCTCTGCACACACATGAGAACATATACTCACATGACATACACACATGGATGCACACAAATAAAATAAAATATTCTAAAAATATTTGATTAATTCTTTGAGAATTTCACACAATGCATTTTGAACATGTTCTTCCCCAAGTCTTCCCATTGCCGTCAATTCTTGCCTCTCATCCTTTCACCCAACTTTAAGATTTCTTCTCTTTTTCCTCCTTTCCACACCAAGTTGTTTGTGTTACCCAGCTGCTCTTAGGAGTGGGACCTGCCCTGTCCTGGTGTGTGGTCAGTCTCCCAGTGGTCACATAATTAAAAACAAAAACAACAAAACCTAAATCTCTCTTTCCCAGCAGCTATCAAATGCCAACAGCTCCTCAGCAAGCAGTGAGATTCCAAGCCCGTCTTCCCCCACTCCTATCAGAAGTGATAAGGGCATTGAAGGAAGTGGTAAAAGAATAATTGCAAGCTGTATGCATTTATGGAAATATCCCCTAAGTTCTACCAATACGTGTGGTTAATGTGTGTTAATGAAAAATGTTGTATAAAATACCAACGTTTGGTTTTGTTTTATCTTGTTTTTAATTGAAAGGGATTCTTCTCTCATACAATCCATCCAGACCACAGTTTCCACTCCCCCCACTCCTCTCAGCTCCCCCCCCACCTCCACTCTCACCCAGATCTACTCCCCCTCTGTTTCCCTCCTGAAAGGAGCAGGCCTCCAAGAGACAACAACCAAGTGTGACAAAACAAGATACAGAAGGGCAAGGCAAAATTCCTCACATAGAGGCTGGACAAAGGCAACCCCATAAGAGGAAAAGAGTCGCAAGAGCAGGCAAAACAGTGAGAGACACCCCTGCTCCCATGGTTAGGAGTCTCACAGAAACACCAAGCTAACAGTTGTGACATAGAAGCAGAGGACCTGGTGCAGACCCATGCAGGCCCCGTGCTTGCTGCTTCAGGGTCTGTAAGCCCATATGAGCTCTGCTAAGTTGACTCAGTGGGCCATGTTCTCCTGGTGTCCTCCAATCCCTCTGACACCTACAATCTTTCCTCCCCCTCTCCTGTAAGGTTCCCATAGCTCTGAGAGGAGGGACTAGATGGAGACCTCCAATTTAGACTCTGGTTGTGGGTCTCTACACCTGCTCCCAGTCCAAAGAGACTAGAAAGTAAGGGTGAAAGCTCCAGTTAGGCACCAGCTCTACTCTCCCTATATTCAGTGAGCTATGTGGATGTTGTCCTCGGCAATGGGGCATACTGTCAGTTTTCAGAGAGGGACTCTCCATCCTAGCACCAGCCCGGATTGTTTAGGGATATCCATGGGACCCCCTCAGACAACAACTCAACTGAATGCAACCCAGTAGAGCCACTGGAAGCCTTGCCTGGCTATAAAAGATGGACAAATGACCCTATATCCTCCATTACTAGGAGTACTCATTGGGGTCATGCCCACAGATTCCAGGAAGTTTGCACTGCACTAGGTTTCCACATCCCTCCCAGAAGCCCCCCAATTATAGCTATCTCTCCCTGCCCTGTCCCCCTCCATCCCCTCCTCCATCCCCTCCTCTACCCCAACCCTTCTGTTCCCATCCCCACCTATCCACAGTCAAGGCAAAATCTATTCTATTTCCTCTTCTCAGGGAGATCCACACATCTCCCTAAAGCCTTTCTCTTTACCTAACCTCTCTGGATCTGTGTATTGTAGCTTCATTATCATTTAATTTTACTTAACAGTTATATCCACTTATAAGTAAATACAAACCATATTTGTCTTTCTGGGTCTTGGTTACCTCACTAAAAATGATAAAAATACCAACTTTTAAAAATCTCATCCATGATCTTTAAAAGCAAGTGTCTTTTTACTTACACTTTTTCTTAAATAATATTCAATAAAGAAACATTAAGAAGGAACTGATTAGAACATATCAGCCTGAGATAGGATGGGCATTCTGCTGTATACAGATGAATATTTGATTAGTTAAAAAAAACTCTGGGAGTGACTGGAGTTATAGTCAGAGAGGCAACTACCCCTGGGTCCCACCCCTGGACAAGAGCCATCCCTGGAGTACCTGCCCAACTTGGCCCCAGTTTCCAGCCAATTGGCGGGCCCTGCGGGAAGGCTCCCCTTTTCCAAGACTGCAGGCAGACCCATTTGCCCGAGACCCCAGCCACTTCCTGAGAATCAGAGACCAGCCCCCAGCTTCCATCCTGCCCTAGAACTCCCATCTGGACCAGAGGTGAGTGACTGGGGTCACACCCAGAGAGGCCTGCACCTGGGTCACAGCCTGGGCACCAGACACTAGGGGAAGACCTGCCCAACTGGGCCCCAGGTTCTGGCCATAGGGTGGGACCCCCCATTCCCAAAGGGAAGGTTCCCCCTCTCCAAGACCCTCTGGTGAACCCTACAACCTCCATGCCCTGCCCGAGACCCAGCCACTTCCTGAGACTCAGAGACCAGCCCCCAGCTCCCATCCTGCCCTGGAACTCCCACATGGACCAGAGAGCCCCCAGCAACCATCTGCCCCAGAACTCCCATCTGGATCAGAGCTTCTATCCTGTCCCAGAACTCCCATCTGGACAAGAAGAGCTCCCATCTGGACAAGATAAGGAGATCCCAGGGACATCCTTAGACTCAGAGTCCAGCCACCTGGCTCCAATCTGGCCAGCACTCTCATCTGGACCAGAGCTCCCATCCAGCCCAGAGCTTCCATCTGGACAAGAGATAGGCTCCCTAAATCTGTAAGCTCTGTCTGGACCAAGTGCGCTGATAAGACCAAGATCAAACCCACAAGGGAATGGGCAGACGTCAAGGCAGAAGTACATACAACAAAATAAAGAGCAATACAGCATCACCAGAACCTAGCCCTTCTCCAACAGCTAGACACGAACATCACAGAATGGAAGAAGAAGAAGAAGAAGAAGAAGAAGAAGAAGAAGAAGAAGAAGGAGAAGGAGAAGAAGAAGAAGAAAACAACCTTATAAGTAACATCATGAAGAGGCTAGAGCCTTATATAGAAGAAATCAAAAATAAAGTGGAGGAACAGACAAACAAAAATGGGAAGAATGCTATTAAAAACTAGAGGAAAGGACAATAAAAGCAGAAGAAAACAATAAGTCCCTGAAAGAAAATCATGAAAAAGCAAGGAAAACAGTCCAAGACCTGAAGAAGGAAATAGAAAAAAACGAAGAAGACACTAGCAGAAGGAATGCTGGAAATAGAAAATCTGAATAAACAAACAGGAACTTCAGAGGCAAGTATAATCAACAGAATGTAAGAGATGGAAGAGAGGATCTCTGGTGTTGAAGATACGGTAGAAGAAATAGATTCATCAGTCAAAGAAAACACTAAAACCAACAAAGTCATGACCCAATATGTCCAAGAATTTTGGGACACCATGAAAAGACCAAACCTACCAATAACAGGGATAGAGAAAGGAGAAAAATACCAACTCAAAGGCACAGAAAATATATTCAACAAGATCATAGAAGAAAACTTTCCCAACTTAAAGAAGGAAATGCCTATGAAGATACAAGAAGCCTATAGAACACCAAACAGACTAGACCCAAAAAAAAGTTCCCTCGCCACATAATAATTAAACAACTAAACGTACAGAATAAAGAAAGAATATTAAGGTCAGCAAAGGAAAAAGGCCAAGTGACTTATAAAGGCAAACCCATCAGAATAACACCCGATTTCTCAATGGAGACTTTGAAAGCCAGAAGGGCCTAGACAGATATAATGCAGACACTAAGAGACCATGGATGCCAGCCTAGACTAATATACCCAGCAAAATTTTCAATCATTATAGATGGAGTGAACAAGACATTCCAAGACAAAACCAGATTTAAACAATACTTATCCACAAACCCAGCCCTACAGAAAGCACTAGAAGGAAAATCCCAACCTAAGGAAGTCAGATACACCCTCAAAAACACAGGCAATAGATAACACCACAGCAGTAAACCCCAAAGAAGAGAAGCACAAAAACACTACCACCACAAAAAATAATGATAACAGGAATGAACAATCACTGGTCATTAATATCCCTTAATATCAATGGACTTAATACACCTATAAAAAGACACAGACTGACAGAATGGATACAAAAACAGGACCCATCTTTCTGCTGCATACAAGAAACACACCACAAATTCAAAGATAGACACTACCTAAGAATAAAAGACTGGGAAAATACTTTCCAATCAAATGGTCTTAAGAAGCAAGCTGTTTTAACCATTCTAATATCCAGTAAAATAGACTTCAAACTAAAATCAATCAAAACAGATCAAGAAGGGCATTACATACTCATCACAGGAATGATCCACCAAGATGAAGTTTCAATTCTGAACATTTATGCCCCAAGCACAAGGGCACCCACATATGTAAAAGAAACATTACTAAAGTTTAATCACATATAAAACCCCACACATTAATAGTGGGAGACTTCAACACCCTACTTTCACCACTGGACAAGTCTTCCAAATCAAAATTTAACAGAGAAATAAAGGACTTAACTGATGTTATGACTCAAATGGACTTGATAAATATCTACAGAACATTCCATCCTAACAAAAAAGAATATACCTTCTTCTCAGCACCCCATGGAACCTTCTCTAAAATAGACCACATACTTGGCCACAAAGCAAATCTCAACAGAGACAAAACAATTGGAATAACCTCCTGTGCTCTATCAAACCACCATGGTTTAAAGTTAGATTTCAACAACAACAAACACTACAGGAAACCTACAATCTCATGGAAACTGAATAATGCTCAACAGAATCACCAATGGGTTAAGGAAGAAAGAAAGAAAGAAAGAAAGAAAGAAAGAAAGAAAGAAAGAAAGAAAGAAAGAAAGAAAGAAAGAAAGAAATTAAAGACTTCCTAGAGATCAATAAAAAATAATACAACACATACCAAAACTTATGGGACACTATGAAAGCAGTGCTAAGAGGGAAATTCATAGCACTAAATGCCCACATAAAGAAGTTGGCAAAATCTCACACTAGTAACTTAACAGCACACCTGAAAGCTCTAGAACAAGAAGAAGCAAAGTCTCCCAGGAAGAATATATTCCAAGAAATAGATGCTCTAAAATTGAGAGCTGAAAACAATAAAATAGTAACAAAAAGAACAATACAAAAAAATTAATGAAACAAAGAGTTGGTTCTTTGAGAAAATCCACAAGATAGACAAGCCCTTTTCCAAACTAACCAAAAGACAGAGAGAGAACATCCAAAGTAACAAAATCAGAAATGAAATGAGGAACATATCAACAGATAATGAGGAAATCCAGAGAATAATCAGGCCATACTTCAAAAACCTCTACTCCAAAAAACTGGAAAAATCTAAAAGAAATGGATAATTTTCTGGATAGGTACCACATGCCTAAGTTAAATCAAGACCAGATAAATCATTTAAATAGTCCAATATCACCCAAGGAAATAGAATCAGTCATTAAAAGGCTCCCAACCGGAAAGAGAGCTTAGGGGAACAGGAGATCCCAGCTGGATCAAGAACAGAAAGGGAGAACAAGGAATAACAGACCATGATAAATGAAGACCAAATGAGAACAGGAAGTAGCAAAGTGCTACAGAGGTCCCAAGAAATCCACAATGATACCTCCACTGTAGACTACTGGCAATGGTAGAGAGAAAGCCTGATCTGACCAAGTCTGGTAATCTGATGGACAAACACCCTAACAGTCATGCTGGAACTCTCATCCAATAACTGATGGAAGTGGATGCAGAGATCCTCGGCCAGGCCCTAGGTGGAGCTCCAGGAGTCCAATTGTAGAGAAAGTGGAGGGACTGTAAGAGTGAATTGTTGAGACCAAGACTGGAAAAGCACAGGGACAAATAGCCAAACTAATGGAAACACATGAATTATGAACCAAAAGCTGTGGAACCCCCAACTGGATCAGGCCCTCTGGATAAGTGAGACAATTGAATAGCTTGAACTGTTTGGGAGGCACCCAAGCAGTGGGACCAGGACCTGTCCTTAGTGCATGAGCTGGCTGTTTGGAAACTTGGGCTTACACAGGGACACTTTGCTCAGCCTGGAAGGAGGGGACTGGACCTGCCTGTACTGAATCCACCAGGTTGAATTGAATCCCCAGGGTAGTGTTGGCCCTGGAGGGGATGGGAATGGAGGGGAGGGGCTGGGGTAATGTGGGGCTGGGGGCAGGAGGAGGGAGGATGAGGGAATCTATGGCTGATGTATAAATTAAAACACAAATATAATAAATTTTAAAAGGAGGAAAAAAAGTCTCTCAACAAAAAAAAAGCCCAGGACCAGATGGTTTCAGCACAGAATACTACCAGATCTTCAAAGAAGACTTAATACCAATACTCTTTAAATTGTTCCATACAATAGAAACAGAAGGAACATTACCAAACTCTTTCTATGAGGCTCCAATTATCCTGATTCCTAAACCAAACAAAGATGCAACAAAGAAAGAGAACTACAGACCAATCTCCCTCATGAACATTGATACAAAAATACTCAATAAAATAATGCCAAACAGACTCCAAGAACACATCAAAACAATTATCCACCATGATCAAGTAGGCTTCATCCCAGGGATGCAAGGGTGGATCAACATATGAAAGTCTGTCAATGTAATACACCATATAAACACACTCAAAGGAAAAAAAACATATGATCATCTCACTAGACACAGAAAAGGCATTTGACAAAATCCAACACCCCTTCATGATAAAGGTCTTGGAGTGATCAGGAATACAGGGAACATACCTAAACATAATAGAGGCAATTTACAGCAAGCCAACAGCCAACATCAACTTAAATGGAGAGAAACTCAAAGCAATACCACTAAAATCAGGAAAAAGGCAAGCCTGTCCCCTCTCCACATACTTATTCAACATAGTACTTGAAGTTCTAGCCAGAGCAGTAAGACAACATAAGGAGATTAAGGGGATACAAATTGGAAAGGAAGAAGTCAAGTTTTCCCTATTTGCAGAGGACATGACAGTATAAATGAGTGACCCCAAATATTCAACCAAGGAACTGATACAGCTAATAAACACCTTCAGCAACATAGCAGGATACAAGATAAACTCAAAGAAAATCAGTAGCCCTCCTATATACAATAGACAAACATTCTGAGAAGGAAATCAGAGATACATCTCCCTTTATAATAGCCACAAATGATATAAAATACCTTGGGGTGACTCTAACTAAGCAAGTGAATGTAGTGGGTAGCCATCCCAGCATTGGCCTGGAAGTTCCAACCCTCACTGAGGCTTCGGTAATGGTCACGCCCACAAGGCGGGGCAGAAGAGGAAGCGGAAGATGAAGGATAGGGAAGAGCTCTGTCTCTGGGTTCCCAGACTCTGGACGCTGGAGGTAGACCGAGCAGAGTTCTCCAGAGAACACCGCCGGACTGCACTATACCCTTGCCAGACCCTGTAACCTACCCCTTCATTTGTAAGTTACCCCACAAAATAAACCTCCCTTTTAACTACGTGGAGTGGCCTTAATACTTTAACCAATAAGTGAAGGACCTATATGACAAGAGCTTTAAGTCCCTGAAAAAAAAATTGAAGATGTCAGAAAATGGAAAATCTCCCATGCTCATGGATATGCAGGATTAACATAGTAAAAATGGCAGTCTTACCAAAAGCAATCTACAGATTCAATGCAATCCCCATCAAATTACCAACACAATTCTTCACACACCTGGAAAGAATAATACTCAACTTCATATGGAAAAACAAAAAAACCAGGATAACCAAAAGAATCCTGTACAATAAAACAACCTCTAGAGGCACCATAATCCCTGACCTCAAGCTCTACTATAAAGTCACAGTAATAAAAACAGCTTGGTACTGGCATAAAAACTGGCATGTGAACCAATGGAATCAAATTGAAGACCCTGACATTAATCCGCACACTGATGAACATATAATTTTTGACAAAGAAGCCAAAAATGTACAATGGAAAAAAGAAAGCATCTTCAACAAATGGTGTTGGCATAACTGGATGTTAATGTGTAGAAGTTGGCAAATAGATCCATATCTGTCACCATGCACAAAACTTACGTCCAAGTGGATCAAAGACCTGAACATAAATCCAGTTACTCTGAACCTGATAGAAGAGAAAGTAGGAAGTAGTCTTGAATGCATTGGCATAGGAGATCACTTCCTAAATATAACACCAGTAGCACAGAAACTGAGAGAAACAATCAATCAATGGGACCTGTTGAAACTGAAAAGCTTTTGTAGAGCAAAGGACACGGTCAACAAGACAAAGCTTCAGCCTACAGAAAGGCAAAAGGTCTTCATCAACCCCACATCTGACAGAGGGCTGATATCCAGAATATATAAAGAACTCAAGAAATTAGACATCAAAATGCACAACAGTCCAATTAAGAAATGGGCTATAGAACTAAACAGAGAATTCTCCACAGAGGAAGCTCAAATGGCTGAAAGACATTTAAGGAATTGCTCAACATCCCTCATCATCAGGGAAATGCAAATCAAAATGACTCTGAGATACCACCTTACACCCATCAGAATGGCTAAGATCAAAAAAACAGAAGATAGTTTATGCTGGAGAGGATGTGGAGCAAGGGGAACTCTCCTCCACTGCTGGTGGGAATGCAAGCTTGTACAGTCACTTTGGAAATCAATACGGCACTTCCTTAGAAAATTGGGAATCCATCTCCCCCAAGACCCAGCTGTAGCACTCTTGGGCATATACCCAAGGAGTGCTCAATCATACCATAAGGGCACTTGCTCAGCTATGTTCATATAAGCATTGTTTGTAATAGCCAGAACCTGGAAACAACCTTCAACTGAAGAATGGATAAAGAAAATGTGGTACATATACACAATGGAGTACTACTCAGCAGAGAAAAACAATGACATAATGAGGTTTGCAGGCAAATGGATGGATCTAGAAAAAATCATCCTGAGTGGGGTAACCCAGACTCAGAAGGACAAATACAGTATGTACTCACTCATAGGAGGATACTAGATGTAAAACAAAGATGACTAGACTGCTACACAACTCCAGTGAGGCTACCTAAAAAACAGGACCCTAAGAAAGACGCAGGGATCACCCAATGACAGAGAAATGGATGATATCTACATGAACAACCTGGACATGAGTGGGGGTACTGAAGGGCAAGTTTCGAGGGAAAGAGAGCTTAGGGGAGCAGGAGATCCCAGCTGGATCAAGAACAGAAAGGGAGAATGAGAAATAACAGACCATGATAAATGAAGACCCCATGGGAATAGGAAGAAGCAAAGTGCGAGAGAGGTCTCCAGAAATCCACAAAGATACCTCCACTGTAGACTACTGGCAATGGTTGAGAGAAAGCCCAAACTGATCTACTCTGATGATCCAATGGCCAAACCCCCTAACTGTCATGCTAGAAATCTCATCCAATGACTGAGGGAAGCGGATGCAAAGAGCCACAGCCAGGCCCCAGGTGGAGCTCCAGGAGTCCATTTGGTGAGAAAGAGGATGGATTGTATGAAAGAGAATTGTTGAGACCAAGACTGGAAAAAGCACAGGGACAAATAGCCGAAATACTGGAAACACATGAATTATGAACCAATAGCTGAGGTGCCCCCAACTGGATCAGGCCCTCTGGATAAGTGAATAGCTTGAACTGTTTGGGAGGCCCCCAGGCAGTGGGACCCAGACCTGTCCTTAGTGCATGAGCTGGCTGTTTGGAACCTGGGGCATATTCGTGGACACTTTGCTCAGCCTGGGAGGAGGGGACTGTACCTGCCTGGACTGAATCTACCAGGTTGAGCTGAATCACCAGGGGAGTCTTTGCCGTGGAGGAGATGGTAATAGGGGGTGGCCTGGGGGGAGGCCTGGGAGGGTCAGTGGGAGTGGGGAGGACAGGGGAATCCATGGCTGATATGTAAAATTAAATTAAATTATAAAAAAGCGTGTATTTTGTTTTTAGTTGTTTTTTTTTTTTATATTGTGTGAGAGCATTTGATTTCACTCTATTTTATTGTTTATTTATGCATCTGTTTTTATACTAGTATCTGTTGTTTTGGTTACTGTTGCTTGAAGTAGATTCTGAACACAAGTAGTGTGGAGCCTCTAAAATTGTATTTGTCAAAACTGCCTTCACTCTTCAAGATCCATCATGATATAATATAATAAAATGTGTATGCTGTTTTTCTATCACTTGAAAGAATGTCATCAGCATAACAGTATGGAATACATTGAATCTGTGGAATGCTTTAGATAGTACGGCCATTTTAACAGCATTGAGCCTTCTATTTATGAATATGGGTATCTTTCCTCTTCTTTTCCATGTCTCATCTTCAAATTCCTGCCTTGGTGTTTTCTAATTTTCATTACAGAGATTGTCTCACTTTGTTTAAAATTAGCATTTTGTGACTTTTTATTGTTGTATTAGTGAGATCTTTTTGTTGTTTATTTCAAATAATTCACTTTAAAAATATAATACAGATTTTAAAATTATTTCTTTTAACTTTGAAATTATAGCATAATTTGTGTAATTTCTCCCATTCCCTTTCCCCCTCCAAACCTCCCATACACCCCTCCTTGCTCTCTTTGAAATTCATGGCCTCCCTGACTCAACTGAATGTACCATGCTTTGTTGACTCCCCATAGGAGGCCTTACCCTTTTGGAGGAGGGGATGGAGGGGTCTGGGGCAGTGAGGGGGAGGCTTGGGGGAGCAGGAAGAGGGATGAAAGTGTGATCTGTGGTTGGTGTATAAAATGAATTTTTGAAAAATCTTAAATAAAAAATAAATTCATGACCTCTGTTTTATTAATTATTGTTACATAAACATATATTAACATTACACAGACTAATCAGGTTGTATTTATGTATTTAGAAATGCATTGACTTTTGCATCTATTTTACACCCTGCAACTTTGTTCAATTTGCTTTTAGTTATGTCAAATGTATAACTCTAAACTACGAAACAAATGGACAAACATAGAGCTAATATTTTAAGACATTGGAATGAGTGGTTTTTTTTCAACACCACCACAAGCAAAAATACAGATGGATAAATGGGTCATATCACACTAAAAGTACAGATAGATAAATAGGTCATATCACATTAAAAGCATCTGAAAAAATAAAGAAAAGAATCATATCAGTGAAGAAATAACAGACAGCATAGGAGAAAAATGGTAAAACCATGGGTTCAACATGAAAAATATCCATAAAATATAGGGAAGTCCAAAAATCCAACATCATAACAACAAATCATTAAATAGTAGCCAATCAAGCTAGATAAATATTACTATAAAGTAAATATTCAAATGTATATTTAAATGTTCAGTATCACTAGTTATCAAAGAAATACAATATTATGTAATATCACTCAAGGTATGGTGGCAATTATCAAAACCAAAAAATGACAACTACTATACATCGTTAATGGTAATGTAATTATTTGACACAGGGTCTCACTATGTAATGTAGCCTTATCTAGCCTGGAACTCACTGTGTAGAGTAAGCTGGCTTCAAACTCCTGTCAGTTATTCTGTCTTTAATTCCTGAGTGCTAAGATTGAAGGTATGAGTCACCACTCTGGCAGAAACATAATTTAATATAGCCTTTATAGAAAACAGCATGGTGATTGCTCACAAGCACCTCAACTGTAATTACTACATCATCAACTGTCCCACTACTGAGTAAGAAAAAAAATAAAACAGAAAAAAATAAAATAAAATCCACATGCCAGGCCTAGGGTAGTGGCACATGCTTTCTCAGGAAGCAGAGAAAGGCAGATCTTTGTGAGTTCAAGGCCATTCTGTCTAATCTGCATGGGAAAAATTCCAGTCCAAGATGACTACACGATGAGATCCTGTCTCAAAAAAAAAAAAAAAAATCAGCATATGAAAGAGGCACCTGAAACCTATGATTATTATAGCACTACTAACAAGGCCAAGACATGGATATAATCTATATATGTACAAACACATTATTAGTGGATAAAGAAAATATGGGGATGGAGCTCAGCAGTTAAGAGCACTTACTGCTCTTTCAGAAGATCCAGGTTCAATTTTTAGAATTACAGGCCAGTTCACAACTGTATGTAACTCTGTTCCTGGGGATCCAACATCCTCTTCTGACCCCAAAGGGTACCCAGACACACACATGGTGCACATACATACACGCAGGCAAAGCATTTATGCACATAAAATAAAATTTTAAAATCAAAAAATTATTTTTTAAAAAGAAAAGATGGTGCTGGATGTAGTGGTGTACACTTTCAACCCGAGCATTCAGAAGGCAGAGACAGAAAGATGGCACATATATCCAATAAAATGTCTTTGAAAATAAAGCAAAATTTATAAACTTTTCCCTAGACTAAATAAAAAACAAGGAACATGGCTCAAATAAATAAAACCGCAGGTGAAAACGGAGTTACAAATGATAAAAATAGAAATAAAAGAGACTATATGTGGCCGCTATGAACAGTTACATTTCTACAAATTAGAAAGTCTAAAAGATATGAATAAATTTCTAAATACCACTATGGATGCTCAAGGAAAACTACAAAATACAATAACATTGAATAAGTATATCATCACACTGTGTTACTCATCTTGAGGCTATTATTGGCCTGGTGTGAAAACTAGGCATGGCTACAAAGAAAAAAACTTATAAATGATTTTTTAAAAATCACACATCCTTTAATTACTGAAATGTTTACTTCTGTAATTTAGTAAAATAATCCTTAAGAAGGTCAAAAACTGCAGGTGGGGATGTAGCTCAGTGGTAGAGTACCTGCTTATAGGTAGAGTATCTTGCATATATTAATATATGCCTAGGTTTGATTTTCAGCAACACACACACACACACACACACACACACACACACACACACACTCACAAATAAAGAGGTTAATATAACAGAATCAGCTCTTATTCTCACTCACCCCCTGTAATGAGAATTGAACTTAGGGCCTCACAGGTGTTCTACCAATGAGCTACATTCTTAGCACTCTTTTTACTTACTTGTTTTTTTAAATATATTTTATTTATTCTTTAACAGTATATACAGGTATACAAAATACCTTTATCATACCTATTCCAACTCCACTTCTCTAGATCTCTTTATATCCCACTCCCACAGAACACTCTATATGCTCCTGTGTCCTTTATAACCTCTTTGTTTTGGGAAGCCACTGAGTACAATTAGTGCTGCCTGATGGAATACTGAATAATCTTATTAGATTGCTCTTGTGCAGGTAACTGTTTCTGACATCAGTTCAGTGTTTAACAGACATGTGTAAAGCAATTATGGCCAGACTCATCACCAGGCTTTTATATTCTTTTCTCCTCCTCTTCCTCAGTGTTCCCTGAGCCTTCAGGGGTGGGGCTCTGATATAAATATCTCATTTAGGGTTGAATGCTCAAGTTATTTATTCTCTGTGTTTTAATCATTTATCAGTCCCTGCATTGCTGTCCATAACAGAAAGGTTTCTCTGTCCAAAACTGAGATCAACATTACTCTATAGATATAATCATATTTAAAAGGAATTTTGACATTTCCATTTAACAAAATAGCAATAGCAGGTTCCCCAAAAGGGCCTATGCCATCCTGAGTCATGGGCTTTTGACCAGGTTTATAGTGCCAGCCACAGACTCTGTCTGATCGAGTATGCCTCATATTTATCAGAAAATATGAGTAATCCCCATAACTTTCATGATATTGTTTCAACCAATGGCATCACATCATGCCTGGTAGGTCAATATTGTAGCATTAAGTAGACCAGCATTTTTATGAACACAATAAAAAATATCATGCCAAACTCACAATACTTTAAAAATATAATTTACACAAGTAAAACTCATCCCAAAAGTTTCTAGGCTGTTCAACATATAGAAATAAATTAAGGTGATACATCACATTAACCAAATCAAGAAGGAAAAATATATAATTTCAACAGATACAGAAAATTTTTTTATAAAATTCAAAATCCATTCATGATATAAACTCAGCAATTAAGTATAAAATGAAATGTATCTCAACATAATAAAGGTAGTAAATTTCTCACACAAAAAAAATTATATCTTTGGCTAATGGAATCATTAAAGGTGGAAAACCTAATATGAGCAACACTGAAATGATCAAATTAATTGAATACATTTTTTAAAAAGTCTGCCACCCCAAGTGACATAGAGCAGGTAGTTTATGTGTGTTCCCACTCCTATCCCAGTCCCACTTGTCCTGCTACTTCCTGCCTCAACCCCTCATCTTGCTCCTTCTCCATTCCTTTGGAACTCAAGACAGCCCCAGCCCTCAAGACAAGAAGGACTGCAGGGCCATCACACCTGCAGGGCCATCACACCTGCAGGACCATCACACCTGCAGGGCCATCACACCAGCAGGGCCATCACACCTGCAAGGTCATCACACCTACAGGGCCATCACACCTGCAGGGCCATCACACCAGCAGGGCCATCACACCTGCAAGGTCATCACACCTACAGGGCCATCACACCTGCAGGGCCATCACACCTGCAGGGCCATCACACCTGCAGGGCCATCACACCTGCAGGACCATCACACCTGCAGGGCCATCACACCTGCAGGGCCATCACACTTGCAGAGCCATCACACCTGCACACCTGCAGGGCCATCACACCTGCAGGGCCATCACACCTGCAGGGCCACCACACCTGCAGAGCCATCACACCTGCAGGGCCATTGCACCTGCAGAGCCATCACACCTGCAAGGTCATCACACCTGCAGGGCCATCACACCTGCAGAGCCATCACACCTGCAAGGTCATCACACCTACAGGGCCATCACACCTGCAGGGCCATCACACCTGCAAGGTCATCACACCTGCAGGGCCATCACACCTGCAGGGCCATCACACCTGCAAGGTCATCACACCTGCAGGGCCATCACACCTGCAGGGCCATCACACCTGCAGGGCCATGAGACCTGCAGGGCCATTGCACCTGCAAAACCATCACACCTGCAGAGCCATCTCACCTGCAGAGCCATCGCACAAGCAGGACCATCACACCTGCAGAGCCATCACACCTGCAGACTCAGATAGGCAAGTAAGCCATGCTTGCTTTCCATCCCTCCTCCATTCCAGTCCCTACAGGGTTCTGCTAGTCCTGCCACCATCTACCTCAACCTTTCCTCTGAGCCCTTCTCCACTCATTTGGAACTCACTGCCTACCCTAGCCTAATTTCCCACCAGGGTCCCCATAGATACCACGTGTGGCAGGGACCCATGTAGGCTACCTGGGCTGTCTCTCCCTACTACTGCACTACAGTTACCAGTCACAGCTAACCTCCAAGCCTTGCCTCAATCCCACATCCTGTGCCCATGTCCAGTTCAGTGAATTCCCTGAACCCCAGTCTTCCTGTGTCCATGTCTAATCCCCATCTTGGTGGGATTTCATGGGCACATTCCCCCCAGGATTGGACTTCATCTGGCTCAGCTTGGAAGTCTTGGACATATTGTTACAACCACGGAGTTCTTGTGGGCAACTACCCTGTTGTCTGGGAAACACTATTTATCAACCACCTCTGGATCTTACAGTCTTTCCACTCTCTCTTCCATGAAGATCCCTGATCCTTGAGGAAGAAACTGTCATATGTATCTCTCAATAAAAAGAGTATATTTTAAATGTTTTTCACCACAAAGTACAAGAAAGTAATTAGCAATTTTTAAATGTATGTCCTAACAGCTAAGGATAGATGTCCACAAGCAGTTAAAACTATAGTGCTAGCCCTGATGATGTGAACTACAAATGCCTTCTCTCCTAGGGATCACTTAATACTCTCAAACTCAGTCATTAATTTGCAGTCTTATTCAAAGAGTTTCTGGAGGAAAGTAACCAGAGAATTGCTTCCATTAAGAGTTTGCAAGAAATAATTAATCCACTAAGAGTAGAAGATGAAATCCCCATGGTGGCTAATGCTGTTTGCTCAATAGGAAGCTACTAACACTAGGGCAAAGGGGATTTTTAGAAGCAAATTTTGTACTACTTTCTTTGCCAAATTATCTCAATGTCTTAATTTTCCTTGGCTCTAAGTCCCTCTTCACTAAGTTCATATTTATATATGTAAACCTTAACTATGAAACTTAAAGTCACAGTTCCTTTATTTCACAGTGAAAAACTTTCCCAAGGAATATAATTTTCAAACCTATAGCTTAGAAGAATCTGCAAAAAGCACCCAATTTTATACCTTATGCATAGAATTGATTCCTGTTCAGATATATATTAAACAACCTATCAAATCACTGTACTCATAAATCCTTTGTCCTAAGATTATATTACATTAATTTATTGCATTTCTTTAACATCTCCAAATATACTACCATTCTTCAATATTTAACCTTTCAAATCAATGTATTTTGACAAAAAGCTATTCTTTTCTCACTTATAGCCTATTTTTCCATTAGTTATTAACACCTTTCATACAAATTGATTTATTTTTTAAACTTCTTTTAAATTTTAGTACCAAAAGTTACTTTTGTATCAAAGAAATCTCTAATTCTGCTCATATGATCTTAGTTGTAGATACTAATAAAATTATCACTTAAAAAAGAATATATAAACACATGTTGAACCATAGTTTACATGCTTTTTATGTTTCAATATCATTTGTTTTTAACTTTGTTAGAATTTGATAGCTAATAATGTGTATGCATTTATTATGCACAATATGTTTTGAAGTAAATATACATTTCAATGGTTAAATATAGTTAATTAACAAATGTATCATCATCTTGCAGTTATCATTTTATGATAAGAAGGTTTAACATTGCACTATTCAAGACTACAGTATACTGTGATTGGTTGTAGTTAGCATGCTGTACAATAACTCCTTGAGTTTATTCTTCTCAAGTATAATTATGTATCCTTTGGCCAACAACTCTCTATCACCACAGTTCCTTACCTCCAGTAGCCACAGTTTTACTGTCTGTTTCTGTTTGGGCAAATTATTTAATTTTTCCCTGTTTCTCTACAACATTTTTCTCATCTACAAAGTTTTTGACACATGACTGAATATTGCCACTCTAAGGGACAGGAATTCTGGGAAAATCAAGTTGAACTGGCCAGAAATTTTCCCGTTAATTTATATGACTGCTTCCACCTATTTTGGGGTAAATCAGTCAACTGGGTCATTGCTTTTCTGGTTCATGCTAAAAACAAGGTCTTAGAAGCCAAACTTTGAAAACCAAAAGTACATGTCCTAGATTTCAAATGTAGATATTATGGAGATGTCCATCTGGACTAGATAAAAGATAGTTCTGAGAACTATCTGGAATTACCCACAGGAAGTTGTGAGTAGCCTTTGTGGCATAAGAGCAAAGTGGATATTCATGAATTCACCTTGAGGCTAAAAATTTTATGGGAACAGAGTGGTGTCTAACTTCTGTCCTCAGTGCTTAGCACACACAGTAAGACACAGAGTTGTTAGCAATCTTGACTGATTGAATGGTTGGAAGAATGGACATCTTTCCAATGTGCAATTTCAAAGCTCTCTAGAACTCATTGGTGAAGCTTCTTTTGATATTTGTCTTATCCTCTATCCCTGCAGGGCTCTTCTCTTGTTAGACAAGACATTCAAACAGTTATATGACTGATTATTTTAATTATAGCACACACAGCTGTATCACTGGAAAGGGTAATAATGAACCAAATCTCACTATGAGAGAAAATGCTTCTCTCAGCTTCTACCATCCAAAGCAAAAATGTTTAATGTGTGAGATAATTGACAGGGCAGCACACAGCCCTCCTCCAAAGGAACTCCCAGCAAGGTGGGTGGTGACAATGTTCCCTTCATGGAACTGTACGTGTCATTTCCAAGTTCCATTATTGTATTTTGGAGGAAAAACAGTAGTTTTAAATCTCTAGAATAATATAGGAAGATTTTTATAAAAGATTATCAGATTTGTGGTTGGATGATGAGTGTTTAGTAACTAAGAACTTTGTAGAACTCCACTCAACGTTCAAATGCCATAGTTAGAAAGGAGACTGATCCCTCTAGCCTTGGCTTCCAAATATGATTGTTCAGAAAATTGTAGATAACGTGGTATAAAGTGTTTTCTTTTCGTTTTTTTCATATTTTTTCTTTTATTGAAAATGATTCTTTTCTCACACTATATATCCCAATTATAGTTTTCCCTCCCTCTAATACCCCCAGTTCCTCCCCGTTCACTGTCTCTTTTCTGACTCTTACTAGAAAAGAACAGGCTTCTAAGAGATCATGACTAAACATGACAAAATAAATATAATAAGACAAAACAAAAAACTATCACGTCAAACTAGGACAAGACAGCCCAACATGAGGAAAAGAGTCCCAAAGGCAGGCACAAGAGTCAGAGAACCCCTCATTCTCACAGTCAGGAGTTCCATAAAAATATTAACAGCTGTAATATACACACACAGGACACAGTGCAGAGTCATATAGGCCCTATGTTTGTTGCTCCAGCCCCTGTGAGCTCCTATACACCTTGCTCAGTTGATTTAGAAGACCTTGTTCTCCTGGTGTCCTCCATCCCCCCTGATTCAAACTTTCTGCCTTTTCTTCTGCAGTGTCCCCTAAGCTCTTAGGGGAGGAATTTAATGGAGAGCTCCAACTTAGAATCTCTGTCTGCATAATGACTGATTGTGGGTCTCTGTCTCTGTTCTGCTGTGGAGGAAGCCTCTCTGATGATGACTGAATAAGGCACTATGAGTATAGCAGAGTATCATTAGGAATCATTTCATTAACTTTATTTTAGTCCAGTCATGTTTGGTTTAACCTTGGGTCTCTGGGATATCTAGTCTCTAGTTCTTGATAACCTGAGGAGTGTCAGGTACAGGTTCGTTCTTTTGGAGTGGGCCTTAGGTCAAATCACATGCTGGTTAGCTACACCCACAAGTTCTGTGCCACCATTGCCTTAGCAAAGGCAAGACAGATTGTAGGTCCTTTGACCCAATTTTGTAACTGGATTGATGTCCACATTTCTCTTCCAGCCAGAATAGTGTCTTCTCACACCTTCCAGCAATATATGGAGGAGGACTCCACATAAGCATCATCTTGACTTCTCCATGTTCAATGAGTTGTGTGGGTATTGTCCTTGTCAACTGGACCCCACTGTCTAAGGATAGCAACCTTTTGTCTTAACAATAGCCTGGGTTGTTGGGATTTTCATGAAACTACTTGGGCAACAATTCAACTGAATACAACCTAGTCCTACCACCAGAAGCCTCACCTTGCTACCAGGGATGACGAGTTGAGACTCCATATCCTCCATTGCTAAGAGACTTCATTAGGATCACCTTAATAGATTCCAGAAAGTTTGCACTGAACTTTTTCCACAGTACTCCCTAAACATGCTCCCCATTCCAACTATCTCTCTATCCAATTCACCATTCCTTCCCAACCTGCCTCTAGTCCACTCCTAAAATCTATTTCCCTCTCCCAGTGAGATCTCTGCTTGCCACCTAGACTCCTCCTCATAAACCTTTTTGGGTCTATGAATTGTGCTTTGGTTATCATCTACTTAAAATTGAATATCCCCTTACAAGTTAATACATACCATATTTACCTTTCTGGGTGTGTATTTACCTCACTCAGGATAATTTCTTTTCTAGTGCCATCCTTTTGCCAGAAAATTTCATGATGTCATTGTTTTTAACAGATGACTAATACTCCATTGTGTAAATGGAACACATTTTCATCAATTGAGGGACACCTAGGTTGTTTTCAGTTTCTGGCTATCATGAATAAAGCCACAATGAACAGAGTTGAGCAAGTATCCTTCTGGTAGAATGGAATGTCCTTTGGTTATATGACTAGGAGTGAAATAGACAAATTCCCAATTTTCTGAAGAAATGCCATATTCATTTTCATAGTGGCTGTACAAGTTTTCACTCCCACCAGCAGTGGAGGAGTGTTCCCCTTGCTCCACATCCTCACCAGCATGAGCTGTCACTTGTGTTTTGATCTTAGCCATTCTGATAGGTTCAAGATTGAATTTCAAAGTAGTTTTGATTTGCAGTTGCTGGATGACTAAAGATTGAACATTTATTCATTTCTTAGCCATTTGAGATTCCTCTATTGAGAATTCTCTTTTTAGATCTGTACACCATTTTAATTGAATTATTATTTAATTTGATTTATTGATATGTAGTTTCTTGAGTTCTTTATAGATTTTTGAATATTAGACCTCTATTAATATGGGGCTAATAAAAATTGTTTCCAATTCTGTAGGCTGTCTCTGTCTGATTGGCGATGTTCCTTGCCTTGCAGAAGCTTTTTAGTTTCATGAGGTCCCATCTATTAATTCTTGATCTTAATTGGTATCAATTGACCTTGAGCTATTGGTGTTCTGTTCAGAAAGTTGTCTCCTGTGCCAATGAATTCCAGTATGTTCTCCACTTTCTCTTCTATCAGGTTCAGTCTATATGGTTTTATGTTGAGGCCTTTGATCCACTTGGACTTGAGTTTTGTGCATAGTGATAGACAGAGATCTATTTGCATTCTTCTACATACAGACATCCAGTTTGGCCAGTTGAGGATGCTGTCTTTTTCCAGTGTGTATTTCTGGCTTCTTTATCAAAAATGAGGTATTTATAAGTGTGTGAAATTATGTCTGGGTCTTTAATTCAATTCCATTGATCAACATGTCTGTTTTTATGCCAATACTATGTGATTTTCATAACTATACCTCTGTAGTACAACTTAAATCAGAGATGGCTATATCTTCAAAAGTTCTTTTAAATGTTCAGGATTGTTTTGTCTATCCTGCTTTTTATATTTTGCTTTTCCATACAAAGTTGAGTATTGTTCTTTCAAGTCCTATAAAGAATTGTGTTTGAATTTTGATGGTGATTGCATTAAATCTGTAAACTGCTTCCAACAGGGTGGCCATTTTTTCTATGTTAATTCTACTGATCCATGAGCATGGAAGATTTTTCCATCTTCTGATATCTTCTTCAATTTCTTCAAAGACTTGAAGTTTTTAATTAACAAGACTTTCACTTGCTTAGTTAGAGTCATCCCAAGATATTTTATATCATTTGAGGCTATTATGAAGGGTGTTGCTTCCCTGATTTCTTTCTCGGTCCATGTATCATATATAGGAGGGCTACTGATTTTTTTAAATTAATCTTATATCCAGCAACTTTGCTAAAGGTATGTATCAACTGTGGGAGTTCCTTGGGAGAAATTTTTGGGTCACTTATGTATTCAATACATCTACAAATAACAATATTTTGACTTCTTCCTTTCCAATTTGTATCCCCTTGACCTCCTTTGATTTTTCTTATTGCTCTAGCTAAAACTTCAAGTACTATATTGAATAAATGTGGAGAGAGTAGACAATCTTGTCCCTCATTTCAGTGAAATTGTTTTAAGTTTCTCTCCATTTAATTTTATGTTGGATATTTGTTTACTGTAAATTGCCTTTATTGTGTTTAGTTATGTTCTTTGTATTCCTAATCTCTCCAGGACTTTTATCATGAAGTGGTGTTGGAGTTTGTCAAGGGTCTTTTCTGCATCTAATAAGATGATCATGTGAGGTGTTTTTCTTTCATTTTGTTTATATGGTAGATTACATTTACTGATTTTTGTGTGTTGAACCATTACTGCATCTCTGGGATCAAGCTTACTTAATCATGGTGGTGAACTTTTTTTATTCGTTCTCCAATTCAGTTTGCAAGTATTTTGTTGAGTATTTTTGTACCTGTGTTCATCATGAAAGTTGTCTGTAATCCTACATCTTTGTTGAGTCTTTATGTGTTTTTGGTATCAGGGTAACTATGGCCTTATAAAATGAATTTGGCAATGTTCCTTCTGTTTTTATTTTATGAAAACACTTTGAGGTGTATTACTGTTAACTCTTTCTTGAAAGTCTGGTAGAATTCTAGGCTAAAAGCATCTGACCCTTGTCATTTTCTTTTCTTTCACTTTTTTGTTGGGAGACTTTTCATGACTGCTTCTATTTCACTAGGGGTTACAGACATATTTAAATTGTTTGTCTTATCCTGATTTAACTTTAGTAAGTAGTAGCTATTGAAAAAACTATTCATTTCTCTTGGATTTTCTAATTTGGTGGAGTACAGAGTTGTAGAATATATTCATATGACTCTCTGGATTTCCTAGGTGTCTGCTCTATCCCCATTTTCATTTCTGATTTTGTTAATTTGGATATTCTTCATCTGTTTTTTTAGTTAGTTTGGAAAAGGGTTTGTCTATCTTGTTGATTTTCTTGAAGAACCAGCTTAATTTCCGTGATTCTTTATAAGGTTCTCTTCGTATCTGTCTTATTGAATTCAGCCCTCAGTTTGATTCTTTCTTGTAGACTACTCCTCCTGCCCCTCCCGTGCATGATTATTTCTTTTTGTTCTTGACCTTTCAGGTACACAGCTAAATTGCTAGTATGAGATGCTTTCCCATTTTTTTATGTAGGCACTCAGTGCTATGAGCTTTCCCCTTAGCACCATTTTCATTGTGTCCCACAAGTCTGGGTCTGTTATGTATCCATTAACATTGAATTCTAGAAAGTCTTTAATTTCCTTCTTTATTTCTGTTTGACCCATTTTTCATTGACCAGAGAGTTCTTCAGTTTCTGTGAGTTTCTAAGCATTTTGCTGTTTCTGTTGTTGTGTCCAGCATTGATCCATGGTGTTCTGATAAGATGCAGGATGTTATTCCAGTTTTCTTATATCTGTTGAGAGTTTGCTTTATGTCTTAGTATGTGCTCCAATTTGGGAAAAGTTCCATGTGGATGGTGCAAAGAAGAAGATATACTATTTTGAGTTTGGGTAGAATGTTCTGTAAATATCTGTTAGGTCCATTTGGTTTATAACATCTGTTAGTGCCAGTATTTCTCTGTTTAGTTTTTGCTGGATGACCTCTTCATTGGTGAGAGTTGGGTATTAAAGACTCTCACTTTCAATGTGAGGGTCAATATGTGATTTAAGCTGTAATGGTGTTTCTTTTACAAACATGGGTACTCTTGTGTTTGGGACATAAATGTTAAGATTGAAATGTCCTCTTAAGGTTTTTCCTAGGATGAGTATAAAATGTCCTTCCATATCGTTTTTTATTAGTTTTGGTTTGAAGTCTATTTTGTTAGATATTAAAATGGCTGCATTAGCTTGCTTCTTAGGTCAGTTTGCTGGATATAGTAATCTGGGCTGGCATCTGTGTTCTCTTAGATTCTGCAGCATATCTGTCTATGTCCTTCTGGCTTTTAGAGTATCTATTGAGAAGTCAGGTGTAATTCTCATAGATCTGCTTTTATATGTTACTTGGTGTTTTTCCTTTGCAGCTTTTAATATTCTTTCTTTGTTCTATATGTTTAGTGCTGTGGAAAATTCTTCTGTACACTGTGAAAATATGCTGCTCTCGTTGTTAATAAGCAGTTGATTGGTTGATAGCTAGGCAGGATTTTGGGGGCAAAGAGAATGCTTGGAAGAAGGTCAGAGTCTGAGGAGTTGAGAGCCAGATACAGAAGAATCAACATATAAAGTTCATAGATGAGGTAAATGAGCCTCAGGGCAGCACATAGATGAACAGAAATGGGTTAATTTAAGTTGTAAGAGCTGACTGAAGACAAATGTAAGCTATCAGCCAATAATTTGTAATAAATATTAAATCTCTGTGCCAGTTATTTGGAAACTGGCCAGCAGGAAAGAAAAGTCTGACTACAGTTTAGTGTTTTGATTATTACATGGCGAGAGGACTTTCTTTTATGGTCCAATGTATTTAGTGTTCTGGACGCTTCTTGTGCCTTTATAGGCATTTCCTTTAATTCAGGAAATTTGTCTTCTATGATTTTGTTAAAAACATTTTCTGGGCCTTTGAGCTGATATTCTTCTCCTTCCTCTATTCCTATTATTCTAAGGTTTGATCTTTTCATAGTGACCCAGGTTTCCTGGATGTTTTGTGCCAGGAGTTTGTTTGGTTGGTTGCTTGGTTGGTTGGTTTTAGATTTAACATTTTCTTTGACTGATGTATGCATTTCTTCTATCCTAGTTTCAATGCCTGATATTCTCTCTTCCATCTCTTGTATTCTGTTGGTGAAGCTTGCCTCTGTAGTTCCTTTTGAATTACTAAACTTTTCCTTCCCAGAATTCCCTCAGCTTGCTTTGCTTGCTTGCTTGCTTGCTTGTTGTGCTTCTCTTTCTATTTTCAGGTATTGATCAGCTTTCTTTGCTTCCTTCAACTGTTTCTTGGATTTCTTTAAGAGATTTATTCATTTCCTCAAATTGTTTATTTGTGTTTTCCTAGATTTCTTTAAGGGATTTATCTATTTCTTCTTTAAAGATCTCTACCATCTTCATATAGTTAGTTTTAAGATCTTTTTCTTGTGCTGCAGCCATGTTGGAATATTCAGGGCCTGCTGTGGTAGGATAGCTGTGCTCTGGTGGAGACATATTTCCCTGTTGTTGCTTGTGTTTCTACACTGGTGTCTAGGCATCTGGCTTTGGGATGATAATAGGTCTAGATGCTGGTTGCTGGATTTGTCTTTGTCGGGGGAGGGGGTGGGGGTGGTATTTTGTTCCTTGGTTCTGTTTTCCCTCTGGATTTTCAGAGAGTGTCATGGCTGTGTGTTACCTGTTTTCCTGACTTATTCAGCTGCTGTGTTCACAGGGAATGCCTGCTGTATGGAAGGCTGGGATACTGGAATGAGTTCGGAGAAGAAATGTTAGAGGAAAAGGTCTCTGTGATCCACTGGGAATTGGATAGGAGAGAAAAAGGAGACCACAGCAGGTTTCAAACTACAAAGCTGGGGATGAGACTGGGGGAATTCAATCTCAGAAGCAATAGGAGAAGTCTGCCTTCAGCCCTGGGAGGAGAGGCCCTTGGGTTAGCAGAGAGTGCCTGCTGGAGTTGGGGTCTGGGACAAAGCAACAAGTCGGGGAGAGGGAGATCAGGAGGGGTGATTTGTGGGGTCCACAGGAGATGTAGGGAGTGGAGGAAAGAAATAGCAATTGGTGTTCTGTTGCAGCTCTAGGGGTAAGGCTGGGGGTTGGGTCTGGGAGAACAGAGAGAGAGAGAGAGAGAGAAGGTCCATAGACAGCCTATAAAACAGCATGGCCTGTCCGTTAGCAGGGGGTGCCAATTGGATCTGGGGGCTAGGATACAATTACTCACAGAGAGAAGGAGGTTATGAGGGGATGGTCTGTGGGATCCACAGGAGGTATGGTCTATGGGGAGGGGAGGTTACAGCTGGTATTCTGTTGCAGCACTAGAGACAGATTTGGAGGAACAAAGAGAGAGGAAAAAGTCTGTGGGCAGTCTATATAGTTTTGTGGCCAGTGCAACTTATTTTAAATGCTACACCTAATTTATTTTCTTAATCAGTCATTCCATTTGTTACAATTCATCCATATCTCTTTTTGGGCTGTCCTGGGAATTCTGTTGAAGTTCAAGGACCAGCCAAGATTTCAAGAACTGCATTCCTTAAGCAGAGAAGTGGCCAGGCCATCCAGGAACTGAAGAAGAAACAAAGTGCTCACTGGCCCTATGCTGTCTGTGTGAAGCTCTGGGGCCCAGGCAGGCAGTCACAGAGCTGGGGAGGTGGGTACAGTTCCAGAGCAGAGATCTCCCAGAAGGACCATTTTAAAAGCATTTGCAAGGAAGACTTCTTTACTTCTTGAAGTAAAGAAGTTCTGCGGGTCCCTTCAGGTGGAGTTGGTTTTTTTACTCTTTGGAACCCGCCACCCAGCTCCCAAATAAATACATAGACTTAGTCTTACTTATGAATGTCCAGCCTTAGCTTGGCTCATTTCTAGCCACCTTTTCTAACTTAAATTATCCTGTTTCTCTTTAACTATGCTTTGCCTCTGGGCTTTTATCTTTATTCTAGATATCGTTTATCTTTATTCTAGATACTGGGCTTGTCAGTAGGGATCCTGTGTCTGACACCTTAATAGCTTACTCAGTGGCTGTTGTAGTTTAGTGTTGGTGAGAACAAACCACAACATACAACAAAACCCACATGGGAAGTTTATCGGTAGGGTGTGAAGAGAGGGGTTTTGTGGAGGCCTGCCTCAGAAAGGGAATGGGAGGAGCAGAGCTCACTTTTAAAGAGGGCTTAGCACATTCATACAGAGACTTACAGTGCATGTGCATAGATTATGTAGTGACATATGGCCACAGAACCCTGGGCTAGCTAAGCATTTGTGTGGTGGTATTGTGTTCCCTGAAATATTGTGCATGCTAATAAACTTATCTGGGATCAGAGAATGGAACAGCCACAATATTAAAGATAGAGAATAGGCAGTGGTAGCACACACCTTTAATCCTAGCATTTCCAGAGGCAGAAATTCATCTGGGATCTCTGTGAGTTCAAGACCACATTGGAAACAGCCAAGCCTGGTGACTCACACCTTTAATTCCAGAAAGTGAGCCTTTAATCCCAGGGAGTGATGGCACAAAGCAGAAAGATATATAAGGTGTGAGGACCAGAAACTAGAAGCTTTTAGCTGGTTAAGCATTCAGGCTTTCCAGCAGCAGTTCAGCTGAAAGCCATTTTGGATGAGGACTCAGAGGCTTCCAGTCTGAGGAAACGGGATCAGCTGAGGAACTGGCAAAGTGAGGTAGCTGTGGCTTGTTCTGTCTCTCTGATCTTCCAGCATTCACCCCAATAACTGGCCTCAGGTTTGATTTTATTAATAAGAACTTTGAAGATTCATGCTACACATTTGTCTGAATACTGAAAAGGCATGCATGGCCATGGGTCCCTAGGGCTAGCTAGGTGATGCAGGAAATGCTAACGGGAGCTGGCTGTGTAGCTGTGTAGCTGGCCATTGGCATCCTCTTCTTTTCCTTTTCTCGCTCCTTGATTTCTTCCCTAGACTTCTCCTCCTATTTATTCTCCCTGCCTGCCAGCCCCACCTATTTCTCTCTCCTGCCTACCTATTGGCCATTCATCTCTTTATTAGACCAATCAGGTGTTTTAGACAGGCAAAGTAACACAACTTTACAGAGTTAAACAAGTGCAACATAAAAGAATGCAACACATCTTTGCATCATTAACAAATATTCTACAGCATAAATGAACATAACACATTTTAAGTTAATATCCCACAACATTTGGGTATCAGTAAGGTCCTTGTTCAGGAAACAGAAGAACCTGGTGATCTCCACTTGGGGCTTGTCAGTAGGGATCATGTGTCTGACACCCTTGATAGTAAGAAAGGCAACATGGAAGAACTCCTTCACAAAACATGTGACCTGCTCCAGTAGCTAGAGCCAGGCTGCACCTCTGACTTCTGGTTGAGTGGATCTACAAGCCCCTCATTCCCCCAGTAATTACAGGCCACGTCCATATCACCATTATATAACAGGATCTGGTATATCTGTGCGTTGAGTGGCACTGTGTTTGGGAGTCCATGCATGATAAAGATAGTGGTGCTCTACATTCACCAGCAAGTTGCACAGGTCTCAACCTGACAGCTGCTAGAACCAATACATATAGGTTGCTGAGGATGATGGATGTGACTTTGATATCAATTCTGGAGAATGGAGGAGGCAAGGCAGGATCCATTACTCCTTGTCTCTAGGATACAGTAGCAGTGCTTGATATTATGCTCATTTGAGTGGCATGCTAGTGAAGGTGTTGCTAAAATCCTGGGCCACAAGAGTGAGCATCTCACAAAATATAATTGCTGGGCACCCCACCAACACAAAGGGCATCAAGACTGTTTGGATTGAGGTCAGATTTGCCCACAATGCAAAGCACTTCCAGGAGACTGTTTATACATCCAGGTTCTTTGTTGGTATTGAGTTCCACTTGTTCTAAAAGCCATAGTAGATATGAAGCATGGAACATTTTTAATATTCATATGTAAGTGAAAGCTTATAGTATCTGGGTTTCTGTGCTTGGATTATTTAATATATTATGTACTCAAAGTTGATTGGTGGTGCTGCAAATGACAGAACTGCATTTATTTTTATGGCTAGGAAATATTCCATTGTGTACATATGCCACATTTTCTTTATCCATTCTTACATCTTTGATAATTCAGCTGATTCTACATCTGGCTATAGTGAATACTGCTGCAATATACACAGGTAAGCAGGAATGTTTCAATGTTCTGGTTCATGTATTTTGATTATGTATATAATAATAGGAGTTCCAGGATATATAGAAGGGTCTAACTTGTTGTCAACAATGTTGGTGCTAATTTACATTCTTGCCATTAACTTGCAAGGATTCCCTTTTTCGTATCTCCTTGCCATCATTTATTTCTTCTGTTTCTTCTACAAGGTATTCTACGAGAAGTAAGGCATTATAGCTACTTATTACCACTGTGTGATGTGTGTACATGGGTGCAAGCAGGTGTTTGGAGGTCATAGGATGACTATGGGGAGTTTTGCATCTCTCCTTTCACTGTGAATTACAGAGACAAAATTTAGGATGTCAGGTTTCTGTCTCCAAGAGCTTTTACACACTGAGACACTTCACCAGCCCTCAATCCTCTGTTTTGTTAAAAGCATGTTTTGTGTCTCAATGTATGATCTATACTAGAGGATTTCTCTTGTGAAGTTTAATACCACATGTTTTTTTTGTATATTTATTTGTGAAGAAATATTTTAAATCATATAAGAATTATTTTTAATTTAAAATATTTATTTCTCAGTTACATAGTTTATTTATTCTTTGACAATGTCACACATGTGAGCAATGTATTTTGTTGATACACACCATCTCCATTTTTTTCCTTGTCTAATCCCTCTCCCAGCTTCATAGCCTCCCCTTTGTCTTTTGTAACCCAATGATTCCATATAGAACTGCTCAAACGGATATAGGTGTGGGACCAGTAACTGAAGCATGGGGAGCCTACAAAAGGGCACATCCATGAAGAAAACTGACTCATTTCCTAGCAGCCATCAACTCCTAATAGCTCTCAACTAAGAGTGGGAGCTTATGAGACCTTTTTCCATCCAAGTTGGAATGCTGATTGGCTTGATCTTGTGCTGGCAGCCACAGCTACCTCAATTTTGTGAGTGCAACAGCCCTATTTTGTCCAGAATACCATACTTTGCAGGAGCCCTCAATGAGCTTAGGCACTTATAGTCTTTTCTTCCCCTTTTCTGTCATGTTCCCTAAGCCTTGATAGAGAGGATAGATAAAATGTCCCATGTGAGACAGGGCCACTTCCTCTGCACCTTGACTAGTTGTGAATCCCTGTAATATGCCATTCAGTGTAATAAAAGCACTACACTTATGTGTACAAACCCATACACAGATGTACAAATATACATATAATTAAAAATAAAATTAAACTTACTTTTAAATAAGATTCTCTAATGAGGGTTGAGAGATGCACTAATCTATGAATATAAAAAAGAAAAAATAAATACTTAGAAGGTAGTTTAATGCTATGTTCACTTAGTAAAATCACATAAGATTCTCAATGAGGGCATGTGGCTACCTTCACTGTGCGTTCTTGGTGAGGTTTACAGTACCACTGAGGCCTGCTCACGAGCCCAACCTTTACAGTCTCTGGACACACCCCCAAGGCAAATCCCTCACAGATACACCCACAACAATATGCTCACAGACACTTCACCTTAGCCGCATCAGGGGCTTACTTGTATGGCCAAGGCAAGCTGTCCCCAGGTTGTTCCCAGCATTCTGAGACTTCTGACAGCTGTTGAAGCAGCAGCATGGCCTCTACCTCCCTAGGCTCCATCATCATCCCTGGCTGCCTGCCTTCCCAGGTTGACTCAGGCCTTGGAGATTTCCATGCACTAGCTCCAGGGCTGTGAGATGCATCTAATAGGGGGGGGGTAATGGTCCAAGAATCATGTGGAAAGACCAACATCTTCTACAGAAACCCGAAATTCTCCTAAATGGGCAGGGCAAATAGTGATATCACATTGCACATGTGCCATCTCACCTTTAAGCCTGGACTATGTCTCACCTGATAATCACCAACTAAACACACTCTCTCTCTGCCACATGCCAGCCCAGCATTCCCCTCATAGAAATATCCCTTCTCATCCTCTCCAAGACAGGAACCCCAAAAACCTCACAAGCACAACCTATGCCATGTCCGGTCATACTCCCAGACAATTCTCTCACAGACCACAACAATCATCTCACAGAGAGACTCCCAAGAAATCTGCTCTCAGGTGATGCTGGACAGTGTGATGCCAGCTTGACACAAGCTAGAATTGTCTGAAAGGAGGGAACCTCAACTGAGACAATACCTCCATGAGATCAGGCTGTAGGGCATTTTCTTAGTTAGTGATCAATGTGGGGAGGGCCCAGTCCATTGTGGATGGTATCATCCCTGGGTTGGTGATACTGGGTAATATGAGCAAGCCATGAGAAGCAAGCCAGTAAGCAGCATTCCTCAATGGCATTAGCTCTTACCTCCAGGATCCTGTACTCTGTGAGTTCCTGTCCTGACTTCATTTGATAACATAAGCCAAATAAAACCTTTCCCCTCAACTTGCTTTTAGTCACGGTCTTTTATTGCAATAGTAAGCCTAACTAACACATATGCACACCCAGAAAAATACTCACAGACACATCCCCAGGAAATTCTCTCACAGACACTCTCCCTATAGTCTCCTTAGAGACAAGCCCCCAGGAAATGCCCTTACAGACATTCTCTTAGTCTGACTCAAAAGACCAGAGAATCCTATGATGACATCAGTCCTAAGGAAAGGGGCAGATGGGGAAAGCTCAGTCATCTAAACTGGAGGGCTTCTCTGAGATCAAGCAAGTGGAGAAAACAAGCCACTCCCATTCACTGTAACCACAGGGCCCAAAGAGAGCAGACCTGAACTCAAGTCCTAGTGAAAAAAATGGCCAGGTCAGCCCAAAAGGACCATTGGGTCAGCTGGCCAATGGCATTTTTCATCACATTTCTGAAATCTGATTTTCTAGCTTTTTTTCTCCAATGAAAGAGGTAAAGTGTTAATAGTATATTAGTGAGTTTCTCCATTCTGAAAGGTCTGCTGTTTTGACTTCTATATTTACTTTGAACATATCTGAGTTGTTTGGATATATTTATTTATTGAGTAACGTGAAGGTGGTGAACTTGAAGTGGACTGACTACCAAGTGTGCATCTGATGGAGGGCTAATATCTAAGACATACTAAGAACTCAAAAAACTGGACATCAAGAAAACAAGTAACCCAAGCAAAAATGAGGTATAAATCTAAACAAAGAGTTTTCAAAAGATGAAATTCAAATAACTGAGAAACACATAAAGAAATGTTTAACATTCATAGTGGTCAGGAGAATGGGAAGCTAAACAACTCTGAGATTTCATCTTACACAAGTCAGAACAGGCAAGAGGAATAAAACGAAGGACAGCCCGTGGTGGTGATGATTTGTGCTTAGAGGAACACTCAACCACTGCTAGTGGAAGTTTTCTGTGTAAACTTGTACAGCCATGACAGCAATCAGTGTGATGGTTCCTCAAGAAGATGGAAATTGATCCACCTCAAGATCCAGCTATACTACTCTCGGGCAAATACCCAACAGATGTTTTATCCTACCACAGAGACACTTGCTCAGCCATGTTCATTGCTGATCTATTCGTAACAGTCAGGAATTGGAAACAACCTAGAAGTCCCTCAACAGAAGAATACATCAAGAAAATGTGTGTTTAAACAATGGAGTTACTCAGCAACTACAAAAATTAAAATCTGAAACTTTCAGGTAAATGGACAGAGCTAGAGAAAATCATCCTAGGTGAAGTAACTCATACCCAAAAAGATAAATATGACACTGTATACATGTATATGTGGATGTTAGCTGTTAAGTCTTTGATAAGCAGTCTACAGTCTATATAACCACAGAGGTTAGAATAGAATAAGGGACTAGGGAGAGGGAAGAATCTCCCAAGGAAGGGGAAACAGAATATATAATTTTATGTAGTGGTTTGAAAGAAAATGGCCCCCATCGTGAGTGACAGTCTTAGGAGATGTGGATTTGTTGGGGTAGGTGTAGCCTTGTTTGAGGAAGTGTGTCACTGTGGGGTCTCACATGAGACTTTGAGGTCTCATGTGCTCAAGCTACACCCAGTGACAGACTCCTTCTGCCTGAGAATCAAGATGTAGAACTCTCAGATCCTTCTCCAGCACCATGTCTGCCTCCACACTACTGCCGTGATGATAATGGACTAAATCTCTGAAACTGTAAACTAACCCCAATTGAATCAGACTTGCCATGGTCATAGTGTCTCTTCACAGCAATAGAAACTCAAACTGGGACAATATGGATGGAAAGTGGTGGTAGTGAGCTAGAACAGAGACATCAAAAAAATGGGGGAGAAAGAGGTTGTCAGGCAGAGGAAACAGAGGGAGGGATAGTTAAAACTAAGGACCATTTGAGGGATAATATGGAAACTAAATGCAGTAAAAAGTTTATATATGTATATATATATGTAAATAATTGTATATGCACTAAATATGTTACATATATATTTATATATTACACAGACACAGACACAGACACACACACACACACACACACACACACACACACACATATGTAATGCCCCATCAAGACATCACTTGACACCAAATAAAACCTTCATTGCTTCATTGCCACGGATGGGTTATATCTAATTGAGTTGTTGACCAAGGGGTTCTATGGAAGGCCCAAACAATCCAGGCTTTTGCCAAGGCTATCTATTAGCTGCTGTCCACAAAGTATAGGTAAGATGCTATTGCTGAAGACAACACTTATATAACTTACTTTACATTGCCTAGAGCCTTCTCCTGCACTGACTAGTGTTTATGGTATTGAAAGATAATTTGCACACTACCACAGGAGACAGGTAAACACCAACCCAGCTACAAACCTTGTGATCTAAAAAGATTATCTGCTTGCAAGATATACTGGTGCATTAGTGTCACAAAAGTTGGAGTAACTAGCCACTATGTGACTGGAATTAAGGCCCACTACATGAGATGGAGCCCATCCTTGACACTGCATGGATGGCTAACAACCTGACAGTAGATAGGCCATGGGTTTAGGGGAAAATTAACAAGTACTATTGTTCAGCTAAAGGAACGTAGCAATAAAATGACTCCTGATGACATTCTGCTATACTCATAGATCAGTATATTGCTCAGCCATCATCAGATAAGCTTCCTCCTATACCAGATGAAAACAAATATGGAAACCCACAATGGGACAAAGTGAACAGATTGAGGAAGCTTGGAACACTCAGCCCTAAATGGGATGTCTCCATCAAATCTGTCCCCCAGAGAGGAGACTGTTAAGACAGCAGGAGGCAGTGGGGATGGAGGACATCAGGGAAACAAAGACCTCTGGATACAACTGGACCGACACAGAGACACATATCACAGAAACTGTAGCAGTGTGTACAGGGCCTGCACAGATCTAAGCCAGATGGGATCCCAGTCCTGACTGGGAAAGTGGACACAAGCCCCATCACAAACCTAGAAGTTCTTTCCAATCAATAACCACCCACAGAGGAAAATTAGTTCTGTCCAGTGGAGTCTCACTTGGCACTCCAACCACACTCAAGGGCAGGCCCCATGACCAGCAGTAGCTGGCCAATAAAAAACAAACTCAAGGACATTTTTTGTCTCAAAATGCTTTATCTGGAAATTTTATTTCCCTCACAAATATTTTGCATGGATATTATGGTTTCCAATTTTTTTTAAAGATTTCTTTTATTTATTATATAGAAGTGTTCATTCTGCAAGTTTGCCTGTACACCAGAAGAGGGCACCAGATCCCATTACAGATGGGTTGTGAGCTACCTTGTGGTTGCTGGGAATTGAACTCAGGACCTCTGGAAGAGCAGTCAGTGCTCTTAACCTCTGAGCCATCTCTCCAGCCCCCCCCCCCCAACTTTGTTTTTATGGATTTACTGTGTGTGCAATGTGTGAGGCTTAGTTCACATCTGTGTCTGTTTCTTGGGCTTTCTCTTTGGCTACTTTATTTTTCCTGATTGTTTTTATTTTATCTTTTTATTCTTTTATTGAAAATAGATTCTTTTCTTTAACAATACATCCTAATTATAGTTTCCCCTCCTCTCCTTCTACTTCCTCCCCATCTCCCCTCTCCTCCTCATCCATTCCCTTTTGGTCTCTCATTAGAAAAGACCAGCCTTCTAAGAGACAACAATGAAACCTGACAATAAATTACAATAAAATGAAGCAAAATCTATCAATCATATCAAAGTTGATCACAGCAAGCCAACAGGAGGAAATGAGTCCCAAGAGCAGGCTCAAGTGTTGGAGACCCACTCCTTCTCACAGTCAGGAGTCCCATAAAAATACCAAGGTAAAGGCTACAAGTATGTATGCTGATGTCCCAGTTCAGACTTGTGAAGGCCCTGCACTTGCTGGTGCAGTCTTTGCGAGCTCACATGCACCTTGCTTAGTTGATTCAGAGAGCTTTGTTCTTCTGGTGTCCTGCTCTGAGGGGCACATATTTGGCTTTCCAACACATATTTGGCTGTGAAGCTCTGTATCTGTTCCCATCTGCTACCAGAGGAAAAAACCTCTCTGATAATGACTGGGTAAGCTACCCATCTATGAGTAGAGCAGAATACCATTAGGAATCAGTTTACTAATTTTGTTTTTTGACCAGTAGTGTTTGGTTTTACCTTAGGCCTCTTGGCTAGTGAGTCTCTGGCTCTTGGTTATGCAAGCAATGTTAGGTATGGGTTCCCTCTCATGGAGTGGACCTTAAGTCAAATCAGACATTGGTTCTCTACTCTCACAGGTTCTGTTACACCATTGCCAAAGCTTATTTGCAGGCAGGACAGATCATAGGTCAAAGATTAGGGATGGGGTGGTGTCCACATTTCTTTTTCAGTATATTATTATTATTATTATTATTATTATTATTATTATTATTATATGCCTGTTTGGATTCTAATGAGAGATAGAAAGAAAGGGTATGGATTTGTGTGGTTTGGAAAGAGTTGGGGAAGGGAAAGTATAATCAGAATACATCCTTTGAAAAAAACTATTTTTAAAAAAAGAAAGAAACGGTGATAATTCCATTGACAAGAAGTTTTATGTTAAGGGGAAAGGCGCATATTTTTCCTCATGGTCAGTGAATTATTTTCAAGTCTTCATTTAAGAAGAGAATACGAGCCGGGCAGTTGTGGCATACACCTTTAAGCCCAGCACTCAGGAGGCAGAGACAGGCGGATCTCTGTGAGTTCAAGGCCTACAGAGTGAGTTCCAGGACAGGCTCCAAAGCTACACAGAGAAACCCTGTCTTGATAAACCTAAAAAAAAAAAGAAAAGAAAACATTTAAAAAAAAGAGGAGAATATGGCCATATACTCTCAACTGAACTGCCTGTAATAGGAAGTTTGGTTCCAGAATGAAGCCTTTCTTGTGATGGTACAACCAAAAAAATGCTCTGACTTTTCTATTTTCAATTAAGTACATGAAATTATGTCAAAATATAAGATTCCATAAATAGTCCATCCTGGTCAAAGAGTCTGCAAATTCTCCCTTTCTAAAATCTGACATAAATTCAGACATAAAATATAGGGATCTATGCACTGTACTCTGAGGCCAGTGAACAGCTATAACTTTGTTAGCAAGTTCCTACTAGGTGGTAAGAAGTTAAACCCTGAATATTCCATGTGACCTTGTTTATCTTCCTAATCTGTTATCACTCGGAAGACTGGTGCACTGCCGGTATAGGACTCCCTTGAGTCAGCCTGATTCACAGTGTGTGAGCTTGAAACAGAAAAAAAGTGCTGGCATTTCCATCTAAACGGGAGTCAGAGAAAAAGTAAGGACAGGAGGGAGGGCAGAGAGGGCAGGTATGCTGAGAAGAGGAAGAAGAAATGAGATGTTGTACTCTCCATTAGGTTTTCAGGGGAGTGTGGGGAATCTTGGGGCTGGGGTCTGTTGTTGCCAGAACCTAAAAGATGTGGGAGGATGAGTCTAAGATGCCCAGAGAAAATGAGAAAGAAGATGAGGACAAGGAAGAGGAAGAATAAGAGGGGAGGAACTGCATCATCAGGAGGAGGAGCCTCGTATCAGCTGTCTCAGGGAGCATCGCAGAAGAGGGTAGGTGGGAAGATCCTAATAGTCATAGGCAAAGGATATTAGCTGCAAGACTTTATCTCCTATATGACAGGGATCCCGAATCCAGGAAATCTGACAGTATGGCTGCATAAACAACACCTCTAGATCAAGATCTCCAGGAAAACAGTGACTACTGAGGAAGGGAGGGTTAGTTTTCCCTAGAGGTGAACCCTTTATTGGTTATCTAATATCAAATCTTCTTATTGGTTATCTAATGCCAAGTCTTCTTATTGGTTATCTGATGCCAAGTCTTCTTATTGGTTATCTAATACCAAGTCTTCTTATTGGTTATCTAATACCAAGTCTTCTGCCTTGAGATCATATACATATGAGCAAACTAAATGGACTCAGTACACCGTATTAATATATGTATTTGTTTATATGTGTGTGTGTATGTCTCTCTCTATGTGTGTGTAACAATAATAAAAATAAAGAGGGTGTGAATTTTAGAGGGAGGGGAAAAGACAAGACAGGAGTTGGAGGGTGGGAGAGGAAAGATGCAAATACTGTACATATATACAAAATTTAAAAATGCAAAATCAATTAAAATGAATGTAAGAATATGTATCTGAGATCTGATGCAGAGGGAGGCTGCTTTGCTGCACATTCATCTTGCCTGCATAATGTGCACTGACTTCTCAAAAGGTTGTTCTTGGTGCCTGACCTCAGCTCTCTTTGAAATCACGGAGCAGAAGCTTCTACTTCAACTGCTAAATTCTCCTGTATTCACCAGGGTCTGAAGAAGGGAAATAAACAGACATGGAGAAGGGGTTTTTTGAGTTGTCTTGTAAACAATGCTTCAACTTCCTCGCATTCACCTTACTTTCAAGAGAGTCCTGGGCATGGACAACATTCTCATAGCTGTGAAACAGCATTTAACTAGCATCTGGAGTCAAGATGTGGACCTTTGACCCTTGAAGGAACACAAGGCTGTGCAGAAGAAGAGTGGACAGGCTTTACTCTGCGCCTGCGCACTGAACACTGCCTGCACCCTTTGATGAGGTCAAGCTCCTGTGGGCAGGTAAGCACAGGTATTCATACTGGTAGCCACGGACATGCGTTCGCGCATGTGCACTTAGATGTATTTGCATGTGCACAGCTGCACCTCAAGGTGGACATATGTGTAACTGCTTGGAATTGCTGGCGCATTTTTCATTAACGACGTGGCTTTGCAAAAGTCATTCTGTCAAATGTGTCCGCAGCTGATAGACTCTCAACTCTTGAGCTGCGTACCGTGACGTTGTGGGGACAGCAGGCTGCCTTATAATGACAATATAAGGACCAGTAGGTTCAGCTCATCATAATATTCGCATCAGGGTGTGGAGGGGTGTGCTCATTAAGTTCAGCACTGGGGGCCAGCTAAAAGGTCTGATTGCCGAAGAAGTAGGGCACAGAATAGGGCACCTCAGGTGCGTCCCTTGCAGTCTGAGGAGGAGGCTTCTCTGGAAGTAGGTTCTGGAAATTCTTGACTTTAGAGGACTTTAGACTTTAGAAGACTCTTTCCTCCCACACAGGGCATTAAGAGAAGATAGGAGAACCTTTTAGAGTTCTTTGAAGTCAGGAAGACAGGGAGCTTCATGTCCTTTTGGCCTCGAAGTTTCCGCAGATATGCCTCATAGAATCCTGGAAATGGGATGGAAGCAGCGCTCAGAATCAGAGACAAAGAGCTACAGTCCCTCAGTGTGGGCGCTTACAGGTGGGTCACACATATGTTGAAAACAGGTAAGAGGCCTTCAAGCAGGATCAAGGGCTGGGAAGGGAACAAGTCCACGTGGTAGGAGCCATCTTCCCTGGCTTCCCAGAGGAGACACAGGTGGAGACCACCCAGCTGTGCTTTCTGTCACCATCTTCCTCATACTTGCAACCTGCACACTTGGGTCAGATCTGGTGCTTGTGCCTTCTTTGTGAGCAGAAGCAAATTATAGCTGTTTCCCTGCCCCTGTGAGCCTCCTATACAGCAGGACTGTGACTGCGGCACAGATGAAATATATGCACTTTCTTTTTTTCATTTTTTTCTGTTTCCTTTTATTTACTTATTTTTTCATTCTACATACCAACCATAGTTCCCCCCTCCCCTCCTCCTAACCCCCCCTCCTCCAACCCACTCCCCTCCACCCCTCAGAAAGGCCTTGCATGGGGAGTCAACAAGGCCTGGCAATGGCACATTCAGTTGAGGCAGGACCAAGTCACCCCTTCACCTCCCGAGCTGAAGCAATCAAGGCATCCCACCATACAGAATGGGTTTCAAAAAGCCAGCTCATGTACCAGGGATAGATCCTGGTCCCACTGCCAGGGGCCCCACAAACAGACCAGGCTACAAAACTGTCACCCACATGAAGAGGTTCTAGTTTGGTCTCATGTAGGCTCCCCAGCTATCAGTCTAAAGTTCCTGAGTTCCTTTGAGCTTGGTTCAGTTGTCTCTGTAGATTTTTCCCATCATGATCTTGACCACCCTTGCTCATACAATCCCTCTTTCCTCTCTTCAACTAGACTCCTGGTGCTTGGATGTAGGTCCCTGCATCTGCTTCCATCTACTGGAAGATGATTCTATGATGATAGTTAGGGTATTTACCAATCTGATTATAGGGGAAGGCCAGTTCAGGGACCCTCTCCACTATTGCCAGGCCTAGAAAACCTAATAATTGAACTCTTACAGCTATAATGAACTGGCATTGTAGATAGTAGAAACACCAGCTTCAATTATTTCTGATATATAGCCAGCGAATGAGATTGTTGTATCATTTGAGAGACAGAGATGCCATCACAACTCTATTTCAATTACTTTAAGACCCTCCATACTGTTCCCCTTGCCTTCCACATTATTTTACATTTTTTTTTTAGAATCTTTAATTTTTCCCTCCCTCTACTCCTCCCAGTTCCTCCTCACCTCTCCCATCCACCCCCTTTCTTTCTCTCATTAGAAAACAAACAGGTTCCTAAGGGATAGTAGTACAATAAAATATAATAAGATAAAATGAAAACTAATACACCAGCATGGGACAAAACAAACAGAAGAGAAGAGAAGAGCCCAAGAAAAGGCAAAATAAACAGATGGATGGAAAGACCCACTCATTCACACACTCAGGAACCCTTTTAAAACATAAAATAGGAAGCCATTCTTTTTGCAAAGAATCTGTAAGGTAAAAATAGAGAGCTAATAAATATAAATAAATATAAAATTAGATGAATAAAAGTAACCCTGACACAACATTATGAGACAAAGAACCTTCAAAGATGCTATTGAGTTCATTTTCGTTGACCAGCTACTGCTGGACAAGGAACCTACCATAAGAGTAAGTTGTTTTCCCAGTTAAATTGCTGTGGAAAAAAATAAAATTTCATTTGAAAGTTGTCAGTTGGAGGATGCTTCCAGGTTAGGCATGGGGCATGTGTTCACTTCTTTCAGCTCTAGGACCCCTTCTGGTGCAGACCCATGCAGGGCCCTGTGCATGCCACCTTGGACTGTGCGTTCCTAAGGGCCTTGATCCTGTTCATTTAGAGGACCTTGTTTCCTTGGTGTTCTCCATTTCTGCATTACACACTCTTTTCACCTCTTCTTCAGCAGGGTCCCCTGAACCATAAGGGGAGGGATTTGATGGAGACATGTTTAGGGTGAGTGCTCTAAGATCTCTCACTCTCTGCAGGCTGTCTGGCTGTGGGTCTCTGTACTTGTTCCTGTCTGCTGCTGGAGGAGGCTTCTCTGATGATGGCTGAGAAAGGCAATGATCTATGAGTGTAGAAGAGGTCGTTAAGAGCCATTTTATTGTTATGTTCTAATAGGAGAACAGTAGTATTTGTTGTTGTTTTTTTTTTAACTAGGTCCCTGGACTATGTAGTCTCTGGTTCTTGGTCATATAAGCAGTGTCGGGTATGGGTTCCATCTCATGGAGCAGGTCTTAAGTCCAATCAGATAGAGATTGGTTACTCCCACGGCTCTGTACCACCATTGCACCAGCACGTCTTCCAGGAAGACACCATTGTATATCGAAAGCTTTGTACTGGGTTGTCGTCTATGATTCTCCTTTGATATAGAGTGTAGACTATAGCATCTTTCTGTACCAAAGAGGCTAGCTCACAGTGGTGAAGACTCTTTGGTGGACACCAGCTCAAGTTCAGTTTGTAGAGAGCAGCCTGTATAGTCTTGACAACAGCCTGAGCTGTTTGGGGGCTTCCATGGGACTCCTTTGTATAACAACTCAATTAGATATAGCTCCATCCCAGTACTGAGAGCTTCATCTGGTGAAAAGAGATATCTAGCAGAGCTCTGTCTGTCCCCCCCCCCCACCCCGCTTATTTGGTGATTTCATTTAAATCATCTTCATTTATGTATATACATGTTAAGAAGCTTCTATTGTATTAGATTTCCATCATGTCCCTCAAATGCCCCCTAAATTTAGCTTTCTCTCCCCATATTTTCCTGTTTCCCCTTCCCTTCCCTCTGCTCTTGACTATCCCCTTCCAGCTCACCCCTTCTATCCATAACTACATGTTTTATTTCTGTTTCCTAGAGATAAATATCTGTGCCCCCCAGTCCCTTATTCTATATCTAACCTCTGTGGCTTTATGGACTATAGCTTGGTTATTAACAGCCAATATCCATATATAAGCCATTTTTTAATGGCAGACTGATAGTCCATTGTTTAGCTGTACCAGTTTTCCTCTGTAGATAGCTTTCAGTAGAATGGCCGTTTTTACTACATTAATCCTACCAATCCATTAGCTTGGGAGATCTTTCCATCTTTTCATATCTACATCAATTTTTTTTCTGGTTTTTCGAGACAAGGTTTCTCTGTGTAGTTTTGGTGCTTGTCCTGGAACTCACTTGGTAGCCCAGGCTGGCCTCAAACTCACAGAGATCTGCCTGGCTCTGTCTCCCGAGTGCTGGAATTAAAGGCGTGTGCCACCACCACCCTGGCTTCTTTAATATCTTAAAGTTTTTTATCATACAAGTCTTTCAATTTCTTGGTTAAAGTTACCCCCAAGATACTTTCTTTATAGTATTTGAGTCTATTGTGAAAGGCTGTTTTCCTGATTTCTCAGTCACTTTGTCATTTTTATATTGGAGTGCTACTGATTTTGTGAGTTAATTTTGTATCCTGCTAGTTACTTTGTTCAAAATGTTTATCAACTATATGATTTTCTAGGTGAATTTTTAGGGTCACCTATGTATACTGTCATATAACCTATATGATAATATGGTCATCTGGCATTGTATGTGGGATGACTATATGATCTTGACTTTGTTGGGTGGGTATATTTTTTCCTTGTTTTTGTTTGTTGTGGTGGTTGGTATTTCTGGTTCTTAAGAGGGTGTGTTGCTTGGTAGATAATTCTGGCTTCATGCCATGTGTGGGCACTGGGGTTCCAGGTAAAGTGTGTTTCTAGGAATTGGGAGCTGACACTTAGTAATGTGCAAGGGCTAGGAGGCCGTGGGCCTGAGGGGATCATTGGAAAGAGGAAAGCAGGGAGTTCCACCTGAATCTGCTTAGTCCTCTGGGAATTGGGGCAGAGATCATGAGAAACTGCTACAGATAGTTTGCTACAGAGCTGTGGATGAGACTTGGGGATTGGATATGGAGGAGAGGAGGAGGATGAAGATGCAAAGCTCACCTATCTGCTTCGCTGGCCTCCCAGCTTTTTTTGGCAGGCTTGGCTGGTGGGTTCCCAAGGAATGCTTGCTGGAGTTGAGGGCTGGGATAATAGGATGAGTGAGGAGAAAGGTGGGAGGCAAAGATCCACATGATCTGCTCAAGATGGGGACAGGGAGAAGAGGAAGGCCACAACAGAGATCTACTACAGAGTTGTGAGTGAAGCTGGGTGGGGGGTTGTGGATTTGGAAGAGAGGAAGGATGAGTAAAGGTCCACAGTTAACCTACAACCTTCTCTGGTTAGTGTAGCAGGGAGATTTGTCACACAAATTGATAAACAGTCTTATTAATTTAAAAAAGCTGGAGCCAGATTTGGGAATGAAAGGTGAAAGATCAGAGAAGCAGAACAAGCTAGCCACAGGCTCTTACCTCTAAGAAATCTTCAGCCTCAAGAGAGTGAGTACCTGTTTCCTCATGCCTTTTATACCTTTTTCTGCCATGCCACATTACTTCCAGGGATTAAAGGCATGTGTGCTTCCCAAGCAAAGGCATGAGATCTCAAGTGCTGGGATTAAAGGTGTGTGCCTCCACACCTGCCTCTGTTCCCAATGTGGCCTTGAACTCACAGAGGTCCAGATGATCTTGATAGGATTAAGGGTGTGTGCCATCACTGTCTGGCCTCTATGTTTAATGTAGTGACTGGCTCTGTCCTCTGATCCCCAGATAAGTTTTATTGGGGTGAACAATATATCACCATATTTCCCCATTTTTGTCTAAAATAATAAAAGGCTGTAACTAATATAAGAAAAATTATATACAATAAGTACAATAAGGATATACAATGTATACAAGAATTACAATCACAATGTCTAGTCCATTAACATTTGACAGATTCAGACAAAAAAACTCCATTATTGAGCCTATTTTGATGAGTCCAAAAATGTACCTAATTCACTTTCTATCCTAACTTATATTACTAACCAAAACCTATTTTCTGATGTCTTTCAAATTTATACACTTCTACACCTCTTAGTGAGTTTCTTTTCTGAATTTCCTAACAAGGAAAACTATAACTATCTAATCTTCAACTCCCCAAGAAGGGAATAATATTAACTGAGTAAGCGGGAAGTGCAAACAAGTGACTTCCAAAAAAATGTGAGAAATGACAGAAATAGTGACTGCTTGGACAGACACCCAAGATTTCTCTGAAACATTGGGGCATCCATCTTCTGCCTACAGGCCTAGCATATCTGACAGACTCATCTGTGAAACAGGATTTTCTAAAGGGCCTCCCTTCCTTGTCTTGACAAAGTTCAACAACTTTGTGTCCTGCTTGTGCATTTTGGATAGCATACTGTCAGCAGTCAATGTAAGGGCATTTTCTTGCCCAAAAGCTAATTTGCCAGAAAGAAAGTAAACTCCATAAAGAGTTTCTTCAATGCTCACCATCTTCTCTGAAGTAGATTGGTGCTGCAGGAGCAGACATGTCTCATAGTCATAAAAAAAATCTGTTATTAAAACATATTAAATGCCATATTCTATGGATCTCTGGAGTGTTTGAAGATGACCTATCTAAATTATATTTATGTTTAACCTTGAAAACATACCTAATATGACTACAAGTTTGATTGTAATGGCTATTAACTTGTATTAATTAGTTGGTAATAATAACTTTCAAGGACTAGCAATTTACATTGTATTGTTAAATGAACTGTACAGGCACAATAACTTGAACTAGATTAGAAAATATATGTACAGTATTTTCTAGAAAAATCAATCTCAAATCTGTATTAATATACATAATTTGCATACAATATAAAAAGTCGAATCCAATGTAAAATACTTAAAACTAGTAGTTGCTTTTCAAAAGCAGATTCAGTAATCTTCCCTTTCATGTTATCATATTCATATTCTCTCTTTTTGTTTTCAGAGTAGATTCAATAATCTACCCTTCATCTTCATTTCTGTATCTTTTTTCAGACTAGATTCAATAATCTGCCTTTTATCTTATCATATGTATATCCTCTTTTTTTCTTTTTAGTGTAGATCCAGTAATCTACTCTCTAACCTATCATTTCTATATTTTTAAGAGTAGATTCAATAATCTGACTTTTATCTATATTCTCTTTTTTCTCAAGAACCCCAATTCTAATTTACTTTGTTAAGCTTTTTCTCTGATCATTAACAATTAACAACTTGTAACCAACCATCCTAAACAATGACAATTATCCATAACCCATTGAATGACCAAAAACCACCCATCCCACCTCTTGGGAATGTGGGTATCATGTTCTGAAAATTACTTCCTGCTGTCTGGGGACAATGGCATTTTTAGGGGATCCTGAGAAGAAAAATTTTGGGTTAATTGCCAAATTCTGCAGGAGGTAGCTGTATTATTTGTTGTCCAGTCTCTGCATGATGGGAATATGCAGGTCTTGTCCCAAGTTCTTGCTTGTGTAGTCTGTGAGGCTGGATCATCTCAGCAAGGCATCTCAAAATTGTTTTAAGTATTTTGTAGTCCAAAGCAGATCTTTGGATGGTGTTTGTCATCTTATCAGTATTATTATCATCCTGATGGAATCGTCATTTTGGGGCCCCATCATCTTTTTGGGACTTCAAAGTCACTGTTAGGCATAGTCATGGTTCCCTGCAGAAAACTGATAGAGACTCAAACCTAAAATCATGTACAGGAAGCTAGATGAAGCTTTTTTTCTACAATTAGTTCATACTCTATATAACCATTAATATCATGACAAAAGTTTAAATATATATCATAAATTTTGATATAAAATTCATAACTTAAGAAAAGTTTTAAAGAGTCAAAATAAAACCAAGGAATTATGAGATTAGTGGCAATATTCCCTTAATTTTGGGTTTTCTTCTGCCACATATCAGATGGCTCTTCTGACATGAAACAGATTTTGCATTTTTTTTTAACAAGCATGCTTCGATTTAGAGAAGGAGAAAGCCATGCTCCAACTCCAAAGCCAGCTTTAATTTTTAATTGAACTGGGACTACATAAAGACCATTTGTGTTAAGTGTCAGTAAAGAAGAGCAGAAACAAATATTAAGAAAGACTTATGAATGTTTTTCCTATTAGATATGGGATATACCAATAGACCAGTTTACTCTTTTTTCTTGGGACATATTTTCTGGATGATTTGTCCTCTTTCTTCATATGTCTCATTTATCCAGTGTTCCTCAGATTCCTTGGCCTTCATTCCCCTGAAAGACAAAAATAAGAACCCTTCTCCAACCCTAACTTTGGGGAGGTTCCCTTTTGGCATGTTATATCTGATTGAATGAAAAACATTTGTTAGTGGTATAAGTTTATTTAAATTGAATGGATATTCTGGTTGATGAATTATCTCTTTTAATTAAGAGGTCTCTCTTGTTCATATCAAAACTATATCAATTTTGATGGTATCCATAGCTTTTCTTCTCCTGTAGAAACAAAAGCAAAACCTTGTTCCCAATGTAGTGCATATCCTGGTTTCCATTCCAAGGTTGTATCTTTAAAGTATACAGGTTGATCAATTCTGTAGCTTTTTCTATTATTCAATGTCTCTCTGCACCTGTTGTTACTTTCTCATTAGTACTGAGAAAATATAAAGTTAATAGAGCATTATGTAATCTATTAGTTGTTGTTGTTGTTGTTGTTGTTGTTGTTGTTTTTCAAGACAGGGTTTCTCTGTGTAGCTTTGCACCTTTCCTGGAACTCACTTGGTAGCCCAGGCTGGCCTCAAACTCACAGAAATCTGCCTGGCTCTGCCTCCCGAGTGCTGGGATTACAGGCGTGTGCCACCACTGCCCAGCATATTATGTAATCTATTTCTGTGAGGTTTTCTTTTTACCCCTTTCTGTTTATTAAACATATCCTTTAGAGTTCAATTTGATCTCTCTATAACTGCTTGACCTGTAGGATTGTATGGTATGCCTGTAATGTGCTTTATATTGTAATAAGCAAAAAACTGTTTCATTTTAACAGAGGCATATGCTGATCAGTCTTAATTTGTACAGGTATACCCATGATGGCTATAACTTCTAGCAAATGCATGATTACAGAATCAGCCTTTTCAGAACTCAGAGTAGTTGCCCATTGAAATCCTGAATAGGTATCAATAATGTGGTGTATATATTTCAATTTTCCAAATTTCACAAAACAAAACATACCCATCTGCCAGATTTTATTCCTCTGAGTACCCTTTGGGTTACATCGTACTGGTAGTGGAGTTTGATTGTAAAAAGAACATGTAGAACATTTCCTTATAGTATTTTTGACTTATTGCCAGGTTATGGAAAAACCCTTTTTTAAACCCTTACTATTGACATGATGGTTTTTATGAAACGCTGAGGTGTCCAGCACATTTCCTATCAATATGTGATCGGTCTCATCATCTCCTTGTGCTAGAGGGCCTAGCAGACCTGTATGTGATTGGATGTGAGTTTATATAAGAGATGATTCCTATTCCTGATTATATCTTGTAACTGAATAAATAACAAAGTTTATTCTGACTCGTTGGGGATGAATTCTGAAGTTTCAATATGTAAGACCACTCTTTTAACATACTGAGAGTCAGTAACTACATTGAAAGGTTTTGAAAAATCTGTCCATACAATCAGAATAGCATATAATTCCGATTTTTGGACAGAATTATAGGGACTTTGAATCACTTTACTTAAGTTTTCTGATTTGTAATCTGCCTTTCCTTGTTTGTTTGCATCTGTATAAAATGTAGATGCTCCAGATATTGGTGCTTCCCATACAATGCAAGGCAGGATCCAGTTAGCTCTCTTTATAAGTTGAATTCTATCATTTGGGAGATGTTTATTGTTAATCTCTCCCAAAAAATTACTGCAAGCTCTTTGTCAAGGCTCACTTTCTGCCCATAATTTGTCAACTTCATCATTATTTTGTTAAAGGTACTACAATTTCTGCTGGGTCTATTCCTGCTAATTGACAAAGTCTTAATTTTCCTCTAAAAATCAACTCAGAAATCTTTTCCATATAAGTTTTAAATTTTTTACTCTGTTTATTTGGTAGAAATATCTATTCCAATATAATATCTTCCCTTTGCATTAAAATTCCTGTAGGCGAGTGCTTAGAGGGTAAAATAAGCAAAATGCAATCAAGCTTTGGATCCATATGATCCACATGTGCATCCTGTATTTCCTTTTCCATCAAAAATCAATTCTGTCACGGCTTCAGCTGATAATTCTCTTGGACTATTTAAGTCCTTGTCACCCTCTAAGATTTTGAACCTATTACTCAGTTTATCATTTTTTTTACCCCAATAGCTGTTCATAGATAGGAAGTGTCTCCAAATAATCTTTGAAAGTCATTAAGAGTCCATAATTGATCTCTCCTAACTTACATCTTTTGGGATCTAATTTTTGTAGACCTATTTTATAACCTAAATAATTAATAGAATTAATAATTAATAGAATCTCCTCTTTGTATCTTTTCAGGAGTAATTTGTAATCCCCAACAAGGCAAAATATTCTTTACTTTTTTTCTAAAGTATCTATGCTTGAATCAGCTAGTAAAATGTCATCCATGTAATGGTAAATTATAGATTTAGGAAACTGTTTACATATTACTTCCAATGGCCATCATATAAAATATTGGCACAGGGTTGGGCTATTTAATATTCCCTGTGGGAGAACCTTCCACTGATATCTCTTGACTGGCTGGGAATTATTATAAGTAGGCACTATGAAGGCAAATTTTTCTCTGTCTTTCTCTTGTAAGGGTATTGAGAAGAAACAGTCTTTTAAATCAATAGCTATAAGAGGGCATCTTTTTGGTAACAGAGAAGGCAAAGGAATTCCCAATTGTAAAGAGCCCATTGGCTGAATTACCTTGTTAATAGCTCTTAGATCTATGACCATTCTCCACTTACCAGATTTCTTTTTAATAACAAATACAGGAGAATTCCAAGGGCTGGTTGATTCTTCCATATGATGAGCATTTAACTGCTCTTATACCAGCTGTTCTAAGGCCTGTAGTTTCTCTTTTGTTAAAGGCCATCGATGAACCCATTCAGGCTTGTCTGATAACCATTTTAAAGGTAGGGCTGTTGGTGTCTTTGAAAGATCAGCAGCTTTTGTGCCCTGTTCTTATACAATCTGGATGATTATATAATTATATTATATATTATAATTCTTTATAATACCTTCTAATATTTTTCTCAGAAACATATGTTAGTTTATGGTTTGTTTCTGAGATTAGAGGAATGTTGATCTGGGTATTCCATTATTGTAATAAATCATGTCCCCATAGATTCATAACTATATTAGCCACATAAGGCTTTATTTTTCCTCTCTGTCCTTCTGGCCCTATACATGTGAACCATCTTGCACTCTGTTTCACTTGAGATAATGTTACAATCACTAAGAGCTTAATATTTTTCTCCTGAAGAGGCCAATTTAAACACCAAGATTCTGGTGCAATTATTGTTACGTCTGCATCTGTATCTACAAGACCTTCAATGGGCATGTCATTTATTCGTATTTTTAATTTTGGTCTTAGTTCATTTAGTGAAGTTTCCCAAAAAATTCGCTTCATGGTTTCTTCTGAATTTCCTGTTCTTTCTGCTATAGCTCTTCTATCACTCTGAGAAGTATAGTTTTTTACAATAGGCATTTGGTTATTTAATTGCTCTGGGAAGGGTTTTCTTCTATGATGGCAGGAAATTACAAAACTGAATTTGCCATGGGTGGCAGAGAAAGGCCCCTCATGTAGTTTCCTGATGGCAAAGGCAAAATATTACCTTGTCTGTCCCTTGTATAACTACATTCGTTAGTCCAGTATTTGCCTTTACCACACCTTCTGCATAATCCAAAAGGGAAGGGCATTCTGTTGGGATTATTACTTGAAAAAACATTGTTTCTAGGAACACCCTGTTTACAGTCCCTTTTTAGGTGACCTTTTTTTTTTTTTTTACCACAATTGAAACACCTGACATTACTATTTTTCTTCAAACTTCTAGAAATCACCTCTCCTATCCAAGCATCATCATGGTCATGAGATTCAATATTAATTGTATCTTGGATCCATTCCTCCAAGGATGCTGATCTTGCCTTTAATGGCTTAATTCCCCTTTGCAATGTGCATTAGCATTTTCAAAAGCTAGAGATTCGATTATTATCTGTCTAGCTTCTGAGTTTATTATCATTCTATTTACTGCTGAAGAAATCCTTTGTAAGAAATCAGTGAAGGTTTCTTTTGGTCCCTGTATAACTTTTGTAAATGAGTCAATTTTCTTTCTTGTAAATGACTCAATTTGCTTCAATTTTGTCCCAAGCATTCAAGGGTGCCATTCAGCATAAAATCAGGGTGTGGTCATCATATAAAGTCTGTCTTTGTATGTCAGCATTATTGCTTTCTCCAAGAAGTTGATCTTGGGAAATTTCCATACCTCTAGCCCTACCCTGTTGTTAAATTGTCTTAGCCTCATCTTTCCACAGATCCTCCATTGTAACTGCAGACCTGCTTCTAGGACAGCTGTAATCAAATCTGTCTAGTCTTGAGGAATAATTCTATTCCATGAATTTAACATCTGCTTCACAAATGTAGAATGCATAACATATGACACTAAAGCTTTGAATCTCTTCAAATCTAACATTTGCACAGTAGTCCAATCAGCTTGTACACAGCCTTGAGCATATGACAGTTCCTGTATGATTACTGGATAGATTAAGGTTGGCTGTTTGAAAGCCTTGGGCTGTTTCTCTGTAACTGTATAATGTAATGCTGAGATAGGTTCACATTTAGATTCTTCTCTCTGGGTCTGAATTTCTCTATGATCTGTTTTAACAAGTTTTTCTGAAACTTTTATCTTGGTACTCTTATTAACTAACGTTTTTAATGATAAAACAAAATGATCAAATCTTTAATGTTAAAGTGTGTTTCTTGAATGCAGCAGAAAGTTGGATCCTGTTTTCTAATATAATCTGTTGGTCTGTGTATTTTTATTGGGGAATTGATGTCATTAATGTTGAGAGATATCAATGAACAGCATTTACTGGTTACTTTTATTGTGTTGTTGGGGTTTTTATGTCTTTATTTGATTTGCAAGTCTGGGGTTATTCATTCCATGTTATTTTAGAGGGCAAAGTAACCTCTTTAGACTAGCACCTTCTATAGAGCTCTATCTGTTGATAGACAGTGCTTAAATTTGGGTTTATTATGGAATGATACTTTCTCTCTTGTGAAATAATCTTTTTGTACACTGTGAAGATGTGTCTCTACCATGGTACCTTATGATTGGTTTAATAAAGAGCTGAATGGCCAATAGCTAGGCAGGAGAGGATAGGCAGGACTTCCAGGGAATGTCAGTGAAAGATGATATAGAGGATAGATTGTTATTAAATTATATGTGCATATGTAGCTGTGTGTATATATCACTTAACAATTCACTAAAGTTCATCCTGTTTGGGATGTTTTAACTTTACATAAAATATGAAAAGACAATACATGGTGAGATCCTCTAGGTATTTCCCTTAAGAAAGTATCTTCCCATAGAAAACGAACACTGGGAATGTACCCTAGTGATAGAGCACCTGTCTTTCAAAATAGAATAAAAGATAAGCTGGGTCTGTGGTATGGGTGACTTCATGTTTAATGTATAACACCACAGATATCAATCACACACAAAAAAATCAGAATTTAAATCAGGTGTGGTTAGACTGGTTTCAGTTTTTTCCTCCAAAGAAGAAGGTCATTTGTGCCTCACCTATAATATTCACATTCTAGTGTTACTTCACATGGCAAACATCATGTGACAGCCTTGACTACAGTTTTGAAAATTATGACCTCTGGAGATTGCCTTTTGATACTCAAGAGTATTAGGCAACACAGGATGTTCCTTTTTGAGCCATGTTGTAAGACATGGTACCATTTTTCTTTCTCCACCCTTCTTATGAATCTTCAGATATCTATCTGAAGAAATAAAAATTTTATAACATGGAAAGTATTTGCCTTATCTTTAATGATATACAAAAATAAAAGGAAAAATAGGCTCAATGGAGTAGCAGATGCATATATCACTTTCCTCTAAACCATGAAACCTTGGGTTTAATACCTCACAAATAAAAATATTAATATCTAAATATACATTTAGGGACTTTACCACTACCGTATAGTAGAGCAAGAAGTAATATCCATGTAAATAAACATCTCAGTAATACTATATATTTGCCTAAATAGAGTTTAAATACAAATATATAATTATTTTAGGTTTGTGAGCCACCTTTTCTGAGTAAGTTTCTTTTTTCTCTTTCTCCCAAACCACAGCCATCTGTGAACCCACAGCCTCATTCTAGATCCAAGCTGAATGAGTCGCTTTTGTTGGGTAAGTCTCTTCTATTTCCCATTTCATTCCCCCTACTTCTACCTCCAAACCCATATGCCTTGCTTTAGAGCAGCAGGAGGCATGACCTCCATGTTTCCTAGGGTATATTTGCTGAGGAAGTTGGCTTTTCACTTTCTCTGCAAACCCATAAGCCTACACCAGAACCAAGGCTGTGAACCCTCTGATTGTGAGCCACCTTTGCTGGCTAAGTTACATCTTCCCGTTCCCATCTACCCACCATTTCCCATTGGGGCCATTTCCATACACAAAGGCCTAACTGGAGATCAATGGCCAAAATAAAGATAAAAATTGAAACATTCAGTATTTAATTAGAAAGATCAGTAAAAAGCCTTACCAATATAATGAATCAAACAAAAGATAGAATATCAGGATGTGAAGATAAAGTATAAGATCTAGATGAAATTAACAAATAATATGAAAAAAATAAAAGGGACAGTAAAGGACAATGCAGGAAATTTGAGACACCATCAAAGAATCAAATGTTCAAATTATAGTCATAGATGAGGGAGAATAATTCTAGGTCAATAGCATAGACCTGATTCTTAACAAGACCATTAAAAGAAGAAAACTTTAACCACATAAGAAAAGACATACACATAAAGATACAAGAAGTAAACAGAACCCCAACTAAATAAGGCCTGAAAATAAAAACCTCAAAATATATTATAGTTAATCCACTAAATTTACAGGACAAGAAAAAATATTGGAAGCTTCAAGAGAAGAAAATACACACATCACTTAGAAATGGAAACCCATCAGAATAACAGGTGATTTCTCAAATGAAACTCAGAAAGCCAGGAGAGTCTGAAGCAATACATGTCAAATACTAAAAGACCAGGCATGTCAGCTGATGCTCCTGGGCCCAGCAAAACTATCTGCCAACACTGAGGGAGAAAGGAAACCTTTCCATGATACCGTCTAAAACAGTCATATCAAACACAAAACTCTAAACAAAATACTGAATGAAAATCTTTTAACTGAAGAGAAGACTAAGCATAACAAGACTTTTTAGAAACAAAGCTATAATTAAATGAAATACAAAGCACAATTGACAAGTCAAAACAGCAAGAAAAATAAAGCTGAAATCTACATATATTTTTTGATAATGACTTCAAATATTAATGGCCTCAATACTCAAATCAAAAGACAAAGGCTACCTAAATTGATTAAGAAATAGAACACAACTCTCTGTTGTAAAAAAAAAAAATCTCAGTTTTAATATCAGGTACCATCTTACAATGAAATCATGGAAAAGGTATTCTAAGCAAATAGTATCAGGAAGTAAGCAGGTATTGCCATCCTAATATCTGACCAAACAGATAGTAGAAAAAAAAAGGCACTTCATACTAACCAAAGTATCAGTCAACCAAGAAAATATTACAATATATATGCACCAAAATCTGGTGCATCCAACTTCATACGAATCAACTTGATAGACTTAAAGGTACAAATAAACACAAACCCAAAGAAAGTAAGTGATTTCAAAACCTCAATTTTTCCCAATAGCCAAAAAGCAAACAAAGAAACCTCAGAATTAAATATCATCTTCATCAAATGGACTTAACAGATAATTAAAATAGCATTCTGCCTAAACACCAAAGAATACACATTCTACTCAGCAGCACATAGGAGCTCCTCTAAAATAGAGCTTATGCTGGGACACAAAGAAAACCTTAAGAAATACAGAAAATGGAAATAATGCCATGTATCCTACCTGACCATCATGTGATAAAACTTAAAGTTGACAGCAGGTAAAACTGTAGTATGCAATATAAACTTAAGTTACTCATTATTGAATGGGTCAAAGAAAGAACTCAAGAAAGAAAAATAATCTTCAACTGCATGAAAATGAAAACACAATACAACAAAACCTCTGTGACAGTTCTAAGAGGCAGTTCATAGCTCTAAGTGCCTACATTAAAAAATCATGAAGAAGAAAAATAAATGCCTTAATGATGAGATTCAAGAATTTGGAAAAACAAGAACAAACCAAAACCCCAAATAATGGATGTCATGAAATAAGGAAAATTAAAGCAAAGACGAATGAACTAGAAGCAAAGAAAACACTGCAAAGAATTAATGAATACAGTGAATCTAAGGCTTTGTCGCATCAATTCCCCCAGGCTTCCAAAACTGAGGATTTACTACTTGAGTTCACCAAATTGCTATGAACATTTCACTGCATAAATATGCACAGAAATAGTAAAGTGGTATATAATTTTCTTTTCAATTTTGAGCTGACTAGAATCCCAAAAGAAAACCACTGTCTAATTCATCTATAGGCCTATTGTCAAATGCTGCAGATATCAGAAATTGTTATTACTCAACTAGAGTCTCCTTAAGGTGAAAATGCTAATGAATTCCAAGATATTGTTTGTTCTGTTGCTGTTCTTACTCAGCAATGAAGTACTGTAGTAGCTGGGTTTTGTCATATTGGTCTTGTTTCTCCCCAAATGACTTAGAAGACAAAGTCATATTTCATGCATGAATAAGTGTACTAATGAGATGTGATGGGACTCTATTATGAAATAAAGTTAATAGAATTTAGATTCAAAGAATTGTGCTCAGTGTCTTCCTTCTGGGGCAAAGTTGGAAAATATCCTGAACTCTTGAGGCACAAATTAAAGTGCCTTGAGAAATGTTCCTTTAATATGGAAAAGTAGGCCAATCACTTCCTGTCCCCTTCTCTGAGAAAGGTGATAGAGATCTGTCACAACCATAGATTATGATACAGAGGATAATGCAAAGAAACCTTTGCATACAGATTACTACTATCAAGGAAGGAAAACATCTCTGGCCTCTTTCTGCAAACATTTGGATCCATGTGATAACTTAGTATATCCACAAACCCATTTCATGGCAGAAAAGAGAGACTTCTCCAAAGTCACTTACTGTGATGATCTAGGATACTGGAATGCTTTGAATACATGGCAAGACTCAGATGCCTAGCAATGGATGTGGAGAAATCTTAGTCTCAGCTGCCAGAGTATAGTATTATTATAATGGGAACAATTTGGAATTTATAAACTCATGGGCATGTAGACTACCAAGTTCTCAAGGATCTATGACTATTATGATAAAGACTCAGAAATCACAATCAGTATGTGTAGCCTGATAGTCAAGGCTAATAAACACCAAACTGAAAGACAGGCTTCAGTTGTTCAGTTCCCCCATAAACAAATGCTAACTAAGTTTTCTTCATCTTTGCCTCATCCATCTCATGCATGTATGTGTTTGACACCCTTGGACTTAGAGAACCTTTTAGGTTGGATGTAGATAAAATCAGAGTAAGATGGATAAAATATTTCCCAGAGGAAAGTAACAGGATTTTCTGTCAAACTACACATTTTAAGACTTGAAGGAAGAATTAAAAAAATAAAATAAAATCCTATGTCATACATGGCTATTAGAATGAAATGTAGTGTAATCTTCAAAGATAAAGATCTTAAAGCTTCAGAAAGAGAGGTTAGGTGTGCAGCTCAGTGGTAAAGAACAAGCCTAATACAGTCAGGTCCCTGTGTGTGGTTCCCAGCATCACCATAAATATCTTCATCCTGAGATAAAATTTCATTAATGCTTCTTACTAATAGATCTTTTTGCTTGCTTCTTGGCAGGTCGAGTTGAGTCAAATACTTCCACTCCAAAACGACTTCAACAGAACAATCAACTCTCAACTGATGTACAACAGTTGTAATTATTTTGTACCTAAATTTAGTGTTAATAAGCATTTTAATTTGTATAAATACACTTTGTGTTTTACTAGCATACTAGATTATGCTTTATTCATAATTCATCCTCGAATATGTGATCAATACCTTGTTTCAATAGGAGTTCCACAATATCTTCTGAATCCACTTAACTCTGTACATGAAGATGGCTCTAGAATGACAGAAAAATGATGAAATGATTTCAATCATTAAGTTAATTCATTTTATATATTACATGTCTACTAATGTGTGTAAAATTGACCATCTATTAGCAGACTTAAGTATCTTGAAAGCATGGAGTTCAGATTTGTTAATTACCTCCAAGGCCAAAAAGAGAAAAGAAGCAAACTCCTTGGCCCACTGCTGTACTATATATAATAGAATTCCTATTTTAGTTTTTTAAGGTGAATAACTGTGTGGAGGCCATTTGCCAGAAGTGTAGAGAGATTTATGTGAAGAATGCCATTTTCTTCCTAGTTTAGTATAACATAACTCACAGTCAACTATGGAGTTTCTATTTGCCTACAACAATAGTAGTAGTAAGGTTATAAAATAATGTGAGAGGTAAAAAAAAAATGCATAGTGCTTTCAATTACTGATACTAATAGGTATTGAACTGCATGTCATACAAGTAAGTTTACAATGACTATTCAAGTAGTGTTTCTTTCTCTGCACACCACAAAAACATTTGGACATTAAAGAGTGTTCTTAAGGCTGTATGATTGACAACTTGAAAGTTTGGAACTAACACTGTCTTGTGTAACTAAGGCCATCTCTACCACTCACCTACCATTTATTGTCACTAAAGTTCATTGATAATCATCATGTACATGTATATTTGCACCATGTGTTTGTTATCAGAGCATTGCTGTTGTAAGCTTCCTTTTCTCGAGAGTTGCCATCATGGGTATAAACCCTTTCTAGAATGATATCAATGAATAATTCACAGTTCAGCATACTGAACTGAAAATCAAGTAGCTAGCCCCGTGAACACGTTTACCACAGACTAGAGAGCAGTCGTCTTTGCCTCCTCAGCCCACTGTGCATCCTCACGTTTCTCAGAGTTGAAATGCTTCAACCCTGCCTACAGTTGTCACAAGACTTCCAGTCCTCTCCAAAACTGATGTTAAACACTTTGATCTCATAAACTTTGGTTTCCTGTCACAGAATTATCATGGCATTTTGGAGTCATGTTACTGTGCCCTTCTAATAAAAGTTTTCAGAGTTTATCTCAAGAGGCCCAAACCAACACAGAGTAGCAAAGATTTCCAATCCTTTGTTACATGGATGAGCTAAATTTTCTTTTCTACATCAGAAGTTATTTTCATTTCAAAAGACATTTATGTGCCAGATGCACCATTTCCCAACAGAAAAACTCTACTAAGAATTTTGACAAAATTGTGGAATGTCCTGGAACTCACTGTGTACACCAGGCTAGCCTCGAACTCACAGAGATCCTCCTCCCTCTGCCTCCGGAGTGCTGGGATTAAAGGTGTGCATCACCATTACCCAGCCTCCAAAAACAATTTCTAAAGTATTCTTTCACATTAGCAATAGCAGATGTTGTTTAAGAGACACAATTCTCAGAACCTAGTAATGGAAGTTTCCTGAGGACACAGAAGAAGCTCTGTTTGATTCTGTGTTACGGAAGGACCCAAAGCAACAATGCCAGGCTTCTGCTCCAATCAGGTCACTGAAAAGATGAACTCAAAATGAGGGAAACCTCAGAGGAATTTTGATTACTTACCTTAAAATGCATTCATTTGTAGGATGAATGCTAAGTGTTTAGAAAGCCCAATACATAATTTTTAAACTATTTTTAATTTAAACTATTTGATACATAAGTATTATATTTACATAATTTCTACCCCGTCACTTCTCCAGCTCCTCCTGTGCCCCCTCTCCCTCTCAAATTCACGACCTCTTCTTTATTACTGTCACATACATATGTGTGTATATACAACTTACTACTTCCATTTAATGTTACTTCTCTCTGCGTGTATCTCTATCTTTCTGCATCATACTCTGTGTCATCTTTGCCTGTGCATGTGTGTATGTTTATGTCTGGACATCAGGATTGGATAACCTATTGGGGAGCTTTTCCTTAAAGAAAAATAGCTTCTTCTGTCATCAGCCATACATAGTGGACAACTCTTCATTTAGGATGGAGCTCTTGTAGTTTCCCCTATCGGTGTTTTCACATTTAGGATGTCTGAAGATTCTTCCCCAAGGACTAGCTCTCATAGAAAGTGAGAGGGTATTGTGTGAGCTGCCCAGGGAGTCAACTAACGTTCATACATCCTAAATTTATATCAAAGGCACCAATAAACAAGCATAGAAGACTCAAACACTTATATAGGCAAGGCAGGTGAAGTGAGGAGATGCTGCCATGGTTTATGAGCAAACAGAATGCACTTGGATGTTGGATCTTGGAAGTGCCCTCCCCCCACCCCACAGTTCCCCATTCAATAAAATGGACTCATTTTGATATTTTTAAGATCAGGATGAAGTCAGGGTTTTAAAAATTCTCCTGGAGATTGTGCACTGGATTTGTTTAGGAAACTGAGGGCACATATAGACTTCACTGTCTCTATAGCCATTAGGTTTATTTATGAATCTCTTTAACCTTTGATGCATGCTCATCAATGAATGTGGGCAAATCAAGTATTGGTAGTTCAATCTACCATCTTTTATTCACAATAAATCAATCACTGATAATAGTTTGAATGTGAAATATCACCCATAGGCTCAAGGGATTGACATCCAAGCTGGTGACAATTTTTGGTAGGTTGTATAACCTTTTAGACATGGATCCTTGATGTTGAGCTATTGGTATATAGGCAGTGTTGAGGAGACACCTATTCTGAGTTTCTCCAGAGACCTCTGATTCTGGTTCTGTAGAGATATGAGGAAGATGAGATATAAGTTCCTAATACCAAGACCCTAGCTGTATCTAGCAGCTGTGCTTTCTCAGCCAAGACAAGACTCTATTCCTCAAACCACAGCAAATCCTTTCTTTAATTTTGTTATGTCCTTCTACTGTATATTCAATAAAATGCTCGGGGTGGGGGGAGTATGGGGAGACAGTAAACCTGCTGGAGATTTGGTTTTATGCTTCTCCTGCCGCAGAAGATGACTTGAACACTGGGACTCTGTGATCAAAGGTGCCACAGAGTCTATAGTACAGAATGCATAGCTGGGATTTCTCCACCCCTGTTGTCCTCAATGGAGCTAGGAAAAGTAGGCTTCTCCAATCACCCAATTTCTTCATGGCAGCTCATCCTTAGCTTCCAGGAGACTTCACTGTTTCCTTTCATCCTTATGATCCTTATCAAATTTCTTCAAGAAACTGATTCCCTCTATCTTTACATTCTTTATCAAATTTCTTCCAGAGGATATGCAGCACCACTTTTCCTGGCACATGGCTCTGTGGAATTTGTTCTCTGGTTCATAAAGTTGGCTATACCTATCCTTGATATTATACTTGCCTCATAACAAGTTCCCCTTTCCACTGCTTAAATGCCCACAGAAACCCAAGATGGTTTTTGGCTTTATCTTCAAACAGAAGAGATTCTTCTTCTGATGGTGGAGGACACCACTGTGGCCAGTTTTCTGTCAGCTCAACACTAAATAACTTTCTTTAATCAATATGAACTTTTAACCCCTACCACATCCATTTAACAACTAGAACCAAACCCCATGAGTCACAGAAGTGTATGCTCTAGCTTGACCAGTCAGACAGACTCAGCTGTTGGGGAATAGCCTCTGTTAAGCAGCACTGGCTAATAAAAGCATGTTGGTTCTTCCTCAGGCATAACTGACATCTCACAAAGCAAGCAGTGCTCACTGTGTATGTACAGTGTAAGCCTGGTGGTCTTCTTTGGCTTTAGTCTATGCTTATCCTGCAATGTCAAATTCTCCCCAGGTTTCTGCCCTGAGAGGAATTCTCTCAGAATCCAGAAAAGATGCTACCAGTGGCAGAGAATTAATCTGAGGGATATCAAAAGAATCTAAACACAGAGCTCTTTAGTCCATTCACTTTACTCTTCTAAGTCAATGATATCTACAGAGCTTATTTTCTGCTCTCATACTTAGCTCCTCTCTGTCCCTTCTTCTGCTCTTCTCTCATTGTTCTTAGTTCTTTCCATCTTCGTTCTTCCTCAAGTCTCTGAAGTTTCCAGTTTACATACACACACAATCAACAATTCTCTGGCCAAGGCAAGGTCACAAGGCTTGAATTCTTTCAGGGTCATAAAGACAGATAAGAGTTTACACCAGGCAGTGACTGTCAGACTTTCTTCTACACCCAAAAAGGGGAGTGACTAATGGGAATTCTCTGGTAGGGTCAACTAAGGGCTAAAATCAATTAGGGGATTCTCAAAAGGAATTAATGTGGTCAGACTTTAACCTTAGATGTAGCTGCGTAGATAGGTTAGGAGTCTATGTCAGTATAAGTCATTAATAAAGTAAAACTGCCTTTTATTCTTTGGCACCATATTTGTCATGGCTTTCTCAGCTGTGCCGGTTTCTGAATTGGGTGGGAGAAATTTATTTGGTTGCTAGGCAACCTGCATCACAATATGTAGTATTTGGTCAGTAAAAGCACTTTCAGTCTGAGTTAATAACCAAAGGGGGAATCTTTAGAAATAGGAATAACACCTGTGCTGAGATAAAAGAGGGAGGATTGAAGCTTAATTTGCCCAAGAAACGAAGCTTGGCACCTATCATGCACCTGGCCTTGTTGGTAGTCTCCTTGGGACAGAAGGAATAATTACCTTTATGTATTAACTAGCAGATGTCCAAAGCACCATCTCAGAGAGTAAGTAGCAAATCTCTTAAATTAGGGTCTTGTGTTAATAAACTGGGGTGAAGATAAGGAGTTAAGGATTTAATTGTTAGCGGTTATTTTCTCTTATCTGTAGGTAAGATGAACTATCTATGCTTATCTATCTTCAGTCTGTCCTTGGATGTAGGAGAAGTATCTCAGATGAAATATTTTTGTCCAGAGAATGGCCCTGGCCAGATGTTTGCTAATGAATAAAAAACACAGCTGTGGAATGTTATCCAAAATATCACAATAGTATATGGGAAGTTGTGTCCAGTAAATGATCAACCACACAGTTAGAAGTTCTTGGGAAAAGAATCACATGGGAAATCTACAATAGCACACAAGAAAATCACTGCAGGAAACAGCTAATATATTCAAAAGCCAGTATCACCAAGACTCCTTGAGTTTTAGCTTACCTCTGGAAGAGTTCTTGACCCTTCCAGTAATAGCTTTTGCCAATGTCAGTTGAATTCTCACGTAATATTTCTGCAGTTTGCAGCACTGCAAGGTCTTTGTCTCTTCTTCAAAGGTGAAAGATTCTTTACTTTCTACAGTAATCTTGCCTGGCAGTTGTTTTGTTTGAGAGGTGTAATTTTTCATTCTAAAATATTTTTTTTCACTTGCTTTTGTACAAAAAGGGAGCTTCTCTCTTGAAGCTTCTCTCCAGGTGCTTTTAGTTCTGTGTTCTTGGAAGTTTCAATGTAGTAAAAAGCTTTAAAGTTATACTTTTTGTGAGCCCAGAAGTGGTGGCACATTCCTTTAATCCCAACACTTGGCAGGAGGCAAAGATACATGGATCTCTGTGAGTTTGAGGTCAGCCTGATCTATGCAGTGAGCCAGAGGTGCATAGTGAGAACCTGTCTCAAGAAGAAATAATATGAAACATTTTTTTAAATTAATATCATTATAACATGACAAGGAGAGGTTATTGCTACCCACAGCTGTTGTGGTTCTAAATGTTTTCTGCACTGCTGTGTCCATCTATTTCCCTTGATGTGGGGGCACTTTCTGCTGTTATTTCATAGAACATGTTTTCTGTGCTCTGAGTATCTCCACAATATCTCCAGTGTCAGATCTTTATGTTTGGTCTCTGCAGTGCTTTTAGTAAGAATGTCCCACACAGGTTCAGATATTTGAACACTTGGTCCCAGGTAGTGGTGTTTTGGTGATGTTGTAGTAAGTTTGGGGAATGGAGCCTTGATAGAGGACATCTGTTCCTAGAGACAGGCCTTGACTATTTACAGTCTCTGCCCACTATGTTTGCTCTCTGATTCCTGCCTGTGATTCAGATACACTCTCTGATGTTCCTTTTCTTGCTACCATGCCTGTCACTTGCTGCTAAGACTCTCCACTATAATAGACACTTAGCTGCTGGAACCGGAAGCCTAAATACGCTCTTCCTTCCATAAGATGTGTCTGGCCATGGTGTTTTAATCACAGAAACAGAAAATGAACAAGTACAATCTCTGAATAGCAACATCCCAGAGATCTTGAGAGATATGTTTATTACTTTTAATTTGTTAGTATCCAACTGTAGTAATACTCCCACCTTGATTTCAAGCTCTGATGTTCTTCTGCTTGATTCTTTCTGCTGCTCATGCTCTCTACAGAATTTCTATGTTTAGTGTATAGGGATTTCTGTGTAAAATAGTGCACTAGTTTTCACATTCTTTCTCCTGACTTTCACATCCAAATTGTGTGTTCTTTTTCTTATATATTCAAATATTCATCTTCACTGAATAGATGTTTTATTTCTAATTACTTAAATTTTATTTTTATAGAATCTAAAATCTCTCTCATTGTGTGTGTGTGTGTGTGTGTGTGTGTGTGTGTTTCCATATTTTATGGGTGTGCAGTTGCTTGAGGTGGCTTAAATAAGGTATCAGATCCGCTGGAGCTGGAATAACAGGCAGTTGTGACCACTTGATATGGGTTCTAGGAACTGAACCTTAATTCTAATGAAGAGCAAGAAACATTTTAACCACTGCATACTCTCTCTAGTTCTGAAGTCACAGATTTTTTAAACTGCATGTTATATGTTAATTAAAAAATAAATTACATCACTTCACCCTTCCCTTTCCTTCCTTGGTCCCCTCTAATGACTCCACTCTCCTAATTATCCCAGCCCTCTCCATTTCTTCTCTAACTGATAGCCTCTTTTTAAAATTATATTGTCATCCCATACCCCACACAGAAAAGGATAAATACAACCTGCTGAGTGGTTTCATGTTCCTTATATGAATATGTGCCACATTTTCATTTTCCATTCATCATTTGAAGGACATTAAAGCTGTTTCCATTTCCTAGCTGTTGTGAATAGAGTAGCAATGAGCATGGCTAAGAAGGTGTGGACATGAAGGTCTGTATTGGGAGGTCATGGGAAATTCACTGGGCTAGAGCCTGGAGAGGGATGTGGAAGGTCTGGCTGTGTGTAGAGTGTGTGATTACATTGTGTTGCATAAACAATTAGAGCATTTGTCCATGGAAGACTAATTCTCCCTCTTTCAGTAGTCATTAGCTGTCTATTGTTCTTTTTTAAATTATATTTTTATATCTTTAAAAATATTCATTCTTAAAATAATATTATTTTTGTTAACATTTAAACAGTATTTTTTATTTCATACAAGATATTTTGATCCTGCATTTCCCTTCCCCCAAATCATCCTGGATCCTCCCCTTCACCTGATCTACCCGTTTATGTTTTCTCTTCTCTTTCTGTCTTTAAAAATATATCACACAACTAATATCTAAACAAACAAAAACAAATAAGGCAAAAATGCAAAACACAGGGGTTGGGGATTTAGCTCAGTGGTAGAGTACTTGCCCAGCAAGCATAAGGCCCTGGGTTTGATCCTCAGCTCAAAAAAAAAAAAAAAGAAAAGAAAAGAAAAGCCACAAAACACAAAGTTCCCCCTTACATGCAAACAAAAAAAAAAAAAAAAGCCCTGGAGTTTGAATTTTGTGTTGGCCAACTACAGTTGGATATAGGACCTTAAAATACCCAGTGACACTCCATTAGAGGGAGCAGATTTTCCCATTGATGGTGGGTATAAATTACAGATAGCTTCTAGGTTAGGGATGGGAACGTGTGTCCACTTGCCCCACTCAGTGCTGGAACCCTATGTAGCTTGAACCTGTGCACATTTTGTGTGTTCTGCCACAGACTCTGTAAGCTCATTTGCTCATCATTCCCATTTTGCCTAGAAGACAGTTTCTGTGTTTTTCATTTCATGACAGAACCTTTTGTGTGCTAAGATTTTGTCATGAATGAATATATTCTCTTTTATATGACAGCATTATATTCCCATTGTAGGATACTTAACATATATGAATATGTGCTATAGGGAGATTTTCAGTCTGTGGATGAGTAGTTACCGCATTGGCTGTATGAAGCTGCATGGTGAATGAGGAACTGAAACACTGTTGTTTTCCATGACAGAAGTTTGTATATGATGTGTTATGTACTATAATGAAGATATTGTAGTGAAAAGGACACACTTACTATGGAATTTCTAAATCTTATAGCATTATGGACAAAAAGGCTGTTAGCAAATCTTTGAAATAACGTATAGAGAATCATGGAAGCCTTGTCTAGTAGCCTTGAGAGGCATGCGTCATTGTTTTTTTTAGATTGGAGTCCATGGCTCCTGGGTCCTGAGAAACTTAGGCAGTCTCTCATGCAGTGAAGCATTCAGCTGCCTGTGTTTCTCTGTGTTTTTTAGAAGTCATCAAAGTATACAGAACCAGTGCTGGACAACCAGTCTTAAACATTATTCTTGTGGACCCTGTATAGCTTGCATATATCATTGTATCCTGGCAACTACCATTGTATTGATCCTGGTAACATCTATTGTATTCTGATTCTGTAGGGTATAAAAGGTCTGATTGCTTGCAATAAACTTATCACAGCCTCAGTCTTGCTGTGTTCCCTCCAACATGAACTGGTTAATTTCTCATCAGCTGTAACAGATAACCTTGGCTCAGTAAAGTGCCAGCATTTACAGTGAGGTATCAAAAGTTGAAAAAAACTTCCATCCAGTAGTTGAAGTATTGTCTATGAGGCATGGTTCACACAGAATGAGTAGATTCTATTTTGTAAACACATATTCACTACTGTACAATATTAACCTTCTTGCAACATTATGCAACATGCATATCAGAGCAATTATGTAGCTGGGTAAAAATGTGGCTAATTCCTCCCAATCTATAATGAAAGTTTTGTATCATTGTGGGAGGCCAGTTCTCACTTTTTCCCCAGGGTACTCTCAGGATAGTTTCTGGAGGGCCTGGATCAATATCCATCAGCCCCTTCTGTCTCTTCTAAAGGGCTTTTTGTAGGAATGTCAAGGGAAGGAGCAAAAGACCTCCCCCCAGCACAGCCAAGTAGAGACATTCCAATCACCTGGTAACCATGCACATGGTCAAGCCATGCTCTAATGCAGCTCTGCTGGGTAAAGCAAGCTCAGATCTCACTAGGAAACCTCTGTGGACATACACATATCATCAATATTACTTTTGTAACAAACAAGATCCATTTTATAAGCCCATGTTTCCTCTGGCTCATTATAGGCATGTATGTGTTATAGAAAAGTCCTTTGGTGCATTTCTGTAATTTCTTTATATGGAAGGAAGAAAGTAAGAAATGTCCATTTAATTTGAGAACATTGTATTTGAGGGTATTTTATCTAGAATAGAGACATTTATTTTCAAGCACATACTCCCCATACATGATTATCAGCCAAATGCACTGTTTCAAGAAGACTTAGAGATGATTACCAAACAGAAGCTGTAAAGATGTGTCCTTCTTTCAGTCCATGAGAACATCAAGAAAGTAAATAATGCAACTTAAAAAACAGAGGGTAGAATTAAGCACAGTTCTCAAAAGATGAAACACAAATGGCTGAGAAACACTTTTATGTTCAACACTCTTATCTGTCAGGAAATGCAAATTAAAATTTCTTTGAGATTTCATCTCACCCCAGTTAGAATGGCAAAATTAATAAAACATTATATGCTGGCAAGGGTGTTGGGAAAGAAGAACACTTATTCTTGGTGGTAGTGCAAACCAGTACAGCAACCATGGAAATTGGTATGGAGGATCCTCAAAAAAAAAAAAAAAAATGAAAATAGATGTACCACAAGATTCAGCTATACCACGCTTGGTGATATACCCAAAGGACTCTACATCTTACTATAGAAATACTTACGCATTTTATTTATTGGCACTCTATTCATAGTAGCCAGAAATTGGAAACAATCTAGATAGCCATCAACTGATGAATGGATAACAAAAATGTGATACATTTACACAATGAAATATTATTTAGTTGTTAAGAAAATTTTTCAGGTAAATGCATACTGAGGTATCATCCTAAGTGAAATAACTCAGACCCAGAAAGAAAAGATATCACATGTTTTCCTTTACAAGTAGATTTTAACTTTTAAGCTTTGCTCAGAATATTCACAGAGGTCAGGGAGCAAGTTAGAAAATAAAGGAATAGGGGACTTGCCAAAAAAGGAGAAATAGAATACAGGAAGAAATAAAGGGAAAATTAGGACTATTAAGGGGAAATAGAGTGGAAGGGCAAAGGTAGAGGATATTGGAAAGGATAGATGACTAACACTAAAGACATTTAGAAAAGCTGTATGAAACCTACCACTGTAGAAGCTACCTAAGTACATACTTATATAAGAGGAATTTAAATGAAGTTACCATATAGTTGAGAAGATAAAGCTACACACAATAGGACATTATTTGCTACCAAACAAAACTCCCAATACCAAGAATGGGTTACATCCTTTTAAGCCATTGGCCAAAGTGTTCCTAAAGACACTCCCTCCAAATATTATAAGCTATTGCCAATTCTACTGGTTACTCTCCACAGTCTAGTGGTAAGTTCCTATTGCTGAAGATATGACATACTTATGTCATATAATATAGAGAAATTGAGCTGGTTCTCAACCAGAAGCTTCAACCCAACTGATGAGCAGGCATAGTGCTGAAAGGTAGTATACAAACTACCAGAGTAGAAAAAGTAAACAACAGTCTCACTCAGCCATGAACTCTATGAGCTACAATAGCAAACTGTCTGCAGTATAGACACACTGGTGCAATAGTGGCACAAATAGTGTGGGAGTAACCAATCACTTCTTGATTATATTTAAAGCTCACTCCATGAGATAACCCTATACTTGACATTATTAAAGAGGCCAAGAACCTGAGTCTAGATATTCCATGGGCTGTAGGTAGAAATTTTACTACAATAACTATGTTAAACAAACATAACAACAAAATGACTGCTAATGACATATTTCTATACCAATTGGACAGTCCATCATTCAACCCTCATTGTAGAAGCTTCCTGCATAGATGACAATTAAAAAGAGATTTGTAACTGAAAAAGTCCAGAGAGTAAGAGGAGCACTCAGCCAAAATGGGATGTCTTCATCAAAGCCCTCCAATCAAAGCTAAGGGATCTATGTGAAGAGCAGAAAAAGATTGTAAGAGCCAGAAATGTTGGATAACTCTAAGGAAACGGCATCTTCCAGACACAAGACTTAATACACATATAAACTGACAAAAACTATGAGACCTAAGCAAGTTCATGTCAGACAAAATCTCAGCACAAAGAAGAGGAGGTGGGCAGAAAGTCCCAACCCTAACCATTTGCAATTGGTAGCTGATGGGAGAGGTTTCTTCAATGAGTGACACCAATTCTAAGGTAGCCCTCATGGTCAGGAAGAGTTGGCCTCCTTGTGTGTGTGGGGGGTGTCCTGTTTTAGCTTCATTTTGGTTTTATTTTTTAAGGGAGAGAAAGAACATGATGTGTAGGTAGAGAGGGAAGGATCTAGGTAAGTTGGGAGAGGGGAAGAATGCAATTGAAATACATTGCGTGAAAATTTTTAAAATAAACATTTTAAAAATAATTATAAAATTCTGTCAAATTCAAAACCACATTAAAATCATATGCCATGGCCAAGTTGGTTTCTTTCCAAAGATGCAAATTTTGTTCAGCATAAGTAAATAAATAATAAAGCACATAAATAGACTCAGCAAAAGAAATCACACAATCACTTCCATTGGCATAGAAAAGGCCTTTAGCTATAGCCCCTATGGAAATAAAAGCAGTCATTAAAAGTCTCCCAGCCAAGACAGTTGTATAGCTGGGTCTGTCCCTGATGCATGAGCCAGCTTTCTTGATCCCATTACCTATGGTTGGACACCTTGCTCACCCCTGATGAAGTAGGGAGGGGCTTGGTCCTGCCTCAACTGAATGAACCAGGCTTAGCTGTCCTTCTAGGCATTGAAGAACTTACCCTGTTGGAAGAGGGCTTGAGGGGTGGAAAGGAGGGGAAGTGGGGGTGGGGTAGCAGGAGGAGGGATGAGAAGGGGATCTGTGATTGGTATGTAAAATGAATTTTAAAAAGTGACTGGATCAAAAAACAAAAAAAGTTCATCAACCAAAAAAAGCCCAGGGTCATATGGTTTAAGTGCAGAATTCTACAAGAATGCCAAAGAAGAGATAATACCAATACTCCTCAGATTGTTCCACACAGTAGAAACAGAAGGAAAATTACCAAATTCTTTCTATGAGGCTACAGTTACCCTGATATCCAAACCACACAAAGAAGGAACAAAGAAAGAGAATTACAGCCCAATCTCATGACCATTGATGCAAAAATACTCAATAAAATTCTGGCAAACAGAATCCAAGAACACATAAAAATAATAATAATAATTAAAATTTTAAAACATCTATCATGATCAAGTAGACTTCATCCCAGAGATGCAGGGATGGTTCAACATATGAAAATTCATCAATGTAATACATCATATAAACAAACAGAAAGAAAAAAGCCACATGATCATCTTGCTGAAAAAGCCTTTGACAAAAACCAACACCCACTCATGATAAAGATACTGGAGAAATAAGGAATACAAGGAACATACCTAAACATAATAAAGGCAATTTACAGCAAGCCAACAGCCAACATCAAATGAAATGGAGAAAAACTCAAAGCAATTTCACTAAAATTGGGAACAAAACTAGGCTGTCCACTCTCCCCTTTTCTATTCAATATAGTACTTGAAGTTCTACCTAGAGCAATAAGACAACTAAAGGAGATCAAGGGGATAGAAATTGGAAAGGAAGAAGTCAAACTTTCACTACTTGCAGATGATATGATAGTCTACATAAGTGACCCCAAAAACTCTACCAGGGAACTCTTACAACTGATAAACACCTTCAGTAATATGGCAGTATACAACATTAACTCAAAAAAATTAGTAACCTTCCTGTACACAAATGATAAATGGGCCAAGAAATAAATCAGGGAAACATCACACATTACAATAGCCACAAATAATATAAAATACCTCAGGTAACTCTAACCAAAAAAGTGAAAGACCTGTATAACAAGAACTTTAAGTCCTTGAAGAAAGAAATTAAAGAAGATATCAGAAAATGGAAGAATCTCTCATGTTCATGGATAGGTAGAGCCAACATAATAAAAATGACAATCTTACCAAAAGCAATCTACAGATTCAATGTAATCCCCATCAAAACCTCAACACAATTCTTCTTAGGCCTTGAAAGAACCACCCTCAACTTCATATGGAAAAAAACAGAAAACCTAGGATATCTAAAGCAGTCCTTTACAATAAAGTGACTTCTGGAGTTACCATCATCCCTGACTTCAAGCTCTACTATAGAGCTATAGTAATAAAAACAGCTTGGTATTGGCATAAAAACCAACAAGTGGACCAATGGAATCAAATTGAAGATCCTAACATTTATCCACACAACTATGAACACCTGATTTTTGACAAAGAAGCCAAAACTGTACAATGTGGGGGAGAGAGCATCTTCAACAAATTATGCTTGCATAACTGGATGTCAACTTGTAGAAGATTGCAAATAGATCCATATCTATCACTATGCACAAAATTCAAATCCAAGTAGATCAAAGGCCTCAACATAAATTCAGCTACACTGAATCTGATAGAGGAGAAAGTAGGAAGTAGCCTAGAAAGCATTGGCACAGGAGACCATTTCCTAAATATAACACCAGTAGCACAGATACTGAGAGCAACAGTTAATAAATAGAATCCCCTGAAATGAGAAGCTTCTGTAAGGTGAAGGATACAGTAAATAAAATGAAAAGATCTTCACCAACTCCACATCTGACAGAGGGCTGATCTCCAAAATATAAAGAACTCAAGAAACTAGACAGCAAAATATCAAACAATCCAATTCAAAAATGGGCTACAGATCTAAACAGAATTCCCAACAGAAGAATGCCAAATGGTCAAAAGACATTTAAGGAACTGCTCAAGATCCTTAGTCATCAGGGAAATGCAAATCAAAATGACTCCGAGATACCATCTCATACCTGTCAGAATGGTTAAGATCAAAAACATTGATGACAGCTTATGTTGGAGAGAATGCAGAGCACTCTTCCACTGTTGGTGGGAGTGCAAACTTGTACAGTCATTTTGGAAATCAGTATGGCAGTTTCTCAGAAAATTGGGAATCAATCTACCTTAAGACCCAAGGATACCACTCTTGGGAATATATCCAAGGGATGCTTAATCATACCACAAGGACACTTGCTCAACTATGTTCATAGCAGCAGTATTCATAATAGCCAGAAACTAGAAACAACCTAGACAACCCTCAACCAAAGAATGGATAAAGAAAATGTAGTACAAATACACAATGGAGCATTACTCAACTGTAAAAATATATATATATATATATATGACATCATGAAATTTTCAAGCAAAAGGATGGAACTAGAAAATATCATCCTGAGTGAGGTAGCCCAGACTCAGAAATACAAACATGGTGTGTACTCACACATAAGTGGATACTAGATGTAAAGCAAATGTTAATCAGACTACAAGTCACAGCTCCAGAGAAGCTAGGAAACAAGGAGGACCATAAGAGGGATGTGCAGATCACCTTGGGAAGGGGAAACAGATGAGATCTCCATGAGTAAACTGGGGATGGGGGGGGAAAATAGAGGGGAAGGGATGGGGCATGAGAACATGAGGGAATGGGATGGTTGAGCTGGGGGAGGGATGTTGTGGGAGATCAATGAAAGAGATCTCTTGATAGAGGGAGACATTATGAGGTAGAAACCTGGTGCTAGGGAAATTGCCAGGAACCCACAAGGAAGACCCCAGATTAGACTACTAGCAATAGAGGTAAGGGTGCCTGAACTGGCCTACTCTGGTAATCAGATTGGTGAATACCCTAACTGTCATCATAGAGCCTTCATCCAGTAACTGATGGAAGCAGAGGCTCACAATCAAGAACCAGGTTGAGCTCCCCAAATGCAGTCAAAGAGAGGGAAGAGGGATTATATATGCAAGGGGGGATCAAGATCATGATGGAGAAATCTACAGAGACAACCGAACCAAGCTCACAGGAACTCACAAACTTTAGATTGACAGCTGTAGAACCTGCATGGGACCAGATTAGATCCTCTGCACACAGGAGACAGTTGTGTAACTGGGTCTGTTTGAGGGACCCCTGGCAGTGTGATCAGAATCTACCCCTGCTGCATTAGCTGGCTTTCTGGATACCATTACCTATGGTCAGACACATTGCTAACCCTTGATGCAGCATGGAGGGACTTGGTCCTGCCTCAGTTCAATGTACCAGGCTTAGCTGTCCCGCCATGGGAGAACTTACCCTGTTGGAGGAGGGGAGGAGGGGTGGATAAGGGGACACTGGGAGGGAATGGGAGAATCTGTGGTTGTTATGTAGAATGAATTTTTTTAAAAAACTAAAAAAAAGAAAAAAGGCCTTTAGCAAATTTCAATGTTCCATTATGATTTTTTTTAAAGTCCTGAAGGAAATATTAATAGAAAGTACATATCTCAACATTATAAAGGCTATATAAGTCAATGTAATGTATAGCCAACATTATACCAAATGGAGAAAATCTGACAACATTTCCTGAAATGAAACCATGATGTCCACTCTACACCTCTACACTTTTATTCAATATAATACTTCAAGACTACCTAGGGCAACAAGAAAAAGAAATAAAAGGATACAAAGTGGACATGTGCTACTTTTCTCATTGCCGTAACAAGACACCTCATAAGAAGCAGCTTCAAAGGGGAAGAAGGGTTGATCTGTGAATCTCAAAGAGATACATCCGTCATGAAAGGGAAGACAAGGCCGCAGAAAGAAAAGGGTGCGGCAGGAGTAGGAGGAAAAACCTAATGAAAAATAAATCAGAAGGAAATCGTATGCGCAGTAGCTAAATTTAAAAATAAGATGCTTCAGAAGGAGCGTAACCTAGGATCTGAAACCTTTAAACTGAGAACTTTGTGACCCTGAAGAAATGTTTGAAGAAGACATAAGAAGTTAGAATGATCTCTGTGAATCAGCAGAATTCGTCTTATCAAACTGACTACATTACTAAAATGATCTATGGATTCAGTGCAATCCTCAACAAAATCCCAAAGATGTTTTTCACAAAGTTAGGAAAAAAATAATCTCAAAATGCATGTGGAAGCAGACAAAACCCTGAACAGCCAGTGTAATACTTAGCAGAAAGAAGAATGTTGGACTATCACAATACCTGGTCTCAAATTACATTACAGAGCCACAGTTATAAAAACAAGTTGGGCATGGTGGCACACAACTCTAATCCCAGCACTGGAGGGGCAGAAGCAATCAGAGCTCTGTGAGTTCTAGGTCTGCATGCTGAGTTCCAGACCAGCCAGGGCTAAATGAGGAGATCCTATCAAAAAAACAACAAAAGCCCAGTGTGGTAATGTGTAGTGGGTAGCCATTCCAGCCTTGGCCTGGAAGTTTCAACCCCCAATGAGGCTTCCGTAACTGTCACGCCTATAAGGCGGGGCTGAGAGAGGATGCTGAAGACCCAGGATCCAGATGCGAGGGCTCTCTGCCAGTATTCATTATCTTTCCATAGTGATGAAATTTCCTCATTAGTTAAAGGTACTACAATTTCTGCTGGGTCCATTCCTGTCAACTGGCAGTCTTAATTTACCTTTTTGAATCAAATCAGAGATCTTTTCTATATAAGTCTTTAATTTCTTATTTGGTTTACATGGTAGGAATATCCATTCCAATATCATATCTTCCCTCTGCATCAAAATACCTGTGGGGGAATATCTGGAAGGGAATATGACAAGAATGCATAGCCGGGCGGTGGTGGCACATACTTTAATCCCAGCACTCAGGAGGCAGAGGCAGGCAGATCTCTGTGAGTTCGAGGCCAGCATGGGCTACCAAGTGAGTTCCAGAATTTGAGGGAGGCCAGCATGGACTACCAAGTGAGTTCCAGAAAAGGTGCAAAGCAACACAGAGAAACCATGTCTCGAAAAACCAAAAAAAAAAAAAAAAAAAAAAAAAAAAAAAAAAAAAAAGAATACATTTAACTTCTGGATCCACACAATCCACATGTGCTTCTCGAATTGTCTTTTCTCCTAGAGCCAATTCCTTCTCAGCTTTGGCTGATAATTCTCTTGGACTATTTAATTATTTGTCCACTTCTACAGTATTAGCTAAATTTCATAGTCCATCTTTGCATATTCCCATGATACCCAGTAAGTTGGAAATGCTTCCTAACACCTTTTGAAAATCATTAAGAGTCAATCGATCTCATTCCCGGGTTTCAGCACCAAGAGAGCCCTCACATCTGGATCCTGACTCTTCAGCATCCCCTCTCAGCCCCGCCTTCTAGGTGTGACCATTACCGAAGCCTCAATGGGGGTTGAAACTTCCAGGCCAAGGCTGGAATGGCTACCCACTACAGTAATGGAATAAAATAGACACATAGACCACAGAATAAAACAGAAAACTCATAAATAAACATACACATCTACAACTACCTAGTTTTTATAGAGGTGTCCAAAGCATATATTAGACAGTCTCCTTAAAAAATGGATGTATGAAGGGAAATGAAACTAAATATATACCTGCCACCCTGAATAAAAATAAACTCAAAATGGATAGTATTTGAGACTGCTAGAGGAAAACATAGCAGGAACACTTAATATATAGGCATACAGAAGACTTCCTGAAAAGAGTTCCAATAGCACAAAAGATCCAATGACTGAAATTTTAAAAAAAAAAGAAAAGTTTCTGAATAACAAACAAATCACTGGAATGTGGAGACAAGCACATAATGGGTAGAAAAAGCAACCTTGACAACTACATATCAGATGGGCATAATATATATAATACAGAAAGAACAAAAATAATTAAACAACAAAGACTCAAATCATCCAACCTACAGATGAGCTAAAGAATTTAATAGGTAGTACTTGAAAGAAGAAATACAAATGGTCAATAACTACTGTAAAATATTTAATATCTTTATCAGAAAAATATGAACTAAAACTGTTTTGAAAATCCATATCACACCAGTCAGAACAGCTATCACCAAGAAAACAACATATGATAGTGAGGATTTCAGGAAAAAGGAACCTTTATTTATCGATGATAGGGATGTAAAGTTGTGCAACCACTCTGGAAGTCAGTGTGGAGACTCCTCACAAAACCATAAATAGCACTATCGTGTAAATCAGCTATTCCCCTCATGGGTAAACAACAAAAGGGTTTTGTTATCATACCACAGACACACTGCAGTACACATTCATGTTTATTGCTTCACTCTTCTTAATATCCAGGAAATGAGGTTAGTCTAGATTTCTGTCAACAAATAAACAGACAAAGTAAATATGGTACATATGCACAATGGAATTTTAAAAAACTAAAATGATGATATTTGAAAGAAAATAGAAATTCTGTGTTAAAGTAAGCTGGGTTCAGAAAGTCAAATGCTGCAATTTTCTCTCAAACATCGAACTTACATTTAAAATTATATACTTGCATATATATGTATATTTATGTATGTGTAAAACATGAATGTAAAAAGGGATCATGAGAGGGGAGGAAGAGGTTACAAAGAAGGAAGAAAATAGAATAACATACTATTTGCAATAAGAAAAAAGAATTTGGGGTAAACATGGCAATAAAGGGAACATACTTGTGGTTGGAGGAAAAATTTTCCCAAGTTCCTCATCCACAAGAAAACCTTTCAGACCTTCTGGGTCTAGTAGCAGAAGGCCTATGCTATCCTATGCAGCAATTGAAGACATAATCCTGCCCTATGTGATAACTGAAGACATACAACCTCTGTCCTACAACAAAGCCATTAGGACCACAGAAGCCTACTAGAGAAATCATTCAGGAGCTGATAAGTCTCTATCATTTTAATTGGTACAGAGGACATTTGATTTATACTTCCTCTATAATATACCTTCTCAAATTTCTGATGGTGTTGATTGTTGTGGAATATTAGTCGAGGATCTGTTACATTTGTTTATGCTGTGGAATATTTTTTTAATGATGTAAAGATGTGTTGCATTCTTTTATGTTGCTTTTGTTCTGTGAAAAACTGTGTAACTTTCCTTGTCTAAAATACTTGATTGGTGTAATAAAGAGCTGAATGGCCAATAGCTAGGCAGGAGAAAGGATAGGCAGGACTGCCAGGCAGAAAGAATAAATAGAAAGAGAAAAGCAGAAGATCAAGATGTGAGAGAAAGGAGAAGGAGAGGAAGACTCCAGCAGCCAGCCACCCAGCTTCACAGCAAGTCAGAGTAAGAAGTAAAGAAAGGTATATAGAGTACAGAAAGGTAAAAGCCCAGAGGCAAAAGATAGATGGGGTAATTTAAGAAAAGCTAGTTAGAAATAAGCCAAGCTAAGACTGGGTATTCATAAGAATAAATCTCTATGTGATAATTTGGGAACTGGGTGGCAGGCCCCCAAAAAGAACAAGGAGTAAAAATAAAGCAAACTACAGTTGATGGCTAACTGTAGCTTTGTTGTTTTGGCAGCAGCAGGCAACCAGCTATTTGCCCAAGGCTGAAGCTATGTTGATAGTTCATATATAAAAATCAGGACTTACTTTTTCTAGAGCTACCTGGTCTCCTGCTGCAGACAGGTTTGCCTTGCTACAGGCTTCATATTAAAGGATAAACAGATTTCATATGGAACCTTTTACTATTCCTTTATTTAAGGGAACTTGCTTTGCAATGACTGCTCTTTGTAATCAACCAATTGTGTTTTTATGGTAAATAGATAGATAGAAAAAGTTTAAAGTTTATCCAGGTTATGAGGGGCTAACATAGTAAATTCTGAAGATGAGAACACATAAATGCTAACATCACATTAACAAGGACTAAGCATACGGATAAGAGACCCCATGTGATAGGAATCCAGACTATATTAGGTATGTTCAGAACCATATCCTTGTTATTCATCAAAAAGCAAATGAAATAAGGTAGTTGGAAATACCTGTTTGATGCAAAATGAAAAAATACTATAAATACTTTTGAAAGTTATCAAATACATAATGGGATTTAAATCATTGAAACAGTGTAATATCACCTAGGAAGAGAATATAAAAAGAGAACAGCAATCCTGATGAAAGAATAGGAATGTAAGAACTCTTTTTTTTTAATTCTACATAGCACAGGTTTTTAATATACAGCCAATTGTGCAACACCGCTAATAGTCTCACTGTTTTTGAGACAAGGTCTGGACTCTTGATGTAGAACAATCTGGCTTTGAACTCACAGAGATCCACCTGCCTCTGTTTCCCAAGTGCTGCAGTTAAAGGAGTGTGCCACCATACCTGGCTTTTTCTCAATTCAAAATGGCTTTCACAAATAAAGGTTAAAACAAGCAAAAAAAAAAAAGATAAGAAACAGAAAGTGAACAAGAAAATTTGTTTAATTAAAGGAGTTTATAGAGAAGTTAAAGATTTTTTTCATAACCTGAGTGCACCAGTGAGAACAATGTCAAAGATTCATTTAAAACTCTAAGTGACAAGCCAGTTCAGTTCAGGCACCCTCTCCACTACTGCTAGTAGTCCAGGCTGGGTCATCCTTGGGGATTCCTGGCAACTCCCCTAGCACCAGGTTTCTCTCTGTCCCCATGATATCTCCCTCTATCATAGTGTATCTTTCATTGCTTTCCCCCTCCCTCCCTGTTCCTGCTCAACCATCCCATTCCCTTATGTTTTCTTCCCCAATCCTCTACTCTCCATTGTTCACCCCTCATCCCCAGTTTACTCATGGAGATCTCATCTATTTCCCCATCCCAGGGTGGTCCCAGAGATCAGACTAGTGAATACCCTAATTGTCACCAAGAGCTTTTCTCCAATGACTGATGAAAGTTGATGCAGAGATCCACAGCCAATCACCAGACAGGGCTCTAGGAGTCCATTCCAAGAGAGAGAAAAGGGATTCTATGAGCAAGTGCATCAGTATCATGATGGGAAAACATGCAGGGATGACCAAACCAAACTAGAGGGAAAAGTTGGATCAATGGCTGTGGAGCCTACATGGGACTGGACTAGGCCCTCTGCATGGTGAGACAGTTGTGTAGCTTTATCTGCTTGGGAGGCCTCCTGGTGGTAGGATCAGAATCCATCTCCAGTGCAGGAGCAGGCTTTGATGGGACACCTCATGCAGCCTTGAGGCAGGGGGAAGGGCTTGGATTTGCCTCTACTGGATGTGCCTCCCCATGGGAGGCCTTGCCTTTTTGTGGGTAGGAATAGGGGGTGGGTTGGGAGGGAGAGAGAGGCTGGGGGTGCAGAAGCAGGGAAGAGGGGGATCTTTGATTGGTATGTAAAATGAATGAAAAAAATTCTTAATAAAAAAATATTAAGAGAGACAGAGACAGACAGATAGACAGACAGACATAGAAATAGACAGAGACAGAGAGACAAGGAAAATCACTGGACCAAATGATGTGGTCAAAATAGAAATAATGTGCAAGATAGTTGGTGTTCGTTTTGTCCTTCAAGCAAAAATTTAGTATTTACTCAGGTAGACTGCCGTTATGAAATCCACCTTTAACTGCAAAGCCATTTGTAAAGAAAGTGGCTAACCTTATAATATTTATGGAAAAGAGAGGACACACAAGAATGCAGCAGGTCAGCAGGAAACACAAGCAGTTCCAGAACCCATGTACAGAGTCTAGGTAGACAAAAATGAACCACTGGCTGGCTTTATATTTCCTAAGGCAATATCCCTGATATTGTTTAAAGAATATATGTACAAATATGCACACAACATAAATAAAACCCTAAGGGAAATGGTTGAAATGGAAAAACAGCATCTCAAGTATTTTATCTGATAAACTGATAAAAAGTAAACATTATTGCATTAGAAGATGACAAAATAGGTTGAAATCACAAAATATGATTTTATTTGAGTGGTTACTATGTGCCAATCATCAGTATATTACTCTATATCTTAAACTCACTTAATCCTTACACTAAAACTTTAAGGTATTTCCTTTCACAGTCCAGACATTAGGATAAAGCATAGGAAATTAGGCAATTATCTCAAGTTTATATAACGGATAAGGGAACCCACAAAGACCTCAAACTCAAAATTAGCCTCATAATGGATCCATTTAAGAAATATCTTGTAAAATGGCTACTTTCACACAGAGGAAAACAGTGAAAGTTGTTTTCTTGCTCAGTGACAAGAAGCCATTCACATGGGGTCATGTATCATGTGTCAATTAATTTGTGTCATTTTATTAAAGTGCTTATTGGTGACATGGAATTAAATTCAAGGAAGATAATGCAGCTGATGATTACAAACTAGCTCATAAAAGTCTTCAGAGTCATTACTGGTCCAGGATCTTGTGTTTAAACAAGCATCCTGTGAGACAAAAACAAAACTAGCACTAATGGGCACTGACGTATTTAATCATTCCTCATGATCACCAAGACAACTGAACAAAAATATAAATATAATCAAACTTAACTTACTGCTTGGTTGGGGCTTTGGAGCACACATCCTCTCTTTCAGGGGCAACTGTTCTCAATTTGGGCATCTGAGGCAACAACTGAGTCATAAAAGAGGGAAATGTAGCTTAAATTAGAAATGCAGTACCTTATTTAAGTTAATCTGCTCAAAGCAAACTTATTCCTGTCATCTGTGTGCAGTGTCATGGTAAGGTCATTTTATACAGCTGATTTTTTGCCATAACCTTACTTTTCAAAATATACATGAAGAGAAGACATTTTATTTGTAAGGCATTCATAGCCTAGAAAAATAATTCGAAAAATACATCCTTTATTCCTCTGTCCTTCAGCTTCCCTGCATGCTGAGCAAGTTTTCATTTCTCAAAGCTGTCTTAATGAAAGATCAAGGTGATCCTGCCAGTGTTCACTGTCTGGTCTTTCCACAGACCTCAGGGAAGTCAGCTGAAAGCTGGTGTTCTGGGCTTCTAGACAATACTGCTGGATTTTTCTCAGTGTTTGTTCTGGATTATCAGGTTGGTATTCACATTTCTCTACAATCAAGACGTGTATCCATGTTCATCTGGAGGTAAAGAAAGCAGGGAGAGCCTGTGACAGCTGCAGCCCTGGACTGGAGTCACCTGTGGAGAGTCTCTGAGGCAACCCCATGAGGAAGAGCTTCCTCACAGAGATGCTACCTGAAGATGCTGAGACAGCTGCAGCCTTTCGGGACACTAAAGCCTTGCTTCCAACATCCTGGACCCCGGCAATGCAGAGGTAAGACATCAGGGGCCTTCTCAAGTACAGTAATGTGAATCTCAATATTAGTGCTGGAAAATAGTTTTTCTTGATTGCCAAACACATATGAGAAGTAAAAGAAAAGAACTTCAACTGACACAGGGGACTATTCAGGTACAGAGAAATTATTCCTCCTTGTCCATGTTATATAGGAGAAAGTTAATTTATTCATTATTAGAAGAGAACACAAAGCTGTATCTTAATTTTTTTATTTCATACATTTTGACACCACAGAAATGTAAACAAGTAATGCAAATTTAATTAAAAATGAAGAATTGAAATTTTTTGTTCTTAGAAAATGTAGTTAGACAAGATTCAGACTTCTTTTAATCCATTTGTAAGTCTCATGATATGAAATACTAAAATGAACTTGATGGCTTTTTTGTGTATTTTATAGGCAGAAGGATTTTTATTCTTTCCTAAATTAATCTCTGCGTTATAGTAATAGTGAAATTATTAAAGAAGTGACATCATCAGATTAACTTCAATTTTAAAAGAATTTCATTATCCGTGACAAGCATGCCTGTCAAAACCAATGTGCACAGACTACTCATTCCTGTGCTAAGACAGTTTGTACTGCAACACTTCTCAGGTGATCATTTTTCGTTCTGTCCAGGTCGATCAATAGCAGAACTCAGGCTCAGTTAACTGTGAAAAACTAGTGCTAAAGAAATCATGAGATGACTTTCTCAAAATAACTCCTTCAAGCAATATACCAGTTAGTCCAATGAAGGTGCATACTTTTGAATCAGGGCACAATTTAAAGTAACTTCCTCTTAATCATCATGGGAAATATTTCAAAGGTCATAGCTAACAAAACACAGAACTTTTATATCATATCTATGCAGAAGGGCAGACAAGGATGCATTAGAAGCACCAGTTTAATACTTAGCTGGAATTATTCTTAACAATATTTTATACCTCACATGTTGAATGTCAAGAATACACCCATGAAGCCATCACCACAACCTTTGTTGCAATCTTATCCATCACCTTTAGAAGCTCCTTTCTGCCTTCTCTGTGTATCACTATTGGATGTGTGATCTGCTTTATCACGATTGTGTCAGTACAGTACAGTAGGGTGCAGCCTTGTTACTTTTTCTTCAGATGGCAAGTTATCTTTGTAACATTGAACAATAGATGCTGGTCAGTAGCTCACTTGATATAAGTGTTGGCAGTTCTTAGATGCTCATGGGTATCTGAGGAAATCTGTGTGGAAGTACTGTTGAATTGTGCTGAATTCATTAGTCCTGCAAGTAGAGACTAGTGTTATAAAGTATGTTCAGCAAGCTGAATAAGTGTAGAGATAAAATCATTTTCTCATTGATCACTACCTACTATCACATCACTTGAGTAATGTCACAAAATAGAGGCTTAAATTTTAATGGAAAGCTTTTTGTTCATTTACTATTTTTTTCTTTATTATTATGTGTTTTAAATTTTATACATCAGCCATGGGTTCCCCTGTCCTCCCCACTCCTGCCTATAATAACTGTATATGATTTTCTACTGATATTTATAGTGTGCTTTTTTATATAGATTCTTCTCTCATATAATACATCCCAATCACAGTTCTCCTCCCTCCACTCCCACTACAGTGTGTTTTCATTTGTTAAAATTCACAGATAAATACATTGGGGGCATGTAGTAATATAGTGGATAGAGAAAAGAACCTTGGGGATAAAGTCCACTTTCTTGGAATTTAACCAGTGTTTGGGACAATACTAAACAATCCTAATACACATTTTCATGATTATATGAATTCTGGTGGCCCTGCATTATTCTAAGCCACTTACAAATTTGGCTCATTTGATTTTTTGCCCCAACAATAGGTGTTTCTATGTTCACACACAAAAAAAATTATGGACAACTGAACTCAGCAGTTTTCTTAACTTTTTCTGGTATCACACAGTAAATGATGGGAAGAGATAAGACATAAATGAAAGATTTATTTTTAAGAGTAAAAATTGGCTTTATTATGCTTAGGAGAGAAGAAATAGTGACAGAAAGAGCATTCTACTCTTTGAACTGTTGTCTAGAGGTGAGCAGCCTCCTTATAGTGTCACAGCTCAGTTAAAATTGTATTACCAGTTCTGTATACAATCAGGCTGTGAGAACAATATTCATAAAAGAGTTGTGAGCATAGTACAGTCCTTCAAGAAGTAGTTTCTCCCCTACCCTATAGGATAGGAGGAGATATGTAAATATATAACAAGAACATAGATTCAACACGCCAGGATAAAGGGCACAGATAAGGATGGTTAAAGATGGACCTTCAGAGAACTATTTGTTCCTAATTCTACTTAGAGGTTTATGCAACTGTACTACAAATTCACACTAAGAGGAGAGCCACGGAAGTCACTGATGGCAGGGCCATAAAGTACTCGTAAGCAAGTAATCCATGCTCAGCAGAAGCAAGCAAAGCTTCAGCTCCACAACCTCCAGAACACGGTAGATACTGAACCTCGCAGGGGAGAAAACTTTCTTTTAGAAACTGCAGCTGTCACAAGCTCACCTTCCCTGGCTTGTCCCCAGGTAGAATTCTGGGCAATTTGCATGTGTCACCCAATCAATGTCTTTCTTCTGGACTTCAAACTCTTGAACTGAAGTTCTTTACCCCTGTGTCAGATTGGCTCTTTGTAAGAGTTCCATACATTGAATAATCTAAGAAGAATGCTGCCTGTTTCCCATGCCAAGAATTAATAGGTAAATTTAAAAAACAATAAAATTTTTCAAAAAAAAAGAGGAAGCAGGATTTTAGATAAAAAATGACATTAGAAATGTTTGAAAAATAGAGAAAACCAACAGCGAATGTGAAAATGACATGTAAGATAGGAATAACAAGGCTTACACAGGTGACAAAGCATGCCGGTGCATGAAGGCAGTCTTCTAAAATCAGCTGATACATGTTAAGCACAAGCATGACAAGACCTTAATGGACCTTGAAATTGTGTAAAGGAGTAAGACAAGAATCAAGATAAGGTATCATAATGGTTTAGATTAGGATGAGCGTGGCTGAAATTTTTTAAAGTGAGAGATACAATATACATGTATTTTGTACTCAAATATATCAGACATAGAAGAAAGGCTAAGTATATAAAAAAAAAAGACAAACAGGCTGGGGAAAACTTCTAGAATACTTACATAAAAACTAGAGGACCAAAGCTCTCTTAGAAATGGAAAAAGAAGAATGAAGAACATTTGTGCTTTTAATCTGACATTAACCAAATAACTAAATTTATACACGACTTCACTGACCAGGTAAAAGTCTATCTTCACTAAGCTTTAACTATCTTTATAAGAAACCAGAGGGTCAGGTTATTTTTACAACCCTGTCTTTTCCAAATTTTCAGATATATATGTGAATAATTCACACCTTGAGATAAGAGTAAATGCTTCAAGGTCATCTAGATAAAAAGAAAAATCAAATATTAAACTTTGCCATCAAAGGATCCTCAACAGGTACAAGTTGACTATAACAGGCAACATATATGCATTAGTTCTTTTGAATATTAACCTAATTTTCCCCTGCAGCTCATTCTGTATTCTACCAGTTACTTTCATAATCTACATTAACAAATTATTTCTCGTTCTCCTTGTCACACTACTCACTACCTCCCCTCTACCTCCCTCTCCTACTCTTCTGACTGTAGAATATAAACACTGAAAGACTATGGACCCCAAAAATTACAGTGCTCTGCATGTTTTTATCCTGCTTGGCTTCTCTGATCACCCTCAACTGGAAAAGATCCTCTCTGGAGTTGTCACCTTTTTTTATGTTATTACCTTAGTGGGTAACACAGCTATCATTCTTGCATCCCTCCTGGATGCTCATCTCCACACACCAATGTACTTTTTCCTCAGGAATTTATCTTTTCTGGATTTGTGTTTCACAACAAGCATTGTCCCTCAGATGCTGGTTAACTTGTGGGGACCCGATAAGACCATCAGCTCTGTGGGTTGTGTTGCTCAGCTTTATGTGTACATGTGGCTAGGTTCCATTGAGTGTCTTCTCCTGGCTGTCATGTCCTATGATCGTTTCACAGCTATCTGTAAGCCACTGCACTATTTTATCATCATGAATCCACGTCTGTGTATCAAGATGATTGTCATGGTCTGGAGTATTAGTTTGGCCAACTCAGTAGTATTATGCACACTCACTGTGAATTTGCCTCGTTGTGGACACAACCTTCTGGATCATTTCTTATGTGAGTTGCCAGCTATGGTCAAGATAGCGTGTGTAGACACCACAGCAGTTGAAATGTCTGTTTTTGCTCTGGGCATTGTTATTGTCCTTACGCCCCTTATCCTTATTCTTATTTCCTATGGCTACATAGCCAAAACTGTGCTCAACATGAAGTCAAGGGCAGGACAAAAAAAAGCAATGAATACCTGTGGGTCTCATCTCACTGTAGTCTCCATATTCTATGGAACTATTATCTACTTGTACTTACAACCAGGTAAAAGGGCCTCCAAGGACCAGGGCAAGTTCCTCACCCTCTTTTACACCATCATCACTCCAAGTCTCAACCCCCTCATTTATACCCTAAGGAACAGAGACATGAAAGACGCACTGAGAAAACTCACAAGGTTTTACCATGGATTGCAGAAATAAGAAGGAACTAGAAGTCATAGAAAAGTACTAGAGAGGACAAAGCAATAAAGTAACTTCTCTAATTTAGATTCAAATAAGGAATGATCTTTGGATCATGGAGATCAATGGTTGATGTAATTATTATGTACAGAATTTGTATGGATGCAAACAACTTGAGGACCATTATGCAGATCTTCAGGTTTGTAACCATTGGCTTATTCTCAGGGAGTACATGTCACTAAGGATCTCTGTTTGCTAACATGTAGCACAAAGGGACTCTAAATGTAAACTTGAATGTGTTTTAACTTCTTTGGCAGCCCCATGGAAACTGCTTTGTCTCATTCTATAATTTCTATGTTAATGCTCACATATTCTAAAACATCAACCCAAATTATATCATGTCCATTGTATTTTGTACATTAAATAACCATACACAAATAATTTGAAGTGTTTGTCTACTTTCAAGTTAGGTTTTCATGAAACCAAGACTCTCTCGAACTTCTTATGCATCTGAGGATGACCATGAGCTTCTTGATCCTCCTGCCTCAACCTCCAAAATACTGGGATTATAGGTATGTATCACCACACCAAGTCCATGTTACAGGCATGTGCCACCATATCCAGTATGTATGGTGCTCTGGGTTGAATCCAAGGCTTCATACGTGCTAGGTGAGCCCTCTACCAACAGCACTATATCCCCGACCTTATAAATAAGTTTGTATATTGAATCTTTGTTACATCATCCAAACATTTATTCATATTTAGCTCAGATAATGCAATATGGTAGCAATCATAATAAAGGCTACCTAAAGAGTGACTTGTTTACCCTTTGTCAGGGATACTTGGTACTAACGTCTTTTGCAATTGCCTATTTTTTCTAAGATACACAAATGAAAGCACACAGATTAAAGTGTTTTAAATGTGACCATGGGGTTGGGGATTTAGCTCAGTGGTAGAGCACCTGCCTAGCAAGTGCAAGGCCCTGGGCTCGATCCTCAGCTCCAAAAAAAAAAAGTGACCAACAGAGGGCTGGAGAGATGTCTCAGTGGTTAAGAGCATTTGTGGGTCTTCCAGAGGACCTGAGTTTGATTCCCAGCACCCATATGTCAGCCCACAACTGTCTCTATTTCTAGTTCCAGAGGAATCTGGCACCCTCTTCTGTCCCCCAAGGACATCAAGCACACATGTGGTACACAGCCATCTATTCAAGCAAAATACCAAAAACTAAAATAAATTTAAAGGTGACAACACAATCTTGCTTATTTCTCAATCATTCATAAAAAAAATATATTCCGTGGTTATCTCAACATTAATGAAAAGGGAATATGATGAATTTGATACTAGTTATAATTTTGATATATGCTATGGAATTTGTGAGACTGTTAAGAGGTATTGTAATGTTTCCATGTGATGAAATTTCGTAAGTTAAATGAATTTTTATTTCTATATATCATGATATTTAGCTTTCCAAAAATAGTATTTTATTCAAACTTTCATATTTTCTATTATCTGATATCCTTCTCCAAAAGATCTCTTTTTGATAATTTCAATAAATCAGCCAGGCAGTGGTGACACACACCTTTAACCCCAGCACTTAGAAGGCAGAGTCAGGTGGATATCTGTGTTAGCAGCCAGCCTGAAATACAGAATGTGTCAGGACAGCCAGGGCTACACAGAGAAACCTTGTCTCAAAATATAGATAGATAGATAGATAGATAGATAGATAGATAGATAGATAGATAGATAGATATAATTTCATTAGATCAAGATAGAATTCACAGAATACCTTGATAAAATCTAAAAATGTCATGATATTTTTTCCTCTATTGCTTCATTATTCATGAGATGTAAAGAAGTCATTGGAAGCTTACTTACTTAGCCAATCAGATGACACTATAACATCACATAAAATACATTTAATGCAGAATAGGATATTGTCAATTTTTTTGTCTTCCTCTTCATATCTCTTTCAAAGTTATATTCAAAACAGCTCACCATCCCACAACAAAGACTGCAAATTTGTAGCATGAATATCACCCTACTCATTATTCTGTTTGTGAAGTTTTTCTAATCTTTGTAACCTTTGTGACTAGTGAAGCTGAATTTTATAGTAAACACTTCCTAGTTTCAATAAACTCAATATGTAAACCATACAGTAGTTCTAGACCTCCAGGAGCGTTACACTGTCTACATAAAATTGTTTGTCTCTGCATGTCTACTTTTCATTTCCCTTTGGTTTGTTTTTTTCTGCATTTATACTAGAAATTAAATTAAACCTCATATACTTTTGTTTATCTGAATTTAGATATTTAAATCATTACAGAAAATATATGTGCTGAATTGTAGTTAAAATATTGAACTTCTAGGAACTAATCAATGCCTTTGTGAGCTGATCAGTGTGATCTGACATGAATAACCTATGACAGGAGATGTAAATGATAATAAATAATAATGATAATTAAATTGAATTTTCACTTTAATAAATCGCTTTCTTGTGGGGTTTTTGTGGGTTTTGTTTGGCTTGGTTTTTTGAGACAGAGTTTCTCTAAGTAGCCCTGGCTGTCCTGGAACTCACTCTGTAGACCAGGCTCGCCTCAAACTCACAGAAATCCACCTGCCTCTGCCTCCCAACTCTGGGATTAATGGTGTGTGCCACCGCCACCCAGCAATAAATTGCTGTTTTGAAGAAGGAATCAGGTCAATATTCATAAGACTGTCCACACTGGACAAAGCGCCACACAACAGGATCAATACTTTTACAAGCATATACAATATGAAGAAAGGACAGAGAAGACAAACACTAGACTAGAAATCAGACCAGATTTGGATCTCACATTTTCCTTGATTAAATACAAATCTCAGCTACAGTACACATCTGTCCTACCAGCACTCAGAAGGCTGAGGCAGGAGAATTGTAAGCTCCAGAACTACCATGTCTCAAATAAAGAATAAGATAGAATAGAGTGGAACAGAACAGAATCTAGCCATTCAGTGTGTCCAGGTCTTCATTTCCTAGATTTAAGATGGATTACAAATAGGATCTCCCCTTCTCCTGTTGACGCTTTCACTGATTCACTATGCTTAGCCTTGTGAATTTCAGCTGTTCTTTTGCATAGATTAAGTTCATCCAGAGCAAACAGCAAAGCTCTCTTCTGAAATATGGAGGCACTTAGGCTGGCTTCAAAAATAGGATACTGACAGGCGTCAGTGTCACAACTGCTTCCAGAGTCCCTAGGGTTAGCAAACAGCAAATGGGACAAAATTAAGTTAATGTACTTTTTGTTCCCTGTGAAATGAAGGAGCATATACATAAGCCAGGGGGCCAGCTTTTCTTTCATTAAAATATGATTATATCATTTCATTTCCCCCTTCTCTCTCCTCCACCTAATCCCTCACATGCCCCATTTTACTGACTCTTGAATTCATGGCCCCTTTTTCTTTGTTATTGTTACATGTATATGCATCAATATATAAATATAACTTGCTCGGTCCATTTAGTGTTACTTGTATACCTATGATTTCAGGGCTGAACAATTGACATTGGTAACCAGTTAGGGGGCTCATCCTGAGGAAGACTATTCCTCCTGCTCTCAGCATCCCTTGGTTGAATACAGTTCTTTGTTTAGGGATGGGGCTCTGTGAGATTATGCCCTTCTGTATTAGCATGTCTGTAGGTATCACTTTCTGTTGAGGCAGGCCCTGTTCATTTTGTGAGTGTAGCTTCCCTGACATTTTGAGAAAACACAATCGCATAGCAGACATCTTGCTCCTCTGGCTCTTAAACTGAGAAAATGCCTACATAAGATTTGCCTGAAAGCAAGTCTGTAGTGCATTTTCTTGACTAACAGTTGATGGGGAGGGTGGCAGCTGACTGGGGTGTTAACACCCCTATGCAGGCTGTCTCGGATGACAAACAAAATGAGGAGGATGTGAGGAACAAACCAGTAAGAAGTGATGGTTCCTCCACAGCCTCTGCTTCAGTCCCTCCCTCCAGGTTCCTGCCCTGTGTTTCCTTACTGACGGACTATTAACTAGAAGTAAAAGGGAAATAAGCACTTTCATCTCCAAATTGCCTTTGGTCAACTTGGCACACCACTATAATACTCTTAAACAGTAACTGTTCCCTTCCTGCTTATCCCCAATATCTCATAGTAATATCAATATCACCATATAAAACATTCCAACTTTTAAAGTCTTTAAAATTCAAACACAAGCTGGGTGTAGTGGTACACACCTCTAATCCCAGCACTTGGGAGGCAGAGGCAGGCTGGTCTCTGTTGAGTTCCAGGACAGCCAAGGCTGTTACACAGAGAAACCCTATAACAAAAAACCTAAAAACAAAAAAATTCAAACACCTTAAAAGTTCAGTATCTGAAAAATAACATTCAAAGTTTCTTTTCAAAGTTCAAAGTCTATCTAAAAATCCCCAATATTCTATAACAGTTCTTGAGGCCCACACTACTTCCATTCAACACTTGCTGCTGTCCTTAGTAGTTGACTTGTGGTACTGGCAAATCCAAAATACTGGGCTCACCACTAAAACTACAGTGCATCTTCACCAACGGCCTTTTCTGGACTCTCTTCAGGGAGTATGACACTGGTACATGGTGCCAAGCCTCACATATGTCCTGGGGCATCTACTTCAACTGAGATTGCATATGCAACAATGTCCTCTCCTAACCTCTCATAGTACCAAGCCTTAGCTGCTCTCCATGACCACTTTACACCTTTAAAACCAGTACCATCTTGGAGACTGTTACCAATTATCTAGTTTGACTATTGGCATAGGATGCAGCCTCTGCCCCTCTGAACAGCTTCTATGTACTGACCTGAGGACACATGTCTCAGAAAATTTCACCTCAATGATACTGGCATCTTCTTAATTACTGGTAATTTATCAGCTCTAGCTACCCAACATCAACTGTACCAACAAAGCAAAGGTTTCACTTTATTGGTTCTAGTCTCTTGTTAATCCCAGTTGAGTCTTTGCCCACAGCTGACCAAAACAACAGATTGTTAATTGAAAATATCAAACATATGCCCACAGTAGAGTCATGGCTTCCTCTGAAACTTGCATCACAATAGTCTTATCTTCCAAACTCCCATAGAACAGCCCACTGAGATTTGAGCACTAAACAGCTTTTCTAGCCCAAAGTTCAAATGCTACTATAATTCTCCAAAAAATTACATGATCATATTTTTCACACCAAAGCCCCATGATCCAGTGCCAATTTCTGTTAGGGTTTCTATTGGTATGATAAAACACCATGACCAGAAAGCAGCTTGGTGAGGAAAGTGTTTATTTTTGCCTTGCACTTCTGCATCATAGCCATCATCAAAGGAACTCAAGGCAGGGACTCGGGGCTGGAACCTGAGGCAGGGATTAAGTAGAGGCTAGAAAGGAATGCCGTTCACTGGCTTGCTCCTCCTGCCTTCCTCAGTTTGTTTTTTTATACTATCCAGAATGACCTGTCCAGTGATGACACTACCCACAGTGAGCAGGGTCCTCCCACACCAATCATCAACCAAGAAAATGCACTACAGAGTTGCTGACAAGTCAGTGCTATGGGAGCATTTTCTCAATTAATATTTCTTCTTCCTAAAAGTCCCTAGCTTGTGTCAAGTTGACATAAAAAAATAAAAATTAAAAAAAACACATAATTCCTTTTAAGGTCTCCAACTTAATGGAGTACACTTTATAATATTCTGAGTTTCTTTGGTGTCTGTTGTACTGTTTCCTTGTTCATTTCTGGTTCTGTTCATTCGGGTGCCCTCTTTCTTTGATTTTGTTAGTTGGACCGAGATTTTGTTTATCTTCTCAAAGAATCAGCTCTTAGATTTGTTGATTCTTTGTATTGTTATTTTGTTTCCATGTCATGCATTTCTGCTCTGATTATTTCTTGCCACCTACTGGATTTGGTTTGGTTTGTTCTTGTTTTTCCAAATTCTGAAATTAAATCATTAATTAATTTATCTATGCTCTTTCTGATTTGTTTTAATGTAGGTACTTAGAACTATGAATTTCCTTGATTTGAGTGTGCTCCAGAGATTTGGTTGTGTTGTATTTTCAATTTTGTTTAATTTCAGGAAATTTTGTTTTCTTTCTTAGTTTTATCCTTGACCCATTCATCAGTTAGTAATGAGTTGTTTAATTTTCAGAAGTTTGGAAACTTATTAGGGTTGGGTTTGTTTTTTTTGTTGTTTTTTTTTTTTTTTTTGCTATTTTTAAGTTTTATTGTGTTGTAATCAAATAGGATACCTGGAGTTATTTCAATTTTTCTGAATTTATTGATTTTTTAAAAATATTTATTTATTCATTATGTATACAGTAGTCTGCCTGCATGAAAGAAGAGGGCACCAGATCTCATTATCATCGGTTGTGAGCCACCATGTGGTTGCTGGAAATTGAACTCAGGACCTCTGGAAGAGCGGCCAGTGCTCTTACCTTCTGAGCCACCTCTCCAGCCCTTTTCTGGATTTATTATGGTGTGTGTGTGGGGGGGGGGGGTGTTGATGTTTGGGTGGAATATTCTGAATATGTCTGCTAAACTTTCTCAATATATGATATCATTTAATTCTGATGTTTCTCTGTTTATTTTTTTGTCTAAATGACCTGTATACTGGGGAAAGTGGGGTGCTGAAATCACCTACTACTAATGGATTGCTGTTAATCTGTTTTTAATTCCAGTAGTATGCTTTTTAATGAAATTGGGTTTGGTGCCTATGCATTTAAGATGGCGATCTCTTTTTTGGTTGATTGTCCCCTTGTATAAAATGGGATGTCTTTACCTCTTCTAATTAGTTTTAGTTTGAAGCCTATTTTGTAAGATATTAGGATATCAATGTCTGCTTACTTCCTGGTTTCTTTTGACTCAAGTATGTTTTTCCCATCCTTTCACTTCAGGGCAATTCCTATCTTTAAAGCTAAGGTGCATTTCTTGTAGAAAATAGAAGGATAGATTTTTTTTTTCTTAAATCTATTTGGTCAGCCTGTTTCTTTTAATTGGAGAATTAAAGCCATTAATATTTAAAGTTAATTTTGAAAAGTGTGTGTTATTTGCAGTCATTTTGTTGCTGACTTTTGTTTGTGTTCTTAGTCATACATCGTGTTTTAGGAATTAATGCTTTGCTTGTTTTCTTTCTGCAGCCTGTTGGCTATACTTACTCATCTCATCAATTATAAATATTGTTCCTAGTATTCTCTTTAGAGTCAGTTTGATGGACGTGAATCTTGTTAGCCTGCTTGAATTTTGGAAAGTTTTTCTTTCTCCTTCAAATATGACAGATAGTTTTGCTGGGTACAAAAGTCTAGGTCAATAGCTATGATCTTCTAGAACGTGGAATGCATTTCTACAGGCTCTTCAGGCTTTCACATTCTCTGCTGAGAAATTGTCTGTTATTTTGATGGGTTTTCATTTATATGTGACTAAAGTTTTTTTTTTCTCTTTCAGCTTTCAATACTCTTTCTTTTCATATTTAGTGTTTTAACTATGATAAACTATAAAGAGTTTCTTTTCTGGTCTTGTCTATCTGGTGTTCTGTGTGCTTTTTGTATGTATATTGCTGTCTTAATTTGACAAAGTTTTCTCCTGTGACTTTGTTGAAGTTCTGAAGGTCTGTGGAATTTTCTCTCCCATTTATGACTACAAAGATTTGGTCTTTTCATGATGTTCCACAGTTTCTGCAGGTTACTGTCCTCCTTTTTTAAGTGATTCATACATTTTCTGGTATAGTTGCTCTCTTTTATCTCCAAGTCCTAAAATTCCTTTACTTAATCCATTCTACTTATAAGTTTTTCCCTTCAGTTGTCTATCAGTTGGGTTATTGAGAATTTCATTTCCATCTTTATTTTGGGCTTGAGTTTTCCTCAATATTTCTACCTCTGTATTGAAATTTATTTTCAAATCCTGCATTGTCTTCAGCATTTCATTCAGCCTTATGTTTGTGTTTTCTTGGACATCATTCAAGTGTTTATTCTCTTTGAATTTTTTCTCTTTACATTCATTGAGCTATTCAAGTTTTCTTTAAACTCCTTGAATTTTTTGTTTTTCAAAATAGGGTCTCACTATGTAGCTTTGGCTTTACTGGAAATTACTATGTGACCAAGCTTGTCTCAAACTCAAAGAGAAATACTGTCTCTGCCTCCAAGTACTGGTATTAAAGTCATGTACCACCCCACCCTGGCCTTTGAATTCTTTGATGAAGTGTATGATGCTTCTTTTAAATTCTGTGTCCTAGAGTTCGTCTAGGCAGTTCTCAATGGAGAACATTTCTAAAGGACTGGTGGATTGGGGAGTTGGAAAAATGTTATATTTATATTTCATACTATTTGAATTTTTACCATGAGTCCTAGAGACAAATATTCTTTTAGTTCAGTGCCTGACATAGATACAACAGGCTGAGACACAGCACAGGACATGTGGTGGAGTTGAGCCTGAATGTTATATATGCCATGGATCTGATAAATTCAGGCGAACACCAGAGCCTGTGCTATCCAAGCCTCCAGGGCCTGACTGACCAGATTATACAGAGGCACTGGATGTTAGACAAGATCTAAGCCTGGGGGTTGAGAATGGTATGCAAAGGGGAAGATCAGAATCAGGAAGATTCACCAACCTGTGCCCTGGAATAAACTATGCAGAACCCAGCTGCACAGACAGCCGCTGCTTTTCCTTTCCAATGAGTCTTGCTTTCCACTTCTCCCCACCCCTTCTTAAAAGTGGGTTTGGAAGATACACCCTAGAAAGGTCAGGTCTGTCTCAGAAGTGGTTAGAACTGTGTCTAGGATAGGCGTTGTCACCCTAGAAATACTTTTAAATGAAGAGACTGGCACCAGAGAGTAAAGATTCTAAGACATTCCAAGAAGGCAAGAGAGGCTAATGGGGTCTGGAAAGTAAAACTTGTCCTGCAACCTATCATCCCCAGGGGAGCAGAGCTCCATCTTGATTTCACTGTCCATGGATCACTCACAAGATTCATTGGCATTACTGCCCCAGAGATAATCATTTTGTAGCTATTGAGAGGTTCAGGGAACATGGTGGTATTGTGTTCCCCAAAATATTGTGCACCCTAATAAACTTATCTGGGGACAGAGACAGAACAGCCACAATATTAAACACAGAGGATAGGCAGTGGTAGCACACGCCTTTAATCCTAGCATTCCAGAGGCAGAAATCCATCTCCTCAAGGATACAGCCAGGCTTGGTGAATAGCGCCTTTAATCCCAAGAAGTGAGCCTTTAATCCCAGGGAGTGATGGCAAAACAGAAAGATATATAAGGAATGAAGACCAGGAACTAGAGGCATTTGGCTAGTTAAGCTTTTAGGCTTTGGCGCAGCAGTTCAGCTGAGATTCATTCTGGATGAGGAAACAAGATCAGCTGAGGAACTGTTGAGGTGAGGTAGCTGTGGTTTGTTCTGCTTCTCTGCTCTTCCAGTGTTCACCCCAATAACTGGCCTCAGGTTTTATTTTATTGATAAGAACTTTTAAGATTCATGCTACAAGGGAATTCATCTGTTTTGGAGGAACCTGCAGAGTACTGACTGGGCAGAGGCTGTCGAGAGCATGCCTTCTACAAGAAGCCAGTGAGCAGAGCAAGTCCACTTGACTGCTTTTTGCAGTGGTGGTCCAAGAAGTAAAAAAAAAAAAAAAAAAAAATCAACATTCTCTGTTCTCTGGAAATCTCAAGAAGAGAAAAAGTTATTATAGGTTCAACAAAACTCAGTTCTGCCAGAGTTATTGGATTATTTCAACTCTGATAAAAATGCATGCTTTTCAGATGGGAAATCCTGAAAAATAGGGCCAGCCAAGACCCTCCCTGGCAGGAAGAAATTTATTCTGGAGACACTTGTGCTATATCCTTTGGCTCTTGAACTACTGAAATAATGGAATCCAAGAAGTTTTGGTTTTCCTAGGAATCATATGTTGAGCAAAGGAAAAGGCTGAAGCCTGGTGCCAACCAGAGAAGGAGTTTGTTTCCTGCAGAGAGATTTCACAAAGTTCTGACAATTTGTCCCACAGCCTTGTGGGAGAAGGAAGTAGTGGCAATAATGTCCAGTGGTGCCAAACCCTGACCAGGCCTACTTTAGTTATGCATACCACTTGCCCTCTATTTAAAACTAAACTCCGCCCTAGTGACAAAAAGATGAGTGTGGGTGGTTGTCATGGCCTCTTTGTTCCATTTCCGAATGTGGCCACATTGAATCTCTTTTACCTGCTTTGCACTACTACATTGTTTTAATCTCTCAGATAATACACCCCAAATGCAATTTCCCTTCCCCCTCTCCTCCTAGTTCCCACTTCCCCTCTTCCCCATATCTACTCCTCCTCCCTTTCCCTTCAGAAAACAGCAGGCCACCCAGGAATATCAATAGAACTTGGCATAATAAAACGCAATAAAAGTAGGCACAAACCCTCATATCAGGGCTGGATGAGGCAACCAGTAGGAGGAAAGGGGTCCTAGGAACAGGCAAAAGAGTCAGAGTCCCATGCAGGCTCCATGATTGCTGCTTCAGACTCCGTGGTTTCACTTCAGATCATATAAATCTTTTGCCTTTCTCTACTGTTTCTTTAGTTGACAAATTAATGGTCTGTGGCTGAGCTAGTGCTTAGGCTCTTATCCTAACAGCTCTAAAAGCAGCCACTCACACCAAACTGTGCCTCGGAGATTCAAAAGCCAAGAATAGGGACAGAAGATGACAGCCTCCTTACAAGGACAGCTATGAATCAGGCAGAGACCTGATTTCATTGGTTCTCATGGGGTGCTCTTTTGACTGAGGCCCTGGAGTACAGCCAAGGTGCCACTTTAGTGGCACCATAGTGCCATTGAGAACAATGTCAACAATGGGACTTGTCTTAGCATGCAAACAGACATGAACTTCCTTTGAGAATTTAAAATTTGGAGAATTTTCAAGAAGAGGAGCTTAAAATATAGACCCTAAATAGTTCTATTACAATGGTTCTCGATCTTTAAATGTTGCAGCTCTTTAATACAGTTCCTCATGTTGTGGTAACTCCCCCACCACCACAATAAAATTATTCCATTGTTACTTCATAACTGTAATTTTGCTACTTTCATGAATCATAATGTAAACATCTGACCTGGATCTCACAAAAAGATTGAGACCCACAGGTTGAGAACCATTGTTCTGTAAGTACTACAAGCATGGGTTGATGGATTAGTAGAATAGTAACTGGAGGGGCCTGGATCAGACACAAACTACATCTAAACACCTATTTTCACAGAGAGGTCCTTTATTAAGCAGGGAAGAAAAGTTAAAAGTGACTGCTTTCTGACTCAGGCAGAAAAACAGCAGCAAAAAACCTTGAAGGTACAATTTTTAAGAGAAGAAGGGGAAGTCTGTGTTAGAATAGGTTAGGATGCAGGGGTAAGGGAGCTAGAGATGAGAGAGAAGAGGAGGGACAAGGAAAGGGGGCAGGGTGTTTGTCCCAGAGGGACAAAGGACTGCCTCTGGACAGAGAGGAGACAGATGTGGCACACAGGCAAATGGCGGTTTATAAAGGTAAAGAGGGAGACCCTGTGCTAGGATGAGGTGTTTCATTTTAATTATGCATGTTAATTAGGTGAGCCAAAAAGGGAATTCTGATTGCTGGACCTTGGTGGTCAGCCTCAGGAGGAAATGGCCAAATAGGTGAAGAGACATTGGTGGCTAGCTTTAGGAATTTAACTTAACGTTTTTTTTTTTTTTTTTTCTTTTTAGCAAGGCAGAGGGAATGGGGGAAAAGGGCAAGGCCTGCCAGAGCCATGCTTGAGTGGGCTAGTGTCCCTTCAGCAACAACAATAAAAATGATGTAATTGTGCCATCTTCAGATAGCCCAGCTAACACACAAGAACATAAAACATAATTTTTGGTTTTCATGTGGCCACTGTGTTTACTTAAACTTGTATGAAAGGGTTAAAAGCTTTAATATTCATTGATGGCCATCTCCTCCTGCTACTCCTTCTTCCTCACCCTGTGTGTCTCTGTGTCTCTGCCTCTATCTCTCTGTGTGTCCTCTCTCTTTCTGTGTCTCTGACTCTTTCTCTCTCTCTCTCTCTCTCTCTCTCTCTCTCTCTCTCTCTCTCTCTCTCTCTCTCTCTCCCTCCCTCCCTCCCTCCCTCTCCCTCTCCCTCTCCTCATCTCTTCATAATAAATATCTGACAAAGGCAGCATAAGAAGCAAGGTTTATTTGACTCCCAGTTTCCACACATATACTTCATCACAGTAGGAACGGGAGGCAGCTGACCACACTATATCCATAGTCCTGAACATAAACATGGTGGAAGTTAACATTGTGCCTAAGAAAGTCTAGCTACTAAGTGAATGCCAGATAGATGATCTTGAATGGACTGATGAAGCTGCTGGTGATAAAGGCCATTGTTCCTTTAGCTCGCCACATTCTGGCTGATTTTTTTTCATTGACCTCACACTTTGGCAGAATGTTTGTCTATTCCTAGAATTCTCTTCACTGCACTCTTCACGTCTTTGTTTCTTAAGGTGTAGATCAAAGGGTTAAGGCTAGGGGTAACAATAGTGTAAAAAAGAGTAAAAAACTGTCCTTCCTCGTGGGATATGGTATTCTGTGGCCTCATGTACATATAAATGAGTGTTCCATAAAACAAGGTGACTACTGTGAGGTGGGAACCACATGTATTAAGAACCTTTTTCCACCTTGTTGCTGACTTGATCTTCATCACAGCCTGAGTAATGACTCCATAGGAGATGAGGATTAGTGATAGAGGTACAAGAAGAAATATAACTCCAAGAGTAAACACAACAATCTCGATTACTCTGGAGTAGACACAAGCCATCTTGATCAACGCTGGCATTTCACAGAAAAAATTATCCACTTCCCGGTGTCCACACCTTGGCAACTTCAAAGTCAAGGAACAAAGAATTAAGGCACTGCCAAGACCACCCAACCAGGCTGACAGCACCATCTTCTGGCAAAGAACAGGGTGCATTATTACTGTGTAGTGAAGAGGTTGACAAACAGCAGCATAACGATCATAGGCCATTACGGCCAAGAGGAGACATTCTGTGGCTCCCAGGTCCAGAGCAAAGAAGAACTGGAGCACACACCCTCCATATGTGATAGACTTCTTTGGACCCCATAGATTTACCAGCATCTGTGGGACAATGCTAGTAGTGTAACAGAGGTCCACAAAAGACAAATTAGATAAAAAGAAATACATGGGAGTATGGAGCTGAGAGTCCAGATAAGACACTAGAATGATGGTTGTGTTTCCTGCCAGAGTCACAATATAGAAGATGAAGACAACGACAGAGATGGCATGCTCCAGTTGTGGTCGACTAGAAAATCCCAGAAGGATGAAGTCTGCCCCAGAGCTTCTGTTCATTTCCATCACTCCTTAGGACAGGCTAAGAGACAATACTACAGTAACCAAAATGATTTCAGCTTTGGGTGAAATGGAAAGTCACTGACTTTTGTCACAAAGCATCTAAAATCCATCTGTCTGCATGCATCTTCTTATTGTGGCATATTTAAAATATTTGTCAATAACTAGTCTATACTTTTTTATATCCAGATGATTCTACAATGTGCTGAACTCAGTCCCTGTGCATTAGAAATCATTGAAAAGCATGAATATGCAGTATCACCTCACCCATCATTCTGTGTGTTTTGATTGTGTGTTAAAGCCATAATAATTATAAAAGTCGTATTATACACCATATATGTGTGACTAAGAATGTGTATAAGTGTGTGTGTGTGTGTGTGTGTGTGTGTGTGTGTGTGTGTGACTCAGGGCTTTGCAGTGTCCCCTGTGCTGGCCTGAACCACCACACCCTGCTGGAATAGAGAAGCTCTTGAAATTTTCCCCTGGAATTATGACATTTATCACTTGATGGTGATAGATCTTTCCTTTATCAAAGGAGCTAAACTTCAAGGAAAAAGTTTTTAACTTTTTATGTGCTCCACCACTCGGTAGCATAATCCTTTTTCTCCTGTTCATTTACAAATGCCTGCATCCCAGAGCCATTATAACTATCATAACCATACCACCACCACCACCTCTTCCCTCTCTCTGAGTTTTTCTCTATTCAACATTGTGGACTTTATGCTTTCTGTATCAACTTTGCTGTTCATGGCTACACTTTTTTGTTGTTGTCATTGATGATATATCTTTGTTTCTAAAGAAATGACCCTTCTAATTATTAACCTTTATTGTTTTGTGCCACTTTGAATACCTTAAAAAATATCTGCTAGATATTCTGCTCAACTTTATGGATCTATTTCAGGGTTATACATTGAACTAGTTCCAGAATCTTCTGACCATCACAGACACATAGCAACAGCCACTGTCAGCTTTGAGTCCCTCACCCACTCCACAGAAGAAGCCAGGCAAATGATTCAGTAAGAGACAGTTCATACAAGCGGTGGAGTGACCATCCTCATCAAACTCAATAGCAAGTAGATTTTCTGGTCATTGTGGAGCCTGTTAAGAAAAACCATCACCTGGTTACCTCTGAAGGAGAATAGACTAAGAATAAAACTTTCATCAACCTTGCTGTTTCTGAATCATGTGACATACATACATACATGCAGTGTTCAGTCATTCAGTATCTTTTTTGTCAGTGAGCTTTGAACCATGAACTTCAGACCTAGAACTTCTTATATTTATTGTGTTCCTATAGGCATGAAAATAAAGGCTCATTTTCACTACAACAAGGTGATGATAAATTACCTCAAATAAATCATTGTAGTATAAACCTTAGAGCATGAAAATATTTTAATTATGAAAAAGAGAGTTTTATTCACAAATTATATGAAGTGAAAAATGTAGTTTTTCCTAGTCTAAAATGTAAATTTAGCTGAATATCAAGCTTTTATATTAGTAGGATGCTTTTATATAAGTAGGAAGTCAAGCATAGTGCTTAGATGAACTTTTTTCTTTTCTTTTTGAGGGTAGGGTAGTACTTTTTGAGACAGTCTCTTATAGCCCAAACTGACCTAAATCTGCTGTGCAACAGGAGATGGTCTTTAATTCAGAATCAAGTCCTGCAAGTGCTGGGCTTACAGGCATGTGCTGCCACCCCTGATGAATTCCAAGCAATGTACACGGTATGACTGTACATAAGCTGTACTCTTGGGCAGTAATTTAACCTGTTTGAATGCTAAGCTCTTCATATGTGAAGTTAATATAATAGTATTACCTTCTTCAGTGAGATTTTAGGAACATTAATACTCATGAAAGTTCTAGAACCTGAGCTTATATTTAATGTTAAAAAGACAGACTACCCACACTTCAAACAAGCACTGTTCTCCCTGACCCCTTCACCTTTTGCGATACATGATGGTTTAGAGCTAAACTCAAATTTCTTGGTTTTTTTTAACCTGACTTCTAAGATGTACAAATGTACTTCTGTGCACAAAAATATGCACAAGCGTAGTATAATACATACCCTGTGTAGAGAAACCATAGAATCAGGAGATGACTTCAGCTCCCAAAATACTATAGTTATAAATTACCTGTGTTCATTGGATTTCTTGAAGTTGGGAATGTTCAGAATTAAAAAGCCATGATTTCTAGAGTAGAAACAAACCTCAGAAGTTCTGACTCCATCCTTCTGCAGCACAGACATTCTTTCCGGAGAACATTCAGCAACTCCCATCCTGTAAGCTCAGTGGGAGATTGGCTTTGCCTTTAAGTGGTGCTTCTTTCACTGAACACAAAATCTCCTTTTTGGTGACACCTAGGCACAGGCTCTTTGTTTTAATTCCAAAAGAAACACCAAAAGTAGTCTACTCACCATGGCCTCACATCTAGCATGGTTTAATTAATAAATATGACAGATACAATATCAAAATAAGGAAGATGCTGAGTAGATAACCAGTCTAGTAACTAGGACCCAGTCAAAAATAATACAACCACCACAGAAGCCTTCTTTGCACCTCGTTCTTCATAACTCTTCCTGAACCACCCACTACCATGATGCTTACTGGTGATCCTTCCCTTTCATTTTATTAGGTTAAGGATGTAAATGTAAGTATATATTGGATCATTTAGCTTATCAAAAATTGGAGGTCCTAGCCGGGTGGTGGTGGCAAACTTCTTTAATGCCAGCACTCAGGAGGCAGAGCCAGGCAGATCTCTATGAATCCGAGACCAGCCTGGTCTACAGAGTGAGATCCAGGACACACACCAAAGCTACACAGAGAAACCCTGTCTCAAAAAACTAGATAGATAGATAGACAGACAATCAGACAGACAGACAGACAGACAGACAGACAGACAGACAGACAGACAGATAGATAGATAGATAGATAGATAGATAGATAGATAGATAGATAGATAAGTTGGAGGTCCAGCAAGAAAGCTCAGTAGTTAAAAGGCCCTTATAGTGTGAGCCTGAAGAGCTGAGTTCCATGTCAGAACTCACATAAGAGTGAAAGGAGATAAGTAACTCCCAGAAGTTCTTCCTTGGCCAATATGTGCATCACACACACACACACACACACACACACACACACACACACACACACTAGATAGATAGATAGATAGATAGATAGATAGATAGATAGACCATTAAATATGTCTTACGTTTCTTTTAACTTTAGAAGTTATTATCCAATAAACTCTTAGATTTCTTTTTGCAGGAAGAGCACTGTACCAGATGCTCCTGTGCTGCCTGACCTTGAATTTTCAAATGTGTTTTATTGCCGTCCAGTGGCCAGTATGGTTCATCCATGCTCAAGTCCATGAAGTCAACAGTGAAAGGACACCATAGAAAAGCAACACTATAGAAGAGAACTGCGAGCACCTGTGATCCCCATTCCTTTCCCAAACATATGTAGTGTTTTCAGATGCAAATCTTACTAGCTCCCATAGTCATTTGGACCTCTTAAGACCCTGGGCATTCTTATCAGAAATGCCACAGCAGAAATGCTCTCTGTAATCTCATGTTGTGACCTAAACATAGCATCCTTTATGTTTTAACCATGCTATTTATGAGAGTAAGCCTTTGAGCTCAAATATGGGGTATTATTTAACTTTAATATGAAAGTGAGTATGATATTAAAAATGAGGCTTTGAATACTATACCTGAAGACATAGGTGGTAAAAAGTGGCATGCTACATTTGAAACAAAGCTGGTTTGTCACTGGCATATTTCAGTAGCCAATAATGTAACATATTGTTTCATTTGCTAAGTTCAATAATTTTTAAGATAAGTGAACTAAGCATGTCTGGGCATAGTTTGATATGTATAATGATCTGGTGAGAAACTAGAAACAAAATTTTGAAATTGTCTTAATATGTAAAAACATGTTCACTTATTAATAATAAACAAGATGTATGTTGATCTGTCATCCAAAGTCCAAACAGAAAAGGATCAGGTCAAAAGAGTTAAGATCCTGGCTTCAGGAAACCCATGTGTCTTCTGGCACCAGTCTCTGCCTCTTCTCTACTGTGGGAACTTTACCAGGCTAATGGGCTTTTGTAGCTCCTGGTTTCTCACCTGCTGGTATTCAAATGACACCTGCTTTGTTCAGTGCTTGGAGGAGGCTTAAAGGACAGAATAAATCTAGAATGCTTAGGATGGAGCTTGATGCCTGAAAACCACTCAGAAACTTCAAAATATACAAACCGTTGATTCTGAATTTAGTCCTCCGTCCTAAGAGGTCTCCAATGTGTCCATATTGCATTATAGTCTACACCGTTCAGGGTTCTGTTTGTATGTTCGACTGAGGCCTACACTGTCTATGACCTGGTTCTGGGGCTTCTGCTGGATGCAGGAGACAGTACTCACCAGAGGACAGGATGATTAGAATATGTTTCCAGGCAGGAAGCTGTCATGCTTTTTTCTAGTCCAAATGTACCCATGTTCCCACTAGCATGATCTCTCCTTTCATTAATAATGCAGAGAAAGTTCTTGTGCAGAAAAACATGAAAGTGCCAAAAATAAAATTGGGTTAACTACCAGCTTTCTTTATATCCACCCCACAAACCTGTTCATATTTAAAAGCAACAGTTGGACTAACATTTTTATAGTAATAGTATCTTTTAATTTGGATGTTGGATTAAAATTAGATCTGAAAGCAATGGAAAATCAGTAAATCAGTTTTGGCTAACCATATTTTGGTTCAGTATTTGAAATTGTTTATTGCATTCTCCTATCCATAATTGCACCTTGCATTTTGCATGAGGACACTGTGTTTTTTGCTTTGTATTCCAAGGCTACTTAACTATAGTGAAGAAGTACTTGTGCACAACTCTAAAGGCTATTGTGTTGGCGTGGTTTAGGCCCAAAGGGACTGGTGTTGCCCAGAGGTGATTAAGGAAATCTGTAACTATAGCCAGAATCCTATCCAAATAACAATTTTATGAAGGGCTCCCTAAAGACAATGGTTTCATCTCTTCCTTTTGCTTTAGATTTTTTATTAATAAAGTTAAATTTTTATTAATTAATTTTATAAAATAAATTTATATTTTATATAACATAGAGCACTTTAAATTATATAATTTTATTATAATAAATAAATTTTATCAATTTTAAAAGAAATTAACTTCATAAATTTAAATACTTAATATTATATTGTTTATATTGAAAATTAGAAGTATGACATTACTCCTAAAAATTAACAGATTATTTAAAATACTTTTTGATCAATGGATATCAGATTGAAATTTATTATCTAAGTGTTGCATCTACAGAACAGAAAATAGCTGATCTCTTAACATATTTGTGAAGTAATCATAATTATTAGTGAATAATTCCCTCATCCTTATTTCATTGTCAATGAATTAAAATGACAGACAAAAATTCTTAAAGCTATCCCCAATTTGAGGACTGGAAATTTAACAACAGCTCAGAGCCTCCTGCCTTACCACACTTCCCTTATTCCTGTCTGACTCGTAGGGATCAGAGTGACGAGTCATGTTCGTTACACACTCATTCTAAAAAGTAAACTATAACTTACCCTACATTTGTATGGGAGTGTTTAAATAACATGTGTTCTTAAGTTTACTTGCTTTTAATTTAAGCAAAGAACATATGCCATTCTGGGGGATTTCCTTCTTTCGCTTAACAATTTTTGTAGATTTATTCAATACATTCTGTCTATCTGTGATTCACAGCCCATTGTGTAAGCATGTCATTATTATAGTTTCCAAAGCCGATAGACATTCACACACATTATAGTTTTCAACTTATGTGCATGGTTCCATAATGAATGATTGCATACAGCTCTCATTGAACATACGGTCAAGAAAGTCTTTGTGCATGTGTGTGTGTGTGTGTGTGTGTGTGTGTGTGTGTGTGTGTGTGTGTGTGTCTAATATAGGGATTACTGGTTCAAGGAACAAATTAGGAATAACCTTTACAAGCCATTTCTCCCCAAGGAATTTTATCAGTTTGTCCTACACTTACCACCGATAGAGTATTCTACTGATCTACATACTCTGCAGCACATGGCATTACACTTTTAAATTATTGCCAGCTGAAATGGTGTAAGTGGTATCTACCCATATCCTTATAGTGTTGTGAGATTCTGATCAAAGAAGTCAGGACACAGGGTTTCTCCAGGGAAAAGTGTTAATGTTCATTCACAGACTTGAGCAAACTCTTGTTCATAAAGAACCCGAATGACAAAAACAGTAGGAAAAAAGGGGGGATGACTGTGGTCTTTATTACAGTAGTGAAACACCAGACAGGGGATCTCTGACTCTCCTGACTTCTTGAGACAAGATTTCTCAAGCCTGGCACTGAAGTTTTTGCTAATCTATGGTTCTTGAAGTATTGTTATCCCAAGAGGTGTAATATGTAGTTTAAACTATACCTAGAGTATATTTAAAGTGGTATAGTTAAACTATACATATACATATATGTGTATGTGAATTATACATAATTTCAAGTAAATATAAAATAATAACTCCTTATTTATTTGTCAGTGCCGTTTACCCTCTTACTACCCTCTCATTCTGTATTGCTCTCCATCCTCACTTCTGATTAACTCTCCATTTTCCCATTTCTCCCTCAAAGCTCCTGTGCCATTCCATTCCTCACTCTAAAACTCCTGCTTCCCACCCTAGTCCCTTTTAACTTCCCTTGTTTCTGTGGTTAAGGTGTCATACACATTTATACACTTGGAACTAAGAACCACAAAGGATAGATAACATGCAACATTTGTTTCTCTGGGTCTGGGTTACCTAATTCATTATAAAATGCTCTAGTTCCATTTATTTATCTGCACACCTCATGATTTCACTTTTCTTTACAATAGAGTAGGATTCCATTGTGTATATGTGCCTCAGTTTATTACCCATTCATCGTGAAAGCACATTTAGGTTGTTCCCATTTCTTAGTTACTGTGAATAGAGTAGCAATGAACATGGCTGAGCAAGTATCTGCAAAGTAGGATGTCAAATCCTTTGGGAATATGCCCAGGAGTGGTATAGCTATGTTTTATGGTAGACATATTTTTAGCTTTTTGAGAATTTCCATGCTGATTTCAAAAGTGGCTGTATCAGTTTGCAATCTAACCAAAAATAGGTAAGAATTTCTCTTTCCCTGCAACCTCACCAGCATTTCTGTTATCTTGATATACTTATTCTAATGGGAATGCAATGAGATGCATTCCTCTAATTGCTAGTGGAGTTGAAACTTTCTGAGATATTTCCTAGACATCTTTATCCCACCCCTTAACTGGGTTGTTTGTTTTCTTGGTTCTGGTTTTTTTTTTTTTCTTTTGAGATGTTTTATATGTTTTGGATACTATTATTTTCTAGGATGTTGTCTTAATTACATTTCTATTGCTGGGACAAAACACCATGACCAAGGCAACTTTTAAAGAAAGCATTTAATTTGGATCTCAAGGTTCCAGAGGATTAAAGTCCATGTCCATCATGGTGGAGAACATGGCAGCAGGCAGGAAGGCTTGGCACTAGAGCAGTAACTAAGAAAGCAACCATGGGACAGAGAGAAAGATAACTAGGAATGGCATTGGCTTTTGAGACCTAATAGCCATCTCCAGTGACACACCTGCACCAACAAAGCCACACCTGCTAATCCTTCACAAACACTTCCACCAACTGGAGATGAAGCACTAAAATATATCAGCCATGGAGCCATTCTCATTTAGACCACCAGATTCTACTCTCAGGCCCTCATTGGCTCCTGGCCATGTCATAATGTAAAATACATTATTCCAACTCAAGTTCCCATAGTCCTTCACAGTCTGAACAGTGCTTAAAAGTCCAAGTGTCTTCCAAGACTCAAAACAATCTCTTAATCAAAATCTCATACAAAATCAAAAATCAAATTATGTTTTATAACATAAAATGTCAGAGCTTATACAATACTATTTCAAAAGGGAAGAATTTGGGCAACGTGCTGAAAGCAAGACCAAACCCCAGGAAACAGAACTACATAACCTGTAGTTTTATATCCAATGTTAATTGGTCTAGATAGCTATCTCTTCCAGCTTTGCTGACTGCAACGCTCTTCTCTCCTTTGCACTGGCTCCACCCCCTGTATGCAGCTCTCTTTGGCATGCATTCAACGCCTCTGGTATCTCTAATGGTTTGGGATCCTCATCAAAATCCAGGCTTCACATTTACAGCTTCACAAATGGCCTCTCCAGGCCTCTGTTCAGGAACACCATTGTCACATGCCTGGCCTCATCAGTTTTCCTTAGCCACAGAGGAAGATCCAGAGCTCCCTTAACTACAGGGCCATTGGCGATGAATACAGCCTGTGTAGGATGGAACCTGGTCCCTCTCCTTGAACTACATTTGTGGAAGCTTTGGTTTGTTGCTTCCATTTCTTCCATTAGCTTTCCTTTGTAAAAGTTGTAAGACTAGCAGGACAGGGTCCTGCCCTGAGGACACTACTCCCTGTATTTAGCTTCAGGCCTCTCCTTTTCTCCTTCAACATACGCCTTAGCTCCAACATTAAACTTCCTGGTTCTCACCTCCTCAGTCTATCCATTATGTATTTCGTTTTGCCTCACTTGCTCTTTTTCACTGTAGGCCTGCATAAGAGGGATCACAAACAACAGAGTGACACAGTCAGTAGTAGGATGGCTTGAAATCTCTGCCAATGAAACTAGTCTAAAACTATTCAATTTAGTCTCAGGTATATCTTTAGGACAAGGGCAAGAAGCAGTTACATTCTTTGCCAAAATACCACAAGAATTGTCTCTAGCCCAGTTGCTAATACTGTTCCCCTCTGAAATCTCTTGAGTGGGCCTCGATAGTCCACACAGTTCTCACCATTACTGCCTTCCAAGATCCTACTAGGATGGCCCATTTAAACTCTACTCACTCACAGCAGTCAACTGCTTTTCCAGTCCAAAGTTCAAAAGTCTTCCACATTCCTCCAAAACACAGCAGCAGCCCCACTCATGGTACCAACTTCTCTCTTAGCTCCTTTTCTATGGCCATGACAAAACACAATAACCAAGGCAACATACAGAAGAAAACATTGAATATGGGGCTCAAGGATCCATAGGATTAGAGTCCACGGTCATCCTGGAGGGGAGGATGGCAGCAGGTAGGAAGGCATGATGCTGGAGCAGTAGCTAAGAACTTTACATCTGATGTACATGTACAAGGCAGAGGCAAAGAGAGAACTAAGAATGGAATGGCCTTTGACCTCAAAGCTCACCACCAAAGACGTACCTCCTCCAGCAAGGCCATAACTCACAATTCTTCCCAAAGCAGTTTGACCAGCAAGGGACCAGGCATTCAGACACATGTGCCCTTGGGAGCCATCTCATTCCACCTACCCCAGACACATAGCTGGTGGAGATTCTCTATGTTCTAAGCACTTCCCCCTTCTCCATGGACAGTTCCTTTAACTGTACAGAGCTTTGAAGTTTTCTGAGGTCCTATTTGTTAATTGTTAGCCTTAATTCCTCTGGGAACATCTACTCAGAAAGTCCTTTCCAATACATATGTCTTGTAGGGCACTGCCTATGATTTCTTCTAGTAGTTTTAGTGTTTCAGGTTTCACATTGAGGTCTTTGGACCCATGTGGAAATTATTTTTTCAGGGTGATGGGTACAGGTCTAATTTCATTCTTCTGCATGTGAATATTTTTTCCCAGAACTGTTTGTTGAAAATATTGCCCTTTTTCCAATGTATGTTTTTGGCACCTGTCTTAGAGTTCTGTTGTTGTGAAAAGACCTCATGACCATGGCAACTCTTATAAAAGAAAGCATTTAATTGAGGATTGCTTACAGTTTCAGAGGTTTAGTCTATTGTCATCATAGTGGGAAGAATGGAGGCTTGCAGGCAGACACGAAGGAGCTGAGACTTCTACATCTGGATCTGTAGGCAGTAAGAAGAGAGAGCCTCACAGCCCACCCCCAGAGACATATTTCCTCCTGATCTTACTTACATATATTCACACCACCTAATCCCTTCAAAGAGTGCCACTTCCTCAGCATTTAAATATATGAACCTATGGGGACCATTGTTATTTAAACTACCACACTGTCTTCATCAAATATCATATGGCTATAGTTAGCTACACTCATGTTGGAGGGTCTTATGTTTTGTTCCATTAGTCTACATGTCTGTTTTTGTACCAATATGCTCTGTTCATTACTATAGTTCTGTAATATTTCTTTCTTTTAATGTGTACAGGTGTTTTAATGCAGGTATACCTGTGTACCTAGTGCATGCAGTGACCTAGAGGCCAGCAGAGGATATCAGATCCTCTAGAACTGGAGTTACATACAGTTGTTAGCTGCCATGTGAGTTTTGGGAATTGAACCAAGGACCTCTGGAAGAACACCCAGTGCTCTTAACCCCTGAGCCATGTCTCCACACCCTCTATCATAGATCTTGAGACCTACAATGGTAATTCCTCCAGAATTGTTTTTATGTTCTGGATTGCTTTGACTACCCTTGTTTTTTATGGTTCCATGTGAATTTTTAGATATTTTTATAATATTTGTGTTTTAATTTTACATGTCAGCCATGGGTTCCCCTGCACACCCCTCTCCCGCCACTGCCCCCAACTTCTGCCCAGCACCTCCCCTCCATTCCCATCTCCTCCAGGGCCAAAACACCCCTGGGGATTCAGCTCAACCTGGTAGATTCAGTACAGGCACATCCAGTCCCCTTCTTCCAGGCTGAAAGAAGTGTCCCTGTGTAAGCCCAAGGTTCCAAACAGCCAGCTCATGAACTAAGGACAGGTCCAGGTCCTACTGCCTGGGCACCTCCCAAACAGTTCAAGCTATTCAATTGGCTGACTTATCCAGAGGGCCTGATCCAGTTGGGAGCTCCACAGCTTTTGGTTCATAATTCATATATTTCCATTAGTTTGGCCATTTGTCTCTGTGCTTTTCCAATCTTGGTCTCAACTGAAGAATGGATAAAGAAAATATGGTACATATACACAATGGAGTACTACTCAGCAGAGAAAAACAATGACATCATGAGGTTTGCTGGCAAATGGATGGATCTAGAAAAAATCATCCTGAGTGAGGTAACCCAGACTCAGAAGGAAGAACATGGTTTGTACTCACTAATAGTAGGATACTAGATGTAAAACAAAGATGACTAGACTGCTATACAACTCCAGGGAGGCTACCTAGAAAATAGGACCCTAGGACACTGGGATTGTCCAATCTTGGTCTCAACAATTCACACTCTTACAGTCCCTCTTCTTTCTCAACAATTGGACTTCTGGAGCTCCACCCAGGGCCTGGCTGAGGATCTCTGTCTCCACTTCCATCAGTTATTGGAGGAGAGTTCCAGCACAACAGTTAGGATGTTTGGCCATCTGATCACCAGACTAGGTCAGATCAGGCTTTCTCTCAAACATTGCCAGCAGTCTACAGAGGATATATCATTGTGGATTTCTGGGGACCTCTCTAGCACTTTGCTTCTACCTGTTCTCATGTGGTCTTCATTTATCATGGTCTGTTATTCCTTGTTCTCCCTTTCTGTTCTTGGTCCAGCTGGGATCTCCTGCCCCCTAAGCTCTCTTTCCCTTGAACCTTGCCCTTCATTGCTCATCCAGGTTGTTCATGTAGATCTCATCCATTTCTCTGTCATTGGGCGATCCCTCTGTCTTTCTTAGGGTCCTGTTTTTTAGGACTTGAGGGAGATGGATTCCCAATTTTCTAAGGAAACGTCATATTGATTTCCAAAGTGACTGTACAAGCTTGCATTCCCACCAGCAGTGGAGGAAAGTTCCCCTTGCTCCACATCCTCTCCAGCATAAGCTGTCTTCTGTGTTTTTGATCTTAGCCATTCTGACAGGTGTACGGTGGTATCTCAGAGTCGTTTTGATTTGCATTTCCCTGATGATGAGGGATGTTTAGTTCTATAGCCCATTTCTTAATTGGACTGTTGGGCACTTTGATGTCTAAACTCTTGAGTTCTTTATATATTCTGGATATCAGCCCTCTGTCAGATGTGGGGTTGATGAAGACCTTTTGCCTTTCTGTAGGCTGAAGCTTTGTCTTGTTGACCGTGTCCTTTGCTCTACAAAAGCTTCTCAGTTTCAACAGGTCCCATTGATTGATTTTTTTCTCTCAGTGTCTGTGCTACTAGTGTTATATTTAGAAAGTGATCTCCTATGCCAATGCATTCAAGACTACTTCCTACTTTCTCTTCTATCAGGTTCAGAGTAACTGGATTTATGTTGAGGACTTTGATCCACTTGGACTTAAGTTTTGTGCACGGTGACAGATATGGATCTATTTGCAGCCTTCTACACGTTGAAATCCAGTTATGCCAGCACCATTTGTTGAAGATGCTTTCTTTTTTCCATTGTACAGTTTTGGCTTCTTTGTCAAAAATTATATGTTCATAGGTGTGCAGATTAATGTCAGGGTCTTCAATTTGATTCCATTGGTCCACATGTCAGTTTTTATGCCAGTACCAAGCTGTTTTTATTACAATAGCTCTATAGCAGAGCTTGAGGTCAGGGATTGTGATGCCTCCAGAGGTTGTTTTATTGTACAGGATTCTTTTGGCTATCCTGGGTTTTTTGTTTTTCCATATGAAGTCAAGTATTATTCTTTCCAGGTGTGTGAAGAATTGTGTTGGTAATTTGATGGGGATTGCACTGAATCTGTAGATTGCTTTTGGTAACATTGCCATTTTTACTATGTTAATCCTGCCTATCCATGAGCATGGGAGATCTTCCCATTTTCTGACATCTTCTTCAATTTCTTTTTCAGGGCCTTAAAGTTCTTGTCATATATGTCCTTCACATGCTTAGTTAGAGTTATCCCAAGGTATTTTATATCATTTGTGGCTATTGTAAAGGTTGATGTATCTCTGATTTCCTTCTCAGCCTGTTTGTCTATTGAATATAGGAGGGCTACTGATTTTTTGAGTTGATCTTATATCCTGCTATGTTGCTGAAGGTGTTTATAAGCTGTATCAGTTACTTGGTTGAATTTCTGGGGTCACTCATGTGTACTATCATGTCATCTGCAAATAGGGAAAGCTTAACTTCTTCCTTTCTAATTTGTATCCCCTTAATCTCCTTATGTTGTCTTATTGCTCTGGCTAGAACTTCAAGTACTATATTGAATAAGTATGTGGAGAGGGGACAGCCTTGCCTTGTTCCTGATTTTAGTGGTATTGCTTTGAGTTTCTCTCCATTTAATTTGATGTTGGCTCTTGCCTTGCTATAGATTGCCTTTATTATGTTTAGATATGTTCCCTGTATTCCTGATCACTCCAAGACCTTTATCATGAAGGGGTGTTAGATTTTGTCAAATGCCTTTTCTGCATCTAGTGAGATGATTATGTGGTTTTTTTCTTTGAGTGTGTTTATATGGTGTATTACATTGACGGACTTTTGTATGTTGAACCACCCTTGCATCCCTGGGATGAAGCCTACTTGATCAGGGTGGATAATTGTTTTGATGTGTTCTTGGAGTCTCTTTGCCAGTATTTTATTGAGTATTTTTGCATCAATGTTGATGAGGGAGATTGGTCTGTAGTTCTCTTTCTTTGTTGCATCTTTGTTTGATTTAGGAATCAGGGTAATTGTAGCCTCATAGAAGGAGTTTGGTAATATTCCTTCTGCTTCTATTGTGTGGAACAATTTAAAAAGTTTGGTATTAAGTCTTCTTTGAAGATCTGCTAGAATTCTGCACTGAAACCATCTGGTCCTGAGCTTTTTTTTGGTTGGGAGACTTTTAATGACTGATTCTATTTCCTTAGGGGTTATTGGACTATTTAAATGGTTTATCTGGTCTTGATTTAACTTAGGTATATGGTGCCTATCCAGAAAAGTATCCATTTCTTTTAGATTTTCCAGTTTTGTGGAGTAGAGGTTTGTGAAGTATGACCTGATGATTCTCTGGATTTCCTCATTGTCTGTTGTTATGTCCCCCTTTTCATTTCTGATTTTGTTACTTTGGATGTTCTCTCTCTGTCTTTTGGTTAGTTTGGATAAGGGCTTGTCTATCCTGTTGATTTTCTCAAAGAACCAACTCTTTGTTTCATTAATTTTTGTATTGTTCTCTTTATTTCTATTTTATTGATTTCAGCTCTCAATTTGATAATTTCCTGGCGTCTGTTCTTCCTGGGAGACTTCGCTTCTTCTTGTTCTAGAGCTTTCAGGTGTGCTGTTAAGTCACTAGTGTGAGATTTCTCCAACTTCTTTATGTGGGCATTTAGTGCTATGAATTTCCCTCTTAGCACTGCTTTCATAGTATCCCATAACTTTGGGTATGTGGTGTATTCATTTTCATTGATCTCTAGGAAGTCTTTAATTTCTTTCTTTATTTCTTCCTTAACCCATTGGTGATTCAGTTGAGCATTATTCAGTTTCCATGAGATTGTAGGTTTTCTGTAGTTTTTGTTGTTGTTGAAATCTAACTTTAAACCATGGTGGTCTGACAGAACGCAGGAGGTTATTCCAATTGTTTTGTATCTGTTGAGAATTACTTTGTGGACAAGTACGTGGTCGATTTTAGAGCAAGTTCCATGGGGTGCTGAGAAGAAGGTATATTCTTTTTTGTTCAGGTGGAATGTTCCATAGATATCAATTAAGACCATTTGAGTCATAACATCAGTTAAGTCCATTATTTCTCTGTTAAGTTTCAATTTGGCAGATCTGTCCAGAGGTGAAAGTGGGGTGTTGAAGTCTCCCACTATTAATGTGTGGAGTTTTATATGTGATTTAAGCTTTAGTAATGTTTCTTTTACATATGTGGGTGCCCTTGTGTTTGGAGCATAAATGTTCAGAATTCAAACTTAATCCTGGTGGATCTTTCCTGCAATGAGTATGTGATGTCCTTCATGATCTCTTCTGATTGATTTTAGTTTGAAGTCTATTTTGCTGGATATTAGGATAGCTACACCAGCTTGCTTCTTAAGACCATTTGATTGGAAAATCTTTTCCCAGCCTTTTATTCTTAGGTAGTGTCTATCTTTGAATTTGAGGTGTGTTTCTTGTATGCAGCAGAAAGATGGGTCCTGTTTTTGTATCAATTCTGTTAGTCTGTGTCTTTTTATAGGTGAATTAAGTCCATTGATATTAAGGGATATTAATGACCAGTGATTGTTCATTCCTGTTATTATTTTTATTTTTTGGTGGTAATGTGTGTGTACTTCTCTTCTTTGGGGTTTACTGCTGTGGTGTTATCTATTGCCTGTGTGTTTGAGGGTATATCTGCCTTCCTTAGGTTGGAATTTTCCTTCTAGTGCTTTCTGTAGGGCTGGGTTTGTGGATAAGTATTGTTTAAATCTGTCTTTGTCTTGGAATGTCTTGTTCATTCCATCTATGATGATTGAAAGTTTTGCTGGGTATATTAGTCTAGGCTGGCATCCATGATCTCTTAGTGTCTGCATTATATCTGTCCAGGTCCTTCTGGCTTTCAAAGTCTCCATTGAGAAATCGGGTGTTATTCTGATGGGTTTGCCTTTATAAGTCACTTGGCCTTTTTCTTTTGCTGCTCTTAATATTCTTTCTTTATTCTGTACGTTTAGTTGTTTAATTATTATGTAGTGAGGGAACTTTTGGGGGGGTCTAGTCTGTTTGGTGCTCTATAGCCTTCTTGTATCTTCATAGGTATTTCCTTCTTTAAATTGGGAATGTTTTCTTCTATTATCTTGTTAAATGTATTTTCTGTGCCTTTGAGTTGGTATTCTTCTCCTTCCTCTATCCCTATTATTGGTAGGTTGGGTCTTTTCATGGTGTCTCAAATTTCTTGGACATTTTAGGTCATGACTTTGTTGGCTTTAGTGTTTCCTTTGACTGATGAATCTATGTCTTCTACTGTATCTTCAACACTAGAGATCCTCTCTTCCATCTCTTGCATTCTGTTGGTTATACTTGCATCAGAAGTTCCTGTTTGTTTACTCAGATTTTCTATTTCCAGCATTCCCTCTGCTTGTGTCTTCTTCATTTTTTTTTCTATTTCCCTTTTCAGGTCCTGGACTGTTTCCCTCATCTGTTTCATTGCTTTTCCATGATTTTCTTTCAGGGACTTATTGTTTTCTTCTGCTTTATTTGTCCTGTCCTCTAGATTTTTATAGTGTTCTTCCCATTTTTTGTTTGTCCGTGCCTCCACTTCATTTTTTATTTCTTCTATATAAGGCTCTAGCCTCTTCATGATGTTATTTATAAGGTTGTTTTCCTCTGCTTCTTCCATTCTGTGATTTCAGGTCTAGCTGTTTGGGGAGGGCTAGGTTCTGGTGATGCTGTATTGCTCTATATTTTGTTGTATGTACTTCTGCCTTGACGTCTGCCCATCTCCTTGTGGATTCGATCTTGGTCTTATCAGTGTACTTGGTCCAGACACAGGTGACAGATTTAGGGATCCTCTCTCTTGTCCAGATGGAAGCTCTGGGCTGGATGGGAGCTCTAGTCCAGATGGGACTGCTGGCCAGATGGGAGCTGGGGGCTGGTATCTGAGTCTCAGGAAGTCACTGGGGTCTCAGTATCTTGTCCAGATGGGCGCTCCTCTTGTCCAGATGGGAGTTCCAGGGCAGGATGGAAGCTCTGGTCCAGATGGGAGTTCCAGGGCAGATGGGAGCTCGGGGCTGATCTCTCTGGTCCAGATGGGAGTTCTGGGGCAGGATAGAAGCTGGGGGTTGGTTTCTAAGTCTCCAGAAGTGGCTAGGGTCTCCGGCAGATGGGTGTGGGGGCAGGGCGTGGAGGTTGTAGGGTCCACTGGAGGGTCTTGGAGAGGTGGAGCCTTCCTGGTAGAGTTGGAGGGTCCTGCCCTATGGCCAGAACCTGGGGCCAAGTTGGGCAGGTCTTCCCCTGGAATGGCTGGTGCCCTGGGCTGGGACCTAGGTGCAGGCCTCTCTGGGTATGACCCCAGGCACTCACCTCTGGTCCAGGTGGGAGTTCTGGGGCAGATGGGAGCTGGGGGCTGGTCCCTGAGTCTCAGGAAGTGGCTTTGGTCCAGATGGGAGTTCGAATTTTTAAGTTTTTTTTTTCCGATTTCCTTTAAGAATGAGATGGAGCTGGGTGTTAGTGGTGCACACCTTTTATCCCAGCACTCAGGTAGATCTCTGAGTTTGAGGCCAGGGTGGTTTACAGAGCAAGTTTCAGGACTGCCAGGGCTATAGAAAGAAATTCTATCTCAAAAAATCAGCAAAAAAGAATGAGATAGGTATTTTCATTGGCATTGCATTGAGTGTGTAAATGAATTTGGTAGAATGGTCATTTCATAATTAATTTTACCAACCCGTGAATATTGGGTGTCTTTCTACTTGCTAGTTCTTTCTCTTTTTTTTCCCCAGAAATCTCAAGAATTCAATGCAGAAGTCCTTCACGTCCTTGGTTAGCTTGTTCTTAGATATTTTTTTGAGACTATTGTGAATAGGAATGTGAATGTAATCTCTTTCCCAGCGTGTTTGTTGGTGAAGCAGAAAAATTGCTAACTTTTGTAAGTCCATTTTGTTTCCTGCCACTTTGCTCATGCATATCATTTGCAAATAGGGATAATTTGACTTCTTTTCCTGTGTATATCCCACTAATTTCCTCTCTTGTCTTTTTGTTCCAGTGAGTGCTTCAAGCTCTACATTGAAAAGGAGTGGGTGCACAGCCCTGTGTTGTTTCTGATGTCAGGAGAATTACTTCAAGGTTTTTCCATTTAGTATGCTATTGACTGTGGATTTATCATATATCTGATGAGGTACAATCTCTCTAATCCAACTGTCTCTAGGAACTGTATCATGAATGCATGTTGAAATTTGTCAAGACTTTTCTGCATCTATTGAGATGACCGTGTTATTTTTGTCTTTAAGTCCACTTATATGATTTATTACATTTATTGACTTATGTATGTTGAACCATCTCTGGAATAAATTCAACTACATCATAGTGGATGAAGATTTTTATGTGTGCCTGTACATGGCTACAAAGAATTTATTGGGAATTTTTGCATCTGTGTTAATCAGGGATATTGACTTATTTTTGTGTTTTTTCTGGGGTGTGGCTATGTGTGTTTCTTGGAGAGGACTATTGCTTGTTTTCGTTTTGTTTTGTTTGTTTTAAAGACAGAAGAGAGAAAGAAGCCAGGCGGTGGTGGTGCACGCCTTTAATCCCAGCACTCGGGAGGCAGAGGCAGGTGGATCTTTGTGAGTTCCAGGCCAGCCTGGTCTACAGAGCAAGATCCAGGAAAGGTGAAAAGCAACACAAAGAAACCCTGTCTCGAAAAACCAAAAAAAAAAAAAAAAGAGAGAGAGAGAGAGAAAGTTGAGTAGGTAAGAAGGTGGGAAAGATCTGAGGATTGGGGAGGTAAAAATATGATTAAAATATATTGTATGAATTTTTTTCAATAAAAAAGAAATAGCTTAGAAATTCCATTGATAAGTTAAATGCAAAATGGGGAGGACGTTCAAATTTTATTTGGAAAAGTTTTTAGCTAAGTGATATAGCAAATGTGTTAGCTTTAAATTGTAATATATAATGTGGTGGTATTATGTTCCCCGAAATATTGTGCACCCTAATAAACTTATCTGGGGTCAGAGACAGAACAGCCACAATATTAAACACAGAGGATAGGCAGTAGTAGCACAGGCCTTTAATCCTAGCATTCCAGAGGCAGAAATCCATCTGTTCAAGGATACAGCCAAGCATGGTGACTCTCGCCTTTAATCTGAGGGAGTGACGGCAGAAAGAGAAAGGTATATAAGGGGTGAAGACCAGAAACTAGAAGCATTTGGCTGGTTAAGCTTTTAGGCTTTGGAGCAGCAGTTCAGCTGAAATTCATTCTGGATGAGGACTGAGAGGCTTCCAGTCAGAGGAAACAGGATCAGCTGAGGAACTGGTGAGGTGAGGTAGCTGTGGCTTGTTCTGCTTCTCTGATCTTCCAGCATTCACCCCAATAACTGACCTCAGGTTTGATTTTATTAATTAGTACCTTTAAGATTCCTGCTACAATATAGTCGATTATTTAAATAACTTTCCTTCAGATGTGTTGTAGACCAACCCATTCATACATTTGTGGACATTCTATCATCCCAAATGCAATGACAATGAAGTCATTTATCTTGATTAAGAAAATAAACTTCTACATTGAATGTTTATAAAAAATAAATAAGTAACAAATAAAACAGCAGTGATTGATTCCCCTCTCTCTGTTGATGACACAGGCTAAGGCAGGGTGTTCTGCCACATAAAGCACTGGTTGTTGGCTGCTCCTGTGGCCAAAGCCTAGCTGGGAGCTCATGTGGAGCTAGGACTTCTAAGATGGCTTCATCAGAGACTGGCACCATGCCTGATGAGACGTCTCTCTACTGAGAGATACTGTTGTGGGATATTCCTTTACACTGTGTGAAGTTGTGTCCCTGTGATTGGTTTAATAAAGAGCTGAATGGCCAATAGCTAGTCAGGGAGAGATTAAGGAGGACTTCAGGAAACAGAAAAGACTCAGAAAAGGAGAAGGGGGAGTCATCAGCTGGACAGAGAGAGATCAGGACATGTAGAAGGAGAGGTAAAAGCCTTGAGCCATGTGGCAGCATATAGATTAAAATAAATGAGTTAATTTAAGTTATAGTGGGGCAAGCCTAAGCTATGAACAAGAATTCATAATTAATAATAAGTCTCTACATCATGATTTGGGGGCTGGCAGTACAGAGAGAGACTGGCTACAAGATGCCATCTCTCCTTGGGTTTGGAGGGGCTCTAAGAGAAGAAGTAGAAGTTTCCAAGCCTCTTCTATCTCCTTCTCATGCCAAAGCACATAACAGGACCACCCTAGATTCAAGGCATTGGAAAGGAAATTGGCAGTGAGAGAAGGTCTCTTGGAAATCATATTTACAGGGAATCGACCAAAATATAATCCCATTCACAAAAAAAAGGATACTGAAAGTTTTAGAAAGCACACAGCAATAAAAATACAGAAATAACTGCAATCGATGTGCACCTTTCAAAAATTACTTTAACAGCTTCAACTCTCTGATTAAAAGACAGACAGAGCCGACTGAGTGGATTAAAGACAAAACCCATCCTTCTATTGTCTACAAGAAACTCGTCTGAATTTGAAACTTAGGTACCATGTTAGATAGAGTAAAAGGATGGACAAAATTACTCCAGACAAATGGGTATAGGAAGCAAATGGGCACTGGCATTTTAACACCTGGCAAAATAGACTTGAAACAAAAACTAATCAGAAGAATCAAAGAATAGTTAACAAAAAAGACATTACAATCTTAAGTTTATTTTTTTTTCCAAGACAGGGAAAAATTGTTGTTTTTATCTGTGTTGCCCTGGATGTCCTGGAACTCACTCTGTAGACCAGACTGATCTCAAAGTCACAGAGATCCACCTGCCTCTGCCTAATGAGTGCTGGGATTAAAGGTGTGCGCCACCACCACCCACCTACAACCCTAAATTTTTATGCACTGAACTCTGGTTCACCCAATGTCATGAAAAATATACTACTGGAATTAAACACAGATTGATATTAACTCATTAATAGTGGTTTCAATACCCCATTTCCTACAATAATCAGGTCATCTGGACAAAAATAAACCGAGATGAGCTGGAGAGATGGCTTATCAGTTAAGGGCACTTGTTATTGCAGAGGACCCAGGTTTGCTTCTCAGAACCCACAACCATCCATAACTCCAGTTCCAGGAAATGCAACACCATCTTCTGACCCCCAAGGGCACCTGGCAGGCACATGGTGCACAGACATACTTGCAAGCAAAACACTCACACACATAAAATAAAATAAAATAAAATAAAATAAAATAAAATAAAATAAAATAAAATATTTTAAAAATAAACAGAGAATCATCAGAGTTTAATGATATCATATATCAAGTGAACTAATACACATTAACAAAATATTTCACCCAAACACCAAAAAATACAAATTCTACTCAGCAGCACACAGAAGTGTCTCTAAAATAGCTGACTTCCAGGTACACAAAACAAATGTTAACAATTCAAAAATATTGAAATGAGTCTGCATTTCGTATTTAATTATACTGCAATAAAGCTTAACATTGATGGCAAACAAATCTCTAGTAAGAACACATTTATAGAGATTAAACAACTCATTACTGAATGATGAACAGGTCAAAGAATAAATCAAGAAAGATATTTAAAACTTCCTAGAACACAACAAAAATGAAAATACAATGCAACAGAACCTCTGGGACACATCAAGCGCAGTCCCATGGGAGAATTTTACAGCTTTAAGTTCTGACATTAAAAAGCAGAAAGAGCACAAATCAATGACTTGATGCACTCAAGAATTTGGGGAAAAACAGAACAAAGCAAACACAAGTGTTGTGGAATAATCTTTTTGTACATTGTGAAGAAATGTCACTCTGATTGGTTTAATAAAAAGTTGAACAGCCAATAGCTAGGCAGGATTTCCAGGCAGAGAAGATGCTGGGAGAAGGGCAGGGAGGTGAGGAGACCAGGAAGAAGCAGGAAAGCAGGGTGGGCAGTACGTAGATGAGGTAAATGAGCCTGAGGCAGCACACAGATTAATAGAAATGGGTTAATTTAAGTTATAGATGGCTCAGCCATTAAAGGCTAGGTTCACAACCAAAAATAAGTTATAAGAGCCAGCTAAAATCAATCCTAAGCTGTTGGCTGAGCTTTCATAATTAATAATAAGTCTCCAGGTCATGATTTGGGAGCTGGCTGATGAGACAGAAAAAGACTCGCCACAAATGGTGCTCAATCTGGGGGCTCAAATATCCAAATACAGGGCCTGAGAAAGCAAAAAAAAAAAAAAAAAAGTCATGGGCAAAGAACTGGATGTAGCTTCCTAGTCTGTAGTTTCTCAGGCAGACTGGTGCTCAGTGGCTGGCCTACAGAGATGTAGCTACCAGCCACTTCCTGCAGGCTGGAGCCAGCTGCCAGTGCCATGCATTAAGCTGAGCTGCATGGCACATGATCAGGTAATGCTACAGAGATTCAATAAAGACATATTCAGATCAGGGAAAAAACACTAAACAGGTTACAGTGTGTTTAAAAAATATTCATAGACTCAAAAAAGAAAAGAAAATGGGTATGGACAGTCATAGAAAAAATAGTTTTTAAATAATAAGAAAATATTTAAAGAGAAAATAAAATAATGTAAAGAATATAAACCATGTAGAGATGTGAAATAAACAGGGAGTCTGGACCCTGTATGGTGTTGTATTGACATTAAATTGTTTCATTGCTGATGAGCAAACAATAGCTGCTGAGAGACATGGATTACAAAAACTACTAAATTAAACCAACCTATCTATTTTTCAAATGTCTTAACTTCAAAATGGAAGTCAAGGTGGTATCTCAGAGTCATTTTGATTTGCATTTCCTGGATAATTAGGGATGTTGAGCAATTCCTTAAATGTCTTTCAGCCATTTGTGCTTCCTCTGTGGAGAATTCTCTGTTTAGCTCTATAGCCCACTTCTTAATTGGACTATTGGGCATTTTGATGTCTAATTTTTGAGTTTTTTATATATTCTGGATATCAGTCCTCTGTCAGATGTGAGGTTGGTGAAGATCTTTTCCCATTCTGTAGGCTGTTGCTTTGTCTTGTTGACTGTGTCCTTTGCTCTACAAAAGCTTCTCAGTTTCAAGAGGTCCCATTGATTGATTGTTTCTCTCAGTGTCTGTGCTACTGGTGTTATATTTAGGAAGTGATTCCAGTGTGGGAATCAATCACCCCCAAGACCCAGCTATACCACTCTTGGGCATATTCCCAAGGAATGCTCAATCATACCATAAGGGCACATGCTCAGCTACGTTCATAGAAGCATTGTTTGTAATAGCCAGAACCTGGAAACAACCTAGATGTCCTTCAATTGAAGAATGGATAAATAAAATCTGGTACATATACACAATGGAGTACTACTCAGCAGAGAAAAACAATGACATCATGTGGTTTGCAGGCAAATGGATGGATCTAGAAAAAATCATCCTGAGTGAGGTAACCCAGACTCAGAAAGACAAACATGGTATGTACTCACTCATCGGAGGATACTAGATGTAAAACAAAGATGACTAGACTGCTACTCACAACTCCAGGGACGCTACCTAGTAAAGACAAAGGGATCACCCAATGACAGAGAAATGGATGAGATCTACATGAGCAAACTGGACATGAGAAGGGGGTAATGAAGGGCAAGGTTCAAGGGAAGGAGAGCTTAGGGGAGAGGGAGATCCCAGCTGGATCAAGAACAGAGAGGGAGAACAAGGAAAGAAAGACCATGATAAATTAAGACCCCATGGGAATAGGAAGAAGCAAAGTGCTAGAGAGGTCCCCAGAAATCCACAAAGATACCTCCACTATAGACTACTGACAATGGTCGAGAGAAAGCCCGAACTGACCTAATCTGATGATCGGATGGCCAAACACCCTGACTGTCATGGTAGAACTCTCATCCAATGACTGATGGAAGCAGATGCAGAGATCCACAGCCAGGCCCCAAGTGGAGCTCCAGGAATCCAATCAGAGAGAAAGAGGAGGGATTGTATGAGTGAGAATTGTTGAGACCAAGATTGGAAAAAGCACAGGGACAAATAGCCAAACTAGTGGAAACACATGAACTATGAACCAATAGCTGAGGAGCCCCCAACTGGATAAGGCCCTCTGGATAAGTTGACTAGCTTGAACTGTTTGGGAGGCCTCCAGGCAGTGGGACCAGGACCTGTCCTTAGTGCATGAACTGGCTTTTTGGAGCCTGAGGCCTATGCAGGGACACTTTGCTCAGCCTGGGTGAAGGGAGGAGGGGACTGGACCTGCCTGGACTGAATCTACCAGGCTGAGCTGAATCCCCAGGGGAGTCCTTGCCCAGGAGGAGATGGGAAGGGGGGGAAGGGGGGGGGGCAGGAGAAGGGAGGACAGGGGAATTTGTGGCTGATATTAAATTTTAAATTAAATTAAATTATAAAATTAAAAAATAATTTAAAAAAAAAAAGAGTGAATGCAAGAGCCAGAAGATGGAAGGAGTGAGGTATGGAATGCTGTCTTCCGGGTGTGACACAGATATTGCACTCACACTCATAGCAGTTGTGAGTTCCTGCACTGTTCTGCCCAGAATAAGACCCCCAAAGAGACCACCGGAGACTGAAGATTATCCAGAATGCAAAAGCAAGGTTTATTCTATCCAATGCGCACATGCATAGTTCAAGCTAGCAGGGAACTCTTGTCCACCACGCCCGACACCACGAGGCAGGGAGGAGAGTTCCTCTTTCTTTGGGGAAGTTAGTTTTTATAGGCAAAAAGCACAAAATTCCTTAGCGGGGAGAGGGTTAGTACAGGTCCATCCTTGATTGGTCCAGTTTTTCCCGACCTGGACTTTTTCCTATTCTAGCTTTTCTGTTTGCCCTGTCAGGAATTTTACAACCCATCTCCAGGGTCCAGTCATGTTATCTCTGGAGAGGGGCATCTCATGGCTAATCCGTTACCACCAGACATCCTGGCTTTGTTCTTTTGAGAACACTTGACTTCACCCTCTCCAGGGAGGGGGAACTGACTCAATTCTGTTTATTTTAAGATATCTCTTCCCTCAGCTCTTTTGGGTTTTGGGGGGGAACTGTCTGGGCCTTTGGTGAGGGTCTTTCATTCCCCCCCTTCTATTGGTCCTAGAGGGGCTCAATCATGGGCCCCTAAGTTGTTCTAATTCAAGAGATTCCCATGACCCCACTTCGGGGTCCGCATATGACTCATATTCGGTGGTCCTGACTTGAGCATAACTCCGTTGTACCATGAATTATATGGTGCCTAGCCTCTGTTTAATAAATTGTACTAGTCTGTTAAGGATACAGGGCCCAAAGATGAGTAAGATGGTAAGAATCATGGCGGGGGCCCTATTAGACTAGAAATTAAGGTAGTTAACCAGGGGGACCAATTGAATAACCCCTGATACCAGGAACTCTGTTGATCTTTTTGTCTATCTTTTATCCCTTCACAGATCTCATCTAGATTTTTAGTAACCACTCCTGAGTCATCTACATAGAAACAGCATTCTTCTCCTAAGGCCTTGTACAATCCTCCCTGTTGTAAAAATAACAATTCCAGTCCTCTTCGATTCTGCAGGGCAAATTGTGCTAGTGAGTCAAGAGACTTTTGGAGAAACCTAACAGAAGTTTCTAGTTTATTAAGGTTTACATCTACTAGATGTCTTAATTCTTGAAACTTATTTTGCTGTAAAACCATGGAGGCAGCTCCTAATCCGGCTCTGGTGGCTCCTAAGCCGAGGAGTGTAGTTACCACTAGGGTTGTCATGGGTTCTCTCCTTGATCTCAGGACTAGTTGGGCCACTACCTCCTCATTGCTATGATATAGTACATGAGGGAGAATCAACACCGGGGCACATTCCATAAAACAAAGAATCATTCCATAAAAACAAAAGCTCAGTAGCCACACAAGGAGATGGTCCATCTTATGACAGAGCCAGTACACACCTGCATCTGTAGGTCAGAGCCATAAAGGAGTGGTGGAATTAACCTTTTGGCACCCAGACCAATATTCATCCTGATAATTTTCAGAGGTGACACAGGTCATATTAGTGGCAACCAACGGGAAGGAGAGCCCAGTGGGGTCCTCTACGGTTGGGTCACCCCACTTGCATTTCGAAGGGCTGTCTTCCGTGTTGAAACACCCTTTTACCCCTACAGCTTCGAGGAAGTGGGGGGCGTCTGTGTAAGCAGATCCAACAGGAGGTGGTTAAGTCTGGTCGGGAGTGATTTAGAGCTAGAAACGCCATATGTATTGCCATCAGGTGAGCCCTTCATCCTCAGGCAATTGGTAGAGCTGGGTGGGGGGGGGGGGGGTGCCCTAACCTTGTGAGTAATGGAATAAGTGGCCCGCTCCTCTGGGATCGGTTGCGTTGGGGGTGCTGTGATTCTAGTTTGGGGAACAGGTTGCATAGGCCCAACAACTTGGGGCTCCTGAGAGAGCTGTATACTCCTTCTTATTGAGAAAAGCAGCCCCTAGTCTCGTCCCTGCTGGTATAGCCGGAGGCCCCACATGCCTCCCATACCCCAACTGAAGGCCTGTTTTCCTGCCTCTGTAATGGTCACCCGGATTGGGTTGCATCTGTGTTTGGAACACCGGCCATACAGGGGGTTGGATGCGGGATGAGTCTGAGTGACCCGCTGAACTCTGAGGTTACTATTTTGTATTATCCAGTGTCCCGTCCCCATTTGCTCACATCCCCAACTGGCACAGTAATAATAATCTGCCCGCCCCCCTACACTGAGTTACCTCCTTTGCAGTTCTGTTGTTTCCAGGACATACATAAAAAGGGGGTGTCTCGTAACACAGTTCTCTTCAGTACATGAGAACACCCTGGGCTTTTTGGGTCGCCAGTCAAAGGGAGAGTATATCCCTTTGTTCCACTGCATTCTGGTCATCCTTCGTGGGCTGGTGTCCAGTCTCCTACATCCCAAGAGCCTCAGGCCAAGTCATAGAGGTCCAAGTAAAGCTCGGGCTACCGTACTCCAGGAACTGTCTTGCGGGTGGTGCTGTTAAGGACTTTCCCATTACCGGCATTGACCACTGCCCACGTCACCTTCTGGGGTTGGTGAGGATTGAGCATGGTCCTGCTTACTTCCTGGAGGGTCCCTAGCAGACACAGTAACAGAATTGGGATCATGGTGTTGGAGCTTGAGTTTCAAGGGGTTAGTAGGATGTTTGGACACTCCCCAGGTTTCGTCTGGATGTTCCTCAGCCGCAGGCACCACAGGTCGGGCGTGGGTGTGGTGAATCCAAGTGGAGATGCCGTCTACTTTGAGGGCCGTTGGGGTGGTCAAGATGACGAGGTAGGGTCCTATCCACTGCCATTCCAGGGATCTGTGCTGATGCCTCCGGATCAGGACCCAATCTCCAGGCTCCAAACTGTGAGGCTCAGAATAACTGCTTGTTGGGCTTCCTCAGACGCTGGGTTGTATGGGGAGTATTGCTTGAAAGCCCCCATCAACCTCTCTAGATATGTAGCCGGGCTTTCTTCATTCCCCTGCCTTACATCATAAATTTTTGCAGTATTAGTAGGCTTGCATGCAGCAGCCTTGAGACCTGCCAACAGAGCCTGGCGGTATACACGGAGACTCTCCTTACCTTCTGCCGTATTATAGTCCCAGTCGGAGCGAGTGGATGGAAAAGCAGCCGCTGCTAGGGCAGGATCTGCTAGAGGGGCACCTGTGGGTCCTGGAACTAGCTTCTGAGTATTCTCCAGAATCTGGTTTCTCTCCTTCATGGTGAAGAGGACTCCCAATAGTTGGCTTATATCATCCCATGTAGGCTGGTGTGTAAATAAAACTGTCTCCAAAAGGTTAGTTAAGTCTTGGGGGTCCCTAGAGAACGGCGCATTTTGGGGCCTTTCAGTTACACAGGTCACTAGTGGCAAAGGGCCAATAGTGAAAGGGTTGGTTCCCTGCCTCATGGGGGAGAGGCGACAGCAGGTCTAAGGGGAAGAGCTACTGTGGTGTCTGGCTGGGGGTCCTCCCCTTCTGCTTCGGGTGGATTGTGCTGGCCCCCTCTCCTTGGCTGAGGCTCCTGGGCTTCTTCCACAGGCGCTGTGGGATGGACCTGGGGAGGTGGAGAATAGAGAGACAGAAAAAGTTCTGCCTCAGAGGTTCCTACCACCCGCTGAGGAGTCAATGAAAACAAGCTCCTAATCAAGAGCTTGGAACAGGGACGCCTCTAATCCCAGCACCTGGGGAAGGAGCCATCTCCATGAGATGAGACCAGATCAGATCTACACATTGTCTGAGGCCAACCCAGGGCCCAGCTGCCCATCCTGCTGCTGAGACTACCCTACTCAGCTGAAATCCATCCATGAAAGGAAACAGAAACCTACAGTTTGCAGCCTGATGAAACAAGAACAGCTGAGAAGTTGACGAATGAGCAAAATGTGACCTGAGAACAAAAAAGAAGGCACTGCCCAGCCACCGAACCTGATCACCAGAATACACTTCACCGACTGAGAACAGGTAAGCTCCCATCTCCAGACCGGCAGATCAGGTCTCTAACTCCTAGGCCCTACCCATTGGAGTCCCAGCGAGCAGACAGCTTCCTTTCCCTACTCCCCCTCCCCCACAACAAAAAAAACCAAAAGAAAATAAAAAATAAAAACAAATAAAAAAAAAATCTTAACCCCTATGAACCTAACAACCACTGAAACCATAAGCACACCCTACAACAACCAGGAACAACTGCTCCCAGAGACAGAACCCACTAACACTGATTTGACTAAGCTGATCCTGAAGAAACAGAGACCAACAGCACCAATTTAACTAAGAAATCCTAGTGAACCAAGACTAACAATTAGAACAAGAGCGGCACCTTCAGACACTGACACTGCCTGCACCGAACAGAGGAAGAGATGAGTAGACGCCAGTGCAAAAACACAGGCAACAACATGAAGACCTATATGACAACATCACAACCTAGTGACTCCACACCTACAAGACCTAAACATACCAAGGCAGAAGAATCAGAAGAAATCAACCCTAAAAATGACTTTAAGAAGATGATAGAGGACCTTAAAGAGGAAATGAAAAACTCCCTTAAAGAGGAAATAAATAATTCCCTTAAAGAGGAAATGAAAAACTCCATTAAAGAGGAAGTGAAAAACTCCCTTAGAGAGGAAATAAAAAACTCCCTTAAAGAAATGGAAGAAAAAAACAAACAAAAAAATTGGAAGAAATCAAAGAAAGCCAAGAAAAAGTAATTAAACAGATGAAGGAAACAATCCAAGATCTGAAAAATGAAATTGAAACAATAAAGCAAACACAAACTGAGGGAATGCTGGAAATAGAAATCCTGACTAAATGAACAGGAACTACAGAAACAAGCATAACCAACTGAATACAAGAGATAGAACAGAGAATCTCAGACAATAGAGAAAATAGATGTATCAGTCAAAGAAAACACTAAAGACAGAAAAGTTGTAACACAAAACATCCAAGAAATTTGGGACACCATGAAAAGATCAAACCTAAGAATAATAGGGATAGAAGAATACCAACTCAAAGGCACAGAAAACATATTAAACAAAATCATAGAAGAAAACTTTCCTAACCTAAAGAAAGAAATACCTATGAAGATACAAGAAGCTTACAGAACACCAAATAAGCTGAATTCCCCCCCCCCAAAAAAAAGTCCACTCGCCACATAATAATCAAAACACTAAACATACAGAACAAAGAAAAAATGTAAGAGCTGCAAAGGAAAAAGTCCAAGTAACATATAAAGACAGACCCATCAGAATAACACCAGACTTCTCAATACAGACTATGAAAGCTAGAAGTCCTGGACAAAAGGTCTGCAGACACTAAGAGACCACGGATGCCAACCCAGACTACTATACCCAGCAAAACTCTTAATCACCATAGACGGAGTAAACAAAATATTCCATAATAAAACCATATTTAAACAATACCTGTCCACAAACCCAGCCCTACAGAAAGCACTAGAAGGAAAAAAACTAAAGAAGCTAAACATACCTATGAAAACTTAGGCAATAGATAATCCCACACCAACAAACACCAAAGAAGGACATCATGACACAACCACAAAAATAACAGAAACCAACAATCACTGGTCATTAATATGCATCAATATCAATGGTCTCAACTCACCTATAAAAAGACACAGGCTAACAGAATGGATAAGAAAACAGGATCCATCCTTCTGCTGCATACAAGAAACACACCTTAACTTCAAAGACAGACACTACCTCAGAGTAAAGGGCTGTGAAAAGGCTTTCCAAGCAAATGGACCTAAGAAACAAGCTAGTGTAGCTATCCTAATATCTAATAAAATAGAATTCAAACTAAAATCAATCAAAAGAGATTAGGATGGACATTACATGTTTATCACAGGAAAAATACATCAAGATAAAGTCTCGATCCTGAACATTTATGCCCCAAATACAAAGGCACCCACATTCATAAAAAGAAACATTACTAAAGCTTAAAATGCACATCAAACCCCACACATTAGTTTTTCAACACACCACTCTCACCAAAAGATAGATCTACCATACTGAAACTCAACAAAGAAATAAAGGACCTAACAGATGTTATGACTCAAATGGACTTAATAGATATCTACAGAATATTCCATCCTAACACAAAAGAATATACCTTCTTCTCAGCACCCCATGGAACCTTTGCAAAAATTGACCACATGCTTGGTCACAAAAAAATCTCAACAGATACAAAAAAACATTGGAATAACCCCTGTATTTTATCAGACCACATGCCTTAAAGTTAGACTTCAACAACAAGAAAAATTATAGAAAGCCTACAATCTCATGGAAACTGAATAATGCTCACCTGAAACATCAGTGGGTCAAGGAAGAAATAAAGAAAGAAATTAAAGATTTCCTATAATTCAATGAAAATGAAAGTACAACATACCCAAACATATGAAAGCAGTACTAAGAGGAAAATTCATGGCTCTGAATGCACACATAGAGAAGATGGAGAAATCTCATACCAATGAATTAACAGCACAACTGAAAGCTCTAGAACAAAAAGAAACAAACTCACCCAGGAGAAATAGATGCCAGGAAATAATCAAATTGAGGGCTGAAATCAATGAAATAGAAACCAAGAGCAATACAAAAAAAATCAATGAAACAAAGAGTTGGTTCTTTGAAAAAATCAACAAGATAGACAAACCCCTAGCCAAATTAACCAAAAGGCAAAGAGAGAGCACCCAAATTAACAAAATCAGAAATGAAAAGGGAGACATAACAACAGACAACAAGGAAATCCAGAGAGTCATCAGGTCATACTTCAAAAACCTGTACTCCACAAAATTGGGAAATCTGGAAGAAATGAACAATTTTCTGGATAGATACCACATACAAAAGTTAAATCAAGACCTGAGTAACCATTTAAATAGGCCAATAACTCCTAAAGAAATAGAAATAGTTATCAAAAGTCTCCCAACCAAAAAAAGCCCAGGACCAGATGGCTTCAGTGCAGAATTCTACCAAACTTTCAAAGAAGAACTAATACCAATACTCTTCAAATTATTCCACACAATAGAAGCAGAAGGAACACTACCAAACTCTTTCTGTGAAGCTTCAATTACCCTGATACCCAAACCAAACAAAGATGCAACAAAGAAAGAGAATTTCAGACCAATCTCCCTCATGAACACTGATGCAAAAATACTCAACAAAATATTGGCAAACCAAATCCAAGAATACATCAAAAAAATTATCCATCATGACAAAGTAGGTTTCATCCCAGGGATGCAAGGATTATTCAACATACGAAAATCTGTCAATGTAATACACCATATAAACAAACTGAAAGAAAAAAAAACCACATGATCATCTCATTAGTTGCTGAACAAGCCTTTGACAAAATCCAACACCCCTTCATGATAAGGGTCTTAGAGAGATCAGGAATACAAGGAACATTCCTAAACATAATAAAGGCAATTTACAGCAAGCCAACAGCCAACATCAAATTAAACGGAGAGAAACTCAAACCGATACCACTAAAATCAGGAACAAGACAAGGCTGTCCACTCTCCCCATATTTTTTCAATATAGTACTAGAAGTTCTAGCTAGAACAATAAGATAACAAAAAGAGAATGAAGGGATGCAAATTGGAAAGGAAGAAGTCAAACTTTCACTATTTGCAGATGATATGATAATATACAAAGTGACCCCCAAAACTCTACCAGGGAACTCCTACAGCTGATAAACTCCTTCAGTAAAATGGCAGGATACAAGATCAACTCAAAAAAATCAGTACCCCTCCTATACACAAATGATAAAAGGGCTGAGAAAGAAGTCAGAGAAACATCACCCTTTACAATAGCCACAAATAATATAAAATACCTTGGGATAACACTAACTAAACAAGTGAAGGACCTTTTGATATAAACTTTAAATCTCTAAAGAAAGAAATTGAAGACGATGTCAGAAAATGGAAAGATATCCCATGCTCATGGATAGGTGAGATTAACATAGTAAAGATGGCAATCTTACCAAAAGCAATCTACAGATTCAATGCAATCCCCATCAAAATCCCAACACAATTCTTCACAGACATGGAAAGAACAATACTCAACTTCATATGGAAAAACAAAAGACCCAGGATAGCTAAAAGAATCCGGTATGATAAAGCAACCTCTGGTGGCATCACCATCCCAGACCTCAAGCTCTATTATAGAGCTATAGTAATAAAAACAGCCTGGTACTAGTATAAAAACCGACATACAGACCAATGGAATCAAATTGAAGACCCTGACATTAATCCACACACATATGAACACCTGATTTTTGACAAAGAAGCCAAAACTATACAATGGAAAACAGAAAGTATCTTCAACAAATGGTGCTGGCATAACTGGATGTCAGTATGTAAAAGATTACAAATAGATCCATATCTGTCGCCATGCACAAAACTCAAGTCGAAGTGGGTCAAAGACCTCAACATAAATCCTGTTACACTAATATTAATAGAAGAGAAAGTAGGAAGTACTCTTGAACACATTGGCACCGGAGATCACTTCCTAAATATAACACCAGCAGCACAGAAACTGAGCACAACAATTAATAAATGGGACCTCTTGAAACTGAGAAGCTTTTGCAGGGCAAAAGACACAGTCAATAAGACAAAAAGACAGTCTACAGAATGGGAAAAGATCTTCACCAATCCCACATCTGACAGAGCATTGATCTCCACAGTATATAAAGAACTCAAGAAATTAGACAGCAAAATACTGAACAATCCAATTACAAAATGAGCTAAAGAGCTAAACAGAGAATTCACAAAACAAGAATCACAAATGGCTGAAAGACATTTAAAGAAATGTTCAACATCCTTAATCATCAGAGAAATGTAAATCAAAATGACTCTGAGATACCACCTTACGCTTGTCAGAATGTCTATGATCAAAACCACTAAGGACAGTCAATGTTGGAGAGGATGTGGAGCAAAGGGAACACTCCTCTACTGTTGGTGGGAGTGCAAACTTGTACAACCACTGTGGAAGTCAGTTTGGTGGTTTCTCAGAAAATTGGGAATCGAACTACCTCAAGACCCAGGCATACCACTCTTGGGCATATACTCAAGGAATGCTCAACCATACCACAAAGATACATGTTCAACTATGTTCATAGCGCATTATTTGTAATAGCCAGAACCTGGAAACAACCTAGATTCCCATCAACTGAAGAATGGATTAAGAAGATGTGGTACATATACACAATGGAGTACTACTACTCAGCAGAGAAAAACAATGACAGCATGAAATTTGCAGGCAAATGAATGGAACTAGAAAAAAATCATCCTGAGTAAGATAACCCAAACCCAGAAGGACAAACATGGTATGTACTCATTCATAAGTGGATTCTAGATAGAAAGCAAAGAACAATCCAATCAGACTGCAACTCACAGAACCATAAGGCTATAGATATGACATGGAGGACCCTAGGATGACTGTTGCTTATAATAAGATTTGGTTTTACTCAATTACTGAGCAACCCACAAGGAAACATTACACTATTAAGGTAAGAATTTATACTGTATCAAGCTGATAATAGAAAAATAAATATTAATATAAAAAATAAAAAAGAAAAGAAAAATTTGAACTATTAAAAAACAAACAAACAAACAAACAAACATTTTGCTAAAGCAAACAGAGGAAACTAGGGGCTCATCATTCCTCTCCACATTCTATTCTTTCCCTTGTATTATGTATTTTAAATTTTTTATTGGTGGATTCTGCTGGAGTATCCACTACAGCAAGCACTGGATGGAGAGTTCCTGTTGCAAATCACCTGGAGTGATGGAAGGATCTTTCTACTAACACTTGGAGGGGAACCAATCTGGTGTTGGTGTGGGCCTGGGGTTCAGTTTATGTCTTTCCTCAGGACAATGAAATTCCTCATTGGGTTTCTGAGCACTGAGTGTGCCCTGTGGCTGCAGCTGAAGCCCATCATGGCAGAAACCTATTGGGCCTTCATGAAAAACTCTCTCCTTCTGATACCAATGGGGATTGAAAGCCCAATAGGGCCAGCTTTGGCAAGCATTAATGTAAGCCTAGGAACTGCAGCCAGAAGGTAATATATGGTAACTGCTTTTTCAAGTATGTTTGAGAACATGTCACCCAGACACCCAGGAGATTAAGGATAACACTGAAGATCACTGACCTCCATTTATTAACAGTAGCATGCCAGCTAAGCATTTTCAATCTCACAATCCTATTCAAGCTGGAGTAGTACCTACTTCTCAGGAGTGGCTCTGTGCAACATTCTTTGGCCTCCTGAAATTCATTTAGCCCCCTGTGAAGATACCTTAAAATTTGTGAGTCTGAATGTAGCCATTATGAGACCATTAGTTCTGCTGCTTGTAAGCTGCCTGTTTTTCTTTTATGGTTCTTTTGCAGAGCTGCCAGCTTAAGTCGTGCTGGGATCAAGAATAATGGGCCTTGGCAGTTCGTGTTCCTGGAGTTGTGTCCATGCCAATGGATACCCACACGCTCCAGAAGAGAATTTGACATCACTGCTGCTGTTGTTGCTGTTATAACAGTGATGACCACAGCTACTACTGTTTCTGGGATTGCCATTTCATAACTGGTTACTACAGCTAGCACAGTGGAGACCCTGGCAGCAAAAGTAGCTACCACAGTTAATTAATTTTTCATTCTATTGGGCATGACAAATTTAAATCAATAGTTATATACATTTCAATTGGCTTTGAAAGTTATAAATTTACAAACTCAAGTTCCATTTGCTCTTGGGATACAAGGACTCCAATTTGCAGTAAGGCTCGTTAAGGAAGGGAATGGCTCAGTTGCCTTTAGTCTACCGGCTATGGGTGGGTTAAGACTTCTGTTGGTCTCTTCTGTGTCAAACACACAAATTGCAAGCCCAGCACCACCTAGAGATCTTTGGCAACAGTTAACTCTGCAGCTCTCACACAATTGAGCCTGTATGATAATGAGTATTCAGAGACGGGTAATATCTGGGGGGTGCTCACCAACCTAAGACAGAATGCCTGTGTGGCCTGGACAGGTGACTCCATGACAGGTAAGGTAAAGGGGGGGGGGACCTGTAGGTCCCTGGCCCCTGTTTTGGGTAACTGTTGCATTGCTTGTCAACCTTGACCTTGATATCCTCCCTATGCTAATTCCCTGTGAGATTCCACCCTCCTGAATGCTTAAGGGAAGCTCCTTGTCTGTGTATCCAGCATATTGGGCGTTAACACCTTAGATGCAAGATTGTAAAACATCAGAAGCAGGGTTGGGGATTTAGCTCTGTGGTAGAGCACTTGCCTAGCAAGTGCAAGGCCCAGGGTTCAATCCTCAGATCAAAAAAAAAAAAAAAAAAAAAAAAAAATCAGAAGTGAACTTCTCCCCTCCTGGGTTCTCCCATTGTGCTGTAAGCCTTTATTTAAGACCTCCTCCCTCCTTTAATAAACAGCATTAGGCATTCAAAAAAAAAAAAAAAAAACAAGAAGAAGAAAAAGAGGGAGTCAAGATCATGATGGGGAAACCCACAGAGACAGCTGACTGGTGCTAGTTGGAGCTCACTGACTCTGGACTGACAGCCCAGCAACCTGCATGGGACTGAACTAGGCCCACTGAATGTGGGTGACAGTTGTGTGGCTTGATCTGTTTGTGGAGTCCCTGGCAGCAGGATCAGGACTTATCCCAGGTGCATGAACTGACTTTTTGGAGCCCATTCCCTGTGGTGGGATACCTTGCTCAGCCTTGATACAATGGGGAGGGGCTAGGCTCTCCTTCAACTTGGTATGCCAGACTTTGTTGACTACCATGGGAAGCCTTATCCACTCTGAGGAGTGGATGGGGGTAGAGTGGGAGGGAGATGAGGAGGCGGGAGAAGTGGAGGGAGGGGGAACTGGGGTTGGTATGTAAAATTTAAAAAATTTTAATAAATAAATATATTCTTTAAATATATATTTAAAGAAGAAGGAGGAGGAGGAAAAGAAGGAGGAGGAGGAAGAGGAGGAGAAGAAGAAGGAGAAGAAAAAGAAGGAGGAGGAGAAAAGAAGAAGAAGAAGTAGAAGAAGAAGAAGTATTGGTGTTTGTTAGTTCTTTGAGGGGTCTGGTAGAATTCTGTGAGTAATACATCTGACTCTTGGGCTTTTTTTAACTGGAAGATACGTATTCTGCTTCTATTTCACTGGAGTTGTTGGGGTTTTTTAATCATCTATTTCATCTTGATTTAACTTTGGTAGGTCATATTTGCCAAGGTCATATGTACCAATCAAATATACATCAATTTCTTTTAGGTTTTCCAGTTTGGTAGAATACAGATTTTTAAACTATGATCTTATGGTTGTCTGAATTTCCTCTTTGTCTTTGTGGTGTCTTTGTAATGTCCCCCTTTTCATCTCCAGTTTTACTGATTTAGATCTTCTCTCACTGTCTTTTAGTTCATTAGGCTAAAATTGGTCAATCTTGTTGATTTTCTCAAAGAACCGATTCTTCATTTCATTAATTCTTTGTATTTTTGTGTTTCTATTTCATTGACATCAGCTCTGAGTTTATTTCTTCCCACCTACTATTCTTGAATGTTATTTCTTCTTGTTTTTCTACAGCTTTCAAATATGTTCTCAGGTTACTGATATAAGATCTCTCAAATTTTTTATGCATGCATTTAATGCTATGAGCTTGACTCTTAGCACTGCCTTCATTGTGTCCCATAGGTTTAAGTATGTTGTTTTTTGTCTTCATTCGGTTCTAAAAAGTTTTAAATTTCTTTCTCAACCACCCATGATGGTCAGATAAGATGTGGGATGTTATTTCAATTTTCCTGTATCTGTTGAGACTTGTTCTCTGTCCTAGCATTTGGTTGATTTTGGAGACAGTTCCATGGGCTGTTGAGAAGAAAGTATATTCCTTAGTGTTTTGGTGGAATGTTCTCAAGATGTCAGTTAGTCCCATTTGATGATTTATGATGTTATTTAAACTCCAACATTTCTCTGTTTAGTTTTTTTAGATGACTTCTACATTGGTAAGAGTAGTGTATTGAAGCTATCCACTATCACTGTATTAGTGTCAATATGTGACTAGCTATAGTAATTAATGTTCCTTTTATGAACTTGAGTGCCCTTGTGTTCGATACACTGATGTTTAGAATTATGAAATCTTCTTGATTTTTCCTTTAATATGAGTATATAGTTTCCTTCCCTATCTTCTGATTGGTTCTGACTTAAAGTCTATTTCATCAGCTATTTAAATAACTACTCCTGCTTGCTTCTTGGGTCTATTTGCTTGGAATACCTTTTTCCATCCCTTTTTCCTAAGGTGATATCTAACCTTGATGGTGAGGTTTGTTTATTGGATGCAGCAAAAGGATGGATCCTGTTTTCTAATCCAATTTATCTATGACTTTTTATTAGAGAATTGAGACCTTTAATATTGAGAGTTATTAATGAGCAGTGTAATTCTTGGGGTTTTGTTGTTGTTGTTGTGATGGTGTGGGTTTCTTTTCCTCTTGTTATTAAGTGTTCTAGGATTATTTATTCTTTGTGTTCTCTTGGGTGTAGTTAGCCTTCTATTCAGACTAAAGATTTCCTTCTAGTGTCTGCTATAGATCTAGATTGGTGAATAGAAATTGTTTAAAATGTTTTATCATGAAATGGTTTTTCTTTCTCCATCTACTGTGATTGATAGTTTTGCTAGGTATTATAGTCTGGGCTGGTATCTTTGGTCTCTCAGAGTTTGTAGAATATCTGTCCAGGCCCTTCTGGCTTTTAGAGTCTCAGTTGAAAAACTGGGTATTATTATTATGACCTTGGCTTTATATGTGACATGCTCTTTTTCCCATGAAGCTTTTAATATTTTTATTTGTTTTGTACAATTAGTGTTGGTTATTATGCATCACAGGAGATTTATTCTCTAGTCCTGTCTACTTGATGTGTCTCATAGATGTCTGCCTTGATACACATCGCTTTCTTTAGAGTAGGATTTTTTTCTATGATTTTGCTAAAAATGATTCCTGTGCCTTTAACCTCAGTTTCTTCTCATTTTTTTATATCTATTATGTGTAGGTTTGGTCTTTTCATTATGTCCCAGATTTCCTGAATGTTTTGTGCTTGGATTTTTTAACATTCCCTCTGAATGAACTGTCCATTTATTCTACCTTGTTTTCAACACCTAAATTGTATCTTTTGCAACTCTTAATCTGCTGCTGTGGCTTGCCTCTGGGGTTTTTGTTTGCCTTGCTGAGTTTTTCATTTCAGTTTTATTTAAATTTGTCTTTTCTCTAGGATGTCTCTTCCTTGTGATATTCTACTTTCGTGTCTTGAATTATTCTCACTATTTCATTCAACTGCTGGTGTTTTGTGGTCTTGAGGCATTTATTCATATCTTCTTAAATGTCTTTGAATATATTCATAATTGCTATTTTGAAGTCCTCCTCTTGTGTTGCACCTGAATTGCTTTTCTTGGGGTTACTGCAGGAAGTTTGCTGGCTTCCAGAGGAGGCACATTGTCTTGGTTGTTCACATTTATAGTTCTCCTTTGGGACCTAGGCATCTGGAGTTATAACATTTGAAGCGTTTCTAGTGTAGATATCTGGTCTACCTTTTGTCCATTCTTTGCTTACTGTTTGCTACTCTGGGCCCTAGCCAAGTGTGGTGGCTGTGAGGTCCCTGAGTCCCAGCCAAGTTTTCTGGCTGTGGTGTCCCTGGTAACAGAAGGTTCTATATGTCAGTGAGGAGTCACAAAGGAATGGAGATGAGCTAGACAGTAAGGCTGGAAAGGGCAACAGGAAGAATTGGGGGACTCTGGGGCAGCACCAATAGGCAGAGACCCAGGGGATGAGGTGAGCCAATATAAACTGCTATAAAAACATGACAACATCTGGGGAGAAAGCCTACTCACTGCTGCGTATCTCATCATTCAGTCCGAGCAAACAAGTAAAACCAAGACAAGAAAAGGGACATGGGTCAGCCAGATGTGGTTGTGCACACCTGTAATACCAACACTCAGGAGACTGAGGCAGAATTGCTGCAAGTTGTAGGCTAGCCTAGACTACTTAATGAATTCTAGGCCAACCTGGGCTATAGTGTGAGATTGCAGTCTCAACTGCCAAAACGAAATACATCAAAAGGAAATCTGTGACTCTTGGCACATCAAGAAATGTGCATTTGGCTTTTGTCCCCAGTTTCTGGCGTGGGACCCATACCTTGGTGTTCCCTGGGTGGTGGGAGCCTCTTATTCTAATGCAGAGAGTTTTAGAGGCAAGAGCTTGCTACCTGAATGTCCAGGCCTTGGATAGAGCCCAGTTCTTTCAGCCCTACACCTCAGCTATAGGGCAGTAGAAGATGCAGGAGTCTGAGTTACTAAAGCTATTGTGGCTAAGGGGATCAAATCTTCATAGCAATCTCTAAATGAAGCGTTCAGAGTTTCCAGCCTGGAGAGTGAATTGAAGTACTGAGATAGAGGTCCATCCAAAGAGAGTAATGAAGCTGAGTCCACCTCGCACCACATTCTGTCTTGTATAATATTGGAGGGACCAGCCTTAATATTACACATCCCAGGAGCTCAGGAGAGAAACTACGAATGGTGAGGACTATTTTTGGGAAACAGAATCTCAGCACACTGAGCTCTTTAGTCCATTCACTTTAATCCTCTGGAAAAACATCCTATATACACAACTTCAGTTCTGTTCTTGTGCCTAGCTCCTTTCTTGCCTGATTTCTCTCTCTATTTATCTACTGCTCCCTGTCAGTTCCATCTTAATTCTTTTGTCTTAATTCTGCCTCATCTAGGTCCTTTTCATCTCTTTTTTTACCCAGCTAGTGCTTCCACATCTGACTCTTCTTCATCTTTCATCTCATCCACATGTTCTCTCTGGTCAAAATCCTCATTATCCCTCTCCATTCTCCAGCTCTCTGTTCTCCACGTTCCTCCTAAGTCTTCCAGGAATCCAGTTATAAACCCAAGCAACAGCAATCCCCTGGTGAGCAAGGTCACCAGGCTTGAATTCTATGGGGTCATAAAGGCAGGTAAGAATTTTCCTCAGGCAGTGTTTTTCAGGCTTCCAGGGTCAAATGGAGTATAAGAATCACATAGAGGGGCAGTAATTGTTAATTATCATTTGCAACCCAAAGGGGGAAGTGACTAATGAATTATCTAAAGGCTAAAGTTGGGTAATATCTAAGAAAGGGAATCTTAGGTGCTCAACTGTAATCTTAAATGTAATTGGTAGAGCCAGATTACACACGCCTGTAATCCCAGCACTCAGGAGGCAGAGGCAGGTGGATCTCTGTGAGTTCGAGGCCAGCCTGGGCTACCAAGTGAGTTCCAGGAAAGGCACAAAGCTACACAAAGAAACCCTGTCTCAAAAAAAAAAAAAAAATGTAATTGGTAGAAAACGTTAAGAATCTGTAAGTTGCTAGGTCAATGGGAGAAAATAAAACTGCCTTCTTTTTTTCCTGTGGTTCCTATCTGTCCAAGCTCTCTGCTGTTTTTCTGCAGGGTGGAGGGAAGTGTGCTCAGTTGTTAAGCAACCTGTGTACAGGTAGATGCCTCTGGTGATAGTTAAAGGGAGATCTGGAACTGGAGGTAAGATTTGGGAAAGGAGCAAGTTAAGCTTAATTGGTACACCCAACAGGACTTCTCAAACAGGTAGCCTGGACCCTTAAATCTGTTCTTTTTTTTTTTTTTTTTTAAGATTTATTTATTTATTATGTATACAGTATTCTGTCAGCATATATGTCTGCAGGCCAGAAGAGGGCACCAGATCTCATTACAGATGGTTGTGAGCCACCATGTGGATGCTGGGAATTGAACTCAGGACCTCTGTTCTTAGAGAGTACAGAGGTATCTCTAATAAGGTACTTTCCTCTGTCTGGGGATGGACCTGGCCAGATGCTGCCAATGATGATAATTACAGGGAGGCTTGAACTGGGGTTCTGGCTGTGCATAGCTGTCAGCACACAAGGTTATCTAAGTATTCCTTTAGTAGAGAGGAAATGGTGTCCAATAAATGATGGGAAAGCTACAATAGCACACAAGAAACTCATAGCAGGAAACAGCTGATAATCAAACACCAAATATCACCAAGGCTCCTTGAGCCTCAGCTTGACCTCTGGAAGGCCCTTGGCTTCTTCCAGGTATTAGCTTTGTCATAATCAGCTGAAATCCTACTTTGTATATTTCTGCGGCTTGCAGCAATTCTGCCTCTTGCATTTGCTGTTCCCAGGTTGTTGGATCCTTTATATTGTCTGGTAAATAAAAGTCAGTGAGTTTCTGAACTCAATAGGGCATTTCAGCATGCCATCAAATCTGAGAAGGGCTGGTAGGACCCCTCCACTTATATCCAGTCAGCTAGAAATGCAGAAGACCTGGACTTTATCACTGACTTCTTGAGGCTGCTCCCTCAATCTCTGGGATGAGGATCAAAGCCTACTGTGAGAGATGAATCCTTGAACATCCAGTTGCTACACATGGTGTAGACAAATTTCTAAATGGTCTTATTAAATAAAAAAGCATGGAGCCAGATAGGGGGATGAAAACCTAAGAGATCAGGGAAATAGGGAAAGCCACAGCTAACCTCACCTCACCAACTCCACAGCTTCCAAAGACGAGCTACTTTCTGTCTACGCACACCTATATATGCCTTTCTGTTCTGTTCTCTCATTTGCTCTCTCAGCCCAGCTACATCACTTCCTCTTCCTGCCCAGCTCTGTCACTTCCTATCTGTCTTTGTAGACCTCCATACCTCCATGGTTAACTAGTGTTGAAATTTGAGTGAGCCACCACGCCTGGCTCTGTTCCCAGTGTGGCCTTGAACTCATGGAGTTCCAGACAGATCCCTGCCTGCCAAGTGATAGGATTACAGGTGTGTGCTACCATTGTGGGACTTCTATATAGTGGCTGGCTTTTTCCTGTGATCTCCAGGCAAGTTTTATTTTATTGGGAGACACAGTATATTGGGGGGGGGGCACAGTACATCACCCCAACATGGTGAATCAAATTTTTGGTCAGTAAAAACTGCATAGAATACAAGCAGAAACTGAGAGACAGGCAATCCACAATCAATAGGATGTCTGCCTGCTGCTAGTGTTCTCCTGCCCTGGTCAAATAGGGCCACTGACGGGCAGTGAGGAAACCAGGGAGGTTGGGGAGGAGAGCTGGAGAAAGGCCTGCCAGAGCTCCAGATTACACACGGAAGGAATACACCCATGAGAACACTCAGCTGTGGCAGTGTGGCCAAGCAGTCTAGAGTAGTGGATTAAGGTTTCAGCCTCTTTAGGGATATGGGTTTGAATCCCACCACTGCCAAGGATTTTCCTCAATTGTGATGCTCCATAGATTCTTCACCTCAACACACAGTTAAAACACTTTTAATGGCACAAGCCTCTCTGATCCCTGTACTTGCAAGGCGAGTGGAGTTCTCTGTGAGTTTGATGCCAGCCTGTTTACAAGGTGAGTTCCCAGACAGCCAAGGCTATATAGAGACCTGCTTCAAAAATATATAGATATATTATGTTATATTTATTTATTATTGTATGCATTGAATATATGTGTTATATATTATAATTTTTAATGGGTGAATTGGTCCTGGAACTCACTAGTGTCTGATGACACTCGAGAGGCAGCCTTAGGAAGAGCGCCTACTTGTGTGCTACCTTGTAATCACCTACAGTCCACATCCCCCAGCACCCAGACCTGAGCACTCTGGGTCCCATAACCTGTGACTTGAGGGTGCTCTCTGCTCTGGCCAGTTCACTCCCCAGCTTAGGCAGTTAGCTCTTTCTGAGAGAGACACCCCCTCACTGCCCTGGCCAGTCATCCTTCTCCCAGTTTCAAAGTTACAGTGAAGAAATTATAAAAGGAACCACACAGAAGGGCACCACCATACAGAACTTACAGATTAGCAGTTTCAGATGTACTCTGCTCAGAGTAAAGCTGCTAGAACTGATATTAATAGCTACTGATAGCATAGATTTATGTGCTAGATGGAAAGTGGACTTCCAAATGGTCCCCGTCGATTACTGTTGAACTACCTCATCCACTAATTTATGATTAGGAAGAGTGGTGGTTTAAAGGAGAATACCCCCAAAGGTTCATAGGAACCCCACAGGCTCCAGTCAGTGGAGCCGTCTGGGAAGGATTAGGAGATGGGGATTTGTTACAGGAGGTGCGACACTGCTGTCATTGGGCATGGCCTCTCCTCTCCTCCCTCACTCCCTTCCCTTTGAGCTTGTGGGTGGAGACAGGAGCGCTCAGGCACTGCTCCGGTCTATGCTTGCTGCCTTTACAGTCCTGGATTCTAACCCTCTGGAACCGTGAGCCCCAGAGTAAATGCTTTCTTTCATTAGTTACCTCGTTCGTAGTGTCTTATCACAGCAAAAGAAACACAACTAAAGGAGGAAATACGAGCCATCAAAGGTTTTTAGCAGTTGCGTAATGGCGAGTGGAATCTAGGGAGCTGGGGGTACATTGTTCAGGAGGAAAATCCCCGGCGGTGGAGGGATTCTTCCCAGATACAAGCCTAAATCCAGCACGTTGGGTGGCTTGGACACAGCACCACACGAGTGTTTCGTCTTGTGTTTTCCCCTATGTACAACGTTGAGCCCTTGAGGGCCCGGGTGCCACCACCACCCCGTTTGACCAGTGCTGGAGAACATCGGTGGCCTCCGTTCTCCTGATCACCCAGGAAGGAGAGGGAGGCGCACCGACACCTCACGACCTGTGGGTCTGTGATCTGTGAGGTAGAAGCCGCTACATCCCACCCCACCCCACTTCGCTGCGGAGTCTGAGGCCCAGCAGTTCCCTGAGAGACCTCGCACAGAGGAATTCCCACCAAACTGTCCCAGGCAAAAAGCCAAAGGCCGCTCCCTTTGAAATGCGGGGATTCGACTGCTTTAAAGAACAGTTGTGTTATGACATCATCTGTATTAGTCAAGTTCTGCCCTTCCCCCCAGCTCTCCTATTTGCGTTCCTGGGGGAGGAGGGCAGTGAGTTTTTGCTCCTGATCCAGAAAGGTTTGAGTCAGCTCAAGGAGTCTAAATCACTCAGTCGGGGTGATTTTATATATATATAAAACGGTGAGTTCTAACAGGAAAAAGAATTCGGTACAGAAAGTTCTTTCCCGTTCAGCTTCCACAAATATCCCAGCTTTATCTTCACAAGGCCTTCTGTAGGAGTGACTGGCTCGGTTAGCATCACATCACTCGGCATCATTCTCAGCACTTGGCAGATTTTCCTGGGGAAATTAAGATAATGACTAAGAGAGAAAAAAAGGAAGAGGGGTTCGGGGTTTGCGGGAGCCCGAGGAGTCAAGGGCACCACAGGAAAACCCACTGAGTCAACTAGTCTGGGCTTGTAGGGGGCTCCCAAAGACTGAGCTGACAACCAGGGAGCTTTCATGGGACTGACCTAGACCTTCTGCATATATGTGACAGTTGTGTAGCTTGGTCTTCTTGTGGGACTCCTAACAGTGGAAACAGGCACTGTCTCTGACACTAGGACCTGATCGTAGGACCTTTTCCTTCTTCCAGGTTGCCTCCCTCCTAGAGTCTTAATAGAGATCTATCCTATCATGGCTGGTTCATATCCACCGGAGGCCTGCCCTTTCCTAAAGAGAAATGGGGGAGGGGAGTGTATGGGGGGGGGGGGTAAGAGGAGAGAAGGGAGGGGAAATAGCGGTCGGGATGTAGAAACAAAAATCAAAAAACAAAATGGGGGGAGGAGAGGAAAAAGAAAGAAAAATGGATTCCCAAGAAAGCTAGAACAACACAGTGATGCACTTCTTTTCCTTGTCCGTTAACCGGAAGCCGTGTGTTTTCACCTGTAGTGTTGAATAGGAATGGCAAATACTGATTATGCAGTTACAAGTATGTTACCGGACTTTTATAACTAAGTTCTGGCCCCTAGAGTCCCGACAACTAACTAGAATCAACCGCCTGTCTCACGTGCCGGAGAGGACTGTGAAGAGCAGAGAGAGGACTTTTAATCAAAGTGGCCACACTGGAAACCAGATGCCCCCACATCCATCATCAAAGAGCAAGCCGGAACTTTGTAAATATGTTGCAGATTATGTACTACACAAATGAAAGAAGGTTTGGGGGATATGCATAGCTGCCAGAACAGCTCAGACCACGCTCTCACTGTTCTCTCTCCTCTGCTTTGCAAGGGATTTTGTAGACGTCATTGCTGAGGGGAGCAATCTGATCGCCTCTGAAATGCTCAGCCCACTCCGCGGTGTAGCCTCGCAGTCAAGGATGGATCTCCTTTAGGGGTTGATGTCGTCCTGGGGCGATCTTCTCCGCCAGGTTCTCCGGTGCTTGGGGTTAATGCAGATCCCTCGCGGTAAGATGTCTTAGAATCCTAGTTAGGTCGACGCACTGGGAATTCAATGTAGCCTCTCTTGAGACAAACGAATTTTAAAACATTTTAAGCCGTTCTCTTGTGCCAGTGGAACCCAGAAATTTTGAGGCCCTCCGCTTTTCACCCCGGAACTTCCCAGGCGGTGGGAAGCCCCGCGAGTTCCCACTTGCCTCCTTCACAAGCATCTTAAAGAGCGCTGTACGAAGCCCTGCCAGCTCTCGAAGACTTGCCCTCTAGCATGAGTTTTTAAATGCAAAAGCCCAGAGAGAGAGAGGTGGGGAGGAGGGAGGATTCCAGAGGGCTGAGTTCCGGGCTCAGCCCGCCACAGGCAGCTCGCAACTGCCTGGAACCCCAGCCTCTGCGTGGTGCGTGCGTGCGTGCGTGCGTGCGTGCGCGCGTGTGCGTGTGTGTGTACATATATACACACACTCAGGCACAACCACGACAAATAAATTTAATAAGATTTTTGTTTACATTTTAGTGCATGAGTGTTTTGCCTATACGTATGTTAGTGTGCCACATGGATGTCTGGTGCCAGTGAGGCAAGAGGAGAGACCATTGGATCTCCTGGAAATGGAGTAACCCGCAGTTGTGGGCTGTCCCATTGGTGCTGACAAGCGAGCCTACGTCCTCTGGCAAGAGCGCTTGGGCTATCTCATCCTCGGTCTTCACAAGGATGAAATAATTATTAGTAATTAAAATGGTGACACTGCATCGTTTGAAATTTTGAAGTTGAAATACCCAAAACAAATCGAACACAAAGCAGAAACTGCCATATGAAAACAAAATATTTATTACTGTACAGTGTACAGCCTGTGTGTGTATTTGATATGAACTGCAAAAGTGCACTTCCCTGACCGGGAATCGAACCCGGGCCGCGGCGGTGAGAGCGCCGAATCCTAACCACTAGACCACCAGGGAAACTGACAAAGCCGCTGTTTGTAAGCTATATGACCTGGATTCGCTACTGTGTTACTTCCGATTAGCTACTGTGTTACCTCTGACTTTTACCCAATTAACCAACTACAAATCCCAGTCAACGAAATTCAGAAGGCACGAAAGTGAATGGTCCGTATTGCTCCTTAAATGTATGAATTGACCCAGAAAACATTATAGCATTTAACAAAAACCACAACATTTTTTTAAGACGGTCTTAGCCCTGAGCTGGAACTCTAGGAAGGCGAGTCCTGAACTCAAAGAGATCCTCCTGCCTCTGCCTCCCCAATGCTAGGTTTAAAGGCGTGCACCACCACTCCCTGAGCTAAGGCAAGTTTTAAAGATCAATTTAAATTGTCTCCTTGCTTTTCTCTTTATAATACAATAAGATGTCGAAATCAAAATTCTTAGTTAATCGTAGGTTCTCTCGTCAGTTTTGTCGTAACAGCAAGAAACTAAGTGATAAAGTCATTACAACATAGCGAGAGGCCACACCGGGCGGGGCCGAAATAGCTCAGTTGGGAGAGCGTTAGACTGAAGATCTAAAGGTCCCTGGTTCGATCCCGGGTTTCGGCAACGTAGTCCAACCAATGTTTTCCTTACTAAAACTACTTTTATATTTAATATCTTCATTGTTTTGAGCTGCTCCTCATCTGTTTCTCCAACGCATCTGTTTCCTTCTCCAAACCTACCTATTCTTTATTCCCATTAAGTTATCTCAAGAGTTGTAAGCCAAAGCCACCATGCAGTAAAGGTCTTTAGTGGATACTCCACAGGCTCGCTCTTTATTGTATTCTCTGCCGGCTAGAAATTCAAAGGGACCTACTATCCAAATAGGTGGAGAATACAGCATGCGATATTAGAGATCCTTCTCTTCCTCACCGACCTCTCTACAGACTAGAAAACAACGACATCTCCGTGTTTGGACCACATAACGGAGGCCGGGTTCTCATGTCTTACCGTGACCCATCAAGCCAGACTCAGCTACCGGCTGCAATCCAGTCCAACATGACCACCAACTTCCCAGTTTCCAGATGTTGTGGCTCTTTTCGGCGCTATGTTCAATTTTCATGGAATGAAAACCAATTGTTCCTTAAACAATCCTCCTTTGGACTTAGGACTCAACTGTCCTCCCCCCCCCCTTTTTTTTTTCTGTTTTGTATGGTGATTCTATTTCATCACATTACTACTGTAACTTTTTAGAAATAGTTGTTTCTCGGGGCCTGTAGTTTGATTTTTTAATTAATTTCTCTGCTTTTAAGTAATTTACGTACATTTCCAAGAATAATATAAAGAGACAACCCTTTTCTGTTGCCTAGCTGCTTTCAGTGACAATACCTTGCAAAACTGTGGTCCAATATCACAGTCCTGATACTGACATTTATAAAAAAAAAAAAAACTAGATACGGACCATAGCAGCACCACTGGAATTATAAGAATATAAATGCAAACACAAGAAAACTTCTTAAGCAGAGATGATCCATGCTTCCTTTAAAATACTAGGACTGGAGAGATAGATGGCTCCACCGTCAAAGACTAAGGCTCACAGTCAAAAAGACAAAAATAATAATTACGGCTGGTTGTGGTGGCAGCAGCATTGTGGAAGCAGGGGCAGGAGTAGTATCTTTGTGAGTTCAAGGCCAGCCTGGTCTACACAGTGAATTCCAGCCCAGCCAGGGCTACACAGTAAGACCGTGTCTCAAAAACAAAACGAAACAAATAATAATTAAAACAACACCTTTCTGTCTGTTCTGTGCTACAGCAGGATATTCTGCAGCTTATATGACTGCTTCTAATATTGTTTCTGTGAACCACCTGTAATATTTAGGACATCCTTTTTCTTACAAGTAGTGGCAAACTGAATTCAACAGCCAGTGGGACCAGCCCTGCACACTCAGCTAATGCTCAGCCTCGTTTCTACTCTTACACAGTCAGAATTGCTCGGGTTCCCAGCCTCCCCCCAGTCCTGAGTCAAGCCAACTATCCATTGGGCACGTGTGGTGGTTTGAAGCTACTTGACAGGGATTAAGGGGTGTGGCCTGGTTGGAGGAAGTGTCACTGGAAGTGGGCTTTGGGGTATCAAGTGTCTCCTTCTCTTCCAGTTACCTCTCGGTCGGGATGAAGACGTCTCAGCTACCTCTCCAGCATCCTGTCTGTCTGTATGCCATGCTTCCCACCGTGGTGATAACGGACGAAACCTCAATGTAAGCAAGCCCCCAATTAAAGGCTAACTTTCTACCAGAGTTACCGTGGTCATGGTGTCTCTGCCCAGCAACAGACATCAGTTAATAAAGACAACATGGATCCTCAGACTTTTGCCTACAGACGGGGAAAGCGACACGGGTGGGGGCAGCAGGAGAGGTGATAGGCTAAAACGAAGGTGATGAAAATACGGTAGCGAGACCCATGACTTTGTTTGCTGGTGTAAACATTTCATCTAAAACATGAACAACTCCAACATGTTTCTTTCTCTCTTTTTCAGCATGTGGATTTTTGTCGTGATCTGTAAATAGGGTTTCACTAAACAAAATTTATGGAAGCCATGGTTCAGAACCAAGTTCCTTTCTGCCCTAGATCCCTTCCAACAGACCAGATTAGAACGGAGCCTCTTGTTGTATTAAGTAATCAAAATAAGCTTTGGAAAGGTACAGATAAACAAGCAGAAAACACAAGCAGTCCCAGTCACCAGTCAGAAGGGGCCCAGTCTGCCTGAGCCAGCGTGGTGAGGAGAAGCCACTGTTTTAATAAGAGAGGGAGGAAAACATGAAATGGTCAGTCCTTTCTTGTTCCTTGTTTCTACTTTATTGATCCTTTTACATGTATAAAACCTCCTCCCCAATCCCCTCCCTGGAACACCTTTCGGTTTGACAGATGGCATACTGGCCAACTAATATAAACCACTTTGATTTTTAAACTTTATTGAAAATATAGATTTATAACTTACTCAAGTCCTTCCCCCTATGTTAATTCCTCAACCTCTCCAAATTACAGAAGAGCATTCCTCTTCTACTGCACTTCAGAAATGTGATTTACATAAGGCCAACGTTTTGACATCTTTGCTGTGACTAGTAACAATAAGCATCTTGTAGACTCATAGCTAATGCTGTGTGAAGGCAATACAGACTCCATCTTAGGGGAGGGCCACCATCTTAGACCACCTGCTGTACTCAGTTCCAGGAAGGCCCTCAGGAATGTGCCATGACAACTGGAACAGATACAGGGCAGTATGCTCCAGCAGACATCCTGTCTGCAGCTTATGGCCCTTGAAGCTATCTAGACAATCCTGCTGAGTAGCCCAGATAATCCTGCTCAGCAAGTTGTAGTTCCCTGCCAAAAAGTCTAACCCAATGGTTTCAAATGTGGCTTCCCGTCCAAAGTCTAGACCAATAGTTTCAAAAAATCACCTTGGCCCATATCCCTTCTACCCAATCCCAAGTTGCCAAAGCATGTAATTCCCGGCTTGCGGTTTTTTTTGTGTGGTTTTTTTGTTTGTTTGTTTTTGTTTTTTTGTTTTGTTTTGTTTTTTGTTTTGTTTTGTTTTTTGTTTTGTTTTGTTTTGTGTTGTTTTTGTTTTGTTTTGTTTTTTGTTTTGTTTTGTTGCCCTATAAAAACTCTCTATACCCGGGCTCCCGGCTGCTGCAGTATTTCCCTCCATCTGCTGTGCGGTGGCTCAGGTTCGAATCTGACAACAAAAGGACCCTTATGTTATTGCATCGGAAACTGGCTCCTTGGTGGTCTCTGGGGGTTTTGCAAAATGGGTACAACGCCTGCTATCTCCTGCCTTTCCCATAAGATCAAACATTGCATTAAGCATTTCTTTATATTTAGAAAGCCTTGCTGTCCTGACTAAGCAAATCACACCCTGCGCAACAGCAAAGGGTGTGAGGACATCAAGTAAGTAATGTAAGATGGGCATGGTGTTATCTACCTCTAATCCCAGCACTCTGTGAGCTGGAGACTAGCCTGGTCTGTACGGTGAGTTTTAGGCTAGCCAAGGATATATACTGAAGCCCCGTTTCAACATCCCCCCCAAATAAAAGAAAGTCTAAGGAAGATTTTTCTCACTTTCTGTAATAGGTTTCGAGTCTGAACGGAATTTGTGAAAATTTCTCTTTATACAATATGAGTGAGTATGGACCAAGTGTCAGTAACCACTTGTTGAATTCCCTGGACGGAATGTTGCTTTCTCCATCACTGGGACCAGAGAGTGAAGGAAACGACCAATGGAAAGAAGGGTCCACTGTGGCTCACAGCCTTGGGTGCCGACCGTTGTGCAGGGGTCACAGATGTGGGGGGTGAAGCCACTGGCCTCTGAGGCCACAGCAAGAAGAAAAATGACGAGTCTGGGTTTTCCCTTCGTATGCAGTCTACATTCAGGGTAGGTGTTCCTTTGTCAGTTAAATGTCTCTGGAAAGGCAGACATGCTGGAGGGAGGTGTGCCATCTCAGGGGATTCTGAACCCCATCAAGCTGGCACAGGAAATTAACTGACACATGAAGTTTTATTAAGTGTCCCTATTAATCGAGATGATTTTCAAGGCCATATTCCACAGGACAGTACTTAAGAGCTAGGAGAAGAATTTCAGTGGCTATGGCTTGATCGAAAGCAGAGTCAGACTAAGATCTACATTGCACCCGACATTATGATTTGCTGGGGTTTTCTCCCCCAAGGCTTCTAAGCTCTCAATCTAGATAGTAACCCAGGGACTATGTCCAAGTTGGTTTTATTTGTTTGTTTGTTTGTTGACACAGGCTAGAGTTTTCTGGGAAGAAGAACGTGAACTGGGAAATGGTTTCCATCAGCTTGCCTATAGATATGTCTGTAGGCCATTGTCTTGATTAATGATTGGTGTGGGAGGGCCTAACACATATTAGGGGCACCACCCCTGAGCAGGTGATCTTAGGGTGTAGAAGAAAGCCGCTGAACAAGCCATAGGAAACAAGCCAGTAAGCAGCACTCCTCCACGGCCTCTGCTTCAGTTCCTGCCTCCAGGTTTCTGCCTTGTGTTCCTGCCCTGACTTCCCTGGATGATGGACTGCATCTTTAGGATGAAATGAGCCCTTTTTTGCCCAAGCCGCTTTCATGGTGTTTATTACAACAACTGAAAGCTAACTAAAATAAGCCATAAAACAGCATTGTTTTTTTTTTTGTCTCTAATGCCCAATGTGCTTTTCACCTGAGCATTGGTACTGTTGGGAAATTTTTTACATCTGTTTCTACTGTCCAACTCATTGCAGCCTTGTGAGTTTTAGTCTCGCTGTGATGGCTCTTATTGGCTGTCAACTTGACCAAATCTGGAATTAACTAAAACCCAAGCATCTGGATACACCCATGACAGATTTTGTCTTGATGAAATAATTTAAAGTGGGAAGACCCACTTATAATCTTTTGAGGTGGAGAGGTAGACCTTTAATCCAGATCTTTTGAGGTGGGAAGATCCATCTTTAATCAGAGTGGCACTTTCTGATGGCAATTTATATAAAGGACACGAAAGAAGGAAGCTTGCTCTCACTAGCAAATCCATTCCTTCACTGCTATCAGAGCCTACTTCTTAGGATTCCAGCTTATACTAAAGATCGACTGAGATATCCAGCCTTGTGGAATGAACAACCTACTGGATTCTTGGATCTGTTGGTAGAGAGCCAAGGTTGGACTAGCTGGACCACAGCCTGTAAGCCACACTAATAAAGGCTTCATTCTGCCAGTTCTGTTCCTCCATTGAACCCTGACTAATACACTCCCTGTACACTTCTACATCTAAAGACTTCTTTCCATGTGGTGCAGTTTGCTCTGTTTTGATAATCTATTCCACAATCCAGTTGTGTGTCGTTCCGTCATTTTTTAAAATTGGACATCACTTAGAGTTTTCCAGTGATGTCTGGGTGGTGCTGGCATTTGAATGATTTTCATTATTCTCATTTTCATTATTCGAATTCTTGAAAAATATGGTCATGATATTCACGGTGTTCAAAAACAAACTATCATAACCTTGATACAACCTAGCGACATCTGAGCAGTTAATCTACTTTTACTCGGGTGAAGATAGACCAAACCACTCAGGACTACAACACTAACATGGCACACTGAAGCCCCATGACTGGGTCACTTGCACACTGGGATCCTATTATGAAACTCAGGGTCCTCAGAGACAACAAAATCAGTTTGCTTTCCTGTCGCAGTGGGGACGTAATTTAAAAGGTTTCTGTATTTTCTTCTACTTCCACACTTAACGCGGAAAACCAAACACTCAACTGTTTACAAATCCCAGGGAGACTCTAAAAACGGGAAATTCTAGTAAGGAACCAGATCAAACCCCGGGCAAGTCTCGGTAAATCAGGTTTTCACATCTTCCTGTTCTCACACTAACAGGTTCCCAAGAGTTTGTGTAAAGAACAATTCATTCTTCAAAAGGTCGCGTTTGTCCCCTTTGGACTCCTGGAAATCGAGGGATCCTAAAAACCCTTGCGTATGTCCGAGGAGGAACAGAAGATTAAAGCGACTCTTTTCATCTAGGTCAAGTGTGGGAAGATGTTGAATCTTCCAGACATTTTCAAGAGGGGAAAAAAAAATCATTTAGGAAATTTAAGAACACTGTCTGGGCTAGCGTAGGCAAAACATAATTTGTTACTAATATAGTATGACGCAGGACAGTGACTACACGCCTCCTTAGCGCAGTAGGCAGCGCGTCAGTCTCATAATCTGAAGGTCCTGAGTTCGAACCTCAGAGGGGGCAGGCTTTTCTTTTTTTTTTTCTCTTCTTCCTTTCTGCATTCAAACAGTTAACTCAAAACTGTTTAGTTGCTTCCAGGATTTCAGAACCTGTGCCGGTAGCCATCGTTTTCCAGTAGACAAGAGCTCTTTTACCCAAGTTCCTTCTTCAAACAGCATTCTACCCTGCAACATATTTATTGGAAAGAAGGAATGCCTAGATGAACGACTGATGCTGGATTTTCCCTGAAAATCCTCTTTTTAATACATACAGAACTTCCTTACCACCACGTCCTCGAAGTAAGATGTGATCTAGGTTTTCTGTCTTGTTAAATAAAGTTCTGCAAAAACGCCTGGCCTCCTGAAACATCAGTTCGGTCCTAGTACGCGAAAGAAAAAAAAAAAAAACAAAAACACTGACGCCCGAACAGGGACTTGAACCCTGGACCCTCAGATTAAAAGTCTGATGCTCTACCGACTGAGCTATCCGGGCTCCTGCATAGTCACTATCCTACAGTGAATAAAGATACATGGAAAAGCGTTAATGTCCAATTTACATAATGTTTTCTTTTTATCTTAGATCCTACATTTAGCCATCTGATTTCAGAATCTATTATCTGTCTATTTCAGGATCTATTAAAATGCAAACTCCAGAAAAGCATTTCCTGCGTGCTCAGTGTCAACCTTCACCTCTTTTGCAACAGCAAAGGCGCTGCCTTGTGGCAGCGCAGCCAAGGTAACCGCAGGACGTAGCTGCTGCCTTGCCGCGCTGCGGGACTGAAAGAGGGTCGGGGTTTCTGAGGAAGGACACCACAGCTTTAAGGAGGAAGCCCTGGCTGGGGGTGCGGGGGGCACGGGTGCTACTTCGGCCGCTAGTAACTTCTATAATGAGATGTTGAGGGACCCCACAAAGAGCGTGGAAGCTGGGACAATTAGACAGAAGAAAAACGCAGGCAAGAAGTCGGCCTCCTTTCTCCTGCCAACAGTTTCTCTCTGACTCTTCTTTTGACAGACACCAAGCCCCAGCTCGGGACGGAGACTAGGACGGCGGGTCTGAGCAGAGAGGATGGACGACCGGACACCGCTTTGGCCCGCGCCCCGCGACAGAGTGGGGAAAACACACACAGCTGGAGATCCCCCCGGCTCCACGAGACACTGGAAGCTGGATGTAAAACCATCTCAACCCTGATTGACATCTGTCTTTCTTGCTGTACCTCTTTCCCTTTGAGACTTCTTTCTGAATCTTGCAGTTTGGAAGGCTTAGAAATTCTGTCAAGAGCAAGAGCCCAACGTGGTGAGACCGAGCAAACACGTTCGTGTTTTGTTTGTATTATTTTTGGATCTTAGTTTTGCTTCGTTTTTGACATGGAGTATCACAATCCCAGAAGAATGGTTAAAGAGAACCAGACCTGCAATTATACGCACCTTACACCTTCAACCAGCAATTAATTACACGTCGTCTCACACCTGTCACACTCGCACCCCGGCCTCCCTCTCTCTTTTACACCTGCGCTGGGGGGTGTCCAAGCACATCTGGAAGACACCTGAAATTCTCCTGGCTCCAACTGGTATAGATAATGATAATGACGATGAAAAATTAGAACATGTGTAATATTTTTTAAAGACAGAGCCCTGGAACTCGCCATGTAGAGGTCCACCTGCCTCTGTCTCCCGAGGGCTTCACCACGCTTGTCGAGTGTTCAATTCATAATTTAAAAAAAAAAAAAAATCACTATTTTATAGCTTTGTAACAGATCATTACATTACACAAACAGAAAATTACCCGTTCAGTTTCTTTGAATAGTTTTGGGATTTGTTTTTGCGAAAAAGAAATAATTTTATTTATTTATATTTATAAAGATTTTATTTTTTGATAGATAGATAGATAGATAGATAGATAGATAGATAGATAGATAGATTTGCGCTTCCTACCTACGCACGGGAACTCTCCGAGATTAAGAGAGCAAAATGTACTACGGCTGCCCCCTCTGAGGTTCGAACTCAGGACCTTCAGATTATGAGACTGACGCGCTGCCTACTGCGCTAAGGAGGCGCCTGCAGAAATCACTCTCATAAACCATGTACTTGTACTGTCCCCCTAGACTGTCTCGCGTTGTCAGGTTTGTGGTTTTTCAGTTAGGATAGCGCCTAAAAACGTTTCTGTCGCAGAGTTTCATGGTACAAAGCAGGGACCGAGCCTGCGCAACTGTGCTAAGGAGCCATAGAGACTGAGGAACGAGAGCCTGCCACGGAGGGCCCTACGCAAAGGACTGCGGGAAAGGAAAGCGTGCAATTACTCCAGGAAGACAAGGCGGGGGGCTGAGCGTAGGGGTAGCGTGGCCGAGCGGTCTAAGGCGCTGGATTAAGGCTCCAGTCTCTTCGGGGGCGTGGGTTCGAATCCCACCGCTGCCACAAGACTTTTTTTCACTTATTATTCAAGCCAATAGATTTTTTTTTTTCCCTTTGACTCAAGCGGACAGTTTTCAGTCTCTTAGATCAGCCAGGATTCTCCCTTCCTACTCTCTGTCTTCCCAGGTTACAGATGATAGTCACACATAACATACCCACAGCAGTCCCAGCAGAAGATACTCCTTCAAATAATCGCTTCAATAAACAGTCAATAAGCACGTAATGTGTGTGAAATTTATTCCCCTAATCACTTCATTTTCACCGAATAAAGGGATCCGCCAACGGATAACAAGCTTTTCTTTAATTCATTCATGTTAAGAAATATTATTCCGCACCTACTATGTGCTAGGGCCTGAAGACTTCGCAATTCTTTCTTGTTACCTTGGGCGATGAATGAAGAATGAATGTGGAACTTTCTCTTTCCGAACCGACTTGCAACCAGACACAGATCGGGCCTATGCCCCTGAAGAAGGGAATTCTGTCCCATCCGGGAGACGGAAAGCCTCTCCTCGGCACCACCACAGCCTTATCATTTCATTTTGAACCCAAATGATGATCATCTGAGCTGTATGAGTTGAAAACCTGGCAAAAAGAAAAAAGAATGATCAAAATATATTGTCTGAAAAATTAATAAAAGTAAATTAGTAAATAATAAAATAAAATAAATGCCACTGCCTCTCAGCCTGACGTCGCGACGCCCCTGGGGTCTTCCCAGAGGCTGACAGCGCCGCAAAGCTCCTTCTCTGTCTTGGACCTCAACTCAGAAATTACTCTCTCCCGAAGGCTGTGCTGAGCTCCTACCCACTCGGTGACGACAATCTTTCTCTGGAGGCACCCACGGGAAAAGAGAGGGCGCCTGCCCCTCGGGGAGAGGGGAGCCGGGAGTGGGGGAGGAAGGAAGGACGGGGAGGGGACGGGAAGGAAGCGTTGACCCCTTCAGCCTCCCTGAATTGAGCCTAGGGAGGCAAACAGAGACAGCACCCCCGAAAGCCTCAGACTGCTCTGCCGTACTGACAGTGCCGAACCTCATTTGTGCTCCCCTCGAGTCCACCTGCCTGGCTTTCCGCGTTCCCGCCGCGCGCACCAGCGAAGAACTGCAGCAGAGGCGCCGAGGCCGGGGCTGCAGAAGACGGAGAAAGACTCCTCCTGGGCCCCGGCGGCCCCGGGACCAGGGAAAGAACTGGCACGGCTCGCGATGGCAGCGGGGGGCGCTGCTGCCACACATCGCTGCTCGAGACAAGCCTGCGGGTCCCACGTAATGAGTAAACGAAGCCGGAGAAAGGAGACAATATCTATTTCTTCGTTCAGCGTCTAACGATAGGACTAACATGCAGTTTGCCTTCCGTGGTGGGGGGAAAGGCACAAACTGCGGGCACTGCTCTGGACCCCGAGATGCAGGAGAACACGACCGGAGCTGCGGGGCACCTCACGCAGCGCCTGACCATTTCCGTGGTCCACACACCGAAGACGAAGGTTTCTACTTCAAACGTGAATGGCTCCGATGAAAATACTGTTAGAATCACTAGGAGGCAGAGACAGACATTCGATGTGTATACCAAACATGCGCTTTCGAAGAGCACAAGGACCTCGGCTGTGATGAGAAAGTAGACCGGGGGCGGCTAGGGGGTGGAGGGCAGCCAGAGGAGAAGGGAGGTGGGGGAAGGAAGTGAGGGATAAAAACAAAGTTTAATAACTTATGTATACGAAAATGTCATTTATTTGTATGCTAACCAAAAACAGTAATTGGACAAAGAAAACAGCAAACAAACCAACAGGAAAACAAAGAAATAAAGAAGGACCAAAGATAAAATTGAGAAATTCATGAGAAAGTAACGATAAGTTACTCTGAAACATACTAAATTCGTAACAGAATTTCAAATAACACCCGTGAAATGGTTTCTTGTTTTTTACAATGCCTGTTTTGGTTTTTGTTTTTTTTTTTAAGAAGTGTTCACAGATGGACATTGTGGCAAGCTCTTGGTCAGGTTGGTTCCATGGTGTAATGGTTAGCACTCTGGACTCTGAATCCAGCGATCCGAGTTCAAATCTCGGTGGAACCTTATCCCTTTAAGGTTATTTTTGCTTCGTTTCACGCTTGTCAACAGAGTTTCCCCCATTTGGCTCCTAATGGCCCTGGCAGTGGAAAAGGTCATGTGGTATCTGACCTCGTCAACTCTACTCAATTGTCAAAGGTGTCTCTATGGAGTTGGTGCACGTTTCCTACACCGTTCATGAAAGCTTCAGACAGTTCATGCAGTATCATCCTCTGTCACCAGATGTTCTCCCTCTGGTGACAAAGACCCCTTTAGGGCTCGAGCGCAGGACTCAACGAGCTTCGTGATTAGTGGGACAGATTTCATGAAAGGTCTGGATTCCGCTAAGATAGAAAATGAAAAGGAGAGGAGACGACGTGTCTGTGAAGAGTAATTGAAAACAAGAAAAGCGTATGTGTCAGGAGTGGGATTCGAACCCACGCCTCCATGGGAGACCAGAACCCTCAATCGGAGGAAGCTGAGCTTGAGTCTGGCGCCTTAGACCACTCGGCCATCCTGACACGATAGTTGTGTAATAATTAATGTATCTTTCAAGTGTATTGCATGTGTATGCAATTACTGTACTTTAGGTTTCATTTACGATGTAGAAATACAGATCCCTGTAAGCTGAACTAAACTCTTTTTCTCTATCTAGTCAGGAATGTGGACAAGAAAACTCTTGAGGTTTTTTGCTACCGATCCCCTCTGGAATTCAACGTTTATCGGCCCCTGGGTCCCCGGCCCTTCCAGAGTGCAGCCGAGTTCAGAAAACGCAAAGATCCTGCAAGCTCAGGTCTGGCTCAGAACCATTCATCGGCCTCACGACTGTACACTCAGCGCAAGCTCTGTTCCGAGACAGTGTCCTCAAGCGCCCGCCTGATGGAGAGAGCTTGCAGGGGAGTGAACCAGTAGGACAGACCAGGTTAGAAAGGGAGGGTAGTCCATGAACACTGGCTGCAGTGTAGACCAGAGTTGCAGAGGCCTGGGCTGTGAAAACTGACGGCAGATGGAAGATCAAGCTGGAAGATCAGGAATTAAAGGGTAGAAACTTTGGGAGGGAGGAGGGAAGAGACAGAGTGAGACGAAGGACGCGTCGGTCAGAGCCCGAATCCCAGGTCCTTTGCTCCTCAGACTTGCAGGCAGACTGTTTGGTGCTTCTTCCGGAAAAGGCGGAACTGTCCCATCTTTGGAAAATGGTACCATAGTAACAACAGACACCGACATTTGAAGTATTCCAAAGAAATAGCTGGGTCTCAATGTGACCCTGAAGAATCTCTAGGCTACACAGCATCCGGAATCAGAGTTCTAATTTCTAATCTTAAGTATAAATAACAACCAAGAAAAATCAGGTACTTGTGAAATATTTCTACAATAAAGAAAAAAATAAATATAATAGGAGATCGGAGAGGACCTAAGAGGGAGAAAAACAAATACAGCACAGGAACTCGGTGGAGGTGGAGGTGGTGGTGGTGGTGGTGGTGGTGGTGGTGGTGGTGGTGGTGGTGGTGGTGATGATGATGATTATTATTATTATTATTTTCTCCTTCAGGAGGTAAAAGAAAAAGAATAAATTCTTTAACAGTTTAGTGGCAGAAGTTTTTTTGAGGTTACAAAATAAAGTTGAAGAAATCTCCTAGAAAATGGGTGGGGAACGGGAAATGATAAACAAAACCTTTTTTTTTTTTTTGTTTTGTTTTTGTTTTGGGTTTCTCGAGACAGGGTTTCTCTGCGTAGCTTTGCGCCTTTCCTGGAACTCACTTGGTAGACCAGGCTGGCCTCGAACTCACAGAGATCCGCCTGTTAGTGAGTCTAGTAGAAGGCATGCGCTCAAGCCCTGGGGCTTCCTGGGAAAGAAAAGGAGGAAATGACAGAAAAGAGACAGAGTTTATCAGACCAAAGACCTCAAATCTCCGGATGGAACAGCCCCTCTGGGCCCCCCATCAGGGCAAGCTTTCTATCGGAAGTGAAGTCTTTGTAAAGAGAGAGACGAATGCAGAAACGGCGATAAAGGATTCGGATTCAGAATGATGTCCTTTTTTTAAACACAGTAAAACTCAAAGCTAGAGGACAGGAAGTCAATGACCTTTAAATTAAAAAAAAAAAATCCAAAGGTAGGTCTTCTCCGATGGAGTCCTAAGGGTGGAGTCTGGGCCTCAGGACTTGCCTGGGAGGCACTTCCCTTATTCCCTCTTAACGCCTTATTTTGCTCACTAAGTTGCACAGGCATGCTTGGAGCTCACAATTTCTCAGTCAAGATGAGTCACGGTCACATCTAGATGTCTACACCCAGCCAGACTATTGATGATATGTAAACAGACATTTTCGTTGCATTTATTTATTTACAGAGGGGCACATTCCCTGCTGTGAATGTGGAGATCAAAGGACAACTTGCAGAGTCGGGGCTCCATTCCTACCATGTGGGTCACAGGAATCAAACTCAGACATGGGAGCAAGCACCTTCACCCATGGAGACACCCTACCAACCCTAAACGGACATTGCATGACTCAAAACATTGTATGTCCCACATACTCTTCCTCAGGAAGTTTCTGGAGAAGTGTTCTTGCAAACACAGACTTACATTAATAAAAGCATGTGAAATCTCATGATAGTGAAGTTTTCACACTAAAGAGATAAAACAAGATGTTCCAAGGCTTGCTTAGTTTCCAGGCTAGAGAGAAGCCGGTCTGTGACAGAAGAGAGAGTAACACCACAAGAGAACACACATGGGACAAGAGACAACAGATTCCCACATCTTTAATCCTCAGAACCTGTCGCCCGGTGAGTTACCCTTCTCCGGTACCTGTCTTTTAGTCTCATCTTACAAGAACTCACCATATACAGGGTAATATCCGATGTCTCTGGGAACAAACGGGCCACAATCTGCATCTTAAATGGGAAAATCTCCCAAAACCATAAGAAATATCCCGGGGCGGGGGAGGGGGAAGTCATTCTCAAGACTAATAAAGCTTACGCCTCCAACAACTCAATAAAATGCCTGCACTTTTCCAGGTGTGCAGGAAAACTGAACTTCAGGAAAGCTGGGTTGACCCTGTTCCTTGACCCCTTTTCTTGCCAGTTAGAATTTTTGCCTGAGAGCTCATCCTCAGTCTGTTATGTCTATAGGGACAAGTTATCATGTGTTCAGTATCCACAGGTAAGCGAGGGGCCCTCAAGACGATTCAGCAGGTAAAAGCATTGCAACCAAGCCTGAATCTCTGAGATCCAAAAGGCAGGAGGAAAAGAACTCCTGTGATTGTTCCCTGACCCCCCCAACACACACACACACACACACACACACACACACACACACACACACACAAATAAATGCTGATATATGCATAAATTTTTATAATTTTTACTTTTTGTGCCCACCTGTCTCCTCTTGCTCTCTCTCAAATTCACATGGCCTCTTTTTCTTTAATTATTGCTAGAGAAATCAGTCAGCAGTTAAGAATACTTGCTGCTCTTCCAGAGGCCACAAATTCAGTTCCCATTACCCATGTTGGGTAGCTCACAACTACTGGTAACTCTAGCTCCGGGATATCCCACATCCTCTTCTGGCTTCCAAGGGCACATACACTCATGTGCATGTACCCACACACAAACACACAAAAATACATATAAATAAAAATGAAAAGTAAAACAAATCTTTAAATTTTTTATATAATGAGGTCTCAAAAAGGATATTTCTAAGTGGAAAAATTAAAATGACATATTGCCTCAAATATATGATCATGAAATAATGTCATAAAACTCATATTAATGCTAATTGTACAGCACAGAGGTGGACCACATGTGAAGTATGTGTGAGGCTATGATTCTGGAGGAGAGAGACTTCAGAAGATCATTTTTCCAATGATACCTCTGTTTTTAATTTTTGTTTATTTGTGTGATGGCTTAAATGATGTTCACATAGACATTTGAATACTTGGTCTTCAATTTGGGGAAAGAGGTATGGCCTTGTTGGAAATGATAAGTCACTAGAGATTGGCTTTAAGAGTTTAAAGATTTGTGCCATTTCAAGTTTGCTCTCTCTATTATTTTGAGTTCACACTGAAAGACCCCCGGAGAGGTCTCCCTTCAGGAGAGACCCCCGGCTCAATGAGCACGCAGCGACCACCGATCAGATGCAACAGCACGAGGTTTATTCAAACACAGGTACCTGGGGCAACAAAGCCTCTTGGAAGACCAGCGCGCCTCTGGGTTGGTGGGATGGGTTTTTATAGCAAGAAGCGCGGGAAAGCATTAGTCAAAGGGTTCTGATTGGATAGTTTAAACAAGGCGCAAATGGTTACAAAGCTCTGATTGGACAATTCAAGTGAGGCGCGAATAGTCAAAGGGTTCTGATTGGATAGTTTAAACAAGGCGCGAATGGTTCTGATTGGACAATTCAAGTGAGGCGCGAATATATAAGCATAAATCAAATGGGGCGTGGATTCAGGCTCAGGGCGGTTTGTGGGTTTCCTTGGTAACCAGATATGTGTGTCGACTCAACCCCTATCTAGAATTCCAGCTGCTCTGGTTGCCTTCTAGCTGAAGTCCTTTGTTCCCCTACGTGCCTCACAAGCTAGGGGGTTTGCACAACAGGGCAATGCTTATCGGCTATCTGGGCTGCGGTGGGGCCATTCTATTTCCTGGAACTGTCTTTTGTTCCCTTATAAGCCTTGCAAACATAGCATTCCTATAGGGGTGCCGGGGGGTCTTTCAACACATAGACATCATGTGAACAATCTTCAGTCCAGATGCAAAACTGTGCCATCCCAAGGAATCTCATGAAACCTCTTTTAGTTAGGGTTTCTATTGCTGTGAAGAGACACCAGGACCACGGCGACTCTTATTAAAGAAAATATTTAATTGGGGTGGCTCGATTATAATTCACAGATTCAGTCCATTCTCATTATGGTGGGACACGGTGGCATGCAGGCTGACATGTGCTGAAGAAGTACCTGAAGAATCTAACATCTTGCAGGCAACAGGAAGTGGTCTGAGCGTCACACTGAGCAAAGCTTGAGTAAAAGAGACGTCAAAGCCCACCCCCTCAGTGACACACTTCCTCCAACAAGGCCACGCCTACTTCAACAAGGCCACACCTCCCTTTGGGGGCCATTTTCTTTCAAACCACCACACCACCCCTGCAAAGCCACAGATATTGCCTTCCCCTCTTTCCCTGAATCCTGGACACTACTGGCCAGTGTTCTGTCTATAATTTTAATATTTCTAAAGTACTACGATGAAAATGGAGAGATGAATGGTTAAGAGTACTGGCTACTTTTCCAGAGAACCCAGGTTTGATTCCCAGCACCCACATGGCTCACAAAAATCTGTAATTACAGTTCCAGGGGATCCATGTGCATATTCACACATGCTGGCAAAATATCCATCCACATAAACAAATCTTTAAAAGCGAAGGAAATGGTACCCCAACCAATTCCAGTCACTCTCCATGCTCTCATTCACACACACACACACACACACACACACACACACACACACACACACAGCCATGGATCTTTCACCTGCTAGGCACACGCTCTATCACTAGGCTGTAGCCTCAGCACGTTTTCAATCTCCCTCTCCCTCCACCTCTGCCCTTTTTCCTCTCCCTCTAGGGTCTCACCAAGTTGTCCAGAGTGGCCTTAAACTCATTCTGGTGCCCAGGTTGGTATCAAACATTTGATCTTCCTACCTCAGCCTCCCAAGTAACTGGGATTGCAGGCCTGCACAGGTCAGGCCTGATTTGATATGTGCATGTGTGTGTCTCTGTGTGTACGTATATGAATGAATTTTGTTTTCTTTGGTGTTAGGGTCAAACCCAGCACTGAGTGTACTAGACAAATGCACCATCATTTGGCTACATTCCCAGCCTCTAGAGTTACTGCTTTATTACTCCCAAGAAGTAATTTTATGGGCATATGAACTTTTTTGTTATTAGTGTATGTTAACTGCACAAAATAACAGATTAGAACATTTTCATACAAGTGTAAAACCCACTTGCTCATACTCACCTTCCCCTCAACCATCTCTTTACCTAATTCATTCCTCCTGCTCATCTTCCTCTTTCCAAATAGCCCCTTTCTATTTTCACATCACATACATTGTTTAATGTACTACTCAAATTAGCATATGCTCATTGCATAAAATAATAGGTTTCATAATGGTTTTTCAGATATGTATGCATGTGCATCAAATGTGATCATGTTCATCCCACTACCCTCTCACATCAGTCCCATTGGTTCTATTCTCTCTCTCTCTCTCTCTCTCTCTCTCTCTCTCTCTCTCTCTCTCTGTCTCTCTCCCTCTCTCTGTCTCTCCTCTCTCTGTCTCTCTCTCTCCCTCTCTCTCTCTCTCTCCTCTCTCTTCTCTCTCTCTCCCCTCTCTTTCTTCTTTCTCTTTCTTTTGAGACAGTCTCACTATGTAGCTCTGGCTGTCCTGGAACATACTATGTAAACCAGGCTAGCCTCAAACACAGAGATCCACCCACCTCTGCCTCCCAAGTGCTATTTTTGTGGACTTTTTTTTTCATGGGAGTTCCAGGGATCAAACTAATTGTATTAGTTACTTCTCTGTTGCTGTGACAAAACGCCATGACCAAGGCAGCTTACAGAAGAGTTCATTTAGGCTTAATGGTTGCCGAGGTTTAGTGTCCCTGGTTGTGTGGACAACATGGCAGTAGGCAGATAGAGAAGCTGACAGCTCACATCTTGAACAGCACAACTCCAGATCAGAGAGAGCAACTGCAAAGGGCCACGTCTTTAAACTCTCCAAGCCAGCCTCCACTGATACAACTCCTCCCTCCAACAAGGCCACATCACAAACCTCCCCAAACAGCACTACCAACCCAGGGACCAAGGCTTCAAATACATGAGCCTCTGGGAGACATTCTACTCAAAACACCACTCTCAGTTTGCCAGATTTTCATGGCAAGTGCCTTTACCCACCATCTCCCAGACACATCTTATGGTTTTAAAGCCTGATCTCCACTTACGAGAAAAAAAACGTGATATATCTTTGTAAGTCTGGCTTAATGTTATAACCTTTTAAAATAAATAATTTCATTCTTCTTTATGGCTGAACCAAACTCTATTGTACATATGTATCACATTTTCTTTATCCATCTGTTGATGGACATTTAGATTGATTTAATATCTTGACTATTATGCATAGAGCATCAATAAGTATCGTAGGTGCCAGGCAGTGGTGGCGCACCCCTTTAATCCCAGCACTCAGAAGGCAGAGCCAGGAAGATCTCTGTGAGTTCCAGGCCAGCCTGGTCTACAGGGCAAGATCCAGGACAGGCACCAAAACTAAACAGAAAAACCCTGTTTCAAAAAACCAAAAAAAAAAGGAAACTTTATATAGAAAAGAAAAAAAAAAGTATCGGTACGTAAGTACCTCCATGGCGTGCTCTGTGTGATTATACCTGGTAGCACATCCACATTATAGATCAACTCTTAATTTTGGGGTGAGGGTGGAGTCTACTGATTTCCTGTATTCATTAACATTCCGACCAACAGTATAGAAAGACACCCTCTCAATCCCTTGTCAGCATTTACTATTGCTTAGTGTTAATAATAGCCAATATAACTGGTGGAAGAGAAAATCCCTGTATAGTTTTGATTTCTGTTTCCCTAGTGGCTAAGGATGTTGGTGTGCCGGCAACAGACTCCATCTTAGGGGAGGGCCACCATCTTAGACCACCTGCTGTACTCAGTTCCAGGAAGGCCCTCAGGAATGTGCCATGACAACTGGAACAGATACAGGGCAGTATGCTCCAGCACACATCCTGTCTGCAGCTTATGGCCCTTGAAGCTATCTAGACAATCCTGCTGAGCAGCCCAGATAATCCTGCTCAGCAAGTTGTAGTTCCCTGCCAAAAAGTCTAACCCAATGGTTTCAAATGTGGTTTCCTGTCCAAAGTCTAGACCAATAGTTTCAAAAAATCACCTTGGCCCATATCCCATCTACCCAATCCCAAAGCATGTAATTCCCGGCTTGCGTTTTTTCCCTATAAAAACTTTCTATACCTGGGCTCACAGCTGCCGCCGCATTTCCTTCCATCAGGTTCGAAATCTGACAATAAAGGCCCTTACGTGCTTGCATCGGAAGCCGGCACAACAGTTAGAATATATCTATAACATTTATACTTCTTTTGAGAACCGTATATTCAATTCATTTGACCATTTATTGATTGGTTTTTTTTTTTTTTTTCTTGTTGAGTTTCTTGTTGGGTTGTATGTTATTTCTCAGTCTTTCACATGTTAAGGACACTGATCTCCTATCAGACACATCAGGAAGCCCAGGATTGTTTCGTTCCCATGAGTGTGCTAAAAGTTAGCAAGGACACTTGGTATTGTCACCATAGTTGATACTCACAAAATATTTATTAAATGAATAAATCTCAGACATCTGTCCAAATTAGTAATACAGAAATCTGACACATTCTTTTTAGTGCCTGTATAGTATTTCATTGCATATCCACATAGTATTTTCATCAAGTTTTCTTCTGTTGAAGTATTTTATGTGTTTCTATATTTTACAAGTCCAAATTGTGTAATAATATTTATATATTGTATAATCAGTCATTTTATACAGAAGAGGGAGAAGCAAATAGAAGATTCAAAAAGTGTCTACATTTAAAAATTAGCTATTTACCAAACTGCTTTCAATAATGTTCATTCCATTTACATTCTCAGTGTTGGAGTGTCTGGAATGCCTACTCTTCATATTCTTAACCAATACTGAGCAATACTGAATGCTGCTTATCTTACAGATTAAAAGTGCATCATCTCTAGTCATATCCTTTGTCTTTTTGTTTTGTTTTTTAAAGACAAGGTTTCTCTGTTTAGCCCTGGTGTTCTGGAACTCACTCTGTAGAACCAGCTGGCCTCAGAGATCCCCTGGCCACCATCAACTGGCTTCATCTTATTCTTTAAAAATATTTCCCCAAATTTGCTTTATCATTGAACTGACTCATTTGATTTATAATTCCATGTAATCAGATTGATTAATCTTTGACATCTAGGATTGATCAAATGTAGCTTCACATACAGAAAAAAACTTCAGGTGGCTTTTTTTAAAAAAGATTTTCTTTTAATTTATTTTTATTTTATGTGCATTGGTGTTTTTGCCATGGGTGTCAGGTCCCCTGGAACTGGAATCACAGGTAGCCTTGAGCTGCCATGTGGGTGCTAGGAATTGAACCAGGGTCCTCTGCAAGAGTAGCCAGTGCTCCCAACCACTGAGCCGTCCCTCTAGCCCAAAGATTTATTTTATAGCAGGGTAGTGGTGGTACACACCTTTAATTCCAGCAGTTGAGAGACAGAAGCAGACAGATCTCTGTGAGTTCAAGGCCAACCGGGTCTACAGAGCTAGTTCCAGGACAGCCAAGACCACACAAACATTTTCTCAAAAAAATCATTCTTTATTATTTTATACACAAGAGTGTCTTGCCTACATGTGTGCATGTGCACCCCACCTCCGTGCCTTGTGTCTGAGGAGGCCAGAAGAGGATGTCAGAGATCCTGGGATTAGGGTTGTAGCCCCTTGTGAGGTGTTATATGGGTGCTAGGAATTGACCTTGGGTCCTCCTCAAGAGAATCAAGTGCTCTCAATCACTGAGCCAACTCTCTAGCACCATTGCCCAACTTTTCAACGACCATTTTAAATTTAACTCTTTCCTTGAAATAAAATATACTTGGAAGCATCATGGGAGGGAGGATGTTTTTCCTTCCAGCCAACAGTTACAAAACCAGTTGTTGACAACGGCATAACCTGAAATTTTTCCTTTATGTTATACTAATTCTTACTGATATTTTGAATTGTTTCTCAGTTTCCTATTTCTGCTACATTGACCTGTTATATTACCTTTACAAGTACAGCAGCTTGTTTTGCCTATTATTTCCCACACTGTCGTGGTTTGAGTGAAAATGGCCCCCACAGGTCCATAGGGAGTGGGGTTGTTAGGAGGTGTGGCCTGTTGGAGTGGGTGTGGCTTTGTTTTGGAGGAAGTGTTTAAAATGACAGGATAAAAGGGTGGATTATTGAAGCTACTTTTTTTTCTCTTTATTAAGAATTTTTATTCATTTTACATACCAATCACAGATCCCCCTCTTCCCTCCTCCTGCCCTTCCAGTCTCCCCTTCCCAACCCACTCCTCATTCCCTACTACAAGAAGGTAAGGCCTCCCATGGGGAGTCAGCAGAGCCTGGTACATTCAGTAGAGGCAGATCCAAGCACCTCTCCCTCCCTCAAGGCTGTGTGAAGTGTCCCACCATAGGTAGTAGGCTCCAAAAAAGCCAGCTCATTCACTAGGGATCCTGATCATAATGCCAGGGGGCCCCTTAAGCAGATCAAGCAAGCTACTTACTACTAGTTTCAAATATTTTACATTGGTATGGATTTTTGTACATTGATACAAAGTTAAGGTTATTTTTGTTACAACATACTGGATATGTTGTATATCGGGTGTGTTCAAGAAGGTCTGTGCAAAGAAGAACAGAGGAACCTCAAGGATGAATTTTTAGCCTTTTCCAGCTACAGGATGGATTCATCTCTATGGAATGAACCGCACTAGCTGAGCAAAGGGCCCTTTTATTGTTATACAATTCACACCCTTAGCAAGTCAATTCTGTATACCAAACAAAACCTTTATCTAAGCCCTCCAGAGGGACAATGCCAAATGCAAATTCTTAGTAAAGAATGCCACAGTGTTCTGGGTTGTTTTTAAGGTAAGTTTGCATAGGCTTTGATTCCCTAGGAAAATTCTCAGATAAGACTTCAAACAGAAGGTAAGGAGGCAGGAGACAGCAATCACAAAAAGCAGATCAAAGCTAGGTGCTAACCCTCCAAAGTCAAAGGGCTGTAGCTCTGCGGGAATTCTTCTACCATGTATACATGTTTCCACTCTAGTTTAAGGTATTGAACCTATGCAGCTCATTTAAAAATGTAATGTAAAGTTCTAGTCCTTGAAAGCTACTATTACAAACTGTTTAGGATAATTAAGAAGTGCAGGTTAGTAGTAGTAGTAGTCATGTTAGGCATGTTTCCTTTTCTTTTCTTTTCTTTTCTTTTCTTTTCTTTTCTTTTCTTTTCTTTTTTAAGATTTTTGTAGCAGAATGGTTAGAAGTTCTTATTAATAAAATCAAGCCTGAGGCCAGTTATTGGGGTGAATGCTGGAAGATCAGAGAAGCAGAACAAGCCACAGCTACCTCACCTCGCCAGTTCCTCAGCTAGTCTTGTTTCCTCAGACTGGAAGCCTCTGAGTCCTCATCCAGAATGGGTCTCAGCTGAACTGTGCTGCTCCAAAGCCTAAAAGTTTAACCAGCCAAATGCTTCTAGTTTCTGGTCTTCACGCCTTATATAATCTTTCTCTTTCTGCCCCCATTCCCTGGGATTAAAGGCGTGTGTCACCATGCCTAGCTGTTTCCAATGTAGCCTTGAACTCACAGAGATCGCCTGGTTCTGCCTCCCAAGTGCTGGGATTACAGGCGTGTGCTACCACTGCCTATCCTCATGTTTAATATTGTGGCCGTCCTGTTCTCTGACCCCAGATAAGTTTATTTCGGGGAACACACAATATTTCGGGGAACACAATACCACCAAAGATTTTATTTATTATGTATACAGTGTTTTGCCTGTATGTATGCCTACACTCTAGAAGAGGGCATCAGATCCCATTTATAGATGGTTGTGAGCCACCATGTGGTTGCTGGGAACTGAACTCAGGACCTCTTAAAGAGCAGTCAGTGCTCTTAACCTCTGAGCCATTTCTCCAGCCCCATTAGGCATGTTTTCAAAGTTAAACAGAGATATATTTTAGACAGATAGGTGGTCTTCAAAACACTTCAGAGAGCTATAGAACATGGTATTTAAGATGTTTTAATAACATAAGACTTCTCATGACAGTGAGACATGCCTGCTGATGGCAGCACCAATTTACTTAAAGAAGATGATGGGAATCAAAGAAGCTCCTCCATAGGGAGTTTGTTTTCAATGTTGCAAGAAAGGGCAAGAAACTGCCCTTACCTCAACTGCTGACAGTTTGATGTCCAAACTGGACAAGCAGGACATAAAAGAAGGTGACTGCCAAACTTTGCTAAGACAAAGTAAGACAGTCATCAAAATTCCTGCCTCACAGAAAAGTCTGTCAGATATTCTAGACCTATAGGCTGAAGATGGATGCCCCAACATTGCAGAGGAACTTTGGGTGACTGTCCAGGCAGTCAGTTGTTTCTATCATTTCTATAGTTTTGGAAGTTGCTTGCTCTGTACTTCCTGTTTATTTGGGTAATATTTATCCTTCTCAGGTCTCTGATGAGGTTGAAAACTAGACATTTACAGTTTTACAGTTTTCCTTGTTACCAAATTCAGAAAAGAAACTCACAAAAGAGATATAAAGTTTGAGAGACATAAAAGCTTAAGTTTTATCTAGGAAAATGTCTTATAGTGTAAAAAGACATTTTTAGGTTGGTAATACAAGTTCTGATAGAAAGTGATTTAGGTATAAAACTTTGGGCTCACCAATACATAATACTTTATCCAAAGTTGCCAAATAGAAATGGACTGGACACTGAATGTAATTCTTACCTGATAATTGTTCTTATGGTATATAGTTTATTGATGTTAGAGAAATAGCCCTTTATTGGACAAAAAGGGGGAGATGTTGGGATAATCTTTTTGTGCACTGTGTGAAGATGTGTCTCTGTTTAACCTCACCTGCCTAAGGCACCTTCTGATTGGTTTAATAAAGGGCTGAATGACCAATAGCTAGGCAGGAGAAGATGGACAGGACTCCTGGGGAGAGATAGGAAATCTGGGAAAGAATCTGAGGTGCAGGAGATTTGCCTGCCAGACATAGAGGAAGTTGAACATATGGTATTGAGGACAGGGAATGAGCCCTGTGGCAAAATGTAGATTAATGTAAAAGGGTTACCTTAAGTTTTAAGAGCTAGCTGGGGACAAGCCTAAGTTAAGCTCTCATAATTAATAAAAGTCTCTGTGTTGTTATTTGGGAGTTGGTACTCCAAAGAAAAACCCACTATGAAGTATGTCATTGGGGGTGGGCTTTGAAGTTTCAGAAGCTCAAGCCAGGCCCAATGTCTCTCTCTCTTCTTCCTGCTGCCTGCCAATCTGGATGCAGAACTCCCAGGTACTACTCCAGCACCATGTCTGCCTGCATGCCTCCATGCTTCCTGCCAAGATGATAATGGACTAAACTTCTAAACTATAAGCCAGCCCCAAATAAATGTTTTCCTTTATAGGAGTCGCTGTGGTCATGGTGTCTCTTTAGAACAATATAAATCCTAACTAAAACAAATGCTAACTCTGAAATTTTTCTTGTTAAAGGGCAGATGAGAAAAAGAGAGGAAGAAGAAACTCTCTGTACCTTTTGGTTCCTACTCAGCCTGCATGAATGATCTGATGAAGGAGGAGTCACCAGTGCCAAATGCCTCTGAGGTATTAAAGCCTGGCAGAGTCTAGAAGTCACTGGTCTCCTTACAGTACGTAAAGAGAACAAATAGGAATTTATTTAAAACATTTTATTAATAAAAACTGTAAGTTATAAGTGTTAGTACACACCTATAATCTTAGCTACTTAGGAAGACTCTCAACAAAACATAATAATAAATGGTGTTTTAATATCATTTTTACTTGTTTGTTTTTTGACACAGGATATCTCTATGTAGTCCTGGCTGTCCTGGAACTCACTTTGTAAACCAGGCTGGCCTTGAACCCAGAGATGCACCTGCCTCTGCCTCCTGAGTGCTGAGATTAAAGTTGTGTATCACCATACCTGGCTGTGTTTTAATAACTTTGTCCTGTATTTTAAGCAGTTTGGACAATGCCTTGGAAGCAAAAACAAACAAAGAAACATAATAGAATGAGAACATGAGACTTTAATCCCAGCCCTCAGAAGGCAGAAGCAGGCGGATCTCTGAGTGCCAGGACAACTAGGGCTACATAGGAAGACCCTGTCTCAAAAAACAAAAATCCACAAAATTAGGAAGGGGAAATGCAGGGGGGGGGGAAGGAGGAGTAGAGGAGATAGGAGGCAAGGAGAGAGGAAAGAGAAGAGGGGAAAGTAAGGAAGAGGAGGAGGTAGGGGAGAGGGAGAGAGGAGAGGAGGGAAGAGGATGGATGATGTTTTTCTGTTGGCATAGCAGCTGCACATGCATCTACTGATATTTTATTTTATTATTATCTGCCACCCTATGGCCCCTCAGTCAGCATCCTGCCAGCCACTCAGGCAGCGACCTGGCAGGGCTTCTGGTCCCTTGGCTGCTCTGCCATGGATGCCATATGTAGGTGTAAATTAGGTCTCTATTGTTCTATTTATCAATAAGGCTCAGGAGTCAGAGGCTGGGGTGAAAACCTGCTAGTTCAGAGAGGCTGGGTAGCAACTAGTTGACCTTGGTTTTTGGCAGGAGACACCGCAAGAGACTTGTCTCTTCCCTCATCCCAGAACCAAAAAGGAAAGTGCCACACTCAAGTCCCTGCCCTTTCCTTCCTGTGTGTCTTCTCTATCCAAAATGCTGGCTTCTCTATGGCCAATTCTGGTCAGCTAATCACTGGCTCTGCTCCCTGATTCAAGCTTTAACTTTATTGCCAAGTTTTGGGAGTGTCAGAGTGCAATCAAAGTATTTCACAACAGAGGAGAGGAGGTAGAGAGAAGAGAGAGGGGGGAGGGAAGAGAGAGGAGAGAAAGAACACACTTTTCTCATGCCACCACAGAGTCTCACGAACACAAGAGGAAGGCCTGAGCAAAGCATTGTTGTTAGAGGTGTAAAGATCCTTAACACTGCTTTACAAGAGATGCTGAAGACTGCCCTCATCCATCATGGCCTGGTCCATGAAATTCCCCAAGTGGCCAAAGCTTTAGATAAATGCCAACTCCATCTTTGTGTTGTTGCTTCTAATTGCAATGAGCCTGTGTATGCCAAGTTGCTGTGGAATATTTGTCTAACTATGTAAAGATGTGTTACATTTATTTATGCTGCATTTGTTTAACAACATGAAGATGTGTTGCATTTGCATTAAATAAAATTAACCTGGGCTCTGAGAGGTGGGGTTAGCAACTAGTTGATAGGAAGTAGCAAGGAGGAGCTCAGCATGGGTTATTTATTTAAGGTGGTGTGGAAGGAGAGGTTTCCTGGGACACCAGCTAAGAGAGAAAGTTAGTCGGTTGCTATTCTAACTCTCGGAGCTCACAGGTTTTCACCCTAGCCTTTGAATCTCAGTTTTATTAAAACGTCGAGATTTAGTTAAATCTACCTTCAGGGCGGCAGCAGACCATAGTCTGAGAACAGAAGTCCCCTCAGGCTCTACTTAGTCACCTGGCTGAATCCTAGTTTAAAGAGCAGCCTCTGTGACAAAGGTAAACTAGCAAAGCCTTTTTTACTGAGCACCAAATAAATATAACAAGAAACTAGAGCAATGATTGGCCTCTGTAAAACTGAATGGAAAGAAACCCAGTAAGGTGGTTGGTTGGAATTGTGTAGTAGTTAAAGACTATGGCAAAGAATCTCAGGCTGAGGGTGTCACCCAAGAGTACTTCAAATGGTTCAGTAAACAAACTTTGAAAGTGCCATCGCATTTCCTCTCACATGCAGAATCCAGATTAGCAATAGACACAAAAAGTAACGGCTCCTAACACAAGCAAAGCACAATGGCACAAAGGCCACGATGAACAAGCGAGGTCAAGCATTAACCAACTCCAAAAAGTACTTGAAATTTTGACAAAATGGAAGGAACACTATGGAGAATTTTTAAGGATGACTCTTCCTGGAAGTGCTATGAAATGGTTAGAAAAAAAGGCTGGGAACAAAATTAATGGCAGTAGTTTCCTTCATCTGACGACTAATTCATTTCAAAATCATTTGCGAACTGATAGAGTATTGCAACCATTTAGGTCAAGGTGGATTAACAAAAGTTAGAAGGGTTGGATGTAACTGTAGAAGGGCACTTGCCTAGCTTCCGGCCCTGAGTTTGATTTCCAACACTGAAAAAAACTGTAAATGAGTAGGAGGCAAATTAAGCAAAACAATAAAGCAAAAGACAAGTCTGCGAAACTTAGTGGATAGAGAAAACAGCCGTGATTTGAGAGGGGGCCAGTGGGAAACACAGAAGGGAAAGCTTGCCTTTCCCCTACCCCCACCTTACTCAACTCACCTGTTTATCTGCTCTATCTGCAGGCCATCTGCCTCCAGAGGTTAGGAAAGCAGAGACCACATCAGCCCTGGATGACAAGTCTAAACTCCTCCAGGCCTGCACTGGTTACCTAAGGACACACATCTGCCATCTGCATCGAATTTTTACATACTGGCTTGCAAAACTTGTTTCTTCCTTCTGGAGTAGAAGTGTGGAATTTTCGATTCCTTTGGACTTCAATTTTGAAGCAGACTAGACTATGGTGTGGCCTAGGCCAAGTATTCTACCTTCTACTGGAAGTGTGCTTAGTATTGGGGCCTGGAGTTTCAAAAGGCAGATTGGAGAATGGAGGCTTGCTTTGGCAAGACCTGTTAGTACCTCGAATTTCTTGTCTCATGGTGAAGATCTGAACAGAGTCCTCTAAAGTGATGCTCTGGGTGCAGAAGCCCCTGTTGCTCATACACAAGGGCAACACTGAGACAGTCCCAAAGGAAAGCAGGAAATGCCCTGTCAGAGGTGACAGTGCCCAGAACTGCAGAATTATTCTGTGATAATTAGACAGTGGACATTATGGGGCTATGAGACCTCGACTTATCACAGGATTATCAATAGAGCAGAAACAAGCAAGTTTTAGGTTCAACTCAATGCCATCCATGCACTGGGCATTTTACTTAAACTAGTGGGTAAAAACATCTTTATGGCTAAAACTGTTTTTTTTTTAAAAAAAAAAAAAAAGTATAACTCCTTGATGGTGTGTATCTCTGAAAGACATAGGGGATGCGGCTCATGGGGGACACTGAAGCGGATTGTTGGGAGTAAGAACTTAATAGAAGGGACGGACCACAGCACGTGGACACTCGGAATTTCAGGCCCTGGCGCCGCAAGGAGCAGGCGGGAGGAGGCGGGGGTGTTCTGAGAACGAGGCTCACGTGGCAGAATCCCGGTCCTTTCTTAGAGGGTCTCATAGGAACCCGCGGGTGGGCTGACTGCTCAGCAGGTGGCAGGGGAACCGGGAGGGAGGTGTGTCACCACGTAGCCCTTTGACACAGCTGGTCTGGCAACCTCACTCGGGGAAGTGAGGAATCTGGGCACTTAGGGCGCCTGTTAAGAAGTTAGGGACTCAAGGGCGGGCTCTCCGTGGAGTGGATCACAGTAGCGCTGGGGAGAAAGGGGAGGAAGACTCCGGTAGGTATCAGGGTCTGATCATCAGCGCTCTGGTCTGGATTCTGACAATCGAGGCTCGGAACGGTAAAACCAACTTACTCTAGGGTGGAAGTAGAACTGGGCTTCTCCGATTCTGCCATTCAGAAAAGTCGCTGATAACTCAGCCTTTTCCTAGCAATTGTACACCCCGGAGTTGGGTGTGTTTCAGAGTGCTTCACACTCAGGGAGGGGCTCATCTGGTCTCTCCGCCCGGCTGCCCCGCACTTACTTATACAAAGCCATCTTTACTTTTAAAGGAGCCGAGGCCTAGGCCCTAAGAGGAAGCCGACAAAAGACTCGGGGTCCACAGACGCTTGGAGTGTGCGGACCCCACGGCCAGGGGCACCCTGCGCACACCGCACTGGGCGGCCACCGCGGGCTGGGTACCGGGACACAGCACCGCGCGGAGGACACCCGCCTCCTCGCCGGGAGGAGACGGCGCGCGAAGCCAGGCCCCGCCCCCGGTCCACCTCTTCCGCTCGGCCCTGAGGAGTCTGCGCGGCCTCGGGATCCGTTCCGACGCGGCCACGTTGCCCTGTGAGCCAGCCCGCGCGGCGCCCGGCTCCCGGCACCCCTCTGCTCGGCCTCCTGCCGGGCTCTGGGGCCCAGGCCTTCCCGCGCAGTCGGCGGCGGGGTGCGGCTGTGCGGGGATCGGCCTGGCCGCCCGAGAGCTCCGCGCGCGCGCGTCTGGGATCCCGGCCTCCGAGGCCCCGCCCCGCTCCGGAGCGGAGCCGCCGAGCGAGCGCGCCGGGCTCCGCCAGAGCTCGGCTCCGTGCTCATGCCCTGCGGCCCAGTGGGCCCGCGCCATGGCCTCCGGGAGCGTGGCCGAGTGCCTGCAGCAGGAGACCACCTGCCCCGTGTGTCTTCAGTACTTCGTGGAGCCCATGATGCTCGACTGTGGCCACAACATCTGTTGCGCGTGCCTGGCCCGCTGCTGGGGTGCCGCGGAGACTAACGTGTCGTGCCCGCAGTGCCGGGAGACCTTCCCTCAGCGCCACATGCGGCCCAACCGGCACCTGGCCAACGTGACCCAGCTGGTGAAGCAGCTGCGCACCGAGCGGCCGTCGGGGCCCGGCGGCGAGATGGGCGTGTGCGAGAAGCACCGCGAGCCCCTGAAGCTGTACTGCGAGCAGGACCAGATGCCCATCTGCGTGGTGTGCGACCGCTCGCGGGAGCACCGCGGCCACAGCGTGCTGCCGCTCGAGGAGGCGGTGGAGGGCTTTAAGGTAGGGCCGGGCCGGCGGACAAAGGGGCGAGCCGGGGGCTTCCTGGCCTGCCGCCGAGAAAATGGCGAGCCGGACGTGGGGCCCGGCGCCGTCATTTCCTCCCTGTCGGCCGCGGAGCCTCCGCACTCAGACTCGGAAGGAGAACCTGTAGCTGGCGAGGCCAGACGCGTCCCCACCCCCATCCCTTGCCCCCCAGCGCCCCCCTTGTTAACTGCCTCCACGCGTGCGGGGCAGGGACGGCGCGAGGAGACGCTCCCTGGACAAAGGAGATGCACGTCGAGCCGCGTCCACTTCCACGATAGGCCTTGGAGACCTCGAGCTGGCCCGGGGTAGCTGAATTCACATCAAGCAGTGCCTGTCCCTTAATCTGTGTCCCCAGCACTTCCCTGTAACCTGTCTTAGAAGCTAATGGAAATGAAACCGGCTCTTTACTGCTTGCGTAAATCATTTAGGCACTCTGAGACCCGGGAGAGAACAGTTGTTATGAAGAGTAAGTGAACTCACAAGACCTGAAGTGGCCTTTGTGGACTGTTGGATAAACCCTGGCAGGGCTCCACAGAAATGCAAAAATGTTACATATAAAGGAGCTCTAAAGTGATAATCTATTTTGAGGGCTGCAGGAAAACACACACACACACAGAGTTATGTTTGTTTAAGTGGGAGTTCATCCAAATGTCAGTGCTGTTGACAGAGCTGATACCTCTCATTTCACTCGCTGGTGACAAGTTGTAGTTTGGGAAAGGGATGTTTACCGATTCTGTCCATGAGGAAAATAAATCATTTTCTCTGTATTCCTCTAAGGAGGAGGTACACTTTAGCTTTTGAGCCTTCTCACCCAGATGCCTCATAACTTACGCAGAAGCCATCTAGGAACTGGTAGGTGGCTCAGAGTTTAAATAACAAATCGCTAAAGCAGAGCTGTGCTGACCCCTATGCTTTGGGCTCTTCCCAGGAGTGGCATTGTGGTCTGAGGACAAGCCAGCCGGGCCCTAGCATCTGTAGTTTGGGTTCCTGTGTGATGAGCAGAGTAACTATTCTGATGCTGAGATCTGTATAATCTTGAACTGGCCAACTGTTTGCTTTCTTAGGAACAAATCCAGAATCGGCTGGACCATCTGAGAAGAGTAAAAGACTTGAAGAAGAGACGGCGTGCACAGGGGGAGCAGGCGAGAGCTGAGCTCTTGGTAAGGGTCCAGATCTCCACCCTGCACAGGCATTGCACCTCGATAGTAAACTTCTGTCTCTGATACTCCTTGAGAAATATCAGTCTTGGTATGTATATACCACATATAGCTGAATGAGACCTTGGCACCCCTTGTTTAAAAGTAGGTTGAAGAAACTTCTCGGTGATCCTGAGTGGACTGGACTTACAGCAGTGTCAGCTCTGGAAAGTTCGTCCAGAGAGGTATAGCCTCTAGGAATCTAGAATCTTGGGTTTGCATCTCGGCTCTGACAGTAGCTGGTTTAGATGGAGAGGTGGTGCAGCTTCTCTTGGTCTTAATTTCCTTGTCTGAAATAGAGGTCAGATGAAACCTGTGGTTCTCCAGCAGGCTGGTGCTGCCCTTTCTGCCTTTGAAATGTAAATGGTTTGTTTTGGGCCGAGTCAAAGGCTGAGTGGGAAGGTGGGACAAGGTTGATAAGTATCTTGCATCAAGAAATGGACCTATGCCAGGTGTCAGTCACAGCCCCTTTGGGAACACTGATCTTCAAGGTTTCTTTTAGCTTTAATTTTGTACATCTAAGATGATATTGTATGCTTTATGCCTTTGAAAGACTTACTCAGCTGAGAAGAGATATGAGCTTATGAAAAGGGTCTATAAAACAAGGTGTGTGTAGATAGTGTGCACGTGTACATGCACAAGCACGTGCTCCAAAGATACCTAGTAAGTTCCTAAGAAGGTTGGTTAGAGGTGTGTTGAGGCGGGTGTCATCTTGGAACAGCTGAGTTCAGATCAGGTTTGGCAAACTTTCTAAAAGGGACCAGTAGTAGTTTTAGCTTTGTGTGTTTACACAAGCCAAATCACAGCTAAATAGCTCAGTTATTGTTCCTCAGAAGCAGCCATGTCGAATACATAGATGAGTGGGTGTGGCTGGATTCAAGAAAAATGTTTCTCCACTGTTCTAGAGCCATTTTTTGACTATTTATTTATTTAGCAATAACTTCACTATGTAGCCCAGGAATGTCTTGAATTCTGAATATTCCCTGCTTAGTCTTCTGGGATTACAGGTATGCACTCCCACACTTATAATTCCTTACTTAGAAGTCTTGGTTTTTTGCGACGAGGTCTTACATAGCTCAGGCTGATCTTGAATTCATTATATAGCTTAAGCTGACCTTAAAGGGCCTGTCTTCCCATCTCTTCCTTCAAGCACTGGGAATACAGGCATGCACTAGCACACCTGGCTCTCCAGTTTCCTGGCAGTGGAGGAGTGGGTGGAGAAGGAAAGACATACAAACTGTAATAGACACATTGTGTGGGGAACAGAAAGGAGGACACCTTCCTCAATGCCAAACCCATAAGCACCCCCAAAAATCATAGGGCATGGATCACGTAAAGGGACCAAGTAAACAAGGCTAGGAAAGTGTGCTTGATCATTCCATATCACCTCCATAGGGCACACACCTCACCTTGCCACTTCTGTATGGCTGTTTCATGACTCTGGCAGGCAGGGTATGATCTGATCTTGTCCCTTGGTGCTCATGGGTTCCAAGCGTATGGAACCATGTGTCTTCTCTCCCCACTTGATTACCTGAGCCTTTTGCTCAGCCAAGAAAGCCTATCTAGTTCATGCTTCCACAGCATTCTTCAAGATCCTTGTGGGCATGGATTGGGGAGACTGTTCTTTATCCACCATGATGGTGTCTCATGAACCTGACTCTCACTTGACCGAGTCCATTAAGGTCAGGAACTGTTTCTTAATTACCATTGGAGTAATTCAGTTCATGGTCATTGTGTGTCTGGTGTATAAAGACTGGAGAGAGAGAGAGAATCTGTTTTAGTATGAGATGAAATGATGAGGTCTTGAGGTTAAGTCACTGGGAATACTTTGAAGAGTTCTAGAAGTGAGCCTTTCCTGTTCACTGCCTGTGTTTGTTGTGTGCAGAGCCTGACCCAGATGGAGAGGGAAAAAATCGTATGGGAGTTTGAGCAGCTGTACCACTCCTTGAAGGAACATGAGTATCGCCTCTTAGCTCGCCTCGAGGAGCTAGACTTGGCCATCTACAACAGCATCAATGGTGCCATCACTCAGTTCTCCTGCAACATCTCTCACCTCAGTGGCCTGATTGCCCAGCTGGAAGAGAAGCAGCAGCAGCCCACCCGGGAACTCTTACAGGTAACCAGGAGAGCCCTGCAGGACAGCTTGGTGGGCGCAGCAGGACAGGGCAGCCTCACTGTTGCGGGAAGTTCACAGTTCCCTTTGCCCTTTTCGCCTGCCTGAGGGTGGGCACCTCGGAAGGAAACCCTGTTATGACTGACACAGCCCAGTTCTTCAGTTCACTGTGCCATGGAAAGGGCAAAGAAAAACCTCTGGGCCTGTCCTGCACTACGTGGTCTGGATCATGGGCCAGGCCCTTGACACTGTTAGGGCTTCATTGATCTCATTTGCTCAGGCTAGATTATAATAAAGCATTTACTTTAATATATACATGGATATTAGCACAGCCAGAAGACATCGGGTGGAGAGCAGGTACAGTTAGCCTGAACATTGCTGTAATTTGCCTATGTTAGTATAGCTGAGAAAAGCCGGTGTACTCATAGGGCAAGACCATAGTAGATGATCTACCGCCTGCCATCCTGTCTTGTCTTCCATTGCTATGGGCACTATGGTGGGCACTGGAATTAAGTGGTAGGAAAATAAGCTTTCCTTAATTATATTTTACTTTGAAGTTCAGACAATAAGTAAATGGTTATATCTGTTAATAAATGTCATTTAAAACAGATTATAGGATAGTGAGCAAATTATGGCTTGCCATTTGTTTCTATTGGTGCTTGGAACCAAGTAGGTTTTTATATTTTAAAGATGTTTGGGAACCAGGTGAGAATGTTTTATCATCATAGGTGAAACTGTGTGAAATTGAGATTAGATGTCTGTAAGTTTTTATTAGACCTAGTCATGCTCGTTCATATACATACATCCACTGCTTTTCTATTGCATCAGTAGTACTGAGTATTTGTGTAGATAATGAAACCTAAACTGTGTACCATCTAACTCTCCAAGATAAAGTTCACTCACCAGCAGCACAGTAAGGGCCGACAGCCTAAGCCTTGATGAATGTCACTGTTTACTGTTGGAGAGAAGGGAGTTTGGAAGAGCGACTGGTGACCTGTGAGGCAGAATGATCAGGATGGTGGGAGTTGATGACAGTCTTGATGTAGGTGATGCCCAACAGTATCAGCGCTTCTTAAATGACTGATGACTTCACGTAGAATTGTCGCAGTCATAGTTTTGAGCAGGAACCATGTTAGAGTTGAAAAGTGACCAGGTGAGGTTATAGAAACTGTCATAGTTGAAACTATTTGAAGGATGATGATGGAGAAGAGTCCTAGAGACAAGGAGACTTCTGTACCTTTATCTGTTGGGACTACTTGAAGAAACTAAACCTTGTAAAAGTGGGAGGAGGATGGATGTCTGTGGTAAAGATCAGGTGAGAACATGTGGACACAATCCAAAATGATGGGACATCAGAAGTATGTGCTACTAAGGGGGCTGTGGGGATAGAATAGCACATTTGCTGCCAGAAGGTCCTCTTGTGTGAGAAGAGACTGTTGCAGTGTATGGGAAGCCTCTGCTCTCTTGAGGCAGGGTAGGATTATTTGGTCAGTGACAAATTGATGATGACTGATGATAGGTAGGTGTGGCCATGTGATAGGAGGTCAGAGGACAACTGTGTGGAATCAGTCCTCCCCTGCCACCCTTATGTGGGTTCTGGGCCTTGAACTCAAGTCATGAGGCTTGTTAGGTGCTCTTACCCACTGGCTCCCAGTGACAATTTATTTATTGGACTGTTCTGCCCTTTGTGGTGATGTTGGCTGCCTTGGGTCTTTAAGTAAGTCCTGAGAAACAGAATTGGGCCTGTTTGGGTTGGGATTTTTTTTTTTTTTTTTTTTGCATGGAAAATATAAATTTCACCATTTCAAAATGTTGTTTCTGTAGCACAAACATAGCCATTTTAAAATAATGAATTCAGGGGCTGGAGAGGTGGCTCAGAGGTTAAGAGCACCAACTGCTCTTCCAGTGCTCTTCCAGAGGTCCTGAGTTCAATTCTCAGCACCCACGTGGTGGCTCACAACCATCTGTAATGAAATCTGGCACTCACATCTGTATGTATAATAAATAAATCTTTAAAAAAAAATGAATTCAATTATTTGCTTACGATTTAAATCCAGAACACTTTTATCAGCACCCCCCAAAGAAACCCCATTTCATTTAGCAGTCCCTTTCATTCCTTTCTACCTCTAGTCCCTGTATCTGGGTTTTTTTGGGGGTGTTCTGTAAAATCATACAGTATGTGGACTTTTTAACTCTATCTTCTTTTACTCAGCATAATTTTTTCAATATTCATTCTCATGGAATGAATTAATACCTTATTTCTTTTTATAGCTTAATAATATTCCATTGTGAATATATCCTACTCTGCCTCCCGAGTGCTACAATTAAAGATGTGTGTACCCACTGCTTCTTTAAAAAAAAAAAAAAATTATATATGAGAGAGAGAGAGAGAATGAGAGAGAGAATATGAATGAGAATGTTAATGTTCTTTGGTATTTTGCCTGCATGTATGTTTGTGTACCAGATTCCCCTGGAACTAGAGTTACAAACAGGTGTATGGTGTCATATGGGTTCTGGGAATTGAACTCAGGTCCTCTGGAAGAGCAGCCAGTGCTTTTAACCACTGAGCTATCTCTCCAGCCACTTGTCCTACTCTTTTTGGATTTTCGAGACAGGGTTTCTCTGTGTAGCTTTGCGCCTTTCCTGGAACTCACTTGGTAGACCAGGCTGGCCTTGAACTCAGAGATCCGCCTGGCTCTGCCTCCCGAGTGCAGGGATTAAAAGCATCGCCACCACCACCCGGCTTGTCTTACACGGTTTCACAGTGTATCCCTGACTCGCCTTGAACTCACAGAGATCTGGAATTATAGGTTGCACACACATCCAACATTTTTGAGGGGGAATTATAATGGGGTTTTGTTTTAGTTTGCGTATTTGAAACAGAGTTTTGCTGTGTTGCCTAAGCTGGCCTCAAACTCATAGGTTCCTGCTTTAACCTCCAAAATGCTATGATTTCATGCCAACAGAGCTACCCTCAGCATGTGAGAATAATTTTTACTATATGGATCATGAAATTGAAGATGGATGATGGGAATGTGCATGGATCCAATAAGGAGAAGTCTGTTGGCTCTCCAGGGCTGTTTAGAGTTTATGTCTTTGGAAAAGCAGGCTGTCCAGAGGTCAGGAAAAAAAGGCAGATAATACATCCTCGACTTCTGTTCACTTTCTGGTTTTATGAGATGAAGATCTCATATAACCCAGGTTGGCCTTGCACTTACCTTCTACCTCATTTCCCAAGTGCTACAGTTGCAAACTGTTGCATGCTGTTTAAAAACTCCATTGGAAGTTTTAACCAGTTGAATTAGATAAAAGGGGGCAGGGGCTGGTGTGGTGGTTCATAGCTGTCTCCCTAAATAGAATCAGAAGAATTGCTATGAGTTCAAGGCCAAGCTAGGCTACAGAGTAGCCCTGTCACTTGGCAAGTAGGAGGGTCAAGAGTTTGAGCCGCCTTGGGCTACATGAGACCCTATCTGAGGAAGGAAAAAGTTGAAAGAACATTCTGTAGGATAATGGGCCAAAGTCACCAGGAGATAAGCTGCAGAATCATAAAGTTGGCCTGTGGAGTAAGCAAGCATACCAGCACTGTTATGGAAGTAATGCCTACCAAAACCACACTAAGGTGTCCCTTATTGGTTAGAAGAGCAAGAGTTTGGGATGATGTTAGATCTGGTGGTGGGAATTCTAAGTTGTCAGACCCAAGTATGATTTGCTTCAACATTGTGTGTAAGTCCTGGAAATAGTCTAACTTCCAAACCTAAAAGTTTGACTTAGCTAAACACATGCCCAGCAGAATACTGTGCAGCTTTTAAAAAGAAGAAAGGTAACTGAGAGACCTGAAGTGGAAGCACATAACTAGGCAAAGGTAGGAGAATCAATGCAATATTGAGACCAGCCTGGTCTGTACAAACGGCTTCAGGTCAGCCAGGGCTAGCTACATAGTAAGGTCCTGTCTCAAGAGGGTTGAGAACAGGGATAATACCTGTAAACTCATGTGGATGAAAAAAATCAAAATGTAAACTAACGATGGGGCTGGGGAGATAGCTCAGTGGTTAATAATGTTTCCTGCCCTTTTAGGAGACCTGAGTTCAGTTCCTAGCATTCACATCAGTTAACTCACAGCTGCCTATATTCCAACCCCAGGGGATCCAGTGAGCCCTTCTAGGTTCTTTGTGCAGACAGCGCACACACAATAAAAATAAAATCTTAAAGTGACAATAGAGTATGATACTTTGTGGTAAAAAAGAGATTAGAGATTACATGTATGAGCTAGTTTTGCAAAATAAACAAAATCATGAGAAATGGGCAAATAAGATAGGAGGGGTCAGGAGGAGTGGTAAGCACTCTAGAATACATTGTTAGGGTTTTTGGGGTTTTTTTTTTTAACCAAAATAGAAACAGCAGTGAGTTACAGCCCATTGAATAAAATAATAATCCATGTCTGTTCTTAGGAGGCAGAGGTAGGTGGATCCCCAAGTTTGAGACGAGTCAAGGTTACATAATGAGATACTGTCTTAAGAAAATGGGTGGGATGGGGCTGAAGAGATGGCTCAGCAGTTAAGAGTACTGGCTGCTCTTCCTGAGGACTCAGTTTGATTCCCAGCACCCACATGGTAGCTCATAGCCAGCTATAAATCTGAGATCACATGCCCTCATCTGGCCTCTGCCAGCGTCAGACACACATGTACACAGACATACATGTAGGCAAAACTAGCATACACACACACACAAAAGTAAAATTTAAAAAACTTTAAAGGGTTGGAGATGGCTCAGAGGTTATGAGCATTGACTGCTCTTCTAGAGGTCCTAAGTTCAATTCCCAGCAACCACATGCTGGCTCACAACCATATATAATGAGATCTGGTGCCTTCTTCTGGCATGTAGGCATACAGGCAGAACACTATACATAATAAATAAATCCTAAAAGCAAAAACAAGACAAAAAACTTTAAAAAGTAGAAAAATCCATAATAATAAGGGAGAGATTCTTCAGGCACAGTGTTTAAGTCATATGGAAGAGATTTTAAAGTTAATGAAATACTTTTTGTAACTATCAAGTAAAAAATTTAGACAAGAATTGGTGGGAGGTGTAGCTTGTTATGGAAGACCTTGAATTTAATCCGTAGTGTTGGGTTTCTTTAAAAGAAAAAACAGCCAAAGTTGTCAGTGGATGCCAAACCTTAAGGAGAATGTTTGATAAGAACTGGAAGGGTCACAAATAGATCACTTACTGATTACAAATGGGAAATAGTAAGTAGTGGGCACAGTCTGTATCACCAATGCTCCACTATTACTTACTACATGTCATAGTAACTAATGGAATGTTCTGTATTACCTAGGGTAGGGTTAAGTGTGATGGTTGTGAAGAATAGTAAGTCAGTTATGAAATTAGACTATGTACTGTGGTTGAGATTAATGTTCAAATTCCCGAACTTTGTTTATTTATTTGGATTTTTCTGTATAGCCCTGGCTGTTCAGGAACTCACTGTGTAGACCAGGCTGGCCTCAAACTCCGCTTGCCTTTGTCTCTCAAGTGCTGGGATTAAAAGTGTGCGCCACCACCTGGCTTCACAGACTTTCTAACACATCTGAAGTTGGGAAACATACAGTTCTGGGAAAGATAGATGGTAACAACAGCTTTGTAAATGGTTCTGAGGATGCGCATGCCATCTCTGTGTATATGTGTAAAGAGAAAAGGAGTTAAAGGGTAGGAACCATGGGGAGAATAAGCAGGAGGTTATTGTGTGAATGGCTGTCTGTTTACTCGTGGCTATTTCACAATTGTTTAAAAGAGTATACTGTACATGCAGGCAGCTGAGGCCCAAGAGTAAGATGCCTGAGTTAGTACATCCTTACTTCCTCAGCCTGATGTCTAGGACCTTGAGTTTGAATTATGTCCCAGTTAATCTTGATGGAGTGTGTAGTTGGAGATCGTCATACAGAACATCCCACAGCAGTAGTGTCTTTAAGAGGGTGGGCCCCTAGCGCCTTTTCAGCGACCATGTGGAAGAAAACTCAAGTTGTGCGTAGCGTCTCATGGTTTTCCTTTTCTTTTCTCTTGCAGGACATTGGAGACACACTGAGCAGGTACACTTTTCTGTCCTTGTGTTAAACCAAGACTATGGGCCAGCATTTGTGAATCCGAATCAGAGACTAGCTCCTGAGAAGTAGACGGCTTACTTAGTGCTCTCTCACTGAAGAGTCTTATGTTCAGAGGACTTGAGAAGCTTAGCTCCTCGGTAGAACTTTAGAACTTGGCCCAGCCCGATGGAGCATACCTTAGTCACTGTACTTTCAAAGCAGAGGTAGGGGTTCGGGACTTAGCTCAGTGTAGAGCGCTTGCAAGGCCCTGGGTTTGATCATCCGCTCAAAAAAAAAAAAAAAAAAAGCAGAGGTAGGCGGACCTTTGTGAATTCAAGGCCAGTCTGGTTAACACAGTGAGTTCCAGGACAGTTCCAGAGCTTGAAAAGAGTACAAGAGCAGATTATGAGTCTTGCTTCCTGCAAATTTCAGAGTTTTCCCATCTTCTTACCTCATTCTTTAATATAATGGGGGAAATAGGCCTAAAGAGGATATGACTGGCCTGGGGTTATTTCATTATTCGTGGGTCACATGGATTCTGATTCTGGTTGCAGCCATTTCTCTACTATGCTGTCAATGGAAAGTGAGTGAGTGGAGCTCAGTGCTAGGACAAGACAGCTGCAGGACAGATGTTTAGGCTTTGGAAGGATGGTGTTTGAAATGGGTACCTACAGGACGAGACTGACTTTGACAAAGCCGAATTTGGAAGTTGATTAAACTCCTTCAAAAGGAAATGCAGTTTGATGGGTTGGCTGGGAGATGTATGCAGATAACTGTAGTCCTCGGAGCTACTGAGATGAGGAGGACAGAAGTTTAACAGTCCCGTTTGGGTGGCCCAGAAAGTAAGGCTATGTTTGCTAGATTTGGGTTTGGTTTGGTTTGGTGTTCTTTTGAGATAAGGTCTTCTATAGTAGGCTGGTTGTGAATTCTGATCCTCCTGTTCCAGCTTCTTACATTGAAATTATAGGCATGAGCTACAATGCCAGTTTTGTGTTTTGTTTTGTATGGGGGTTTTGTTTAGTTTTTCCCTTTTCTGCAGTAGTAGGTATTGAACCCAGGGCCTTTGACATGCCAGAAATACACTCTACTATTAGTCCATGTGCCCTACTCTTTTATTTTCTGGTTTTTGGTGCAGAAGTGGGATGGCAAGCCATCAACCTTGCATGAAAGTCGCTATCTCAGACCCTAGGAATTTGTAGAGTAAGTTTGGAGCTGCAGAAATACACTTCAGCAGCTAAGAGCTCTTGCTACTCTTCCAGAAACTGACGTTCTTCTCAGCACCCAGCTATAAGTTACCTGTGATTCCAGATCCAAGGGATCCCCTTTCTACCGTCCACAGGCACTCTAAGATGTGGCATGCACACACACACACACACACACACACATACACATAAATAAAATTAACTTTTTTTTTCTTTTCTTTTTTTTTTTTTTTGAGACAGGCTTTCTGTTGTGTAGCCCTGGCTGTTCTGGAACTTACTCTGTTGACCAAGCTGGCCTCCAACTCAGAGATCCACCTGCCTCTGCCTCACCAGTGCTGGGATTAAAGGTGTGTGTCACCACTGCCCAGCCTATAAATCTTTTTTCAAGAAGAACGTAGGGATCTAGAGAGATGGCTCAGTGGTTAAGAGCTGCTCTTCTAAGTCTTGAGTTCAATTCCTAGCAACCACGTTATGGCTGTGCACCATCCATCTATAGTTAGATCTGATGCTCTCTTCTGACATAAAGGTGTACATACAGAAAGAGCATTCATATACATAAATAAATAAATGTTTCAAAAAATAGATTTGGCTCTATGAGTTTCATTGACATAGGTTTAAGCATGATAGAAAATTTTTATTTGTGTGTATGTGTGTGTGTGTACATGTGTGGTTTCACATGCATGATAGATGAGTACACACCACAACACATATAGACATCAGAGGATAACTCGTGGGTCAGGAATTGGTCTCTTTCTACAGTGTGGGTTTAGGGAATACACTAGTGCTGAGGATTCCTTTACCTGATGAGCTGTCTCCCCTGACCCTTTAAGCAGATTTTGAAAATTCCGTTAGATGCTTCTTAATCTCTCATTAGCTACAACTTAGTCATAAGGTCACAGGTGGAAGATTAACCCGCCATGAGCTACAGTGTCTGGAGATGGGAGAAGGCAAGTCTTTGCTTTACAGTCCCTTTTTTCAGAGGTTAGGAAATTGGGTCTTATCCCTTACATAGTACTTCTCTGTCTAAAGATAGCATTCCCTCTATGTTTGGGAACCTGAAGATTCTAGACAACTGTCCATAAGGGCTTTTGTCCTAAAACTTTGCTTTCTGGCAAGGTTAGCCTCCTAATTCATTTTGATATTGAAGACTTGCCTTTTTGTCTGCTTCATTTTGGAAGGTTTGTATTTTTGTTTGTTTTTTGTTTTTTGTCTTTTGATTTTTCAAGACAAGGTTTTTCTGTGTAGCCCTGTCTGTCCTGGAACTCTGCTCTGTAGACCAGGCTGGCCTCAAACTCAGAGATCCGCGCGTGTGCTGCCACCAACACCTGGTTGTTTGCAAAGTTTTAAGACAAGATCTCACTTTGTAGCCCTAGACAACTTGAAGCAAGCAGTGATACTCATGTTCCTGCCTCCTGAGACTGGAATTGCAGGGAGGAGCCACTGCACCCACTGAAGACTATTTGCAAAGCCATGAGCTAGTGCTTTGGGAGAGATGAAATGAGCAAGATTATCTCACTTTCATCTCTAAAGTTGATTTAGAGGAAAGTTGTGAAAGCTTGCAGTAGCTGGTTTTAAAGACTGCCCACTAGTGTTGGACAGAGTAGCCAGGCCCTGGCAAATTGAAAGGAATCACATATGGTTTGTTGTTGTTTTATTTTAGAGCTGAAAGAATCAGGATCCCTGAGCCCTGGATCACACCTCCAGATTTACAAGAGAAAATCCATATTTTTGCTCAGAAATGTCTGTTCTTGACAGAAAGTCTGAAGCAGTTCACAGGTAATATGAGGAGAGGAAGTGGGTTTGTATTCTGATATTGGTATGTTATCACCTGATGATGTATTTTCTAACCAGACAGAATAATACAAACTGAATCTCTTCTCTTTTGTTCTTAGAAAAAATGCAGTCAGATATGGAGAAAATCCAAGGTAAGTTTGCCGATTTATTGGGCTCTTGATGTTTTTAGTTTCTTGGGAAGAAGCTGAGTGTATTGAGAGGTCAGGAGGGTCAGCAAGATGGTTCAGTAAAGTGCAGTCACTTACTGTGCAAACCTGTTGACCTGAGTTTGAAACTTGGAACCCACATAAAAGTGTAAGGAGAGAGCAGACTCCACATGCACCACATGATTTATGACACCCCACACACAATACACACACACACACACACACATCATCATCATCATCATCATCATCATCATCATCATCATATGCTTCCCTACTTTACATTATTGATGTTTTCATTTGAGTTTTGTTGAGACAGTCTTAATATGTGGCCCAGTCTAGCCTCTTTCTCACCAGTCTGCTGCCTCAGCCTCTGGGATTACACGTGTGTCCTACCTGCGCTCCACAAGGACATTTATTTAGTTGAGTGGCTAGTTCAGAAGTGGCTTTCCTCAATCTGACGTTTGTTTATTTCTCTTCCTCTTCCTTTGCCACTTCAAAGACTCTTGTGTGAAATCCCACATAAATTAATGATGACAGTGGCTGTCATTTGAGCCACTCGGCTTCTACAGCAGACGGTTTGTACAAATTGAGTTGTAAATATATATGTCATGCATATTTTGCCTTTGCAGAGTCCGGTGGCTCTCTGGAAGGTGGAATTCTTGATCGTGACTCAGTCTGATATTATGTTCTACCAAGTTCACATGTGTTATCTGTATAGCCAGGGTTTCCAAGCCCTCTAGTCCTAAAATCCATCCATGAGCAAAGCATAACGGTTGTGCCTGTAAACCTGATACTTGGACAGCTGAGCAGGGATGACATGAGTTTGAGGCCAGCCTGGGCCATATAGTGAGCTTCAGGTCAGCCTGGGTTACATAGTAAGACTGTCTTTTTAAAAAAAAGAGCTGGGTGGCGGTGGTGCATGCCTTTAATCTCTGCACTTGGGAGGCAGATGGATCTCTGAGTTAAGGCCTCCTTGGTCCACAAAGCAAGTTCCAGTTCAAGGCCAGCCTGGTCTACAAATCAAGTTCTAGGACAGTCAGCTATTATACAGAGAAACCCTGTCTTAAAAAACAGGAAAATAGAGAAAAGGAAAAAAATTCATGGGTAGATAGCAGATACAGATTCATAACTGTGAACAAAGAAATCAATGCCCAATTAACACAAGGATTCTGAAATACTAGTAGATTCCACTGCTCTATGATTTTTAACCAGATTAGGTTCACTTAACATGTTTCCTAGAAAAACACACAGGTTCAGTAACATCTTTTCTTTCTTGTTCTTTCAGAATTGAGAGAGGCTCAATTATATTCAGGTACGTGCTAGAAGACAGACAATGTTGGAGGAAAGGATAAAAGCTCTCTGAACCTAACCACTATTACAAGTGGTTTGAGACTGCCTGAGTTTGGGTCCTTTAGTTGTGTATGTACAAATAACATATAGCCAGAAGCCTCTGGTTGTTTCTGTGTGCTTTCTAAAGTGACATCTTTGTCACTTTAAATAATTGTGGAATTCTAGAAACGTGGTTCTCCAGAAACAGAAAGAGCCCACTGTAGTCTGAACCTTCCCAACCAGTGTCTGGGGCAATGTGTTGTTTGCCATAAACAGAAATTATTGGATCAGCTCTTATTTTTCATGCTGGTTAGTCTGGGGGTCTTAGCCTTTCAGCAGTGTGCTCTGGGCAAAAATCTGACAACCCCTAGACATCCATCTTTAACTTAAGATTCAGAGACTGAGTCAGTCTGGTTCCAGGAAACCCAAATCTGAAGTGTGTTTACTTCTAACCTTTAGTTACTAGGTGTCCCTTAATTGGGACAAAGGCTGTTATCAGTGTTTGTTTGTTTATGCATTTTAAATATTTAGAATACATGTGTACATGTGTACCACATACATGTCTGCTGCTTACAGAAACCAAAAAAAAGTGTCAGATCCCCTTGAACTAGAGTCACAGATGATTGTGAGCCACCATGTAAGTGCTGGGAACAAAACCCAGGTCTTATGCAAAGGCAACTGCTCCCAACTGCTGAGCCATCGCTTCTGCCTTTGATATTTGTTTCTTTGGATACTGGCTGAGCATGTCACATGTTAGCACAGGCTAACATGTGAAACACTTTAGAGAGTGCTGTTCTGCCCTTGGGATTTACAGTCTGCTTGGAGATAAGAAGTATACCCAACCTTGTGAGTGTGTAAGGGCCTTTGTTAAATCCATAGCACAAAAAGAGTGGATGAGAGCAGATAGGTCAGTCACTTTTGCAGACAGATTGTTGAATCAAGGATCACCTCACCTATAACCTGTCATGAATTTTTTAATGTTTATTTATTTGAGAATTTCATTCAATATATTTTGATCGTGGAATCCAATTTGTGTTGGCTGAGCATAGAGCCTGACCTGGAATGTAGTTGATACACCCAGTATCGTCCTGTTGAAGAAAATTGGTTTTCCCTCTCCAAGCACCTATCAGTTGTAAATAGCTTCTTTGCTAGGGGTGGTACTTCATCCCCACTTTCCCACCTCCATGCTGGAATTTTGTCTGGCTTGAGCTTGTGCAGGTCTTTATACATGCTGTCACATCATATGTGTATTTATATGTGCATCTGCCCTGTTCTGTTGGAAAACAGTTTCCTTGACATCATCTACCACTTCTGGCTCTTAAAATCTTTCCACCCCTTCCTCTGCATAGACTCCTGAGCCTTGAGAGAAGGAATGTTATACAGACATTAGGACTGAGCATTCCAAAGTCTGCACTGACCATTTGTGGGTCTCTGTGTTAATTACTATCTATTGCAACAAGAAGCTTCTCTGCTAAGGGTTAAGCAGTGCACTTACCTATGCATAGAGCAATGTGTCATTAGTAGTCACTTTATTGCACTGTTCAGTTAGCAGAATAACTGTCCCCTTGGACCTGTGACCTCTCTAGCTTCGGGTTCTTAACCTCAGTGACAGTGTCAAGTATGGGTTCCATCTTATGAAGCAGGCCTAAAATTCAGTCTTAAAGTGGTTGGATATTCCAATAACATTTTTGCCACTATTCACCAGTGGGCATGTCTTGCAGGCAGATTATTATTACAGTTCCCCGGGTTCTGAGTTGGGTGAGATGGATGATTACTTTTCTCCTCCAGTAGCATGTATAGCACCTTTAAATGCCAGCAGGTAGGGGTGAAGCTTCCACTTGAGCGCCAGCACAATTTCTCCATGTTCTGTGGTATAATATGTAGTGTCTTCAGCAACCAGGACTTACCATCAAATTGTTGAGGATAACCAATACCAGTGGCCTGTAATGTGAGGGGAGGGGCAGTTGAGACACCATTGAGCAACAACTCAAAAAAAGATGTGACTCATTCATAGTCCCGGGTAGGGGTTTTTAGTAGTTGATCTTGTTTAGTTGAGACATCGTCCCCAGAACCCCATTATATGGTAACATCATTTGAATTCATTTTGTCTGTATTTATATTTTAGGAAGCTTTTGCAGTATGAGGTTCCCATGAGGCTTTTCAAAAAGACTTTAGTGTTATCTCTCCCTATATAACCCTTTGTACCCTGCCCTCCCTAAGCCATTTAATTCTCTTGATTGCCCCTTTGTCTTTTTGTTTTTTGTTTTATTTTTTGTTTTTTGAAACAGGGTTTCTCTGTGAGACCCGGCTGGCCTTGAACTCAGATGTACTTGCCTCTGCCTCCCAGATGTTGGCATGCACCACCACTGCCTGACTTAAAAAAAAAAAAACAAAACCTTTTTTGATGCTATTGTAGTGGGATTATTTCCCTAATTTCTTTCTAAGTGTGTTTGTCATTTGTATATACAAAGACTACTTATTTTTGTGTGTTAATTTTATATCCTGCTACATTGTTGATGTGTTTATTAGCTATAGAAGTTTCCTGGTGGACTCTTCAGGGTCTTTTATGCATAAAACATTACATCATCTTCAATTATCAGAGCATGGTGGCACACACCTTTAATCTGAGCACTTGGGAGGCAGAGCCAAGAGGGTCTCTGTGAGTTCAAGGCCAGCCTGGTCTACAGAGTGAGTTCCAGGACAGGCTCCAAAGCTACACAGAGAAACCTGTCTTGAAAAACCATTTTTAAAAAAATGTCATCTTCAAATAAGGATATGAAGAATCTTACTTTCTGTTTGTATCCCCTTGATCTCCTTTGGTGGTTCCAGTCCTCTAGCTAAGACTTCAGTACTGTACTGAATAGGTATGGAGAAAGGGGATGTCTGTCCTGGCAAAGTAAATGTTTTTCTTCATTGGTGCTGGTCTCTGGTTAATCACAGCTGATTCTTCAGCTCCAGATGACCAGACACCACTCATTCTTAATACAAAAATACCACACAGACGACCACAGTAGAGTCTTGGCTTCCTCCAGCAACTTCACAAGCCAGGCCTCCGTCATTTGCATTTCTCTGGACACTCTTGCCTTCCAAGTTCAAACAGAACAGCCCACTGAGCTGTGCATACTCAAAGGCTTTTCCAGCCTAAAGTTCAAAGGCAGTCACAGGCCTCCCAAAAACACATGGTCAGGTCTGTATAGCAATTTCCCCCTTCTGGTACTGTAGAGGAATTTCTAAACAGTCTTATTAAATAAGAAACACAGAGCCAAATACAGGGGTGAAAGCCGTAGAGATCAGAGAAATAGTGATAGCTACCAGCTAACCTTAGCTCACCATGCCGCCATTGCTTCCCAAGAGAACCAGCTTCTTCCTGTCTAACCTGCGCCTTTATTGCCTTGCTGTCTTTCTTCTCATGGCTCTTAGCCCAGCCACCTCACTTCCTTGTCACTGCCTGTCTGTACAGACCTCCAAGTCTCTGTGGTTGGTACTGTGATTAAAGGCGGGTGTCACCACTCTTGGCTGTGTCCTTGAATGCTGGCTATCTATGTCCTCTGATCTCCAGGCAAACTATTAACATACAAATAAAGTATCACCACATTTCCCCTTTTTTTCTAATAAAAATAAAAAATGATTTTAAAAAGTTGTAAGTAATATAAGAAAAACTATATACAGTAAGCACAATAACTATATACAATATCTACAAGCAATAAATACATCAACAATGTCTAGTCCATTTGCATTTGACAAACTCAGAGAATATATTTCATTATCTATCCTAAATTGGTATCTGAATGTATCTGAATCACTTTCTATCCTGACTTATATTACTAGCAGAGAACTATCTTATAACATCTTTCAAATTTATAAACTTTACACTTCTTTAGTGAGTTGAGTTTCTTTTTTGAATTTCTTAACAAGGAAAACTATAACTATAAATATCTAATCTTCAACTCCCTCAGAGACCCAAGAAGGAAAAAATACTACCTAGTACAACAGGAAGTGCAAACAGTGTGAGTTGACAGAAACAGCCAGCTGCCTGGACAGTCACCCGAGGCTTTTTTCCCAACATTGGGGCATCCTCTTCAGCCTACAGACTTAGTGTATCTACAGACTCATTTGTGAAATAGGATGTACGCAAGGTCTACAGCTCAACCTCACATTCAGTGCGAGTAGTCCATGTACCAGATAAACCTGAATTTTACCAGTGTCCTGTCATGATTCAGGATTTTAAATATTGGAAATTGTTGGTGTTTTTGTCTTGGTTAGAGCTTCTGTTTTAGAGAGGAGACGACTATGGCCACAAATACCCTGGGGAGGAAAGGGTTTATTTCTTCTTGCGCTTTCAGGTAGCAGTCCATCATTGAAGGACAGAAACTGATACAGAGGCCATGAGGAAAGCTGCCTACTGACTGACTCCCATGGCTTGTTGAGTCTGCTTGCTTGCTTTCTCTCTCTCTGTGTCTATCTGTCTCTGTCTCTCTCTCTCCTCCCCTTTTTTTCCCCCTTTTCCAGAGCTGAGGACTGAACTCAGAGCCTTGTGCTTACTAGGCAAACACTCTACCACTGAGCTAAGTCTGCTTTCTTAAACACCCCATATCCACCTACCCAGGGGCGACATGAATTATCCACAATGTTAGATTAAAAGCCAAAGCGCAATGGAGTAATCTACTCTAAGACAAACCAGGCAGCCTGGTAAGGTGGCGCACACCTTTAATCCCAGCACTTAGTGGCAGAGGCAGGTGGATCTCTGAGTTCCGGGCCAGCTTGATCTACAGAGTGAGTTCCAGGACAGTGGGACCTATGTAGAGAGACCTCATCTTTATTAAAACAAAACAAGGGGTTGGGGATTTAGCTCATCAGTAGAGCACTTGCCTAGCAAGCGCAAGGCCTGGGTTCAGTCCTCAGCTCTGACAAAAACAAACAAAAAACTAACCAGAGGCCAGATGTGGTAATATATGCCTATAACCCCAGCAGTTGGGAAGCTGAGGCAGGGCAGTCAGGAGCTGACAGTCATGTTTTGCTACGTGGTTTGTTTGAAGCTAAGGTGTCTGATCTGCACAGATTGTCTCAGAAAAGGGAAGGAGAAAACATGAATAGGGTGTGGGTGTGCAAGACAGAATCTGAGAAGAAATGGAAGAATGATTTGAAAGATGGCAAGGTGGGCAGATTCTCAGTTCTTTAACCAGAATTCTGAACTCCAGAATATCTTTAAACCAAAATTTCATCGGTTGTTTTTCAGTAAATTTATTAAAATAGCAATTCCTGGGGCTGGAGAGATGACTCAGAGGTTAAGACACTGGCTACTCTTCCAGAGGTCCTGAGTTCAATTCCCAGCAACCACATGGTGGCTCACAACCACCTATAAATGGGATCTGATGCCCTCTTCTGGTGTGCAGGCACACATGCAGACAGAACACTGTGTACATGTAAATAAATACATCTTTAAAAAACAGTAGCAACTCCTGAACTTATGTGACCAAGAGCCTCCGTCTGTTATAATATGACTATGCATGTTTCCAAGCGTGTCTGTTGAGGTTGATTGTATACTGCAATGCTAGACTTTGCTGTATATATTGGTAATAGTCAACTTCATCTTAAGCTGTTGGCCACCAGAATTTTCAAATTCAGGAATTAGTCATGTATAAAGAAGCCTCAGCTGCAGTCTGTGATGGAAATTCAGTCTTAGATGTGAGAGAAGGATGGGGGTAAGATTGTATTGCTTTCATTGTTATCCACACAGAGGGTGATCAGCCAATCTAATGACACATCTTTAGGTTTTGATACCAGATTGCTGTCTAGCACTATGTGACATAGGCTGGTCTAAAACTCATGAAGACACTCCTGCCTCAGTCTTCTGAGTGTGCCACCATGTCTGGTTCCAAAAGTAATTTTTGAAATATACAGTTTTATGATGTGTTTGATCATAAAGTGAATACAACCGCATGTGGACATCTCTTGCTGTGTTCCGGGGGAGTAGGTAAAATGCCAGATCATCTTGAGTGGGTTCTTCTGGCTTTCAGCTGACAATCTCCTCTTTGTTTCCACAGTTGATGTGACCCTGGACCCAGACACAGCTTACCCCAGCCTGATCCTTTCCGATAATCTTCGCCAAGTACGGTACAGTTACCTCCAACAGGACCTACCAGACAACCCTGAACGGTTCAATCTGTTTCCCTGTGTCTTGGGCTCTCCGTGTTTCATCGCTGGGAGACATTACTGGGAGGTAGAGGTGGGAGATAAAGCCAAGTGGACCATAGGTGTCTGTGAAGACTCAGTGTGCAGAAAAGGTGGAGTGACCTCAGCCCCCCAGAATGGATTCTGGGCAGTGTCGTTGTGGTATGGGAAAGAATATTGGGCTCTTACCTCCCCGATGACTGCCCTCCCCCTTCGGACCCCTCTCCAGCGGGTAGGGATTTTCTTGGACTATGATGCTGGTGAGGTCTCCTTCTACAATGTGACAGAGAGATGTCATACCTTTACTTTCTCTCATGCTACCTTCTGCGGGCCAGTCCGGCCCTACTTCAGCCTCAGCTACTCGGGAGGGAAGAGCGCAGCTCCTTTGATCATCTGCCCTATGAGTGGGATCGATGGGTTTTCTGGTCATGTTGGGAATCACGGCCATTCCATGGAGACCTCCCCTTGAGGAAGTGAACGTAGACCACAGTGCTGTTGGCTATAATGCTACCCCAGGCACGAGGGATCTTGTTGTCTTGTCAATTCCTGTCCATCACAGTTGGGTGTCCTTACCATTTTCCGTGCCCTTACCATGAGAGACAAGATGTTCATGGTCTCTACTACACTTTCCCTTCCCCTGCAGATTGTGAGATGTAATGAGAAATATTGCTATTTCCCAGAAATAAAAACCAGATTCTTCCTCCTGTGTTTCACTTTTTGTTTTGTTTTGTTTTATTTTTGTTTTTTGTTTTTACATATGACTGAAGTAGATAAAGAATATGGATAGGATTTGGAGAACCACTTGCATGGTTCCTGTCCTGGCTTTTCTCAATGATGGACTGTGATGTAAAAGTGTAAGCCAAATAAACCCTTTTCTCCCAAGGTGCTTTTGATCAGTGTTTATCACAGCAACAGAGAAACTAAGACAGAAATTGGTACCAGGTTTGTGAGCTGTTGCTGTGATAGACCTGGCCTTGTTTTGGGAAGGACTATGGAAGTGTTTGGAACTTTGGTTTGGAAAAGCCATTGCATATTAGAAGTGTAATGTGCTGTGGGAGCTTGGAAACTAAGAGTGTTGAGAGAAATGCAGAGGATAGAGACCTGACTTGGGAAGTTTCAGAGGGAAGCAAAGACTATTGGGATCATTTGTGTAATGTGTTTGAATTAAGAATGTGTGATTTCTGGACAGGGGGCTTAAGAATTGGTTCTGAATAAACAAGAGACCGGCACCACTGAAGTGACATCTTTGCTTTATTGGGACAGTCGATGCTGGTTAGCTGGGGCTGAAGATCAGCTGACTAACAAAAGGCCAGCACTATTGAGTGAAATCTTCTAGGAAGTATTTCCTCAGGGTCAGCACACAGAAACTGGGCCAAAAGAGGCCAATTCTGCATCTCAAGTTAGTAGCAAAACTTGGTAATGTGTAAGCCTCTCCCATGTGGTTCTTGTTTTGGCTGCATGGACAAGATTAAAGGGATCATGGAGAGAAGCTGAGGTTTGGTGTCCTGTAGTGGGATTGTATAGTCCCTGAAGAGAGCCCAAGAGAAGCTATTGGTGAAGGTATGGCCAGATGCAGCGGAGACCCTGGCATATTGGAGATGGCAGGACTAGATGATGGCCACCAAGAACAGCAGCAGATGTGGAATGAAGCTCATGTGGGCCTGTCAGACGAGTTTGTGCTACATATGGCAGAGCTGGAGAGGTGAGGCTATGCAAGACCTTTGGAGCCTGGGAGAACATGAGTCCCAGATGTTGGACATTCAGTTATTTAACTGTTTGAGTTGGTTTTACTTGATTGGCAACTGTGCCCTGGTTCTACTCTCTTGGAGGAAGAAAGTGTATAACTTGTATTTTGATTTTACAGGAAGCCACTTAATGAGATTTAGAACATTTTTAAGGAGATTAAAGTGTTTGAATTTTTTAAAGACTTTAAAACTTTAAAATAATTTTTATTACTATTTGTTTGGGTATGTGGAACAGGAGCCAGCTAAAATCTGGGAAGAAGGAAGCTCAACTGAGAAAATGCCCCCGTCAGACTGGTCTGTAGACCAGTCTGACAGGGGGATTTTATTGATTAATAATTGATATGGGGAAGGACCAGCTCTGGGCAGTGCCACCCCTAGTCAAGTGGTCCTGGGTTGTTTAAAAAAAGCAATCCAATAAGCAGTGGTTCTCTGGTTCTCCTTCAGTTGCTAACTCCTTCAGCCCTGAGTCCTTGTCTTGACATTCAGTGATAGACTGTAATGTGGAAGTGTAAGCCAAATAAATTACCCTTTCCTACCCAAGGTGCTTGTGGTCAGTGTTTTATCATAGTAATAGAGAACATACTAAGACACATCGTTTTTGGACATCTCCCTTCTCAGAACCCAGGATGGAACCACAGACTATTGGAATGATTTCTTTTCTCCTAGTTTTTCTTTCATGGAACAGCAACTCTACATTGATTTCCAGTTATTTTACTAAACCCATTAATTCAGTTTTGGTTATAATTATTTTACACTAATGGTGAGAAATGACCCCACCTATGTAGTGACATAATGTTTTAACCATTGTGTCTCTGCCTCAGTGACTTTCCAATGACTGTTTGCTCCCCTCATACTGTTGAAAGGTCTGTCTTGGTGCTAGCCATGTGCATATCACCTAAGAATATCCCTGGAGTGTTGGTGAGCTGGTGGTCATCATACTCAATTGCTGCAAGGGTGAGGCAGTACCCTGGGGCTTCATTGCATCCCTTTGGAGTAGGGGTACAATGTGTTTGCTTATGTGTGCCATTAGAGGCAACTCCATCCACAGTCTTTGGAGTCAGAGGCTAAGGCCCCTTTGAACAAGCCCTGCCATACTTCTCAGTCCTGCTTCCTTTTGGATACAGGCCCTACTGTGTTTACCACTCTTAATTGGGGCTTGGAGGTGGGAGAATGGAGCCCAATAATGAGGTGGGCTAAAGTATCATAATTAGCCAACTTTATTCAGAGCATGAGACATTGTATACTGAGGGTTAAGAAGATCACAAGGACAAACTACATGTGGCAAAAAGGTTTTCCACAAAGACATACAAACAAATAACAGTATCCAGTTGTATTGAATAATCTAAATTCCTATCCACTACATCTGGGAGGAGTATGAAAACATTCTAAGAACAATTCCATGTTTTTGAAGAAACTGAAGTCGTAAGACTCTTGTTTTCTTGGAGTTTTCTCACGGGCACTCGGAATTGCCCTCATACAACTCCAGTCCTGGGCCATGTCCTGCCACTACTGTTTACAAATAAAAGTAAATATGTGTGTTTACATTGTTGTTCTTTTTTGGGTCTTGGGTGAAAAGTGGAGGTAGGGGCTATTGATTTCCCAATATGGGTCCGTAATCCCCTCCTACATAACAGCTTCCTTCCAAGTAGTTTATACAGCTAGTTTCTGGGTGCCCTGTTACTGTTTCTACTGATGAGAAGATAATGTGCATACCCATAGCCTGTAGCCCTTGTGTTGTATGATGCTGTGATTTCATTGGGGAAATGTCTCCAGGCCTGTGTGTATTTATCTGGTTATTACTGTTATTGCAGATTTTTATTTTTGAGACAGGATCTCTTTGAACTCACACTGACCTCACTTGGTATGACCTTCCTGCATTGGTCCTTTGGGTGCTAGGATTGCAGGCAGAAGCCATATGCCCACCTGAGTATGTTTTTTCTTGTTTTATTTTTTTTTTATTGTCTATGAAATAATGCAGCCCTGAGTGGAATTGATTGGAGGGCTCAAAACATGCCTCCCAACACAGAATATCGCCTGCCCAAGCTTGTGGGTGATGTCACCATGTGCTGCAGAAAATGAGGTTGAGAAAATAAGTCTGAAGAATTCGTATCTTAGCTGCTTCTGCATATGGCCTGGGAATACTAGATTGTTTAGTTACATAAACATTCATACATACTCATTCCTGGTCTAACATTGGGCTTCCATTAGTAGATGGGTCCTTATAAATGAATAATACCCTAATTCTTTATTCATTTTTTTAGATTTTAAGGAAAATAGTAGAACCAACCAGGGATCCAGGTGCTTCCACAAGCCCGAATTAGCTTCTACTGATGCATAAATGCTTAGAATAGTACACATGTTTGGAACACTGACGACAGTGCTTGACTGAAGTTTTCTGCACAGTAACTTAGTGTTCTCCACGACTTCATGAAGTGTATACAGTTGCCCTTGTGATGTAAATAAACAGAGGGTCAGCAATCCATCTAAAGTGTGCAGCTGGGAAGCAGCAGAGTTGGGATCCAAGTGAGATTCAACATGGCCATGTACATCTGCCATATAGTTATTACATACTGCTCTCTGCAGAAAGTGCTGATTGTCTGGTTTGTAATACCTGCCTTAGAACTGTCCATTATAGAAGATCTGCAATTGGAAAATGGGCTGGGATCTAAGACAAAAATGTACAGCCTTTCACTTAGTCTTTGGAGAGAAAGACAAGTCCACAAAGAGGGCATTCATACCTACCCAAGGAAGTGTGCCACTCCACCCAGTGATGGGCAGTCTCCAGGCAGACAGGGTCTCACACAGGGTCTTATGGGCCCAGTAGACCTGCTACAGTAGGTGCAGCTTCTCACTGTACTGTTAGAAGCAGAGCTGGAGCAGAGAAGTAGCCTTGTACTTAGAAAGTTCCTGATTTGGGTAAAAAACGTGTAGAGGTGGACTTGGGCCAGCAAGATGGCTCAGGGAAAAGACTGGCTGAGCAAGCTTGGCAATCTTAATGTGATCCCTGAAACTCACATATAAAGTTCCGTAAAGTTTGGAGCCCACTTAGGAGAGAATTGATTCCACAAAGTTGTCTTCTGACCTCCATTATTGGCATGCATGCCAACCTACATGCTCAGGCACTCAGTAATACTGAATTTAAGATTTGCTTAGGGCTAGCAAGATGACACAGTAGGGAAGTGTCTCTGCGGCCAAGCTTGACAAACTGAGTTGATAGAAGGAAAGGTGCAAAGAACGAACTCCCTGAAATTGTCCTCTGTCAATGGTGTGTGTGTGTGTGTGAGAGGGGGGGGGGAGCACATTCACACAAATATCTTTATAAAGTTCTTGAATTTTTATAAAATTTTTGAATGTTAAAGGTAGAATTTAATGTTGAATGAAAAAGTATCAGCCATGTTAAGTTTATGAACAAAAAGGTTGTCATCACATGAGTGTGTGAGAAGGTGAGCAAGAGGAAACGGTCAAGGATGATGTTTAGTCACTGGTGTTTGTGGTGGTGAGTTCGTGAGTATTTAAGATTTTAAACTTTTCAAAAGTCCTGCCGTTTTGAAGGGGTTAAATGGCCCTCAGCTGGCCTGGAGAGATGGAGCAACAGTTAAGAGCACTTGTTACTCTAGCAGAGGACGCTGGTTCTCTGTCCCCAGGCCCATGGGGTCTGATGGCATTTTCTCACCTTCACAGGTACCAGGCACAGAGGTAGTGCACACACATACATGCAGGCAAAACCCTCAAACACATAAAATATTTAAAAAATCTAAATGAACCTGAAGCTGTTTCTGATTTATTAAACTGCAGAAAGGTAAGTGCCTTTTCATTCACTGATTCGGACTGTGAGCTCTAATGGCTCATAGGGGACATGAGGATCAGAAAGGCTCTTTAGGTTTCTGGTCCTTGGAGCATCTAATTAATTAATTATATTAGGGCTTAGAAACTTCATTCTTTTATTGCCACAAGAAATCATCTATACATGCCTTTGACCACTCCCATTTTTCCTGGTACATCACCCCAAGAGGAAAGGAGGCCTAGAAGAGATGCTCAGAGGATAAAGGGAAACTAAGCATGGCCCCTACCTTCTACCAAGAACATTTGGAATAGAGGATATGCATGGTAATTTCCAACCGTTTAAAGGCACTATGAATTTAAGGACAAACAGCCATCAGGCTAATGAAGTTCTTTGTTACTACCATTTATCTCAAGTCCAGACCCAAAGATGTATATAATAGAGAAATTACTTCCCTCACTGTCCCCCACTCCAATAAAATTCTTAAATGATTGCTAGTGTGCCAAGGATGGTGGTGTCTCTTTCCATGAAAGACAATGACTGACTCAAATACATAGTTAGCCAGTTTTGGGAGCTGCAGCTGCAGCTGACTCCTGGGAAAGCACACGATAACTTCTGTCCTTGAAAAAGTCAATCAATGGTCAGGGATAAAAAGAGTATAAGTAAAGAACTGAGGATAAATGAACCATCACTGTAAGTTTCTTTTGTGTGCATTACAGTAACAGTGGAAGCTGAAATGCTAGATCAGTGCTTCTCCTGTATATCCTTCCTATACCCCTGTACTCCCCTGCTGTACTCTGTCAACCCAGAACCTTAATCGTTCAAAGCAGGAGCTCACCACTGAGATAATGCATAGGTCATCGTGCTCTTTCTCTTGAGGCCTTGAGACTGGTACCCATAGCTAAGTCCACGTCTAAACCGTTGTGATTGAATTAAATTACCTGTCCCTTATTTAACCCAGGACTTCCTTCTATATGAGGGGATGTAGGACATATCCTATATGTCCCTGGAAGGGGGGGCGATGAGAAACACACCAACTAGAGGGACTGTCATTGAGGAATTGACTACTAGGTTGTTACATTATCTTAGATTTTATTGACAGTATTGCCCTGCTTTACTTTCACTGACAGTTTCTGTGATTTAAAAAAACAAAAACAAACAAAACAAAACAAAAACCCTGGCAAAAGTGACTTAGGGGAGAAAGAATTTATTTGGGCTCACAATTCCCAGTTTCAGGTCATCATAGCAGGGTAGTTGAGGCGGCAAGAACTTGAAGCAGCTCGTCAGATCAACAGCCAAGAGAAGAGAAGATGTGTGCGTGCTCGCCAGGGCTCAGCTGGCTCTCTTCTTTTCTCTCGGTCCAGGGCACAGCCCTTGGAAAGGTGCTGCCCGCATCCAGGCTGGATCTTCCCAGCTCAACCCAATCAAGAATATTTCTCACTAGGGCTAGAGAGAGAACTCAGTATGCTTACTTTAGCTCATAACCACATAGCTTCAAGGGGATCCAGTGCCCTTCGGCACCAGGCACACATGGCGCACAGACATACATTCAGGCAAAACCCCATATACACAATGAACAAGAAAAGTGCTTCACTGGCCAACCTAATCCAAACAATCTCTTATTGAGACCCTCTTCCTGAATGAATCTAGGTTTTGCCAAGTTGACAATTAAAACCACATATCAGATGCTCCTGGTCACATCTCCTTTCCTGTGTTTAAGAGAATTGTAAATTTGGGTCTACCTTCGTGGGGTTAATTTTGTATTCAAAGTTTGAAATGTAGGAAGATATTTGGAGGTATCCATGCTGGGTACCTTCATGGTTCTTCATTCACAGCATATGCAGAATGTTTATGGGATGTGATCTCTAAAACCAGTTCAAGGTTTATGATATACAAGAAGAGAATAATAGGGGAAAATGAAATCAATCTATCTATCTATCTATCTATCTATCTATCTATCCATCTATCTATCTATCTAGTACTAGAAATCAAACCCAGGGCTTCTTTGTAAAAGTATTTAAGTAACAAATGAATACATACACTGAAACTCCTGCGGCACCTCCCAACTTCAGCAACTACCAATTCATGTTGAATCCCATTTTGAATTTCACTTCATCTTAATTTCAATCTTCTCATATTACTCCGAAGTAAATTCTGGACAGACAGAATATGGGAAAACCAGGTAATTTATAAGCTGCTTTTTAAAGGTCGCGGGTCTCAGGCTGGGTCAGTGCTGAGGTCTTGCTTACCTGTGCAAAACTCGCGTTCAGCCCCCATAATTCATTCTGTGACAGAGAAGATAATTAAGGCTTTAGGGTTTTGTTGTTTTGGTTGGTTTGGTTTTCTGAGACAAAGTCTCACTATATATAAACTGGTGTTGAACTACTTGTGTAGCCCAAATGGAGAGTGAATTCCTGGTCCTCCTGCTATAGCCTTAAGGGAGGACAAGTGTGTCCCAGCTCTTTATTTTAACTGGTGCGGTCACCTGTCAGCTTGCTTTTTTATTTTTTGTCACCACCACTTCCTCCAGTAATCTGCCAGACTTTTCAAATCCCCTCTTGTAAAATGCTTTCATGAAAATCTAAGACTGGGGGCTGGAGAGATGGCTCAATGCTCAGGACCACTTGCTGCACCCATATCAGCTTAGAAATACCTGTAACTCAAGCCCTCCTGGCCTCCATGAGCGCTCATATATGCATGGCATACACTCAACATAGATACATACACAGAAACAAAAGAATCTTAAAAACAATTAATGTAGGATTGCTGGTTGATGGGGATGGGAGAAGAAAGTTTGGGAATAGGTTAAACCAAACTAAAAATTTATGAAAAACTTTATGGAGGATTGCTACTTCATAAGCTAATTAAAACATGATTTTAGCCAGGTTTTACACCTTTAAACCCAGTACTTGGGAGGCAGAAGCAGGCAGATCTCTGAGTTGGAAGCCAGCCTGGTCTACAGATTGAGTTCCGGGACAGCCAGGACTGTTACACAGAGAGAAATCCTATCTCGTAAAACCAAAACCAAAACAAAACAAAACAAAAAAAAATCCCAAAAAGCAAAATCATGATTTTAAAGAAAGTTTGGCCGGGCGGTAATCCTGTAATCCCAGCACTTGGGAGGCAGAGGCAGGCGATCTCTGTGAGTTTGAGGCCAGCCTGGGCTACAGAGCTAGTCCAGGACAGGCTCCAAAGCTACAGAGAAACCCTGTCTCAAAAAATAAAAAAATAATAAAAATAAAAGTTTGGACACAGTACCATGCATGAGTGGAAAACTCTTTCTCCAAAATACAGGTAATTAAGTGACAATTTCAATGCCAGGTGTGGGATAACTTGCCAATCACATGTTTGTTTGGGGGACTCTAGACCATCCCCAAACAACAGGGACTATTGCTATCACTCAAGCCCACTAAAACTAGATAGCTAGAAACTATTGCTGAAGACACGTGAGACTTTGGTGGCAGAACAGAGAAATCAAGCCTCGACCCAATAGTAAGTTCCAGGTTAGCCGAGGAAGACCTTGGCTCAAAATAAAATGAGAGACACAATGCTTTGGCTTTTTGTGTGTTTTCACGGGATTTCTGTCTCTGTCTCTGTAAATGTGTGTATGTTTCTTATGCCCTTTCTTTTGTTTTTCTGTTTTGTACTATGCTGGTTTGTTTTTAATTTAATTTTATTTTATTTTGGTTTTTCGAGACAGGGTTTCTCTGTGTAACAGGATAGGCTGTCCTAGAACTTGCTTTGTAGACCAGGCTGGCCTGGAATTCACAGAGATCTGCCCGCCTCTACCTCCTGAGCGCTGGGAGTAAGGGCGTGCGCCACCACCGCCTTTGGCTGCCTGATGAGAGAGCAAAAAGGGGTGTGGATTGGGCTGGGTGGGGAGTGGGACAGGGATAGAAAGGAAGGATGGGAGAAGGGAAAGGAAAGACTAACAAAATCCTTGTCGATCACGCAGCTCATAGTTCCACCAGATGGAAGGACGCCAACTGTGCGAAGGGACTTGATGGAATTCTTGTTAATAAGAGTTCAGGATTTCTACTTGGGCTCTTGACAAGAAGAAACTGTATCACAGGGTTTGCTTCTCATGAAGTGAGTCTCACAAATTAGTGAGGAAAGAGGAACTTTCAATAAAAATGTAGTAAGGGGCTGGAGAGGTGGCTCGGTGGTTAATTAAGAACGCCTGGAGCTCTTGAGAGGCCCTGGGGTTGGATTCCAGGTCCTCACATGGTGCCTCTCAACTGCCTGTAACTCTAGTTCTAGATCTGACTTATTATGGCCTCCAGCAGCAACATATACACGCAGGAAAAACATCTTATGCACATGAATAAATAAAATTAAAAAAAAAAAAAAAAAAGCCAGGGAGGCGGTGGCGCACGCCTTTAATCCCAGCACTCGGGAGGCAGAGGCAGGAGGATCTCTGTGAGTTTGAGGCCAGCCTGGGCTACAGAGTGAGTTCTAGGACAGCCAGGGCTGTTATAAATCTATTTTTAAAAAATCCAGTTTCATCTCTTAAAATGTTTTGATTTCTCTTTATTGTATGACTTCTTTTAAGTTTCTTGTTAAATACTAGCATCCTCTCGGTCAAGTTTAGATTATCTAAATTATATTTTTGGTCAAGCAGTTGGTCAGTATTAACTAAAAGTCAATAAACTTTGATCTGGTGATTGATTTCCCTGTTAAAAACACAAAGAAATAATGAGTGGTTGAAAACTATCTCAGTTACTTTTTCCCCCCAAGACAGAGTTTCTCTGTGTAGCTTTGGTACCTGTCCTGGAACTCACTCTTTAGCCCAGGCTGGCCTCGAACTCTCAGAGATCTGCCTGGCTCTGCCTCCTGAGTGCTGGGATTAAAAGCGTGCTCCACCACCGCCCAGCTTCAGTACACCATAGCCTGGGCAATTAATAAAAGAAAACATTTATTGGAGCTTATGGTTCTAGAGAGAGTCCATGGTCATCACGGCCAGGAGCATGGGAGCCAGGAGCATGGGAGCAGGCAGGCACTACAGTTGTAACTAAGAATTTAATCCTCAACTGTGATTTGGAGGGAGGGAGATGGGAGGGAGAGAGGGAGGGAGAGGGAGAGGGAGAGAGGGAGGGAGGGAGGGAGGGAGGGAGGGAGGGAGGGAGGGAGGGAGGGAGAGAGAGGGAGAGAGGGAGGGAGGGAGGGAGGGAGGGAGAGAGGGAGAGAGCTGGCTGGGAATGTCACAGGCCCTTGAAACTAACTGTCTTCCAACAGTAACACACCTCTTCCAACAAGGCCACTTCCCCTAATCCTTCCAACATCTCAAGCAACTGAGCCTATAGGCCGAGGTATTCTCATTCAAAGCACCACAAAAGGTTCACACAAAGATGACCGTGATGTGTGTGTTCTTTTGTTTAACTTTATTAAAACATTTTTTATGTTTATGAATGTTTTACATTTATGTAAATACCTTTATGCAATACCTTTATGCCTGGAGCCCATGGAGTTCAGAAGTCAGATCTCACATCATGGAATACCTTCAGTTACTAAAATTTGTGCAAAAGAATATTTGACAACTTAGAACAGTGGTTCTCAACCTTCCTAATGCTGTGACCCTTTAACACAGTTCCTCATGTTATGGTGACCCCAACCATAAAATTATTTTTGTTTCTACTTCATAACTGTAAGTTTGCTACTGTTATGAATTGTAAATATTTTTGGAGATAGAGGTTTGCCCAAGGGGTTGAGAACCACTTACTTAGAATGTATTTGTGCTTGTATTAGTTACTTTGAAAAGCAAATGAACAAAGTGACTCCTACGCACTACCGTTTAGGGGTTTTGTTTGTTTGTTTTTGTAAGAATTAGTGTAATTATGGCAAAAGTTAGCAGTTATAGCTGAGAGATGATATTGTGGGCAACTTTCAGCTTTGACTTATTTCCATTTTCTACAATTCATATGGACTTTGCAATTAGGAAAAATTATAATGATTAATTATAATGATTAATTATAATGATGCCTTGTTGGATTTCATTTCCTATATAACTTCCTTCCCAAAGAGCAATGGCTTATGAAAAACAACAACAACAACAACAACAACAACAGACCCTGTATGTTGGAGAGAGGTTCCTTGTTCACTGTACTCTCGAGCTTTTTTCTAATCATTAGAAATAGATTGTGAAAGCAAGAGTCTGGACATCTAAAATAAGGCATGCTGCCCCCAAATTATTCCTTTCGTGCAGAGAAAAAGATTTAATCTTTGAAGTAAGCTTTTTTTTTTTTAAATCTTTTTTGTACTAATAAAAACAAACACAAAATTCTAGTAAAGTTAATTAAAATTTGAATTCCGTATTCCTCCTCCCCGAACTTAGCCCCAAATACACCAGTTAAAGCACCAGAGTTCAAATACTGATCGTTCAGTGCTGTGCCCAGAGTGGCACTGGGCCATCAGATGCCCTTCGGGACAGTGCCCCGGCCTCGGGGGTGCAGTGCTGAAGCACCAAAGCCGCAGAGCCTGCGGCTGCGGCCCCTCTTCTCCTTCCTTCTTCCCTTCCTTAAAATCTTGGCGGAAGAGACGGATGGAGGACACAGAAGCTTTGTCTTCAAAACAGTTAGACCCTGTTTCATACATAGACTTTTCCCTTCTTTTTCGTCGACAAATGTTTTTTAGTTTTCAACCCATAGGTGGCCATCTTGTGCCACAGTTAACCAACGAATCGCCGCGTTGCTACGTCAAAGTGATGCTACGGTATTTTCTATATCAGGAAAAAAATCTGCCTCTCGCTTGCGTGTGTCAGGATGGCCGAGTGGTCTAAGGCGCCAGACTCAAGCTCAGCTTCCCTGGTTGGGGGTTCTGGTCTCCGTATGGAGGCGTGGGTTCGAATCCCACTTCTGACACAGGATTCTTTTTTTTTCTGCCTCCCGCAGTTTCGGGAAACACGTGTCGCTTAGAGCACATTCTTGACAGATCTCGAACCACAAATTTTTAAAAATCGGCTTTGAAAGCTCTCTAATGGGTCAGCCGACACTGACGATCGCAGCGGAAGCACGGCTGTGGTTTTGAGGACGCGAGATTCGCTCTGCCGTGCTGCCTGGCTGAAGCGGCGACCGCGGACAGCGAGCAAAACCGGGCGGCGGGTCCCGGGTCCCGACGCGGACCTCCCCGACACCGCAGCGTTTGGCCCCGCACCTGGTCCGCAGCGAGTGTCCCAACGCTGAAGCCCTGCAGGCTCCACAGCGCCCCCTGTGCGGGTCGCCAGGTCAATCATCGCTGCAGCGCCGGAGCCCAAACTGCACCTCCGGGCCCAACCACCCCGGCCGGCGAGCTTTCTCCCCGGGCACCTGGGTAATCAACTTCTTGGTGGGTTTCGTGGCTGTCCATCAATACGTATTATTCTCTGATATAGTCTCACTCAATATTTGTTGGGTTGTAAGTTGAACACCTGAACAACATCACGGAGATAGTGTAAATCAGGAGGATGAATACCATCTACTTTGTCGATGTTACAGACGTTCAATAAAAATAGAAAATCTCCTGGAATTTGTTCCATTTCCCCTACAAAAGCTTGCTCTTTCCTTCCTTCATTCTGCCTCTCCTTCCTTCCTTTTTTCCTTCCCTCTTTCCATCTCTCTTTCCTTCTATCTTCCTGCCTCTCCCTTCCAGCCTTTATTGACCCTGGAATCCAGTGTGCTCTGCATACTTTGCCTTCACAAAACTTTTTTTTCCCCAAGAAAACGAAACAGATTGTGGAAAAGAAATATTTAAATATTTCTTTCAGAATCCACTCTAGCGCACACGGTTTCTTTCTAGTGCCTATCCTATATGTCTGGATTTACTGTTTTTCTTGCGTGCTCATGTTCCTAGAATAGGACCTGATTACCTTCTGGAAAAGCTTTCACAAAACTTGTAGGATGACTAGCCTCGCTCCAACCTCCCGCTTTTAAAAGTCAGGTATTTGTGTGGTGGAGTGGAGGCGATGCCTGTTTTTAAATCGCTTTTCTTCAGAAACTTTCCCAAACGCTACATCTTCCCAGCGTTATGTAGCTCCTTGTTGTAAACACAATCAGAAACACAAACTCATTTGTATTTTTCCATTATGTCAGAATTTATTTAATAACAATTCACAGGCCCAGTTGGTTTGTTAGCTGAAATACACAAAGTAATTCTGATTTTCTTTTGTAAATGAAAAACACATCATCCACTTTAAAGAGAATAAGAGATAATTTATTCTTGAGCCAAATATGAGTGACCATGGCCCAGAAACATGGATTTAGGTTATGCATAGAACAAAGAAAGTAATAAATCAAGGCCTTTACCAAGTTATTCTGGTGGGGACCCCAGGTAGTCAGTTGACAGCAAGCAGAGACATCTGCTCTAGGTTTCAGATGTTGTGGCTGTATTCTTGACTTCTGGCTTCATGGAAGGCAACGGTCTGCTTCAAGTTTAATCTAGAAGTATTATCTGATAGATGGGGGAGGGGAGGACATGAGTGGAACTAAAAATTGCACCAGATAATTTGGCTCTGGGTCTGCAATATTATAATTCTATACTTGCAAAGCTCCATTCTTTCAACCTGCGTCAGTCCCTGCCTTGAGTCCCTGCCTTGAGTCCCCTTCATGATGTACTACAACTGTAAGCGGAAACAAACCTTTCCTCTCCAGCTTGTTTTTGGTGGTGGTGTTTATCACAGCAATAGAAACCCTAACTAGGGCAGTCCTACTCTAGAACTCTAGAACCTGAACTCTGGGGAGGTCTGGTAGTGTGAATTGTGGCTTCCAGCTCCAGGGATTATCATGTACACTTAAAAGTCTTAAAACTGACGGGTTAGAGAAAAATGTCTAGAAGAGAGAGGAGGAGGTTACAAACAGAAGTAAATGGAAAGAAACAGCAGATTTTTCTTTCTGGAGGCTGCTTCCATGGGATTCTGCACTATTCCCACCAAGATCTGTGTGTTCCAGATGCTGAATGTGTGGCCTGGGAGGTGCAGGCGGTCAAGGGGGAACCCTTCCTAAGAACCTGCAACGTCTCCAGCCACAGGCCTTAGCCCACTCTCCAGTAGCCACAGCCATCCCCCCCCCCCCCATAATCTACTCCAGCTGGAATGTATCTCCACGAGAGCAGAGTTTTGTCTGCTTTACTCATTATTGGCACACAGTAGCAATCACAGTATTGGCCGAATGCAAATACGTACTTGTATTTACTCTTTTTGAAAAGATTTGTTTTTATTTCATGTGTATGAGTATTTTGCCTGCATGTGTATATGCACATGCTTGGTACCCACTGTGACTAGAAGTGGGTGACAGAGTCTCTGGAAGGACCTTATGCATGCTAAGTTGTTGAGATACACCTGTAGCCTTGAAAATTCAAGTGTTGATAGTTTTGAGACCAGATCTCATGATGTATTCTTTAGCTGTCCTGAGCAGAGTGATCTGCCTGTCTGTACTTCCAAGGGCTTTTATATTAGGTCTGTGATTCATTTTGAGGTAAGTTTCCTGAAAGGCAGAAAGTCTGTGTCATGTGATTGTTATTAAGAGGTCAATTTTTAAAAAAGATTTTATTTAATAGCTACACAGGGTTCTGCCTGCATGTATCACCGCAGGCCCAAAGAAGACACCAGATCTTGTTATAGATGGTTGTGAACCCTGTGGTTGCTGGAAATTGAACTCAGGTCCTCTGGAAGAACAGCCAGTGTTCTTAACCTCCAAGCCATCTCTCCAGCTGAGAGGTCAAATCTTAAATAAAATTTAAAAAATAAAAAAAGAAAGAAAAATTCAGGCATGGTGGCACATGTCTTTAATCCGAGCATTCTAGCACTCAGGAAGTATAGGCAAGCAGCTTTCTGAGTTCAAGGCCAGCCTGATCTACAAAGAGAGTTCTGGGACAGCCAGGGCTATACAAAGAAACCCTGTCTCAAAAAAGAGAGAGAGAGCAAGGTCGTATCTTCCCAAATTGATCTGTATGTTTTAAAACATCTCAGTTGTTCTCTGTGAGTTCAAAGCTAGCCTGGCTCACAAAAAAAGTTTTAGAATAGCCAAAGCTACATAGACAGCTACATACCTTGCTCCCAAAATAAAACAAAAATCTCAGCTGAAATTGCAAAAAGTTGTTTTGTGCATATCAAAAAGTTGTTCTAAGGACTGGAGAGATGACTCAGTGGTTAAGAGCACTTGTTGCTCTTGCAGAGGACTGGAGTTGGGTTCCAGCACCCTTGTGAGGTGTCTCACACCTGTAACTCCAGCTCCGAGAGATCCAACACCCTCTTCTGGCCTTCACAGCTACCCAAACACACATGCTTATACACAGACAAACAAACATACACAAATAAAAATAAGATAAATTCATGAATCTAGAACACATCTTCAATAATTTAGTTCTTATTTGCTTTTTTCCCCACTGAAGTTTCATAGTTTTATGCTTATGGATATTAAACATATTTTGTTAGATTTGTGCTTAACAAGAGATGGATGAAAAAACATTCAACATCACTAACCATGAAAGAAATACAAGTTAAAATCATAATGAAAAGTGAGTGTGATGGTACACATCTGTAATCCCAGCACCTCACACACATCTGTAATCCCAGCACCTCACACACAACTGTAATCCCAGCACCCAGTCAAGTGCTGAGTCAGGATTTGCAAGCCAGCCAGAGTTTCAAACCCAGACCCTGTTTCAAAAAGCAAGAACAAAATCCACACTAAAATTGCACCTCTCATCAGTAAGAATATCTGTGACGGAAATGACAGGCCAGTACAAGTGCTGGTGAGGACCCAGAGAGAGGAGAACCACACTGTTGATGGGCGTGCTAATGAGCACAGCCGTTATGGAGAGCAGTATGGAGGGAGGCTCCTCAGGAGAGAGTAGTTGAGTGTGTTGACATGGGCCTGTAGTCCAGCTACTCAGGGGGCTGAGGCAGGAGATTCACATGGGCTCAGGAACTTGAGATCATCTTGGGCACCATAGTGAGACCCATTTCAAAAACTAAGTTAGACTTGGCAATCCTTTAGCTGGGTATACTGCCAAAGGAAATGCAGTCAGTATGTTAAAGAGATTGTAGCACTTGTCTCCAGTCAATGAATGGAAGTACCCAGTGATGAGTAGATGAAGAAAGTGTGATACATATACCATGGGATAGTGTTCTGTCATAAAAAGACTTGGTCTTGTCTTTGTCATTTGCAACAATATGGATAGGATAAGACCTCCTCCCCTTCATTCTCCTCCTCCTCTTCCTCCTTCTCTTCCTCTCTCTTATTCTTCTCTTCCTCTTCCCCTTCTTTCCTTGCAGTGCTAATATGAAAACCCAAGGCTTTGCAACATAGTGGACAAGCTATGTCCCTAGTCAATACCATTATATCAATCGAAATGAGGCAGACACAGAAAGATAAGTACCATACAATTTCACTCATATGTTGAATATAAAATATTGAACTTATGGCAATTGGCAACAAAATAGTGGGAAAATCTGGAAGATCCAAGGATGAGAAGAAGTTGATCAATAAGCACCAACCTATGTTAGACAGGACTGAGGTAGTCTAGCATTCTGTTGACTTGAGGATGGCTATGGATGATGAGTAATGTATTTTTTACATTTCAGAACATCCAGAAAAAAAGAAGCTTGCATGTTTTCACCATAAATAAATGACCAAAGATGGAAAAGACTGGAAGTTTAAACTTGTTTAAACACTACACAATGTAAACCAGACAGGCTGGCTCATGCAGTCCCAGAACTTTGGAGGCTGAGATGGGATTGCCAGGTTAAGCTACAAAATGAGACCCTGTCTCAAAATAATTAACAACAACAACAACGTGAACTTAGTGCATGTCTTTAATTTCCTCACTTGAAAGGCAGAGGCAGGCAGATTTCTACAAGTTTGAGACCAACTTGGTGAGTTCCAGGATATCCTGGGCTATCAGAGAATCAAACCTGGGGCCTCCGGATGCTCAGTGAACTACCTGAGCTCCTTCTCAGCCTCTGGCTTAACTCTTACAAAAGACTACAAGCACCTTAATTCTTCATCTCCGCACCAACACCACAGTGTTTATTGATGTTATTGCTATGGTCACAAGAAAGGAGCTCCTTGAGAACCTGGGCTAATTTTATTTATTTAATTAAAATATGATTGTATCTATTTTCCCTTCTTTTTCCTCCTTCCAACCTAACCTCTCCCAAGTACTCTCCCCACCCCAGCAAATTGATGTCCTCTTACAAGCTGCTCAATCCGTATAACGCTATTTCGGGAGTGAGCACTTGACATTGGATAACCAGTAGGGGTCTCTTCTCTGAGGAGAACTATTTCTCCGGCCCTCAGCATCCCTTAGTGGATTGTAGTTCTTTGCTCATCTTTGTCCAGAGCTGAGGCCAGGGGAGATTTCTCCCTTCCATGTTAGCAGTCTGTTTGTTGGTGTCCTTGTTCACGTCTTGTTTAGGAAACCCTGGGGCACTTTTGCCTTTTTCTTAGTAAAGCACTTGTTACATAGTAAACAACCCAAGTACACAGTTACGTAAGAGCTCCCACATCTAAGCACGAGCCAGCAGCCAGGCCAAGACACGGAGATCTAGCTACTGGAAGCAAAACATCTTTCAAATCCCTAGAAGACTGAGGGCGGACAATGAAACAAGAAAAAAAATTCTAAAACACAACGACCACGAAGGGACTCGAACCCTCAATCTTCTGATCCGGAATCAGACGCCTTATCCATTAGGCCACGCGGCCAAGCGGTGGGGAGGGGTAATCACGTAACAGTCAAACGAAATATGACAAGGGTGGGCCTCCCAAGAGAAAATAACGAAGATTTGGCATAACAGAAAAGTTTCTAATTTGGAATCAAATTTTACAGAGACTTCAAAATGTAGATTTGGGGAGCTGTGAGCAAGCAGGTAGCTCAATGCTTCCCCCGTGTGAACGCTGCTATGTTTGCGACGACCCTAGAACCACAGAGATGTCCAGTCAGAATTCAGGGGACCTTAGAAGATAAGGGAGGCAGAGAGGCGCACTGATGTTTGGAGGGTGGGGATCAGTTTATTTTGACTGGAGGGCCTTTCTGGGCTTTTATTTTTCCTGGAATGTTCTAGTGGGCAGTTGGTTGAGGCCAGGTGAGATTTCTCGCTTCCATGTTAGCAGTCTGTTGGTGTCCTTGTTCGCGTCATGTTTAGGAAACCCTGGGGTACTTTTGCTTTTTTCTAAGTAAAGCACTTGTTACATAGTAAACACCTCAAGTACACAATTAAACAAGAGCTCCACCTCTAAGCACCAGTCAGCTTATCCAACCTGGGTTGATATGCAACCCACTGACTAAGAGTCCCTTGTAAATAGAAATTGGAATCTGTGCAGGACACATTCTAATTGTGCTGGGTGCGGTAACTGGTAATTGTACAAAGGATGCCTGTTGGTAGACTTCTTCCTCTGTTTATTACTTTGTAGCTGACTTATCAATTTACTTTAAAAGAATAATAAAAGACAGAGTCTCAGTATATAACCCTCAATCTTGCTTCAGCCTCCTAATTGGGGGTGCATACATCATGACGAAGACACCCATTCTTTGGGGATATTCACGTTCATTTGTTCTGTTTGTAGAAAACTGGTATTTGGTAGAATGTGCAAGTGCACAACTAAATATTCTGTGGTTAGATGTTGAGTTTAGTTGGTGTGCTGGATAGTTTTATGTCAACTTGACATAGGGCTAGAGTCACCTGAGAGGAGGGAGCCTCAATTAAGAAAATGCTTTCGGGTGTTGGTGGTGCACGCCTTTAATCCCAGCACTCGGGAGGCAGAGGCAGGCGGATCTCTGTGAGTTTGAGGCCAGCCTGGTCTACAAAGTGAGTTCCAGGAAAGGTGCAAAGCTACACAGAGAAACCCTGTCTCGAAAAAACAAAATAAAAATAAAAATAAAAATAAAAATAAAAATAAAATAAAATAAAAATAAAAATAAAAAGAAAGAAAGAAAGAAAGAAAGAAAGAAAGAAAGAAAGAAAAAAGAAAATGCTTCCATAAGTTCAGGTTGTAGGCAAGCCTGTAGAGCATTTTCTTAATTAGCACTGATGGGGGAGGGGGGCGAAGCCCTGGGCTGGTGTCTTGAGTCTATAAGAAAGCAGGCTGAGCAAACTGGAAGAGCAAACCAGTAAGCAGCACTCCTCCATGGTCTCTACATCAGCTCTCACCTTGTTTGAATTCCTGTCCTGACTTCCTTTAACGATGGACCACAAAGTGGAAGTGTAAGCCAAATAAACCCCTTCCTCCTCAAGTTACTTAGTTCATGGTGTTTTAGTACAACAATAGTAACCCTAACTAAGGCAGTTGGAATTATTTTCTTGTGCATCTCTTCCTGTCATTCTTGCAGAAATAGAGAGCCATGAAGCTTGGTAAACAGAAATCAAATGGTTTATATATTTTACTCGAGTGTCGGAACAGTGTTTTTTCTGCTCGTTTTATGCTCCCCTGACCTTTGACATATCCGTGTTATTTTGCCTAAAACGCCTTTTCCCTTCAGCTCTTCCAGATCCTCCCCATTCCTTCATCGCTGTGAGTCCCCATGCCGGGAGCTGATTTTTGATGGCAGAGTTCCCTTCTCTACCCAAGCTTCCCTGTTCTCTTTTCTCAGTAATTTTCCAAGTTAATTTCTTCGAACACCAGAGGGAGGGATGGACAAACAGCAAATGCAGGAAGGAACTTCCCTTATCTACATAAAACCCAACCTTCCAAACCTAAGACAGTGAACAGTTGTCCTGAACCCCTCTGAGAGTCTCATCAAGCATGGACTAATTCACTTTACTGGAGGCCAGATGTCTACACGTCCGGATAGACTTTTCCAAATGCTGTTCAGACTTGTTCTCCTGAGGCCCTTTCAACTGTCTACAAATCATTCCTTTCTCCAGGTTGCCTACATCTCCTTCCACATCTGTGAAGAAAGTATAGAAGCTTCTAGGTCTCACTCCGTTTGGAATATTTACTTTTCATACCTATGATGTTCCTTTCCCACATATATAGTAAATTTGGGTACCGTTTCTCCTCTTAATCCTCACACTGTAAACTTAATCAATAGACTCGATTACTGAATCCACAGAGTGGGGCACAATAAAGTTTTTTTTTTCCCTAAAGTGACAAATTCAAGAAATTTAAAAGAGTTTTACATGACTACATGATTGCAAGATTAGGAAGTTGATGGTGTAGGAAAGTCATATTCTTGCCGTCACAAAAAGAAACACATGAACACAGTGAAAGTCACCAGGCAAGGCATTTTCATGTTGAAAATAGGGTCTGCCTTGACCCAAACCAGGCCCGCAACCACACAGCAGGAGGAAGTTCACTTTCTTTTTATTCAAGTACAGGCGGTGACTGTGTCTTACTTCATCAGTGGGAGCTTGTCCTCACAATCTGACACAGTTGGTGAATTCATAATCAGCCCAAAGTGGAAGAAGGGTGTAACAAAGAGTCGAGGTTTAGAAATGGTCAAAGGTGGGCAGACAGACACGGTTCAGAGTTCCTCCTGGTAGAGGAGGTTTTTGAAATACAGACCCTTTGTAGTCTAGCCAATTTTGAAAGAAAAAAAAAAGTGTCTCATAATTTCATCCCTCTTTATTAATACATTTTTCCTTAAAATTCAGCCAACATATGCAAACTTTCTGAAGTCTCTAGTAACAGTAAATTGTTAAGTGACTGGGGATTATTTGGTGAGGGCAATTCTGTTGGGACTCTGGACAAGTTTCTAAGCATTTGTATGTTTTAGGTATATGGGTGCTTTGTCTGCATGTCTGCCTCCACACCAGAAGAGGGCACCAGATCCCAGGATAGATAGTTATGAGGCCCTCTGTGAGTACTGGGAATCGAACTCTGGGCCTGAGCTGCCTCTCCAGCCCCCACCCAAGCCTCTAGATGAGGCCCTTAACCGAAAGAATTAATCATTTCACCTGTCTTTTTAGCCTAGCTTAAGGTGAGTTCATCTTTTTGCTAAGGCTGATCCTTTGGCCAAGAGAATGATTGAACCCACCCAGGCCAGAGATTCCACTCTTGTGGCTAGGCGTTTTCTCTTAACAGGCTCTTACTAATATCTTTCCATTCTTCCCTCTGAAGGAAGAAGTAAGCCTAGAATCAGCTAGCAAGCAAATGAAAGATCAGAACCCTACACATTCCTGGCATCTCTGGTCCCTGGCAAGGATGAAATTGCCAAATTGCCCATGAACACTACTGACTTTTAGCCAAAACAGAAACTGGTTACATTTGTTTGGGGTCTTTGTATCCTAGACTGCCTGGGCTATTTCTACATCCCATTTACATCATCCCTGCTTCTGAAGATGTCACCTAAAGTCCTGTATGAAATCAGGATGACTGAAAATCCAGATTCCTCCAGCAGACATGGGGGGTGTTGGGTTGCAGCAATTAGGGAACCCCACAAGTAGGCCTATCTAAAAGGGCCTTGAAGGTTCATTGGTAGTTCCATTTCTATAACAGACAAGTTAGGAAGGAAAGAAAGACCTTGACCGGTCCCTAGAAAGAGATGTGAGGGAAAGGCAAAGGCAAAAATTGTAGTTATCATTTCAAACCCTATGCAGGGAACCAGGAGAAGCCAGGTCGGATGGTATCTTTAAAATGTCTAATCATGAGAACCTCTTGGTGGGCTCATAGGAGCACCCATCCACCGGCTCCCCATTTCCCTTTGGCCTCCAAGACTGCTCTCTAGAGTGAAGAACTGAGCATCCATTTTTAGGCACTCTGACAGCTATTAAAATGGTTAGAATCAGGGTGACATCCCTCCCAAACGGCTCCTAGAGAGGGAGAGAATACATTTAGACAACAATTAATTTTTAGGATCAAATAATTGAGAGTCTGTCTATCTTGGCTGCAGGTAGGTACTGTAGTGAGCCAAGATCTTACACCTGGGCAGCATTTCCTTATCAAGAAGAACATCATTAATGAAAAATAGCTGTCTGAATAAGCCTCTGGCTTGTGTCTAATGTCCAGGAGTGTGACCCCTTGGACTGTTAAGGAAACATGCTAATAATTTTAATCTTTGGTTACACTTTCCTGTTGGGTGGTTAAGACCATATAGGTCACCAAATTAATGACCCTTGGTACTATCAAGGCCATTTAAATTTTAATTAGACCTATCTTTTTGTTCTCTAAACCAGTCCTTGTAATTATTACACAGATCAGACTAATGACTCTTTTTTTCATATCATGTAGTAGTTTTTTTCTTATTATCCTTTATTCTTTGTGGTTTTCACATCAGGCATCCCGATCCTTCCCATCTCCCCTTCTTCCTATCCCCACCACCCATCCCTTGCAACTCCCCCTTGCAACAAAACAAAATTTAAAAGAAAAATCAAAAACCAAACCAACTAAACAAACAAAGCAGAACAAAAAGAAGAAAAAAAAAAAAAAAAAGAATCTCACTGGGGAAGCTGTGGTGTGGCCCGGTGGGTCACATACGCATGTCACCCATAATCCTTTCGTCTTCATTTGCAAGTGTTCGTCGCCATGAGTCACAGGTCTGGTTCGAGGCCTCTGTCCTAGGTCACACCATCGACAATGGGATCTCCTCCTGGCTCCCCTCGGTTCTCTCCCCAACTCCTGAACTTCCCACCGACGCCCTGCAGTTTTGGATCTGTGGGTTCGTCTGCTCCTCATGTTCTAACAGTTCATAGATGAGGTGGATGTTGGAGTGGGCCAACTCACAGCCTCAGTCCTGGGCCTGGGTGTCAGCTGGACTTGTCAGCCTGCCAGCTTCTCCACACACGCACACGCACATGCACACACACACACACGCAGGCATGTGCATGTTCTCTTCTGCCGTCCAGCACAGAGCTGATTTGTTTGTTGTTTGTTTGTTGTTTGTTTTTCGAGATAGAGATTCTCTGTGTACCTTTGCGCCTTTCCTGGAACTCAGAGATCCCCCTGCCTCTGCCTCCCGAGTGCTGGGGTTAAAGGCGAGCGCCAACACCGCCTGGCCCAATGACTCTTAAGTAGAGATTCCATACATAGAAAGTCTCATCTTTCACATTCCTTATATAATTTCCATAGACCTTTGTAGTTTGCTTGCTTTCCAGCTTTCTTTTCCATTATAGAAAATCATCTAGCCTTTATTTATCTACCTACCTACCAACCTACTTATTTATTTGTTTGTTTGTTTGTTTGTTTGTTTGTTTGTTTATAGATAGAGTCTCACCATAGTCTTGGCTAGCCTGAAATTCACTCTGTAAATCAGGCTGGCCTCCAACTCATAGAGATCTGTCTGCCTCTACCTGGCAGTGGCTGGAATAAAAGGTGTGTGCTATCATGCCTGGCTTCATTCAGCCATCTTAATCTTCACATGTAAGTACATCTTTTCTAAAAATAAAAAAATAATCCATTTTTACACCCCTCACCTGGCACACAGTGTATCCAGAGCCTGACATTCTGTTCTTTGGGTCTTGGTTGGGCTGTGCCTTCTCAAGTTTTCCCTGAGTCGTTGCAAAGTCCCACAACCTTCCCAGTCAACTTGTTGGCTCCCACCGGTAGATGGCTGGTATTGGAGGCACATGGCTGAGAAAGCTGTAAGTCTCCTCTAGTAAACAGTAAATACATCAGACAAAACAGTTGTCAGGGTTAAAACAAAAATCCACCCTGGAGATCTGGTATGATTTTGGTAGTTCGATACAAAAATTCATTGAATTTATTATCCCCTGGAACTAGAGCCTCTGTTGAAGGTGTCTCTGGGTTTGTTACTGCCATGATCCCATCCAAGAAGAAGAAAACCCAAAAGGAGAAGAGGCTTGGGACATGTGACTGGATGCCTGTGGTAGAGGAAATTCTAGGGGTGCAGTGATCCCCTTAAGGGTCCCACCATTTTGTTTCATGCTGCACAGTTTCATGACTCAAGATGGTAGTGAAATCGCTTTGTTTTCACCATTTTGATGATGTAACTAGCTACAATGGTGACCAAGTCACATGGTTATCTACATCTTGATGAGGTCACCAGCCAATACGGCATCAAGCCATAGTCTTATCTTTTGCCTATTGTGAACTTAGCTCCATGATAAAATGAGCCCAATCTCCAACAGACACAAGTCCCTGTGGAATCCACACACCTCTCAGATTAGTTGTGGGTAATCATTCTTTTGTTTTTCCAAATAACCATCCAAGTTAGATTAACATGGATATAACAGAAAAAATTACTCTCCGGTATACAGGCCCCAAATAGAAAAGTAAAGAACGGAAGAATGAATCCCGGGGTCTCTACCCAATGAAAGGGAGGCCATACATCTTTTCATAAATGGCAACTGTGACCACCAAGCCATGTTGTCTGGTTCTTGTTTGATCTCCCCTTGGATCTTGGGTATAAGCTCTTGCTGGAAAAGAAACTTACAAAGTGCTCAATGCTCATAGGTGCGCTGTTCCCCTGGGAGCACATAGACAAACTGAAAAGGAGAACATGAACTTGATACCATTTCGTCCCACTCAAGCATAAAGTGGATTGAGAGCAGATACTTTGTGACCCTGTGTGTTGATTAACCAGCTTGTTAAAAATAATGAATCCTGATTTAAAGCTTTAGTGGCCTTGTGTGGCACTGTGATCCAGTTAGGAAAGCAATTGTCTCAGGACCTAATGGTCTAAAGCAGGTTGGACTTTACCTACCCAAGAGGCTGCTGTTTCCCTCGGTTTCCACCACACCTGATGTGAAGTCTCCCAGGTCCTCTGAGGAATCCATGGCAAGAAGAAACCATGACCAGGAGGTTTCTTGTACTCTGAATCACTTATTCACTTCCAAATCGCCACCAGAATGTCCTCATCACCAGAGAGTCACTTGATCATTCTTCACAGCATTTCTTACCTTGGTCTGTACACACAGTTGCTGGTCACCAAGGTAGTTATCTGGGGGCCCTTCCCCCCATTAACAAGAAATTAGCTCTGTCCCGGGAATCATTACAGATCTAAGAGTGTCGTTCACACAAGAGCCTGTGGCCACCACAATGCAGCTGTTAGCTAGGTTTTCTATGGAATTCTCCATGAAGGAGCTTAAACTCCAGTTAAACCTGAAATGTCCCCAGCAAGAATACAAGATGGAGGTCTTGCATTTGCACTGTCTTACCCTGTCACAGAAGAGCTGGTAACAGGCACAAAGAGCTGTGCATCCAAGCAGTAAGTCTCAATTAGGCTGGCTGAGAGCGATCTCAGATCTACTTCTGCAAGGAGCCCTGGGAGAGACTTCTCTCTACTGGTTGGCAAACCACTTCCTATGAAAGGATTGCTCTTCTTGGAGCGGTTCTGGATACAGCTTACTCTGATCACTTTCTTTTGTGTTCTGACTTGTTACTTAGGTAAGGACATTTCAGAATCTTCTCTTATCACCGGAAAACTTGCTAGAACTGCAAGATTTTAGGGCCCACCCAGATCAACTGACGCAGAAACTCTGGCCCCAAACCCTTTCTGGTGACCCAGTGTTCCTACACTCGGTGAGAGATGGAGTAGAAGGACCAGCTTTCTGATTCCACATTTTACCGAGCGGGCTTCTGATGATTGGAGGAAGCGTGGGACAATGGAGACCCGGGGTGTGATGAGAGCTTGTCATTCCTTTTCTGATCTCTAAGGACCCACTCTGCATATTTCCTACTACGTTGTGATGGTCGGTCTTAGTGGTCAGCAGGAATGGTTGGCCACAGAGGAGACACGCCTCTGGATTAATCGAAGGAGGAAGACACACCCTCAAAGTGGACCGCATCTTCCTAAAGAGCTGCACAAGATATAGAGGTTCAAGGAAAAAGTAGTGTGCACCTGCTACCTCTGATTCCCCTGGAGGGAGTGTGACTGTCGCTACTGCTGCTGTCTTCTGGTGGCATTAGATTTCAACTTCCAACATAAACTCCCAGCTTTCAGCACCAACATTGGGAAAGTTGAGATTTGCAGTTTCATGGACTGGCCTTTTCAGCATGCAGCTAGCTACCGTTGGACTATCCAGTCCGGGTTGTGTAGGCCAATCCAATATATTCTCTTTTATAATACATACATCCTATTGTGTCTGTTCTGCCAGAGAACCCTGTCTAATATATACTCTTGTTTTTCCTCCCGCTCCCAGGTCTCCTCTCCTTTCCGATTTTTCTCCTCTCTTATCTTATGTTTTCCCAGGATCCTAGTTTATTTCCTTTCATTAGACCCCCAATCCAATTTCGACTGTTGTACAAGGCTGAGAGAACGGGAGAGAGAGCTTGTGCTCCAAGGAGTGGAAGGTCCCCAGGACCCTGACGCTACCAGGCATTGAGGGTTGTGCAGACTACTACTTTTGCATCTTTTTCTTGATGGAGCCTTCCGGGGTGGGGCGGGGGAGGTAGGGTGTCGGCGCCGTGAGTAGGGCGGGGTGGTGGGGCTCGGCCCGGTGCACTGGAGCCTGCTGCTTCCCAGGGTCTACATCCCGGGGTCTACACGAGCCTGCACCCGGCTGCCAGCCAGTCCACAGCTGAGTGCGCTTTTCTCCCAGCTTGCTATGTTCTCTTCACCTTCCCGCATCATACTGTGGTGTCGGCTACCTTTCGCAGCAGAAATCACTATTCAGACCCCTCTCTGGAGCAGCCTGGCAGATAGTCTGCTATCCGCCCCAGGTGACAGGTCATAGACGGTCCCCGGGTCGAGATCCAGACATTGCAGACCAGTTTATCTTTTCCTTCTTCTAGTTTGTCTTCCATACAATATCCGAGATACGGGGCTCAGTATACATCCTAAATTAATTGCAGAACACCTGCCAGCCGGAGTGACAATACCCAGTCATAGGAAGATTTTGACTTTGCTTGGCCTCGAGGGGGTGTAGCTCAGTGGTAGAGCGCGTGCTTAGCATGCACGAGGCCCCGGGTTCAATCCCCGGCACCTCCACTTTTCAAGGTAGACATTTTTTTTTTTTTTTTCCGAGTCTGGTGTGTCTTCTACCAATTCCAATCCACACGGACAGAAACCAAGACCTCACTGGTCTTGCATTTTATATCAAGGCGCTTCAATCCAAAACACAGTATGGCAAAAGGTCCTGATAGAGAAGAGCAAAGAGGCAGTCTGGGGCAGGCAGGGAATAGGAAAGACTGGAGGGAGGGAAGAGAGCAATCCACAGTGGGAAACTGGGAACTTTCTCTCATTTCCCCCACTCCTTCCACGGCAACTTCCCCTCCGTTGATTCTCCACTCAGTTCCGGTCATCTTCCATTTTTTGTACTTTGTGTGCATTCTAGTAATTTAAAAAGTATAACGCTAGGTTTTGATCCAGATAAAAGTTCTTTGTTGTTCTAAATAAGTTTAATCAAGTAAAGAAAGGAACGGCAGACTCGCTCGCTCCCAGCTTTCATCTCATATTTTGAAGGACCTCACATATGCATGTGTGAGTACTTCGTTACACACTTGCAAACCTCAAGCACAACACTGGGCTACCTCTCGGGATGAGGGACGCCAACATTAAAGATCTGCCCTCAGGACAGAACATCCAAAGTGTGCCCTGCCTTAGGCAGGTAGTTCTAGAAGCTTAAACGAAGAGGTGCACTCCATGCCGCAGGGGTGTGATGTTAAAGTCCACCCCCTGGTTTGTTTTTGTTGTTGTTGCTGTTTGTTTGATTGTTTTGTTTTTTTGGTTTTGGTTTTTGTTTTTTAAAGACAGGGTTTTGCTGTGTAGTTCCGGCTGTCTGGAATTTGTTAGGTATGCCAGGCTGATTTCAAAACCCAGAGACCCACTGCTGCATTCCTTCCAAATGGAAACTTTTGCTCCATGCAGAGAGAGGAGCCTCAGGGCAAAACTGGAACTGGAAAGATTCTAGAGGTCCCTAACCTAGCAGTTCTAGCAGTTGAGAGAGAGAGAGAGAGAGAGAGAGAGAGAGAGAGAGAGAGAGAACAATTGCTGAGGGTTGAGACTGACCAGCTGGAGAGGCGAGTGTACCTTTACAAGCTCCTACTGCTTTTTCAGAGGACCTAAGCGGGCTCAGATTGCCTGTACTCGAACTTCATAGAAATTGGTCATCTCTGGCTGACTCCCGCACTCATGCACACACATGCACATATGAGCATAGTTCAAAAAAAAAATAAGTCTTTTAAGAAAAATAATTGAAATAATTTTATATTTATTTTGCAGTTATTTATTTTAAAATATTTGTTTTCTCCTCCTCCTCCTCCTCCTCCTTCTCCTTCTCCTCCTTTCTTTTAGACCAGGACTCCTGTAGCTCAGATTGGTTTTACACTTGGTTGTAGCTGACAATGACCTAGAACAAATACTTGATCCAGCCTCCACCTTCCAATACTAGGATGGGAGTAGTTTGACATCATACCTGGTTTGAAAATGTTGACCTTTGTTTGTTTGTTTGCTTTAGGGTCTGACTACAAGGACTTTGCTAGCCTGAAATTTGATATGTAGGCCAGGCTAGCTCTGAATTCATAGCAATCCATCTGCCTTCCGAGTACTGGGATTAAAGACACGCACCACCACACGCAGCTAATATTGATTTTTAAAAACGTGAATTTGTATTTTTGTTTTGTTTTGTTTTGTTTTTTGAGACAGGGTTTCTCTGTAGCTTTTGGAGCCTGTCCTGGACTAGCTTTGTAGACCAGGCTGGCCTTGAACTCACAGAGTACCTCTGCCTCCCCAGTGCTGGGATTAAAGGCATGCGCCACCACCGATAATTTTTTTAATGAAAAAGTATTTTTTTTGTTGTTGTTGTTTTTTTTTTTTTTTTTTTTTTTCGAGACAGGGTTTCTCTGTGTAGCTTTGCGCCTTTCCTGGAACTCACTTGGTCCTTGAACTCACAGATCTGCCTGGCTCTGCCTCCAGAGTGCTGGGATTACAGGCGTGCGCCACCACCACCCAGCCTGAACAATTTTAAAAGAGTTATTATGAGAATTTGATCTTATGGAGGCATTTTGTCAGTTGAGGATCCTTTCTCTCAGATTGCTATATCTTGTATCAAGTTGACATACAACGAGAACACCTGCCAGCATACTCAGTATTTCAAATACTTGAATTACTACATGGAATCCATTTGTAGATGTCCAAATAGTCCTGAGGAAAATTGGAGTTTAAAGGTTTCAAATGGTTGTTCTTACATTTCTTTATTTATTTGGTGTGTGATCATTAGGGGAGGCAGGCACATCAAAATCCAAGTACAACCTGTAAGAGTTCTCTTTCCAACAGTCCTGTGAATGAAAACTACTGAAAGGTTGTACCTAGAAAGAAGTTCAGTCAGTGCTATGGACAGATTGGAATGCTGCAGATCCAGAGGCTAATTATCTTTTCTTGGGCTAACTTTGGCTCCCTGGAACTGTCATTCTTTGCTCATCTCTGTGTGGTAGCTAACATCCTGTGAATATAAATAAAAACAGTCGGAATCTATTGACTTAACAGACCCACTGGCTCCCACCAACCCGAAAGCTAAGACAGTCATCACCCAGCATGTTGGGCCTATATAAAATTTTCCGCCTGTCTGTTGTATCCACTAATGTATTTTAAACTTGCCTTGATTTTTTACTTTCTTTGTTCTATACATGATAAAACTTTATGAAACTGCTTCTACACTGGAACATAGAATTTAGGGTAACCTAAGTCTGTGTTCCCAAGCCATGGTCACTCAAAACGATTCCAGAGTAAACTGTCTCTTATTTCCCTTAAGATGAGAGCTATGTTCTTTGGTGACAGTCCCAAAGATTATACTCTAGTCTTCCAGCTTGGCAGCAGGCACCTTTATCTAGAACAGTGGTTCTCAACCTTCCTAATGCCCCAACCCTTCAATACAGTTCCTCATGTTGGGGTGATCCATGACCATAAATTTATTTTCTTTGCTACTTTACAACTGTAATTTTGCTACTGATAGAAATTTTAATGTAAATTTTTTGGAGATAGAAGTTTGCCAAAGCAGTTTCGACCCTAGACTGAGAACTGCTGACGTAGTGGGCCACCTTGCCCTTGCCTAGCCATCTCCCCAGCCAGCGTTAGGGTTCTTGTTTTGTTTGGAGTGGGGGCTGTAGTTACTATCAGCTGCTCAGATAAAATTTTATGACAATAATTTTGAAATTTTGAGACATAATTGTTTGTCATTATGTGTGTTTTCATTTAGTATATATATATATATATATATATATATATATATATATATATATATATGCTTTACTATTCTGGAGAATGACTCAGCCCATCAAATATCTGTTTGTCTTGAGAGCTTCAAAACCCTTTGTTAAGTATGAGTTTTGAGGGTTCTCTATGTCATTTTTGGCTCATAAGACCATATCAAGGAACTATATTTACAATACTGTTGTTCAGTGTAATTTTTTCAACTCTCTCTCTCTCTCTCTCTCTCTCTCTCTCTCTCTGTGTGTGTGTGTGTGTGTGTGTGTGTGTGTGTGTGTGTGCGTGAGTTCCTGTATCTGTTAGTCTGTTTTGTTGTTGTTTGTTTGTTTGAGACAGGGTCTCACTCTGTAACCCGAGCTACCCGAAAACTCACTACACAGCCCAGGATTGCCTTGAGCTCACAGTAGTCTCCTTTCCTTAGTCTTCCAAGAAAGTGCCACCTGCTCAGTATCTAATGTGTGCTTTTGTTTTAAGTGACTTTATTTACTTTTATTTATTTATTTATTTATTTATTTATTTATTTATTTATTTAGAGACAGGGTCTTGGCTGTCCTGAAGCTCCATATGTAGACCAGGCTGGCCTGGAACTCACAGAGATCTGCTGGCCACGGCCTCCTGAGTGCTGGGGTTAAAGGCAGCGCCTCTGCCGCCCCGACTTAAATGATTTTATCGCTCACGCACACATGAGAAATTGATGCCACTAGAGCAGAGGGTGTGGTGACTCTTATTCCCAATTGTGCAGCAGGACCCACCCCGTTTTATAAGCCAGAGCAGAATTAGTTCTCTACCAGAATTTACCAGAATCAGGGAGAAATTAGCATCCTTATACCCTCTGTTCATCTCAAGATGCTTACGGACGGCTACTGCTTTCTTGGTCAAGTTATAATGATGCTCAGGGAGATCAGGACAATCCTTGGAACTTAAGGATTCTCAAGATCTTATTACCAGTCACAAAACTGACTCATGCTACATCACGTGAGTCCCTCAGGAGCATACCAATTTGGGAGGGAGTCAGGCTTTTTCTTGGCTATTGGTGAAAATATTAAGGCCACTCCACGTAATTAAAAGCGAGGTTTATTTTGTGGGGTAACTTACAAATGAAGGGGTAGGTTGCAGGGTCTGGGAAAGGTATGGCACAGTCCAGCGGTGTTCTCTGGAGAACTCTGCTCCATCTACCTCCATCGTCCAGGGTCGGGGTACCAAGAGCTCCCTCTCCTTTGGATCCTGGGTCTTGAGAGTCCTCTCTCAGCCCCGCCTTGTAGGCGTGACCATTACTGAAGCCTCAAAGGGGGTTGGAACTTCCAGGCCAAGGCTGGGATGGCTACCCACTACACTTGGCCAGTTTGTAAGTAATCATCAGATACCAACTCCAGCCAGGTAGGGTTACTACAGTGATAGGGCAGCACAGACTGGTATGGAAGCTTCCAGGGAGCGTGTGTGAGACCCATGGTGGCAGCAGGCTGATAGCTTTTTCTGATAATGAGTCCTCACTTTAGCTTCAAAAGCTCTATTTTTAGCATAACTGAACAGCCAGTAGCTAGGCAGGAGAAAGGGTAGGTGGAGCTGGCAGGCCGAGAGAATAGGTAGAAGAAAAGAGGGAAGATGGAGGAGTGACAAAGGAGGAGAAGAGGACTCAAGGGCCAACCACCCAGCTACACAGCAAGCCAGGGAGTAAGAAGTAAAGAAAGGCACACAGAATAGAGAAAGATAAAAGCCCAGAGGCAAAAGGTAGATAGGATAAATTTAAATTAAAAAAGTTGGCTAGAAATAAGCCAAGCTAAGGCCAGGCAGCCATAATTAATAATAAGTCTCCGTGTGATTATCTGGGAGTTGGATGGTGGGCCCCCCAAAGAATAAAATGAATTAAAAAAAAAAACCCTAACAGCTGCAGTTATTTTTTTTAATCACAATGAGAAAGTAGATAATACACCCACCTCATTTTGATTGAGGTGATCAAAGTAGTTAATGGTCCTTATATGCATACATGGTCCCCCAAACAATGAACAACCATAATATGCCATTTTAATATAATTCTCTTATTTTTATTATTCATTCATTCATTCATTCATTCATTCATTCTTTTTGGGGATTTTCAAGACAGGGGTTCTCTGTGCAACAGTCCTATTGTCCTGGAGCTCTTTGTAGAACAAGCTGGCTTTGAACTCACAGTCGTCTACCTGCCTCTGTCTCCTGAATGCCTGTGCTTCCATACTGATCTTTTTAACACTTTAGCAAGGTGTCATGCTCAAACCATACTGCCAAAAAGTTATACATATGCGTCTGGAGAGATGGCTAAGAAGAGATGGAGAGATGGTTAAGAGCACTAGCTGTTCTTCCAGAGGTCCTGAGTTCAACTCCCTGCATCCACATGGTGCCCTCTTCTGGCCTGTGTGCATACATGCAGACAGAACACTGTATACATAATAAATAAATCTTAAAAATGTTATACATATGTTAGATACAAAGAATAATCTGAATATTGCACAAAGGAACACAAGAACCAAGTACAAATTGCTCAATCAGGCAATTTCTTTTTCAGAGAGATACACCAAGACCCAAACTGGGCTAACAAACACACTTGAACAAAAGGGCCTCCATCTTTTTCCCAGATGTAGGTGGTGACTGAGCCTCATCCCACAGCTGGGGACTCTATTTTACGGTGTGATGATACTGACTAATAAAGGGGAAGGAAAGTTCAGGAACTGTGAGTCCTTGCTAGGCTAAATACCTTAGCCAGTGTATGTTGATCATTTGAAGTCTCTAGAATTTGTAAACATTTATTATAAGTGATGGCTTAAGCATGGTTTAATGTGTGTCATCTTAACCCTAGAATTGTTTAGGAACCAGATCAGAGATCAGTGCTCCCAAAGAACTTTTGGCATATCTGGTCTGGGGCAAGGACGAGGCTGCCAAGAGTTTCAAGCATTTGTTTTTAAACTTCCAGCCAAAGAAACTGGTTGCTTTTCTTTATAGTCTTTTAATTCTAATCTGCCTAACCAATTTCTATCCCCTGTTTTTTGTTGTTGTTGTTTGTTTGTTTGTTTTTCATTTCCCAATCCCACACCAAAAGAGGTAACCCTAACTACTATTATGACATTGGGGTGATGGCCAGTCTGGCGTCTTACAGCTGGATGGGATCATCTGGGATGGCATTCAGGGTATCCCTCCAACGGCTTTATCTAAAAGACTCCAAAAGTGCATTGATAATTTAAGTACCAGCCAGGCCTGGGGAGGAAAGGGAGTCCTTGGCTAGAGCCTAGAGGACCAATGGATTTGTTGAGTTTACTTTCAGGGCATGAGTGAGTGGTGAGTGCTCCAAAAGCAAGTTTTCACCCAGCATGGATGACGATAGTTTCCCCACAGCTGCATGGGTGGATCCCCTTCTCTGCAGTCTTCCCATCCTATGTACCCTGTGTCCACCCCAAGACGCCAAGGCCGTATGCAATTAGGGCAGAGTTAAGTTGCATTGGCTTGGAGCAGTGGTTGGATACTCAGGCGAAGGTCCAGGGTCACTGCCTGTCCCCTCCTTCTAGAAAGGGACATCAACAATCAGCAAAACCAGCTAGGATGGCCCTTTATAAACTGAGAAAAAGTCTTAAATCCCCTCTAGAAACTAGTCAATACATGATGTGAAACAGTGTGTCAAAAATAAAAACAAAGCAGCTAAAACTAAAAAGGACAACCTACTGTGGAGGTCTGGTATTGCCTCAGTCTGTTATAAAAGGGATATGATGATCCTGAGGTTTCAGTGGTACTGGGAAGTGCTGTGCACCAACATCTTGGTTTATGCAATATGGTTGTACCAAGATGACAGTGAAATCACATGGTTGTGGTTGTCTTGACGTCACTAGCCCAACTGTTGACAAGGAAACATGGTTCCTTTTTGCTTATCGTGAACCAAGCTCCGTGATAAAATGGACCCATTCGCCATCAGGGCACAAGTCCTCATGGGATCCATTCATCTCACAGATTAAGTGTGGACAGTCTTCCATTTTCCTTTAAAATGACACTCTGTAGCCCAAGTTAGCCTTGAACTCACAGCAGTCCTCCTGTCTCAGCCTCCCAAGCAGTCGGATTGCAGGTGTGGGCCACCACATTTGGCTTTGACTACTAAACTGTAAGGAATTGGTACCTTATCCTTGCCACGAGAGAGACCGGTGCTCTCTGACTGCTTCTGCGAATAGCAAATGCAGCAATGTGGGATGAGCATCCAGGGACAGCAATGCTGCTTTGAGTCTAGGACACGGAATGAGAATCTTGTATGTTAAACGCAGTCAAACAAATACATAAAATCACACCTGAGAGTGAGTGCTGGAAAGGGCCAGGTGGGTTTAAACTCATTTCTTTTTCAGTTATTTAACCAGAAACCCCAGATGACCACAAAATCCATACAGTCTTGTGAATTTCTTCGTGTGTGTGTGTGTGTGTGTGTGTGTGTGTGTGTGTGTGTGTAAAACATGGCTGCATAGCACCAGGCACAGTGTATGGACAATGCCATTGTTCTATCTCAAGCAAACCACTCCTCTCTCTATTCTGATCCATCTCCCTGTTTCAGAAGAGACCCCCAGACACATTGGCTCAGATCTGGATAAACAGCCTCTGAGGACTCTGGTTTCCATGTTTTCTTTATCAAAGGCTCTGATCAGCTTTGTGTTTTTCCTATCTCCACAGAATTCCAGGCATGTGTTTCCATTGACCTGCAATCCCTGTAGGGGATATTCTCAAACCAGCACACTAATAAGATGTTGAGGGCTTGGGGTATAGCTTGATGTAAATCACTGGGCTTCATCCCAATTGAAAATAAAAGTAAATTTAAAAATTGTTGAATGAAAAAAATTTCTTTGCATCTTTGAAATGATTGTGTTTTTGATCTTCACTTTGTGAATGTATGTATTACACTGATCGATTTTTTTTTATATTTTGTATTTTTTTTAAACTACTCCCACCCCACCCCCAGGAAGAAGAGGCAAGTTAGTAATTCCCTCATTCATTCCAAATACCAATGATAGGGCAGAAGCAGGGAGTGGAGGGCAGGAGCAGGGAGTGGAGGGCAGGAGCAGCTGCAGAGAAGAGAACTGCTATGATCCCCTACACACACACACACACACACACACACACACACACACACACATACATGCGTGCGCGCGCACACGCATACCTGCTTTTGAGGTGGTTAGCATGGTGCTCGTCTTGGTAGGAAACTGTTGACTAATTTCTAGAACTTCCAGGCATAGTGTTCTGTACATTCTTGTTAACCTCACACTTCCATGGAAGAAGGAACTTAAATTCCACCATCTTGCTGGTGTCACTCACTTGGAGCACGGTTTTTAAATCCAGTCCTTTAGGCTGTGCTTTTCATAGCATTGTTTAGTGTATTGTATTTAATGTTGTTGGGATAGTCGGGTCTGTGCCATCCTTCCCTTTGGTATTTGTATTTAATGTTGTTGGGATAGTCGGGTCTGTGCCATCCTTCCCTTTGGTATTTATATTTAATGTTGTTGGGATAGTCGGGTCTGTGCCATCCTTCCCCTCTGGTTTTCAACATCTCTCATGACTGTTTTCCACTCTTCTTTAGTAGTGAGTGAATACTTTCTAATGAATGTAGCATTTAGATTTCATTAATGGTGTGTTCACTGCTTTCAAGCTTTCTTTTGGGTGGTTTTTCCATTTACAGTATACAAGTTCACTTATTGGGATCACCTTATTTCATAAAAATTTAACTCCAGTCATATTTCGGAAAGTAACAAGTTCTAGTCTTTCTGCTTTTGTGGTATTAATGTGATACACATTACATTTGTCAGTTGTAAATTAAAATTTATATTGGCATAATTAATTGCTTTAGTACCTGTCATTTCCTTAGCCCACTACTGCTTTGCTGTGAAGACATCCATTGTACCGCCACTGGCAAATGTATCACACTCCTCTATCAGCCCTGTGTTACAGTTTCATCCGTAAAGTTGCATTATAAATCATTTAAGGGAAGAAATGAGAAGAAACATACATTACTATACTTTATTATTACTATTATTAATTTTTACGTTAGCACACACATTAAAGAGGTTCATTATGGCATTTTCATATAATTCACCCCTTCCCCATTGCCCCAATCCTCTCTGGCTGGTCTCCTCCCATCCCCCAAATAACCCACGTTTCCACTCTTATGTCACCTGTGATCATTTATAATTGCGTACACCTATGTCCTTTTTTCACATTGATTTATCATCTGGAGTCACAACATTCTATCTGAAAAACCACCTTTAGTCCTTCTTTTCCTCCATTTCTCTCGCATTTTCTTTCCGTATTGGAAACAGTCTCATCGTGTAGTTCTGGCTTGTCTTGCAACTCGAGGCAACGCTCCTGTCTAAAGCGCTGGAATTACAGAGGAGGTCCTTCGTCCCCAGCTCTGCAAGCCTTTAAAAGTAAGGCAGAGGGGAAGTAGGGAATAAAGACCGACCGAAAGCATTCATCCTGGCTCTTCCTGGACTGAAAGAGGTGGCTGCGCGCACACAGGACCAAGAGCTGCGAACGGCGTTGGTCCAGACCCGAGAGTGAGCTGCTCTAGGATAGGCAGACACCGACTTCCGCTTGGACTTTAAAATGGTGAAAATAAGTGTGGCCTTAGGCTTCTGCACCTGATGTTTCCAAAACCTAACAAAAATCAGATTTCTGTCTTGAATGTATTCCCAAGAGCACGACTGCGGCGGGGGTGTAGCTCAGTGGTAGAGCGCGTGCTTAGCATGCACGAGGCCCCGGGTTCAATCCCCGGCACCTCCAGCCCTCTCAAAGAGGAGGACCCCTGTGGGTTACCAGCTTTCTTTTCTCTCCACGACTTTACTATTTTCCTTTCTCTTTCCTTGCTTAAACAGAAAGCCAAACGATTTCACGGAATGTTAATGTTGCTAGAAAGCAGCGAACCGACTTTGCAGCCAGGAAAAGCGGTACCCCCAGTCCGAAACTGCAAGGTTCTGACGTAAACTGCGTTCCCAGGAGAGGAAGGTGAACCAGCATCGCCCTGTCCGTGAGCGAAGTTCGTTCTGCCGCAGACTGGGGTTCCTGGATTTTTCTAAGACGACCCACGGAATCGATTCACCTGAGACAGTGGCGCCCTCTGTGGGAAGGCTGGCGTCCAGACCCATGGGGAGAAATCGCAATCTGGACTCTACAAAAAATAAAATCGCATTTTAAACTATAGTCCACGACAATAGCTCACACATTGAAGCTTAAGAGGCATCAGCTTGAATGCTCTCAAAAGATTAAAAGAATAGACAATACGTATTTCTATTCCTGAATACCTTCCTGCTACTCCTGTCTTTGACTTTGTTTTACCATTTCGTGGTATTACGATGCTTATAATTTCTGAATCACTGTACTGTAGTTGAATATGTGAAATTCATTTTCTTTTTAATACAAAAAGTTTTGAAAACGTTGCGGTATAAAGATTGTGCTAACTTGTCATGTGAACTGGAACTTTTTTTTTTTTTTTTTATTCTCCTTGTAAGTAGGATAGAATTTGTGTTTATTGCTTGCATTCTCTAACTAATGTTCAGGAATGTTTGTATTAACATTGTTTCAAGCTGTGAAAGATTCCGTTTTGATTTAAAATCTTTTGCAGCTGTAATGTGGGCTGAAGGGTATATTCAGAATTGGGAAGTCCCTGCCTTTCAACAGGGACGATATCAGACCAGTGTTCTGTGACATCAGCAGGGAATTTTCAAAGCAGGAAAGTTCCAAAAGACGTTCATTCTCAGAACGACGTGCCTTACCGTTGGGATGTGTTGTTCTGAAGAGAGGCTCAGCCGCTGTCGAGAAGCCAGTGGCTGGTTTTCTGTTCTCAACGTTGCGGGATTTGTATCCTCTCCCTTCCTCGTTCCCAACGTTGAGCTTTACCGCATCTCTTGTCATCATTGTGTCAGGAGAAAACTATCAACACGTTCCGGCCAGGGGGATTCATCTGTGCTGTGAAAGGAATATGGTCAAAATAGGAAAGAGAACACCGTGGTTATTATCACTGTTTCTCAGTGTCCTGCTCTGTGAACAGGCAATAGATTTCGTGGGGGACATTCTTTTACCTCTGACATTTAAGGAAGAAGAGAGAAGGAGATGAAAGCCCAGAACAGGGGTGGAGTATGGCACTGTGGTAGAGTTTGCTTAGTGACAGTGATGCTCTGGGTTCCATTTCAGAACTGAGAAGGAGGAGGGGGGGGTGGGGGGAAGGAGAAGGAGAAGAAGAAGAAGCCGCCAAAAATCGAGCCAGAGAAAGCCGTAAGAAATATATGATAGACGTTCCAAACATATTATTGTGTATTTTTCTTTGTTCGTTTTCCAGACAGGGTCTTAGTATGTAGCACTGGCTGTCCTGGAACTCACTCTGTAGACCAAGCTGACCTCAAACTCACAGAGATCCACTTGTCTCTGCCTTCCGAGTACTAGGATTAGAGGCGTGGGATGCCATGCCCTGATAAAACTTTGCTCTTAACAAGACCCACTTACCCCATCCTGTTGTTTTATTTTGAGACTCTCCTTCAACAAGCTCATCTTTTTGTTTCACTTTCTCCAGGAGAAATAAAAGCTTGAGAAGCTTTTGTTGTTTTAATTAATCTGTTTTGTGATATTCTGAACCTCACATATTCTAGGCAAGTGGCTAAGCTTCATTCTAGCTCAAGACTTACAAGATCTGAAAGGAAAGAGGTTATGTGAAACCCAGTGCTACCCTGTGAAAGGTGGAAGCTGTGTGGATATAAATGTCCATTAGGCCATCAGCCTCCAACTCAAAATGTAGTGCTTTATTCTTTTTCAGACATTTGACTTTTAAAGTTATTTATTCCTTTTCAGCCCAAGGCACTGTCTTTCACATTAAGACAAAGTGGAAGATTCTGGGCAACATAATGCAACACCTTGGAAAGCAACAAACCAAAATGTCGTAAAGACCAAAGAAAACAGGACTTCACATTTTCACGTTGTGTGGCTGTTTCCTGTAGTAGAATATTACGGTGTGTTACTTTTGTTTATGTTGCATTTGTTGAACTCTGTGAAGCTGTGTTACTGTGCTGGTCTAAAACCCGGATGGTCTAACAAAGACCTGAATCGCCAGTAGCAAGGCAGGAGGGAGAGGTAGGCGGGGCTGGCAGGCAGAGAGAAGATATAGAAAGAGAAATCTGAAGGAGGAGGAGAGAGAAAAAAGATGGAGGGGTGAAAGGAAGAGAAGAAGGAGGACTCCAGGGGCCAGCCAGCCACCCAGCGACACAGCAAGCCACGGAACAAGAGTGAGATTTATAGAAGAGAACGGGAAAAAGTAGATGGGATAATTTAAGATAAGGACATCTGGCAAAAAATAAGCCAAGCTAAGGCCGAGCATTGATAATTAAAAATAAGCCTCCATGTGTGATTTATTTGGCAGCTGGGTGGCGGCCCCCCCACACACACCAAAAGAGAAACAACAAACAACAGTGTCCTCTGAATTGAAATACTCCTTCCAAAAGAGTGGGCATTGGTTCCTAGGACTGCAGAGGTAAACAACTCACAAAGTCTCAGAAAGCTGAAACTTACAGGACTCTTGGGGTGAAGAGACTGGCCAAGCTGCCTGCAGGTGGTGGTGTCAGTTCCGACTGTGCTGGTGGGGTTTTTAGTGATTCATACTCTGTTAGTAACTCCTCACCCACAGTCCTAGGAGGAATTTCAACAAACTCATTGACCTCTGAACTTGGAGGGAGTCCTTTCTTTGGTCTGTGGTTAGATCCCTATTTGGAGTGAACAGATGTTTGTTCCTGTCTCCTCAGGAGACATGGCCGAGAGTTACACCTTTTTGCTCTGTCAGTTTTAAAACCAGCACCTTAGCAGTTACTGTCTTCCCCCTGACCCAGATGTTCCAGAAGCATGCTTTCTGCACCTGTACTTTCCTGAGCAGAGGAGGAATATGCGAATAGTTTTGACCCTCTGTTGAGCCCAGGCCTCCCTAAGCTAAATGAACTCCACTGCAGAACTCCTCACCAAACCTGAGCTTAGGCTTCTGAGATCAGTGGTTAGTTTATCAGAAAAATCAGATATTTGGAGCTTATTTTACCATTTCCCCTGTAGACAAGTATTTCAATAATGAAACGAACAGTCTGAATATTGCCACAGGAAATAATTCTCACAGTGTTGGTGTACCTTGGAGAAAACAGAAAAACAAATAAAAATGTTATTGTGAGGAGTTTCTGGTAACCTAATTGGTATGTGGGCTTTCTTCACACCTAATTTGAAGATAATTTTCTTGTCCGCACCTTCCAGCACTCACACACACACACACACACACACACACACACACACACACACACACTAGAGTGCAGTTTTATGGCGACACTTCTCCAGCCTTCCACTTCAGTGAAACCTGCAATTTCTGCTTCCTCTTTTCTGTTGTAGCAGTCCCGTGGGGGGAGGGGGGTGGGGGTGGCTGAAACTGCTAACCCGACACACACCGTTTCCAAGTCCAAAAGACACCCAGGGTAATTTCAGAAGGTAAACAGCAGCACAGACAAATGAGGACGAGACGCCTGCTGGGGGCTGGTCCCAGAACACGGACTCTTGCTTTTTTATGTTTGAAATTCCAAGGCCATGTAGATAATCACTGTAAATCACAAGGGTTAGAGGAGGAAGTTCACTTTTTTTTTTTTTTAACCTTTTGTAGATATCAGAAAATGAGTGCTTGCTTTCCAAGTTTCAAAGGACAATTTCAGTTTTAATCGCCCTCTTTCCTGCTCCTCTAGATAAGTCACCCACAAGAATTTATGTATTTATTTAGCTAGTTATTTAGTTTTCTTTTTGAGACAATGTCTCAAATAGCCAAGCCTCCAGCTACATGGCCAAAGCTGACCTTGCATTCTTGATTTTCTGCCTCCTGTGCCAAGTGTTGGGATTACAGGCAGGCATCACCATGCAGCACTTCACTCACAAATACTTAGATCAGAGTAGTAGATCAGGTGAGATCACTGGGCTACATCCATAAGAAGAAACCCAGAGAAGACTATGTTAAGTTCAGCCCATCTCAAACCTAACTTATCTCACCCCAATCGCTTCCCCATTTTAACAACAAGAAGAAATAGTCTGGGATGCAGCTTAGTGGAAAAGCGCTTGTCTAGTGTGATGGAGTTGGTTTGACCCCAGCACCTCAGAACAAGGGAGAAGAGACAGCTTCTCTTTGAGTCTTTTGCTGACTGCTGAGAAACTTGGCTCTTTCTGTCTCTGCCGCTTTCCAGTCTGTATTGTACGTCTAATAAGATCCTATAGAACTAGCTACCTATTAAAATGCTTTCAGAACTCCTCATTCTTCTCCACCCCCAGATCTGCTCTCTGGCTTGTCCCTGGAGCACTGGGAAGTCTCCCACAAACCTCTTTAGTTAGTTGCCTTCCTGCTGGAATGAAACAGACTCTTGGGAATGAATAGCAGGATGATCTTGGTGTTCTGATCTGGGTGTCTCCATCAGAGCCTCAGAAACAATGTCCTCAACATTTCCATTGAGCAGAGAAGCAGGAGGAAAATGACTTTTTAGCCTAGGATGAGGTGGACAGTTTGCTAACACATTTCCCATATCACTCATCCCAGTTCAAGCTCTACTGACTAAATCATCAGTGTCTCCAATGATGCCTGGTTCCATTTTTACACCCCGTGCCATGAGAAATTAACCCAAGAATGGGGGCCCAAAAACTACAACAAGATGTTTCTGGAAGGACCTTGACTACTGCCCTTGAGATAGGTGTGGGTGGTGCTTAGTGGCTGAGTGCAGGCTCCTGATACCCACAACACCCTCTGAAAGAAAACACTTAAGATTTTTTAATGGTTTCCATTACCTGCTCACAAAAGAAGTCAACACATGATATAAAACATTCTTTTTAATTCCATACTATTTAGACCTTGTGCTGTTTGGTTTTTTTTGTTTTTTTAAGTTGACAGAAAAGTAACTTGGAAAGGAGAAACCCTCAGTTAGGAAAATGCCTGCCTCAGATTGGCCCATAGGCAAATTGATGGGGACAATTTCTTGATTAATGATTGATGTGAGAGGGCCCAGCCCATTATGAGCCATGCCACCCCTTAGAAAATGGTCCTGGCTTCTATAAGAAAGTAAACTGAGCAGGCCATGGGGAGCAAGCCAGTAACTGGTTCCTACATGGTCTCTGCTTCTTTTCTTGCTTGAGTTCCTGTCCTTGCTTCCTGCTATGATGGAGTCTAACTTCTAAGATGTAATAAATTCCTTTTTTTCTAAATTGCTTTTGGTCATGGCTTTATCACAGCAGCAGAGGGCAGACCACATGAGTCACAAAACAGTTTAAGCAGATGGCAGAGTAGAAGGTATATACACACACACAGTCTCTTAGTTTCCTACAGTCAGAGGGATGGCTGTCAACTTGACTGTAACTGGGATTAACTAAAACCCAAGCATCTGGCACATCTGTAAGGGATTTCCTGATTGGATCATTTGAGATAGGAAGACCTATTTTAAATCTGAGCCACTCTTGGTGACAGCCCACAGAAAAGGACAGGGAAAAAGGAAGCCTTTGCTTTTTGTCTGCTCGCCTTCATACTTGCTGGCAGGTTCATCTATTTCATGGCTGAGATATTCCTTTGCTGGCATTAGAACCTACTTCCTGATTGCAGTGCAGACCAAGGACCAGCAGCTCTCCAGGCATTCTTGGGCTTTCCATCATGAGACAGTTATTGTTGGACTACCCAGTCCACAGCCTGTAAGCCATTCTAATAAATCTCCTTTCAATATGTATACCCTCATTCTATCCATTCTGTGTCTTCAGAGAACCCTGGCTAATACAGTTAGCATAGCAAATGGCCAGAAATTTGTTGGTGAGCTTTTCACCAGCTGACCATAGATCAAGAACAATATTCTTTTCTCCTTCTCTTCCTCTTTCACCCTTTCTTCCTCCTTTTCCCTTCCTCCATCTTTAAAGCTGGTGTGTCTGTGCTTAAGAACACATACTACAGGAAATTTCAAAACACAAAGGAAGTTTATTTTAATCTTGGACATTGCCGAATGCAAAGGTGGTAGCTAATGACAAAGGTTTCTGAATCATCCCCTGCCGGTGGGTGGTGTATTTCAGTGGCACAGTGCATGCTTGGCATACCCAAGGATCTGGGTGCAAGTACTACCTGCTATTGGTTTTCCCATCATTTGACCTGCAGCTTCCTGCTTTTGCTGTTCAAAACGCCCTGCCTGGTGATGTTGAGGCATCCATGGGGAAGCAATTAGTGTTTCTTCATACAAACCACTGCTATTAACTCTGCTACTTTCCAAATGCTCCCAGGCACTTCAGCGGAGTAGAAAGCAAGTCATTTATTTGCCAAGATCCAGTTTTTGTTAGCTGCAAACTGGAATTAGCACAATCACTTCTCAACTACAAACAGTACAAAAGAGGCACAGCTGGTTAGGAGAGGCGCTGCTACCCTGGGTCCTTCCTGAGGAGGAGATCGGCTGTCTGCAGTCGCACACCTTCGGAGCTCCAGAGCTAGACCTGGAAAATCTCCCATCTTAGCTCTTTACAAAAGGTAAGTGAGTCTCAGTGACAGGAGACTCTGTTTCTTGGCTTTGCTTTGGGGGGCAGAGTCCCACTAAGCTTTTAGCAGTCTTCCGCCTTGGTCTCCCAAGTGCTGGGGTTATAGGCATGGACCACCAGGTCAGGTTTACAGTGCACCTTTTCTCACTTCCCTTCACCTACTCTCCAGGAAATACCCATCTAACTCTGGACCATCCTCAAAGGAAACCTCTTTGCAGTTCCATCCTGTAACCACAGTTCCAGGGAGAAATTCACAGCATGACACTCCACAAGACCCTGAACCAATGCTTATTTTCAGAGCCATCTTCATCAAAGAGAACAATCTGGAACTAAACATCCACGAAGCAGAAATACAGTCTTTCTCTTTCTTCAGGGGCCAAGCAGCCTGAAGGTCTTCCAGAATAAGGGCAATATGAGGTCAACCCACTTGACTACCATCAGGACCCAACTGTGTGGCCCCTGGTCCTATGTCAGGATGGAGGAGAAAGACACTGCCTCCCCTGGCCTGCCTCATCTTCTCTGAGGCTCCTCTGAGTCTTTCTGGGCCAAGAGCAGAGTGTGAGGATGGACGGAGCTCTTTGAAATTCAGTTATCAGTGGATTTCTGAGTTAGGAGTCCAGCAAATCTATAAGCTAGCTCTTCCTTATCTTCTTCACTTGGAGTAAAACCCAATAAAATCGATGATTCTGTCTCCTCCACAGGACATTAGGAAATCCCCCAGCTCCCCTAGAAGCTGCCAAAACCAGAGATTCTTGAATCACACGAGAAAATGCCTCCTCATGTGTGTTCCCAAGTATTCAGCCATTTTCCTTCCCTAACTAACAAGAAAGATGAACTTTAAATTTTAAGGAGTTTCATGCCATTTTCTGCTGAAGCTGTGTGCCTGGTTACCAGTAGTGCATGGGCTCATGCAAACAATCATTCCCGTTTCAACCCCAGTGTTCTGCATCACCCTGAGTGACTGTCAGTGCAACCAGGATGACAGGGAAAAAGCAAACAATAAAATAGCAAAGGGGACCTGCTACCTTTGGGTTCCTTCAGTTGGAAGCAGGAAGCACATCCGAGTACTGTGCCTGGCTTCTCCACTTCTTTCTACTGTGTCCCTGAAGGATGGAAGAGGAGTCTGGGGTGAGGCCAGAGTCAGAGCGTTTGCCTAGCCACGAGAGACCTTGGCTTCCATCCCCAACAACTGCAAAGGAACCTACCCATTCTCTTCAAAAGGGATCCTACTCTCAGACACAGATAACAGCAGAACCCACATGAAGGGTGTGAATGGTGAGTGGTCCTGATGTAAAGATAAGACATTAAAAATATACCGAATTCTACAAAAGAAAGTTTCAATTTTCTAAGAGAATGACTCCGGGTAGTTGAAATTGCTCAGTTGGGTGAGGATAATGATCTAAAGGTCTCTCTTTTTGGCAACCTCTTAATTGACAGCTATGATACCTTTAATATTTGTATCTCATATCCTAAAGTATACAATACACACACACACACAGGTTTTTCGAGACAGTGTTTCTTTGTGTAGCTTTGTGCCTTTCCTGGAACTCACTCTGTAGCCCAGGTTGGCCTTGAACTCACAGAGATCTACCTGCCCCTGCCTCCCGAGTGCTGCGATTAAAGTCCTGCGCCACCACCGCCCGGCCACAGTATATTTTGTATACTATGTAACTATAGAGTTTACTGTTTTGAAAATCTGATCAAAGGAATGTGAGCTCATCCCACTCTATTGGTTGCCTGTACCAACCACTAAGAAGAGTGTAAAGTTTTAGATGACATAGTATGAGCTGTACTTAAAGTACTATTTAAAGCTTTATCTAAACCTAGGATATTGTTAGCTTTAAAGATTAAGAAGTCCAATGTGCTACATGCTGTTGCCCTTGGAATTTATTTCTACTTTGATATTGTGTATGCTTGTAGAGGAGGTGTTTTCACCAGAAGAATTGTGGACCACAATATCTATAGAAAAATAATTATACAGTTTGAGCATGTATGGCAGGCTTGGCATTTGCAAAGAAGGTTTTTCAATAAGAACACTTTGGGTTTGCACTTTGAGTAAAGCTCAGTGTGTGGAAAGAATTACTAGCCCCTAGAAGCTACTGGAATACGGGAATTTGTTTAACATCAGTGAGCTTTCAACAGTCCCAAGAATATCCTGAGTTTTCTTGTTGATATTTCTTCAGTATGTTGTACCTTTTTCTAGAATTTTCATATCATACTTCTGGGCTGGTATTCATGAAAGATGAAAGCATCATGCTACAATGTTGTCAAATACATTTAACCTTTTGATTCATGAAGAAAACAAACATGAATAAAGTATTCCTTCTTCCTGTGAATTCCTAAGAATTTAGCCAGCAGTTCTCTCCAGGAGCCACACAGTACAAACGAAGTGTTTCTGCAGACCTTTCCAGTAGTGATCTCACAGCATTATAACTCTAAGATAACACACCAAGGCAATTCTCCTGCCTCTGCATACACAGAAACAAGCAAGCACACATTATCAGTTTTGTGTGTGACCCTTTGCTAGTTGTTCCTTTAAAGTTAAGAAACCCTATAATTCATTGTGTCCTGTTTTTATTATAAAAATTGTGTCATGAACTGGAAGCACAGTGCCACCAGACGACTCTCACTTGCCAATTTCTAAGGGGCTGGTGTTATGAACACCAGCACAGGCCCATATGTAGACAAAAAGAAAGTTACTAGCCTCTAGGAACCTGGTGTCACAAATACATTTTCTTGTTACTTTTCTCCTGTAGCTTAAACACAACTTTGATCTGGACAAATACTGGCGCTTAATAACCCCAAAGAAGCACAAGTTTTTGCTTGATTCTTTCGCGTTTAAATATGTAAATTTTGATTCACTGTGTGGATAGTTGTAGTAACTGATTCTTCAAAAATTCCAGGCCAGAGGCTGGGAAATAGCTTGAGTTCTGGGTGTTAGTTCTTCATAAAGGTATCTCAAACTGCTATACCTTCTCAACTAACTGTTCTTCCTTCAGCTGGGATACCTTGTTGGCTTTATTCAACAAGTATTTCCAGCATTGCGTTGCGTTTCTCCCTTAAATCCGGTCTTCAGTTGCTCTCCCTGTTCAACCCCACCTGTATCCCTGAAGCTGTTTGTCCTTTTGCTGTTGGGATAAGCACCATGACCACAAGCAACCTGGGAACAAAAGGGTTACTTCATCTTCCAGGGAACAGCAGTCCATCACCTCGGGAAGCCAAGGTCAGAGCTCAGGACAGCAAGCCGGGAGTCAGGATCTCCAGTGACGCAGAGACGTGGCGGAAGCTGCTCACTGGCTTTTCCTCGCTCCGGCCTCTAGCTTTCCCTACACAGTTCAGGCCCTCCTGCCCCGATGTGACACTGCTCACAGAGGCCTGCCTTGACACAGCTCTATCAACTACCAATTAAGAAAATGCCCAGAGGCATGCCCAAAGGCCAATCTGTTGGAAGCAACTGCTGACTGAGATTCCCTCTTCCCACGTCTGTCTGTGTTAAGGACGAAAACTACAACACTGTTTCACTAGAGAGTGGTGAACTTCTCTCTAGTACTATTATTAGCTAGGTGTCCTGTGTTAGGTTAATAAGCTGGAAGCTTAGAGGAGGAAAATACAATGAAATCTCTTTCAGAGTGTTTGCTGACGGTGCCTTTCTTCCAGCAGCCTTACATTTCCTATTTCCACTGAGCAAATAACAGAAATAAAGTCGCCTGGGTGGGGAAAAAGGGATGTTTCCATCACTTGGTGTCTCGAGTGAAGGAATTCTAGAAGACATCAAGAGAATCCAGAACTTGATTCCTTGCCAAGCACAGTAGGAGATGCTTACGACTCAAAGTTAGCTCCTTGTGGTTATTTAATACAGGTTCGTAAGCTTTTCCTGTATTTGGGGTGCTGTGCCCCAACTTCTGTTCCATGTAGATACATGGAAGAAAGCTGGAAAACAGAATTCCTTTCTAGGGAAGTACTAAGGCCATGCTCCCACGAGCAGGGGGTGTAGCTCAGTGGTAGAGCGCATGCTTTGCATGCATGAGGCCCCGGGTTCGATCCCCGGCACCTCCACTTCCGCTTTTTATTCTGAATCAACCTGAGTCGTAACTTTGCAAGAGCCTTCTGTGATGAATGTGGCATTAGACCTCGAATTCACTTGGTTATAGTTGTAACTGTTGAGGACACCTTGCCAGGAAACTGCCCTGGCTGTTTATAACTTGTGTTAGCCCAGAGCTGTCACAGGCTCTTCTCCCCTCCTTTTTCTCTTCCTGCTCCACGTCCTCCCGTTCCCCTTCCTCCTTTTCCTCTTCCTTTTCCTCCTACTTGCAGAGTGAATCATTCTTTGATTCTCTTTAGAAAACTATGCTCGCCAAACAGCAAGATTTCCTTCCATTTCCCCCCAAAGTTTTAAGTTTATACCTATAATCCATTTAGGTTTAATTCTCACATAAGATGTTAGAGTTCATCTTTTCATTCATTTCCTCAGATACCTAAACTTTCCAGCACCCTTTCTTAAAAGTCTGTTTCCCTCGACAGAATTCCTTCTGCCATTCTGTTTAAAAACAGTTGGGAATATCTGTGTGAGTCGGTTTTTCTGTTCTAGTCTATCCTGTGTCTCTATAGTGACCAAACAGTCCTAGTGATCGCGGTTACACAAACGTAGAAATAGAAACTAACTAGACTGGTCCTAGACTGGTCTCCTGCTTAGGAGAATTTCAGCTATTATAATTCCATACACATTTATTAGAATTATTATGACTTTCTATACACATTTTTAGAATTATCTAGTCTATATCTACAAAATATCTTGCTGGGATTAAAAAAAAAATGGTTGTGGGTCTGGGTAGATGGTTTAGTGGTTCAAAACAACAACAACAACAACAAACTGGCTGCTCTTTCAGATAACCCAGGTTCAATGCTCAGCACCCACACAGCAGCTTACAGCCTATATAATTTGAGTTCCAGGAGGTCCAATGCACTCTTTTGGTCTCTGTGGGCACCAGGAACAGATATACATTCAGGCAAAACACCATGCGCGTGCGCATACACACACACACACACACACACACACACACACACACACACTGTTAGAATAGAATATAGAATTATAGAATCCTGGACCTTGAGCGTTCTCATCAAGCACTTTATTGACACACGTACCCGACTCTTGCGGGACTTTGATAAGAGTTTTATTAACCCTGCTTGTGAAGATCTTTGAGCGATGAGTCATGCCAACTGTGGACACGGTGCGTCTGTTTTCTCAGATGTCTTTCACCAGAGTTGAGTGCTTTGCTTTTCAGAGTATGTCCTATATGTTGTCACACTGACACACAGATGTGAGAGATTATACCTGTGGCTTCTGCACCTGCCCCACCCCTGACCCCCGTCTGCCTTGCACATCTTAGTCAAGTGCGGCCAGGTGCTGCACCACTGAATCATAGCCCAGCCCTGTCAAGGCGCTTTGGTCTGCTTTCCTTCCGGGAGCTTTATGGAATTGGGTCTTAAATGTGTTAGACTTAACTCTTATTCTTGGTTGACTTCCTATCTTCCCACACCTATATCTACATTTCTCAGAACAGTAGGCTCCTTTGAAAAAAATTCCTGGCACTCCCTTTGGAGCCTCATCGGCAGATCTGTAAAAGGGAAGATTCTGAAGACCCATTTAATGATTCTATTTTGGGATTTTTCCTGGATGAGCGCTGGGATCTGCGGCTTTGCGGAAGGTAAGGACAACTGTGGGAAGAGTGTCTGAGGTCTTTCGTACAGAAGCTAACAATAAAAAAGTTCAGAAACAAAATTTCATGATGCCAAGTTAAATGCAAAGGTATAAACCATTACATGGAATAGTGTAAAACAAAGCTCGTCGTCGGGGGTGTAGCTCAGTGGTAGAGCGCGTGCTTAGCATGCACGAGGCCCTGGGTTCGATCCCCAGCACCTCCATTCCTGTGTCTTTCGGTGGCTTCTGCCAGCTAGAAGAGGTTGTTTCACCTAACGTTTTAAAGCTGTGCTTCTCCCATTCGCAGGGATGTAAACTGTTCCTTCTTTATTCATCTTTTCAACGGCTCATCTCTTCCCATATCATGACTGCCTCTATGCAAGGGAAGGGCTGTGAGACCATGTACGGAAATACAACTGCGACCTCAAGACATCCTAAAGCCACACTCTCCGGTGCGCTCATTTCTCATTATTATTAAGATACTAGTAAGAAAAAGACCGAAAGAGGAGAGAAAGGCTTTCAGAAAAGCTTCACACACACACACACACACACACACACACACACACACACACACTCACACACCGGACCCAACCCCGAGCCCCGAGCAGATCCGAATGCAGAAGAAAATCCCCCTGAGCTTTGCTTTCTCCACCCGCACCACACAGAATCTTGGTGGACGTAAAAAGTCGACCTAATCAACCACCTGTCCCGGCCAGCTTTTCTTCCATCTGTCCCCGGGGTCCCCGCGTCTGCATCACCTCCCCCACATCGCGAAAGAACGGGACTTTCCCGACACGTATCCAGTCTCGGTGAACCAGCCTTTCCCCAGGGGTACCAGACTTTAGGATGCTGTCCCAAGGAAAGATGCTTCTGACATCTTCAGTTTAGAAAATTGTTTTCCGCGATAGGAAGAGAGACTAGTCTTCCCAACGCTATCTATGGCAGTAGCTTGAAATGAACAGACTCACCCGGACATGTGAAGAAACCCGAAGTTGTGGAAATAGCAGGAAACATCTATTCTTTGTACCTCTGTGCCAGCTGCGGTTGGAGAATCTGTTCAGGAGCTTGGAGACTAGGACTGAGGAGGTTACTGCAAAAGTTTAATTTTCTTTGTGCAGTTCTTACTCGGGATCTGAAATGCCCCCCTTAATTTCTGTGTGGGTCTCAGAAGCAACTACAACCACCCCGAGTGAAGGTTGCCCCAGGTTTCTCCACCACGATCCCTTTGGGCATGTTTGACTGCAGAGACTGTCGCAGCATCTCGTAAAATTTTCACTTGGTGTTCGTTTTTTCTCAATTTGGGGAGTGTGTAAGGAGCTGATGTGTATTATTTGACACTGGAAGGCATGTCAAGGACCCATGCTTCAGACCGACGGGAGTGGCGAAGCCTTCCCCGTTATGGGTAAGGCTGAAGGGGATGGCAAAGGCTTCTCTTGTCCTAGTGCAAATATTGACAGTGTGCAAATACAGGTGCTACTAACGATTGATCAGTGTGCGCAAAAACTAACAGCTGTGGTTTCCTCCTTCAGGATGTTTATAGCCCGTGGCTGCTTGCCTACAGAAGTTCTATCAAGACCAGCTAACTCTTCCCCTGTGCTGTATGCAATCAACTCTTGAGGTTCCTGGTTGTTGAGAAGTAGATGTGTTCCATCAAAGAAAGCACAGCCCAGGGGATCCCAACTTTTCTGCTGTGTGTCTGTGTGTCTTTTCCTCGCTGCCCGTGGTCAGCCACTCAGGAGTCAGCATCTCAAGCCATCTGTGTCTACGCTTGCCGAGACATCTTTTCTGGTTCTGTTCTTTTGCGCTGGAGTCTCTGCTATGTTGACAGCCTGAAGCTGTTGTGTGGGACGCTGGTGTCATGGTGTGGGAATTCTGCAGTTTAACAATTCTGGGGATTACCAAGAGGTCCAGCCTGTGGCCACTGGATTTGGTATTATTCATGCTAAGGCCCCAAGATCCTTAGATTCAGTTATTTCCTTTTCTTGGAAAGAGTGCCCACAGTGTTGGTTCTCTGGAGACTTACAATAGTCCGAGTTGTGTTAGTCATGGAAACTTGACTCCCATAGATTTTAATAGCTTGGAAGATTCTCCAAAGTTTGCTCCACACCAAAATGGAGAAATTGCCCAGTATGTTGGCCTCTCCCTGAGGCAGGCGTATCTCTGTGAGTTCAAGGCCAGCCTGGCCTACATAGTGAGTATGTAGCCAAGTTACATAGAGAGACCCTGTCTTAAAAAGAAAAGTAAGGGTTGGGGATTTAGCTCAGTGGTAGGGCGCTTGCCTAGCAAGCGCGAGACCCTGGGTTCGGTCCTCAGCTCAAAAACCAAAAAAAAAAAGAAAAAGAAAAAGAAAGGAAAAAAAAAAAGAAAAGTAAGATGAGAAAGAGCAAGGTAGGAAGCATGCCCTCAAAACTTGGTAGAATGCAAACGATGAGTCACAGTAACAGTGTCCGCTTTAATTGCTCTGTGTCTCTTTCAGAAAATGAGACTTAAGGAAAACGAAAGCTCATTCTTCTAGTTTTTGCCCCCAAATAGTTTAATCAGCAGAATGACCCCAGGCAGACTGACCCTGACAGGGGTAGACAGAGGTGACTAGGTAGGTTAAAACTCTGTCCAGAGATTGAGTGATGGAGGAAACTCACAACTGATTTCTGCTCTACTCTGACCCTTTAGGGATTATAGCGCACTGCTGGTTTCTCCAGACTCAGCAAATCTGATGGCATTTTAGAAGCTTAACTTCTCCGACAGTGTATTAGAAAAGACTGGGTCTTAGCTTGGATTAGTATTGGTATGATGAAATATGACCAAAGCAAATTTTGGGGAGAAGGTGTGGCCCTCCCTTGAAGGTTTCTTCACAAGAGAATTCGGGGGGGGGGGAATTATAAATTAAATTTAAATTTTGTAATTAAACAATTTTCTCCTTCTGGTGCTGGTCTCACATATTGTTATCAGAGATGGACCACGCAGCACCCCATTTTTGTGCTGGGAATCGAACCCCGGACCTCTCATACTGAACGCTGCACCACACCATTGAACTGTCGGTTCGGTACTTTCAGCATTCCCTTCTTCTGTATCCAGGACACTGAAGTGGGGGCTGGAGGACGTCCTCATACCCGAGCTGATGCAGCAAGGCTGGCAGGTGCCAGGAGCTAGCATTGAAATGGGTACATTCAAAACCAGTCTGTTCCGTGGTGGGTTTAGTTTAGATATGAGCAAGGAAACGTGATTAAAGACAATTTAAAGTTGGGAAACTTGGATGTTTTACTGAGGTATCTACAGTGCTGATGGAGAGAAGGAAAAGAAACATGGAAACCAAGATCACGTGACTCCTGCCTGCTTAGCCTGCAGTCTACCTCTGAGCCACACTGCCAGCTTGATCTATTTAGCAACGAATGTGATTGGTCTCGATTTTGGTTGTTCTCAGGCTTGATAGGAAAGGTTTGGGTTCCTGATTTCCAAAATAAAACCCAGAGTCAATCCTGTTTTCACCTGCGATATGCCACGCAAGTTGTGAGTGCTGCTTTAGAAGGCATCATTCTCTCTCCCTCCCACTTTGTCAGTGCACGCCAAGGTCGTTCCTGGGATTCCCTGACATCCCTCCTCCCGTAGGGAGGGTGCCAGAATGTGCTCTCTTTCAACTATTTCTCTTGTGGTTGCCTTTAATTCCACATACAAAATGGTCGGCAAGACACAAGATACCGGAGAAACAGCACAGACTTTATCTACTGCTATGTATCAAACTACTGAAAACCAGGCCACTGAAAACAAGACACACTTGTTCCCATATGCTCTCTACAGTCTGAGTTGAAATTTGGGGCATGGCCACTGAGTATTTCCTTTTTTTTTTTTTTTCTCAAAAAAAAAATTTTTTTTTTAATTAGAGAATAAGAACTGGTATTTTCATTTTGCCCTGTGCATACTGGGCCGGTACACAGGCTGCTGGCCTCCGTCATTTTAAATCAATATTTATAATATTCCACTACAAAAAGTTTTGGGTATTTCACTAAAATCCACGTGCAAGGGCTATGGACTTTCTCTGAATTTCAGTTTCTCATTCTTAGTTCTTTATATGAAATTATGACTAGAATAATTAAGACAATGCTGAGTGGAAAAATCCCAGTGGAAGATGTAATTTGAAAAATTTTTAACAAATCAAAAACACAAACACCAAAACCAAAACCCTAAAACAACAACAAAACCCAACCCCCGCCCCCACCACCCCACAAAATCTGGAGAGCGCTGATCCACCTTTGTGTGTGTGTGTGTGTGTGTGTGTGTGTGTAGCTTTGTGCCTGTCCTGGAATTCACTCTCTAGCCCAGGCTGGCCTTGAACTCACAGAGCTCCACCTAGGCTCTGCCTCCCGGGCGCTGGGATTAAAGGCGTGCGCCAAGACCGCCCAGCTGATCCACGTTTTGCTTTTTCCTTGTGTTGGGCCTGAAGCTTCAAAATTGGCTTGTTTTTTGTTTGCAAAGTCTTTGGTTGATAACAGCTATGGACGTAGTAAGGGTGTGTAGAGGGGCTGGTGGTAAAACAACACTACAAAGTCCCGACTTTTAAAAGTTGAGCTACCAGTTCACTGTAAGGCTCTGCTGGGATTTGAACCCAGGATCTCCTGTTTACTAGACAGGCGCTTTAACCAGCTAAGCCACAGAGCCCCTGTGAAAGCAAGTGGTTTCCACTTAAGAAAGAGTACAGGTAGGCAGTGCTGCAGAAACTGTAGTACCTGAAAATCGAAAGGGTACCGTTCTTCATGTACGGATGACTGGGCAACCGGGACAGCTTGGGTTCCTTGGAGTTGCTGTGGGCCCTTTGAACCGTAGTGACTGAACTCTCACAAGATAGTGAGTCACGTATCTTGTGTACCACGTTCTGCTACTTTTCCTTAGCAATGCATATACAATTAAAACAATAAAATTGGGCTTTGATTATCCAGTTCATTACCGAATTATAAAAGTCTTAATCACTTAATCACTGAGCCCTGAGCCGAGTCATCAGCATTCCAAAACAAAAAAGAAAAGGAAGGAAGGAAAGAGGAGAGGGTGGAAAGGAGAGGAAAATAAAGAATTACAGAGTTAGAAAATCATTTCAAAGTCAAACTATAGTTTTCCTGCGTGAAGACTTGAGCCTCAACATACTACGTGATACCAGCGGTACAGGGGATTGTTTCAGTAAACATTCAGAATTCCCATCTCACAGAGGAGTAATCTCATCATCTGATTTTGTAAAGTTGGCTTTAGATGCCAGCTTTGCCAAGATTCTGGGATGAACCAAGAGCCTTCAGGTCTTCACCACAATGCTCTCTCGGATGAGCCGTCTCCGCCACGCAGGGAAGGGCTTTTCTTGTCAGTTTCCCCTTCCTTCTCTTTTCCTTTTCAAAGTGTCCTTAACTGTTTGACGCACCCAGCTTCCCCATTCAGAAGGACCTGGAGTCTATTCTGGCCCACAGTGCTGATTAGAGCCCCATCTGTCGGGGCGGCGAGGACTGCTGGATGACAGAGCCGATGGGAATCCCACAAGCCTTTCTGAGCCTCCACATCCTAAAGTCACAGCTCAGAAAATTAAGGAAACTGAAGAAAATTCTTGAGGATCATTTTTCTATTAATCTAGGTCTTTAGTCATTCATAATCTTCAAAGATACAAAGACACTGGCAGCAGAACTTTGCTGAAAGAAGACGATATGTGTAAACATTACCATCCTGAGCATCCATCACCAAATCTCAAACTTACACAAAAATATTAAAAATGTCAGTTCTTTTCATCACAACCATCTCTTCACAAGATCTTTGCGCCTTTCCTGGATCTCGCTCTGTAGCCCAGGCTGGCCTCCAACTCACAGAGATCCTCCTGGCTCTGCCTCCCAAGTGCTGGGATTAAAGGCATGTGACACCACCACCTGGGCTGATCTTTGTCCTGAAACTCACTCTGTAGACCAACCAGGCTGGCCTCGAACTCAGAGATCCACCCATTGGGATTAAAGGCCTGCACCACTAACCACCCATCTCAAGATTTTTTAAAAAGATTTATTTTATTTTGTGTATATAAGTGTTCTAAATGCATGTACAACTTTATATCAGAAGAGAGCATCAGATCCCACCGTAGACGTTGTGAGCCACCATATGGTTGCTGGGAATTGAACTCAGGACCTCTGGAAGAGCAGCCAGTGCTCTTAACCACTGAGCATCTCCATCTCTTCATCTCTCCTCCTCCTCCTCCTTTTCTTTCTTCCTTCCTTCCTTCCTTCCTTCCTCCCTTCTTTTTCTCTTTCTTCCTTCCTTCCTTCCTTCCTTCCTTCCTTCCTTCCTTCCTTCCTTCCTTCCTTCCTTCCTTCTTTCTTTCTTTCTTTTTAAAGAAAATAAGATTGCCAGTTTTGGGTTGGTTCATTTGTTAGTTAGTCAAAGGAACTGTTTTTTGTAATATGGTAATTAAATCTTGTTTAATTGCGGCAGCCAAATGGATGTATTCAAAGAATATTAATCTGTTTAAAATTATTAGTCTTTTGATAAGACTATTCATCTATCAAAGAATTGAGGTTAGTGGATAAGACAGCAGTAAGTAATTTCAGCTAAATTCAGTAAGCAAATGATTTGGGGTGACTTCCCCTGATGTTTAATTAATACAGGAAGTTACCAATATTACTCCAGAGTTCATTCAGAATCAAAGACAATTCAAAACAATTGAAGAGCAAACTGCACGACACAACTGTAGATGAGATGTTTTAAGAAGTTAAGAAACAGTCATTCATGGAAGCATGAAGTAGTGAGGGGAAATTAGAAAAGTAACAAAAAAGGCTTCACTGAATGAGGCGAAGACATGATGAAATTCTAAGCAGAAGATAATTGTGGAGAGCTGTGAAAGTACCGTGTTATTGAATAATAACATGTACGTGTCATCAGTAGTGAGTTCATCTGCTGTAGTGAGTTGTTCATGTGCTGTAGTGAGTTCATGTGCTGTAGTGAGTTCATGTGCTGTAGTGAGTTCATGTGCTGTAGTGAGTTCATCTGCTGTAGTGAGTTCATCCTGCTGTAGTGAGTTCACCCTGCTGTAGTGAGTTCATCTGCTGTAGCGAGTTCACGTGCTGTAGTGAGTTCAGTGCCATTTTCACACGGTGTCAGATATTGGACATTGAAGGTGCTTGATCTTTTCCTCAGTTTTTCTAAAACTCTTTCTCCTCACTTAGGTGATATACAGAAACAATTTTACTTCATAAACTGAGTTGTATGATCAAAATTATATTGGTCCATCAATGTTATTGTCAGGGCCACACGTTTAGACTGACAGTAGTGAACGGCAGGATCATCCAGAAGTACAAAGTCCGTGTCCCAACTAAGTGTGGCCGTGTGGCCAAACCCTCCTCTAGATTTCCACAAAGGGTCCTGGCAGACTGTCCTTCCTCCCTCCCCCCTGCCTCCTCCTCCGCCTACTCCTTCTCTTCCCTCTTTTCTTCTTCCCCCTCCCCTTCCAGAACCCCCCTCTCCCTTCCAGAACCCCCCTTCTCCCTTCCAGAACCCCCCTTCTCCCTTCCAGAACCCCCCCTTCTCCCTTCCAGAATCCCCCTCCCTTCCAGAACCCCTCTCTTTCAACTACTTACAGGAAGGACACATGGAAGGAGGGAGGTCACTACAAGGTCAAAGACACATATATTTATAATTCTCTTAAGTCATTTTGAAATTCATGTGTGTACATATATGTATAAAATGTATGCTTTTCAAACTATCATATTGTGGATGGTAAGTATGCATAATTTGCCAATTAAATAAAATGTTTAAAAAAATAAAATGTTTATATCTTATGAGAAAAGTCCAAGTTTATATAAATTAGCAAAAATAACTTTTTTAATCTCAAAGGGGTTAAGAAATATGCTGAGAAAGATGGCCAATACATAAGTAAACTAATAATTGCAGGTAGGAAATCTGGGTGCAAGGTCTTCAGTCTAAAAGACAGATTTGTAGATGGAGGAGCTCAGGACTGAACCCAGGGCCTCAGCATGCTGAGCATGCCTCCGCTGAGCTGCACTCTCAACATCAAAACTTGCTTCATCAGTACCCCAGTGAGGTCTTCTTATCTGTGACCTTCCAGACCCTAAAATATTGGCTACATAGATAGATCCCTTTTACACAACTCTGTTCCTTCTGAACCTGCTAGACTGAGTTCTGTCTCAAAGTCACACCAAGGAAAGGTTAACAATGACAAGGCTCACTAGTCTAGGTGCTGCACTCTTGGCCCCAAAGTCACTCCCAAGATGATGCCCAGAGGGCACTCCCATTGGCCCTCCTGAAGGCATCCCTAGATACAGCAATCATCTACAACTTGAGCAACTTGATAGTTCTCTATAGATTTGCTTCTTGGAACCATGTTTATGTCTTACACATTAAAATTTAAAAATCGATTCAACATGGAGAGAGAAAAACTATTTTAAACTTGAATACCAACAGGAAATAAACCTTAAGAAATATAACACTTGTTAAAATACATTGTATACATGTATGAAGTTGTCAAAGGATAACTAAGTGAATGTTTTGTGCAGATCTTTGACACATTGCTTGCTAGATACAATAGAACCACACTTGAATTCTGAGTTCTATTTAGTTTGTAATTGTGTGTGTGTGTGTGTGTGTGTGTGTGTGTGTGTGTGTGTGAGTGAGTGAATAAAGCTGGTGTTGAAAGCTAGTATTCTCACTGTGAAAGAGGATGTACTGACTGGTTTTGTGTGTCAACTTGACACAAGCTAGAGTCATCAGAGGAAGGAGCCTCAGTTGAGAAAACACCACGATGAGATCCAGCTGTAAGGCATTTTCTCACTCAGTGATCAGTGGGTGGAGCCATCCCTGGCCTAGTGGTCCTGGGTTCTGTAAAACGGTAGACTCAGCAAGACATAGGAAATAAGTCAGTAAGCAGCTCTCCTCCATGGCCTCTGCATCAGCTCCTGCCTCCAGGATCCTGCCCTGTTTGAGTTCCTGTCCTGACTTCCTTCCAGGATGAACAGCAGTGCTGAAGTGTAAGCCAAATAAACCCTTTCCTCCTCACCTTGCCTTTTGGTCATGGTGTTTCATCGCCGCAGCAGAAACCCTGACTAAGACAGAGAGGCTACACAAATTTCAACACAGGCAAAGGACAGCTCTGGCCTCGCTTTGTCTACGAAAACAGTGCAGGAACAGCTGCACACAGACAATGAGCAGAACTAGCCTTAGGCATCGATTACTTTGTATGGATTCTACTAAAAGGAAACCAGTGTTCTGGGAGAATTTGTTGTTGCAAGAGGTGCTAGGACAGGGAAAGTACAATATGAGCGGAGAATATCATTCCATGCCAGAATGTAAGGCGGTGCTCAGAAAATGACGGGATGCTCAAAGGATCTACTGTAGATTTTAGAAACACCAAGAATGAAACCAGTCATTGAACAATAGAAGTCAATGATCTGTAGAACACGTAAGAATACCCGAGTCTACACTGACGTGAAAGAGAAAGCGAAGGAAGGAAGGAGGGAAAGGCAAGTTGTTCTTGTGATATCATGCCAATACACAAATGCAGGGAGAATTCTGATCATCATGCAATAATGGATTCAGACAAAGTTTATTTTTGCAGTAAGGGACACTGGGCCAAGAGAGGGCCTCATAAATGCTAGGCAAGCACTCTACCACGGAGCTATATCCTTGGCGTCAGGCAAAAATCTATCAGTCAATTGTAAAGCTATAGATAAAAGTCCGATTTTAAAAAGCCATGTATGTGGTTTCAGAGAATTTGCCCACCGAGTCCTGGTGAAACTTGGCTCTGAGGGAAGGGTGGAGACTCCACAGCTCAGAAGCGGTGCTGTTCCGACTTACAGAGCAGTACACAGCACACATGGCCTTATCTTCAGAGACGGCGGAAGTTAACCCAATGGGCTAACTCAAGACAACTCTTAGTTTGTGTATTTTGTATCAGGGACAAGATTCTGTGGCCCAGATTGGCCTGGAACTCAATATATGGTCCAGTCTTCTTCAAACTCAGCAATCCTGATGCTCCAGCCTCCGGGAGGTACCTTCGCCACCATGCTTCGGATATTTGGGACACCAGATTTATTTATTTTGAGTGAAGAGTATTTTTTTCTCAGCCTGGTGCGTGTCCTATTGTTCTGAGTTTTTCACAGGCTACTTTTTAATTTTAACGAAGTCCAATATATTAATTAACGAGCGCTTTCCTGGATCGTGTCTTTGATGCTCATTTCTGCTTCTGAAGAGCCACTGTTCTCTGCTGAACCCAGAAACCGAACCTTTGTGTCTGCTACTGCGGCGGCAGAGCCTTGGGCAGAGGTGGCGTTTAGTGACTGTCAGTGGCGGCTGCTCCGGTCCGAGATCCTGCCTGTGTGGATCCCGGGTGAGGTTGCTGCAGCCAGATCCCTTCGACAGGCTGCAGAACCTTCTAGGATCCCTGGTGACGCTGAAGTCCACAGGTCTGTGCTTTGCGGTCAAGTTGGGCTTAGCCCTTGCCGGCGTGGACAAAGACCAGCGCAGATGTTCACGTTTTCATCTTATACTATTTTCTCAGTGCCTTTTCCGAGCGAGGCCAATCTACATTTGTAAATTTGGGCCTTTGAGTTGCAGAAAAGGTTCCAGAATAGGGGAGAGGAATCTCTCTTCCCTCAATCCTTCCTGCCTGTACCTGGGATGCGACTTGGTCACCAGAAGAACCGGCGGTGCGGAAGGTTTTGAATCTTGTTTTCCTCTTAGCGATCCCGAGACTGAGGTTTGCTGAGGTCTCAGAAGGAGCTGCTATGGCGCAGCCGGACTTTATCCTTAGTAGTTCATAGTGACTCCCTAAAGACAGAACCGCTATGCGTAACACGATGGGATTTTTAAAAGATAGGAATTGTGAACGACCACTACCGTGCACTGGGGGATGTAGCTCAGTGGTAGAGCGCATGCTTCGCATGTATGAGGCCCCGGGTTCGATCCCCGGCATCTCCACAAGTTTTTACCTTTTTCTCATAATACATATTTAAATTTCTTTCCCACGATAATATCTCTAAGTTTTTCGTGTCCTTATGTTTATTTCGTTTTTATATGACTATCTAAACACCACGACCTTTTAGAGAGAACTCTGAGGTGGTTGTTGGAAAAGTCAGGTGGAAAGTCATCCAGTGAGAGCATCCTGAAGGAAGGACCCTGGCAGCCCCCATCAGGGGATACAATCAGTAAAAATAAAATGACTCCAACTCATTTTTTGGGGAAATAGTGGGGACGGGAGAGGTACTAATATCATCCATTGCTAATATTCGTTGAGAATTCTATATAGGAATTTAGGGGTCCCCTGAACAGAGAATCTCTCACACATTGCTCCAATTACCATTTTATTTCTTACAGTGACTTTGGCCTTATTAACAGCTTCTGCACAGGACAGCTGATCATGTTCAGAGTGAGAGGTCTAGGGAAATGGTGGAGTTGAGCCTGGAACTCCGGCTTCCTGAGGCAAAAGCACCAAAAGCTGTCGAACAATGCCTGCCTGAGAAACGTAGAATGAAATTTGAAAAAGCCAGGAGAATGGTCCACAGGTGCTGAGCTTGCCTATCTGGCAGCGGGCTCTGGGTCCAGGCCCGAGCAACACCATCGTAACAACAAAAGACGGCTGTAGAGCAAGTTGACGGAAACCCATAAAAGCCTGACGTCCCTGAGTTTGGATTCTGGACACCGAGTCACTCATTTTTGGGCTCCTGGGTTCTGTGTTGTAACTGTCCCGGAATAAAGCTGAAACCCGAGCAGAGAGCTCTAGTTCTGAAGCTTAAGTGTATAGAACCTCAACGTTCCTTTCCTACTGAATACTTTTCACATCAGGAAATCATCCAGGAATATAACATCTGCTTTAATTTGTTTTTAAACTTGTCTTTCCTTGTGGAAATATGCTTTGAAACTTGACTAAGAATCACTGATTACATTGGAAATCAGCCTGGGCAAGGTGAGCACAAGCTTGGCTTTACTTAGCACCAAGTATCTACATCTCTTTGTATTTGCTTCATTCCTAGATGTTGTTTTTAAAGGCATAAGAACACGACTATATAATGCTATCTTCTAAATAGTCATTCTAAGCATTCACGTAATTTTTATTTGGAATGTCAAACTAATTTGCTTTTATTTCTCATTCTAGCTAGGGTTTTGTTGATTTAGAAGAAAAGTTATGTATCTAGTTTAAATGAACTCTATGTTTTATTTCAAGATAATAAAGAACAAGTTAGGAAATGTTTGCTGAAAAGGAAGGGTATTGGTTTTTCTGGGTTTAGAAGTATGGCTTATCTGCATGGCCATCTGTGATGGGTGACATGGCTGCCTAAGCAAAACTAAGTTTATAAGACTAATAACAAAAACCAAGGAAAGACTGTTGGAAAACAACCAAGGGCCACTGCCCTGCCCATCACATGTAGTTACATGAAACCCAAGCTCTTATTTACCTTTCCCAAAGTCCTAGAATACTGATCTCTAGACTGTGTTTTTAAGTTTAAAGCATCCTGACCTTTTCAAATGGTTCTCTTGCTATATACGGCTTGTTATCTTATCTGTTCCTCACCCACAGGATGCACCATTTCTGCATTTTGATATGACCAGTTCTTTATCACTCAAATTTTTCTTCGGCAGGAATAGAACAGAAAGCACACACCTAAAATCCTCAGCATCTAGGAGGCTGAGACAGGCGGATCACTGTCAATTTAAGGCCAGCTTGGGCTACAGAGTGAGATCCTGTCTCAAACGAACAACCAAACTAGGCACATCAAAAACAATCAACTGACAATGAGATGAAAATACTGGAGCTGGGGGATGGCTCAGTGGGCAAAGTGCTGAAGCACCTGGGGACCTGAGTTTGGATTCCACCATATGCACGTTAAAGCCAGACATGGTAGCATGTGTCTGTTACTGGCTAGTTTAGCCTAAATAACAAGCTCCAGGTTCAGTGAGAGACCCTGTCTCAAAAACTAAGGTGGATGGATTGGGACTTGCACTAAGTAACTACCAGGTTCTCAGCCTCTCTTGGGTTCAGATAGCTATGTAAGCCAGCCCAATAAATCCTCCTTGTCATATGTAAAGTAATTAAAATAAGGGCTCAGTTGGTAAAGGTACCTGTTGCCAAGCCCAATGACCTGAGTTCAATCCCCAGGACCCACATGGCACAAGGAGAGAATCAGCTTCTGCAAACTGTCTCCTGACATAGACAAAAACAAAATAAATAAAATATTAAAAAAATAAAATAAGGCAGAGAGTTATAGAGAACCACCTCTGACCTCCATGTGCTGATGCTTGTGTAGGTGCATCTGTGTGCAAATATGCATATATGCGTACACACCATACTCTCTCACACACACACACAAATCCACCTTGGTCTGCTTCACCTAAACAGCCTCTCTCTCTCCTTTGATCTTTCAGTTCAGTGGAGACTTTCAAGTAACCAAAACTATCTTCAAAACACAGTGAGACAAACTTACTGATCTGGGCCAATCCTTGGTCACAGCTTTCCAGAAAAGCTGCTCAGAACATGACAGACTATCCTCCAGAACAGATCCACTCAAAATTCCACCTCTTGGTGCAATTGATTATTTATACTATTTATTCTCAGTGCATTTAACATCCTACTTTTTGCAGTCCAGATAGGGAATCTGGGAAGCCTAGTGAACTGTCAGGTGACCATGGCCAGGTAGCCTGTGCACCCCTCTGTACTGTTGAGAACTTGGGGTTGCCCTCCCCAAGCCTGTGTAGAGTGTGCAATCCTTTCAGAAGACTCTTTGAGGTCTTGCTTTTAAGAACTGTGAGAGAAAGTTGCAATTGTAGTAATAATACTGTATTTTACACTGGAAATGCCGAGAGCAGAAATCAAGTTAAATGCTCTTTACACAAGTGCACACGTAGGTGAAAACAAGGAAGCTGTGGGAATTGCTAAGTGTTGACTTCCTTGACCATGATGATGGCTCCAGTTGTACACACATTTGTGTAAACCCATCAAATGGTGTACATTGCACAATTTCAGATAAGAGAATGGTTTGTTTTGCTTTGGTTTTAGAACTGCTGAACCTGGAGAGATGGTGTTGTGGCTGAGAGTGTGGCTGTTTTCCAGAGAAGCGAGGGTTTCACGATCACGTGAAACTCCAGCTCCAGGGAGTCAGATACCCACTGGACCCATGTGTCATGATCTCTCTCTCTCTACACACACACACACACACACACACACACACACACACACACACAGAGTTTTCTTGCTCGGCCTTCGCTTCCTGTTCTCTCCTGGTATTACTCTCTCTTCCTTCTGAATCCTTAGTTCTGCCTCAGTTTCCCTGGTGTTCCCATCCTCCTGGTTTGCCCACAGGTGTATATGAGGATTTCCCTGAATTCTCCGGGGAGGAATAAGACCCGACTTCCTGAGTGGGAACGTTCCAAAGGTAGCAGAGACACTCCGTGCATAGTAAGCAAAACCCCAGAGAAGAGAAGCTGAGTCGGCGAGGAATTGCTCTCCTGACTTCATCCCTGCCGGCTCTGAAGACTCACTGAGGAGTCTTGAGATTTCGAGTGCTGCGTGTTTCATTGGCATTGGCTTTGAATAAAGTCTGGGGCAGTGGGGGTGGCAGTCTAACACCTTGATCCTTTGTTCTCCCAGTGGCTGAGACAGGGAAGCTGGTTTTTATTGGAGAAAGAACCCTGTCCTCCAAGGCTCCTAATTTTGATTGGATTTCGAAGTCCAGGAACAGAATGTGGAGACGGGAAAGCACCGCCAGGTGCGTGCTTTCTTTCTCTTCGTAATTGTAGATAGGATTTAGCAAAGCATTCCCGGTGTTTTCTGGAAGGATCTCTCCTTAGTCCTGAAGGAGAGGAAGGCGCAAGAAGGGAGGATCTCCGACCCCAGATTGTTTATACCCGTTATTGAGACTCTTCGAAAGAAAGCGCAGGTTGATAGAGTAGCCTGGAAACAGGATTCTTTTTTTTTTTTTCTTTTTAAAGGAAAAAGATGAAAATAACAAGTCCAAAGGACCTTGAATTTTATAAAGATGAGTTGGTATTGCTAGTTCTTAAGTGGTGGGGATGTAGCTCAGTGGTAGAGCGCATGCTTAGCATGCATGAGGTCCTGGGTTCGATCCCCAGCATCTCCAGGTCTTTTGGGAAGAAAAATGCGCCTTTATTTTTAGAATTCTAATTTTCTCCCTAGTCTACTTAGGGCTATACACAAAGTGACATCGTGATTCACATCTCTGAACACGGAGGGATGGTTTTCTCCTTCCCCCTTCCCCTCCTCTCACACTGGAAAACCCGCCACTTTATAAAAGTTAGTGATTTGTAGCACTTCTGTAAGGGGCTTTGTCTGGTGGGCCCTTTGTCTAAGAGGTATACCTCCTTTGAACTTTTGCCTCAACTTTCAACTTGTGACATTCTGCGACATTAACTAGTAAAGGGAATTTAGAAACGTTTTCCAATGGCTTTTTTCCGCCCCACCCTCCAGCCCCAAACAAGCCAGCAGCAACCATCACTGGCAGTCTGCCTGGCTGCAGTTAAATCAAGAGCTTGCTTTTAAACCTGGAGGTGTAAGGGTAGGGGTAGAGGTTAGTTACGTTCTTAAAGAGGACAGTGGGTACTGGCTCTTCCTTCCATCTGACTGCAGCATTTTGGACATTCAGGTATAGTAGGGTCTCATGCTCAAGCAACTTGACCCTAAGGAGAGAGGACACTAAGGTGTGAATCTTAGACTGGACTTCTGGCTACACCACAGTGCTGCCCACTACTGACAAGTATTATAGGCCTGAGAAATGCAACCCCGAAGTATTAGAGATACAAGGACATTTTAAATAGTTAATTCAAAAATAGCCACAGCATTTATCAGCTTTCCACATCACAGGTTAGGAGTCCACAGACCTTTTCCTCGTTAGTGTATTTTTGCTATGCTACGTTATTCTCTCTTACATTCTAACTGGCACCTGCCAAAGACCAAGATGTCTACTCAACAGTTTTAATGGCATTTTGTTGCTATTGATGTTGTTTGTTTTATTTGGGTCGGGGACAAGAGATCAAAGCTAGGGTCCTGTGCATGTAGGCAATCACTCCATCTCTGACCTCAGCTATATTCCTCTTTTTGCTTTATATTTTGAGACAAGGTCTCACTAAATTGCCCAGGCTAGCCTCCAACTTCAGGTCCTTCTATCTCAGCCTCCCAAGTATCTGGGATTTCAGACCCGGCCGCCATTCCTGGCTTAGCAACTAGCTTCAGGCTGTGGTTACTCCTACCCCACCCCCACTTCACTCCAGTCCCCACCCTGCCTTCCTTTGTTATCACTTCCCGGCCATCAGCAGAATACTGTGATGGTTAATCTTGGTTGTCAACTTGACTTGGATTCAACTTGGATTAACTTGGATTCTGGTTGAACCCAGGGTTCCAACCAGAGTGCCGGGCAGAGAATCCCAGAGCCGTTTTCCCAGCCTTCCTCTCCTCATTTCCATCTCCCTCGTGATGACCCTGGGCTCCAGGGCCAAATAGAGCCGGACTTCGAATTCGACTTAAGAGACTCCCAGAGACGGTGTCTCCAAGCCCCCAGCTTGCCTACCAACCAACCAGCCTACCCACTGTGCAGGACTGGGAATTCTAGTTCCAATCAGAACTCCAGGAGGGAATCCTAGAGTAGTTCAGCCTCCTCCACCTACTATTCAGTGGTTTCACCCACCGCTGGGCCTGGACCTCTTGGAGCCAGAACCCAAAACTTTTTCTCTTTGTTTGTCTTTTCCTTCCTTCCTTCCTTCCTTCCTTCCTTCCTTCCTTCCTTCCTTCCTTTTTTTTTTTTTTTTTTTTTAAAGACAAGGTTTCTCTGTGTAGCCCTGGCTGTCCTGGAACTCACTCTGTAGACCAGACTGGCCTCAAACTCACAGAGATCCTTCTGCCTCTGCCCCTCAAGTGCTGAGATTAAAGCGCAGCACCACCACCCACAAGCTCCAAATCTTTTTTGAGACCCCTGAGTCTGTCCTCTTTCCACATCTGCTCATCTACCATTCACACCGCTCACTACTCTTGGTTGTCAACTTGAATACATCTGGAACTAGCTAAAACCCAAGCAGCTGGGCATCCTATTAGTTCTGTTCCTTCATAGACTCCTGACTAATACTGCTGTATAGGCGTGGGCATGCTGACACATGCCATTATCCCAGCACTCTGAGGACAGGGGCAGGCAAATCTCTGTGAGTTTAAGGCCAGTGTGGTTTACATAGAGATTTCTAAGCCAATCAGAGCTACACACTGAGACTGTGTCTCAAAAACAAACAAATAAACAAAACTAAGAAATCATACATGGCCATTGTTCCAACACATAGGCATTTCTCTGGACACCTACCCACATATCTAAAGCTTGCATTATATTTCTGTCATTTTTGTTTTGTTTTGCTTTGCTTTGTTTGCTTTGCTTTTCGAGACAGGGTTTCTCTGTGTAACAGTCCTGGCTGTTTGGAACTCACTTTGTAGACCAGGCTGGTTTGAACTCACAGAGATTGACCTGTGTCTGCCTCCCAAGTGCTGCCACCACCTGGCTCTGCCACATTTCTTAATAAATCCTCCTGCTTCATAATGATGTCTTTTCTGTGGCATAAGTCAAGAGCCCAGTTTTACCTTAGTGGCTGGACTCCTATATGGACAGCAGCTCCCACCTGCAGACAGGAAGTGAGTCTGCAATTTCTTCCTTTCTCAGCCAGGCTGAGACATCATTGACCACTAAAATAGTTATAAATACATAGGCAATTCCCAGAAATATTTTAAAGCCAAAGATAGAGGGAGGTGATCAAAGGTGTAAAGGAATGCTTCTTCTTTTTTCCTCCTCCTCTTCTTCTTCCTTCTTCTCTTCTTCTTCTTCTTCTTCTTCTTCTTCTTCTTCTTCTTCTTCTCCTCCTCCTCCCCCTCCCCCTCCCTCTCCCCCTCCTCCTCCTCCTCCTCCTCCTCCTTCTTCTCCTCTTCTTCTTCCAATAAAAAGTTACTTTGATTAGAAGTATACGAGGCATCAGGAGGTGGGAATGAAGTCTGAGATGAAACCGTCTACTGCCCTGGGACACCCTGAGTTCTTTCAGAAACCTCCACTCAGATGGTCATAGGCTCTAACCATTTTGAGATCCTAAGTTCCAAATCAACTCTTTCTTTTATAAATTGCCTTGGCCGTGGGTGTCTTATCACAGCAGTAGAGAAGACATGCTCCCAATAAGTCTGCATTATAAATGTGTGATGCTGTTTGCTCCTCAGCTGCTTTAGATTTCATTAACCCGTACACTTGTTCTAAAGGAGAACTGGGAAGAAATGACCAATTATTAGATAGTGGTTTATTGTTTATTTAGTGATTTACTTAAAGCACTGCTTTGTACTGCCTATTTGTCAAGCCTGACTTCACTTGCTACCTGGAACAGAATGACCTGGAGAAGTAGCTGAAACAAAGGCTCATTGCCCTTAACAACCTGCTGGCTGTCATATACCCTTCTGTAAAACCTTGCTTGCTTGCCCACCCCACCTTGTGGCTTTAGAGTATAAAATGAAAATACAAACTGTGCCTGGCATTTGGAGCCTTTCAGGAGTTATCCTGGCTTTGGTTCACCAGTGGCATCTCCTCTTGCCCACTCTCAATGGTGCCAGAGTGCTGATTCCAGAAGACTCCCACATTTCCTCAGCAAGAAACAAAGTGTCTAATGTCTGTCCAGCTCTTACTTGTCCAGTGTCGTCTCCAAGGAGGTACCACCATCTTCCCTGTATAATTCTGTCAAGTAGTGTGGTAGTTTGAATGAGATGTTCACTGTACCCTCACACATTTGAATTCTTACTTGGTCCTCAGTTAGTGATGCTGTTAGGGAGCTTTAAGAGGTCTGGTCATGCTGGAGGAAGGACATCACTGGGGGCAGGCTCTGAGGTTCAAGATGTAAGATTTCAGCTCCTGTCACCACGGCTGCCTGCTGCCAGCTTCCCCACCGCAGATATTATGGACTCTTAGCCTTCTGGATTTAGCTAAGAAGCAAGCTAGCCGGAGCTTGTATTTCCCTCTGTATTCTTGACGGCAGATATGGTGTGGCCTCAGCTTCTGCCCTCAGGATTACCCATGGACTGTACCCTCAGACTGTGAGCCACAATAAACCTTCCTTCCTTAGACTGCTTTCGTCCGTGTTTTGAGAAAAGTGTTTTCCTTATCACTGTGACAGTTTCAACAAGTTAAGGTGGGAAAGACATATCGGCTCAGGGTCCGTGGGGAGCATCCCAGAACCACCACCCAAATGAGGAAGGCATAGCTGAGAAGGAGCAGTTCCAGGACTCCTGACGCCTCCCCAGGCTGTAGGTCTTGCTATCCTCCATCTCAGCGCCGTCCTACGAGCAGGACAGCACTGGGCTCTGGTGTTTGAATCTTAAAGCGTAGGGCGAGCGCCCGGGCTTTCTGCGTTTAAGTCTGTTTGGAGACAAAGCGTTGGCTTTTGTTTTTTCAACACTCAAGTGTGCTTTTTTTCTAACCCGCCAGGAATGTCAGTTGATTTTGCTAAAACTTTTGACCAATATGGTTTGAGACTAGCGCTTGACGAACATCCAGGCGCATGGTGATTCTGAATTGTCAAACTGGAAACCGGTTCCACCTCACTCGGAGCGGTAATCTCTCAGACTCTCTTTGGGTCCCTGGCTTGCACGCTTTCAGGGACTCGCTCCGTGAGTTTTCCAAACAATCGAGTGTGTTCACGTGTTTTGTTGGCCTGAAGGAAGCGCTTTTGCTTTGGTAGCAGTGTCAATCTATCCGAACAGTGCAGATACCAATTACCATAAATTTTCACCTAATCTACTGCGATTTGATCAAAAGCTAGAGTGGGTCTTCCAGGTGGCTCCGTGGCTTAGTTGGCTAAAGCGCCTGTCTCGTAAACAGGAGATCCTGGGTTCGAATCCCAGTGGGGCCTTACTTGTAATTTTTGAAACCCGCCAGTTTGCCCTGACAAATTCTTAGCCTGAAATCTTGTTTAATTATACAATCAAATCTGTTATTTGGAAGTTCAGTCTCTCCATCCACTTTGAATGATCTAGAACCGGGCTAAGAGAATTTCTAACAGAAAATTGGAAGTGTTTCAACTTAATCTTTACAAAGTATTCTACTGAGTTCTCAAACTCTAAGTATCTTGCTTAAACAGACGAAACATAGTCGAAGCTCATCGGACATTTTCCGAGTTGCATTTTGTGTCTTTTCACATGCACATTTAAACTACAGGAATACTCACTAAAGTGAGCATTACTATGCGCACTTCACAGCTAGTAAAATAATGAGGCTAGAATTTAAAATCAGTATTTCTCCTGATCCTAAATACCACCTCATCTTATTTATAAAAGTAACATCCAAGATAGCTTGGAAGAAGAATGTTTAAAATTGTTTGGCCCATAGACTGATTAGGCAGCTTTTTCTTTTCTATAAGCATGCTCACATACTCAAAAACATGGCTACACTTCTTGCAGGTCTTTCGGAGTGTTCACTGATTTCTTTAAACTCTCATGTGTTCATCATGGGCCAAAGGAAAAAAATATCCTTGACAATCACAACTCAAGACCCAGTCACTAGGGCTGGGAAGATAGCTTGATGACAGGCTCTGGGCTCTGTGTGGGGCCCTTGGTGACCTTTGATAAGCAATGTCAAAAATATTTTTCAGAACCACAAATGAATATTACAAAGCTCTTAAGTTGATCTAGGAAAATATATCACTTTGTTTTTGGTTGGCAGTGTTGAGCACAGAACTGGGGGTCTCACACGCATTCGGTAAGCGCTGGACACTGAACCACATCCTTCATTTTCAACTGATATAAACTGGGTAATTCGAGGCACATGCCTAGTCAGGGAAACCAAGGTTCCAGACCAGCAGGTCAAATCCACAAAGTTCTATTTCTGAATGAGAGGTGATGGCAATGAATTATGGAAGGATGTCTCTGCAGTATACAACCCCTCTTATACCTCATCTTAGTGGAAAATACAGAGTTATCTATTTCAGTTGGTAATTATGGAGATCAATCCAGTCCCTCTTTTATTAAAAAAATTAACTGAATGTCTGCCCATATTAAGTGTGGAAAGTAGGTGACTTTTGTACCCAAAGGAGATAAAAGCTCATTTGGGAGGAAAGGAAGTTAATTACATAGTAACAAACCTAAACCCCATGTTGGGGCTCTGATAAAGGGCCTTTGGTGTTTAGGAGAAACATAGAAATGGGATTTGCTTTAATCCCATGTTATGGTTTGAATGTGAAGTTTCCTCCCATGTTCTACATGATCTCCAACTGACACTTTTTAAGGAAGGATCTTGATGGAGGAAGCAGGTCCCAGTGGTTGAGTGGTACAGTTCACAGTCCAGCCGTGCTTTCTGTCCTGTCCTGCTAAATTGTCAGTGACCAGCTGCCATATATTCCCACTGTCCTCTGTCCTGTTACAGTGAGCCAGAATGAATCTCTCCTCTGTTTAGTTGTTTCTTATCAGGAGTTGGGGCACAGCAATATGAAAAGAGAATAGTTTCTGGTCCAGTCCGTTCAGGTCAGTCAGTCAGTCAAAGGACCAACCCTTGGAAGGCAGGCACACCTTAATCCATGCTTAAGCCACCACGTATCACGATGACTTACTTTTTTTGTTGTTTGTTTTGTTTTTGTTTATTCGAGACAGGGTTTGTCTGTGCAGCTTTGCGCCTTTCCTGGAACTCGCTTTGTAGCACCTCATGCCACCACCGCCCGGCACTGATTGACTCTTATTAGAGGCCTCAAATGGTCAACATATGCTGGCTCAAATTTTAAAAACATTATAATAAAGAGAGGGAGGTTGTAAGAAATCTGTGGTTTTGTTTGTTTTCTGTCAAAGGTAGTTAGCCAGGCAGGAACTCATATTTCTTGAGCATTCCCCTATCTCCTTTGCAGTGATTAGCCAATCATATCAAAATGTGAAGCTGAACTCTCACAGATGGGCTAAGGCACAGTCACTACCTAGGTCGGTAAAAGACAGAAGCCACGTTGGCCCTGGTCTACTTTGACTTGTGCTGCACCCTTCTTTTTTGAGTTGAGGATCAAACCCAGGGCCTACCACTGAGCTAAATCCCCAACCCTCTGCTGTGCTCTTAAAAAAAAGCCTTGCCAAACTACTTTGCTTTCCTTGTGGTTCCTTTGCGCAATGATGAGATTACTCTTTGTTTCTAATACACGTAAGCCCTTAATCTATTTTGAGTTGAATTTTGTAAATCTTGTGAGAAAATGACGTATTTGCTTCTGCTGAATGTGGGCCATTAGCTCTCCAGGCAGCCTTTATTGAAGAGACTGTCCTTACCCCTGGCAAAGTGAGTCAACTGACTGTCAATGCAGGCTCATGTCTGTGATTGACACCCCGTTCCACTGGCTAACGTGTCTATTTTGATCCCAACCTCAGTGTAGCATATTTTCAAACCAGAGCATGCGATGCTTCTGGCTTGTGTTCCTTTTACTCAAGGTGGCTTTGGCTACTAAGGTTCTCACACCTTTAGGTTTTTTTTTTTTTTTTTTTTTCCTATTCTGTGAATTGGAATTTTTATGAAGATGCATTGATTTTGAAGATCATCTCAGGTGGTATGGGAATTTTAGCAATGTTAGTTTTTCCATTTAGTTCTGTTTTGTTAAACTTATCAATGTTTTACAGTTTTCAGTATGCAGATCTTTTACCTCCTTGACTAAATTTAGAAGGAAGAATTTTATCTTTTTGTTGTTGTATTGTAAATGGAAGATCCCACCACCACCACCACCATGCCGCTGCTGAAAAACACCCCACAACTTTTACCTCAAAGGGGAGAAGAGATAGATAAGCTATTCTAGAGCCAACTGTGAGTGACCACGGCTTTGGAACATGGGTTTAGGCTACCTCAAATTCCATATTCCAACATAGAAGCAGTTTCCCTAAGTTTTTATAACAACAGAGCAACAACAAAATCATAAATAAAGAAAAGATACTTTTGAATCACAGTGGCAGAGACACTAAGTGGGCAGGTTTTAGGAAGTTCTGCTGCAGGCTTCAGGCCATGGGAAGGTGTTTTAACTTTTTCCTTGGGTAGAAAACTAGTGCCCTGTTTGTACATTCAAAGGATATACTGAGTGGTCTCAGAATTGCTAGGTCGGGCATGGTGGAGGGCAGTGAACGGGTATTAAAGAAGCTAATGGTGGCCCAAGATAATACGGCTCCGGGCTTAGCAGACTTCTGGAACAGTCAGCCACTGAGGTTTTAAGCCATTAATCAGTGGAAGGCACCGGTTCTTTCCTGAAGCTGTTGCTCACACCCCTTTTCCTCTTCCTCCTCCCTTCCTCCCTCTCTCTTCCATCTTTTTCATTGTTGCTGTTTTGGTGATCAAACCCAGGTCCTTGCACATTCTAGGTGAATGCTCTACCACTCAATTATAAATCCATCTCCAAAGTTCTCTTCCTCCCTTCCTCCCTTCCTCCCTCCCTCCCTTTCTTCCTCCCTCCCTCCCTTTCTTCCTTCTTCCCTTTCTTCTTGAGACACAGTTTCTCTGTGTAGTCCTGGCTGTCCTGGAATCGGCCTGCCTCTGCTTCCTGAGTGCTGGGGTTAAAGGCAAGCCACCTGCCACCGTTTGGCCAGAGTTTTCTTAATTTCCCTTTCAGACACTATAGTATTACTACACAGGAACACTATTATTTTATTAAAGCACATTTCATGTCCTTCAACTTCACTGAATTCATAAGTTCAAACAATTTTTCAGTGGAATTTATTTGGAATTTTTCTATATAAAATCATCTAATAAATATAGATAATTTCTTTATTTCTTCTTTTTTTAAAATAATGGTGCTTGGGATTGAAAGACACTCTTATTTCTTTCTTTCCAATGAATATTCTCTTATTATTATTTTTTCTCTTGCCTGGTGGCTAGAGGCTGGGACTTCCACTCCTGTGCTGAGAAGAATTGCTGAGAGTAAGAGCCTCTTGACGGCACACAGAGGAAAAAGCCTTTTAAACTTTCCTTATGGAGTGTGGTGTGATATTGACAAGGGGTGTGTCCTCTACGGTCTTTATGTGTTGAAGCTTATTCCTGCTACCTCTAATGGGTTGAGAGGTTTTCCTTTGATTGTTTTTAAATCATGAAAGGACATTGAATTGAATTGAGTGAATTTTTTTATGTTTATATTGAGATTGTTGTAAGATCTTTATCTTTTATTGTCATCACCTTTATTGTTGTTGTTTTTTTTGGTTTTTCGAGACAGGGTTTCTCTGTGTAGCTTTGTGCCTGTCCTAGAACTCACTTGGTAGCCCAGGCTGGCCTTGAACTCACTCACAGAGATCCACCTGCCTCTGCCTCCCGAGTGCTGGGATTAAAGGCGTGCGCCACCACCGCCCAGCTCGAGCTTTATTGTTTAGGGCTCGAACTTTATTGTTTAGAACAGGTTTCAGAGTTTGCTTTGATTTCTTCAGGAAACTGGCTACCATGAATTTGTCTAGACAACCACTTTTTTTTTTTTTTTCCTGTTTCTTTTGGTTGTTTGAGATAGGGTTTCTCTGTGTAGTTTTGGTGCCTGTCCTGGCTCTCACTCTGTAGACCAGGCTGGCCTCAAACTCACAGGGATCCTTCTGGCTCTGCTTCCCGAGTGCTGGGATTAAAGGCATGTGCCACCGCTTTCTGGCCTGACTTGTCCTCTTTGAAAAGCTGATCACATCCTAAGTCCTGAGCTGAATTTCTTTGGGAGAAGTATCAACATTTGTACCAAATGCTGCTAAGCAGGCAAGAGGCTCTATGCACGGGTACTACAGTAGGGGAGAAGGACTGAACTTAAATCCAGATACACCAGTGACAGCTGGGGAGTCACAGCCAATGGAAGGGTAAGCGTTATTGGACAGGAAGTTCCTAAAATGGTTTTGACAAAATACCAAGGTTGCAGAGAGACCTGATTAGATATCGATGGTAGGTAATTGAGCCTGAACTGGACCTGGTTGAGAAGAGGGCTCAAAGAAGCCTGATTAAAGTTTGGCCAAAGATGGCGTCCTTGTAACCATGCCATCTCATCCCATTGCCAAGGAATTCTCTCAGCTTCCCGAAGGAATAGGGAAGTCTAGGGCATGTGAGGGGGCGTGAGAGAAGCATCCTGGTGTGTTCCCAGGCTTGCTAGGTCTGTTCTACCCCCCAGGGTCAGGCACCACCAACATCAGGGGTTTTCTGTCAGAGTGATTTGAAGGCTTTTTGATAAAATCTGAGTTATTAGATTTGAACCAGGACAGCGGATACTTGATAGATATGAATGTAATGATCACACCATTAAATAATCTTTTAAGTTTTGAAAATGGGTCGTTCTGTTTCTATCATTTCAGAACATTCCAGGAAGGTGCTTGGGACACTGGGATCTGTTTGAAGAGTCACTTTGCAGTAGGAAACCAGTGCTGCAGGTCCCTCAGAGAACCTCAGACTGGATGTGTTGGTTGCAAGAATGCCTGGGGTTGTAAGCACCATGTATTGCAAAGGATGGAGGGATGCTGTTTGGCCATTCAGAAAAGATAGCACCAATAAAGTAGAAGACAGGACCACCCCGGCATTTCCGCTAAGGCAATACCACCAGAAAAAAAGTCATTTCCTCCCGCAGCTAAGGTAACACCATCACAGTCCACAAAAAGGACATACAAACACCACAGGAATCCAAATGATTTGTTTTCACAGTTAGCAAATGATGTTATAGTTTCTCTGTGTAACTAGTGGTAACTCATAACACTAGTTAGTGAAGTATTTATGGCTTAATGGGCAATTGAACTCTGAAACAGAATCAACTTACTTTCCCATTATGTATGAGAAAATTAAAGCACAAAGGTAAGAAGAGCATCAGAAAACAGATCACCAGTTTTAACGCTCATCTTTTAGGCGAGTGTGGTGGCCCATTGCCTGTAATCCTTGTGAGATGGAGGCCAGAGTAGCCTACATAAAGCTCTGTCAAAAAAACAAAAACAAAAACAACAACAACAACAAAAACCCCAAAAAACAAAAACAAAACATAAGCTCCAGATATTTGGTTTTTTCCTAATTTAGTTCCTCACCGGCCCCAGAATCGTCTATCAGCTCATTCCTAGTCTACATTGCAGGTTTAGGTTGTTGTTTCTCCAGGAGACTTTGCGGAAGGACGCCATGCGGTGTTTGTTCACCTGTCCTTTTGGAAGGGGTGCTCTTGCCGCAGCATCTTGTGCTGGGAAACCCGAGAGAGGCTCAGTTTCAGGGAGGGCCCTGCCTGCGGTCCTGGCACAGACATCTCAGCTAGGTCGCGGCCCCAGCCCGCGGAACATGAGTTTTTTCTCTTGCGGTACGGTACCGGGTCACGAATCAGGAAAAAGACAAAAAGGAACGTGAGACTCAAACAGACGGAGTTGAGGAGGTCGCAGGCAGTCACAGGAAGGGGCTTCTCTCACAGCTGCTGGGGCCTCTCTGCCTGGAAAGGAAATTTTCTCCAGGGCTGTGTTTTGATAGTCCAATGTCACGTGTAGTACAGGAACAAGTTTTTCCACGTTTAGCCGGCAGGTTGGAAATTATAAAAGGCCTTTTATAAAAGAGCTTTTGCAGGTCCCACCGAGACTTGAACTCAGATTGCTGGATTCAAAGTCCAGAGTGCTAACCATTACACCATGGGACCGATAAAAAGTAATGAATATGTAACCACAGTTATGGAACTTTGTATGAATTACACGTTGGAAGAACTAGATTAAGCTTCAGTTTTGATAAAGCTGTTTATTGGGAGAGACATGGGAACACATAAATTATAAAAGAAATTGCACTTCGCATGCCCGCGCTCCCCTCCATCTCTTCCTCCCTCCCTTTTCTCTTGTTGTGGGCATAAATTAGCCTGGAGAAGACAGCAAGGATAGACTTAGATTCTTTAAGAGGCCCACATCTTAAACAACTTAGGACGTCTGTAAGAGAAAGCATAGACACCAAGTAAAATTAGACACGGCCATTCCAAAGCTTGTGTGAGGTACGGGGGTAAAACTGGAGCAAAGATTTCCTGGAGAGTCTCAGGTAATTTCCATTAGAATACATACTTTTGCGAATTTTAAAAAACACACTTTGCATAGAGTAACCCCTACAAAGGCTGCGGAAAGTGTCCCTCAGAAGAGAAATTTTGACATTTAACACACAAGAAATATCAATCTACTGTGTGATTTGACAATGTCTTCTGTGCTGGAGGGATGGTTCAATAGTTAAGAACACTGGCTGCTCTTGTGGAGGACCGAGGTTCAGTTCTCAGGCACCACGACTGTCAGCTCCCTACCACCTGCAGAACCAGGAGATCTGACTCCCTCTTCTGGTCTCTAGGGCTACTGCATACATGCAATACACATTCAGACAAGTAGGCAGACACACCACACACACACACACACACACACAATTGAATTTAACAATCTATGTTTGCAATCTTTCCCCTAAAATGTGTCCAGGAATGTTTTAAGCATGTCTAAAGAATAGGAATTTGTACTCCTACAAACTTGAAATAATGCAGGTCTATTACTTAATTGCCCCTAAAAAGAAGGGGACAGTTGTATGTGCTGCTTGATGGCTTGGAAGTTGGGAAACAGGGATTTAAGTTTAAACAAACAAGACTCTATTGTTGATGAAATGTAGTGTACAGTATGAAGGGGGATTTCTGGAAAGAGGCTGTGTCTGCCAAGGTGGATGGGCTGCTAGAACTTCAGTGATGTGGGGAGTCTGGAATGCTGCAGGTCCAGAGCCTGATTACAGCCATCCTGGGCTACCTACAGCATCTCTATGTTTTGGGCTAACAGATAAAAACCAATTGGAATTTATTAACTTACCAAACTCCATTTCAACAAAGACCGCTGTCAGACTGTGTCTGGGGCCCATAGCTGACATTCTGTGCTTGGCTGTAACCCACCTTTCTGATGCTTCCACAACTGTGTTTGAAAAATGCCTTGATCTGTAACTTTCCTCTGTTGCTATGAAAACTTCAGGAAACTACATTGTTCCTCTTTGGAACATGGAGTTCAGGGTAGTCTAAACCTGTGTCCCAGGGCCATGATCACTCATATTTGGCTTCAGAATAAACTATTTAATCTCTTTTGATGTGAGAGCTGTGGGTTTTTTTGTTTGTTTTTCTTTGTTTGTGTTTTTGGTTCTTGTCAATAGGGTTACATTTTTTTTTGTAAGTCATAATATATGAGATATACATTCACTTCAAAGTAGGTTGGAGAGACATCATCCCATTTTTGGCTTCACCCTGGAGATGAAGTAATTTTCACCTTTTGCTGTCTTTGTCATGTTTGACTCTAGTGGGTTTTTGCAGCTATATATCAGTTTAGTAATTGCAATAAAAATGTACAAAAAATGTCCCTCAGAATGAGACTTTCTTATAAGTCACATTTCCAACATGTTGCCTGCAAATCATGGCTGTGATTATACCATGCAGGATGTGAAAGGCTAGAAGGACGCAGTGGAGGAGTGCAGCGTATTAACTGTGGTCAGGAAAATGAATGGGATGCTCTGCCTCATTCTTGATGATCAGAGGACTTGAGCAAAAAACGCTTATCTAGGATTGAACTGGGTTTAGTGACCATTCAGTTCCAAACTTCATAAGAATCTATTTAGAGGGAAATGTTCTGATCAATGAAAACTGCTCGAATTAGAAATGTTAAAATATGAGCAATCAACATAGAGACTGAAGAAGAAAGAAAAAGGGTGAGAAAGAGCCATTCAGCAACATCTCAGGCATCTCTTATCTACTGAGTACTCGTTAAGACTGTGGGACATGCTGGGTGAGGAGGGCGAAGTGGAATCCAAGGCTAGAATGTGGGATGGTTCCTGTGCCCCGGGTCTTCTGGCTGACTCTGGTGGCCAACAGCCCTCTCTTTTTGCAGGATAGAGCCATCCAGCCTCACACTGCCAGACCCGAACACCTTCAAATGCTTTTCCCAGAAGGGGATACCATGAACCACCAGAGGATTTTCTGGTAACCACAGTAGAGATTCACCGAGCTCTAAAAGTGTACCTATGAGTGTCAGCAAAGACAGGGAGGGGTGCAGCTCTGAACTCTTTCCTACAGCAGTGAGGAATCCTGTTAATATTTTAGTGACCTGACTCAGGCAAAACAGGATCCTTGGGCTTACCACAGAAAAGAATGTCCTGATGAGCCAGTATAAAGCACCTCTCATTAGCAGACATTTCCAACCTAGATTTTAAGTATGAAGTTAAAAGAAAGAAATTCTCAGAAAAAAGGTATCACTTTTACCGGTATATTTGCCTTCTATAACAATAATTTAAGAACATTATGTATATTTCCAGGTACTCTTACGTTTCTGTAATGATAGTGTGCAGGCATTTATTTGAGATATTTTTGAAAGAGTTTTTATTGTGTATAGTCTGCTATGTTAAGATGTGTTTCTGGAATGCAAAATCTTTAATATGAGACCTGTGTAATTCTAAAAATGAATCAATATACTGCTAAAATTGTGCTGGCTCATGCATGCATTTTCACTGGAACTTGAAGTAAAAGACTAAATTCAAAATATCTGTAGCCCAAAACAACAAGCCACAAAAAACGTGTCATACCCCACAGTGGCAATTTCTCCTTTTATCATCCCTCTAGCTTGAACAGTCTCTGTTTTAGAGTCATTGTTTGTGTGAATACCTTCCATCTTTGTGCATTTTTTTGCTAAATTGTTTTATATCCTAGAAAATGGGGAAGTAGAAAGATTTGGAAGTGCCACAGAAGCATGCTAGTGGAAAGTTTTTGGTGGTGACTGTAAAAGAAGAAAAGTCTTGAAATTGCAAACTGTTTTGAAGAAATGAAAGAACTATAAACTGGGTGTGATGGTTTAATCCAGCACTCTTCCAGTAATCCCAGCACTCTGGAAGCAGAGGCAGGGGGATCACCGAAAGTTCAAGGCCAGTCTTGTGAACATACTGAGTTCCAGGCCAGCCAGAGCCACAATGTTAGAGACTGAGGGCCAGCTGTGATAGTGTTTGCAATCAGTACAGTTGAAAAGTATATCGAGAAATGATAGCTGAGTGTGTTGGTGCATCTGGATGCTGAGGCAGGAAGATCTCAAGTGTGAAGCCAGACTGAGCTGTTCCATGGAGAGATAGGGGAGTGGGGAGAAGAGAGTGTATTATGGTGCCTTGTGTGTGATGGAGCACATAAGCGTTCTCAGGATCTTATGTCATGTGGATGAAGGTGTAATTCAGAAGCGTTCTCAGGATCTTATGTCATGTGGGTGAAGGTGTAATTCAGAAGCATTCTCAGGATCTTATGTCATGTGGATGAAGGTGTAATTCAGAATTACCCAAACCTACAAACGCCAGTAGGGCATGTGTTGTGTTCTTTGGATATTTTGAGTTAGTTGTAGAAAATGACTTGATGAGTTCCTTACATTAGATCTTATGTTTGTAAACCACATTGTTTTCTTTTGCCTTACCTAAGAAAATTTGACAAGATAAACTAGTTGAGTAGTTAGTTTGAATACAATATGTTTCTATAAGGCTTTTTGTAAAAGATCAAATTTCTCAGGAATACATGGTGGTCAGCCTGCTTCCATTTTATGTGGCACATGGCACTAGGGAAACCATACTTGAAGACTTCAACTGGAGAGTACAGGCCTGTTTCTTTGAACTGTTGAGTATATTGAATATAGATATAAATCAGAATTTCAATTGCCAGGAAAATAAAACTTTAAAAGAAACTTACTTTTGCTCACAATATCAGAATTATTCGTGAAGATGAGATTAATCCCAGAGGCTGAAATTCTTTTAAGAACAATCTAAGAGTTTACTATCTTTTTGACACTTATTTCTATTCAGTGTGTACCAGACTTCCTTGTTTGGAGACAGGGTTTCTCTATATAGCCCTGGAAGTCACTGCGTACACCAGATCAGCCTTGACCTCACAGAGATCTATCTACCTCTGCCTCCCAAATGTTGGGATTAAAGTGGTGGGCCACTATGTCTGGCTCATTTTATCATAGCAGTAGAAACTCTAAGAAAGAAATTGGTACTAGGCCATAAGGTACTGTGTGACAGACCTAACCATGTACTTTTGGGAGGATTGAACTTTGGGCTGGAACTTAATGGGCTGTTCTTTTGGAGTTTGGAAGACAAAAACACTGAGAATGATGCATACAATAGAGGCTTGTGAAGTTCCAGAGGGAATTTTGAGAGGCCCTTAAAGACTCTATTGGGGTCATTGATCCTTTGAATTAAGAATCTGTAGTTCTGGTCAGCTGGGACTAAAGAATCGACTATGATTAATAAAAGACTGGAATCACTAATGTGACACTCTTGTTTTATTGGGACAATTGATGCTGGTTAGTTAGAGCTGAGAAATTAGTGATGATTAAGAAAAGACCAGCAGCGTCAAGGATCATATTTCTAGGAGTATATCCTTAAGTCAAGGTCATCATCATACAGAAGCTGTGGTTTAGAGGGGACCAAGGCTGTAGCTTGCTTGTGATGGTAGCTAAACTTGGTAATGTATGAGTTTCCCAGGTGGTACTGGTTTTGAAGGAATGCAGGGATCATGGAGAGCAGCTGAGGCTTGGCACCTTGAGAGAGACCAGGAGAGGCCACTGCTGAATGTGCAGCCTCAGTTGCAGCAGAAGGACCAGGATTGAAAGGGCCACGGGCAGAAGTTGAGGCTTGGCACCATATGGCAGGGTTAGAATCCCTGAAGAGAGTCCAGGAGAGGCTCTTGGAGAAGAAATAGACCAGTTACAATGCAGATCTCAGCCTTTGGGAGATGTCAGTGCCATGGGATGACCTCTAAGAACAGCAGCAGCCATGAAGAGGAGCTGACCTAAGCCTGGGAGAAAAGCCATGTATGCTTTGGGGTATTCCATGCACTGCTTTTTAAGTGACTTGCACATACATTCTGTTATGTAATTATGGTGTTTATAAGGTAAATGAATCAGTTAATCTTTTATTCAAATGTAGCAGGAATTATCCCCAAAGCCAAATAGGTAAGGAAGAAAAGTATTGTGGAGGAATTGAAGTTATGGAGGAAACTGAAGAGTTCGTTCTGTTATCTGCTCAGAGAGCAGAGAGAACAGGTGAGTAGCAAGATCAATGGTCAGAATATCCTGGAATTGATAACAAGTCCAAACTCTACAAGTTGCAAAACAATTTCAAAGCAAAAGAGATAAAACTAAACTTATACACCAGCTATGGCAGTGGCAAGGATGTTCAAGAGGAGATGAAGGGAAGCCGACAGGAGGTGATTTGTGGCAGAATAAAGTGTTTCCAAAAGCTTCGCCATCAGCTTTTACTGAACAAATAGCTCTGAACGTCTTTTATTTATTCTGCAGGGACTCCTCAGCACCACGGAGACCAGTGGCTTGTTCTGTATTAGGTTGCTTAATTTTTAGTTTTGGGAAAGCTGGAAGAGGAAGAGGAAAAAGCTGAGCTCGAGAAAAGAATCATAGGTAAAGCAACAAGTGTGGGAAATCTCAACCCATGCTTACCATAAAAGTATGTTGGTATCAACGGAGAGTTATTTTATACCTGCACCGCTGGAGTATGTTTGTTGTTTATATGCTACCCAGTCTATTGTTTTGGCTGTAGCGGCATAAACCAACCAAGGCAGCCTCCTTCGATCTGTTCTCCGCAGCACAATTGATAAGAGGTTAACTTTTCATCCTCTACTCAAAGACCCTCCTGTGGCTTCCTGCCTCAGAGCTCTTGCAGTAACTCACGGTGTGTTGTTATCCACCCCCCTTTCTGTTTTTCTTTTTTTCCTCCAAAAAGTGACACCATTTCTACCTAATTATGTTCTATTTTTTTCCACCGGGTCCTTTTTAGCCAGGCTCTCAAGAACCCGGTTCCTCAGTCCCTCTTCCCTGGCTTCAACTCGATGCTTTTCCTTCTCCCCTCTTCCTCTTGCCACATGCAGATATCAATTGTAGATTGTATTGATTGAATTCCCCACGGTGCTCACATGAATCTAGCTTCTCTCTTCCTTCTTCTCCCCCCTCCCCTCCATCTCCCCTCTCCCTCTCCTTTCTTCTCTCCTCTTTTTGACAGAGTATTGTCAAAACCCACATTGGAGCTCCCTAAGTACCCAGGCTGGACTGGTGCCATATTCCTTCCTCAACTTCTTGATAGATATAAACACAGTCCTCTGTAGAATTCAATTTTCATTTACAGAATTGATGCTCATGTGTTCAACACTACAAGTTTAAAGCCAAAAACACCCAACATTTTCAACACAGACGGAGAGGAACACATAAAAGAAAAGCGAACAAAGTATCTCTGAGTATTGCAAACTGAATCAGTGGCTGCTCATTGGAGTAGACCATTACCGGAAGTATTTGCTGCCTCTTCCTGGGGGAGAATCCTCTCCCCACTGCGAAACCATCTGTTGAACCAGTTAGACTCATGCTGGGATAATGAAATGTAAACAGAATTGGTGCAGTAGTGTTGGATGGAAACCGTAGTCTGTCTTCATTCTGCCTGCTGAAAGCAACCTTTGGATCCCCGAACACCACTTGAAAGCTTATGTTTGTGTTGTGTGTGCGTGCGTGCGTGTGCGTGTGTGTATGTGTGTGTAAACTTTATTGTCTGCTCCTAATTCTGAAAATGTGCCCTTCCTATATGTTGACTGACTTGATAAAAGAGTCACCTAAACTTTGGGATAAGAGTAAATGGGGGCATTTTAAAATGAAAAGATACGTCAGGATTTAAATAAACAATCAACAGAATTTTTCCCAACGTTTAAAGAAGATAGGCAGGATGTGATGGCTCACACCTGTAACCCCAGCACTCGCAATGCTGAGGCAGGAGAATTGCCCTGAGTTGGAGGCGAGTCTGAGCTACAAAGTGAGACCTTACTTCACACAAAACAAAACGGAAATAAGTTCACTAAGTGCAAAGAGCCTCCTTCGATCAAAGAGGAAAGCGGGGGAAGGAGAGCGAGTAGGTAAATGTACCCCCCCCCCCCCCCCACACACACATAGGGATTCATACATTTCTGGTCCCGAAGACTTCTGGTGCGAGGATTCAGAAGTCAGAAAGTGGCTTCTGCAGGCTTGGGAGCTGTCCTGCGCGCGTCTCCCTCCTTTCCCGGCCTCGCTCTGTGGAGGAGGTGCCCTGTGGGCAGGAACTTAGTGAAGGCTGAGCGTTTTCATAGGCAATTGTTATTCTTGGTCTTTTCAAGAACATTCCTCGTAATACACAATAAATTGAAATTGAATCTATAGTAAAAGGAAAAAAAAAACACAAAACAATCCTAAAAATAAATTCAAATTAAAAAAAAATAATAAATGAACAAAATGACCCTTAGAAATTAAATAGAGGTTTATTTTGAGAGTCTGCACCGCAGTTGGCTCCATGGCTTAGTTGGTTAAAGCGCCTGTCTTGTAAACAGGAGATCCTGGGTTCGAATCCCAGTGGGGCCTGTTGAGCTTTCTTTTCTTCCCGATCATTTCTTTAGCTGTGTGGATGCATAAAGAGAATACTCTGAAGCAACAGCTCGCCCTCTTGAAAACGGAGGGATAGCAGAGCAAGCTCTCTTCTCATCCAGAAACAAATGACCAGATAAAAAGGAGACCCAGCGAGGCTGCCCTGCAAAACTTACAAGAATGGAAAGGGTACCTGCCGAGCGAGCGTGCCCAAATCACTTTTAGGAGCGTTGGCTTGCACGCGCCCTCTAGGCGCACAGTGGCCCGGCAGTGGGAGGGAGGGGGCTCGGGATACCGCATCCGATGTTCCAGAACAGGAAAGGGTGATCGCCAGCCTGGAAGTGCTGTGGGACTTGGTGACTGGAGCAGACTTGAGGGAACTCCTGACCGATGGCCAATTATAACAGCTCGGAAAGAGCACCTTCCGCTACTCAGTTCGGAGCCTGCTGCTGCTGACTCGTTTGTTGAGTGAGTGAGTGAGTGAGCGAATTGAGGTCTCCTGTCTCTGTTTTCTACTTTCAGGGTTAAAGGCAGGCCTCTCTCTCACCCACCTCCTTCCAGCTTCCTTTAATTTTCTTACTTACTTTGAGATGCAGTAGTGGGTTTGGGTCTAAGTCACCTGAGGTCTTGATGACGCTTGGGGATTAAGGAATCGTTAGTTTAAAGTAGTTGTCCAGCGCCGGTGCAGAAGGTACAGAAGGGTCCCTCGGCTTCCTGTCCACTCGGCTTCCAGCTCCTGCTCAGGTTTCTGTGCTGAAGAGACTGTCCTTAGCAGGGATGCTTTTTAAAAAATGAGTGTTCTTTGTTTGCTTGTTTATTTTTGAGACAGGGTCTCTCTATGTAGCCTTGGTTGGCCTTGAATTTATAGAGATCCTCCTGCTTCTGCCTCCCGAGTGGTGAGATTAAAGTCGTGGCCCATCACATCTGGCCAGGGAGTTTCTTTTCAACAACAATTGTCTTACAAGAACGGAACAATCTTATAGTAACAGTATTTCTATTTTCTCATAAAACTGAGGGGAAAAACAGAAACTCAGAATAATTATGTATTCTGGCATGACTTACTTCCCTTCTGTACATTTAAAGACAACACTTCCTATTGCTTGTGGATACACATCTGCTTAGTAGAGCAGAAAATATGAACATGGCGGAGAACAATGACCGAGTTGGAGACTGCTTCTGTGGAGACTGCACTGTGGAGTTTGGAGGGAGCATCAAGCTTCTGGGGGTGAGTTCACATCATGGTGAGTACAAAGTTGAGAAACAGCCAAGGGACATGGGAGAAGAAACTGCTTTACTACAGCACGAAAAGAAACACAGGGTCCATTGCAAAGTAAAGCCCTTCCCAGCAAAGAAGGAATGGAATTTTACTGTGGAGTCCATATTTACCCATACAGGAGCACACACGGCGAACAACGCTCATGATGCATTTATTTATTCCAGGTGAAAAAAAATCAGTCCGGGTGATCGAGTGACCAGGTCGTTTCCTCCTAAGAGTTCCAGCTGAAACAAATGAGAAATATGCAAGTATGTCAGCAGTCCCCCAAAGGGTGACAGCTATGTCGCCAACGCAAGTGTAGAAATCTTGCTTAGTAAGAATGTCACTCTGGACCAATCTGACCACATGTGAACCTTTGGGAGACACTCAAATGCTAGTTAAAGCACCGTGAATAAGGCTTCTCTCTGACTGCCACACATTGGCTCTGTCTGGCTTTGGAGTTAGGAGAGGGGGGCTGGGGGGGAGCGGTGTTCGTAAACCAGAAAAGTCTTCTCTCCGTTGCTGTGTTTGGAAGCGGTTGAGCCTAGTGAAATAATTATTCTGCTATTATTTTGAAGAACATCCCACTAAACATATCTGGGTTTAACATTTTCTTTGAGAAATTCTGACTATTCAATTTATGTCGCAGCTTTAGAGATGTTTCCCATTTCTTCGAACTTACATTTCTTACATAATTGATTTCATTTGAATTTTCAAATTATTTGGGCAAAATTCTCTCCAACAGTGTTGATGTTGATCGATACACTCTAATCTGCTCCTTAAAAAACACACAGATAAACACCAAACCTCTCATGTTTTTAGGTCTCCGAGTAAGTTTGGATCCTGGCTGTATACTGGCCCTTGTCAGGGTGGGTGACAGACAGTAAGGTGGCCGCTGTTCACAGGGTATTAGACCCTGCTTTCCTGGAGCTCAAGAGAAAGAAATCTCAGAGCCAGGGGAGGCAGTCTCTGGTTGGCCCAGCTTTTCAGAAAATCAAGTTTCTTCCACACTTCCAAAGCCTTGAAATGAGTCCCAGATGACGGGGACCCCAGCCTGGCTGGGGAAAGAAATCACATGGTGTTTCCTGGAGCAGTTTGGCAGCTGTAACCGTCACAAGCACAAGTGGCTGGCAGCACAAGACGTGGGTCTGCATTAGATTTCTCTAAGCATCAGAACGGATAGGATGAATATATATCCTATGTATATCGGCTTGGAAGCTGGGTGCTTCCGCGGGGGTGCATCGCAGTCTCCCATTGGAGAGCCCACCGGGCTGGGAACCTCAGCAGTCACAATCTGGCATGGAAGACCTAGGGATTCTTGGTCCTTAGTCAACGATGGAAGCCTGGAAACACTGGTCCAAACCAGCCAAGGGGAATAATCTTCCTTCTACTACGTAGGTTTGTTTATCTGTTTTTTATTTTGAGGTCAGTGCTGCTACCAGAAGGTAAGGTCCACAATCGGGGTGAGTCTTCCCACATCAGTTAAGGCCATCAGGATAATTCCTCAGGTGAGGCTCCCCACCTACGTGGTTCTGAGTGGCAAGTTGACAAGGAACCAACCACTTCACTGTGCTAATTCTCCAAGGGTCACACTGGAGAGCACACAGCAAGGTTTACTGGCCGCCGGTGGGCTGGGGACCGGCGCGCAGGGCAGGGTCACAGGGGAGGGTCTTTCTGCTCCCTTTACAGGATTGTCGTTTATTCCGGAGGGTCTCAGACTGACTAAACTGGCCAACCACGAGTAGCAAGGATTACAGAGGGATGACGAATATATTCTCCTCTCTGTTTCTTTACTAAAATTCTTATCAGTTGAGAGGCACGTGGAGCACGACGCACTTTTGGGCGTTTGGAGAACATTGGGATCTACTCTTTTTTTTCCCCTTTGGTTGTTGCTGTTTTTTGTTTGTTTTGAGACAGGGTCTCTCTTTGTAGTCCGGGCTGTCCTGAAATTCACTATATAGACAAGATGATCCTTACTCCCAGAAATCTGCCCGCCTCTGCTTCCAGGGTGCTGGGATTAAAGGTGGGAGATCTGCATTTTGCTTGTTACTGTGCCAAGAAGTGACTCAGATTTTTAGAATGTTAATTACATCTTTGGAGTAATGTTCACTGCAAAGAATGCGTTATTCTGCTAAAACTAAAGAAATGTAGCCAGCTAGGGGCTCAAGTTCTAGACATTTGTGATACTTTTTCACCCCTACACTGCTGTGGGACCACGTGGCCTAATGGATAAGGCGTCTGACTTCGGATCAGAAGATTGAGGGTTCGAATCCCTTCGTGGTTGGCATTTTTTTTCCACCTCCCTTTGCAACTATCTTTACAAATTTTATCTTTCCAGCGGCAGCTACGCTTCCCTAAGAAGGCTTCCCTGAGAAGTCTCGGGTGTGGCGGGTCCGCAGGTTTGGAAATAAAACGGAGATAGTCCCGATAATCTGTGTGGCGCCACAGAGCTGGCGCGCACCATGGGGTGTGATGGTCATAACGGGCGGGATGGGAGGTTACGAGCCTGCAACACGCATCATGTGTGTTGGGGTTGCAGTGGGCACACAATTGTCGATACTGTGCACGTGTATGAAGCTCTATGAGACTTGATAATTTTATTTTTCAAGTCCATTTAAAGGTCGCCCATTGGAAAGGAAGATTTCTTGCACTTTAAAGGAGCTGCATCGCCCACTTAATTAATCAGGTAGGACATCGATCTGAACAGATGAGTTCGAATAGAGGAAATGGAGACATTATTAGAACAATATGGTGAGTCAACTTACATTCAAGTTCATTATTAATAGTCTTAGGTGATGAAATGAATTGGATTATTTGTCACACACACACACACACACACACACACACACACACACACACACACACGCCCGCGTCCTCCCCCCCTCGCCCCTCCCCCCCAGATAGGGACCTTGTAGGCATACTGCTCTCCACACTCTTTATAGAGCCAAGGATGACCCTGAATTCTTGATTTTTCTGCCTCCACCTCTTGTTTACAGGAGCATACATCAATCATCTAGAATCCCTTCCCCCAAACCTAAACAAACAAACAAAACAAAACAAAAACAAACACACACACACACACACACACACACACACACACACACACACACAAAGAGAGAGAGAGAGAGAAAGAAAGAAAAGAAAATGTTCCGAACACATAGGGCAATGTGGTGGAGGCATTTTTCTTATTTTTTCTTTAATATGCTTTTAATTAAAATAAAATTATATTGTTTTCCCCACTTTTCTCCCTCCATTCCTCCTCAGCCACCCTCTTTTGAATCTCTCCCATGTTTCCACCTCCACACTCAAGTTGATATCATCTTTTTCTTATTATTGTTACATATATATTCTTTGACCATTATTGTTACCTATGTGTGTGTGTATATGTGTGTGTAACCTGCTGAGTCCATTTTTGTTGGTGTGTATATAGTTTTAAGACTGACCGCTCCGTGAATAACTAATAAGAGGGCTTATCCCTGGAGAGGCTAATTCTTCTCCCAGCAGTCATTAGTTGCCCATAGTTCTTTGTCTACGGGTGAGACCCTCAGACTTTCCTTTCTTTCCATGTTCATGTCCATTGATTTTGCCAATTGTTCTAGTCTGGTCTTCGCAGCCATTTCTAGGAGAGACTGTTTGGTAGCAGACTTCCGGGGATTCTGGCTCCCACCGTCATTCCAGCCCCTCTTCAGTGACGTTTCCTGAGCCATGGAAACAGGAGCTGTAGTAGGCATCAGTCAGGGCTGGGCTCCCCACGACCTGTTGCTGTCACAATTTGTCATCGTAAGCCTTTCCTGCCAACACTGGGGCCCCCAGAGTTCACACCACTGACATCAGAACCTTGGTTTTTACTATGGCTTCTTTAAATACAGCATTTAAATTCTCTAAACGCTACTAGAAATCACCTTGGCAGAACAAAAGATGGAGTCAGTTAGGTGCATGCAAACCAGTCCCGTCAGTCACTGTAAGGTTTGTTCCACTCCTGGGAAACGGTGCTTGTCCACTGTGGCCTGTCTTCACGGTCCTCACTCTGCAGCCCCCAGCATATGCCTCAGCTGCTCAGCTCTCTTCTGCAGTACAGGGGCTCCAGCTCCTCCAGACACTCTCCTTAAGGTTGAAGGTACTCTGCTACCATGAAACATGAAATACTTTTAGACTCTCAGCATCCAATACTACCACTACTTAGTATCATTATCATTAGTAAGAGAAAAACACTTAATACACGCAACGTAGTTAAACAAATGCAGAAAGACAAAACCCTGATTTTTAAAGTTTCTAAAATTTCAATTTTCTTTTTTAGGCAACCTCACAGTAGCCCAGGTTATCCTTGAACTTCTTATGTAGCACAGTCTGGTCTCAGCAATACTCCCTTTTTAGCTTCCCAGTTTTGGGGATTACAGCACGCACCACAAGGGCTACATTCGTTATTTTCATTTTGGGGTTTGTGCCCCTCTTTTTTCTTCTATGAAGATTTTCAGATTAAGATGAACCCTTTTAAAATACTTTTTTTGTTAGGGCTGGAGAGATGTTAGGTGTTCCAGAGGTCCTGGGCTCAGTTACCAAGCCCCACATGCAATCCCAACCCCCACATGGTGCTCTCAACCTTCCATAACTGTGGTTCCATGGGATCCCATGCCCTTTTCTCAGTGTGCAGATGTACATGCACACAAAACACCCATGTACATAACATAAAAAATACGTTTTTCAAAAAAAAATTTGTTAAAAATATTCAACAATGTTGGTGACCAGGGAGATGGTTCAGCCACTTTAAAGGTGCTTGTCAAGGTGGAAGGAGAGAGCTGGCCCCAGAGTTATCCTCTGATAGCCACACGGGTTCTATAGCATGTGCTTGCTCCCCAGCCCCAATGATACACACACACACACAATGATTTAAAAAATGGAAACATAAGAATCATTCAACAACATGACTTAAAATGCCCTATTTCGCAGCACATTTATTTTTCAAACTGAAGATTCATCAGCATTGTTGTGAAACGTATCCACAATGGGTCTCCAGCATTGCTTGGCTAGTGTGCTCTAATGTGCCCCACTTTCTCACTCCTGATTTCTTATTTCTGCTTTCTCACGTCAGCTCTGACCATTTTTACTACAGTTATGGAGGATCTTTCCCTGTTCCTGCAAGAGGCTTTCTAACAATGCTCTGGGATCTTAATAAGTGAGTAAGCCTGCATCCAGGAACTTCAGTTTTGTGGAAGTTGGATACGCAGATGCATCAAAGTGTCTGGTGTCTAGATGATCTATCCTTTCCCAGTCAGCAACTCAACTGACACAGAGGCAGCACAGTCTAAATTTAGAATTTAACTTAGTTCTCTTGTGCCGTTGAGTGGCAGAACATGAGAGATGTTGTTATTGTTTCTCTCTCTCTCTCTCTCTCTCTCTCTCTCTCTCTCTCTCTCTCTGTCTCACACGCATGCACACTCATGCTTGTTTTGAGACGGGTTCTCACTATGTGGCTCAGGCTGACCTTGACTGGGTGGCTCTTCTATCTCAACCTCCTCCATACTGGGATTATAAATGTCATTGGCACATTGGGCCTGAGATTTTCTTTAAAGGATCCAGGAGGCATGGTTTCACATTAGCCTTTATTTCATGATGTGTCACCACAACTGTTCCCACCGTGTCTCTCCAAACTGTTGATTTCCTTTATCAATGGCCATTCTATTATCACACACAGTGTTCAGTACCAGCATATTTCTAGTGTGTATCCCTCCATGGTCAGCTGTACCACTCAGCTTGGAGGGAAGTCTCAATAAATCACATAGTCATGTCACACTCATTTTCTAATTACTAACCAGGTAGTAGATAATTTAACCTAAAAAAATCATCACATTATCATCTCTTCCTCAGATATGCATTTTTTCCTGTGTTGATAATGGCATATTGGCGTTCCTAGAAAGATGACTGTGAGAATTACAATAGAGATATTAATTCACCCTGACTATTGGATTACTGGGGGTGTGACTCAGTGCCCACAGCATCTGCCTATCACGACACCCAACATTTCAAGAAAAAAATTTACTAGGACATTAGTGAATTGTCAACACCTAGGCTTGGGATTCCCATTGAGATGAATATTCTGAAGTTGATGCTCATTCTGAATGAAGATTTGAACATATAGCAAGTTAGAGAGTGGGCTTTACTAGTGAGAAAGACTGGGCTGCAGGATAGAGACAAAGGAATACCAGCCAACTCCCCAGACATCCCTGGAACTGATGGGGTCTCAGTTAAACCCTTGTGGCCAAGTCTTCTTGGGACAAACTTGGCCTGAGGGAATTCCTAAAGATATCTTCCAACCACAAGCCATCGAGTGACAACTTTCTACACATCTGCGAGGATAAATACTGTTTCCGAGGAGGTTCAAAATCTGGATGTCACTTGTACTGGGAGCAGGAAGAGAGAGATTTAAATATAAGCATTGACTAGGAATGAACCAGAGATTTCGAATGCTTCAGAAAACATTTTATTGGAAACAATATGTCTAGTTCTGAAATTGAGGAGTCCCAGGTTGGGGTGGGGGAATCCTATCCTTCAGATGATGAAAGGCACCACCACTCAGAAGCACTAGCGGAACCACAGAGATCAGACAGGAAGGAACACTTTTGTAGAATCAGAGTCAAGTTCCGGGTCCTGGCAGGAGGGAGACGACTTCTCCTGTGTGAATCAATCTGCTCCCATTCTCTCTCAGACCAGCACAGAAGGGCCCATGGGATGGTGTGAGAGATAAAGACTGGATCAGAAAGACACAGGAACATACAACACATTTGTATCAGGAGACAACAGTTTTAGGAGGAGGAACCTAGATTGTCACACCATCCTCCATTACTATTTCTGCACCTTCAGGCAGGAAAGAGGAGTCAGAATGGCCAAGGAGATTCTTCCTCTAAGTACAATGTCCAAGCAAGCTCTTCTCATATCCTTTGATGAATTTGAGTGGGTCGATATAGTTACGTTGTTGCTGATGGACTTTTGGGAGTTCTTTGAGACAAGAAAGAACTTGTAGCTCAGGCTGGCCTGGAATTCATGTTCCTCTTGTCTTACCTGCTGAGTGCTGACATTCAGGTGAGAACTGACATTACCAGCTTTAAGAAAAATCTGTAACTGGGGTCTCTGGGTTTAGCTTTCTCCTTTTCTTTTGTTCTTTGACTCATATATCTTACAAGGAAAAATATCTGCTGCTTCTAAACATAAACCCAATTTGTGTAGGGGAGGGATTTAGTCAATTTAGGGGTGACTTGGGCAGGTAGCATCCCTTTAAGTAAAGAGTATGGTGAGAAGATGGATGTTTTTCAGAACAGGTCTTGCAGGATGGGCTGTGAAGACCGGCCTTCCTACTTGGTTCTGAATTGCTTCAGGTACGCCAGGATGTCAGCCTTGATAGTGCTGACCGGAGTTTGGTGGAACCAGCGCATGACAGGGACTCCATCGGGTCCCACCAGGAACTTTTCAAAGTTCCAGCGGATGTCATGGACTCTTACAGGCTCCCAGGAGATATGTTTGTGTGTGACGACAATCTCCGAGGGGTGAGGACAGGAGCGCTACAGCAGAGAAGCAGAGAAAAGGAAACATAGTATTTCTGTTCCTGGATGATCCTGGGCATCATCACTCAGCGGTGATCCCCTCCCTGTGAGACCCAGACATCTTAGCCTCCTGTGGTTCCTGCAAAACCCCACATAGTCTCCTAATCACCATCCTGCCAATCACCAAGAATGTTGCTGATACCATAGTCCAAGTGTACTCCCTCAGTCTACCTCAGGTTCACAGTTACATGGATTAAGATGGATTGCCTTTCCAACTTCCATTTCTTCTAGTTGTTTGTTTTATGGGACGAGTCTTGTGGAGCCCATGCTGGCCTCAAACTTAATATGTATCTAAAGATGACCTTGAATTCCTGATCCTCATGATTCTACCTCCCAAGTGGTGGGATGACAGATAAATACCACCCTGAAGGCTCATTTTCCTTTTCTGCAAAGTAAATATCTTGGACTAGGATATTCTTTCTAAAGTCTAGGTTTCTACGGACCAGTGGAATTTCAAAAAATACCTTTGGGGGACAATTTTGAGCTACTAAGACTGTATCAACAAAGAAAAAAAGATAAAACTGCATTTTGTCACTTAATTTTAAAAAGACCACCATAAGAATAACTTGCATGTGGCCCATGACCTTCAAATAAAGGACTATTTTAAAAATTAGATGGATGGAATTTATGAAGACCCCCTCACACTGTTCTGTTTCATCAGTACAGGGAGGGCCACACAGTTGTGCAGCTCTGAGTTCTTTATGTTGTTACTAAATAGCCTATCCTATAGGTGGCAGACATTCATCAAAAAATACCTTGGGTGAATGAGAGAATGAATGTCAATGAGCATTGGGCCGAGTAAAAGCTGCCATTGCACACAGCTGTCGATTCCTCCCCAAACCAGAGTCCTGCAGATGCTAAAGACTAGCTCACATCTCCATGCTATGCAAGAGATTTCATCCAGAAAGATCAACCCCTTTGCAGGATCCCTTGGGTCTGTTTCTCCCATAACCAACCAATGGAAATTTTAAGCCCCAAGTGATGCTAGGAAGATTGGAGGAAAGGAGTTACACATACTCAAGCAATTCACTCACCTTCAAGAAGGTGAAGATTTTCTGTTCCTTTTCACCATTTACATCCCCCTTTGCAAAAAGCTGGAAATTAGGTACGTATCCTTTTCCTGGACGAACATACCTGCAACAAGTCAAAGGTTGGGACATGAAGGTAAACATTATGGCAGGACAGTGGAGATGCAGACAGAGGAAGGGCAGAAAGAGGAAGAGATTTGGTAGGATGGTGGTGGTGGTATGCAGAAGCCAAAGGCCTGTTTTGTATGTTGGTCTCTGATTCCCTTTCTACTTCTAGATTCTTGTCTGTCTCACTCCACTCTCTTCACTGCTTCTGTCTTAGGAGGAGCTGGTCTCCAATTTCTCCACTACCCATCTGGGTCTCAGGCAGGAGTGAAGAGAAGCCCTATGGACCTCGTCAGATTCTCATCAATTAAAATCTCTTTGTAGGTGCCCCTCAGTCTATGAATCACCCCCCTCCCAGGTGCTTGAGAGGGCCTGAAGGGCCTCTGAGACAGGAAAGATGACAGGGCCTCTAAGGGGCTTCAGGCAGGTACTTACTTGAGGGCAGGAAGAATCTCTATATTTTCTCCTGGTTCTTGCTTTCCAAACTGGTTGCAGGGAAAGCCCAACACAACCAAGCCGGATGGCTTCAACTCCTCCTGGAGTGCGTTCAGTTCTGTGGTTAGAAAGAGGACAACATGATGACCTGACCTGGAGACCCCACATCCAGGAAGGATCCCTCAGCTATGTTTCTACTATAACCAACATATGGACATTTATACAGCCCAGGCTGACTGGAGGAATACCCCATGGGTTGGTCATTTTACAGACAAGGAAACAGAAGGAGAAAAACCATCTGTAGATCAGAAAGGCTGAATGTTATGACTTAAGTTAGATGTGTGTTCTGAGCCCCCTTTTCATGGTACAACATTTCTAGTACTCATAGTCACACGAAGTCCTTTTTACAAACAGGGATCCCTAGGTTCCATTTCCAATTCCATTCCTCTGAGATGGAGCCCACCCATGTTCGTTACTTAAAACCCTGACACTATTTAAACAAAGCCAGCTAGGAATACCATAGCTCATCATCTAGCCCTCCTTGTTGGCTGACTGACAGAATGGATCATTCTTTTCCTAAAGGAACAGGCATAGATGAGAATAGAGGCTCTCTCCTGGGTACATGATAGCTCATGCTGAGCAGGTTCTCTCCTGGGTACATGATAGCTCATGCTGAGCAGGTTCTCTCCTGGGTACATGATAGCTCATGCTGAGCAGGTTCTCTCCTGGGTACAGGATAGCTCATGCTGAGCAGGTTCTCTCCTAGGTACAGGCTAACAGGAGCTGAGAGCTTCAAGCTGAACTTTCTGATACCTAGCAACCGTCCTGGGGAAGTCAAAGACGAATTCTACCTTTTAAAAAAGTCCTCAGAGTTGAACCAAGGCACAAATTTCAACGCTCCTATCCATTGCTATGGAGTGTTCCAATTGCCCCGCTCTTTGTTAACCCTTTCTGGGTTCTATGCCTTTAGTCCCCTGATAAATACAAGTCTGTCTTTCAGGTTCAGCTTGGCCAATTAGCATCTCTCAGAGCCCTTTTCTAAATTTGGACATGGCCTCTGTATTTCCACTCATTTTCCTTCTTTCGCTCCCTGTCTTATCTTTACCAGGCAATCCCTGTCTCCAGGAAAGAGACAAGAAGTTAGGAAGCCTGCCTTCAGCCCTTTAGCAACTCTTCCCAGGATTACTTATCTGTTACATGCCAAGTGGAAATTAAATAAGCAGATTTCTTTTTTCTCTTTGAGATTCGGTCACCCTATTAGCCCAGACTGGCCTCAGACTCATGACCTTCCTTCCTCAGCCTTTGGAGTGTAGGAGTCATAGCTATGCATCACCATGCCAGGATATAATTCATTTTTAAGGTCTCTATAAATGGATATGATGAAATTTTGTTCAATTAAAAAAGAATGAGCAGTTGGAATGACTTCAAATGTTCTTTATTAAGTTAGGAGTCATCAAATAGTGTTTACATTATTGACGATGGGGGCTTCAGAAGAAAGAATGTTTTTCACAAACATGATAGTATTCTCAGAGGGGCAAAGGGAAAGAGCCTTTCACTCTAAGACTTTTTGTTCTTTTGACTTTTGATCCTTATGAATACATTATTCTGCAAAGCACACTGCACACCATAGTAATTCACAAGAGGCCTTATTAGTTCAGGTAGCCAGCAGCCTCCTCCACCAGGTTCTACTCTGCTCATATGCCAGGTGTAAAGCCCCTGAGCTCCTCTCACGGGCTTTGTAGATTTCCCTAGAAAAGTCTCAAAAATATGGATCTTCTCTCCTGTATTTGCCAAGGACACTTCTGGAATTTTCTGAGAAGTACCCAATTCATTGGTACATATGGATTCCAGTGGCAATCTCAAAGCAGATACCAGGCCTATCCAAGGAAAGGGCTAGCAGTTTTTTTCTTCTTCTGTAAAGAGCTGAATGGTGTTTCAGGCCTTGCAGATCACATGCTGTCCATCACTAGTATCCACATAACTACCGACCTCTGCCTTAGGAGCCATAGGTAAGGATATGCTGTGCTCCAAAAAAGCCTTAAAAAAATAAACTGGCTAGATTTGACGTGTGGACCATTGCTTGCCAATTTAAGACATCAGAGAATGAAATAAATTACTATGACACATAAACGTGGAATAGAATTCTCAATGTAATTTAGAGTAGGTCAGCTGAAAAAAAATTGTCACAAAGTCATATGGCTCTGAGTTCTTACCAGGGTACTGAATTGTCAGACCACAATAGGTGGCCACGTTGACAAAGAGGACGTGCTTGCCTGCATACTGCTTGAACTGAATGCGTTCCTTCCCATTAAGAGCGAGAGCCTCGTAGTCATAGATGGTGCCTTTCACATCTTTGTAGCAATTCATCTGGAAGAATTTTTGAGGGCTTTGTTATGAGTGACAATTCCCCATGTCTGTTTGACCATTCAGAGCACACACGAACAATGAAGATGTTAACCAGGATTCAGAAAACAAACAGGAATTGTGTAAGAGGTGAAAAAAAACTGAAGAGTGGGGCCTTGATGTAGAATCTATTACTTTTTGTGGAGAAAGGAGTGGCAGGTGGGTTGTCTGTCACTCTTCTTCTCCTGACATGGAAGGAGACCAGGCCATGTGTGAATGAATCTGACTGAAGGGAACTGAGAGCAAATGGCATAAAAAAGAAAAGGACCCTGGCTTTTGTGAAAATGTGTCTGAGAAGAGCCATGGATTAAAGGCACACTGCCTGGTTGCTCTCCAAATAGGCCAGATTTCATTGTTTGAATGTTTCAAGATGGCCTAGTTACTTCTCTTTTTCTATGTCTTCTGGCTCCTCTCTCTCCTCATGAACATGATGGAACGGGAAGATCTCTAGTCTGGAATAAGATCTACCATTCAGAGTGTCTGTGAATCTGGGCAGCTCTTGTCCCTGGGCCTCCAAGCTCTTCTCCCCCAAAGTAAAACAGAACACAGACGTTCCCAGATAATGGGATTTCTCTTTCTATCACCCTCTTACTCATATGGCTGTCTTATATGTCAACATTGTGAAAAACAAACTATGGATATGTACCAAGAAAGGCTATGGAGAGCCCTAAAGCATATCTCAGATTGAGAAAAACAGCCTGTCACATCTGAAGATATTTGAGCAAATTTCCAGATATCAGAACTAAGTTCTACATGAAATTCTCATTACATGTCCTCATGTGAATTTCTTTATAAGGCAAGTCTTAGGTTCTATTTCTGTCTCTGCCTTGGCTGGGTCCCTGCAATGAGGATGACTACATGCCACCAGCACAACCAGATCCGCTCACTGTGCGGGGGGGGGGGGGGGGGGGGGGGGCAGCTACAAATTGCTCACGGAATACAAGGAGTAGAAAAAGAAAGCTACATGCCATTGACCGAGAAGGTCCTGCTGAGCTGGCTAGAAAAAAAATCAAAATGGGCTTTCCTTATCAGACAATGAAGATCGGCCTAGACAAGGATCAACCAGACTTCCTGGAAATGCAGTGCTGGGAAAGATGTGGTCAGCACCATCTGCTCCCAGCCCGAGAAGGAACACTGCAAAACAAAACCCAACATTTCCAGTCCTACACCATTGATGATCCCATCATTAGCACCTGAGGTTGTAGGTCCTACTCTGAGGGGCAAGGCACTTTCTCTGTGTAAGCTTTTGAGTCTTTCTTTAAACACACACACACACACACACACACACACACACACACACACACACACACACACCAGCAACACTCAGGTGTATATACAGAACACATACCAAGCATTCATTTATACCTTCCTGATGCCTACTTCCAAGCCATACTATTTGGGGGGGCAGGCAGGGAGCTGCGGCAATGAAAATCATGTTGGGTACTACAGTGCAATATCTTAGAGAGACAGTGTACTTGGAGACTCATTTCAGTCCATCTTATCTATCTGGGCAATGGAGAGCTTGAGGCATGGTCTGGTTTTTCTAGACCAGGATGGCCTTCAAACTCATGGCAATTCTCTAGCCTCAGCTCCATGAGTGCTAAGTTCAGGCATGAGCCACCAAGCCCAACTATTCAGTTTATTTTTTCTTCCAAAAATTATATTTATTTATTTAATGTGTACATGTGTGTGCCTGAGTGTGTATATCTGTACATTGTATATATGTAGGAACCTGCAGAGGTGAGAAGAAGTAGTTAAAGGTAGTTGCACACTACCATGGAGTGCTGGGAACTGAACCCTGGTCCTCTGTAAGAGCAGTAAGCACTCTTAACTGCTGAGCCATCTCACCAGCTCCTCCACTTTATTCTTGATGTTGATTGTTCTGCTCTTCCAAATGTTTTTGAGTCTGAATGTTAGGTCTCCATGCCTCCAGACCAGCTTTTATTAAACTTCGAGTCTCCACATATAATAAGGAAGTTCTGGGTACATAAAAACCATATCTACCCAGTTACTTTTTCTTGTCAGGTTCAAAGTGAGATAAAAATCTTCCCAGAGCTACCTTTTATAGAACAAATTATGTGCATTGTAATTTTTTATCCCTCACCCACACTGTGACCATGTTCAGTCCTGTTGTGCAATCTATGGATCTTACTCACCTTCATCTTTTCCGGCCTGGGGGTTGTCTGCACATAGCTGGCCAGAAGAAGTGGGACAAGATAGAAGACTCTTAACTGCATGGTCATGACAAGTATTGTAGATCGCTGGTCTGAGAACCTGAGGGCTTTGTATCTCCCCAGTTTTTTGACACCTTGACAAAGACCAGCCCACATCTGTTGAGACCAATCAAAGGGCAACAAGTATTGCTGTCCAGCAAACCCAGAGCTTTTAAGTCATATCCTTGCCTACACATACCCCCATGAGCATTAGAATTCACTAGTGTGGTGAGGACCTGAAACACATATAAATCCTAGCAGGAATATCAAAATGTTGTGGTAACCCCTTATAGATCCGGAAGCCTTAGCTGCTTTTCCTGAGTGGATGTGAATATTGAGATAAAGACAGACTTCTTGCCAAACAAATGGTATGGATGTTCTAAATACCATTTCTAGGGCTTGAGATATGTAGCTCATTGATATGCTGTATACTTAGTATGCTTAAGGCTCTGAGTTCAATGCATAAAAATATAACAACAAACACAACCAATCAAGTACTTTAACTAACATGTTATTTTAGCTTTTTTAAACAAAGAAACATTTATTTATTACATGGTTATACTACAAAGAGTTGGGCAGTAACAGAAACACTGACTATTGTTTTAGCTTTTAAAAAACTAAAGAATAGAAGGTAGAGAAATGGTTCAGTGTTAACAGTATTTGCTGGTCTTGCAAAGGACTTGAGTTTGGTTCCCATCACTCATATCTAGTGGCTCAAAACTACCAGTAACTCCAGCTTTGGTATCTCAAGCCTTCTTCTAGCTCTGAAGGTACCCACATACACATGCTCAGATGTACAGACAGACACATACACATACATAAGTAAAATAAAATCTTAAAAAATAAACTTTAAAAAACCCTAAAAGATAGCTCCACCTTCAATCTGTTCAAGAGAAGTTGGTGGAGGGAAGTGGGACAGGAATTGAAAATAAACCACAGCACACTGATATGTTCATTATAGAAATGCTCTCAAGGACTTACAAATCAATAATTTTTAGATTATCTGATCAAGAGAGAAATGGGCAGAACTCAGGAAACCCAGTGGTATCTGTGGTAGGATACAATGTTCTCTCTCAACAATAATCAAAGGGTTATGAATAAGAAGAGATACATCCATGTTGAACAGATTGGCACAAGTTAAAAGGGTTGGTGGGACCCAGCCTGGGTGCAGCCTGGCATTTGGTGCTCCTGCACACCAGATGGGTGATGGGAAACAAGAAAACTCTCAACGTTTTAGGTGGCTCTGTTGAATGCAGTGCTTTTTATTTTTGTACTTATTCATTTGGGGGTTTGTTTTTTAATTTATCATATAAAGTAATGGGTTTCAGGATCATATTTTCAGGCATACATTGTTTTCTTGATGCCCCTCCCCACTCCCTGTCCCCTGCCTCTGTCATCCACTTCCTGCTCTCAAGAGTCCCCATTCCACTTTCATGACTTATGTGCTCCATTAGCCACCTTTAATCTCTCCCCATTTCCTAAGACCCTTCTTTCCCCTCTCATGACCTACACTAACCCTCCACACACATATACACACACATGCATATATAGAAGAGAAAACCTAGGATCCATTGGAGAGAAAGAATCTGGTATTGTCTTTCTGAATCTGAGTTACTTTGCTTAACATAGTAATTTCTAGTTCCCTTCATTTTCCTGCCACAATTTTATTTTTCTTTATGGTTGAATAAAATTCCATTATGTGTATGTACCACATTTTATTTATCTATGTGTCTGTTATTGGACATCTAGAGGCTGGACCTATTTCCTAGCAATAAATATGGATGAGCAAGCAGCTCTGTAGTAGGGGGTTAGTTCTTTAGGGATATTTCCAGGGACAGAAAGGGGGTCACATTGTGGGTCTGTTTTGGATTTCATGAAACCTCCATACTGAGTTTCAAAGTGACCGCACTGGTTTACAGTCTTTACAATGGACAAATAAAAGCTGTGTTCTCTGTCCATGTCCTTACTAGCATTTGCTGATTTTAGCCTTTTGATTGAGATCAGATGGAAACTCACAGTAGTTTCCGTTTGTGTTTCTCTAATGCCTAAAGATATTGAACACTTTTACTTATTATTTTAGTTTTGAGAGAGGATCTTGTGTAGTTCAGGCTGAATTAAATGCCTATGTAGCCAAGGATGACCTTGAACTCTTCCTGTTCCCAATTCCAAAATTCTGGGATTACAGGAGTGAGCCACCACACTCAGCAATGAATACTCTTTAAAAAAAAAATGCCTTTAAAAATTACATTTTATGTAGTGTGTGTGTGTGTGTGTGTGTGTGTGTGTGTGTGTGCGTGTGTGTGTAAATTAGAGGATGACCTGAAAGAAGTTTGAGATGATGAGTCATTGAATATATTTGGTACATTGGCCCACTTATAAAAAAAAAGTTTTAAAAAGATTGCAAGAGTCTTTATAATGGAAAAAAATGCAAGGGTCTATAAAGCCACCTGCTTTTCTTCTGTTTGAAACTATACCAAATCATACTATTATAGTGTTATTAATTTGTGAACTACATTGCTACACAAAAAAATATGGTTTTAATTCTGTTTTAAAAGAAGAGACTTGTAACCTAGGATGTGATCTCTTTTAGAGGGGGTTTCATGAGCTTCTGTTTTTGGTGACACTATTCCCACTATTACTGTGTCAAGATCTGTCAGATACTTTATTTACCTTAGTATTCACTTTATGAAATTGGGAGCCTCAATATTTTAATCCATATATACTTAACATTGTTGTGTCTTCTTGATAAATCCTTCACTTTATTAACGTGTAATATTACTATCTTCATCTCTTCTTATTAATGGCAGTTTGAAGGTTACCTGATCCCAGAACACCTTGCTTTCAGCTTCCATTCCTTCAGTAGATTGTACAGCATCCTGTGAGTGTCTTATCAGTGAGACTTGCTTCTTAGACACAAGAATTGGATTTAGGTTTGTTGTTGTTTTGAGACAGAGTTTCACTAGGTAGCCTTGAATGTCCTGGAACTCACTGTGTAGACCTGGCTGGCCTTGAACTCACAGAAGTCAGCTTGCTTCTGCCTCCTAAGAGCAGGGATCAAAGGCTTGGGACACCACACCCATCCTGCCTTTCATGTTTGCTGTAGAGTCAGCCTGTCTGCTTCTTTTTCCTCCTAGATTGAGGCCATTTACATTTAAAATGATCAGCCAGAGACATTTACTAATTCCTACTATTCTACAGGCGGTTTTCTGGACTTCTGGGTAATTGTTCTTAGCTTCACTCTGCATTAACATGAAAGATTGCTGGCTTACCATGTGGGACATGGTAGATTCCATCTTTGCTCTCCTTTGTTCAGATTCCTCCCATTAAATGTGTTGTTTTCTGTGCTTTCTTACTTGAAGCTTCCCTTTAAGTGTAGTACTGGCATGGTTGTCATGACATATACTCTTGATTGGAAGTTAGTGACTTTCAGGGCTTGAGATACATTGTTCCACACTTTCCAAGTCTTCATAGACATTGGTGAGAGATCTGATGTTACTGATGTGTTTGCCTTTGTGATGAGTTGACATTTTCCCTTACAGCCTTTAATACCATTTCTTTGCTTTATATTTTTGGAATTTGACTATGAATGTTGTAGAGAGATTCTTTTTTTAGTCATATCTCTTCGGAGTTCTAAATGCCTCTTGTATTTGGATGTTGTGGCGTTTGAATGAGAAATGTCCCCCACAGGCTCACATATTTGGACCCTTTGGTCCCCAGTTGGTGGCACTGTTTGGGGAATTTACAAACCCTTTATAAAGTGAGGCTTTGCTGGAGGAACTATGTCACTGGAGGTGGACTTTGAGAGTTCCTAGCCTTGACTCACTAATTTGTTCTCTCTGCTTCCTTCATGTGGCTGGAGGTGTGACCTCCAGCTTCCTGCTCAGGTTATCTGCTGCCATGCCTTTCATAACCTATGGAATTTCCCTCTGGGACCGTAAACCAACTTAGATTCTCTTCCACAAGTTGCCTTAGGTCACGGTGTTTTCTCACGGCAACAAAACATGACTAATAGAGGTGTCCATTTAGTTCTAAATTTGAGAAATTTTCTCCTATCATTTTATTAAATAGACTCTCTTTGCCTTTGGTTTTTATCCAGTTCTTTCTATCTCGTGAATTTGTAGATTTGGTCTTTCAATTGTGTTCCAGATATCTTGGATGCTGCAGCAATGCCCATTCATTTTATATTCTTTGTTTTCTTCAGACAGGGTTTTTCTGAGTAGCCCTGGCTGTTCTGCAATTCCCTTTGTGGACATGGCTGGCTTCAAACTCACAGAGATCCACCTGCCTCTGCCTTCCAAGTGTGTGATTGCCACACCTGGCCTCACTTTATTTCTTAATTGATGTTTAAATATAGTATTTTATTGACATTGTTACCCAGCCCTTACACTCTTTTGATCGGCTGAGTCAACTGGTGATGTTTTCCACTGTTTTTATTTGATGCATTGAGCTTTTCATGTCCAACACTTCTATTTGTCTGGTTCCCCCCAAATCTCAATTTTCTTGGTAAAATTTTTTCCCATATTACTTCCATTTTTATCCATATTGTTGATTTTTTCATCTATTTTGCTGATTTTCCTTCTAGGCCTTCAGTTGAATTCATCTGCTTGTTTCTATTTTCTTCCAGGCAACTGGTGGCTTTTATTGGTGAACTTTTGAAACCTTCACCCAGCACTTTGCCTATTTCAGTGTCTTTGAATTCAATGGTTGAAGAAGTTTTGTTCTTTGGGGTCATGTTGCCTTATATTTCACATTGATTTTGTTTCAGTGATAAAACTTGCGTCTCTGTCAGTTTGGGCATCTCTTTGGTCTTATTTGGAGAGCTCATTAGGTGGCCTGCTGTGGAGGGGCTTAATCTCAAATATGGCTTTTGGAGGGGTCTTGCTTGTGAAGAAGTTTCCAGTGCTCCATTAGAGAGCTTTGTGAAAGGGCTACACAGCTGCAGCAGCAGAGACCTCTAGATCTGCCTTCTGTGGAATGCACTGTCTTTTGTCAAGTGCCCTCTGCTGACATTTGAGAGGCAAATCAGTCTTCTTGCTTCCCTCTAGATGTATTAGACCCACAGAGGCAGTAGTTAAAGCGTAGGAGTTAAAGCTTGGGAAACAGCATGGCTAATCATTTCAAAGTTGTGGCCTTTGGTTTAACTCCATCAGCATCACATTACTGTATTAGTTAAAGAAGTATTATCTGTAGTCCACACCCACTTTTGTATCAAGGAAATAGATATTACTCACTGGAAAGATAACAATGTTGGTTATACTACAACAAGACACTTGGTAAAACTGTTGTCTACATTGACTGAGATGGTGAAAAGATACAAAAAGATGCAAAAAGTGGTTATTGATCTGCCTGGAACTCACAAAGATCCGCCTGCCTCTGCTTCCCGAGCACTGGGATTAAAGGCATGTGCCACCACCGCCAGGCATGCTTTAGAATTATCTTATTTTAATTATTTTGTTTTTTGTTTTTGTTTTTTAGAGAGAGCTTTGGCTGTCCTAGAAATCACTCTGTAGACTAGGCTGGCTGAGCTTGAACTCACAGAGATCGACCTGCCTCTGCCTTCTGAGTGCTGGGATTAAAGGCGGGCACCACTATGCTTGGCAATGTTTTGGAGTCGTTAAGAATGATGCAAATTCATAAACTAACCAGACTCTGATGAAATGATGAACAAAAAGACACCGAAAAATACTTTGACTAACAAAAGTTTCTCAGATTTTCCCTTTCCCACACTGAATTCTGGCCCCTCCACCCATGGGATCTGCACCGTCAGCTCAGCTTTGTGGACCACGGGAGCATGGTTACCAGATGAGAAACGATTCCTCTCCAGCTCTAAGCTTTCTTCCCAAACGGCCCCTCTGCAGTTAGTTCTCCACTCTCACGTCCACACCAAAACAGCCGCCTCCTGTCCCAAAGTGAAATTTGAGTGGGAATTATTCTCTACACTGGTGGAGCCCAAGTATTCATGATTTATCTTGGGAAATTGAAGTCTTTCCTCATGTCAGACCTCTGATCTCTTCTTGGCGGCCTCTAATCTGTGGGGAGGGGTCTAAAACAATGGCAGGCTGGTTCAGCTACAGAGCTCCTTAAATCCTTTAAGGCACCTCCCTGCCTAAAGACACTGACAGTCCTGTCCTCCCCCTAGGTCTTAGCTCAGATAATCCTAAAGATTAGAATAATAAACCTTGGAACAACATACTTTGATTCCTCAGTCTTTCCCAATCACCAAGACTTTGATTAAATTGTGTTCTGGACCTTTGGACTTTATCTGTCTAACTGGGGGAATATAAACTTCATGTAGTGTATTCGTTTGCCTCTGTGTCACAGAGATAAAACACCCTGACCAAAGCTCTGTGGGGAGAAAAGGTTTATTTGGCTTAGAGTCCATCATTGAGAAAAGCCAAGACAAAAGAAAGACCACAGAGAAGCACTGGTCATTGGCTTGCTCCTCACAGTTTGCTTCTTTACAAAACCCAGGACCACTTGCCCAGAACTGGCACCGCCCACAGTGGACTGGTCCCTCCCACATCAATCATTAACCTGTAAAATATCCTACAGACATGTCCAGAGGCCAATCCGATGGAAGCAACTCCTCAGTCAAGGTTCCCTTTTCCCAGGTGACTCTGATTTTTCAGGCTGAAAAAACTTAACTAGCATGAGGGGTTAATTTAAAAAATAAAGGAGGCACACAATTCATTTCTGCTTCTAGCCTGAAATAAATAGATAGCAGGTTGCTAATTCAACAGACTTCAATTACTCTGAAGAAAGTAATGCTTAACTAGAAAAAAATGATTTGACTAAAGTTGCACGGTCTTCTCTTTTTCTTGGGAGCCCAGACTCAGCAAGTGGCCACAGGCAGGGCAGGGCACTGCCTACCAACTGCCAGACTGCCCGGCTTAGCTGCAGGCTAGTCTCTTCACACCTCCCACCAGGTGCAGTTATCATGTCTTTATTATTTCCTTTCCAGATGGCGGAATCATCTTTTCTCTTTTGGGTTCTTTCTCTACAATCCTTTTTCTTATGCCCTATGTATGTCAACTGGAAATTCTAAAAACTTCTGTGAAGATAACCCTGACTGACACCCAGCCAGGCATGTTAACCAGTGTACTAGATCTCCAGACTGGCGCCCCACTGTGGTCCAGGATGCCTTGAGGGGCTCTCAGCTTCCTTCTTTAGTTTTACTCCCAGTGAAATGAGATGATTTTCATCCCCCAAAGCACTCTTTTGGATTTAGAATCTCAGTCTTGAGCACAGACTTTTGTACGCTTATTGATGGGGATGCATTCTAAGAAATCTGCTTAGTCAATAGCGTCACCATGGGAACATCACAGAGTCCAAGTTCAACATCACGAGTTCTATATACAAGGATAGCTACAGAATCACTTGCTGATTAATCTTATGGGACATCTCTTGAGACAGTTGAGATGGAACCTCTCGGGTACTGGGCAAGTATTAAACACTATTAAAAAACTGGCAAAACACACTAAAATCACTATCATTGTTAGCATAAGTTCTCACTATAAACACTCTTTCTAATGTTCATCAGAATTGAAGGGAAGGAGCGGTCATGAGGCCACCTGACTCTCTAATTAGTAGTTGTTGGCCTCTGCCATGCTGCCATGGCTGCTTTGAGCTAAAGGGTTAGCCAGGTGATCCTTACCAACATCAGCACCTAGAACACGCTACAGACATCTTGGAAACATGATGATAGTTATTGATCATGGCAACTGTTTGTCTCAGCCCTGAAAGGCACATCTTCAGCCACGGCTGTTTGCAACAGTTTGTACCAGACTTTTCTATGATAAGCCTTGATAAACTCTAGATGACCCTGCAACCATTTTTCTCTCTCTACCAGAGGAGCCTGAGGGGTACCGCCCCCCCCCCCCACACACATACACCCACGATGGCTGAGCACAGGGACTACTGTGCATGATGATAAAAAGGCAAGGCTTGTGATTGGGCCAAAACAAAAGGTTGTGTGATCAGACCAGAGCAGAAGCTTCAATGATTGTGATTGATGCTAAGAGGCAAAGCTGTGATTTGCCCAAACAAGAGGCTATGATTGGTCCAGATTTCCCTTCCTGAGTTATAGCTCAGCTCAGTGAGCTGGCTGGGAGACGTTCTTTCACACTGCCTCTTCCCGTACTGTAGCATTAGATCCAATAAAAGGCTTCTCTTGAGTGAACTTTTTTTTGCACACATTTGTAGTGAGGGTTGAGCTGGTAACAGAGAAAACTAGCAGAGTGAAGGCAGTAGGTGTGCCTGTGAACGTCTTGCAGAAGAGCAAGCCCCCCAACGTCTGACAGTGGAAGAAGCAATTGAACAGTTAGGATGAAGCCAGGGAAGAAAGAACGTGGAGAAGGACAGAGATGGCAAAAGGGGGGCGGAGAGCTGAGAGTGAAAATACAGGGCTGTAAAGAGCAGGGAAGAGAAGCTGCAGGCCTGCTTGTCAGGGGGGGTCTAGAGGACTGTAATGTCTTTAAGGACAAGGGTCTCGGACCCCGGACCAAGAGCAGTAACCCTGGCCAGTGTTAAGGGCTCAGGGTCCCAACCCCCAAGACCTGCATAGTAACTGCAACACTGGAGGGTACTACCTGCTGCCACTCCCATTGGCCCACAGCTGTCACCTGCTGGCTCCCAACATAAAGAGAAACAAGCTGCTTGGGAAGTGCTCTTGAATTTGTCCTTGCCTACCCACCAATTCTATCTGGGTAGAGCAAAGGACTCCCAGCCAGATGCCTGAGGACACTCCACACAGATGGCCTACCATTGTTGGAGACAATCTTACATGTATGCACACAAACAATTGAAGGGACTGGAAGTTTCTGCAGAAATGACAAGGAATATAATTTTAACAAATAAGATTTTAGCTGGGAATATTTGGACATGTGCTTTATATCAAGTCTGTAAAAGCCAATCCAACACTAAGTTGAACTATGTCTTGAAAAAAATCTTTAAAAATCTCCTTAAAAAAAAAAAAAACTCCTGACTTTAAAACTCCTAATATCTTAAATATTGTGGGAGACCAGAGTGTGAAGAACCAGATCCCAACTTCAGTCTGTTTTTCCCAGTCAGACTATGGTCTTCCTGAAAGTTGGGATTTGCTCACGGTCACACACTCAGCTAACGGTAGTCTAGATTGTAGTCTTTGTTCATGACATAATCCTACCTGAAGTTCAATGCTAGGTTTCTAGTTTCAGCTCCTTTGAACACAAAGGGAACACATGACAATCTTTTTGAGGTGTAGTGTACTTCTCTATCTCAGAGTCAAGCGGCATCTTCTGCAGCTACCCATGGCCACTTCTGTCCTCCCTTCCTGTTTTCTTGGCTATTCTGAACTGGGTCCTTCTGTTGCTTTTGTAGATCCCCATTCAGGGTCTTCCTATTTTCTAAAATGCAAGAGTGAAACACAGGACTCACTCCAACCTGCCACTGTAAAGGAATGCCACTTACATTTGCACAGAAGTCATAGTTCATGAACATGCTGCATGACAATAATCTCACTCAGCTTCACAGCCAGCCAGTTACAGAGATGGGGTAGACATCACTGTTCAAATTTGCAGTGGAAAAAGCAAGATCTGAGAGGCAAAATGACTTGACTGAAGTCTCACAGTGGGGCAAATCCAGACTATAAAACTTGATTTCTTATTCAAATCTACTTGTCCCTCCACCACCTGGTGGAACTTCCCCATAATGCATGCTTGGAGATACAGGAATCAAACTAACTTGTGTATTTGATCTTCAAGCTCATGTACTCTAAACCTTCTGAGTACCCGCCCACCTGCCCGACTTGATAAGGTTTGAGCAGAATCTGTGCCTTAAACTTGAGTGTTCACTGAAGCAGCTGGCTGAGTACAGACTTCCTGACGTGTCTGTCATTAATGCCAAGTGTCCTCCTCCAACTGGCTCCAAAAGGAAGTCTGCTTCTTGTAGGTTACAGTAGGGAGGTAGTGAAAGGAATAATGTGTTCTTCCTGAGGCCTTGTTCTTGTCCATTACACCCGATTTAATGGGCTGGAGGAGGCTGTGGGGGAGAGAATGCTGTTTCCATGTCTAACTGCAGGAACTGAAGTAACCGACACCATTCTGACCCTTATTTGAGAGAAGGCTAGAGGGAGGAAGGAAGGGAGAGACGGTTTGTAACAGGCCAGTGCTGCAGTGCAAACCATTCTGACCTTTGGACAACACTGCAGATTTAGGAGCTTCGGATGCACTTGGTTCTCTTTGCTTTTGAAGGTCTGACAGGTGTTTGGTAGGATTGTTTCCTGGAACAAAGGGGTTGTCTTCTCTCAACATGTGACAAAGAAATAACTTTCTTTAAAAAATGCAAGAAAATGAATGTCCCAGAGCCCCAAAGTTTAGAAATCAACAACATACTGAGAAAATATGCTGTGTCTTCACCAATAGGCTTTTACCATCAAGTTCTGTGGACAGCCAAGAGGAATGGCAGTCTGTGCATTGTGCTGTGGGTCTCTGGGACTCCACCTGGCACTGGACTTTTTGTTAATAACCTCTGGTTTCTAGGAGGAGAATTACCCCCCCCCCCCATGCAGGAGAACTCCAATTAAACTTTTAAAATATTTATTTTTAGGAAGCTTATAAAATAGTATGTTTCTATATGTTTTTCCCTAAACATCCTTAGTGTTAACTAACTTTACTCCTACCCTGCTCCTCTGCCATACCCTCCGATCCCCTCCTCACCACCACCCTGTTACTGTCCCTTACCCCTTCCTACACCTGTGTGTTCTGCTGTCCCCGATCCCTTGGCATTTTATCTCTCCACCTTGAAAGGCCCCTTTCCAGTTTTCTGGCTTCTATAGGCAATCCAAGTCAAACACACAGATCTGAAGATTGGAAGTTGGGAACTCCATATGAGTGAAAACATGTGGTGTTTGTCTAGGCCTGGGTTACCCCACTCAGTATAATTTTTTCATTCATTTACATGGAAACCTCATATTTCTTTATAGATGAATGAAATTCCATTGTGTGTATTATTGTGTTTTTCTTACCTATTCTTCAGCTGATGGATATTCAGGTTGTTTCCATTTTGTAGCTATTGTGAAGAGAGAAGCAATGAACATGGATGAGCAAGTTAGTCTGTAGCAGAATATACAGTCTTCTGGGTATACGACCAAGAGTGGTAGAGCTGGGCCATGTGGTAAATGTATTTCTAGCTTTTTGAGGAACCTCTGTAATTGAGCCCTTGTGTTTTTTTGTTTGTTAGTTTTTTAATCTCCTGGTGTTAGGAGGGGCTCCCCTTGTTGACAAATTAGGATATAGAACTGTGGAGAGGAAGACGTTTAGCTGTCATTGAAGAAGTCATATGTAATTGGAAAGAAATTTGAAGTGATTCAACTTTTGTCCCAATTGCAAGCTAAAAGTCAGCTTACTACCATGTTGTGGGTACTGGAAGACACATGGGCATAGAATGCAGTTTATAACGTCAGAACAGCACACCATGCTCGGCATGCATTTTTAAATGTAGGCTGAGTTCCCAGGTCTCAAAGGAGTGACCAAAGAAGGTGAGATTACACCTCCCTTCTGATGGGTTGCATTTCAGGAGAGGTATTCTGAGTCTATGGGGACCTGAATGCTTCGTAAAGAGCAGTGAGCATGAGTATCTTTGATTCATGGGATAGAGATGAGCTCTACCCACAGGATATGGGCAACCCTTTCTGAAGGGGATATGATCATTTCCATGTTGTTGCTATTCTTCACAAGACAATCCAACAGCAGCCACCGCATGTGCCACAGAATCTGTGCCTGGGCTAGAATCTGCAGGAATTGTATTCCACAGAAGTATGTGATTATGAGCTTAAATTTTTAATAAATGGGATTAGGATGAGTACAACTTTATCTTATCTTATTTCCGTGTTTATCTCAAATCCTCCACCCAACTCCCTCTTATTAGAGCAGCACTCTTAGAGAGGCTTCTGAGTGTCTTATCCTCAACATAGCATTGCAGGGCTTTCTATTGCCTGTAGACTCTGCTTCATTTCCTTGTTTCTGAGACAGTGTCACCCTGTAGCTCAGGCTAGGTGAAATCATAGTAATTCTCCTGCCTCAGTTCTCTGAGTCCTGGGATTACAAGCATGAGCCACCACAGCTGGACATCCTTGTTACTTTTTTCTAAACTTCGGTATCTCAGACTCTGTGACCTGAATGTCCCTTTTACCTGCCTCTACCCAGTGACTGCCTCTGTGCCTCTCTGCACCCCCAGAACACAGAAGTGTCCTCTAGTCTGCTTTCTACCTCTTAGGAGCTCTATGGTCACCCTGCACTCCACTTACTTTGCTTTTGCCTACAAGATGTATGTCCTAGTTAGGGTTTGGATTGCTGTGATAAAACACCATGGCCAAAAGCAACTTGGGAAGGAAAGGCTTTATTTCAACTTAAAACTGTCATGTCACACTCCATCAGTAAGGAAACTCAGAGCAGGAACTGGAGGCAGGAGCTGATGCAGAGGCCTTGGAGAAGTGGTGCTTACTTGTTTGCTCCTCATGGCTTGCTCAGACTGCTTTCTTATAGCACCCAGGATGACATTCTCAGAGATGGTGCTGTCCACAGTGAACTGAGCCTACCACACCAATCATCGATCAAGAAAATGCACCACAGGCTCATCCACAAACCAATATGATGAAGCCATTTTCTCAAGTCAGGGTCCCTCTGCCCTGAAATCTCTACAGCTTATGTCATCTGGCCAATGCAATATATAAATCTAAGCCAAACCTTTGTCCTTTAACAATTCCACTTTTGAATGACTTGGCATCTCTCACTGCTTAAAACAGGGAAGAATCTTGAGATTAAGTAGTCCAGCATGCTTATGTTTTCAGATGTGTGGATGTGTTGTGGGCAGGCGAGTATGAGAAATATGATCATTAAAGAATTAAATAGGTTGCCAAGTGGTGGTGCACACCTTTATCCCCAGCACTCAAGAGGCAGAGGCAGGTAGATCTCTGAGTCTGAGGCCAGCCTGGTCTACAGAGCAAGTTCCAGGACAGCCAGGGCTACACAGAGAAACCCTGTTTCAAAAAAACAAAAAACAAAAAACAAAACAAAAAAAGTTAAATAGATGAAATCACTTTGGGGAATTGTTAGTATTTTTCAGAAAGTTAAACTCATATAATCAATGCTGTGGATATTGCTCTGTATAAATAAAATGCTGTTTGGCCAGTGGCCATGCAGGAAGTATAGGCGGGACAAGAGAGAATAGAATTCTGGGAGGTGGAAGGCTGGGGAGAGATATACGGCCAGCCGACACTGCCATGACTAGGAGGATGTAAGGTACCGGTAAGCCACGAGCCACGTGGCAAAGTATAGATGAATAGAAATGGGTTAATTTTTTTTTTGGAGCTGAGTATCGAACCCAGGGCCTAAGCGCTCTACCACTGAACTAAATCCCCAACCCTAGAAATGGTTTAATTTAAGATAGAAGAAGTAGATAACAAGAAGCCTGCCACGGCCATACAGTTTGTAAACAATGTAAGTCTCTGTGTGCTTACTTGGTTGGATCTGAGCATCTGTGGGCCTGGCGGGTGAGAGAGATTTGTCCTGACTGTGGGCCAGGCAGGAAAACTCCAACTACAAATCAATGACCCAACAATCCCAATATTTACCCATGAAAAATGAAAACATGTTTACAAAAAAGCTTGACTAAGAATGTTCATACAAGTCTTATGCATGGTAGTGTAAAATGGAAATAAAACAAACACCCAGCATGAGGAGAATGAATAAACCAATTGTCACATATACATATACATGTGCATGTATGTGTGTGATATGTACATGTATATGTCATATGTATCATTGTTGATCATCATGTGATACTTCAGTGATTGATTGAATTGTTTCATGCTTTGGGTGTTTTTGTTTAAGAATCAGCAACATTGAGATAATTAAGGATGTTTGAACCTAAGATGCACCCCAAATAACATTAAATAATTGTTGTTGGTTTTGTAGGGCATGCTGGTGATGTTGTAGTTACAGAAGAAAATAGAGAAACACAGAGCTATTTAAGGGAGAGAGAAAAGAAGAGATGAAGAGGGATGAGGAAAACACTTGACATTGATGGGGAAGATACATAAGACAATGTGCCTGCTTTGGGATAAGTTTGAAAATCTCCACTTAGAAGTGGTTTATTGTAGGGGCTGAAGAGTTGGCGCAGTGGGCCAGAGCACCTGCCCTGCCAGGGTGACCACCTGGGTCTGAATTCCCAGTGCCAGACATGGCTGCATACGGTTATGGCTCCAGTACTGGAAGATAGCAATAAGCCGACCCCAAGAGTCCACTGACCAGTCAGAGAGCCTGGCTGAGATGGGAACTCCAGGTTCTGTGGGACAAGCTTCTGCTATCATATTATGTGGTAAAATTTTGTATTTCTTGAGATCAGTCATTTTGAGTCAGGCAATGAGTTACCAGGAATGGATTCTAAATGTTTGCATGGACCATCACAAGTCACTGAGTCAGGCTACGGCTAGTCAGGGTGACAGACGTGAGGATTTTTGCCTTTGCTTTTATCTCTACAATACAGTTTTAAAAGAAGGTCAAAAAGTATTTGGTGTGATGGCCTGTATCAAGCACTGGTGAGGTTGGGGCAGGAGGGTGTGAGTTTGAGGCCAACCTCAGACACTTGGTGAGAGCATGTCTATAAGTATATTAGAAAATATTTAGTTCTTGTCCCTGTTCCTTGTACAAAGGTCCAGAAGCCCTTTGAATTGCCTAAGTGATAGGTGTGCCTTTTATTTGCTGATGAGATGACACAAATATCTCTTTAAAATGAGTGCTAGCTGCTAGAACAATCAAGTCACGATTATTAGAAATTTGATGCCGTCTCTACCATCTTCTAAGGAAGGGGTAGTACTTGAGCTCTACTTCAATCATCAATGAACAATGTAATTAGTAATTTAATTAATAATGTAGAATGCCCTAAACAACAGGACATAGAGAGCTTCTGAGGTGGCAAATTCTCAGAGTGCTGAGAAAAGTGTGCACACACAAAAAGGTATTGAAGCTTGCATCTACCTGCCTTATAGCCTGCCCTACACATTCCTTTTATTTGGCTGTTGCATTTTTTATAAAAACCCAATAAATGTGAATAAAGTGTTTTCTAGAATTCTTGAGTTATTTAAAGAAAGCATTGATGCTGTTAAGGATACTATAGAAACCCAAAATTTATTGCTGTTTGATCACAAATACAGGCAGTCCTTTTAGGCCTTGGATGAGCTCCTAAAGCAGGAAAACCTTGAGGCAACAAACCTTTAGTCTGTAAGAAAGATCTGGAAGAAAAACAACAAACAAATGAAAACCAAGTTGGTGTTTGCTGACTCACACCTCTCTTAGCTACAGGAGACCTTTAAATCAGGACTTGCAGAGAGCTCAGAAAGCAGTGTGCCCATTTGATTCTTCCTGTCAAGGGGTTAGTTCTGGTAGCCCCTTAGCTCTCAGTCTTGGTTGGAGCCAAGTCTATAGACTCTCTGGACCACGTAGGGGATGAGTAAAAGAGAAATACATAATTAAGGAAGGTGTGTGTGTGTGTGTGTGTGTGTGTGTGTGTGTGTGTGTGTGTGGTGGGGGTGGTGGGTCAAATCACAAAGGTGGTTGTAGTCTCTGGGGCAAGTCACAAAGATGGTTGTGGTCTTTGGAACCTGTAAATGTTCTTATAGGGCAACTATTTTTGCAAAAAGGATTAAGATAAGAAGTTTGAGATGGAGGATTACTCTGGATTATCTAGATTATCCCTAAATGCAGCCACACATATCCATGAGGGAGGCAGAGGGACATTTTACTACATAGGACTGGAGAGGTGCAGGTGAGGGCTATCCTAATGCTCATTTTCACTAACAGTATGCATCCCCTCCAGTGCTTTTCAGTCCTTTCTACATAACCATTCTAGTAGGTATGAAATGATGCCTCACTGTGGTTTCAATTTGAATTCAGATGTTGATCAGTCATGTCAATTTTTTCATACACTGTTGGTCACTTATATCTTCTCTCTGTCTCTCTCTTTTTAAAGAAAAGGTCTCTGAATGTAGCCCAGGCTGGCTTCAGACTCAACAGTCCTGCCTCAGCCTCCTAAGTGCTGGGATTACAGTTATGCACCTCATCTGTCTTCTTTTGAGAAATATCTATTCAGCTCCTTTATCCATTCCTTCAGCTTTTAATAACATTTTCCTCATTTCTTGCTGAGACCTCACCAGAAACATCTGTCATACCCATATGTCTATCAACAGTCAGGCAAACTATACATTTTTCTATCATGCACCTCAAATTTTTTCTAGTCTCTGCCCATTTTCAGTTCCATACTTTACTTATGTATTTGTTACAGTTGCAGCTCACTTTCTACTAAAGTCCATGTTACTTTCCTGTAACAAATAACCACAAACTTAGTAATGGGGTAAAGACCTTCTCAGAACAAAGAGAAGCTAAGTAGCCTAATCAGTATTGATGTGCACATGATCGATTCTGTAATGACCCTGTAACACAGGCTGCACCACCAGAATGTATAATGTTACTGTTTAAGGGAGACAAAGGTGCTGAAATGTACAGGGGGAACTAATGGTGATTATGCATGTGAATCCACTAAGCCAGTGGAGGGCATAACCAATGGATTTTCTGCAGAAAGCTTTGGTGTCCTGTCTCTCTTTATAAGAATCCCACAACAGGGAAAGCAAGTATGAGGATCTAGACCAGTGGGTAGAGTACTTGCCTATTTTGCATGTAGCCCTGGGTTTAATACCCAGCACTGTACAGACTGGGTGTGGTGCTGCATCCTTTAATTCCAGCACTCAGAAGGAAGAGGCAAAAGGAGCAGTTCAAAGTCATCCTTGGCTACATAGTGAATTTGAAGACAGCCTGGGTTACATGGAGACATCCTGTCTTATAGCCAAATGCCCTGGCCCACCAGTCTGGCCCCAGTTTAGGAGCTTCAGGTCAATGGGAGAGCTTTTCTCAAAGGAGGTGGATGATGTTCCTGAGGATGACATCCAAGCTTGTTGTCTGGACTCCACATGCTCACACATAGTCTCTGTCTCTCTCTCTGTCTCTCTCTGTCTCTCTCTCTGTCTCTCTCTGTCTCTGTCTCTCTCTCTCTCTCTCTCTCTCTCTCTCTCTCTCACACACACACACACACACACACACACACACACACACACACACACACACACACATAAAAAAGACAGTGAGGTTGAGACTCTAAAACCAAATAAAAACAATAAAACCCCAGAGAATCAAACATAAGTCAAAATTTCCAGTGTCTTAGTTGCACCTAACTTGATCACTACAGCAACAGAGGCAGACTTGGCTTTTATCCAGGGCTGTGTGAGGTCAGGATGGCCAGCCCCTCTACTTCCTGTGCCTTGTTATTCCCATGTATAAATTGCAGAAGCTGGAATATATGTGTGCTGAGATTCTAGACTTTGAGCCAGTACTGTCAGGTCCTTGTTCTCCTCAAGGTGAGAAAGCATAGGTGACCAAAAGAGCTGAATTTCTCAAAATCAGAGAAAACATTAAGACTTTGAAGACAAATGTGGTGGTGCATGCCTGTGTGCCCAGGTATTAGAAGGTGAGGCATAAGGATTTCCAAGAGTTCAAGGCCAGCCTGGTGTGGAGAGTGAGACCCATCAAGAAAAAAGGGGTACAGGAGGGAAGAAAAAAATTAAAAATAGGTAAATATGATCATCTTTTAGTTTCAAATCTTTAGCTCTAGGAGAATATCTGGAATTTAGCCTGTCATATTATAATAAGCATTCTCCTTCCTTCCTGGGGAAAAGTAGACCTAAGTTACAGCAACCGTGGGACTATGCTTTGTTGGGGGACACCTGGTCCTGTGACCAAATGAGACAATAGCCCTTGTGAGCACTATGGACATTGTTACTGGAGTTGGCATGGTCAAAACCTGGGCCGTGGCAGTCCCAATAAGACAGACTCAGCCACCGCTCCCCAGCAGGCCAATTAAAGAGATAGCAGTGAGAAGTAGAGAGGGAAGAATTAATTTATTCATTGTGGCCACATGGGAAGAGGGACAAGTAAAGAGGTCTAATGACCCCCAGGATCGTCTTTGGAATACTGAACTGGGGTTTAGGTTTACATAGAGGGCAAGGGGCAGGGCAGGAAGCCCTGATTAATGTGTAGTCCCTCCCATCACTAACTCATCATTGTCTCAGCTCTGGTCTGTCAAGCAAGCTGTCAGCACTGTGTGAAAAGTCTACCTGGAGTCAAGTTCTTCCTCTGTTTGATAGCTGGGCTTCAGGCTTTCCCTCTACCTGGCACAGGATTCCAGGGGAGATTTAATTCTTTGGTGTCCACTGGTTACATCTTCAGAGCATCTCCATCTAAGCCAGTCGGTGTTTCAGATGCTATGGTTATATGGGGAGATGGTGGGTCTTCCAAGGGACATTGTGGTGAGAACAATGGACATGAACAGTACCCAGGAAGGCACATGTTCATCTTTACATAGTCTCTCTCTCCTGTCACCAACTACTAGAACTATTTCCTGAAGCAGATGAAGGCAGGATTTCTGGTAATAATGACAGTCTCAGGAGGACTTTAAGTTAGGGCCAGTGGTCATCATGAAAACTCAGGGTTAGAGCCACAGTCAGCCTGAATCTGAGTTTTCCTCAAGCACTAGGCAGTACAAGGCAGAACATGCACAAAAATGTAAATAAAAGAAAACTACAGCAAATGTGTCACTGTTAAGCCAGAGGGTGGCTCTTGCCTGTAACTCCAGAACTTGGAACATTGAGACTTTCCATGAGTTTTAAGACCAGCCTGGGCTACATAGTAAGTTGCAGCCTGTCCAAGGTTACAGAATAGGATCCTGAAACAAATTTAAAATAAATAAGTAAATAAATATCACGCTTCACATTCCTAATATGTGTAGTTAGTGCATCTGAAGAACAAAACAAACAGCAAAACATAAGTCAAGTGACCTTTTATAAGTTTATCCTCACATCAGTAAAGTGGGAAAATACATCTACTCTAAGGTTCAAAAACTGAGACTGGGAGAGGGCTGAAGATCTTGAGGATGTACACTAAGAGGGGCACCTTCTGCTCGCTGCCTCAAGGCCCTGGAGAGTGGTGTGGCTGCACTGGGTGTCTGGAACAGGTCCTGGGCTGCAGAGAAACACAGAAATCCCAGATAACCCAAAGGGCGCCTTCCAAGAGTTCACAAGAATTGGAACTCCGTCCAGATCCCACTTCCCAGAGGCATAGAAGGCCCTTTGTGTGGACATGGAAGGGGCAGGGCAGGTGGTAGGGCTGGATGACAGAGGATTAGAATGGAGAGGAAGGCTTTCTCATGACCCTAAGCTGGCAGTAAAAACCAGGTGGGTGGGAGAGGAGGCGAGAGGAAGCAGCCGGGAAATACAATTCTCACCCACTTCAAAGATTTTGGCACACATGCTGGTTGTTATCCTGTTAAAACTTCACAACAACACATTTTTTAGAATAGGCAGGGCAAAGATTAATACAAGTATCTGCAGAGGAGGAGGCTGAAGCCCACACCATTCCTGACGAATGGCCTAAAGCTTTCTCTTTGATAACTTTCCACTGTGGATGTGTGTCCCTCAGTTTGTCCGTCCTCTCTTAAGGAACTCTTTCCCAGGGGTCAGTGAAGGGCAAAGCGGAAATGCTTAGGACCAACAGCCTGGCTTCATATTTTAAAAACTTAACATTTTTTGTGTTTGTTTAAGTGGTGAAGTTTGAAGAGACAGAACCAACGATAGTCCTCTTGAGGCAGAATAAAAAAGGTGGGAAAATTAAGGGGTCATGAGAAGAGAAAAAAACCACTTTACCCTGGGATCCAGTTTGCCCTTTCTGCTCTCTAAAAGTCAAGAAATCTCATCACAACAAATCAATCCTAAATTGCCTGAAGAAATAATTTGTGTTTTCCTAAAAACATCTCAGACAAGGATGTTAAAAGCAATGGATGAATTCTGCTCACTTAAGGCCAGAATGTTTGTAACTCTGAGCTTCATTGTGTCAGTACTCTGCGTTCATCCCTGAATACAAACAGTAAATCTCATAAAAACAACCTTTAATTTCATTTTTACAAAAGGGGGTGGGGTTCTTTAAGAAAAATATGAGGCTGGAAAGACAGCTCAGCAGTTAAAAGCACTGGCTGCTCTTCTAGAGGTTTGATTCCTAGCACCCATATGGTAGCCCACAATTGCCTGTAACCCCAGTCCTGGGGGATCCAATGCCCTCTTCTGGCCTCTGCAGGCACTAGGCATGCATGTAGCATACTTACATACATAAGACAAAACACTCATACCCATAAAATACAGAAAGGAAGGGAGGGAGGGAGGGAGAGACTAGGGAAGGAGGGAAGGAAGGAAAAAGATGGAAGGAAGGGAGGGAGGGAGGGAGGGAATAGGGAAGGAGGGAGGGAGGGAGGGAGGGAGGGAGGGAGGGAGGAAAGCAGGTGGTGTGCTGGTTAGTTTTATGTCAGCTTGACACAAGCTAGGGTCATCAGAGAGAAGAGAACCACAGATGAGAAACTGCCTCCATAAGATCAGGCTGTAGGCAAGCCTGTAATGCATTTTCTTATTTAACGATTGATGGGGGAGAGGCCAGCCCTGGGCTGGGTCCTGGGTTCTGTCTATAAGCAAGCCATGAGGAGCAAGCCAGTAAGCAGCCCTCCTCCATGGCATCTGTATCAGCTTCTGCCTCCTGACCTATTTGAGTTCCTGTCCTGACTTCCTTTGATGATTGGACTGTGCTATAGGAGAGTAAGCCAAATAAACCCTTTCTTCTCCAAGTTGCTTTGGTTACATCAATAGTAACCCTGACTTAGACAATAGGCCTGGGGATGTGTAATAGTTCAGCTTGTAGACACTTGCTTAGTTAGTATGCAAGAAGTCCTGGGTTTAATCCTCAACGTCAGAGAACACCAGGTATGATGGCAAACATCTATATGAACCCAGAGGTGAAGACAGGAAGGTCTGATGTTCAAGGTCGTTATCTGCTGCTGCAAATCAATTACTGGCCAGCCTGGGGTACATGAAACCTTGCCTTTAAAAAACAAAGCAAAGCAAAACAAAAACCAGTGGTGCACGCTTTTAATCCCAGCACTCGGGAGGTAGAGGCAGGCAGAGCTCTGTGAGTTCGAGGTCAGCCTGATCTACAAAGTGAGTTCCAGGACAGCCAGGGCTACACAGAGAAACCCTGTCTTGAAAAACCAAACCAAACCAAACCAACCAAATAACAACAACAACAACAACAACAAAACCAACCAAACAAACTAGGGATGGCAGGAAAACTCCAGTTGTAAAGGTGTCAGCCTCACAAGCCTGACCTGTGTTTACTCTCTGGAGCCCAATGTAAGGTAGAAGAGAACCAGCTGCACACAGCTGTTCTGTGCCCTCCTGGTGCATGCTCACATGCCATACACAAATACTAAATTAAAATTTAAATCTTTATAAACTAAACCAGTGCATATGGTTTTTTGTTGTTGTTGTTGTTTGTTTGTTTTTTACTTTTAGACCTTGCTTACATTCTGAACTTCACTTAATCTTGCTGTAAATTACAAGCTTTGAGGACTGGCTTAGAAAACCACAGAAGCATGTACAGCTATGTTCTGGGCTGTGCACTGCCCTTCCCTCCATGAGTCTTTGTCTAAATACCCACTGTACTAACTGCTTTGTTCTCTCAGGTCCTCAAGTTCTAGTCAAGCATCTGGCTTTACCTGAGCAGGAGCAAAGGTCCCTAAGCGGGAAGAGAACTCCTCAGGGGGCGAGTGCCTGAGTCTCCAAGCCGCATCACTGTTGACAATCTGAGTCAATGCTTTTCAAACTCGAGTCTGCATGCAAACCTCGTGAATACGTTGTGGGAAAGTAGGTTGCGATTCAGTGGCGTGAGTTCCTCCAGTCACTTGGAGAGGGGAGGCGCAGCATCGCAGGTTCCAGACAGAAAGGTGTCCACCTTCATCTCACCTTCACCTGTCAGAGCATGTGCCTACCCACGTGTCTCCTGTATCAGAAGAACAAGGGTGAGCAGAAGAGAGAAAAGGAGAGAGGTGGAGACTGAAAGCAGCTCTGTGATTGGCTGCGCTTCTCCAAACTGGTGCCTGCTGGGGATACTCAAAAGGGATCACAGTTCCTGAGGTTCGAGACTCACCCACTGTTCCTCGTACAGCTATGGCCAAGCAGTTCTGGGCCGCCCGTCTTTTCCCACTGTTTCTAGCTGCCTTGGCTCAGGAGACTCTGAATCCTCAAAAAACAAAGGTAAGCACCCCACCCCACCCCGCACCCCGCCTGGGCATCTAAGCTGATTTCAACATCTGATAAATAACGTGGCTACCAAGTGACTCAGGAGCCTATCCTGTTCTTGAAGGGAGAGAGCTGCTTGACAGCCTTTCTTTGCAGACTTCTGCCACCGATGCCCTCCGCCACAGCACCTTTCCTGCCTCTCTTCAGTCTGCTTTATTGTGTTTTCCACGCATCTTCTCTGCTTCTCTGCACCCAGTGGACCTTTGAGCATAATATAGCCAGCCACCCCGCATTCCCACCCTAGTTGCCTCTGCCCTTTCCTCCTTGATCTCTGCTTGACAACTCAGAATCTGCCCTATCCCATGCTGATCTGTAACCTGGAGCAACCCATGGGTTCTGGGAAATGAGTGGCTAAGTAGTAAGTGAATTGGGAGGGAGGCTGATGGTTCTCAGACCAACTGGACCAAACCAAGAGAGAGAGAGAGAGAGAGAGAGAGAGAGAGAGAGAGAGAGAGAGAGAGAGAGAGAGAGAGAGAGAGAGAGAGAGAGAGAGAGAGAGAGAGAGAGAGAGAGACAGAGAGAGAGACAGAGAGAGAGACAGAGAGAGAGAGAGACAGAGAGAGAGAGACAGAGAGACAGAGACACAGAGAGACAGAGACACAGAGAGACAGAGACACAGAAAGACAAAGAGTAGAGAAGAAGGCACCAGACTGGACTCCAGGGCACCAGGGTCAGGGAAAGGGGACTTTTCTTCAGTGACAATTAAGACACAGAGGCTTATTTTGCAGGGAGGACATGAAGACAGGTTCTGCTCAGTGCAATGACAGCTCCTCAGGTCTTGGTGTTGCTCTAAGGAGCTGCACAAGCATCACACTGTGGGGCAGTAGCCAAAAATTCTCACAAGGAACCAGGAGGGGAGCTGGGATCTAAAAGTGTCCACATGGGAGTCAGTAGCCACCCCTGTAAAAAATGCATGCATACATCTTAGAAGGCAAAATAGGGCTAAAGCAGATGACTCGAGGGACCAATATATTTGAACTTTAACATCAGAGAAACTCATTGAAAACCCCAACCTCATTTGTGGCTTTAAGCTACTTATATATCTTTTGTTAATTCTGGCTCTCTTCTGTAAAAGGCAAGGGACAATCTTATCATAGAGCACAGTAATTCTCAGACCTTAGCTAAACTGAGAACCCACCAATGATTAGGTCCCATTCCTAGAGATTTTGATCCAGTATGTCTTCTTGGGAGCCCAAACACTTCTAAAACGCCCTCCTGATGCAAGTCCTTAAGTCTGACCTTTGAGCTTTGACCTCTGCTATTGGGCATGTAAAGGGTAAGGATGCATGTAAAATTCTGATTGGCAGCTGTTAGTTACCTACTATCAAGTGAGGTCACAGCCCACTGGAGAGGGCACCCTCTAGGGGCACCCAGGTCTGTGTTCACCACCAATGTCTTCCTGTGTGGAGTTCCTCAAACAGAAATTCTTCAGTTCTTCAAATTTTAAGATATTGCATGAAAAATCTTTAAGTGCTTTGAAAATGCTGACTGATGTTGAGGATTATTGTTTATTAGGTCATACCTCTAGAGTTACTTGTGTTATATTACAGGTGGATTGCAACAAAGGGGTGGCTGGCACCATCTATGAGTATGGAGCCAAGACCCTGAACGGTGGGGAGTATGTTCAGTTCCAGCAGTATGCAGGAAAGCACATCCTCTTTGTCAATGTGGCATCCTTCTGTGGCCTGACAGCTACTTATCCTGGTAAGAACTCAAATTTCAATTCTCTCTCACAACTAGCTTGCCACCTCACCATATTGTGATGGGAGAAGGTATTACTGTGTTGCTGGGATTGGGGAATGAATAAGCACACTGACTCAATTCCCCTCAACCTTCCTATTTTGCCGCTTTTAATGCCAGAATTATCTCCATCCTTGAGCACTAAGGTTTTCCCCAAGATATGTTGGACAACCACTAAGAAACACATCTGTGGTTGAATGAGTTGGAGTTGCTGCCCATCTGCCACAGGGAACAAGGAGGCTTCTCAGAAAGAAATAAAAAAGACACAGGCCACCCGGGCCAGCATCAGGTAGTGTGGGAAAGGATTCAAGGAACTGAACCTTTGCTCTGGATTAAAGGCTGTCAGGAAATGAAGAAGGGGACAATTATGTGATTGGTTATCTTAAGACATCATATCTGTCGTGTGAGAGAAACAGAAAGGCTGAAGCTATAATTGGTAAAGTAGTTGCAATCATTTATATTGGCAGGGTGGTCATTTTGTGATTTAGACTGTGTGTGTGTGTGTGTGTGTGTGTGTGTTCAGACATGATCGAAGAGCAGCCTTGATAGGTCGTGGTTGACCATGGTTGCATACTCTGATGTTGATGTTCTGTAGGGTTGATTGACAGAACACCAAAGCCTCCATGTGACTCATAGGCCAGAACCTAGAATAGTGGAGACTGGCTTGCATTAAACCAAGAGTGAAATGGGGAGTCATAATACAGATTATGTGGCTGGTGATGTGGCTCAGTTGGCAGAGTGCTTACCAAGCATACACAAAGTCCTGGGTTTGGTCCTCAGCATCACATAACATAGTGGTTCAAACCTGTCATCTTAGCACTTATGAGTGGGAGACAGGAGGACCTGGAGTTCAAAATCCTTCTCAACCATTGAACTAATTCTTAAGACCCCCATATTAAAATAAAAACAAACATTAGGAGGCTAAGGAGATGTCTCAGTGCATAAAGTGCTTGTTGCCACACTATATTCAGTCCCCTAGAACCTACAAAAATCCAAACATGGCAGAGGTACAAGCCTGTAAGCCTAGAACTGGGAGACAAGGTGGGAGGAGGCAGATGGATTCCTCTGGCTGACTGGCTAGCCAGTCTAGGTAAAACAATGACCCCTGTTCAGTGAGAGACAATCTCAAAAAATATCATATATCATAAATTGGGAAAACATAGTGTGGGGATAGAGGAAAATACCAAACATCTATCCCCAGTCTCCACACATGTACATATCACATACACACACACACCACCACCACCACCACCACCACCACCACCACCACCACCATCACCAAAACAACAACAGGAAATAAGACTGGTCTTTTATCTTTGGGAGGCACCCCCAAATGACAGAGGAGAATGAAGGTTTTTATCCCAGCCACTATAACTGGCATGGAGGTTGCTTAGGGCAAGTGGTAAATATAGGAGGATGTTTATACCCCTATTGTGTCCATCATGGAAGAATTTCATATTTTTGTTAGTCCAAATAAGGTCATATAAATTTCTACATGAATCGTACAAGTGATAGATATAATTTTTGACATGCTAAGAACATTATCATTTTAAGAATATCCACGATAACTAAAGGTTTATTGAATCAAATGCTACAGATAAATGGACCAAAATAATGCAGGAACAAGTTTTTACAACTTCCACATGTTGACATTGCTACCTACTTGACTAATCAAAACTATCAGGTGGGATTCAAAAATAATTTTTGAGAGAAGATCTCTCCTTTCAAACTCATAATCCTTCTGCCTCTGCCTCCTAAATGCTTGGATTATACGTGTGAACAATGTTATTACACTCTATCAATTTGATTTAATGCAACTATAATAACTACAAATTCCAGAATTTTCTGCTTCCTAAATATGACTTAAATTGATGTATATTGCAATCTCTCATCTAGGACACGTGTGTCATCAAATTTTGGTATTTTGAAGTTATTGTTCAGAGGAGGATGTTTGAGTTAGCTGTGGTTATATTAAAATGCCACTTCCTCAGGCAGGCTTTAATATAGTGTGTGTGTATATATATATTATAGCCTATAACCCCATTTAGGAGATGTAGGTAGGAGAGTTAGGAGTTCAAGATCATTACTACATATTATATTCTAGCATAGGCTACGTGAAGCCCTGTCTCAAGGAAATTTAAAAAAAGAAAGAAAGGAAGAAAGAAGAAAGAAAGAAAGAAGAAAGAAAGAAAGAAAGAAAAAAAGAAAGAAAGAAAAAAAGAAAGAAAGAAAGAAAAGAAAGACCACATGATACAAATCATAGCCAAACAACGGGTTCAGATTTCAAGAGAAGCTAAAGACTTGTTTCAATTTAGTGGTGAAATTACAGGTTTTTTGTTCTTGTCTTTTGTTTTTAAATTTAATTTTATGTATATGGTTGTTTTGTCTACACTGTGTGGCCTGGGATCCTACTGAGGCGGCCATGGTGTTAGTTTATTGGTATTGAGGTCAGGGTAGAGAATGCTATCATTAGGTTTGGACTTTTCTCTCTGTTTTTGAGAAAGTGTCTCACTACATAGACTTGGTTGGCCTGGAACTCACCATATGAATCAGGCTGACCTATGACTTACGGCCATCCCCCTGCCTCCGTCTTCCAAGTGCTGGGATTATAGGTGAACACTGCAGTCAGACTCTGCTTTTCTGTTTCCTTTTATTACTTCTAATTTACAACAGCAAAGCATGCTTCTGGGAAGGTGACTGTAGTGTCAGAGGTTATCAAGAGACACAGTGGGAGGACAGGGGAAAGTGTGTCCCTTTCATTTGCCTTTTCCTTATGAAACATCTGGTCAACCTCTCCACCAGCTAATGAAGACAATGCACTTTGAGTCTAACCTTTCATAATCAGGTAGGATTTTTCCTAAGTCTAATCTAAACTCTTTGCATGTAAGGCGAAGAGTAAGGAGATCTGGGAAACCCTGTGCCACAAAACCAGCAGCCATTGAGATGAGTTCCCAGAGACTTGTGTTATAGCTGTTTGCTTTGCCTATTGAATGTCTGTAGCCTTTCATAGACCTCAGTGTCTTTGCAGGATGAGAAGATAAACCTTGTGGTCCTTTGAGACTTGATCAGGGAGTCAGCTCACGCTGTTCATCCTCTACCCACAGAACTGAACACATTGCAGGAGGAGCTGAGGCAGTTCAATGTCATTGTTTTGGGCTTCCCTTGCAACCAGTTTGGAAAACAAGAACCTGCAAAAAACTCAGAGATCCTTCTTGGACTCAAGTGAGTGCCCTTTCCTCATCTGCCTGGGTACCTTCCATTCTGGAGTCTTCTAGGATGGGTGATGGAACAATGGGCTGAAGAATGTCATCATGATGCCTTGAGTTCCAGCCAGCCCTGTAGGAAATGCCCAAGTTCTCTCTCCACACTTGGCTTCTTTAAGGGTGAGAACAGGGAAGATCTTAGGAAACAACATTCAGGGAAAAGAAGGAAGGACACAGGAAATGGAGATGGGCTAGGAAATCTGAGCTCAAGATGTCCCCTCCCCAATGTCTTGGAATGCTCTGATTCTGTGAAGCCTCCTACTTGGAATCTTGATCCCAGAGAACCCCCTCCTCCTCCTCTCTTTTTCTATAATCTTTTCCATCCCTTTGTGAGGACCATTGGTGGCCGTTCCTACCCCTCCTCAATTTCATTTGAATTCTCTTGAGAACACCTTGTTTCATTGCAGATATGTGCGTCCAGGAGGTGGCTATGTCCCCAATTTCCAGCTCTTTGAGAAAGGGGATGTGAATGGAGAAAATGAACAAAAGTTTTATTCTTTCCTAAAGGTGAGTGAACAAACATGAAATGGATCAGTCAGATAGGATTCTCTGGGAGCAATGGGGCTGGTGTCTATGAAGAGAAGGGACTCAAGGATTAAATTCACAGACATGAGGCCTTGGCTCCAAGCAGAGAAGACACACATGATAGCTCTCTTGGGGATTAACCTCCCCTGCTGAATGCTAATGATTTGTTAATTTGATCGATAATCATTAATCAAATCTCTACTTTGTTCAAGGAACTGTGAAATACAAGTTAACAGTTACTAATTAATAGATTAGTCTCTTATCTGAAGGATCGATTATACAGTCAGGAGAGGACATAGAGAGAGTGCCAAAGGAGAAGAATCACAGTGTATTATAACTGCAGAAGAAGACCAGGAAAGAAGGACCTTCCCAACAAGGATCACATAGTCATTGTTCCCCGAGGATGGGCTGCAGAACAAAGCTGTCCCTGTGGATATTTCCACTCATCCACAGCGAACTGAAACAAAAGATCTACTTATTAAATATAAACATCAATTATTTATTCCAATAATAAGTTATGGTCAGGCTACACCACATGAACTGCTTTTTGTGGCACAAAAGATGACCATGACAAAACATGATGTCTCACACCTATAATACCGTAAGTCAGGATCCAGAGGCAAGGGGATGGCTGTGAATGCTAGGCTAACTTGGTCTAAATAGTCCTATCCAGGCAGGCCACAGCTACACAACCAGACCTTGTCTCAAAACAAACAAGACAGTGATATTATCTATCCAGAGCTGTCTAATATTTAAAAGTCCTGTCTGAGCCGGGCAGTGGTGGTGCACGCCTGTAATCCCAGCACTCGGGAGGCAGAGCCAGGTGGATTTCTGTGAGTTCGAGGCCAGCCTGGGCTACCAAGTGAGTTCCAGGAAAAGGCACAAAGCTACAAAGAGAAACCCTGTCTCAAAAAACCAACCAACCAACAAACAAACAAACAAGAAAACCAAGGAAAAGTCCTGTCTGATGTGGTGACTCATGCCTGAAATCCTAGTGCTTGGGAGGCTGAGTCCATAGTCAGCTTGGGTTACACGCTGAGTTTCAGACCAGCTTGGGCTCTTGAGTGAAACTAACTAACTAACTAACTAACTAACTAACTAAATAACTAACTAACTAACTAAATAAATAAATAAATGGTATTGAGCTGGAGGGATGGCTCAGCTGTTAACATACACTGATCTTCCAGATCAGTTCCCAGAACCCACATCGTGGAGCTTACAACCTCTTGTTCAGCCAGGGATCCAACAATCTGTGCTGAATTTTGCAGGACCTGTGCTCACAGGTGTACATACCCACCTGAGATACACATACATAGACATAATTTAAAAATAAGATAAATCTAGAGAAAAGAAAAAGAAAGTAAATAATAAAATATCTTACAATTTATATTTATATTTAAATTTATAGTTATAACAGATTTTTAATTTCCATATTGACAAAATAGCTATTGAACTTTTATGGCTTATGAAGTTCCAAAGCCTGGGAACTACAATTCTGAAACCAACCTATTATTTTTCACCTATGGAAACTAAAAACCATAGAAATCATGACTTGCTGAAAGAAAGATTTTTTTTTTCTTTCTGAGACAGGGTTTCTCTGTGTAGCCCTGGCTGTCCTGAAACTTACTCTGTAGACCAGGCTGACCTTGAATTTGCAGATCTGCCTTCTTAACCTCCTGAGTGCTAGGATTAAAGGTGTGTGCATGCCATCATGACCCCGGTGAAGGTGTGCTTTTACTCATCATGATGAAATCATGAGACTGGGAGGAGGCAGCAAAGTGGGATGCTGTTCATTGACTGTCATACTTTCTACCCTGATTAGAATAGCCTTGATGTGCTGGTGGTAGTATATTAAGAGGCCTGGGAAGGGCCAGAAGCATGTGGAGTTTAAAATATTAAGATGTATAGCAGTGAGCAGAGAAGACTGGACAACATAAAAGCAGAAATGAGATCATCTTTCTATTTTTCATGTCTCTGCTCCAGAACTCCTGCCCTCCCACCTCTGAACTTTTGGGATCTTTAGAATATCTCTTCTGGAATCCCATGAAGGTCCATGACATCCGCTGGAACTTTGAGAAGTTTCTGGTGGGATCTGATGGGGTCCCTGTCATGCGCTGGTTCCACATGACTCCTGTTAGCACTGTCCAGTCAGACATCATGGAGTACCTAAACCAAACCCATACCCGATAGGATATGCTTTACAAATATTGTCTTTGCTCCACTCCATCACCAGCCTCCAGATGACCAAAGCATACAACACTACCTGTGTCCCTACTAATGCATGTGTGAACAGCTCTGTATGAATGTATACAGAAGGGCATCTGTAGTAGGCATGTACATGCATTGAAAATTAAGTCAAAGAGAATCTATTTACCCAAATATCTGACTCTGCTATATCAAGTTTTCCTAATCTATTCCAAAAGGAAGTCATATTTTAGAGTTGATGATCCAGACAATCCCATTCATCTAAAAAAGCAACCTCTCAAAGGTCCTACTCTATCTGTCATTCACTGTCTCGATGAGTTAAAAGAAGTGAAAATGGGTAGCAAGATCCTTTGGGTTCCCTTCCCAGCCTCCTCTCAAGCTGGGCATGTTTTGTCAAGCTCTTCTGTCTAGCCCCCTTGGTGGCACATCATCCTGTAGTTTTCTTAGGGAATTCTGAAGGCTGAGAGTAGAAACCTTACCTGGCATGAAGGGAGGGCCATCTCTACCCTGGTAGGCCCCAAGGCCCCTCTGGATGAGACCCTACCAGAGCCTTCCTGGGTGCCTTTCTGCTACTGAATTTGGGTTCTGGCTCCTGGTCACAGATGTCCTTCACACCAAATGACACACTTCACTCTCACCCTGACTCTTCTCAACTTTAAATTTATCCCTGTTAACACTGTCTCATGATAATAATCAATAAATAATCAAAGAACCAGCAGCAGTGGACTCCGAGTGATGTTTTTCAGTCCATATTATGTGCTTTCTTGACCTCACTACTTACATCTTCAACATTCTGGTTTTCTCAGAAGTGTTCTAGAATCTTGGTACTAGTCAAAGCATCAGGTGGTACTGTAGACACATTGTTGCTCAGATCTAAAGCACAGACTTATGTATGTAGCCCAGGCTGGCCTTGAATTTCCAGTCTTCCTGTCTCAGCCTTTCAAGTATCTAGGAATACAGTACTGCAATCTCGCCCAGATTGTAGACTCTTTGGAGGCAGGCCTCTCTGTTCCTTTCATTCTGATCATTTAGTCAAGCCCTCTAGGCTCCTACAAAAGAGTACTTCTTGCTTTGAAGGAAACTCTCCCCCTCCCCTCCTCTCTCTCTCCCTCCATCCCTCCCTCCCTCCCCTCTTTCTATTCTGTTTATAAAATTAATTTATACTTAAGAGTTAAAATCTGAAAGCCCATAAACAGGACAAAATGTCACAAAGCAACAAATCCTGATCTTTATCAGAAGTGCAAAAGCCCTACAGAAAGCCCGCTGTTAGTGGTCAGCTGACTGAAGTACTTTGTTCTATCCAGATGGGAAACTGAAGTAGGAAAAGTAGTTTTTCTGGTGTCTCTAGTTCTGGCCCTTGAGTGTCACGGGGTTATGGTCTGGTGACAGGCTCTAGCACTTGTCATAGCTGCAAGTCTAGAAGACTACAGGCTTATGGCTATGGGCTCACAGTCCAGAGACTTACTGCTTCCAGTGTTTTGGGTGGGAGCTTATTACCCTGTGATTTGCTTCCCTGAGCAATTGGGAGCAATTGTAATCCTCTGCTCTTATCAGGAGCTGCTGGTGGTGGCAGCCAGTATCAGCTGGAGCTGCAGCTCCCAAGCCTTAGGTAGTGGGATCGACGCCACAAATAGTGTTCCAGTTTTTGAGTCATAGGTGGTCAAGTCCCTTGGTTCTTACAGCAGCTAAGGTTACAACTTCTAGGTGTAGAAATTTGGGACACTTGACTCTTAGGGCTTGGAGACCTCCTGAAACTCTTCTAGCAACCGGGACCTGTAGACTCTCACTTTTGGCTTGCCACAGCACATGTGCACTGTGCCTGAGAATCTATGAGGTCTCAACTCTGCTGCTGCTCTGAAAAATACGGATTCTATGTCTCTCCCCCAGAGAAAATAAACATTGTTCTAAGGAAACTATTGTTGTTGGTTTTTGCTCTTTTGGGGGACCTGCCACCCAGCTCCCAAATAAATCACACATGGTGGCTTATTCTTAATTATAAATGCCTGGCCTTAGTTTGGTTTGTTTCTTACCGGCTTTTCTTAACTTTAAATTAGCTCATCTACCTTTTGCCTCTGGGCTTTTTCCTTTTCTTTCTTCTGCATATCTTACTTCCACTCTTACTCCATGGTTGGCTGGGTGGCTGGCACCCTCCTCCTTCTCTTGCTCTTTCTCTTTCTCCTCCTAGATTTCTCCTTTTATTTATTCTCTCTGCCTGCCAGCCCTGCCTATCCTTTCTCCTGCCTTGCTATTGGCCATTTAACTCTCTATTAGATCATCAGGTGTTTTAGGCAGGCAAAGTAACACAGCTTCACACAGTTAAACAAATGCAACACTAAAAGAATGCAACACATCTTTGCATCATTAAACAAACACTGCACAGCATAAAAAAAGTAACACTTCTTAATGTAATACTCTGTAACAACCTACATTAGTTATTTTTTCTTGCCTATGTGGCCAAATACAGAAGCAACATTAGGGAGGGAAGACTTGCTTTGGTTCACAGTTGATCATGAATCTGACAGCTTGTGGGGTTTCTCAGGCAGCAACAGTATGAGGTAACTGCAGAGAGAGCTCTGCAGGACAGGCTGTACCTCTTATGACCTGCCCTGCAGCGACCTACATCCCAAAGGTACCACAACTCATCCTAAAGCCCCCATTAGCTGAGGGTCAAGTGTTCAAGCAGATGAGTCGGTGCTGGCCATTTCACATTCAAGCCCGCAGCCAGCCAAAGCCAGCCTGGGAAGCAGAAGCAGAACCGTCATTGCTGTATGAGATGAGTGTAGATTTGGGAGGTGTGACCAAATAATGATGATATAGCAGTAATGTGAAAATCTGTATAAAAGGAACGAAAGAAAACGTTCCATTTCTCTCCTCAGCCAATTTCTATGACTGATTATAGTTCTTAAGGAAAACTATGCCCCAAACCTAGAGAGGGGGCAAACTGGCATGTCCGAGGTGCTCCAGCATGTTCAGTACTCAGAATGTTAACATTACTCTCCTAGTTATCATTACAATAAGCATTATTGCTGGAGAAATTTTCTGAAGCCCAAAGTACCTACAACCTATCATGTAACCAGATAAATTGTGATTGCTCAGGAACAACCTAATGGGCAACCAGCATCACTAAGAGTGTAGACCACAAAATCTTAAAGAGGGTCCTCATTCAGAGAACCAGGTTCTGGGACAATGACCTCACTTAGTCCCTGAAGGGACTCTGGACAGCTAGATGGCAACCATAGCTCTGGCAGGCCTTGCACCCCACCCCCCCATTCCCTCTGCCTTGCTAAAAACTGTCAGATTACATTCTGAAACTGGCCATCAAGGTTGGCCACTTCCTCCCCCCACGCTGGACCACTACCAAGGTCCAGCTATCAAAGTATTAAAGTCCAGCAACCAAAAGTCCCTTTTGGGCTGTCCCATTAACAATCCCAAACAAAATGAAACACCTCATTCTAACCTGGGGGTTCCCCTTTTACCTTTATAAATGGCCATTTGCCTGTTGGCCTATATCTGTGTCCTCTCTATCCAGAGGCAGTCCTTTGTCCCCGTTCCCTCCCCGACCAATATACCTTTTCCCTCCCTCATCCTGGGTCTCCCAATATACCTCCTCCCTCCCTCATCCTGGGTCTCCCGTCTTTGTCTCTTATTCCCTGCCCTTTGTTCCTCTGAGACAAATAAATCTCCTTTGTGCTGAGAACTTAGTCTTGGGGGTCCCTTCAGTCCCAGGAAGTTCCAAGTTTCCCTGCTGCACTTTGGGGTCAGTGGCAGGAAGCTGCGTTTTGGGGGTCATTTGTTTATTTTTAAAGCACAGGCTTGCTATGTAAACCAGGTTGGTTGGCCTCGGGCTCAAGGCAATCCTCCTGACTCAGCTTTCCCAGTGTGTTGGGATTGCAGGTATACACCACCACAGGATCTGTTATTTTTACTGAGAGCAGCTACAAGACAAAGGTCGCTCCCTACCCTCACCCCTAGCCTTTCAACTGTACGTACAGGGCATCCGAGTTCTGCTTGATATCATAAAGTCCTTAGGGTGGAAAGCTTTTGCTGATGGTGTTCTGGGTAGCACTTAATTCCCACAGTTCGATTTGGAACCCATTTGCATTTGATGAGTCTCTCTACATGTCCTCCCCAGCACTGAGAAGATGGGTCCTGCCTGTCCCATTCCTGTGGCCTAGCAGGTTCCTTCCTAGGTCCCTTCCTCTACCCCAACCTCCCTTCCCTCCCGCCTTCCCCCTCCTCGCCCCCAACAATCCCAGCACTAGCCAGCTTCCCGGCTTGAGCTCAGCTCTCTACCTCCACTCCCAGGAAACCAAGCCGTTTCTGGTCCCCAGTGCACCGCGCAGGCACCAGCCTCCCCATCCCCTCGTTCCAGAGGCTCTGAGTGAGAACGTCTTTATGGTCTTTGAAATCGAACTTAGGAGGTTCAAAGAGGGCATAAACCTGCAGACACCCGTAGCTGAAGACCGCCTTTACGTCCAGTCGCCAGAAAATCTGCTAAGCGAGAACGCTGCAAATGGTTTATTTTTTACGCAGCTCATTGAAGAGGCCGAAGACTCGCACAACACACACGGACGCACAAGTCCGGCGCTTACACATTTATCTGCTTTGTCGTGGATGGCCTTTGCCATCCACGGATTGTGTGTGTGTGTGTGTGTGTGTGTGTGTGTGTGTGTGTGTGTGTGTGTGTGTAATGCCTGCCCTTGTGAAAAGAGAAAAATATCCGACCCTGGGACTGACTCGTCTTCGTGTGTGATGCTTTCAGCCTGATGAGAGAAAACGCAGTATCTTTTCACAGACGATTCTTCTATGACAAAAACAGGCATCACCAGCTAGTACAAACCACTCCCCCCACCCCCAACCAAATAGAATAGATTCATCTGTCTGTCACACCTGCTGCCGTGTGGCTCCATGGCTTAGCTGGTTAAAGCGCCTGTCTCGTAAACAGGAGATCCTGGGTTCGACTCCCAGTGGGGCCTTGTGTTTTCGCATCTTTCCTTACCACTAAGAAGACTCAATTGTTAAAAAGTTGCTTTATTTACAAGATTATGGTCTTATACTTTTTCAAACAACACAGTTTTTAATGAGATAATTCAAATTCAAAACTTGGTCAATGGATAATGTATGGACAGGTCCTGGGTCACTTTTCATAAATTTACATTAAATTTAGGGGCAGCCACAATTCGATGCATAGATACACACCATCCAGATCCTAACCATTTCCACTCAATGAGCCATTGTAAAGGAAAACTAGATGTCTGTGAGAGAGGCCAGACCTCCCATCCACCCTTTTATGTTGTAGGACAGGAAGCCTAGGCAGGCACCCGACCTAACTACACAGCATTTTGTCTTTGGCATTTTGAAGAGGATACAAAGAACACCTACATTAAGCCTCTCAAGGAAATAACCAGAAAGCATTCCAGATGATAGACCGGAAGTTAAAATTTCCAGGACCCAAGTATGCTAAGCAAGGATTGTAAGGCAGAGAGGAAAGAGCAGATTGGAAAATTGTGCCAAAGCAATCTAAAGCAGCTGAGACCACCCTGGTGCTTTAGAAAAGGTCTGTGCCCCTCATCCCCATTGTCTCATCCACACTCCACAAACATTAACTGTTCGTTTTTATGTGGCAGGCATATCCCCCAAGGGAGGAAACACAGCCCTGAAGAAAACTAACCCAAAACTCTGGGGAATCTTACATGCAGCGTAGGAGTGACAGATATACAAAAATGAATATATATAGTAAGTAACTGTGTCAGCTACCGATGAAGTCTGTGGGCGGGAGGAACTAAGGAAGAATATGGGGCATGTATGAGGTGGGGCAGGTACTCAGAGAATATCCTGTCAAATAAAATCGCGGTCAAGTGTTCTTAATATTTCCATATATTTATCTATGTGTGTGTGCATGCATATGTGCGTATGGAAACCGGAGGACAGCTGTGGGAACTGGTTCACTTCTTACCATGTTAGTTCTAGGGACACAGCTATGTTGTCAGGCTTGGTGGCTGGTGCCCATACCCCTTGAGCCATCTCACTGGCCCTGCTTTTAATTCTTTTTACTCAATGGAAGCTGTCACAGTATAACCACTGTATCACTAAGTACCATAAGCAGCAACATAAAATAACCAGAAAATTACCTTTAACTGTGCCTGGATGTCACCTCTGTTCATTTTGATGGGGACTTGAAATAGGTCCCAGTCTCCATATTCAACCCTCAGCTGCTGCACAAGGTGGCTGATGCACCCGTGACAAATTACTTTAGCTCAGTGGGCAGCAGTCACAAGCTCATCTAGTAGAGTTGACTAGAACTGGTGGATAAATACACACGAACGATCCAAAATGGATATCTGGCCCGTACATAAGTGGTCAGTTAAGTTCGGTATATGGTGAGATCATTGTTCTAATCTTTAAAATAAAGGTTTGTGACGATTGTTCGGTCCATTTTTATTTTAAATATATGAATAAACATTCTAAGCATGTTTTGATGAATTGTATCCCCCTCTTTCAAAAGATATGTTAAGTCTTTAATCCCCTGTACCTGCTATTAATGTGACTTTATTGGGAAATAAACTCTTTGCAGAAGTAACGGACTTTGGCTGTTGTTTTTCTTTATTCTGTTTTGTGCTGGAATAGGGGCTCATATAGCCCAGGCTGACCCTGAATCCTGGTCCTGTGCCTTCACCTCCTAAGTGTGTCTTCATTCACCTAGCACAGTGGTTCCCAACCTTCCTAACGCTGCGACCCTTGAATGCAGCTCCTCATGTTGTGGTGACCCCAACCATAAAATTATTTTCATTGCTCCTTCATAACTGTAACTTTGCTACTGTTATGAATCATAATGTAAATGGTTTTTTGGAAATAAAGGTTTGCCAAAAGGGTCAAGACTCACGTTGAGAATGACTAACCTATCAGGAGGAACCTGTTTTGATGATGATCCTACAGAATTAAGGTGGGACACAGTCCAGGTCCTGGAACTTTTGTAAATGCAAGGAGGAAGCTTTGGATTCTGGGATAGGTATGTGAGGGAAAGACTGTGAAGATGGAGACACATTGCAGAGACTTGTCACAAGCCAAGGTACGCCAAGTATCACCAGTGTTAATAAACATGATAGGAAGTCACTATTTTAGACTAAGCTTCTCCAGGAGGTTTCCACAGAACAGACACAAATAAAAACTGGAGTCTCCTGCTGAAGTTTTATGTCACCAAACTAAAACCACCCTATACAGGTGACCTTTGGAGAAATCAGGATTGGGGAGACATCAGCCAAATTGTATAAAGAGACCAATTTCACCGGACATAATAATGAATTCCTTCAGCAAGTCTTGAAGAAGGCAGATACCTGAACTGACTTTAGAAGGCCAGTGTTACCTGACCAGGCAAAGACATTATGACACATTTCAAGCCAGTGCTCTCCAGAAAAAGAAAGTGTTCTTTAAATCATTAGCAAATCAATTCAGGAGATTTATTATGAGTGAGCAAGATGCCCTTAGGGTCAACTCTAAAAACCCAAAGTTCAGCATTCAAAACAAATACAAATTGACTTTAAAAATTATTTACTTTATTATTTATTTATGTGTATGTGTGTGCATATGTGAACACATGTGTGGCACCTGCTCAGGCCAGAAGAGGACCTGGGATCCTCTGGAGATGAAGCTATAGGCAAGTACGATGTGGGTTCTGGGAACTGCCCTGGGTCCTCTGCAACAGCCGTAGACACTCTTAATTACTGAGCCATCTCTCTCTCCAGCTCCCCAAAATCGAAATTTTAAAGAAGATCCCATTGTTAAGATTATCAAAACTATGAAATACTTAATGATAAATTAAAAATATATTTATTGGACACACACAGAAAAAACAAAACAAAAAAACCCCACTAAATTAAACAAAAAAAACCCCCACAAAGCCAATAACTAACTAACCAACTACCTACCTACCTAACTAACCAACCAACCAAACAAACAAACAAACAAATAAATAAATAAAATCCTCCCAAACCCAAAAGTTAACTGAGAGAAACTAAAGAAGCCTTCAGTGAGAGGACCGGCCCTGCCAAGACCGAGCCTGCAGAAAAAGCTGGCAGCTGGGGTGTGTGCACCCCTTACCCAGCAGGAAAAGGGCCTCGGGCCTTTCCAGCCACAGTAGCAGGCTGGCCAAGCACACACCGAAGCAGGCAAAACAGACAGACAAACAACCCTATATCCTCGTGCTAGCACAGGAGTCAAGCATGGTGGTACCTGAATGTAAGTAACCCCAGCACTTAGGAAGCAAAGGCAGGAAGACTGTGGGTTCAAAGCCAGCCTGGGCTACATCGTGAGCTCCAGGCTAGCCCTGGTTACATGGTGAAAATCTACCCCTTCCCTTCCCCCAACCCCAGAAGAAGGAGACAAAGGAGAGGGAGGAGGGGGAGGAGAAGGAGGGAGAGAGAGTGAGAGGGAAAAGACCAATATATATTTTCCTGAAATGAAAAACAAAGTACAGGGCTGTAAAGGCAAAATGTTCCAGACAGAGACCTGTTTTTAAGCACCTATGCAAGGGGTTGGACAATTTGCTAAGGGAGCAGATAAAGCACAACTGTGACAGGACCAGTCACCGCTTGATCCCAATCTAGAGACAGACTGTCTACCGGGGCGGCTGAGGAGCCTGAGTGGGTGTGGTTTGGTCGCTCACAGATCCCCTCTCTGCACCTGTCCCCCCTACACTGCTGAGAGAAACCCAAAGTCCACATGTTTAGGCAAACAGTCTACCACTGAGCTACATCACTGAGCCCATCCCTGTAACATTGGGACAAGAATTCAATAGGCAAACTCAATCCCTGATAGACAGTCCTCAACTAGAAATCCAAAGTGCTTGGTTTAAGCCAGTGAAAGGTTACAAAACATGAGTCTCAGGTATTTGATGGGTCTACAAGTAGTAACTACCTCATCTGAGATGGAATTGGTAATGTACATGGTACTAAGCCAGGCCACTGCCTACTGCACAGTATACCTACCAACCACTGAGCTGGGATTTTCAAAGAAAGCTTATTCAGTGGCAGCCAACCATGGTCACATCTCAGATCCATGTCCTTAAGGGTAGCTCCAGACACAGTGTGATGTAAGGCAAGAGAAAAAGTGACAGGAAGCAAGCAGTCTCTGTGTGTGCAGTCAGACTTGAAAGGTCATGCATGGTTACATCGAGAGTAGAGTTTTGGGCTTCCTGGCATCAAAATGTCATCCATCAGCAGGGTGTGGTGGTGCACATTGAAACCTTACCCCTCAGGTAGCACAGACCAAAATAAATATCAAACGTTTGGGGCAAGTCAGGGCAACATAGTGAGAACCTGTCTCAAAATAAGTAAATAAAATCAAGAGTAGTCAAAAGACATCTGCGCAGGACCACATAAAGTGTTAGTGGCAAGCATTATCACCACATACCTTCTGTGGGAAATGTGTTATCTGAAGCAAAGCTAATGAAAGATTGATGGTGTGTAGCTCAGCTACATGGCTGCCAGTATTCATGACATTCAGAGTCAACTAAAAGTGTGTCACTAAGGGAGATTGTGGCTCAGAGTCAGAGAAGTTACCAGTCCAAAGGTTTGGTTAGCATGAATGAGACAAGCTAGGTTAGCTGTGTTTACTAGCTGCTGGTAGCCACTAATTAGGAATCTGTCTTGTCATAGAGTACTGGAGATTGAGGTCTTATGCTTTTGATGGTTATGTGCCTGACAATGGCCTTTACATTCTTGAGAGATGTTTCTGTGTTGCACAGATGTAAGCCCTGCTTTTGTAAAAGCCCACTAGGTGGTTGTGACCTGTTGAGTGTTGAGTAAAGATTTGGCTTTATACAGAGCAGACCTATTGATCAAAAGGCAGGTTTCCTTATTCTGCCCACAGATAACTGGGAGCTGGTGATTACCTATCATCACTTGGACTCCTGTTGGTTTGAGTGACCTGCAGAATAACATTTGAAGCCTGGCATGGTGTCCCATCCCTGTAATCTCAGCACTTGAGAGGCAGAGATAGGAGACTTTCCACATATTTAAAAGCAGCCGAGACTAGACAGAGCCAGCCTGTCTTCTCCCCACAGCAACCAATAACAACCTTTGTAGTCTCCACCACAATCAAAGACAGATTGTGTACCTTTTTCTAAGACCTGCCTGCCCACGCATTGTACCCCACTCATTTACAGTGGAATGTAACTAGTTATCAGTCTGTCCTTCCAGGAGTTAGCTATTGATCACCCAGTGGTGTGAGGTAGGTTCTATTCAGTCCGTGTAGTGTCACTGACATGATAGCTTTGTCCTAGGACCCCTAGGCAACAGGACCTTCCCAGGTCATAATGTAGATGTTTCTTGGGACTATGTCATGACGCAGAGCCATTTTGGTGTCCTATAGCAGATCTTGGCCTGAAATTGTGGCAGTGAAATAAACAACATTGTGTAGCAGATAGCTCGGTCTACCAGGTTGGTTTTGTTTTGTTTTGAGACAAGATCTCAGCCTGCAGCTTGTGGCAACCCTTCCTTCCTCAGCCTCCCAAATACAGGGATTACAGCTGTGCACCACCACACCTGCTTTAATGGGTTTTATACTTAAATCTCTTGAATTTGAAACACAGCTCCTAGCAACTCAAACCAATAGTGAAAAAAGTTTAACAGGATTCCGGATTTGTTATTTCTCTGGTTAGAATCTGTTGGCTGCAGACACCCTGCAAAGGGGTCTGTGGTTCATTTTCTCAAACTCCGCCACATTGTGGTAGACATCTGCATTTGCAATTCCGGGTCAACTGACCAGGGACCAGACCCCAAGTCCCCATAGCCTGAGAAACCCCGAGCAGAGGCTCTAACTTCCCGAGAACAAGATAGCAGATCTGAACTATCTGAAGCCTTTGGATTCGTGTCAGTTTCCTAGAGCGTCGGTAGGTAACTGAGATTTATGATATTAGCTTTATGTAACGCACTGTAATAGGCATATTAAAAATCATCTTGTAAACAAGATGTATCAAAGTAAAAAGAGAAAGATCTCAAAGGACTCCAGCCTCACTACATTTATGGTGTGTGTCAGTTGTCCTAATCTAGATTTCATATAATACAACTATAGGACCGCTAAACTTTACTTGCCACTAGGTTTCTCATTCAAAAGTTATTTGCCCTCTCTGAGGCTCGAACTCAGGACCTTCAGATTATGAGACTGACGCGCTGCCTACTGCGCTAAGAAGGCACTGAGTCCTGGGGTTTGGGGCAAAACTATTGATCCTAAGTTTTACATTTCTGCATTCCGAAGTCAGATTTTCCCCCCTGAAACAGAAGTCAAAGAGACAGCAGCGTGCCTTGTCCACGCCGCCGCGCCACCGGCAGCCCCGATGCAGCCCATCAAAACCGTTAACTCAGTTTAAGCACTGAGATCTTGCCTGTTTCTGTGCGTCAACAGAGATTTTTGAGCGTGAACTTTTTAGATGACAACGGAGCCCAGAAGCTGCAGGAGCCACAACCAAGATTGTTACAATCTATGTTCTCTAAACGTGTCACTTGAGTGCCCCCTACCTGTCTAGGCTCCGAAATAGAGTAATAAAGATGAGATGGGATAGAAAAGATCCGGCCGGAGGGGAAAATAATTCGCGTGTTTTTCTCGTGCGTGTAAGTTACTTAAAAGCGCCATTATCTGCAGAATGGCACAATATCATCTAACGCACTAAACATTTGTCATAAGTAAGTTGTCGGGAATACTAATCAGTGACGCAAATAAGGACAATGCACTTTGCTGTCAGTCGGAAACGCTTTTCAAAATATATTTTTAAATATTTATTTTAAGTATTTATATTATATATTTAAATACATATATATATTTGTAATTTATATACACACATATACACATATATATTCTAGAAATGAAACTTTTTCTTTGTCATTTGGGGGTTCTGTTTTGAGACAGAGTTTCACTCTGTAGCCCAAACCTATCCTGGAACTCAGTATGTACGCCAAATACTCAGCCTCCCGCGTTCTGGAATTTAAGAAACAAAGTAAAATGGTCACCAAAAGTTGAGGCGCGTTTTTATCGTCTCCACTTGTGAGGAAAGCGCCAGGGAGCTTAACCCGCTTCCAGTGGTGTGTGGGAAAGAGGGGTGCGGAGACGCTCGCAGCTCTGGGGGGAGCACGCTCGTCTTGCACCCTGCAGGAGCTCAGCGCGTTCCCCCAAAGGCCGGGCCCTTGACTCGGGTGTGTTGCCTCCCCCGTGGGCAGCCGCCACCTCCAACCCCGGCTGGAGCGTGAGGTTTGGGGAGGGAGCCCCCTGTCGTCTGAGGAAGACATAGCAACCGGCTTCCATTCAGGACATCTGCAGGGGGTCGGAAGCAGGAGCGGAGCCTGTTTGTGGATTCCATTAGTAGTTGGGACACCTACAGAATAATTTACATTTAAAAATAACATTAAAAATAGCAAAACACACTTGTCTCTTTGACATCATTAAGGTCAGTACTAGGAGTTCGCTTGTGTGGTAGTGGGACTAAGGGGTCTAAAGGTGCTGGACTGAGACTCCAGTCATTTCAGGGTGTGGCTTCAAATCTCACCCCGCCAGTAAGCTTGAAAATGCTATTTCTAAAACTGTTCCCTTTTGTCTTTACATTTCTTAAAGAAAACAAAACAAAACAACCAAGCTGTGGTTCATAAGTACTGCACGGTGGTAGCGCCTTTGCAGTCAGTGAGCACTCACTCCTGCCCAGCCCCCCCCCCCCCCGCGCCCCCCCTTCCCCCAGCACCAGAGACTGCAGCTGCAGTCAATCTGTGTTGTCTTTGCACACACAGGCGGCAAAAGCCTATTCCTTCCTCACACTTACAATTTCCAAATCTGTTCTACTGCCTTCTTCACAATGTTGCCATGATTCCCAAACCAAATAAGGCATGTTTTTCCTGTTTCTTCATTCTCTGTTGTGTCTCTATGATGATCAATTTTATGCAGCTATGTTAATGTATCTCACCACACAGACCAGGTTAGAAACAAGTAAAAACCCATCTATGATGTTGGGTAGCAATGTCTTATGCCAGATGAACCCGGATTAGGACTCAGGATATTAAAGGGAGAGGTAAAACAATAAGATGTTCACTGCAATGAAGTTCCTTAAACTCGGCAAATAAATAACTCAATGACTTCAGAAAGTCCCAAAACTGACCAAATTCACGAGGGCTCTCCATCCCCAAGTATACATATATAAGCTATAAATACTGTTGGGCGATTCTCAGAGAAGCAGAGTTGCCTAGAAGAGTCTTAGATCAGCCGAGACTCCTGGAGAAAGCAGAGATCAGCCAAGATTCCCAGAAGTGACTCGGGCTACCTGAGCTGCCCCAGACAGTCTCTAACAGATTGAGCTCCCTGTAAGTTGTACAGTGAGTTAACGATTTCCAGCTTTCCTGGGCTGTCACCCATGCTGGGCTGGGCTTTTGATGGTGTAGCCCTGTAAGCAACACCTCACCTGCATTCCTAAGGAAACTGAATAAAAACCCAGTGGTTTGCCAAGCTGGACTTCAGTGGTGTCCTTATTCCTGTGTCTGTTCCCTGTCAGGTGAGAAGACATTTGTTCATGTCTCTCTGGCAATAGTATCACACAATAATCCACATGCCATTAGTGTGTAATATTAGAGAACTTACTAAAAGTATGATGGCTAAATATGTTTTAGTGATGACAACTGTCAATTCAGTTTTTACTAAAAGCCAGATATTTTTGAATGTGTGTGTGTGTGTGTGTGTGTGTGTGTGTGTGTGACATCATATTCTTCTCTTTCGCTCTCTGAAACCTATGGCTATTACCTTACGTAGAAGAAGGGGAGAAGGAAAGAGTCTTTGCTGAGGAAAAGTATCCTGATTTATGAACCAGGACTTTTTTTTTGGGGGGGGGTGTTTCAAAACATGGTTTCTCTGTGTAGCTTTGTGCCTTTCCTGGAACTTGCTTTGGAGACCAGGCTGGCCTAGAACTGACAAAGATCCTCCTGCCTCTGCCTCCTGAGTGCTGGGATTACAGGCGTGCGCCACCACCTCCCAGCTATGAACCAGGACTTAAAGGCCATCACAAGCATCTTTATACAAAAGGCACTGGGAGTTTGTGTATTCAGAAGCAGAAGATAAGGCAAAGTGCTACAAAGGCAAAGAGAGGGATGTTGCTGTTGCCAGGAGAGTGCTGATGCTGCTGTTACCAGGAGGGTGCTGGTGCTGCTGTTACCAGGAGGGTGCTGATGTTGCTGTTGTCAGGAGGGTGCTGATGCTGCTGTTACCAGGAGGGTGCTGATGTTGCTGTTGTCAGGAGGGTGCTGATGCTGCTGTTACCAGGAGGGTGCTGGTGCTGCTGTTGTCAGGAGGGTGCTGATGTTGCTGTTACCAGGAGGGTGCTGGTGCTGCTGTTACCAGGAGGGTGCTGATGTTGCTGTTGTCAGGAGGGTGCTGATGTTGCTGTTACTAGGAGGGTGCTGGTGCTGCTGTTGCCATGAGGGTGCTGGTGCTGCTGTTACCAGGAGGGTGCTGGTGCTGCTGTTGCCAGGAGGGTGCTGATGCTGCTGTTGCCATGAGGGTGCTGGTGCTGCTGTTACCAGGAGGGTGCTGGTGCTGCTGTTGTCAGGAGGGTGCTGGTGCTGCTGTTGCCAGGAGGGTGCTGGTGCTGCTGTTGCCATGAGGGTGCTGATGCTGCTGTTGTCAGGAGGGTGCTGGTGCTGCTGTTGCCATGAGGGTGCTGATGCTGCTGTTGTCAGGAGGGTGCTGGTGCTGCTGTTGCCATGAGGGTGCTGATGCTGCTGTTGTCAGGAGGGTGCTAGTGCTGCTGTTGCCAGGAGGGTGCTGATGCTGCTGTTGCCATGAGGGTGCTGATGCTGCTGTTGTCAGGAGGGTGCTGGTGCTGGTGCTGCTGTTGCCAGGAGGGTGCTGGTGCTGCTGTTACCAGGAGGGTGTTTCTGGGAATACTGGTACCTGACTAATCAAAGACAGAATTTCTGGAGCACATGGAGGGAGCTCAGTCATGATCCACAGACCTTGGTCAATACATGGCTTTTGCTTTTCAGACTTCCTGCCTTCAAAACAGAAAATCAGTTTCATGGAGGCAAGCCTATAACACCAGTGCTTGAAAAACTGAGGTAGCAGGACCAGGAGGAGTTTGAAAGCAACCTAGGCTAAAGAGTGGGTTCCAGATCACAGAGTGATAGCCTGTTCCCCTCCCCCCAAAAGGTTTCCCTTTGGTTTGCAGGACCCACACCAAGGATCTAACAACACTGACCTGTACTTGCTTCTGGTCTGTATGCATACAGAACACATATACCCATGCAAAGGCATGCACATAAATAGAAATAACAAAAACAACTGTAGAGGGAAGATTTCATTTGCAGTAATTTATTATAGAAACTCTCAGGGGGCTAACATTCTCAGGCTATAGTTACAATTTTACATGTTATTTGCATTTTTTCCTGTGAGATGGGATTTTTCTTGCTGAGATTCCTTAAACATTAATGAAATTCAATTCTTTGGAGCACAAATTAGAAATAGTTTTCCCACAGTTTATCTTTTTATTTTTTTCACTTTGCTTATGTATTTTTTGAGTGGATAAGAGTGCATACAAGCAGATTCTTCTTTTTTTTTTTCTGACAGTGTCTTACTATGCATCCCTGGCATGCCTGGAACTCACTATATAGACCAAGTTGGCTTTCAACTCAAAGATCTACCTGCCCCTGTCTCTGGAGCATTGAGATTAAAGGGATATTCCACTACATGCCTCAACAGGCAGAAATATATATATTTACATCAAATTTTCTTTATTTTTGATTTTTGTGTAAAAATAGTTCTGTTCCAAAGTCATGTAAGATTTCTATCTTGAAATTTCTAATAATTATACTTATGGTTTTTCATTCTTTTTCCTCCCCAGTTTTTCAAGAGAGGGATTCTTTGTGTGTAGCCCTGGCATTTTCTCATTCTTAAAAATTTCTATTTATTCAGAATTTATCCCATTGTCACATGTGACATGTTGATTTAAGCTTTCATGTTCCTACGCACAGTGGTCCAGTTATCCTGACATCATGCTTTGAGCATCTGTGATAGTTACTCTCTTTTTTTTTTTTTTTGTTTGAGACAGGGTTTTCCCTGTCTGTCCTGGAACTTGTGATAGTTTCTCTTATTTATCAACTACATAGAATTTAGAGTCCACTTAGAGGACAAATCTCTGGGGATGTCTGTGAGGTGGGAAAGCCAACCTTGAATACAGGAGACACTTCAGTTTAGCAGTGGATACAAAGGAGACAGACAGTTGGTTGGGGTGTCGTTCAGTTGACAGAGTGTAGTTCCCATCCCTGCCTCATATCTTATGTTATCCTAGTTCTCTGGAGTGAAAAGCAGGGGATCAGGAGTTAGTCTGGGTTACATGAATAGAGAGTCAGAGTCCTTCCTTATGTTGCTTCGTCAGGTATTATATCACAAAGATGAGATGTGAAATTAGCATGGAATCTGCTTCTATTTGAATTTGAATTGCTTCTCTCTCACACTCTCCTTTTCATATTTTGCTAGCCTGATTGAGTTTGTTTAGTTGGAGTTATCAACATCGTATGTAAGGGGTTACTTACAAGGATAAGAAAACTCACAAACAGCTGTGTCACTGGAAAGCCCATCTCAACATAGGTAACTCAGGAAAGCTGCATCCACGGAGCTCCCAGCAGCTTGCAGGCAGCTCAGTCTGGTTGGTCAGAGTCCCCATCCCGAGCAAGTGTTTACTTACACTTATACTGTTGGGTTCCAGCCTGCAAGAATCTTCCAACTTCCTGTTCTCTGGACGCTTGACCTTTTGATTACTTCCCAAGGCTCATGAGCCTCCTGGTCCTTCCTAAAGGAAGTGTTTCAGTTTGGAGCAGAACTGCTATAAATGACTCCAGATCTCTCTGTCCTCTCTGTAGCAATGCTCGCTGACCCTTGGAGGAGGTAATAGAAGTTTAATTAGAATCCTAAATGTTAATGAGAACTGAACCTTTATGGGCTTGGCTAGTGGCAAGTCTCCATATCATTTCTTTTGGTATAAAACACAAATGAAGAAAAGGCAGAAAATGAGAAACAGAAAAAAAAATATTGAAATGAACACTGATAGTAGTAATAGCCTTTATCATAAATACAAACATTAGGTAGGTTATCACACTCACTTACTAAAGCAATAGCAGTTGGTTTCTTACCAGGCTATGACTTCCCCACCACTGTTTGTTTAAGTTTCTAGTACCAGCTGTGATTTTTTTTTTCCTATCAGAAAGTTAGTTCTATCCGTATATCCATAACTACTTGTGGCACTATGGCACTAGCTGACATATCTTATTGGTACTTCTTCCTCTTCCTTTTTGTTCTGTGAACCAATGAGTTTTATTGGGGTTACTCACAGGAATGTGGGTAAGGGGTTATTATAGGAACAGAAATAACTCAAAACAACTGCATCACCAAAGCCTACCCCAGCATGGGTTAAGAGCTGAGAAACTGGAGCACACTGCACAGCCTACAGACAGCTCAACAAGTTGAGAAGTGTCCTGCCCAGGTGACTCTTCCAAAGAGTCCAAGGTCCAAACCTCTTCCAGGCAGCCAGGCTGGTTTCTGCTCCTTTCAGACATTTAGAAGGCCTTGTTTCATGGATGTCTTCTATCCCCTCTGGCTCTTACATTCTTATTGCATCCTCTTCTACAGGCTTCCACGAATCCTGAAAAGAGGGATTTGATGGAGGCATCACTGAAGGGCTCCAGACTCCCTTCCTTGATTCCTTCTGCCTTGCTAAAAAACAGAGAAAGAAAGGGGATTCTCAGAATGACTTATAGGCTATGGTCCAGCTAATCCAACAATGGCTGGCTTTGAATGAAAGTCCAAGAATCCAATAGTTGCTCAGTCCACAGGGTGAATGTTTCAGCTGGTCTTCAGTATATGCAGAAATCCCAAAGAAGTAGATTTTAATGCCAATGAAGAAATGGACTTGATAGTGAGGTAAAAGCAAGCAGGCAAAGAGCAAAAGCTTCCCTTTTCCATGTCCTTACACAAGCTTCCAGTAGAAGGCACGGCCTTGATTAGAGACAGTTTTTTCCAGCTCGAAAGATCTGGATTAAAGGTGTGTTTTCCTACTTCAAAGATCCTGCTCAGAAATTGATCTTTCCACTTCAAATTAAGCAAAAATCCCTCACAGATGTGCTCTCCATTTTTGGGTTTTAGTTAATTCCAGATGTAGTCAAGTTGATGATCAAGAGTAGCCATCACAATGATATATAGATAGATGATAGAGAAATAATAGATGATGAATTAATAAATCAATGATTCATGATAAATAGATGAAAGAGAGTAGATATGTGACAGATCAGTAGATGATATATGGTAGATGGATGATAAAAGACAGAAGATTAATAGATAGAGAATAGGATAGAAGATAGATAGAAGCTAGCATGTATAGAAGATGGATTGATGATGGCTAGAGGACATTAATAGATGATGATAGGTGTTGTTTACTTGGCCTTTTTTCCTGAATGAGTTCACTTGTTTTATTTTTCCTTTAAAAATATCTATTTTCTCTAATAGCTTAATCTCTGCTAGTCAATTATTCTAGAACTTCTTGTGGTTTAGTTGGATTTTTTTTTTAACTTTTAACTCTTTACTGAGTTATCAGTTCTAAGTCTCTGTTTTGCACAAACATTTCACTTCTACATTTTGATTATTCTTACTTATGCTAATTCCTGACAGTTCCTATGACTTCTCCCTGGTTTTGTTACATTTTCATTTTATTGATTTTGTGAGTGGGAGTTTGGGGGTGGGGCATGTGTGCCGTAGCTAGTGTAGAGGACAATATGTAAGTCCCAGGGACTAACCTCAGGTTGTCAGGATTGGCGTCTTACAAGCCCCTTCCATAAACTCTTTAGGTCTTTTTGAAATGTTAAGTGACAGGTTACACATCTTGATAGACATATATATATTTTTTTTTACTCAACTTTCCTCTGAATCTTGTTTGTTTAGTTACGTAGTTGTTGTTGTTGTTGTTGTTTTAAATCTAGGGTCTTATGTAGCTCAGGCTAGGCTCAAATTTGCTTATACTTCTGAGGATGAACTTGAACTCCTAATCTTCCCATCTCAACTTTCCCAAAGTGCTTGAGCTACAGATGGGTGCCCCTGAGTCTGGTTCTCAGATAGTTTCAGTATAAGGCTGGGGCATCACAGATGCAGAGCTCAACGGTAAGAAAATAGCTGGTTATTAATAATTTATCTGAATTTATATGTCATAATTTTATAAGAAAATCACACAAATTGCTTTGTGAAGTCTATTGAAGGCCTTCAGCATGGCTTTCTAAAGTTTCTCTGTTTATTCTGCACCCACTTGCCTATACTTCTCCATCATATCCTGGGTCATATACATAAGCAGGTATCTTTGGTCTTTCCTCAGTATGATTTGTTACATAGTGGCCTAAGTTCTTCCTTGTCATTTCTTTTATGGAGAAGGAGAAAAACAAATGTCCCCAGTGTTTAAAGTGATTTTCTGAATTCTGATGTAGTTTGTTATTGATACTAGATAACCCAGCATTGCGTTATCTGTTTTTCATATAATTTTCCAGGTATTACTAAATTTTAACAACAGTCATTTATATCTGTTTATATGTCTTTAGTCTACAGAGAAGGCTTTTAGTCCTCAAGGGGATAAATAAATTAACCTCACTGGAATATGAATTTTAGTTCTGCAATTGAAGAAGCAGTCTGATTCTCTAATGTAGTGACTTTCCTTTTAAACACATACTTGAATCGCCCAGGGAACTACTTAAAATACAGTTGCTTTGGGACTCATTTTCAGAAGTTTTAATTTTATTTGGTCAGTGGCCTAGAAATGTGTATTTTATAGTAAGCACTCCAAGTGCTGTTGAAACAAGTGACTTTACAAAACACTGGGTTATAATAGTGAACACAGAGATGATCTTAAAGTGACGTCCGCCTGTACTGTACCATCAGCACTGTGTGCTGACTCATGATCTGTGCCAACAGCACTGTGTACTGACTCAGCAGCTTCACCAACAGCGCTGTGTGCCGACTTATGAGCTGCATCTCTCCTATCATCACATAGACAAGAGAAATTACTTACTAGAATTCATTATATCCAATTTTTTCCATATAGAATTTCACTTAATTAATCCAATAATTCTATCAAATAAGTATTACAAGCAGTATTTTGAGGATGAAGACACAGGTTTAGTGATGTTCATGGACAAGTTCAGTTTCAAATCAAGACTATCTCCTTTTGGAACCCATGACCTTCTTATGGTATTTGTCTTCTATTTCTTTAGAGTCAAGGATAAAGTTTACAGCCATAAAGTAAAACAAAACTCTAACTTAGACTAGTCTCAAATTTTAGCCTTTTCTGCCTCAAGGGTTCTAAAATAGTTTTGTTATTTCTTCTTATAAAGAGAGTGCACCAGCCTCGCAAAGTGTTGTTTAATTCTATTTACTCCTCAAGGAGGAAAATATAAAACAAAACCTCAGCTATCTATACAGGAGGTCCTCTATGAAGAACAAACAGACTGAGCCAGGCATGGTGGCAGTGTCTGTAATCCTAGCACTTGGGGTTGGGGGAGGGAGAGAATCCAGAGTCCCAGATTCTCTACTCCATAGTGTGGTGGAGGCCAGCCTGGGTTACACAAGACCATATCTTAACATACAAACGCAAAGTAGAATGACAGGAAAGGAGGGAGGGAGTCATAAGAAATGCATTTTTTCATCTCTTGGGCTGTATCAGGATGCTTCTCATGTGGTCTTTGTCTGTTCATCCCCCAGTTCCTCAGGTGGGGAGTGAAATGGTGTGGTAGTATACTCCTGCAATCCCAACACTTTGGAGATAGAGGCAGAAGGTCAGAGTTAGAAGTCATCCTCAGCTACATCGTCAGTTCAAGACCAGACTCAAACCAAAACACAAGGAGGAGAGACTGACATACAGATCTGAGCATCGGTCAGGACATCTAATAACCTTGAAGGGCAGCCTAGGTGTTTGGGAGGGGTGGGACAAGAGCCTTTACCCATCTTTAGATTTGCTACCTTCCTTCTACCTTGTTCTGAGGAGCAATTTACTCTGAACCTTTTTATGTGATAGAGATGGGTTGAAACTGTACCAGCTCATGTAAGAAATAAAAAGAGGATCCTAATGTTCTGAAGGCAGTTAAAAAAAAAAAAAAGACATAAATCTTGACTATGAAAAACTTGAACAAATGAAATCTGAATGTACTTCATACACCAATGACATAGGAAAGTCCATGTGCTCTGATGTTTGCAAAACCTTCACTTAGTATTTGAATTCTGAAAAATGTGACCATCTTATAAACCCTGAACAAATTATTTCATTTCTTCAGGCTTCAGATTGCAGATGAGGACAAAAATAATACCTATTTTAAGAATCTATTAGGAACCTTCATGTAAAATGTCTAAGTGTGTTAAGTGATGATGATGATGATGATGATGATGATGATGTTGATGATGATGATGTGTGTGTGTGTGTGTGTGTGTGTGTGTGTGTGTGTGTGTGTGTGGTTATGCACGTACTTTTGGGTGCCTATGGAGGCCAGAAGAGGTCATCCCTGGAGACAGAGTTACAGGTAGTTGTAAACCACCCAATGTGAGTGCTGGAAATCAAATACAGGTTCTCTGCAAGAGCAGAAAGTGTTCTTAGCTGCTGAGCCATCTCTCAGGCCCTATTATTAGTGTTATTAATACATTTGTTTGCTTTCTGAAAATTGACAAGGCAAATTCTTCTCTCCCTTGATAGTAAGATTAATGGATGGAAAAACTGATGTAATGTCTAGTTGTAGCCAAGGTGGTAAATATAAAAGTGATACTCCAGGGAAATTAATTCACCAATGGCAGTCTCTCAGGGATAGCCAGTGCACTGAGTGAAAGTTGGTTTTAACTGCCGCTGAGTCAGCCTTAGAACCAGAAGAGAATGTTTTGTATCACCCAACCTGCCATATCAAGACTTTAGGGGCTCTTATTGGTCCCTACCCTGATCAGACCCACTTCTCTCTCCCAAGACCTGAGGCATCTGGTCCTTCAGCAACATTTCTCCTGACTAGCTTTCTATAGCTGATCACATCTGCTTAATAAACCCAAACAAACAGAGGTATGTGCGAGTCATGTCCCTTTCTACTGATACAAGGTTAGATATCCCTGTTCAGTTTTATTTGGTTTTGGGGGGGAGATACATGAGAATTCTGAGGTACACAGATAAGCCAGGTTAAGATACCTCAGCTGACTGAATTTTTGTTCTAGCAAAGAAATTGCTAGTATTTGTTTGTGTCAACTTCAGTAAAGAATGACAGATCAGGTCATGATTGAACAAATTCTTTAAAATATAACACATTGAAGATCAATACAAGAATTGGATTGTGCAAACAATGGCCAGCAAGTCAGAAATCTTGAGGACGTTTTAAAGAAGACAGGGTGTCATTCTTTTCCTCTACTACGTTCTCTGTGAATGCATGATCCTCAACAATGACTGTGTTATTTTCTCTGGGTGGAGTCAGTCCCTTGACACTGCCTCTGTCTCCCTATGTCCCTGGCCTTGGAGATTAAACTATCATAACAAACTATCCCAGTCATGAGTTCAGGTGCTTTATGATTTTTCAAATCAGTAGCTGGTTAAATTGACCCAGAGATCTCTAAGAGACCCCAAGAGAAACAGACACCTAGGCTGATTCTTAGAAGCCAAACCTAAAATTTATCTTCTAAAGATAGTTTTGATTTAAACTATCCCATGCAATGCTCACACCCACGTCCCCTTTCCTTTCTATTTTGTGTTTCTAGCCTCCTAGAACCTCAGATCCAAGTTTAGATTTCTAACTGCTCTGTCTTACACCCATGCCTTGGTCCTGTCTGTCATCACGCCTTACCAGCTAATGCTCTCCCTGTCTCCTGTTGCCTTCATATGCTTTCCCAGCTTCCCATCTTTTCTCTCCTGTTCTCTCTCTCTCTCTCTCTCTCTCTCTCTCTCTCTCTCTCTCTCTCTCTCTTTCTCTCTCTCTCTCTGTAGGTAGGTAGGTAGGTAGGTAGGTAGGTAGGTAGGTAGCTAGGCCTTGGTGGGGTGGAGGTCAATGCCATCTGTCTTCTCTTGTTCCTCACACTGGATTCAGGGCAGGGGGTAGGGAGGACAGGAACTCACTATGTAGAGCAGGCTGGCCTGAGATCTGCTTGCCCTGTCTCCTGAGTGCTGGGAATAAAGTCATGTACCACTGTGTTTGACCTTCACTTTTTAAAAAATTGTGTGTGTGTGTGTGTGTGTGTGTGTGTGTGTGTGTGTGTGCACCTGTGTGCATATTTGCAGAGGACAGAAGAGGGCAGCACATCCTCTGGAGCTAAAGTTACAGGCAGCTGTGAGGCCACCCGATGTAGGTGCAGGGAAGTAAACAGTCTTCTGGAAGAGCAGCAAGTGCTTTTCAGCACTGTGCCATCTCTTCTATCTCCCTCTACCTTATTTTTTGAGGTCTGGTCTCTCACTGAATGTGGAGCTTGCTGATTTGGCAAAACTAGCTGGCCTGTAGGCTTCAGGTCCCTGCTGGGTCTCTCTTTGAAGCATTTGGACTGCAGGTATGCACCACTATGCCTGGGTTTTTCACACAGGTACTCCTGATCTGAACTCAAGTCCCCCTGCTTGGACAGGGAGCACTTTATCGACTGAGCCACCACTACAGCCCCTACCTACCCACATTTCTTAATAATACAAGCTTTAATCTATGAATATTTTTCACTTCTAAGTATTATTTATTACTGTTAAGATGGAGCAATTTGAGCCAAGTGTGGTTGCTCCTGGCTGTGGTCCCAGCAAGTTACAAGTCAGCCTTTCAAGGATAATTTCACAGGACACTCTGCTAATGCCTACTTCTAAAGTTACATGATGTAACCTATTAAACACCATGTCAAAACATGAAATCATTAAATTTAACACCTTCTGAAATAATCTTTTCTTAGACTAAGTGAAAAGCACTCACATGCTCCCTGCGCCCTCACTTCCTCCAAGGTACCTAGCTCATCAGCTTTTCTTACCTATCTCTGCTGATGAGTTCTGCAAACTTTTCATGTGCCTCCAAGGTCCTCACAGGACTCAGAAGTGAGCAAAGCTAACACAGAACAGTCATTTCTGGCTTCTGGTTGTGTTTTGTCACAGCTACCAATGCAAAGTCAGCACACCCTGTCCTTAGCTCCATTACTCTACCTCTTCTAGAGATTACCTTTTTCATCCCTTCAAAAGAGAAAGATATGATATTTTTTTCTGCTGCCTCCAAATACTCATCAATACTTATTGGCCCAATAATCATTTTTTAAACAAAAAAGAGTGGATCCTCAGTTCAGTCTATAGCTATAATTAAAACCATCTTTTATCCTGTACAATTACCATTTTGTTTAAGAAGTAGGTAGGTTCCTGTGGTAATTTAGATGCTGTTGGCTCCCATAATCTCATAGAGAGTGGCACTATTAGGAGGTGTGGCTTTGTTGGAGTAGGTGTGGTCTTGTTGGAGGAAGTGTGTCACTGGAGAGATGGGCTTTGAGGTCTTTTGCTCAAGCTTTGCTCAGTGTCACAGTCTGCTTCCTGTTGCCTGCAAGATGTAGGACTCTCAGCTACTCCTGCAGCACCACATCTGCCTGCATGCCACCATGCTCCCCATCATGATGATAATGGACTGAACCTCTGAAACTGTAAGCAAGCCACCCCAATTAAATGTCCTCTCTCTCTCTCTCTCTCTCTCTCTCTCTCTCTCTCTCTCTCTCTCTTCCTTCCCTCCCTCCCTTCCTTCCTCCTCCTCCTCCTCCTCCTCCTCCTCCTCCTCCTCCTCCTCCTCCTCCTTCTCCTCTTCCTCCTCCTCTTCTTCCTCTTCTTCTTTTGGGTTTTTTGAAACAGAGTTTCTCTGTTTTACAGCCCTGGCTGTCCCAGAACTCACTCTATACATCAGAGATCCAACTGGCTCTGCCTCCCAAGTGCTAAGATTAAAGATTTGTGCCACCACCAACCAGAAATGTTTTCTTTATAAGAATTACTGTGGTCATGGAATCTTTTCACAGCAATAGAAACCCTAACTAAGAAAGTTCCAATGTAGTGTAGGTTGTTTCCACTCAATCTGGACATCACCGTGATTTATAGTTTACCTTCCATCTGAAACACTTTCCCTCAAATTCATTCTCATTCTCTCTCTCTCCTCTTATTCATGTCCTTACTTAAAATATAATTTTATAAAATTAAAGACCCAAAAGGTAAAAAAAAGAAAAACCCTGAAAATTAAAAAAAGTTACCACTTTATTGAAGAGGGTTCAACTAACCTTCCTACATAAAAGACAAGCACCTCTACATACTTTATCTTCTTACCCTCTAAGATGAGTTTTCTCTGGTGCTTATCTTCACAAAGATAATTTCTGGTTGTTGGTGGGTCTAGTGTCTGACTCTCAATCATTATGACCTTTTAGGGTAATATCTACGTTATTCAACTATGTGTCTCTGGCCCCTAGGATCTAACTCACATTAAGGACCAAAGTATTCTTTTTTTTTTATTTATTAAAAGGTTCTTTTAAATTTTTTACTTATTTATTTATTTTGTAAACAGTTTCTGCCTGCATGCCAGAAAGAGGGCACCAGATCCTATTATAGATAGTTATGAGCCTTCTTGTGGTTGCTGGGAATTGAACTCAGGACCTCTGGAAGAACAGCCAGTGCGTTTAACCTCTGAGGCATCTTAACAGCCCAAGACCAAAGTATTCTTACTTAATAGTTCCCTGAGTTATGGATATCCTGTAAGGTGTAACAGAAACAGAACCAAAACCTATGAAAATGAGAGACTGAAAGATGAATTTTAAACTGATAATTAACAGTTATTAAGTGACAATGAAATGCTTAACTAAGTATACAAAGGAGAAGTCCAGTAAGTGAGTAATGAAAAGTAGATGTACTCCTTCACAGTTCACAGGGGAACAGAAAAGAAAGATGAACAGGTTCTAGTGGAATTGCTCGGAAGGGTTGCCTGGGCTTGACAGGCATTGTCATTGGGTAACAGTGAGGTGGAGGTCTGACAAGCTGGCTGAGTGGTGTGCAAGGTTTGTGGATAGGCCTCACTCCAGCTTCAAGTCAGAGTACAAGAAGGGGGGGTGTGTGTGCAGGAGAATTGGGAATTTCAAGCCAACTTCAGCTACACAGGCAGATCAAGGCCACCCTGGGCTACTGAGAGCCTGTCTTGAAAAGAAGATGAGGAGCAGGGCAGTGGTGATGCACGCCTTTAATCCCAGCACTAGGAAGCAGAGGCAGGCGGATCTCTGTGAGTTCCAGCCTGGTCTACAGAGCTAGTCCAGGGCAGCCAGGACTGCTACACAGAGAAACCCTGTTTTGGAGAAGAGGGGGAAACACAGCAAGAAAACAAAAACAAAAACAAAATGATGAGGAGAGGAGGAGGAGAGGGAGGAAAAGAAAAGTGGAAAAGAGGTCTAGACTGAAAATCTGTCGTTCTAATTATATTTGCAGCCAACTTAGTTCATTCGATAATGACTTAGGTGACTGTCTCTTGTTTCATATGACATGAATGTGGAGCTACTCTTCATGTATATAAAGTATTTTTCCTTGTATGCTATGAAGACAGAACTGATAACAGAGCTAAAATGTCTTGTATTAGGAGCCAGTCTTTAAGGAGAGCAGGGGTCTTTCTATAGATCCATTGCCATATTTGAAATGGTTTAAGTAAGGACACAGTCACAGCTATGGATATGATTTTCCTCTTGGAACCACTGAACCACGGGCTGTGGTAGCCCTGTCCTCATTTCCTATCTGTTACGATCAATTGACAGGGGAAATGCTCTGCAATCCTCTCAAGATCCTCTACCACACACCACAGGAATTCCAGCAAGTCAGCATCGTTCAAAATCAGATTCAAGTCATGTAACAGAGGAAACAATGAGAACAACTTCCACAGACTCAGCCAGTAGACTGAAACACATCTCTCTAGGCACGATAGAGTCACATGTAATTTCTTTGGCCAAGATTTCTCAGAATTAATTCCCACATATGGTGTCTATACCTCTGTCCTAAACGAGGAAATTTCTACATTAATTTTCAAATGCATTATCTTTTTCTCTCGGGCTTGTCTTTTAGTTGGCTCTGACTGAGCTTTTATACATATTGAGCAGGCAACAAGGAGAATTCACTTTCATTTATCATATAACCTCCTAGATAGGCAGATAGAATTTTTTTCTTCAAAATTTTATTTAGGGACATTTTAGGCTAAAAGAAAAGTTGAGCAAAGGTACAGAGATTTGCCATAACTCCCTTATATCTGCACATGGGATAGCTTTCCTTTTCTCCCACCACAAAGGATCATTTGTTTTTTCTTTTTTTGTTTTTTCTTTTTGGAGGATCGAACCCAGGGCCTTGCACTTGCTAGGCAAGCGCTCTACCACTGAGCTAAATCCACAACCCCAGATCATTTGTTTTAATCAACAAGCCAACATTGGTGGATCACCCCAAATTCAGAATTTACACTGGAATTCACCTTCAGCATTGTACATCACGTGCACTCAGATGAGTTTATGATGGCACATAACCATCATTACAGAGAGCAGTGTGCACAGAGGTTATAGAGTAGTTTCATTGTCCTAAATTATTCTTGATGTTGCAATGGTTCTCACACCCTCAGTCACTGGCAGCCACTTATGTTTTTAGCGTCTCTACGAAGTCTCCCTTTTGGAATGACAGTCTGTTGGAATTGTATAGTATATAGCCTCTCAGACTGCCTTCTCTGGTGTCTTTTCATGGTTTGAAATCTCATTTTTTTAGTACTGAATAACGTTCTATTATTTAAATATACCATGGTTTATCAATCCACTCACCTACTGAAGGATATTTCAACTATTTCTAAGTATTTGCAGTTATGAGTAAAGCAGTTTTAAACAGTTGTGTGCAAGTTTTCAGGTGGACATCAGTTTTCAGCACATTGGGGAATAGCAAGGGGCACAATCTCTGGCTAAGTTTGGCAGCTTATGTTTAGTGCTGGAAGAATCTGCTGAAGTGTCTTCTAAGTGACTGCACCACTGTGCATCTGCCCAGCAGCAAAGGGGAATGCCTACGGCCCCAGTCTGCCCCAGTGTTTGTCCCTGTCTCTGGGAAAGCACTTGGACTTACCTATGTTTTAGCATTTGGTGGTGTCTATGTGCTAGCATTTGTTCTTTGCTGGGTCTGAGCACTTGGTCTTGTCTTTTTTCTAGCACTTGGTGCTGTCTGTATTCTGAATTTTGTCCATTCCAAGAGGTGTATTGTGGCATCTCATTGTAGTAGTCCTTGTTTTTGGCAGTAGTACTGGCAATTGAACCCATAGCTTTGCGTAAACTAGGCAAGTGCTGTGCCACCGGGCTGCATCTCAAGCCATGTATTTTATCTTACACCCTTTGCAGATATTTCTTTTTCTGAGTCATCTTTTCATTCCCCTGAGAGGTATTACATTTCAAGAAAGGCAGCTTTATGAGACAAAAGAGAAGTACTGCCTTGACTAGCGTGGGAGAGCGGGTAGTGGGTACCTTGATGCTCTCCATGCCTTGAGATGTTCATTCCGATTCTCCCCCATCGGTTCTTACAAGCGATCTGAAGTACATTAAACTTGTTTTCTGGTGCAGTTTTCTCTATTGGTCAGGGTTCTTATTGTCAACAGGATGACAGTGATTCTGATGGTTTAAGCAGAAGAACAGCTAGAAAAGCAGTGGTTCACAGAATGGGAAGAGAAAAGGGAGACACAATCCGGATTGTACCCCAGGAGAGGTGACACAGGTCTGTCCCTTGGAGATGTCACAGGGGATGTTACTCAGGAGGTTGTTGTCTGTTCTGAATTTCTGAAGTCCCTGTCATTTCTTCATTCCTTTGTATCATCATTCCACTAAATTCAAGTTCCGGGGACTAGCATCTGGTGGGCTAAGTCTAAATCACACACTCCCTTAGCTCTGAGGTACAAGGGAAAACAACAGAGTGCCCACCTGCCCACCTGGGTCAAGCAGAAGAAATGTTTAAGCAATAAAAAAGCTGTCCTTTTGGTTTTCTACTGACAAGTTGCTCTCCTAACATGAAGAAGGGGAGAGAAGCTGCCACCACCACACCACCCAAAGCCTGCTTTCTTCAGGGATTTTAAATGCCTCAGTGAAAATTTTCTTTTAAAAAGGGAGTGGGGAGAGGAAAGCAAGCCTTATATAAAACAACTTTGTCCCAGGAAGAGCTTTCCAGATGTTTGAAATGTTACCTATATATAATTACTGTATTCATTGGCACTGCTGTGGTTTCTGTGGACAGCATATGTCAGCTCTTTCCCCATTAAAGTCTATATTTTTTTTCCTAGTGTCTTCAGAATTTCTACCTACTTGTGATTTTCTTTTCCACATCATCCTTTTTTCCCTTGATTTTTATCAGGCTTCTCTCTTTTGAAAATTCAATGAAGCCCATCAATGGAGGTTTTCCAGAAGATTTCATTCTTTTGGGCTTAACCAAATACCCATGGCTGGATCTTCCTCTGTTCTTTGTCCTCCTGACCTCCTACACATTCACACTGCTGGGAAACATTGCTATTATTCTGGTCTCTCAATTTGACTCCCAGCTCCAAAGTCCCATGTATTTCTTCCTTACCAACCTTTCATTTCTGGATCTCTGCTTCACCACCACAACTGTCCCTCAAATGCTGTTTAACCTACAGGGTCCCAACAAGAACATCACTTACATAGGCTGCATGGCCCAGGCCTATGTGTTTCATTGGCTAGGCTGTACAGAATGTGTTCTGCTCGGCATCATGGCCTTAGATCGTTATGTGGCTGTGTGCAAGCCTCTGAGGTACTCTGTCATCATGGACCACAGGCTCTGTCTGCAGCTGTCCAGCACAGCTTGGCTCACTGGCCTGGCCAATTCACTACTACAGTCCACGCTCACCATCCAGTTGCCCCTGTGTGGGAACCAGATGCTGGACCACTTCTTCTGTGAGCTGCCTGGGCTTATTAAGATGTCTTGTGGGAACACCACAGTCAATGAGATTACTTTATCAGTGGTGGCCACATTCTTGATAATGGGTCCCCTCTCCATGATACTTGTATCTTATAGTTACATTGCTCAAACTGTGTTTCGAATTCCTTCTGCGGCTGGGAGGCTTAAAGCTTTCAACACTTGCTCATCACACTTGCTGGTGGTGTCTTTATTTTATGGGCCAGGTATCTACATCTACATGCAACCCTCAGAGGATGGCTCCCAAGACCTCATCAAGGTCTTGACTCTGTTTTACTGTGTCATTACTCCCATGGCTAATCCTTTCATCTACACCCTGAGGAACAAAGAAGTCATAGGAGCTATGAGGAGGCTTCTGAGGAAGGCCATTTCAACTAAGGACATTTGAAAAATTTTCTGAATGGGAAGGCCCAACAATAATATGAATCATCCTTTTGATTTTGTTTTATCTGAAATAGGGAATTGCTGGCCTTGAATTTGTGATCAACCTGCTAGAACCTCTAGAGTATTGTGGCATTACAGGTGGGCATCACCACACCAAGCTTAAATGTTTACATCAAAACCACCCTCAAACCTTTAAAGCCAGGAGTGGGTTACATCTTGATGAGTTGTTGGCCAAAGGGGTCCCTAGACTCACCTAAACACTACAAGTTATTGCCAAGGCTTTGGTTGACCTCCCCAACCTGATGGTAAGAGCCTATTGCTGAAGGTATCACTTAATTATGTCATAGAACATGAAGGAATTGAGCTGGCGCCCAACGAGAAGCTTCACTGCTACCAACTAACATTCATGGTGCTGGAAGGTGCTGTGGACACTACTGGAGGAGAAAACAAATCAGTGTCACCCAGCTACAAACCTGCAACCTACAACAGTGATTGCCTGCAGAAAATACGCTGGTGCAAGAGGGGCACAAACAGGAATGGCCAACTGCGTTTTAAAAAGTTGGACTGAAAGCCCACTCCATGAGATGGAACCCATACCTAACATAGTTATTGAGGTCAAGAGCCTGAGGTTAGGTAAATCATGAGTTTAGGGGAGAAACTACTACTATTATTCTGCTAAATGAACATAGCAATAAAATGCTATCAATAATGTATTGCTATGCTCAATCTTCAGAGAAGCTTCTTCTTGCAATAGATAGTTATTAACACAGAGACCCACAACTGGACAATGTGCAGAGAATGAGATGCTTTGGAACACTCAGCCCAAATGAGATATCTTTATCAAACCCCTCCACTCAAGGCTCAAGGATTTATGCCAAGGAAGAGACACAAAGATTGCAAGAGCCAGAGGTAAAAGATGACGCCAGAAAAACAGTGTCATCCTGTTGTATGATATTGTGTTTGTGTTCTGACAAATAAAGCTTGCCTGGAGATCAGAGAGCGGAGCTAGCCACTAGTTAACCATAGAGGCAGGCAGTGGTGGCACACACTTTTAATCACAGCACTTGGGAGGTTCATGCCTTTAATCCCAGCACAATCAAGAGGTGGAGACAGGATCTTGGCCCCATTTGGTCAGAGGATCCAGAGAGATAGGAAGAGACTGTGGCTGCTCCTTTGCTTCTCTGATCTTTCAGCTTTACTCTACTATCTGACTCCTGGATTTTATTGATAAGACTAATTAGGATCACCTATCATCTCCCAGACATAACAAGGTTGATCACATATGAACTTACAGAGACAGTGATAGCATGCACAAGACCAGCCCAAATTCAAGCCAGACAAAATCCCAGCCCACCCTAACCAAGAAGCTATTTGCAACTGATACCTGCTAGGTCAGGGAAAATCAGTTTTGGGTTTTTCTTTCCCCCAATGGCATGACAATGAGGTATATCAATCACACTCTAGGGCAGGCTCCATGCCCAGGAGTAGTTGACCAACACAAAATGGATCTCACAATTTTTTTGTACTTTTTGTTTTGACTTGTTTTAGTATTTTTTGTCTTACCAGTTTTTTTTTTTTTTTTGTGATTTTCATTTGTTGTTTGTTCTGAGAAGGAAAGAACATGAAGTGTATAGTCAAGGTGGGTAGGGAAGATCTGAGAGGAGTTGGGTGAGGGAAAGAACATGATCAAAATATATTATTCCCTCTTACCAGCTACAGCACTCAGGAAAGCGGGCCCTATACCTTGCCTGGGCAGCATAGTAGAACTGACCTTGCTGATGGGGGTGGGCTGGGGTGGGATGAGGGTGAGTGGGGGTGGTTGGGAGTGGGTAGGGGTAGGTAGAGTGGGTGAATTGGCCCTGAGAATGTGAGAGTGAGAGATTTGGCCCTGCCCCTCATCTACCTTGGACAAGGAAGAGATGCCCCCCCCACCCCCTCACTGCCCATGGCAGGTGGAAGACTTGGCCCTGAGATCACCAGCTGCAGCCCCTGTACTTCACTTGGGCAACACAGTAGAGCTGGTTCTGGTGGTGTAGATGTGGGTGAGCTGGCCCAGAGGGCGTGAAAACAGGAGAACTGGCCCTACCCCTTGCTCCTTGCTGCACAGGGTGAACTACTCAGGGCAATGCTGGAGAGCTCACCTTGGCAGTGAGGATCAGGAAGAGCTGGTGGGCTGACCAACCCTGCAGCCACCCAGGCCCAGAATCAGAGCTTTGAGTTGGCCCATCCCAACATCCACTCCATCTATGAACTGCTGGAGCATGTGAAGGCGCGGGCCCTGCAGAACCAAAGCTGCAGGAGCTCCATGACACAGGGCAACAACAGGCTATCCAAGAGGAGCCCCAGTGAGGGCCCAGTATTGATAGTGTGGCAGAAACCAGAGGCCTCGAACCAGACCAATGACTCTGCAGTGAACACTTGCAAGTGAGGATATGTGGACTAAAGAATATACCATGTGTTACACTGCAGCTTCCACAATGAGATTTTTCCTTTTCTTTTCTTCTCTCTTAAATTTTATTTTACTGTATTTGGAGAGGGTTTGCAAAGGCAGAGAGTGGATAGGAAGGGATGGGGAGATGAATGGGATCAAGATCCATGATGTGAAAGACACAAAGAATAAATAAAAGCTTAAATCATTATAAAAAAAAATCCTGAAAAATCAAGTCAAGATAACTTTTACTTATGACTATCCTATAATCACCCTCATAGAAAATACTTACAGGAAAGATGGAGTGTAAATGCTTTTGAATTTTCAGTATCACATTACTGAAAATACCAAGGGCATGTGAAGTTCTTAAACAAACAGATCTGAAAGGAATAACCCTGAAAAATGTTTGACTGTGTTAGAACTTTAAAAATCCTAAACATAATGGCCAAAACTGTATAAAATTTTCTTTAACATATAAAATTACTTTTATGAGTTCTTACATCTAAGCATTTAGAGAACTTATCAAGTAAAGAAAAGGATATATCAAGAGCAAAGGAAACGATACCAAACAATAGTTCTGATTCCATGAAATGTTAGTGTGGTTGGTAATTAAATTGGATCAGTACCACATATCACAAAGTATAGTAAGTTAAATGTTAGGATTAGAAAGTTATATTTTTATTTATAAATATATCTTCTATAACAGTTATTAAAAAGAATATGTATATTTCTGACACTTGAATAAATGGAAAATAAGAGGAAAGTTTGAGGACTATAAGTGATAAACAAGTATATCAAGGTGAAAAAAGTCCCATGCCTGGGAAACAGGGCTTAGCCTTCTTAAGAGGGGAGGCTGCTCCTCACTCCAACTGATATATGTAATGAAGGTGATTACAGTATAGTCATAAGTTTTCTTGACTTGATTTTTTATTAAAGATTGTTCCCCTTGCCTTTTTTCCAGGAACCTTGCAACTGATGCAAACTGCTAAAGGCAAGTGTGCAGGACTAATGAGGGAGAAGGGGAGGACCCTGGGAGCCACTTAAAGTCCCATCCAGAGCCCTTGGGGGGTTCCCACTTTTGGGCCTCTTCCATCCCTTTGATGGGAGCTGTTTGCCCATCTGAGTAGTTTGTCCTTTCTGCTCTTTTTCTCTGTGTAGCCTTGACCTCTTGTGTCCCCTGTGTCTTCTCCTGTTAGGTCACTTTCCAGTCACATTTGTTTTCTCTGAGTGGGCCTTCCTTCCAGAATGTATGCCATGATGAAACCCACTCTCTACTCTAACCTAAAACATTAATTTTAAAGCAAAAAAAATTTGTTTATTTTAAATTTCACTATCATTCCAGGCTTGATCTCAACAAATGTGAGGTGGAGACAGGAAAATCGGAAGTTCAAGGCCAGCCTTGTTTCCATGAGCCCCATACCCCACCCCTGTCCTTCCACCAAAAGAAGAAAAAAAATCACCCACCACTACCACCAACGTATCTAACAAAACAAACAAACAAATAAAACAGACCAGTATCTGCTATGATAGGTGGTAGCTGCATATTGCAACAAAGGAGGCATTATTTTATTTTATTGTGTGTGTGTGCCTTTTCTTTTTTCTTTTTCTTTCTCATTTTTTTATTATTAAGAAATTTTCTATTCACTTTACATACCAACCACAGGTACCTCCCTCTTCCTGCCCCCCAAGCTCCCCCATAACCTACCCCCTATTCCCACCTCCTCCAAGTCAAGGTCTCTCATGGGGAGTCAGCAGAGCTTGGCACACTCAACTGAGGCAGGTCCAAGCCCCTCCCCCCTGCACAAAGGCTGCACAAGGTGTCACATTCTAGGCACTGGGCTCCAAAAAGCCCACCCATGCACCAGGGACGGATCCTGATGCCCCTGCCTGCCCCCCCCCCAAACAGTTCAAGCTAAACAACTGTCTTGAATATCTAGAGGGCCCAGTCCAGTCCTATGGGGGGCTCCACAGCTATTGGTCTACAGTTCATGGGTTTCCACTAGTGTGGCTGGTCATCTCTGCAAGTTTTCCATTATGATCTCGACATCCCCTGCCCACAGAATCTCTCCTCTCTTTCTCATGGTTTGGACTCCTGGAGCTTGGCCTGGTGCCCAGCCTTGGATCTCTGCAGCCACTTCCATCAGTAACTGGAGGAAGGCTCTATGATGACAGTTAGGGTATTCACTAATCTGGCCACCGGAGTAGACCAATCTGGGCACCCTCTCGACCAATGGAGGTGCTATTTTAAATGACTCTAGAATGCAATACTATTGAAGGTGCACATTTGAAGGTGTGATATTTTAATATATGCACACATTGTAAAGTGCCAAAATCAAGCTAATTATCATGTTCTTGACATAGTTGTGTGTGTGTGTGCGTGTGCGTGTGTGTGTGTTGCTGGCTGGGGCATGGACTCCCCTTTGTAGGTTCATGGTCTTACTGAAAATTGAAAACTGAAGTCAGAAAGGAACAGAAGGACCACATACTGTAGTCCAAGAGGCACAAAAGGCGACCTGGAGGTCCCAGTGGGCAGGTACTGAGAGAAGGGAGAGGAGAGGGAAATTACATTTTAATAGAACAAGTGAAAAACAGTCTCACATGATACGTAAGAAACCAGGAAAAAGAGCCATCTGGTGTCCAGGGCCTTTGTTCCTTGTTTTTATTGAAAGGATGAAAATTTGTCTCCTTTCATGGAGACGTGGACCTTGAGCTGGAATGCAGCACTCTGCTGGTTCCTCTCAACCAAGGGCAAACATTAACCTGAGTAGTATTTGGTTAGCCTTGTACTCAGTGAATAGCTGATCTGGGTGGCCTCAAACTCAGATGTGTCTGAGAGGAAGGGATATTACCTGACTGTAGATTGTTGTCAATTTACGTTCCAGCTTTGTAAGCTTTGCGATTGTTTGACAAGTCTTCTTTAACCTTGAAATCAGTCACAAGCCACCTGTGACTCTGTCACTTACTGAGAGGCCAGTTCTGGTTTAGTTTTACTCTAGCCGTGGGAGTCCAGCACTTGAAAATAAGTTACAAGCAGCGGGGAGACTTCTCATTGTAGTGTTTGAGCTGTGACTCCACTTTAGAACTCTTCAATGTCCTGTGTCTACCAGGACATTGGCTACTGACAACCACTTGTTTCAGAGAAAACTGACATGTTAATGTTCATGTCTCAAATAGTACCATGAAGACTATGGCTACAGGGGGCCTTAGATTCCTATTCTTCCTGCTAAGTAGTGCCTATCGTGCTGGCTAATTTTGTGTCAACTTGACACAAGCTAGAGTCATCACAGATGAGGGAGTCCTGCTTTAGAAAATGCTTCCATAAGATGGGGCTGTAGGCAAACTCATAAGGCATTTTAAAAATTAGTGACCAATTGGGGATGGCCCAGCCCACTGTGAGTGGTATCATTCCTGGGCTGGTGGTCCTGGATTCTATAAGAAAGCTTATAGAACCTTATGAGCAACCATGAGGAGCAAGCCAGTAAGCAACACTCCTTCATGGTCTCTGCATCTGTTCTTGTCTCCAGGTTCCTGCCCTGTCTGAGTTCCTGTACTAACTGCCTTTGATGATGAACTGTGATATGAAAGTGTAAGCAATATAAACCCTTTCCTCTCCAAGTTGCTTTGGGTCATGATGTTTCATCATCACAGCAGTAGAAATCCTAGGACACCTATCATTGTGAGAACACTTAAGACCTACTCTCTTATTAAAAGTATGTGATACAATATTATTAACTATAGTCACCACACTGTGTGTTATATCTCTCAAAGTTACACATTCTATATCACTGAAACTGGGCACCCCTCTACCAACATCATCTTGCTTTGAAAACCCTGCAGGTCCTTGCAACTATTGTATACTCTCCATCTCAGTGAACACAACTTTTTGTTTTGTTTGTTTTTCCAAGACAGGGTTTCTCTGCCTGTTCTGGATCTTGCTCTGTAGACCAGGCTGGCCTCGAACTCACAGAGATCCCAGAGATCCGCCTCCCGAGTGCTGGGATTAAAAGTGTGTGCCACCACCGCCTGGCATGAACACAACTTTTTAAGTCTATACATAAGTGAGATCATGGGTTTACATTAATAAGCTTAGTGTCGGCCAGGCGGTGGTGGCGCACGCCTTTAATCCCAGCACTTGGGAGGCAGAGGCAGGTGGATCTCTGTGAGTTCGAGGCCAGCCCAGGCTACAGAGCACAAAGCTACACAGAGAAACCCTGTCTCTAAAAACAAAAATCAAAACAAAACAAAAATAAGCTTAGTGTCTTTCAGGTTCATCCATGCTGTCAGAAATGACAGAGTTTTCTTTATAAAAGGGCAAATATGTAGGGCATGCTCATGGGTAAATGTAGTTCTGGCCTTTGGGAAGTTGAGGTGGTAGGATTACTTAGGTTTAGGAGTTGGAGACCAACCTAGGCAACATATGAGACCCCACCTTAAAATCCACAAGCAAGAAGGGCTAGGGTTGTTGCTCAATGATAAAGCACTTGCCTGGCACATGCAAAGCTTTGGGTTTGTTTGATTCCTCAGCACCACAGAAACAAACAAAAATTAACAGTAGTATATAGTGTGCATATATGTAGATATGCATATATTCACACACATGTAATCACTTTTTTATATGCTGTTTCTATGCCAATTATGATCCCATATTTTGACTATTTTCAATAATGTTACATGGAATTCAGATAGGTCTTCTTCAAAGGTATGATTTTTTTCATATACTTATTATTCACTTTTTTTTGTGAATGTCCATTCAAGTCCTTTCACCAATTTTCAGTTAGATTCTTTGTTTTCTTGCCGTTTAGTTTCGTGTGTGTGTGTGTGTGTGTGTGTGTGTGTGTGTGTGTGTGTGTGTGTGTATTTTGAATGTTAGCTCATTTACAGATGTATGACTTACAAATATGCTCTCCTGTTCCATAGGTTGTCTCTTCACTCTATTGATTGCTTCCTCTGGTGTGCATAGCCTCTTAGCTCAATATAATGGTATTTGTCTATTTTGAGGTGTTTGTTTGTGATTACTTTTGAAAGCAAATCCGAAAATATAATTAAACACAGACTAATATCATAAGTTTTTCACTAATATTTTCTCCTATTAGTTTTATAGTTTCATGTCTTATATTTAAGTCATTAATCCATTTGGGTTGGTTTTTAGTTGCATTATGAGATAGAAATCTAGTTTAATTGTTTTCATTAAGAAGTTATTTCAGCACCAGTTTTGAAGAAGTTCTCCCTTAACTGCTGTGTATTCCTGGACCTCTTGTCAAAGATCAATTAATGGTAAATGTGGATTTATTTTTCAGCTCTTTATGCTGATTCATGTCTATTGTTTTTCTTTTATATTGCTATGATGTTTTGATTACTCTAGCCTTAAAATATATTTTGTAACCAGGAAAGAGATTGCCTTCAGTTTCAGTCTTCCTTCTGAAGAGTACTTTGACTGTTTGCAGGCTCTGTGGCTCTACATGGATTGTTGAAATCACCTAATGACAATGGACTGATGTTAATCTGTCTTCAATTCCAGTAGATAGTAGTGGCTTTTTATGAAGACAGGAGCACCAGAGTTCGAATGAGGATTATAATGTCTTCTTCTTCAATTGAGTAGAATGAAGAGGTCTTCTTTACCTCTTCTGATTAGCTTTAGTTTGAAGTCTATTTTGTCAGCTATTACGACAGTGACTCCTGCTCGCTTCCTGATCCCATTTAATTGGAGTAGTTTTTTTTTTTTCATTCTTTAATCACTCTTTAAAGATAAATTTCTTAAAGACCATAGAAAGATGGGTTTTTCTTCTTAATCCATTCAGCCACCTTATATTTTTTGATTGGAGAGTTAAGACGATTAATATTGAAGTTATTATTGAAAGGTCTATGTTGATGCAGTCATTTTCCCCACTGTTTGTGTCTTTGTCATACTCTGTATTTCAGTAATTACAGAATCATTGTTTTCTTTCTATAGTATCTTGGCTGTGGTTGATCTTCTCTTCAGTCTCAAGTATTGCTCCCAGTATTCTATTCAGCATTAGTCTGCCGGATATTAATTTTTTAAGCTGTTTGGATCATGGAAAGCTTTTCTTTCTCCCTCAACTATAGCAGATAGTTTTGCCAAGTACAGTAGTCTAGGTTGACAGGTGTGATTTTTTAGAACTCGAAGTGCATTGCTCAAGCATTTTCTGGCTTTCAAATTTTCTGTTGGAAAATCTGCTGTTACTCTGATGAGGTTTTGTTTATATGTGACTCCCCCTCTTGCAGGGTTCAACACTCTTTGTTTTGAATACTTAGTGTTTTAACTATGTGACACCACAGTATGAGAGGGGGTCTTTTCTGGTCTTGTATATTTAGTGTTCTGTGTGCTTCTTGTATCTGAATGAGTATGTCTTTTCTTAGTTTGGAGAAGTTTTCTTCTATGATTTTTTTTTTAAAGATCTGATCTATAACACTGACCCAGGATTCTTTTCCTTCATCTATAATTCAATTCAATTGATTAGTCTTCAGTTGGTTAGTTTTCAAATGATTTAGTCTTTACACAATGTCCCCCAGTTTCAACATGCTACTTTCCTTTTTAAATTTTTTGTCCTTTGCTTGTGTGGTCTAAATACTCCACTTTATCTTCAAGTCCTGATAGTTTATCTTCTACCTTCTATCTTTACATTCTACTTATAAGACTTTCTCTTTCTTAGTTAGGTTATTGAGTTGTCCAATTCCACTTTCATTGAGCTTGCGTTTTCTTCAATGATTCTATCTCTTTAGTGAACTTGGTTCACAAATCCTGGATTATCTTCATTGTTTCCATCTGCCTCATGTTGGTACTTTCTTGAGCACCACTTAGGTGCTCTCCTTATGTTCATTGAGCCATTTCTTTATGCCTTCTTTCACATCCTTGGATTCTTGGCTGAAGTTTATGATTGCTCATGGAGAACATTCCTATAACACTGGTGGATTAGGGGGAAAGAAATAGTATCTTGATGTTTTTATTTTTTGAGATGAGACTTGGGCATGAAGACATTTTGTTCTGTTTCTGATGTGGACACAGAAGGCTTGGAAAAAGCACAGGATGTGTAGGCTGAGTTTGACCTGAAAGTTGGCTGTGACATAGGCAGGATGAAGTCAGGTGGATACAGGGGCCTGGATGCCTATCCTGGTCTAAGCTTGGAGGTTTGGAGTGGTACAGTCAAGACTGACCAGATTGGATGGGGAATTCAGCCTAGATCTGGGGATGAGGAGGTGTGCATTGTGAGGAATAGGCCGTATACTAAAATTCTTCTCCTCTGAAACCTCTTGAGCGAGGCCAAGAGTTCAAATCACTCTCAGGAACACTATCTTCCATGTTCCTATTAGTATGACCCATTAGGCCCCACTTAAAGTGTTTAACTTCTTTTCTAGTTCAAAGCCCCAAAGTGTTTGATATTCCTCCAAACAAAAACATGGTCAGGCTGATCACAGCAATACCCCAGTCCCTGGTACCAATTTCTGTCTTAGTTAGAATTTCTATTGCTGTGAAGAGGTACCATAACCATGGAAACTCTTATAAAGGAAAAAACTTCATTGGGGCTGGCTTACAGTTTCAGGGGTTTAGTCCACTGCCATCATTGTGAGAAGCATGACAGCATGGAGGCAGACAAGGTGTTGGAGAAGGAGCTGAGATTTCCACATCTTGATCCACAGGCAACAGGAAATGAACTGTGTACCACACTGGGCATAGCTTAAGCATAGGAGACCTCTAAGCCTACCCCACAGCAATATACCCCCTCCAACAAGGCCACACCTACTTTAACAAAACCTTGCCTCCTAATACTGCCACTCCCTATGGGGGCCATTTTCTTACAAACCACCACAACCTTCCTGGTTGTATCACAGAGAATTGGAAACTTTCCTCCTTTTTGTCCTTTATGTATATTCCCTATATCCTTTTAGTTTGCTCTCTCTAACACACTTATCAACATTTTACATGTATCTGTCTCCTGTCACCCTCTTTCCTTGTTCATCCACCTTCTTCACTCTACATAAATGTACAAATTGAGATTCTTCTTTACTTTTTGGAGACAGGATCTTATTCTGTATTCCATGGTGACCACTCTCTTGCAAGCCTGTGACCCTTTCTTCCCAAATGTGTGAATACAGTTGTATTACATTGTGCTGAGCAAGAGACTGTGTTTTGTACACAGATTGGTTGAATTTGAATCACTTATTACCCGTGACTCAAAGTCTTTGTGTCTCAGTGATCTCATCTGTAATATGGAAGTAATAATTGTACCCTATTCATCTTTCTCTTGGAGATTAAATGGATTCCTGCACACTAAAGCCATTATAAATGTCAGCCATTACCAGTATATTAGAATGTAAATTTCCTTGAGACTAAGGACTTTGCTGTTTTTATACTATATCCCCAGTATACTTAAGACTGATATATGTTTGATGATTAAAATGATCAAAAGTTATGCTTATCTACTCATGGTTACACTTGTAAAAACTGACTTAAAAGAACAAAACATGTATGTCTAGTCAACATAATTAGTATGTTTTCACTGATTTAGTTAGATTTTAACCACTTGAGAAATCTTTTTTTTTCTGTTTTGAAGCAATTTTTATTAATTCTTTGAAATTTTTAAAAAATATTTTTATTTTATAATTAATTTATTTTTACTTATCAGCCACAGATTCCCCTGCCCTCCCTCCTCCCACCCCCCTAGCCTTCCTCGCCCCCAATCTGTCCCCCATTCCACCTCCTCCAGGGCAAGGTCTCCCCTGGGGAGTCAGCCCAACCTGGTAGATTCAGTTGAGGTATTTTAATTATATTTTCTCTCTACCCTATACTTCTGGCTACCTCCTCCAATCTTTTTAATATGGGCTCTAGGGCTTGAACCCAGGTCCTTGTGCTTACATAGCAAGCCGTTTCTCAGCTGAGTCATGTCCATAGCCCAGTATCTCACTTTTTAAAGGCTGAATATGTACATATGAGTCATATCTCATTATTATTATTATTATTATTATTATTATTATTATTATTATTATATTTGTGTTTTAATTTTACACATCAGCCATGGGTTCCCCTGTCCTCCCACTCCCGCCCCCACCCCCACCTTCTTCCTATCCTCTCCCCTCCATTCCCATCTCCTCCAGGGCCAAGACTCCCCTGGGGATTCAGCTCAACCTGGTGGATTCAGTACAGGCAGGTCCAGTCCCCTCCTTCCAGGCTGAGCAAAGTGTCCCTGTGTAAGCCCAAGTTTCCAAACAGGCAGCTCATGCACTAAGGACAGGTCCTGGTCCCACAGCCTGGATGCCTCCCAAACAGTTCAAGCTATTCAATTGGCTCACTTATCCAGAGGGCCTGATCCAGCTGGGGACTTCACAGCCTTTAGTTCATAATTCATGTGTTTCCATTCGTTTGGCTATTTGTCCCTGTGCTTTTTCCAATCTTGGGCTCAACAATTCACGCTCTTACAGTCCCTCCTCTTTCTCAACAATTGTATACCTGGAGCTTCACCTGGGGCCTGGCTGAGGATCTCTGCATCCACTTCCATCAGTTATTGGATGAGAATTCCAGCATGACAGTTAGGGTGTTTGGCCATCTGATCACCAGACCAGGTCAGATCAGGCTTTCTCTTGACCATTGCCAGCAGTCTACAGAGGATGTATCATTGTGGATTTCTGGGGACCTCTCCAGCACTCTGCCTATTCCTGTTCTCATGTGGTCTTCATTTATCATGGTCTGTTATTCCTTGTTCTCCCTTTCTGTTCTTGATCCAGCTGGGATCTCCTGCTCCCCTAAGCTTTCTTTCCCTCAAATCTTGCCCTTCATTATTCCCACTGTTGTCTAGGTTGTTCATGTAGATCTCATCCATTTCTCTGTCATTGGGTGATCCCTGTGTCTTTCCTAGGGTCCCATTTTCTAGGTAGCCTCCCTGGAGTTGTGTAGCAGTCTAGTCATCTTTGTTTTACATCTAGTATCCTCCTATGAGTGAGTACATACCATGTTTGTCCTTCTGAGTCTGGGTTACCTCACTCAGGATGATTTTTTCTAGATCCACCCATTTGACTGCAAACCTCATAATGTCATTGTTTTTCTCTGCTGAGTAGTACTCCATTGTGTATATGTACCATATTTTTTTTTACCCATTCTTCAGTTGAAGGGCATCTAGGTTGTTTCCAGGTTCTGGCTATTACAAACAATGCTGCTATGAACATAGCTGAGAAAATGCCCTTGTGGTATGATTGAGCATTCTTTGGGTATATGCCCAAGAGTGCTACAGCTGGGTCTTGGGGGAGATTGATTCCCAATTTTCTAAGGAAGCACCGTATTGATTTTCAAAGTGGCTATACAAGCTTGCATTCCCACCAGCAGTGGAGGAAAGTTCCCCTTGCTCCACATCCTCTCCAGCATAAGCTGTCTTCTGTGTTTTTGATCTTAACCATTCTGACAGGTGTAAGATGGTATCTCAAAGTCATTTTGATTTGGATTTCCCAGATAATTAGGGATATTGAGCACTTCCTTAAATGTCTTTCAGCCATTTGAACTTCTTCTGTTGAGAATTCTCTGTTTAGTTCTATAGCCCATTTCTTATTTGGACTGTTGGGCTGAGTCACAACAAAGTCAAAGTGTATTTAAGGATAGGGTGTTTTTGTTTGTTTTTCTAAGCTGTATGTTTCCCAGAGATTAAAACTACAGGATTGGCAAAGCCATTCTTCTAGGAGTTCAGCAAAACCTGGAAGCCTGCACAAGTGCAGACAAGGGGGTCAAGGAGGATAGCCAGTGCTTTAGCCCTCACACTCTAGAGCCAGACAGGATCTCGGGACAATGATACTCCCTCTGCTAAATTAATTGCCTGTCTCTCCCCCCCCCCCCGGTTGCAGAGGCAAAAAATCTGCAGGGTTTATACACTAACCAGTATACATCCTACAAGAAGGGGAGATGTTGGGAACCTCGGGCTATGTGTGAAGGATGCCCCAATGACGCAGAGGAACCTTGGGTCCAGGCAGCCTGATGTTCATGTCATTTCTATAGTTTTGGAAGTTGCTTGCTCTGCACTTCCTGTTTATTCAGGTGGTATTATATCATTTTCATGTCTTTGATGGGGTTGAAGACCAGATAGTTTTAACTAAAGTTTTTCTTGTTACAAAATTCAGAAAAGAAACCAACAAAAGAGGTGTAAAGTGTATAAGGTTGAGAGACATAAAAGCTTAAGCTGTTTAATCTAAGAAAATGTTTTAAGGTCTAAAAAGCCATTTTTAGGATGGTAATCCGAGTTTTGATAGATAATGGTTTAGGTATAAAACTTTGGTCTCAATAAGATAGGATAGATAACAAGGTATTTTCTCCAAATTTTCTGTATATTGTAAATGTAATTTGTGATCAGACATTTCCTGTCCTGTCCATCTGGTCTCAAATAACTGACTCAGAGGCCAAATATGAATTATAAATGCTTGATCAATAGTTCAGGCTTGTTTCTAGCTAACTCTTACACTTAAATTAACTCATTTCTATTTATGCTTGCCACATCGTTCTTGACTTGTTACCTCATTTTTTTTTTTTTTTACCCATCTTGCTTGCTTGGTGGCTGGATGGCAGCTCTTCTGACTCCATCTTCCTTCTTCCCATCATTCTGTTTGGCTTTCCCACCTAACTTCTTGCTCAGCTACCAGCCTGTCAGTTTTGTTTTTTGTTTTTATTAATCAGTGAGGGTAAATACATATTCATAGTGTAGAAAAGGATTGTTCAACAGCAGTAATTATTACCTCATAATTGTTCCTATTACATATAGCTTTATTGTGTTAGATTTAAACCTTTTCCTTTTTAGTTAGACAAAAAGGGGGAAATGTTGTAGAATATTTGTTTATATTGTGAAGATAAGTCTTTGCTAAGGCTTCTTCTGATTGGTTTACTGAAGAGCTGGATGGCCAATAGCTAGACAGGAAGAAGTTATGAGGGACTTCCAGGAACAGAGAGGACTCTGGGAAGAAGGAAAGATGCCATTGAGATACAGAACAAGTTCATCATACAGAGTTGGAGAGAGGTAAAAGCCATGTGGTAGAATGTAGATTATTAAAATATGGGTTAATGTAAATTCTAAGAGCTAGTGGGACAAGCCTAAGCTAAGACTGAGCTTTCATAATTAATAATAAGTCTCTGTGTTGTTATTTTTGAGCTGGTAGTCAAAAGAAAAATCTGACTACTGTGGATCTCTGTGAGTTTGAAGCCAGGCTGGTCTACATGAAGAAGTCAAGGGTAGCCAGAGCTACATAATAAGTCTCAAAACAAAACAAAACAACCCCAAAATGTATCTTGTACCAATTCATAACTGTCATAGCTATCTCCTTAAGTTTTTGCTCAGAATGAAAGTAGTTCTAAGAAGAGGTGTGGGACTCTATGCATATAAAACCTTGCATGGCTTCCTGTATTTTAGTATGTCCATAGACCTTCCCATCATGGAAACTAAGAATCACTTTTTTAGAAATTATATGCTAGATCTCTCCTCCACTTTGCTTTCTTCTAGGTTACAAGGCCTTCTTGCCCAGACTCTTCCATTCAGTTTTTCAACCCATCCTCTACAAGCTAGGGACCAAGTGCTGATAAAAACTGGAAAGAGAACAAATTGGAACTAGTCTGGGGGATGATTTTTGGTGCTATTAACCACTAAAAACATGGTTAAGACAGCTGAAAGAGATGGGACACATTATAACCAAATGGAGAAGGCTGCTAGTAACAGTATCCAGAGAAAATGGGCAATCTTACCACAAGGAGACCCTTTGAAAGTAAGATTAAGGAAGAACTGTTTTTAATCTGTTTATTACAGGGAACAGATAATGGGAATCTTAGTGGTTAATGTAACTAAGACACCATTTCTGCTAACTGCTCAGCTTAATGCATGTCTTACCCTGCAGAAACTCATAGAACCATCAAGAACCTTCGTGGATGGGCAAATACTGTGTACTGAGTTTCCTCCCATGAGTCATGGAGCATTTATGGAGCATTTAAAATCAACTCTGAAAGAAATCTGATGATACCTGTGGTGGTTTGAGTGAGGATATTCATATACATCTCATCTACAGGCTTATATATTTGAATGTTTGGTTCCAGTTAGTGGACTGTTTAGGAAGGATTAAGAGGTATAGCCTTGCTGGAGAAAGTGTACCACTAGGGGTGGGCTTTGAGGTGGCCAGGCCCAGTCTCTCTTTGTGCCTCCATCTTGCCAATAAGATGTAAGCTTTTAGCAATTTCTCCAGCACTACACCTGCCTGCCTGCCTGCCTGCCTGACACCATGCTTCCTGCCATGATGATTGTGGAATATTGGCCCTTGGTGGGCTGTCTACTTTTACTAGAAGAAAAAACTTCTCACAGGAGAGAAACAGCTACTCCACACCAGCATCTAGATATGGATACCACAATACACATAAACAAAATATACACAGTAAAAGTACAATTAAAAACAAAAATAGAAGAAAGAGACGGGAAACTGAGCAGTTATAGATACAGGAATGGAACAACAAAGGAGACTAGTTAGTTAAAGGGAGGGATAGTCATCTTTTCTAGAAGTAGACTAGTTAGTTAAAGGGAGGGATAGTCATCTTTTCTAGAAGTAGACTAGTTAGTTAAAGGGAGGGATAGTCATCTTTTCTAGAAGTAGGAGCTCTTCTGGCACTTGTCTCACTTCCCTCATGGCTTTGTGTTTCCAGTCATGATGACTACCAGTGAGTGCTGAGGAGGAATCCTAAGCAAGTCTAGGTAAGATAATCTTGTATTATAGTTTTGGAAAAAAAAAAAAAAACAACTCAATGTTCAGCAAACCAAGGCACAGAATGTTGTAGAATAAGACCCAACAGTTAAAGCAGAAAGTGGGAATAGATACAATAAAGACAGAGATATGAAACCTTTTGGATCTGTTCTAATGACCCACCAAACATCGAGGCATCTTATGGCATCACCAGGATCTTACTCTGGATCCTTTGGGTTCTCCATCCTTGGATTTCCATTGAAATAATTCAACAACACGGGCAGTGATGGCGAACACCTTTAATCCCAGCACTCAGGAGGCAGAGGCAGGCAGATCTCTGTGAGTTAGAGGCCAGTCTGGTCTACAGAGTGAGTTCTAGGATAGGCTCCAAAAGCTACACAGAGAAACCCTGTCTCAAAGAAAAAATAAAAATAAAAAAAAAATAAAAAAATAAAAACCAACAAAAAACAAAAACAAAAAATTCCAATGAGACACACAGAGAAGTGCGGCAGATAGACAAGTTTACTGTAGAACAGAGGCTAGCATAGTCTTAGGTGAGAGCGGACAGTGCTAAAGAGACCTCCATGCTAACCTGCACTGTAGGAAGGCTATTTACAAAGATTCTAGAACTGACTCTCCTTTCCTGAGGGGTGCTCCCATTCAGGTGATTGACTGGCTCATTTGGATTAAGTTTTATGAAGGGACAATGTCCTATCTTTCTTCTTTACCAGAAAGCCTCTGGCTAGTTACCTTGTAAAGTTTACCTAGTCATCTATTAGCAAGCTTCCTGGTAGTTCCACCCAGCCTCAGAAATGTGACTTAGGATACTATTCTTTTGACCAGTAACCCTAGTCCTGCAGTTTCAGTTCTTGATTATAAGGGAGAGGTTCATCCCTAATGACACCCAGGTCTGCTAGTATCTAACTGGTGTGAACAGATTAGTCCCTGGGGGGAAAAGTAGCCAGTTTGTGTTATCTACCAGACTGATTGAATGATTAGAACTTAGGTGGTTATGGGAGTTTCAATGTTGCAGAGTTCAGAGACAATGTATCTTGTGCTACATTTAGCTCTCTTTATAACCATTCATTGCCCCCTCTATGTCTGACTTAATGTCCTTAATTACCTAATAATGGTCTTATTGTCTTATTAGGTAAACCCCTTTGAAATGTACTAATATGTCACCTAGTTCCACCAATCCAAGGCTGTTTCAGAGAGCTATAACCTACCTCACATTTCCACCAATTATCTTTTAAAGTTGCCTTGATTTATTTTGTTCTGGTAACCTAAATCCAAGTTCCTGAGCCATGGTCCACACATATTTTGCTCCATAATAAACTCTTACCATCTTTCAGAACTTACATTTTTTTATCATCTTCCCCATGTGCTAGTACTAGCTCCCTAAGAATGGGATGAGATTTTTTTCCCCCTTCATAACAGAGTACGCGATAAGACCATTAATCATTATTCTTTTTTCAGAGGGTTCTTGATTCTTCTCCATTTTAATTTTAAAATATTTTTTAATTCTAGAAAAATGTTTATTGGGATATCATATTTAAGGAGTATTCAATACTTTGTTGAGTTTTCCTACCCAAGAAAAGCAAATTGCTATTTATGTTCATATTTGGCCTTTTAAAGAGTGTTTTAAAGTTTCTCCGAAGTAAATGTGGCACATTTCTTGGTCTTGAGTATTTTTTATTGTTGTTTTTGTAGCTGTGGCTTTTTCATTCACGATCGTATACATGATTTTAGTGTTGTTTATATCCTTTTAGTATATTTTCCCTATTGGCCATCGTGGCTTTTCAAATTTATGAGCATATTACCAGTATAAAAAAGGAATCATTGAAAAGGCCACTCAAACCCCGCAGTTCGGGTTTGAGGAGACCATGCACGCTGAGGAAGCGTAGCTGAGTCGGGAAGGGTCCGGGAGAACGTCTTACTGAAGCATCACTCATCTCAGAGATTCCGAAACACAAACTCGAAACCGGGCAAGGATGGGAATTCTCTACTTCCGGATTGGCTCAGTACGCTCAGATAGGAAAAAAATTAAAATTAAAATTAAAAACAAAACAAACAAAAAAACCAACTCAGCCTTCCCGCGCAGGCGCGCGAGGAGGAAACCATAGAGTAGAACGCCGCGGCTCGATAGAGTGGCCCTGGCAGTGCGCACGTCTAGCGTCCGCTCCACCGTTCCAGCCTTCGTGGCGGTCCGGGATAGCTTCCGGTTCCTGCGCCGTCCTGATTCCCCATCTCTGCGCACGAGCGCCGCGGTGAGCGAGCTGCTGCTCCCGGCTGGCGGGAGGGCCTGGGTGGCGGCCTGGACTGCGATCTTAAAAAGATGGCTGGAGCTGGGGGGGAAGGCCACCCGGAGCGCAGTGTGGCCGCCTGGGGCCCAGAGCCGGCGGGGACCTAGGAGCGCTGCAGACCTAGATTTACAGTCAGAGAGCTGGAGGGCAGAAGGACAGAATCACCTCTAACCTTTAACCTTTATGATTGATTAAGTCCCGGCAAAAGCCAATTCTATGTATATGATTTTATTCCACTAGGCATGAGGTATTGTGAAAAATTTCAAAAGCAGAAAGTCGTGGTAAGTGTCTACTCCTCGACTGGTTCACCTATTTTTGTGATACTGGTATTGAACCTCTCGCATGGTAGGCAGCACTTACTCTTCCCCAATGGCATCTACTCTTCTGAAGTTTTTATTTCAGTTAGTTGTGTTTTACTTTGGGAATAAATGGAGATAAGTTTCTTACCTTACTCCCAGAAGTCCTGAAACAGCTTGGCACCCTTTCCACTTTTGTCTATTTTTGTTAAAGTACTTATATTTCTACCGAGAACAGGAAATTTAACTGGAGGGCAGGCTTTCAACTATCACACTTAAATTCTTAAAATATGCAGTATTTACTTATGACAGTTTATGTTAATAATGATGGCTTATTCCTTAGGTTCACTCCATAAAGGAGTTATTACTTGAGACACTTGTAAATCTTTTGTATAAGCTATGATGGCATCTACTGGTGATAAGGAGATCTGTAAGAACCAGGATGGAGTTTTGAAAATAAATATGGAGGAAGAGTGTAAGTATAGCACCAGACAAGATTGGAGCTTACAAAAGAACACTTACAACAGAGAAGTCTTCCGGAAGTGCTTCCGACAGTTTTGCTACCAGGAAACATCTGGACCCCGGGAGGCTTTGAGCCGACTCCGAGAACTTTGCTGTCAGTGGCTGAGACCCGAGACCCACACCAAAGAACAGATCCTGGAGTTGCTTGTGCTGGAGCAGTTCTTGACCATCCTGCCTAGGGAGCTACAGGCTTGGGTGCAGGAGCAGAACCTGGAGAATGGGGAGGAAGTAGTGACTGTGCTGGAGGATTTAGAGAGAGAGCTTGATGAACTAGGATACCGGGTAAGAAAAAAAAAAAAGGTTTCTGCTTCCTAAAATTAACTGTGGATTTGTAGGCCGTAGTGAATTATACCATTATTTCACAAAGCATATTGACACTTAGGTGGATCCAATTTACAGCCCCTTTGAGTTTGTATGTTACAAGCCTTGAGCTTATAATCTTCACATCTCACCTCCTTACAGGTATGTACCACCACTCCAGTCTGGTCTTAGCTTCTTTTCTTCAGAGAGATTGTATAGTTCTGTGCTAAGCTACAAAATTCTGTCTGATGAATATGCTGCTTGGTTCAAAAACACAAGATTTATACTACAGAGAGAAGCTATCAGAAGATAGTAGGACGCGGTATTAGAGAGATGATGGTAATAAGGTGGAAAACAAACTCTTGCAGGCCAGAAGAGGGCACCAGATCTCATTACAGATGGTTGTGAGCCACTATGTGGGTGCTGGGAATTGAACTCAGGACCTCTGGAAGAGCAGTCAGTGCTCTTAACCTCTGAGCCATCTCTCCAACCTGGAAAATAGCCTCTTGTAAAGGGTATTGTGTAATATAAAACAAATAAATAAGGTTTTTCTGCCAGACAGGAGCACATGCTTGTCAACTAGCTCTGAGAAGGTGTGGAAGCAGGTGGGTTGAGAGTTTGAGATCAATTTGGGCGACATAGCAAGACCCTGTCTCAAAAATACCAAGAACTGGAGATGTAAATCAATGCTAGAGGGCTTGCTTAGTATGTGCAAGGTCCTGTGATTCAGCCCTAGTACTGTGATAGCTGTTCACATGGTGATGGGGCTGTTAATATTCCCTAGTAGAAATACTGGGGAGGATACCACCTGTTAATCCCTTCCCCTACCCCCAAGCTGTTAGCAGCAGAACTCCAATTTTGCAAATTTGATGAATTCCTCACCAGTGCTAGGGTGGGACTTTTCACCCTGGTGTGTGTGTGTGTAAGAAACCCTTCACCTGGACTGTAAGCAAGCTCAAGAAACTCATTGATTGGTCAAGGTTAGACTTAGATGGGCTCTTTATTTGGTCAATGCCCTCTCTGGGGTGAATAGAAGTTTACTCAACTCTCTCCAGGAAAAGTCATACAATATAAATCCACTACCCTGATTCTGCATTAAACAGTTTTAAAAAAAAATGGGAAAATCAGAGTCACTATCTTGAATGAATGAGATGTGGGAGCAGAATGGAAAGCTGGATGGGAGGGCCAGCATGGGCAATGCATATCTGAGGCATAGAAAGCCCATTTGTGTTAGAAAGGTGAAGTTTGTGTAGAAAAGTTGAGGTACAGAGTTCATGACCTTGACCATCAACCTCTCAGTTTAAATTTTCTTCTAATACAAAGGCTTTTTAAAAAACCTTTTCTCCACAGTCTAAGTGAGCTATAAAAATCATGTAAAGGAGGCAGAAGAGAGAATCATACCTTTGTTATTTTTGTCTTAACTATGAGAAGACTGGTTTTCAACCAGTGGTGATTTCTAGCCAAAGAGGGTATTTGGCAATTTCTTAGAAAAATTTTGGCTGTTATAACTGAGGAGGGCAGATAGGATTCTACACATCTTACAGCATACAAGCCAGCTTCAGATAGCAATAAATGATCTTACTGAGAGTGTGTCAGAAGAGCTAAACTTATGAGATCTCATTATAAAGACCATGGACCTAGCCTCCCTTTTCTGTTTCCTCTTTGCTATCTGCTCTGCCTCGCTTCCCCCTCCCCCACTCCGCCAGGCCCAGCTTCTCCCTTCTGTCCCCTCTTTCTAATAAAGCCCATTCTAACTCTGGTAACCATGGCCCGTGACTATTCAGCCAACCAACCAGCACGGTTCATCCTTTCAGACTGAGGAGTTGGTGAGGATCACAATAGAGCTGGAGTCCGAGGATCATTAAGTATACCCAGGCGGTAAGGAACAGTGACATTCCAAAGAATCCACCTGGACAGGTCAGCGAGCTCCAGAGCCAGCTTGAATTCACCTGGACAGCACCTTGTCAGTTGGCTCCACAGCAGCAGACAACAATCCTCCAGGATACCCTGTTACCTCAGAAGTCCCCTCCCCTACCCCCCCAAGAGCCAACCGATGCCCACCAAGTCAGTAGAAGCAGCTTTCGGGAGACACAGCACCCCATTCCTGTTCACCCACCTTTTTTTATAATAAGCAATGAATCTGGAATGTGAGAATTCCTGGCCACTCCCCTAGCTACATAACTGTACATGTGCAGTTCAGTAATCAAGCAAGGGGCCTTACATCCTACATAATAGGTGATCGTGTAATTTGCATGCAGTGTGATCATGCAATCTATGTGTATGTATGGCGTTGCTCCATAAGTCCATATGCGCATGTGCATGGGAATCGATAAGAAGCGGATCACAGACTCCTCCCTCTTCTTCCCACCTCTCTCTGCACATGTCTTCCACATGCTGGTCACACTCTCTTCTAATAAACTCTGACAGTGGGGAAAAAAAAGAGTATGGACCTGTGAAATAAAAGAAATGCTAAGCTGGCATTTGGTTATAAAATAGATGGGAGAGAGAAAAGGAGCTTGTGCCAAAAAGTTTGAAACAGCATCATGAAATCCTGGCTACAAAGAACAGGGTGTGACTTAGATAGGAATTGAGTGGGAATGATGACAGATAGGATCTATAAAGAAGGCCAGATATTGTGGCTCATGGCTGTAGTCCCAGGTCAGTCAGTATAGTCTTTGTCTTTTAAGCACAAAGATAAGAGTTTGATCCCCCAAATCCACCTAGAAACTGCTGGGCATGGTGGCACACGTCTTCAATCCCAGTGCTGGCAAGGTGGAGAAAGGCTGTTCCCTGGGGTTCATTGGCCTGTCAACCCATCCTGCTTGCAGTTCAGGCCAGTGACAGACCTTGTCTCAAAAAGTAAGTAGACTGTTCTAGAGGGCTCACTGGCAAGCTACTCTAGTCCTCAGTGAGAGACATTGTCTTTTAAACAAAAGTGGATAACACTTGAAAGCGATACCTGAGGTTGTCCTCTGATACACACACACACACACACACACACACACACACACACACACACACACACACACAAAGAAGAAAGAGAAATTAATCTCAGTAGTCAGGTAGAGAGGCCAAAAGGTCAGCAGATTAAAGGCAGCCTAGGTTTCGTTCTGACAGGGACGTTCTGTGTCAGTGGAGACGCCCTGACTGAGGACTCTGTTGTGGGTTGTGCACTAAGGTTTTGAAGCTTGTAAGAGAACTCTGATAAAGACACTTCTAGCAGTTAAGACTATAGGTGGCCATTCTGCAGCTATGTAGTACCAGTTCTGTGTCACACACCATCAAAAGTAGTTGGAATGCAGCAGTGAACATCATATACAATCTTATGTAGATGCTAGTCTACTGAGAAGAGATAGAGGAAAAAAGATTCCATGTATGTAACAAGGTGTTCGATGTTGATAAATCTGCTAAAACAATAGAGAAAAAGAGAAGTGAAGGGGTTGAGGGTTGTGGCATTCAGTAGACAGGCCACAGAGCATGCAAGCAGAGGACATGCTAACTACATGGACCTTAAGTGTTGCCAGTGTGCGTAGGGTAGAGAAGATGAAAGAACTGAAGAAGTGACGTCATATAAAGACTTGCAGGCCATTATAAAGAATTTAGATTTTATAGATGGAAAGTCAGTGCCTAGCTTTGAGTAGGAGAGACATATAAAGTAGATTTTTTAAATAATGACTCTGGTTGCTATACTTGGCAGTTCTGTAGTGGTGGTAGTGAGGCTCATACATAGGTCTAAGTAAAATTAGTGGAAATCATTTTAGGAAGCTGAACCTATTAACTAGACAGTTGGAAGTCACGTGATGTAGATACTGGAAACCCCAAATCCCAGTCCTCTGAAGAGCAGCAAATGTCCTAAACATTGAACGTTTCTCCAGCCCCTTCTTCCTAAATCCTTTTCTCCTCCTTTCTGCCTTCTTCGAATCTCTCCTTCCACCTCCTTCCACTTCATTCTCTGAGCATTAGACGAAGATGTAAAAATAGCAGAGAATCAACACAGTTTGGCTGTAGTGGGGAAAGGAAGGTGTCCGGAGAGGGTGATGTTTTAAAATGACCTTGGAAAATGAGTGGGATGGAGGCCGGCTGATTGCTCTGAAAAAGGTCATTTCAGGCTTGAGCAGGCCAGGCGCCAGCGCTGGGAACACTGTAGTCTTGTTCGCTGTTATTAGAGTATTTCTCTCATTTCCCTCAGGCTCCAATACAAACTGAAGAACAGAAAATATTTTTGCAGGAGCTGAAGCCTTTAGGGGCAGAGCTAGAACCCAGTGCGTCCCTTGGGCTTGTGAAAGCCAAGCCGAGGTGTGAAGCTGCAGAATGTGAAGCCCGAGAGGAGCAAGGTAAAGGAGAAAGGAGCAGGGCTGAGGCAGGGCTGAGGGCTGGTTTGTGCTTCCCATTGTTTTTCTCATTAGAGTCAGGAGGGCCTGTCCAGAAACCTGATGCTCGTGTGTAGATGTCCAGACATCCCGGTTTGTCACTTTAGTTAATTTCCCTCCCTCCCTCCTTCAAACCCAGAACCTCATGCATACCAGACAAGCCCTGGATCTCTCTAAGGCACATCCATTAGTACTTTTCCAAATGCTGTCTTTATTTGTTTAGGTTTACTTAATTTCATTCTTCTGATAGTTGTAATTCTTTATTCTGACTTCTGCTATTTGTAGACTTGGACCTACTAAAAAGTATTTTTGTCTTCTACCTGGACTGTATCCTTAGTCCTTTTAGTAACTAAGTTTTTGCTCCATGCTGCCTGCAGCTACCGGACAGTCTGAGAGAAAAACTATTTACTATGAGTGAAGGACAGTAAAGAGGACATGACAGAAATCTTAAAGGTGGTGAACAGATGGAAACTTGCTGCTTTCCTCATCTCTGCTTCCTCTGATCTTTAGTTTTTAATAGGTGAACTGTCCTATGGTTTTAAAAGAAGGATTTATAAAAATTATCCAATGAAACTTTCCTGTGCCATTGATTCATCTCGTCTCCTTCCCCAGCTCTGAAGCAACTTGTCACTGTTTTTGGTTTCTTATGTGTCCTTCAGAGACTTTTTATAATAAACATTTTCTTCTCCTTTAGGCTATGATGGTAGACTCTTGCATTATTTCTTAACAGCTGCTTAGTATTAAGAAATATAGATAAGCCATGAAGCAGGTTAGCCAGCTGCTACTGATGACATTTGTCTTTGGTGTTTTGTTATAACAAATAGTGCTGTAGTAAATAACTAGCATAGATTTCTATCTGTACACTATGTGTCAAAAGTTATGTACTGTTAGAATTTCAGTAGATATCATGAAATTGCTTTCCATAACAATTTGGATAAATTCACACCAGCAATTTGCATACCCATTTTGTGAGTACAGTGTAATACCAAACTAACAGGGTAAATCCAGTGAGTGAAAAATTATACCTTGGGCTGACAAGATGGCTCAGCAGGTACTGCTGTGCAAAGCTGACCACCTGAGCTTATCCCAGAATCCACAGTAGGCGAGAATTAACTTCCAAACGTTGTCCTTTGACTTCCACACAAGTGGCATGACATGTGGACACTCACACATAAAATAATAAAACATTTTAAAAAATTGTATCTGTGCTGTTTAACTCATTTGCCTGATTATGGAGCAGTGTCTCTCCCTGTGGGCACTGTCTGTCTCCTCTTTGGGAAACTAGTTTCCCTTTGCCTAGTTTTTGGTGAGTTATTATCTCCTTACTCATTTTTGGAGTGCTTTATGTACAGTTGACTCATCTTACATCCTAATGCAGTTTTATAGTTTGTAGTAGGAACTCTGAGGTTATGTGACTTTCATTTGAATAATTTTCTGTTGCTGATTTCATAAGCTACCATTTACTTCCACTGGAGAGTGGGTGACTTGCAGGCTCCTTTTTGTAGTTTCAGGTGTGGAGACTGGAAATGAGTCCAGGAATGTAACTCTAAAGCAAGACCTTTGGGAAGGAACGGAAGTGGAACAGAATACTTCAAGCAGATTAGCAAAAGAGGCACTGCAGTGTGAGAAAACCCATGACCTTGGAGAAGAGCCTTCTCGAGCTCCTAGTAATAAAAATGGGGTACATTTGCCTGGGAACTCAGACCATGCTGAACACCAGAACATCTGTCCAGGGCGGAAACTGCATAGATGTGATGACTGTGGAAAATCTTTCAGTCAGCACTCACGCCTCACAGAACATAAAAGGGTCCACACTGGAGACCGGCCCTACAAATGTCAAGAATGTGGGAAAACTTTCCGATGGAGGACTGTGCTTGCTCGGCACAAGGTGGTCCACACTGGAGAGAAACCATACAAGTGTAATGAATGTGGCAGGGCCTTTGGCCAGTGGTCAGCTCTTAACCAACATCAGAGACTTCACTCAGGAGAAAAGCACTACCACTGTAATGAATGTGGCAAGGCCTTTTGCCAGAAAGCAGGCCTCTTTCACCATCTCAAGAGCCACAAAAGAAATAGACCCTATTAGTGTCTTCAGTGTAAAAAAGTTTTAATTGCCATTTCACACTGGTGCAAAACCCTGTGAGTGCAATGAGTGTGGGAAAGCTTTTGTTTTTAACTCATCTCTTGTTGCCCATCAGGAAACACACCACAAGGAGAAACCCTTCACTCAAAGTGGTCTTACTCAGCATCAGAGAAACCTCACCAGGGAGAAGGAAGCCTTACGTGTGTGATATCTGAGGGAAAGCTTTTGTTCACAACTGAAGTCTTACAGAACATGAGCAAATTCATACTGGAGAGAGAGTCTATAAATGTGCTGAGTGTGGGAAGGCCTTTACTCAAAGGTCAGTCCTCACGAAACATCAGGGAACGCACGCTGGGCTGAAACCCCACAAATGTGATGAGTGTAAGAATGCCTTCCCAGGAAGCACTGGCTTCATTCAGCATCAGGGGTCCACACTGGGGAGAACCCTACAAATGTGAGACCGTGGCAAGACCTTCAGACGGAGGATTCGTAACAGAAGTGGCCCCTGTAAGTGTAAGGAGTGTGGGAAATTGTTGGGGCAGACTCAACTCCTGTTCACCATCAGACTACTCACAAAGGAGCAAAAACTGTTTCTGTGTGCTGACTACAGGGAGGCCATCTCACGGAGTGCAGGACGATGAGAGATGTTTGTAATGCTTTGTGGTAACACTTCAGCTGTCGGTACTATTAGAAGACCATAAATGTCTGATGAGCACCCACTGTGTACTGTTCATTGTATCGGGGCAATGAAGGAAAGAGTCTATTACCAGCCTGGGATGTGAACATCTGCCATAGTTAATTGAAAAGACTAGTTAAAAAGAAGGACAGTGGAATTGATGCTCAGGGTGTTTAGAGTTAAAATAGGAGAGAGTAAGTATTATAAATTCTGAAGAACAGATTATTTGTACACCTGGTCAGGGAAGAGTTCCTGAAAGATTATTGAAAATAAGAGTATGATGGATAGATTTGGAAGGCAGAAGGGAGAAACACATGTAGGTAAAACAGGTGAGCAGAAGCAAGAACGTGGGAAGTTTGGAAACGTCAGTGAGGTAACTAGCCATCCTGCTAGAGAGTTAAGTGCTCGACTGGTGGGTATTAGTTGGAAGTAGCTTGGGGCTCGAGCAGGAGAGCTGTAATGCCAGCCATGCTCACCAGCACTGGTAGTGCTTCGCCACCTCTCATCTGTCTCTAAAACACCTCTAAGTATATTTTAGGAATAATGTATACTGGTTGTACATGCTTGTCTATCCCAGTACTTGTGATGCTGAGGCAGGAGGATTAGGAGTTCAATGCTATCTTTGGTTACTTAGGGAGTTCAAGGCCAGACTGAGCTACATGAGACCTCAAGAGACAGAAAACAGGATACTAGGGGCTGGAGAGGTGGCTCAGCAGGTAAGAGCACATGTTGCTCTTGCAGAGGACCCAGGTGTGGTTCCCAGCACCCACATGGTGGGTGACTCAAAACCACCCATAACTCCAGTTCCAGGGTATCTAGTGCCACCTTCTGACCTCTGGGCACAAGGCACACAGGTAGTACACACACACACACACACACACACACACACACACACACACACACGTAGGCAAAACACTCCTACACAGAGACACCAAGTTTTTGTGTCTGGCTTCTAGACGTGTCTATTAACGCCTGTGATATCACAACATGGGTGGACATCAGCATCACTTGTGGTGCCATGTATTTAAAATGCCTGTATGCACTGAATGAGGCCCTAGGTTCAATCCCTAAAGCTTTGAAGGTTTGCCTGGGCATGGTAATATAGTCCCAGCCTCTCAGAAGGCTGAGGCAGGATGGCTTGAGCCTAAAGTTTGAGGCCATCCTTGACAACATAGTAAGAACCTGTTTCTAACTAATAAGTGCTGTGCTTGAGTCCTACAAAATGCTCATTATGCCTGGGGTGTTACTATGAATCATAAATAGATTCTCAGAACATTTGTCCCCAGCTCTGGAGTGGACACCATCAGGGCCTAAAACTATGGTTTTGGTGTGGTCCTTCCATCATTTCACATTTAAATGTACTAAGGAGGGGGAGGGCTAGAGAGATGGCTCAGCGGTAGTTAAGAGAACTGGCTGCTTTTCTGGAGGATGCAGGCCAGATTTCCAGCACCACTTGGCAGCTCACAGCCACTGTAACTCCAGGTGCTGGGGATCTAATGTACCCCTCCAACCTCCACAAGTACCAGGCACACAGACGTGCATGCAGACAAAATACACATAATAAAGACATTTAAAGGCTCCCAGGGGTCCCCTGAATATAAGGCCTGTGCCTTTAAAACAATAAAATGTTAGGCCTTTTTGTTTGCCTGTCCCGTCACTACCATGTTTTATTTATATTCTTGAGAACTGGTTTTGGTTTGCATACCTTACCGAGTGCCTAGAAGATGGTGCCGCTGTACCACCAGGAGGCTACCACTACCCTGTGTTCTGAGCCCAAATAGCTGCTTTGGCTGAGAATTTATGGTGGATATATTAGGGAGCAGTCAAGTGGCTCCTGTATCATTTTTAATAACTATTAATGTAGTTGGAAGATTTCCCATGTCCTGGCCGGTGGTTGGGACAAATCTCTCCCACTCCTGTGCCCCAAGTAAACACACAGAGGCTTATATTAATGAAAACTGCTCGGCCATTAGCTCAGGCTTACGACTGACTAGCTCTTACACTTAAACTCAGCCCATTTCTGTTAATCTATATGTTGCCACATTTTCTGAGGCTTTGCCTGTGTGCCATTACATGCTGCTCCCTGGATGGCAGGCTGGCGTCTCCTCACTCAGCCTTCCTCTTCCTAGAACTCTCCTTGTCTGCTTATCCCCCCTATACTTCCTGCCTGGCTACTGACCAATCACCGTTTTATTAAACCAGTGTACAAAAGTGTTATCCCACAGCATACTAAGGTAGCCCATTATTTTATCCTTTTCTTCCTTAGTACAGCAAACTTGATGTTTATATCCCAGCACATCTCCAGTCCCTCCTCCCTTCTGTCCAGCTGTCAGTGGATTTCAGGTCGTGCATAGGCACAAAAGGGAAAGGAGAAAGAATAATAATCCCACTCCTTAGTCCCCCTCCTGATGAAAATAAGACTTCCATTCCCCAGTGCCTCTTAGCAGAAGAGCATCGCCGGGTTGGGAACTGAGCCCCTAGCCATGGGAACACACTCTCGCATAGAAATGACAATGGCTTTAGTTTTGCAGTTTATGTTTCTTGTGTATCAGATTGGCTTTTGGTGTTGGAGCTAGCACAACATTTTTAAAGTTACATTTGTTTATTTTGTATGTGTTTGGGTGATATGCTATGGCATATGTGTGGAAATAGAGGATGATTTGGAAGAGTCGGTTCTTCCACCTTGGCTCAAGCTTAGGCTATCAGGCTTGGCAGCAAATGTCTTTACAGCTGAGACATCGTCTTGCCAGCTTTTTCATGACTGAAAAGACATTCTGTTCACAACAGAGAAGCAGATGAGCTGTTGAGAAGTAACTCATTCAGCTGGGCCCGGTGGGAACTACTGAGGAGGCTGATTCAGGAAGATGGAAAATTTAAAGCCAGCCTGGGTGACTTAGACCTTGTCTCAAAAAGGAAAAAGTTGAAAAGAAAGAAAAGGGCTGAGGCTAGCTCAGTGTTGGAGTCCTTTCTAAGTGTGTAGAAGGCTCCACATTAAATGTCCAGTACTGAAAGCTAAAACTAACTGGCTACTGCACCGAGCTTTCCCCACAACCGTCAGAGCTGCAGAGTAAGGCAGAGGCAAGTGAGCTTAGCAAAACCTGCTTTTTCATCAGCACACAGAATCCCAGATTAAGCCAGAGAACTGTGTATCTGCAGCCTCTTCTCTATTGAGCTTACCCCACCTCCTGCTAATGTCAGGGAAACTCTTTTGAGGATACCTCCTTACCAGGTTGATGCTGTTGGTACTTCTCATCTACTCAGAGTTCACAGATGTGCTGCTATCCAAATGAAAGTTAACTGCGTGGTGACCAGAGCTGCCTTGCTTGCTGGAATGCAGCCTGTGGAACCGCTTTCCATTCCTGAGTCTTCACCGTTTCCTACTTTGCTTACCATGCGCCATCATTACACAAATGTTCTCCCAGTTGCTTTTCTGCACACACCATTCAGTATAAATCCTGAAGATTTAGTATAAACAGACCATGAGCGAAGACCGGAACAATGGGACATGTTGGTTATACAGAGATATAATTGGTAACTTGTTTAAATGTAGGAGCTTTGTTCTGGCTTCTTGTGCTTAAGAATCCACAGTACCACAAAGGAGGGGCATGAAATTTCCACATATGCACCAAAAGAGATCAGACTCAAAAACAGAATAGAAGGTGGCTAAGGAGAGCCAGACTGGCACCCCAGAAACTGTGGGCCAGACGGAGGACATGACAGATGTGAAGTGTGTGATGGGGTGCAGCAGTACATGCCACAGTGGGCAGCAAGTGCCTCGCGATGGCCACAAGGACACTTGGTTGTAGTTCTGTAGCCCAGGGTGGTCTCGGATTTCTGACAGCCCCCTGCCTCAGCCTTTGAAGAGCTAGGATTACAGGTATGAGCTGTGGACCTGATTCCCTTTGTGTCTTAGTGTAGATTTTGAAATGCACAATAGGAAGCAGGGAGGGATGGGAGAACAAAGTGGGCCCAAGGTTTCAGTAATGCAGTCAGTAATTCAACAGTTAAGCGGAAGTAACTGCTCAGGTCGCCTGGCTCCTTGTTTTATCATGAATTCACATTAAGAGATTTCATGGTAAAACAGAGTACATGAGTGAATGGGCAGAGCTGAGTCTCTGAGGCAGTGGGAAGATGTAATTTTAAACACAAGCTGAGACTGGATTCTGCTTGCTCAAAGTCACACAGTGCATGGCAGGGTCAGGTTGGAACACAAGCATCCATGTTCCAAAGCATATACTTTGAAGTTCTTACACACAGTGCTTATTTCAGTTGGACAAACCATGCATCGCAGTCATATGTGGGGCCTTGCATGATTTTCTGTAGAGAGTTTTCAACTCCTTTTAGTCTAAGTAGGAAAGCCCAGACCTTGGTCCAAACACCTCAGTACTCTGGTATCATCGTCTTTCTATAGTGAGTCTTGTGTGATGTGGCCAGTGTCCCACAACCCAGTGGTAATCTGGACAGTGAAGATTTGCAGAAGACGTCCTACCTCAAAAGTGAGCTCTCATTTAAGACTCAGCCTTCATCCTGAAGCCGTAATTCCGACTCTGCCTGTCTATCAAGAAGCAGGGATGTCTGAGTGTCTTCTCAATACAAATCATCTTTAGAAAGCTGTCCCAGGTGGTGTCGACTCAGCATACCTGTTAGCGAGGATTCTTCTTCAGGTTATTTTATATTGTAGCACTCACTAGAAAAGGGGAAATGGTGATGCATAACTTTCCCCCAGCACCCAGGAGCCCGAGGCATGAGGATCATTTGAACTCCGGAGTGTGAGACTAGTTCCCCCCCAAAGCAGGATGGTAGACAGTGTATGTTCTGTAAAATGGCCCCTGGGAAGCCACAATTCTGGAACTGCTTGCTTCGTCCTGGATTTGTTCCCTGGCATGAAAAGAACATTTCCATTTGCTCCAGTTTCACCTCTCAGAGGTCAGAAGGTGCTCTGTTAATTCTGGAGGCCACAAGTTCTAGAGCAGTGTCTCCTCCCTGGGATAACCATTTGCTAACTTTTAGTTAAAGCTCTCTCCAGCTTTTATCCCTTATTGGAAAGTTCTCATACTACAACCTCTCCAAAAACCCATTTTTCTAGCTTTTTGTATCTCTTCCAAATGTTCCTCAGAATGATTGGTAAGTCACCCTGGCATATTCTTGTAGATATATAGTGTTTCTGTATATCTTGTATAAACAGTTCCTATTTGTGAATGTTCGTAGCACCCCATTTTACGTGAGTACTTTGATTGACTCCTCAGCTTACTTCTTAGGAGCATCATTGAGAACCTTTCGTGTTCCTTTGACTGCAGAGGGACTCTTCGTACACACCACGACTCTGTGACTCTGAAGCCGTTGAGTCCAGCCTCTCGGAACCGTCATTATGATTCTGTCACTGTTAGCCATCCTAAGTAGAGGATTCCTTAGTAGAGGCTGTTTTCGTTTCAATCTCTATTACTCCACTCTAAACTTAGTGTACATCTCATCAATTAATTAAAGGGAAAACTTATAGGTTGGGGATTTAGCTCAGTGGTAGAGCACTTGCCTAGCAAGCACAAGGCCCTGGGTTCGGTCCTCAGCTCCAAAAGAAAAGAAAAGGGAAAACTTATTTTAGGGACAGTTTCTTTGTGTAGCCCTGGCTGTCCTGGAACTCACTATGTAGACCAGGCTGGCCTTGAATCCAGAGATCAAGCTACTTCTGCCTCCCAAGTGCTGGGATTAAAGGTGTGTACCACCACTGCCCAGCAAGAAAAACTAGTGTGTGTGTGTGTGTGTGTGTGTGTGTGTGTGTGTGTGTGTGTACACACTTGCCATGGTGCAATTGTGGTCAAGGACATTTCTGTAAAAGCCGTTATCTCCATCCATTTACATGGGTTCTGGGTGTTAAACTCAGGTCATCAGGCATGTACAGCAAGTGTTTTGCCTGCCGAGCCATCTCAGGTTCATTTGTATCTAGTACCTTATTTGAATTGTAGATTTAGGAGCAGGAGCAAGACACCTGAGAGACTACAACAGTCAAATCTCTTCATTTCCCCCAAATTTTTCCTCAGTCCTTTAAGAACTTGGCTTCTAAAAACATGACCAAGATTTAAATCTCAGTTTATATAACTGAATGCGTTTGGTGAAGCCATTTAACTTCTGTGTTTCAGCTTTCTCACGGGTAAATATGATAGAATCTGCAGTTACCTGGATTAAATGACTTATATAAAAGTGCGTAACACATGAATACATTGTAACTACTGTTGGTTTTTATTGACTCTGGGCTTTCCAATGTGCTGGTTCTAGACAGTTCACCCCAGACCAGATGTCATCCATAACCATGCTGTCAGCTCCTCAGGACTGCTGGCTAATCCACCCAGTCCTGGGATAAAATTTCCCGCCAACATCATTTACTTGGGTATCTTGGCAACAAAATCACCCACGCCAAAAAAGGAGAGAGCTAGCAGTCCACAGGTCTGACCATTTGACTGTGGAGACATTTTGAAGTTTTGGAACTGAAAGGGCCTCCCCATGTAAAGGATGGATCTTGTTGACCTTGGGGTTAACCTAGTGGCTCAGTGGCACTACCCATTGAAGGTGGGTATAGCTAACGACTGAAAGGAAAACACCTTCAGAAACCCAAAGAATAAAGTAGTTGGAGACCTAGAACTGCGGGCCCTTAGGCTTCAGTGGCAAACCTTTAGGGGCGATGGTGGTGTACAGGCTCATGGGCAGTGGATTGGATTTGATCTAGCTCTTCAGGTAGGGCTCTGAGACTTTATGGTTAAAAGCTGTCAGGGGAACGATGGTGTTCAAAGTCTCAGGATACCAGCTGTTGAGAAAAAGGTCTGGCATCCTAGCTTGGTAATAGGAAAGCTGGATTTGTTTGGGGAAATGTGATTCACCTGATGGGGGTGGAAGACAGGGGACAAAGAATCCACTGAACAGTTATCCGAGTGGATTTATTGGAGTCTTCACATCACTAGTCAGTTAGTGCAATGTGGGAGTCCCTACTTCCATGACTGAATTCGCAGTACTTGGTTTGCATGGAGGGTAGGCAGGTACCTAGCACCGAGTTCCACTCCCAGACCTTGTGCTCTTTACCTGTTTGCTGCTGTGAACTTATTTCTGCTGTTCTCTTCACTGTCACTTGTATGAGACTCTATTAACATTTAAAAAATAATAGGCTAGCCGGGAGACAGTGGTGCACACCTTTAATCCCAGCACTCGGGTGTCAGAGCCAGGCAGATCTCTGTGAGTTTGAGGCCAGCCTGGTCTACAGAGCGAGATCCAGGACAGGCTCCAAAACTACCCAGAGAAACCCTGTCTCAAAAAACCAAATAAATAAATAAATAAATAAATAAATAAATAAATAAATAAATAAACTAGCGGCTGGATCACTTAGGGCTCTAGCGAAAGGCTCTGGAAGGCACAGAAACCAACAAGACTGAACTTTGGGATCCCTTGTGTGGGGTGCTGTTCCCAAGCCTGGGTTTCCTATGTGCCTCGGGAGCCTCCTCTCTGTTGAGAGTTTGTTTGCTCTTCATTCTAGTCGATATTCAGCTTCACATTGGTTTTCCTATCCCAATGTCATGTCGTTGCCTTTAGGTCTCAGGATAAGATGGAAGTAGAAATGTTGCAGACACACATAGGCCCCTAGAATCAAGCTTTTCGTATCCACTCGAAGACCCCCACCATAGAGTCACTCTAGGTGGTTAAGAGCACTGGTTGCTCTTGCAGGGGACCAGCACCCACATAGAGGCTCACAACAGCCTGTATGTAACTTCACTTTAGGGAGATCCTGTGCCCTCTTCTAGCATACGTGAGTGCTACATAAATTGTGGTTCACAGGTGCAGTGTCAGTGCAGACCACGTGAGTGCCACGTAAGCTGTGGCTCACAGATGCATCACCACATAAGAGCCATGTAAGCTGTGGTTCACAGGTACAGTGTCATTGCAGAACACATAAGAGCTATATAAATTGTGGTTCACAGGTGCAGTGTCAGTGCAGACCATGTGAGTGCCACGTAAGCTGTGGCTCACAGACGCTACAGCTGAGTTAACTCAGTTATTGTATTTAAAAAATGTTTTATGTGTCTAAGTGTTTGCCCCTATATATATATATATCTGTGCACCACAGGTGTGCCTGGTGCCTGTAGAGATTAGAAGAAGGCATCTAATCCCCTAGAACTAGAGTTACTAGTGGTTGTGAGCTGCAGTGTGAGTACTGGGAGCAGAATCCTGGTTCTCTGCAAGAGCAACAACAAGTGCTCTTAACTACTGAGCCACGGTGACTCTACTCCCTAGTTATCATATTTTTTTAAGATTTATTTATTTATTTATTATGTATATAGCATGTATGTCTGCAGGCCAGTAGAGGGCGCCAGATCTCATTACAGATGGTTGTGAGCCACCATGTGGGTGCTGGAAACTGAACTCAGGACCTCTGGAAGAGCAGTCAGTGTTCTTAACCTCTGAACCATCTCTCCAGCCCTAGTTATCATTTTTGTTTGTTTGCTTTTGTTTTTCGAGACAGGGTTTTTCTGTGTAGCTTTGTGCCTTTTCTTGGAACTCACTTGGTAGTCCAGGCTGGCCTCGAACTTACAGAGATCTGCTTGGCTCTGCTTCCCCAGTGCTGGGATTAAAAGTGTGTGCCACCTCCGCCCGGCTAGTTATCATATTTTTAAAAAAGATTTTTAAAATGTGTGTGTGTGTGTAAGTGTACTCGTGCATTTGGGTATCAATGGAGGCTAGAGGAGCTGGAGTTACAGGTGGTTGTGAGCCTCTCAAAGTGGGTGCTGGGAAATGAACTCGAGTCCTCTGTAAGAGTAGCAAGAACACAGCTGTTGTGGTCTCCAGCCCCACCCCCAGTCACCGTGTTTTCAGTTCTCGAAAGTCCCGATTGGAGTTTTCTGGTGGAGACTTTTTCCTCTGAAGACTTTTTTCAAATACTTTAAAATACTCCCTTAAACATTTTCATTTTAAATTCCTGAGTCTTTTTGTTTGTCTCTTTAAAAAGATGTATTTATCTATTTATTTTACTTTATGCATATATGTGAGGTCTGCATGTATGTCTCTAGTGCCCACAGAGGTCAGAAAAGGGCCTTGGGTCCCCTAAAACTGGAGTTGTCAAACCTGAGTCCTCTGCAAGAGCAGCAAGTGCTTTTCATCACTGAGCCTTCTCTCCAGTCTCTGTTTTTGTCTTTTGGAAAAGGATCTTACGTACTGTGGGCTGGCTGCCAATCTGGTATGTAATTGAGGGTGACCACCACACCCAGCTTCAAGTCGTGGAATACAGGTTGTTTTTTGTTGGTTTGTTTTCTCCTTGTTCTTAAAGTATCTAGAACTGACTTAGCTCAGTGGTAGAATACTTGCCTAATACAAGACCCTAAATTCAATCCCCAGTGTTACAAAGAAGTAAACAAAAAAAGGTATCCTGAATGCTACAATAGTTTGGATATTATTTCACTTTTCTGCTTCAGTAGACTTCCTCTATATATCACTCTCAATGATCAACAGACCTGCTGGACAGAAAACCAGTAATGATATGGGAGTGAAGAATGCTATCAATCTTTCAGGAAATATACATAAAAGATTAGTAAAGATATGTCGGTCCATACTACAAAAAAAAAAAAAAATCAACAGGAATTAAAAAATCACAGTTGCCGGGCAGTGGTGGTGCATGCCTTTAATCCCAGCACTCAGGAAGCAGAGCCAGGTGGATCTCTGTGAGTTTGAGGCCAGCCTGATCTACAGAGCAAGATCCAGCACAGACATCAAAACTACACAGAGAAACCCTGTCTCAAAAACAAAACAAAATCACAGTGGAATTGCTGCAGGCCACAGGAATATATCATAAGAACTCAGCTGGTTATGGCAAAGTCATTACCTGGAGGGATCAAGGAATTCCTCCAGAGGAAGCCAAATTCCAAGGAGCTTTTGGTGTTATTTGGCTTGTTATATATCAGCTGTCTTCTGTTATGAAAATCATGTGTGCCTTCATAGTTTTCCCAATTGACTTTTCCCTAAGAAGGGCTAACAGTGTGGACTGATCACTCCCTGGACATATACATTCCAGGTATTTGGAGAACAGTCTCAAAAAAGGCTTTCTCTGCAATCAGATATCTCCCTTAGCCACTTTCAAGGACTAGCAGTAATAACAGCCCACATGCAAGTCTCCTGATTCAAGGCAAATTCCACAAGGAGACACCGCCTAGGTCAGGTGGACATTAAGTAATAGTTTTACACAACTTAGCTTGGACCCTCCCTTCTTACAGTCTTACTAACTTTATAGACCTCTAACTCCTTACCTAACCACTTCTAGAAATATTCAGATAACCCTCTGCACTAACAGCTATGTTCAGCCAGAACCCCAGTTCAAGCCTCCCTGTAATTATCATCATTGGCAGCATCCGGCCAGGTCCATCCCCAGATGGAGGAAAGTACCTTATCAGAGATACCTCTGTACTCTCTAAGAACAGACTTAAGCATCCAGGCTACCTGTTTGAGAAGGCCTGGCGGATGTGCCAATTAAGCTTAACTTCCTCCTTTCCCAAATCTTACCTCCAGTTCCAGATCTCCCTTTAACTATCACCGAGGCATCTACCTGTACACAGGTTGCCTAGCAACTGAGCACACCTTCCCCTACCCTGCAGAAAAATGGCAGATAGCTTGGACAGATAGGAGCCACAGGAAAAAAAGAAGGCAGTTTTATTTTCTCCCATTGATCTAGCAACTTATAGATTCTTAACATTTTCTACTAATCACGTTTAAGACTGTAGTTGAACACATAAGATGCCTCTTCTTACCCGAATTTAGCCTTTAGTTAGTTCATTTCCCCATTGGTCACTTCCCTTTGGGGTTGCAAATGATAATTAATGGTTATTGCCTCTCTATGTGATTCTTATCACCCCTCCGTTTGACCCTGGAAGCCTGGATTTGCACTGCCAAGGGATTACTGCTTGTAAGTGTATGTATACCAGAATTCCAGGGCACGGGAGGATGGAGAAGAGAAAAGAGAATGGAAGACTAGATGGGTAAGAACTGGAGAGGAACAAACTGAGATGGGGAAGAACTAGATTGAAGGGCTAGAAGAGAGTACTAGATGAATGAGATGGAAGATGAGGAAGAGCCAGATGGGGAAGTCCTAGCTGGGTAAGAACAATATGAAAAGGACCTAGATGAAGCAGAATTAAGACGAGAGAATTAAGATAGAACTTAGAGGGAGCAATAGATAAGTATAGAGAGAAATCAGGCAAGAAAGGAGCTAGGCACGAGAACAGAACTGAAGCTGTGTGCATAGGATGTTATGCCAGAGGAATTAAAGCACATGGACCATAGAGCTCGGTGTGCTGAGATTCTATTTCCCCAAAATAGTCCTCGCTGTTAGTAGTTCTCTCTCCTGAGCCCCTGGGATGTATAATATTAAGGCTGGTCCCTATAATATTATACAAGATGGAATGAAATTACAGAAAAAATGCACAACCCATAAGCATTTATAAGCTGAGCAGAATACTTCTAAGTAATGCCCAAGTCAAGGAAAAGGTCACATACCACAAATATTCTTAAAATAACTTAAAATGCAATGAATTGCAATATGTGAGGCAAAGCTAAAGAAAGCTGGGAGTGGAGCTAGTCAGCAGGATGGCTCACTGGGTAGAAAGCATTTGCCACCAGGCCTGACCACCTGAGTTTGAATCCCAGAACCCACATGGTGGAAGGGAAAAATCTGAATCCCTCAAGTTGCCCTTTGATTTCCACACAAATGTGCTGTAGCACATGTGCACACATATCCACAAGCAAAATGCTATCTTAATTATTTGTTTAATGTATTTGTTTGTTTGTTTGTTTAGTGTGTGTAGGTGTAGGTTATATGTGGGTCAGTGCAGTTGCCCAGGGAGGCAGGAGGAAGGGGCACCAGATCCCCTGGAGCTAGAGTTACAGAGAGCTGTGAGCTGCCTTAGGTGGTTGCTAGGAATTGAACTTAGGTCCTCTGAACAGCAGTAGACACTCTTAACCACTAAGCCATATCTCCAGCCCCAAAACTTTGAGAAAAAATGCTGAGAGAGACAATAGAACACTGAACATTTATGTCAGAAAAGAACAGACTCAAATCAAAAAGTTCCTTCCTCAATAAACAAAATGACTAAGAGCAAAATAAATGCCAGGCAGCACAGAGGTTGAAATGACAAATATTTTTGAACCTGTCTCTGACTGAATGCTTGTATCTAGACTATAAAAGAACTCACCAAATAACTGTTAACAATTCATTTAGGTATAAACAAAAGCTATAAACATACTTCATAGCTGGAGTGTATGCTCAACCAATTGTCGTTTTCTGGATCATTCATACCCATTTCCCTTCCACCTTCACATACTGCCTTAACTTTTTCCTCTTTGCTAGTTTTTTCCCCAACCACTTATCAGCTGAGTTCATAATAGAAAGAAAGAAAGAAGAAAGGGAGAGAGAGAGAGAGAGAGAGAGAGAGAGAGAGAGAGAGAGAGAGAGAGAGAGAGAGAGAGAGAGAGAGAGAGAGAGAGAGAGAGAGAGAGAGAGAGAGATTTGTGCAATCACAGGGTCATACAGCAACTGTCAGGAGAGGAAGCTGTGTCCTTGTCGGCAATGTAGACAACGCAGATCAGGAGTCATGTGGAGCTGGTGTTCCTGCAGAGTTGCCCAGAGCATCACAGAGCCCTTTAAAGTGCCTGGGGTTGGATCAGTGGACAGTAAGAGATCCAGGGTCACAGGATCACATCCATACCAACAAGCACAGATGTGCACTAACGTTCAATTTAAATAGGAAGCCAGATGTGTATGCTTGTCATCACAACACTTGGGAGGCTGAGACTGGTGGATTGCAAGTTCAAAGGCAGCTTGATCTATACTGCAGATCCTGTCTCAAAAGAAAACAAACTAAGACATCGGGCAACTGAAGTCATTCTACGTTCAGTGAGTTAACCTCCAAACAGGAAAATATACTGTTGGATCAAGTCTCTTCATATCCTGGAGCATACCAGTGAAATATAGGCACAACCGAAGGAAAACACTTCTCCCCCTTCCCCACCAGTTAGCCAAGACTATGTTCTACCATATCTCAGGGAAATGTCGCATGCCTTTACCTGTATGTCTGTACTCTTTTTCCAGCTACTGTCCCTTGTTTGGCATCAAATTTGTGAGAGAAAAGCTGATATTAAGTTAGAAAGGAAACAGCCCTGTGGGTTGAAAGTTAACCTAGAGTGAAAACTGAAATCTCCTTTTGTCCCCTTACAGTACATTAAGTTCTCTAGAGGGAGGAGGGATGGAGGGAGAGAATTATAAAAAGACTGGCTTACACAGTAGGGGGCTGGATAATTAAGAAATGATTTATACACTGGAGGGAAAGAGAACCAGCTCCCAGTCTAGGAGGCTGGGTGCCTCACTAGTTTCAACTCAGCCAGGAATCAGCTACATCAAAAGGTTGAAGAGTTGATGTCAATGACAGATAAAGTCACGGTAGCCATTTGAAAGAGAAACGTCACCCAGAGGCTCAGGTATTTGGACACTTGGTCCCCAGCTGGTGGCTGTCTTAGTTATTTCTCTATTGATGCTATAAAACACCGTGACCAAGGCAACTTCTAGAAGGAAGCACTTGTTTTGGATTTACAGCTCAGAGGGATAAGTGTCTGTTACCATCATGGTGGAGAACTCTGGCAGCGAGCACCAGGTATGGTGGCAGAACAGCTGAGAGCTGCTATCATGAACCACAAGCAGGAAATGGTTATGCCCTGACCGCGGGGGGGCCCCCAAAAGACCACCACAGAGACCAAATCCCTCATGGAAAAGCAAAGTGCCTTTATTCTCTTCAAGCTTTGAGCTTGGTCTCTGTCTGTCTGACACACTGGTGAGAGCAGAGAGCCCTGAGCTCAGGTGGGGCAGAGTTTTAATCACAGCAGAGGTTAGGGTGAGAGGATTTCCAGGGTTCAGGACCTTAATTGACTGACAGTTGTCTAGGGGTACCTGTAAAACAAAAACAGGTGTGTGCTAGACTCAGAGACATCTGGCCACCTTATCCAATGGTTGGAATGTTTGGGATGTCAGGTACTTCCTCATCCCTGGGTGGATCCCTGGGTGGTGTCAGCTTAAGGCTGTTCCTGGATCTGGGAAAGTAAGCCTGTCACAGAAACAAGTGAACAAAATAGCCCAAGTCTTTAAGCTCTACCCCCACACCCACAACATGCAGCGACATACTTCTTTCAGCAAAGCCATATTTCCTGAGCCTCCCCAGCTAGCTACCAACTGAGCAATAAGGATTAAATGCATGACCAAGGGGGACATCTCATTCAAACCGCCACAGTGAACTGCTGGGAAGGTTGTGGGACCTCTAGGAGGTGGAGTCTTGCTGGAGGAAATACATCACTGGAGGTGGATTTTGAGAGTGTGTAGCCCTGCCTGTTGTGTTTTGTTTGTGTTCTAACAAAGCTTGCCTGAGGATCAGAGGATGGAGCTAGCCGCTAGTTTACCATTGAGGTCTGGAGGTCTGTACAGACAGGAGACAGGAAGTGATATGGCTGGGCAGAGAGAGGAAGTGATAAGGTGGGTGGAGTCATGAGCTCGGCCCCTTTTCCGTCGTAGGAGTTGGAGAGGTAAGAGGTGACTGTGGCTGCTCCTTTGCTTCTCTGCTCTTTCAGCTTTTACCCTGATATCTGACTCCAGGTTTTTATTATTAAGACCAATTATGATTGTGCTATACTGCCTCATTTAGAGTTCACTCTGTTTCATTCGTGTGTTTGAAGATGTGATCTCTCAGCTTCCTGAACCAGCTGACTGCTCTTACACCTTTCCCAACATTATGGACTTTGCCTTTGGAACTGTAAGCCATGTAAACTCTCTTTCATTTATGCAAAGGAATATTACTCAGCCATTAAAAATGAAACGAAATTCTCATTGGAAGGAACTAGAAAATAATCCTGAGTGAGGTAATTCAGACCCAGAAAGACAAATATGGTATGTATTTACTGAGCTGTGGATATTAGCTGTTAAGTCATTGTTAAGCAAAGTTCAGTCCACATAACCATAGAGGTTAGGTAGAGAGTGAGAAGCTGGAGGTGGGTCTCCCTAGGAAGAGGAAATAGAATAGATATGGATAGACAGGGTTGGGAGGGGGGACTGGAAGGGGAGGATCAAACAGGGAAAGGGAAAAAAGAAGGGGTCCAGGGAGGGAATATGAGGCAGGACAGCTAAGGGCCATTTGAAGGGTCCTCTGGAAACCTAATACAATAGAAGCTTCCAAGTAATGGGAGACAGAGCCTGACTGGACATCTCCTGTCACCAAATGAAGCTTCCACTACCAGGAATGGGTTACATCTAATTGAGCTGTTGGCCAAAGGGGCCCCATAAGAACCCCCAAACAACCCAGGCTATTTCCAAGGCTATTGATTATTCTCCACAAACTTACAGTAAAGCCTTATTGCTGGACGACACCTACAAGACTCATTGAACACAGAGAAGTTGAGCTGGTGCCCACCTAGAACCATCACCCATATCGACTAGTGTTCATGGTACTGGAAAGTACTCTGCACCCTACCAAGGGACAAAGGTAAATATCAACCCATCTACAAACCCTTCAATATACAATGGTGACTTGACTACAGAATATGCTAGTGCAGTGGCGGCACAAAGCTTGTGGGAGTCACCAATCAATAGTCTGATTGAAGGCCCCTTCATGAGATGGAACCCATACCCAGTACTTCTTGGGTGACCAAGAACCCAAAACTAGATAGCCCAGGGACTGAGAGTATAACTAAATGCTACCGTTCTACTAAAAGAACATAGCAATAAAAAGACTCCTAATGACAGTCTGCTGTACTCATAGATCTGTGCTTGCTCATCATCATCAGAGAAGTCCCTTCCTGCAGTAGATGGGAACAAATACAGAGAGCCACAGCAAATCAATAGGCAGAGAGAGAACATTCAGCCCTAAATGGAATGTTTCCATCAAACCCCTCCCCTCGGGGTTCAGGGAATCTCATGGACAAGGAATCAGTGTACGAGCCCAAGGGGATGGAGGACACCAAGAAAACAAAGCCTTCTAGACACAACAGGGCTAGTGCACATATGAACTCAGAGACTATGGCACCCTGCACAGGAGCTGCACCGGTCTGCACCAAATGGATTCCTAGAGCTGAAAAGGAGAAGTGGACACATGCTCCTATCCCTAACCCAGAAGCTAGCTCTGATTGATGGCCATCTGCAAATGAAAAATTAGTTTTCTCCAAGAGGGTTTCACTAGGGAAACAAGCCACTCTTAAAGGTAGCCCCCATGTCCAGCAGTAGATGGCCAACACAAAACTAAGTCAACAGCATCTTTTGAGGTTCTTTGTCTCACAATGTTAAGTCAGGAAGGATATTTTTGTTTTTGTTTTGTTTTTCTTACCTTGTAGGCCTTTTTCATATCTATTATGTGCTTCCAAGTTTGGGTTTTTATGGGATTCCTGAGTGTGAACACGTGTGCCTCTGCTGCATCTGTATATATTTCTTTTGCTTTTTCTTTGGCTCTTTTTCTTGTTTGGTCATATTCCAATTTGTTTGGTTTTTTTATTTATCTTATTTTATTGTTTGTTTGTTTTTGAGATAGGGTTTCTCTGTGTAACCCTAGCTGTCCTGGAACTCACTCTGTAGACCAGGCTGGCCTTGAACTCACAGAGATCTACCTGCCTCTACCTCCAGAGTGCTGGGATTAAAGGCATGTGCCACCACCACTGGCTAGATGCTTGTTTTTTTAAGGAGACAGAAAGAGAGTGGTCTGGATGGGAGGGAAGGTGGGGATGAACTGGAAGGAATAGAGGAGGGGAGACCATAATCAGAATATACTATATGAAAAAAATATTTTCAATAAAAGGAAAAATTAAAACTCTCCTAAGTTGCCTTTGGTCATGGTATTTTATCACAGCAACAAAAGTAATATAATTATTCAGATCTGGAAACACCCTCAAGGATACTCAGACAGAGACACCTTTCACAAGTCCAGGCATCCCTATTTTAATTTTTATTCTGTGTGCGTATGTACTCATTCCCCAGGAGGACATGGCAGTGGTGGCAGCAGTGATGACAAGGATGAAGACTTAGCCTTGGTGTTAGAGGCATCTCTTAGTACAGTCAACATCCAAGACCAACCACCACATGCAGGTGGCACCAAAAGACATTATACAGGTGCATGCCATTCTGTAGCTAAGGAAGCTCTTGTCATGCTGCAGGTAAGTAGTTTTCCTAAGTTTGTAATTATACCTTTAATGAGGTACAGTGCCTCAGTCCTCAATATAGGAAAGCATCTATCTCATGAAAGCCTCCTGGTAGGCAGGGAGCTGAATGGGAAGTGGTCTTGTTGCTCAGAATATCAACTTATGTTCAGGGTAAGCTACAGGGCTTAGGCCATCTTGTGTGAAATGCTAGTCTCTGTGGCACATGCAGGCAATGCTGGTTGCCAGGCAGCTATGAAACATGTAGTCAGTTCCCCATTAGGTGGACAAGAAAATGAAAACATAAATGAATTGGTTAGAGGGAAGAAAATTTATTTCTCACGCTCTCTTCCATCTTTGATTCCTTTTAACCTGTCCCAACACAGTCAGGTCACAGGATAGTTTTAAAGACACAATTTGTTTGGAAATAGAGAACTTTCATTTCTGAAAATAGGATAGAAACACTTTAGTCTTAAGCATTAAGTGCCTGGGTATTTTATATCAAAAGAAAAACAGAAGCAGTCAATTTTGTGAGTTAAACAGGAACTCTTCTAGAATTTGAGTCTACTTTGGATGCTGGTAGAACGGTCATTTATCTCAGCCTCAAACTGCTCCTCTTCCATTCTGATCTAGAGAGAATACAAACAACCTTGCTCAGCTCCACTACCAACAGAAAGAATTACAGAGAGAAGAGGTTGGAGCCAGCCAGCTGTGCTAATACACACCTGTGATCTCAGCACCTGGGAAGTGGAGGCAAGAGGAGCTGGAGTTTAAGACCATCCTTGGCTCAAAGAGAAGTTGAGGTCAGTATGGGATACGAAATACACACCAAACATGTGGCAGCGTGATGCAAAATTCGAATGCTCTAATACTTACCTGCAACATCAGCAGGGTTAATTTCATGTGTCCTCTGGGCCACACATTTTGGTCAGACATCATTCTGCGTGTGCTTGTGAAGGTGGTTTTGGAGATTAACATTTGAATCAGTAATTCATTCAGTAAATATACTGCCCCATCCCTACCTGGCTCTCATCCAATCAGTTAAGGGCCTGGGAGAACAAAAAAGCTGACTCCCTAGAAACGTGATACCATTCTTGCCAATGTCTTGAGCCTGACACTGGCTTTCTTAGACCTTGGATGCTAACTGAACATTGTTGTTCTTGAGTCTAGAGCCATGTGGCTTTTGAACTGAAACCTACACCTTTGGTCTCCCTCCAGATTACAGAAAGAGTGTCCATAATCACACAACCCAATTCCTTAAAGATATGCCCCCTCCAACACACACATACATTGTATTGATTTTCTGCAGGAAAATACATGTTCAGAGAGTTTAGAAACCATGCCATGTATTTTTACATTTAAGAACTCACACTATAAAAATGTGGTTTATTATTATTTATCATTTATTATTTTTAAATATTATCAAATTTATTAAATTAATTAAAATAAACTAACCATTATTATTTTTAAATATTATTATTTATTATTGAAACACAAACCACTTACATTAGGACTTGTCAAACTTGTGTCTGTAGATTTCTGAAAACCTTGATGTACCAAACCATGGAAACTCATAAACACAGATCTAGATAAGTCTCTGATGGAGTTAGATAATAACTTGATTCCTAGTTTTAAAAAAAATGCATTTGATGAGAGAGAATATATCACATAAGCAAAATCATTGTGAAATCAAACTAGAAAAGTTTGCTATATCCAAACTTAGAATCTCAACATTGCTGCTATAACTATGGAAGCCTGCTGATGCCAGAAATCAATTGAGAAATATAACTAGATACAGTAATGAGAGTATTTTTATCCTAAGAAGTGACAGACTTGTGGTTCTCAACCTCTGGGTCACAGCTCCCTTGGGGAATCACATATCAGATATCTTGCATATCAGATATTTACATTACAGTTCATAACAGTAGCAAAATTACAGTTAAGTATCAATGAAATAATTTTATGGTTGGGGGGGTCACAACGTGAGGAACTGTATTAAAGGGTCACAGCATTAGGAAGGTTGAGAACCACTGCGATAGCCTAACAAAAGTTTGCAAGAAAGCAGGCATCCTAAGAAGCAACTCCATTTGACATATATGTAATAAATACTTTCACAGTACTGACTTCAGTTGACAAGCCTGAAATTTCCACCATGATTAAAAACAAAACAAACAAACAAATGAACAAACCAAAACCAACCAACCAACCAACTGCTGATCTGCAGTGTCCAAGGGGAGTTGCTGAGAGTGAGCATAAAGGGTAAGTACTCACCGGTGTAATTAAGTGGCATTGGATACAGGTGATTTAGAGTCAGTGTGTAAAAAAGCAAAGACTTGCACTCACACTGGAGTTCTGGATTCCAAAGCAAGCAATTCTTATTTTAAATATTTAGTGTGAATTCACTGGCTTGATTTAGTAGGGGTAGGTTTTGTGCAGTTTACTATCAATATGTTGTAGGTGAATGGTCTTTGAGAAAAGTAGAACATCAAACACCATGTTCCTGAAACTTAGTGTTTAGATTAATTTATGAGTGTTTTGCTCATATGTCTGTTCACCATGTGCTTAGTAGTGCCCTCAATGGTCAGAAGAGGGTGTTGGATTCCCTGGAACTGGGTTATGGATAGCTTCAAGACACTGTGTGGGTACTGAGTATTGAACTTGGATCCTCCGTAAGAACAAGTGCTCTATTATATGTTCTTTTTTGTTTTGTTTGTTTGTTTTATTTATAGACAGGGTTTTTCTGTGTAGCCCTGTCTTTCCTGGAACTTGCTCTGCAGATCAGGCTGGCCTTGAACTCAGAAATCTACTTGCCTCTGCCTCCTAAGTGCTGGGATTAAGCCTGGCTACTGAAATACTTTTTGTTTGTTTGTTTGTTTTTTGTTTTTTCGAGACAGGGTTTCTCTTTGTAGCTTTGCACCTTTCCTGGAATTCACTTGGTAGCCCATGCTGGCCTCGAACTCACAGAGATCTGCCTGGCTCTGCCTCCGGAGTGCTGGGATTAAAGGCGTGCGCCACCACTGCTTGGCCTGAAATACTCTTAAGTAAAAAACAGAGCCAAGCTAGGGAGTGTTCACATAATTAATTCCCCAGCAGTACTGTAGGATAGGCAAATGTCTGATTCTAGTTCTTCCTTGGGAAGCTGGTCATACAAGATCACAGCAGATGACCACTGTCACTGCTTGTGTAATGTGGTCTGTGAAATCCCTCTCCCTGTAGTAAGCAGTGTGGATGGAACAGACAGAGCGCTGATGAGAACAAATGCTCTTTATCCAGCAGAGACGCTCCTGCGAACTCTCGGCTGCACCACATGTACTTTTGAACCTTCCCCAGGTCTGAGGGGCTCTGTTTGCCTTTGTCTCTTGGTGACACAACCCACTGCCTTAGCACAGTTGAGCCTGTGGGTATGACATAAGGAGAGGAGGCCGGAGCTCTGGGTTAGGTCCCAGATAACCACCAAAGTGAGAATCAAGAAGCTAAGCCTTAGACATTGATCACTTTATTCTGAAACTGCTTTTCACACTACATGAGTAGGAAAGGGTTTTTGTTTGGTTGGTTTTTTTCTCCCAAGAGTAACAAAATTAACAGAAAAAAAATATTAGTGGAATTCCATGGGTGGCACATTCACAATGACTTAATGCTAAGGAAGCTGTTTAAGGCACTCTCACAGAATTCCAAATTAGGTAAAGAATTAAAGGATTCTAGCACAATAACCTCACCTTTACCCCTCCCCTGACAAGTCAGGGTACTTGGCAAAAATCAAAAACAAAAACAAAGCAGTACTACATTGACTCAATCTAAAACATCTTTTTTTTTTTTTTTTTTTTTTTTAAAGATATACAAATGGCCTTGGTGAAATTTTCCAGATAATAATGGGTTTTCAGAGCTATGCAGGAAATCTCACCAGTATATTTAATAAATGTTTATTAATTAGCACCTGTATACAAGGCACAAAGCAGGACATAAGATTTCCAAGTCTGACCACTTATGAAGGGCTCATTAGCCTAATAAAGGGTCAGAGTAACGCCCCCAAAGCATAAGCATCCCTCAGGAGACCTGAGATGCAGGCCAAGGGAAGGCAATCTGCCAGTCAGGAAGCCCATTTGATTCCATGGGTGAGAACTCTTACAGTCAACTCTTTCTCATAACCTCCTATGAAATAAGATTTGTTGTTTTTCTTTAGTTACCTTCTAGCATGTAGAAGATAATGAGTCTCAGCCAGATCCCTAGTATCTGAGGATGTGCATTATTAAATAGAGCCCCAGCCTACGACTTCTGCAGTCAGTAGGGGCTCAAGGGAGGCTTCAATTCAACGACAGTTGAACACCAACTTCGGAATGTACAGCAGGGGTCACTGTGACAGAAGGTTTCTTCCCTGTGTGTCTTCTCTGATGCTGAATAAGGTATGAAGGTCGGGTGAAGCCTTTTCCACATGTTTTGCACTCAAAAGGTTTCTCACCAGTGTGTACTTTCTGGTGTTCAATAAGGCTTGTAATCCTACTGAAACTTCTCTCACACTCATTGCATTGATAAGATACAGGAGTTTCAATATTTTCCCAATGGCTTTCCACCCTACTCTGACTTTCCCAGTAGGGTTCTGGAACAAAAAAATCTTTATCCCCAGTGTGGGTCCTCTGATGTCTCAGGAGATGTGAGCTACGCCGAAAGGCTTTGGGACACATATTGCACTGGTATGGCTTCTCTCCAGTGTGAATTCTGTGATGTTCAAGGAGGCTGCAGCTCTGGGTGAAGGTTTTCCCACAGTCGTCACACTCATAGGGCTTTTCCCCAGTGTGGGTTCTCTGGTGCTTGATGAGATCTGAGCTGTGACTGAAGGCCTTGCCACATTCTTCACACTCATATGGCTTCTCGCCAGTGTGAACTCTCTGATGAATGATGAGAGCTGAGCTTCCAATGAAGGCTTTGCCACACTCCTCACATTCATAGGGTTTCAATCCAGTGTGGATTCTTTTGTGTTTACTTAGGCCTGAACTCTGAGCAAAACTCTTTCCACATTCACGGCAATAGAACCGCCTATTTCCGGTGGCACTTTTCTGTGTTGTCTGTGACTTGCCTTCCTGCTCACTGGCTTCTGCACCTGCAGGAATCTGAGCAGTGTCTTCACCCAAGTAGCACAGTGTCTGCTCAGGCTTTTGTTCTGTGTATTCCTCAGCTGGCGGCAAGTCCCTAATTTTAGTCTGCATCTCCTGATCTGAAACACAAATGCCAACAACGGTTAATTCTGTGTTGCATAGGAGCACTGTGAGGAATGGAGACAAGAACTACAAAGGTCTATATAGACACCAAGGTCAAACATTTAAATGCAGAAATTAGTATGGAAACATGAAGACAGGAACAGGGCTGTTGGAAGAAGGGTATAACCAAAAGTGGAGGGAACAGAGGAAAAATGATGAGAACGGGGTGGGACGGGGGAGGGCAAGGGAACCCATGGCTGATATGTAAAATTAAAACACAAATATAATAACAAAATAATAATGAGAAGCAATGACTTCGGTAGGTACATAGTGGAGGTGGACGGGAGCCTCTAAGTTGTGATAATTAGAAAGTCAACACAGACATGAACCTAAATACTGCATTTTCTCTATTGGAGAGAAGAGGAGCTGACCACGCCTTTGGAGGCCAAAAGTCATTAGTGAGTCATAGATCTTGGATACTGAGCCACAAGATTTGAAGCTACACTGCTGGAATTTGGCTTTGCTCAAGTGTGATCGTTTCTATGCCTCTGTCTTTCCCTTTTGGAGTAAAGAATCATTTAACATGTTCTTAATTTTATAGGAACCAACAGTTAAAGAGACTGGATTTTTTTTTTTTTTAAAGACTCTGAATTCTAAAGTGTTGAGGTTTTTAAAAAGACTATGAGATTTTAAAAAATTATACTGTTTTATATTGGGATATTAATGTAAGATCTCAGGGATAAACAAGAAAGGAAAGGTTATGATTTAATAGTGATGTGTTTGTATGTCAAGTTGACAAGGGTCAACTAATTTGTGCTGGTTACTTTTTGTCCACTTGACACAAACTAGAGTCACATCTGAAAAGGTTATCTCAATTGAGGAACCACCGTTATCAGATCGGTCTGTGGGCAAGACATTTTCTTGTTTAATCACTGATGTGGGAGGGCCCAGCACACTGTGGAGGGAGTCATTCCCTGGGCAGCTGGTTCTTATTGTAGAAGAAAGTAAGGGAGTAAGCCAGTTTGTGGCATTTCTCAGTGGTCCCTGCTTCTGTCCCCGCCCTGAGCTTCCTGTTCTGATTTCTCTCAACTGTGTCATGGGAATAAACCCATGATTCCTTCAAAGAGCCATAGTATTTGGTCAGATTGTATTTATTATAGCACGAGAAAACAAACTAGAATGGATGTGAGAAGGACTGAGCACAAGAAGTAACAGAAAACAGGCAAGTGAAACGATTTCTGCAGTGTTCACATTTGTCTGTGACAAAGACAAAGGTAGTTATGGTGAACTGTGCCCTGGCAGTGGCAGGCACACCAGAACAGAGCATCAGCTCTCTGAGACAACTGGAGCCACCAATGTGTTGTGTGACCTTTGACAAGTCGGATAACCTTCTGTGTCCTTGCCTCTAGGGCTAGGACCTATTGTAGCTGGTACCTAATGATGCTTCTAATTCTCACACTGTGACCCCATGACCCTCAGCTTTTTCACTAGTCATGGGAAAGTCATGGATGGGAAGAGGAAGGGGAAGGGACGATTTTCTTTCCAGTTCATTGAAGCCATGGTCTCACACATGCTAGGCAAGTGTTCTACCTCTGAGATACACAGCCCCAGTACTCAATCTTTATACAGCATCTCCTCTGAGCCAGAACAACACTAGGGATGGGATCTACTTTATCCCACTCATCTTGACTACAATACTCAGGAGGTATGCTATTTTGACACAAACCTGGGCATATCTGGAAAGAAGGGATCTTAATTGAGATGATACCTCTAGAAGACTGGTCTGTAAGTGAGTCTGTGGGGCATTTTCTTGATGAATTAGAAATGTGGGAAGGCCTAGCTCATGGCAGTGCCTCTCCTGAGCAGGTCGTCCTGGAGTATACAAGAAAACACGCTGAATAAGCCATGAAAAGCAAGCCAGTAAGCAGCGCCCTGCCATGGCTTCTGTTTCTACCTCCAGGTTTCTGCTTTGAGTTAATGTCCTGACTCTGATGTTGGACTCTGATGTGGAACTGTAAGCTGAAATAAACCCTTTCTTCCCCAAGCTGCTTTTAGTCACAGTGTTTTGTCACAGCAATAGAAATCCTAACTGTGACAGAAGACAAAGAATCAAGATTACGAGCATTAAGGAGCAAGTCAATAATAGGCTTTCAAAGTGTGTCTATTTCAAACATAATGGGCTCAACAGGTTCTAACAGCCTAACAGGGGAAGTAGGTTCTATTAAAGAGAAGAAAGCAAGAAGCCTGAGAAGAAATTAGTACCCATCAGTCTTACCTAGGGAAACCAAGCTGCCAGAGTTCTCCTGCATTTCGTCTTTGTAGAGGTTCATCTGACATGAATCCTGCTCTGTCCATCTGGGGGAAAGGGCTGGGGCTACATCTTCCATTTTCAGCAACCCCTAAAAGAATAAAAGTCCACTAAAGAGATGGAACAGGGAATGTCTGGGTTGCAAGCTCACAGGCTCACCCATTCCACCCCCAACGGCAAAGCCTCAAGCATGCTATGATGAGAGGTTTAACAGTAAACAGATCTTGGAGTGAATAAGGAAATTAATACCCCAAGCGGGAACTGGGTGGAAAATGGAGGACAGGGATGCAGTGGGCAGAAAGAACACTAGGAGTAAAGGATGTTGAGGAAGGGACAGCTCTAGCTCACCTGCAACTCTGAAGTGAGCCTGGGAGCTGTCACTCCATCTTCTCCGCAGTGGCCCCCTTGGGTGACTAAAACAAAGAGCTCTGGGTGAGACTCACTAGCACCCAGCCTCTTGGCATTGTGGAACCCAGGTTTAAAAGTCTGACTAAGAAATTTATACAAATATAAGTTTATAAAATATTTTCCTTTCCAAAAGACCCGAATGCCACCAGATGCAAAGTTGTTCTCTGAAGAGACACAAAAGCTCTTGGAAAGCCTGACTGGCTCATTGAGAAAGCACTTAGCATGTGTAAAGTCCTGGATTTCATCACATGTACCATCACAAAGAGGAAAAAGACACAAAGCTTAGTAATACTGACCTCTGACTTCTGAGGACAGGGATCCCAAAGACTCCTGCTTAAGCAGAGGCTCCATGGGTTCCATCTGGCTACTTTCTGAGCCCTGAGCTGACGTCAACAGTACTGCCTTGGAACAAAGGAGTTCCTGCCCATCGTCATCATCTGGAACCTAGAAGTCATTCATTCATTTTTATTTTCCATCTATTTATTAGACATTTGCAAAGTACTTTCAGCTTGACAGTGTCCCCAAATTCTACAAATTGGTTCTCATTTCATACAAACAACTTCATGAGGGTACAGCTTATCCAAAATAAGCTAAATGACAAAGCTAAGATGGCAGATTAGGCACATGTTTCCACAGTCCATTTAATGCTTCCTGTCATACACATGTAGATTTATGAACCCATTTAGGAAAGTGGTGATATAAATCTATTACATGCTAACTTATCAGAAAACTGAGGATGCTGTTTCTAGTTTAGTCCATACAGTGGGCGAAACCAGCATATGAAACCACCCAGTACGGTGTGGCATGTGCTATCCTATGCAGGTTTGCTCCTAGATCATTAAGTTACAGTTTCCAGTTCCGTTCTCTTCCACTGCTCAGCGTTCCCACAGCTTTTACACAGAACGAAGGTCAGAGACTGTGGTGACTTTTCACTGTTACAAACTTGGGCAATAATTCCACATCCAGAACTTTGGCTTTGGTCACCGTTTGGAAAGCCATGTGTCCCCTGACTATGAAAACACTAAAGGATGCACAGAGGAAACTGTCTCCTAAAATAGGCCAGAAGGTAGAGGTTAAAACCAGCCCATTTTCTACCAGGGGTTCAAACAAGGGGTCCGTGAATTTGGATAGGAAAAACCTTTCTAGATGCTAAGAAAACTGTGGACTTTCCCTCCACTGTCAGCGAGAACAACAAAGCAAGGCGGCAGAAGCACCACAGCTCTGAAGACGCTGTCACGTTGATAACCCAAGAAAACTACAAAGTCGCCTGTGCCTAGCATCGCTGTGCTCCGCCCTGTCCTTACTCAGCACACAGCTAAGAAGTGCCTATCTATCTAACCTGTCACCACTCTGCTGGACACATTCTACCCAAGCTTCACCAGGACTGCGTTCTTCCCACTCCTCCTACTTTCCTTTGTGCTCTTAGCTATTCTGGGGGCTCCAGGTCACTTCGCTGGTCGCCTCAGGTTCCCAGTTGAGACTGAGACTTCGCGGGCTCTGAGCAATGCCTCCCTTGGCTCTTGCTTGAGGTTTCTGGAAGGCACAGAGCATAGGGCTCAGACCCTAAACCTGTTCCTTCTACCTGTGGAGGCGTGTCGTCCAGCTGCCTCTCCAAGTACTCCAGCAGCGCCACCACCTCCTCCCCGCTGTCAGGGTGCTGCTCGCGCACCCAGGCCTGCAGCTCCCCTGGCAGGATGGTCAGGAACTGCTCCAGCACCAGCAGCTCCAGGATCTGCTCCTTGCTGTGCATATCTGGCCGCAGCCACTGTCTGCAGAGCTCCCGGAGCCGGCTCAGCGCCTGCCGGGGCCCAGCGGCCTCTGGGTAGCGGAAAGCGCGGAAGCGCTGGCGGGAGCGGTCGGGCCCAGGGCTGCCCAGCCAGCTGGCCTCCTCTGCCAAGGGGGAGGCCTCTTCCTGTTCCACCTTTATGACCAGTAACTCCATCTGGTCCTCTGCAGAGTGCGAGTCCAGGGTTGTGCTTTCCCTTGATTCTCTAGCCATCCCGGGCCAAGTCGTTCTTCCGGTTCACTGTAGCTGGGAGTTGTATTTCTGCAAAAGACTACTGAGAGGTGGAGATGACTATGAGCCACTTGTAGTTGCAAATGCTCCCCTCCTCCTATGCCCAGGACCCCGGGGAAACTGCCATGGAACAACTGAGGAGATCCACTTGTTCAAATGCCTCTGTAGCTTTCTTTCATTCTGTACCATCTTGGAGGACTTAGAATCAACTACGAATATCTGTGAGGGTGTTCTGGAGAGGCTAAACTTAAGTCAGAAGATCCACCGTGACTATGGGTGGCCTCATTCCACAGGCTCCGGTCCCACACAAAAAGGAGAGAGCCAGTGGAACACCAGGATTCACCTCTGCTTGCTCACTACAGACAATGGGAGTCGCTGCCGCCGCCGCCATGTTGAACCGTACGTCAAACTGCCAAGCAAGAGAAGCCCTTCCTCTGCTGGCTTCTGTCGAGGACTTTGTCACAGCGATGAGAAAGTACCGACAACTAGACCCGAGAAGAGCCACTGCGGTGACACACTTGACTGTGTTTCTATCTATGGACTGGTTTATGGAGAGGAACGCCAGAGTTTGGAGCTACAGGCTAAAGCCCTAGATGGATGTAAGTAAAGTTTAACAGGCCATTCTGGTGAGGGTTGGGAATTCCAGAATGCCAGAAACATGTAAGCAGTGGACACCAGCTGATGGGGTTTTAGAGTAGAATACAGACTTTTCAGGAACGGGAATAGAATCTGTTTACATTTACATCCTGGCAAAGAATCTGGCTGCATTCAGTCCATGCCATGAGAACTTAAGAGTGAATTGAAAATATATTGGACTAATTTGTTTGGCAGAATAACTTTGCAAACAGGACAGCATTTAGGCCATGGCATAATCAGTACTCACAAACCAAACCATATCTGAAAAATGTGGTTTCTTCCGGAAAGGAGTGTGTTCTAGTGTAATGAAATAATGAGGGTGCAGACTTCTGTAATGGTCACACTAGCATTATGAAAGATAAATCTTGTTTTCTACATCTGGAAAATAAGGAAAGCTCTCTGAGAGCAATCCGTCCATTCCCTTCCAAATCCTAACATGTAAAATTCATTTAAAAGGAAGAACCTAAGGGCTGGGGATTTAGCTCAGTGGTAGAGCGCTTGCCTAGCAAGCGCAAGGCCCTGGGTTCGATCCTCAGCTCCACCAAAAAAAAAAAAAAGGAAGAACCTAAACAGAACATCACAAAAGTTTACTGATTCAAAATGGCTGCCTATGGAAATATGCCCCCCCCCCCCCCGCCCGCATTACCCTCAGAGGCACATGGAGACCACTTGGTATAAAGGAATCAAGCTATATTTCAAGCAAGCAATACTTGAAAGAATCATTCACGTAGTACTGGTTTTGCAAGCATGAAAGATATAAAAGATCACAGAGGCTTGCACAATTCCAGACAGACCCTGTGACTAGGCTGTGTGGTGGTCAGATTTCCCATAAGAAGGCCATTGCATGAAGCTGGGGATATAAAGCCTAAATTGCAATGGAGATTCCAAAATACAGGAGATGCCAGGATCATGGGTCATCTGCTGAGAAAAGCCAAGGCACAGAGTAGAGCTGGGACAGAGAGGTCACATGTAGACATTAGAGTTGGAGAGGCAGAGCTGCCCATAGTTGTTAAGCCCATGATCCCATCAGTTTCCTCCTGAGTTTCAGTCTTGCTTTAGTCCAATCTCTCCCTGCCATGCTCCCATTCCTCATGTTTACAATAGGAATGTTTACTTTGTGCTAGTGTACATTAGAAGTATATTGTATTATTTTATAGGAGCTCACAGTTAAGAGTGCCTGCATTGCAGAAAGGGCTCTGTACTTACATAGTGTTGGGACTGCTAAATACTATATGAACATTTGGAAACAGACAAAAACACATTTTACATTATGAGATGAATGTGACTATAGGGGCCAGGGTAAATATGTTATGATTTAAGTGATGTCTTAATTATCACAAGTTAATCTTGATAATGTGACAGGGTTTAGAATCACTTAGAATCTGTCTGTGAGAGCATTTTTAGAGCACTTTAACTGAGGTAAGAAAACTCACTGTGTATATAGGTAGTACCATTCCATGGGCTAAGTAAGGTCCTAGACCTAATAAAAAGTACAAAGTAGAGCACCGGCATCAATCTCTGTGCTTCCTGATTACAGACATGTGACCAGCCACCCCAACCTTCTGCCCCTGACTTCCCTTCTATGGCAGACAGTATCTTCAAATAAACCCTTCTTTAAGTTATATTGTTAGGTACTTTGACAGAGTAATTAGGAAACCTGAACCCTACAATAAGCTCTCCAAAGGATGTTCTGTAAATGGATCTGAACACCTCATACCTCTGAAGAGAGAAATTGAGAGGAGACCTGTAATTCTCACAGTGGGGATCTAGAGACTCGAGAACCCCTAGATTGATTTGATGGCCAACTCTTGCCTAATTGGTGAACTCTAGGTTCAGAGAGAGACCCATCTCAGAAACATAGACACATAAAAATAAAGGTGGAGAGTAATAGAGGCATTCAATACTGGTCTCTGGCTTCCATGTGTACACATGTGTGCATGTACTAGTATATACAAGTGCACACACATTTGAACATAAACATACAACACACACACACACACACACTTCAAAACTAGAAAACATGCTGACTCATCTCCGTGTTCTAAACTTACAGGAAACTTAGAAACCAGAGGAGGTAGTTGACTGGTTAAGAAGGTAAGGACAAAGGCTGCCTCCATAGCACACAGGCAGGCATGCTTGTTTCCCATGGTTGGACAACAGACAGCAGATGGATGAGTGGATGTGCTGGAGAGAGATATCTGACCCATGCAGAAGGAGTAAACAAGGTACCCCTCCTTTCCCTTCACTGTGTCATCTCAAAAGCTGTGTTAAACGAGCATTCAGTGGCTGTCCAATGTGCCTCACAAGGGAGCTGAAGTGGGCATAACCCATGCCAAAGAAGGCTGCCTGAGTATCCCACCTGAGTTAGAACATGGGCAGTGAAATAAGACATTTATGGAAGCCCTTCCTCCACCACAATCAGCTGTATGACCTTGGAAATATCACATATTAACCAGTCTCAGTTTTTCACAGCTTCTCAGAAACTGAGACTTGGGCCTCCTAAAAGGGATGGAGACCTGATTCCTTTGGATCAGAAGGTATGAGATTTTAAGCTAGAATTGCCTGCAAAGTTCTCTGAGTACACTGAAATGTCAGTGCACCCCTCTTTACCCATCGGAACAAGGAGATCAGAATGAGTAAGGCTGGGAGAGTTACTAAGGGAAAGATATTTCCAAGTCTGTGCCCATTTGAATTTCTCATTCCAGCTTCCTTCAGTTCAAGGGACAGCACAGGTGGCAGATGGAAGTTAGGTAACCTTGACTTAATTGTGTTCTTCCTTTTGGATTTATAAGACAGAGTCTCACCCCTGTCCAGCATGGCCTTGAGTTTGCCACATAGCCCAAGCTGTTCTTGAACTGATGGCAATCTTTCTGACTCCACTTCCCAAGAGCTGAGATTACTGGTGTGAACCACCACACCTGGATGAACATTACATAAACTGTTAGAAAATACTTCCTCCTTATTAGCTGTCACAAGAGATCTGGATACTCTTAATCTTTTTCTCAAGTAAGCAGACCTAAATTTAATCACACCTCTAGATCCAAAAACTCAAGTACAGGTGAAAACACAAGAGCAGACTAAAAGTCTATGCTACACAAGAGAATCACTGGGAAGCTTTTAAAGCCTCCTGATAGTTGGGCAGCCAAGGTCAACTGGACCAGCTTCTGGGCGTAGGCCACAGGCCTCAGTATTTGACAACTTACTGGTATGATCCAAAGTGCAGCCAAGTTCAAGAACTAAGAAGCTAAAGATAAAGGTTTGTTTTTTTAAAGCAATTGATGTGAGAATATTGAAAATGCATTCTCCCATAAATAAAGGGAGTTTTAAACAGGAAGCAAAGGGAAGGCAAGACTACCGTAGATTACAAGAGACAGCAATTCAATACACATCATGCAGTTTAAACAACATCCCCGGACTGTAAAAAGACATCTGTGGGTCAATCAGGAAAACATGAACACAGGATTAAAGAGCTGCTGTCAATTCTGTTTATTGTGACACTGGGGCTAAATTAAAGTTCCTGTCTCAGCACTCACATGCTTGCAGGTAAGTGTTAGGCTGTCTTGGCCTCCAGTTTGCTGTAAAATGAATGAAAGGAAGTAAAGAAGGGAGGGAGAGGAGGGAAAGGGGAGTAGGGAAGGACAGATAGAGGAGGAAAGTGAAGGAAAGGGAGAGGCAGGAAAACCACGTGTGAAAATGACTCAAAATGACTGCTGACAGGCTGACTACTGCAGTCGAGTTGAAGTTTCTCTCTGACCTGCATTTAAATCTTTCCCAACATAATCTTAAATATTACACAAAACCCTATTTCTTTCCTAAATACAGTCCAAAGCATTCCGTTGGGGTCAAGGGAGGTAAGGGCAGCCCTGAGACTAAAGGGGGTGGGTGTAGGGAGGAAAAAGAGCATTGGTATAGTCTTAAAAACCCTTTTCACCCACTCATGTTTCACCACTTGCCCTGCCTGGAGTCTCGGCCCAACTGGGCAGAGCACAAAGGTACGGGGTCAGGATTGCGCTTATCAAATAAGCAAATCATAGACAAGGTTTCCAGTCTTTTGTTAAGTTACAAATAGGAAAATGCTACAGGGGTCCCTGTAGGCCCTGAGAATGTTAAAAACTCCAGATTCACCAAGAAAGAGGAGGCAGATGAAAGGATTATTAAAGACTGCAAGAGATGTCAATTCAGGGACAATGGTAAACTGTATTTGGTCATTAGCCTTAAAAACCTGCAGAAAGAACGAAGGGTGTTAGTGTGACTCAGTGTCAGATCTACCTGTCTTTAAATCCACCATCAATCCACCTATCTACCTATCAGTCATATTTATCATCCATCCATGTGATCCTTATGCAGGTGAGGATTGTTGCTGAGGGTCAGAAAGCCGGCAGGTCGAAGCACCGAGCAAAAACAGCAATGTCAGCTCACACCAGGGTCCTTACGCATCTTCACTGTTAAGATACCTCTTGCTGCTCCTCCTGTTTCTTAAGCTCCTCCTCCCCCTAAAAAAGGCATCCCCAAGATTTTAAAATTCTGCGAGTCCGAGTACCACAACACACTACACAAACCACTTTTAATTTTTCCTTTAGGGCAGGCTCTTCTCCAGAACGTTTTATTTTCCCTCCTAAAATACAGAAATTATCCATTACAAAGAGAACTGGTAAACAGCACTAAAATTCAAAAGACAACAGCCAGTATGAAGAGAAAGTGCTGTCCTAGATAGAAACAGCAACAGTAATAATGAAAGCATCTTTACACCGTGCAGATTACCCCGTGCCTGGCACTATTTTAAGCACCTTGCACAAATGAAGCCATTTACTCCTCACGACAATCCAGTAAGTTAGGCGATATTGTTATTCCCTAAAATAGCAAAACACAGAAAGGTTAAGGGACTGGGAGAAAGTCACAAAGTAGCAGAGGCCAGAATCCACCAGGCAACCCGACTCCAAAGTTCTGGCTCTTTTCCAGTACCCCAGAATAAAGACCTTGGAACTGACCTTGTCTCCAGGAAAAGCAAAACTGTGCGGTCTCCCATTTTCAAAGCTTAAGTATATGACCCAAGAATCCCATCTCCAAAGGCCCTGAGACTGACCAGACACCCGGAACCGGCCCGAGGCGAGGCGCCCGAGGCCCTGTCGGGCGCTCGGCCCAGGTGGCCACCGAGTTTGTTTTCCCGGCGCCGCTAGGCCGCGGAGGAAGGTGCTCTGTCCCACCCTCACCACCCACAAGCAGCCGGGCCCGCGGTAGGACCGTAGCAAGACGAGACCCAAACCCACCCGCGATCGCAGCACCGAGCAGCACCCCGCAGTCACAAAAGTGTCCGAAAGTCCGACCCTGGGGGGCGGGGCACGGGGCACTTCCGGCCTCTCTAGGCAACAGCGACACTCTATGGTTCGCCTTCCCTTCTCCTGTTCGTGGTTGCTTCCGGAAAAAAATTTTTTTTTGAAAAAAAAAAACAAATTTTTAACTGAAATAGAATTACATCACTTTCTCTCCTCCCTTTCCTCCCTCCAGTCTTTTCCAAGTAACCCTCCCATACCCTCCCACTCTCAAGTTGATAGCCTTTTATTATTGTTACATTCATATATGTATATAGGTATATGCATGCACACATTTATATATATATATATATATATATATATATATATATATATATATATATACACACACACACACACATTATATATATAAACTCAACCTGCTAAGTCGGTTTTTTTGTTGTTTGTGTATATATGATTTCAAGGCTGACCATTCTGCACTGGACAACCAATAAGGGGGCTCATCTCTGGAATAGACTAATTCTCCACTTCCCAGCAGTCAACAATTGCCTGTGGTTCTTTGGTGAGGGGTGGCACCCTGTGAAAGTTTACCCCCCTTGCAAGTTACCATGTCTATTGATACTGCCATCGTTCCTGTCTTGTGTATGCAGCCATTTCTAGGAGGAACTGTTTCACAGCGGACTTCTGGTATTCTGGCTCTTAACAGTCTTTTTTGGCTCCTCTTCCTCCATGTCTCTGAGCCATAGATGCAGGAGCTATGATGTAGATGTATCTGTTGATCTCTGCATTGTGTCCAGCTGCGTTTTTCTGTGATGATCTCTGTTGTAAAGAGAGGCTTCTTTGATGAGGGGTGGTAGCTACATTTATCTAGGAAAGATGGCTCAAGAGACTTTCAAAACAGGATTTTCCCAAGGACAACTACAGGAAGATAGGAAAATAATGAGTCCTTGTATAGCCTGACATCTTTGTGAATAGAAAAAAGTAAAAATAAAATATTTGCTTGTATCCTCACAAAGAAGTCCTAAGGACATGCATCAGAAAATTATGCAAATGTTTAGAAACTGGAGGAAGGGCTGGAGAGATGGCTCAGAGGTTAAGAGCCCCGAGTGCTCTTCCAGAGGTCCTGAGTTCAATTCCCAGCACCCACATGTGGCTCACAACCATCTGTAATGAGATCTGGTGCCCTCTTCTGTATACATAATAAATAAATAAATCTTTAAAAAAAAGAAAAAGAAACTGGAGGAAAAGGAGAAATAAAGATGAGGGGAATGTGTTTTTTAAAATTTTACAACTAGTTGCATTTTCTGATTAAAATATTAATTATAAATACATAACATTTTAAGGACCATTCTGAGTGACTTGTATATTAAATCCAAGATAATATAATCTTCAAATTATCATAATTAGCAAATTTAGGTTTAAGATACTAAATTTTAAAACTTCATATTGATAATTACATTTTTCATAACCAACCCAAATAAGAAAACATCACCTTAAAAAGGCAACCATTACAGTAGCAAGAAAATATAAAAGAGCCCTAAATGGAAGCATCAGGCTTTATTTATTAAGGATAGGTAGCTGAGAGCCAGCTATGTGGGCTCATATCCCAGCATGTGAGAAGCTGAGGAAGGAGAGTCACTTCAAGTAATAGGTTCAAGTTCCAGGCCAGTTTGCTCTACATTGTGAGTCCTGGATTAGTGTGAGGTCCCTCCTCATAAAACAAAATAGCTCCACTCATGATCATGCAAGCAACCATAATTAAACTCAGCAGGTCACACACACACACACACACACACACACACACACACACACACACACACACACAAAGACATCAAGGTAGAGAGGTCTTGGGAAGAAGGATTTCAGTGGGAGATGGTTTCAGTGAGGAAGGGGGAGGATGATAAGAGGTGAAGATGATAAAAACTCACTATATGTGCATGAAATTGTCCAATAATAATAGAATTTTAAACCATAAAAGTATATACCTAATGAAAGATACCCCTACATCAAATAATGAAAGATAATAAATATACCAAATATGTGTATTTGAAAGTTCAACATCATTAGGGTGTTATTCTTTCCTAAGTTAATACAGAAATTCTATGCAGAGTGCTTGCTTCAGCACCATATCCTAAAATTAGACAGATACACAGATTATTATGGCCACTGCACAAGGATGACACACAAATTCATGAAGCATTCCATATTCTTAAAAAAAAAATCAATCCAGAGTCAATAGAAATCCCAATCCTGTGTATTCAATGGAACCCAATTGGTCTACTTTAAATTCTTATGGAATAATGAAAGTCATGAATATGCAATTAAATTCTTGAGCAAATGGAAGTAATGCAAAACTTGCTTTGCCTGAAATAAAGACTAGTTTAAAATGCAAAGGAGTTTCAACACTGTAATACAGACACCACTAAAGACAAGGAGATCTGTGGAACAGCACTAAGCATGGAGAAACAAATAAGTATGTGCAGATGTTCAACATGGCAAAATGGCATTCTAAGTCACTGGAGAAAGAAGAAGCTACTTGGCAAATAGATGACATTTAGGTAGCTAAGGGAAGGAATATAATATAATTGAGTTTTACTTAACATGTCACACAAAGATCAATTCCTCTGTAAAGTAGAAAAAAACTTTCATTTTTTTTTTAAACGTATAGGATTGCGTCTTTATGAACTCTAAGCAGGTTTTCTCTTAAACTAAATGTAGTGGTGTGAAGGAAATGACCTCCACAAGTGCCTGCATTTGAATATTTCGTGGCTGTTGGGGGAGGATTATGAGGTGTGACCTTCCAGAGGAGAGTATGTCACTGGGGCTGGGCTTTGAGGGTCAAAAGATTCCTGTCCTTTTGAGTTAGCTCTCTCTGCTTCCTGTGAATGGAGATGTGGATGCAAATGTGAGTATTCACCTGAGGCTCTGGCACCTGCTGCCATGTTCCCCATGATGGTGATGGACTGTTATCTTTCTAGTACTGTAAGTTCCAAATAAACTTTTTCTTCTGTAAGTTGCCTTGGTCATGGTGTCTATCATAGCAATAGAGAAGTAACTGAGATACTGGACAAAATACAAATTAAAGAAAAAGAAATGTCTTACCTCATTAGAAATTAGAACTACGTTGTATGTAGAAACAGAAATGCCAGAAGCTAGTAGGAAAGACAGTTGAAAGACTGGGAGAATCTATTTGGGACATGCAGTATCAAGAAACGAGCATTACATTGAATATATAATGAATATATGCACATAAATATAAAAATCATAGCCAAATGGGGAAAATGGATAAGATAAGAAAAATGGGTATGTTCAGGCTATTCACAGAGTAGAAATTTTGAATGGCTATATTGCTGCATCTAGAACCTGAATAGGCAAACCAGGCCTGGTACTTCCTACTTAGAGATTAATGTCCATGATACAGTGATTGCTTTGCTTTGGAAAAGATGGTCTGGTATGTCCCAGATGACATACCTCAGGTCTTAACTTAGGTGGGTGGCACCTGTGTCTTCATTGGAAATATCTCTGTCCTATAGCAAATACATTTTTTTATCAGGGCCTTCAGTATATCACATTTTGCTCACATTTTCTGAGAGATTTATCATCAGTAGTAGGAACAAACACAACACATTTGAATTGTTCTGTAGGCTGTCTCTGACTCTGTTAGCTGCTTTTATGACCCTTTCTTCCGGGTGGGTTGCCTCATCCAGCCTTAATAGGAGAGGAGGTGCCTAGTCTTACTTCAACTTGATATGCCATGGCTGGCTGATATGCATGGGAGGCTTGTCCTTTTCTGAAGAGGAAGGAGGGGGAGGGGGGTGCTGGGAGAGGAATGGGAGGAGAGGAGAGAGGGAGCGATAGGAAGAGGGAGGGTGGGAGGATGGGAGGGTGGGAGGGGAAAATGTGATAGGGCCTGGAAAAAATCAATTATTAATAAAAACATTGTCCTGTTACTCAGGTCCTTCTCACTATAATAAGATGCATAGGAGAGGAACTCTCTCAGTCAGTGTTCTATTGCTATACAGAGACACCATGTCCACAGCAACTCTTATAAAAGAAAGAATTTCACTGGGGCCCACTTACAGTTTCAGAGGTTTAGTCCATTATCATCATGGCAGGAAGCATGGCACCATGCAGGCAAACATGGTGCTGGAGAAGTAGCTGAGAGTTCCACATCCAGATCAGCAGGAAGAGGAAGACACTGGGACTGGCTTGAGCCTTTGAAACCTTACAGCCCACCCCCAGTGACATACTTCCTCCAACAAAGCCACACCTACTCCAGCAAGGCCACACCCCCTAATCCCTGTCAAGTAGTGCCACTCCCTGATGAACAAGCATTCAAATCTATGAGCCTATGGTGGCCATTCTTATTCAAACCACCACAGGAACTCTGGGAAACAGAAACTAAAATTTTGCCCATCTTTTGCAAATATGAATTTCTTACTCACCTTTGCAAAAGAGATAGGAAAATGCAATTGCAAATTCAACAACTGCATATTATATACATGAGGTCGTACTAGTCTGTTTTTTAGAAAACATACCCCATCTGGCATTACATCTTTGACTGGGGCAACTGCTTTGTTTGGTTTGCAGTTCTTAACTATCATCCCCTAGGATCTGTCTGGTTTTGAGAGGATAGGCAGCTGAGGAAAAGGGAAGGATGATGAGGAACCGTGTAGGCGTCCCCTGGTTAAATGGAACTTTTGCCAGCCGGGGAGGGGCTGAGGGAGGGAGCCGCCTAGGCCTTTGGAATTTGCCCCACGTTGGGCGCCAGATATTGGTGAAATTATTAAGGCCACTCCACGTAGTTAAAAGGGAGGTTTATTTTGTGGGGTAACTTACAAATGAAGGGGTAGGTTGCAGGGTCTGGCAAAGGTATAGCACAGTCCGGCGGTGTTCTCTGGAGAACTCTGCTCGGTCTACCTCCTGCGTCCAGCGTCCCTGAACCAAGAGAGCGACCTCCTCTTGATCCTCCATCTTCCACTCCCTCCTCTGCCCCGCCTTGTGGGCATGATCATTACTGAAGCCTCAATGGGGGTTGGAACTTCCAGGCCAATGCTGGGATGGCTACCCACTACACTAATTAACATTTCCATTGGTGAATATTCATTACACAGAACATTGGACTGTGTAAGGGCATTTCTCATACAACTGTATACTGTACTTTGAGTCTAGCTCTTTACAAGTCCCTTTCCCCCCTCCCTGCATCTGCATTTAAAATTGTTCCTCTAGACCAGTGGTTCTCAACCTTCCTAATGCTGTGGTGACCCTTTAATACAGTTCTTCATATTGTGGTGATCCCCTAATCATAAAATTATTTTCATTGCTACTTCCTAACTGTAATTTTGCTACTGTTATGAATCATAATGTAAATATCTGTGTTTTCCGATGGTCTTAGGCGACCACTGTGAAAGGGTCATTCGGACCCCTAAAGGGGTTGTGATCCACACCTTGAGAACCGCTGCTCTAGAATTTTGCTTCTACTTTTGTGTCATAAGCACATGCATGATTTTATGTATCTATATGAAATCTAGGAACTACAAATGAAAGTATGCATGCAGTATTTGTCTTTCTGAAACTGATTAATTTGCTTAGTATGATTATCACCAATTGTATCCATTTTTCTGTAAAGGATATAACTTTGTTCTTTATGGCTGAAAAAATTCTGTTGTGCACATATATTATATTTTTAACATATTTCTCTGTTGAATAGATGCCTAGGTTGGTTCTAGAACTTAGTTATTGTGAATAGTGATGTAATAAACATTGATATGCAATTATCTGTGTTATATTGAGCTAGAGTCATTTGGATAATAGAGTGGTATAATTGGGTCATATGGTACATCTGTGTATAACTTTCTGAAGAACCTCCATACTGGTTTCCATAGTGGCTGGACTGGTTTTCGTTTCTACCAGCAGTGATTAATGGTCTGATTTTCAGCATCCTCACAAGTATTTGTTGTTGTTTTTCTTAATGTCATTCTGACTGGAGTAAAATGGAATCTCATTCTAGTTTAAATTTGTATTTTCTGATGTCTAGGAAGGTTGAGTTTTCATTTGTTTATTGGACATTTCTATTTCAATTTTTTTTAAAAGATTTATTTATTTATTATGTATACAGCATGTATGACTGTAGGCCAGAAGAGGGCACCAGATCTCATTACAGATGGTTGTGAGCCACCATGTGGTTGCTAGGAATTGAACTCAGGACCTCTGGGAGAGTAGTCAGTTCTCTTAACCTCTGAGCCATCTCTCCAGCCCCTATTTCAATTTTTAAGAACTGTTGATTTCACTAGCTTATTTACTGATTGGGTTGTTAGATGTAGTTTCTTGAATTCTTTGTATATTCTCAGTATTAATCTTGTCAATGATATAGCTAGTGAAGATTTTTCTCCCATTCTGTAGGCTGTCTTTTTCCTCACTTAAATTCCTTTGCTGTAAGACACATTTTAATTTCTTGAGACAGCATTTGTGAATTGTTGGCATTTATACCTGGAAGACTGGAGTCACCTTCAGAAATTCCTTGCCTATGAAGCATTTCTCTTTTCCCTCTAAGAGTTTCAGAGTTTCAGGACTTCCAATAAGGTCTTTGGTTCATTTAGGGTTGGTTTTTGTACAGGATCATCAATAAAGATCTGTTTTTATTCTCTTTCATATGGATATTCAGTGTTGAGATTACAAGAACATCAGGCTGAAGCAAAATGTTGAAAACAGTCTTTAGAGAGAAATAATGAGCACCTGAAAGTGTAAAATCCAGTGTAAATGACTTTTTCCTTTGTAATTTCACTATTGTTTTTTATGTGTAGAGTATTTTGTCAGCATGTGTGGCTGCTCATCATGTAAATGCCTGGTACTGGAGAAAGCCAGAAAACGGTCTGGAGCTCCTGCAAGTGGAGTTACAGGTGGCTGAGGGCTGCCATGTTAGGTGCTGAGTACCAAACCGAGGGCTTTGGCGAGAGGAGTAAATTATAACTATCGAGCCATCTCTCCATCACCTATTTCTGGAAATTTCTAAAAAAAAAAAAAAAAAAAAAAAGTTAATATACAGAGGCTGAAGACATAGTTCAGTAGGTAGAGTTCATCCTTAACATGTGCAGAGCCCTGGATTCAGTCCCCAATACCACATAAACACATCGTGGTGGCACACATCAGTAATCCCAGCACTTGGGAGATAGAGGCAGGAATTCAAGGTCATCTTTGGCTACATATTGAGTTTGAGGCCAACCTAGGATATCAAGAAGAATTTCATATTTAAAGAAGAGGTCCAAGAGCATAAAGTCAAAGAAATACTGAAAAAATATTGTAGGTGTGTATCATGATATACATAATAAAACTATTGCTTTCCTGATTTTGCTTGTGATGTCTGCAAGGTTTAAAACATATGACATGGTTTTTCCACTCTGCATTTGGTACTGATGTTTATAATTTTGATTTATTTTCCTTACATATGATCTTCCAGGTAGTATTTATTTTATTTTATAACATTCATGAGAATGAGGGACTTATGTTTGTGATTATTATATACAGCCCAAGAACAAACCTTTAGCATAATACTGTATTGAACAGACTTTGAATAATTAATAAAATTTAAAAATAAATTAATGGTATAAACTTGTAATCCCCACATTTGGGAGGCAGAAGCAGGAGGATCGGGAGTTCAACGCCATCCTAGGCTGAACAGTGGGTTTGAAGTGACTGAACTATATGAGACTCTGTTTCAAAAATGAATATACATCAGCTTTTTGACATTATCTGTTCTCTCTTTCTGTTGTTACCACCCTGATTCCCACTCACAGTATTTTCATTGAGGATTCCATTGCAGTCTCTTTACCGATCTCCCTGCTCATATTCTTACTTCCTTATAGTCTGTCTCCCACAAAACTGCTGCAATGACATTTCTAGGGGCAAATTTAATCATCTTTCCCAGATTCCTCTGTTAGGGATACAGGAAAAGTAAGTGCTGGTGCTCTTTGCCACAGATTCTACCTTCTAGTCATGCAGAACTGCTCAATTCTTTGGATGCATCAAGTATCTCAATACACTCTGGTAGATAAAAATGACTTAACTTCCCCAAACAGTATTTGCTTAAGAGTTTAAAGTATTGTTAAATCACTACCAATACTGCAAAAGCACCATTAAAATTTAACAACAGGGCTTTATTATTACCACTTCTTTTAATATTTTTTCCTTTAAGTAAGCAAAGATTTTCAAAGTTGGGGCTATTTGACTCACTAACTATATAAAAAATAGTGTTTTCACTATTCAAAGTAATTTTCACTAATTAAAGCTGTTTCTCGTTCCCTTCAGTCCTTTCTGCCCGGAGCAAATACTATTAGCCACAGCCAGCTGGACTGATCTAACGTCAAACCCATCTACTTTAAGTTCTGCAAAGGTGCCTTAAGGAAACTACACACCAACTTTAGCTGCTTGCTGCGAAAACATAATTCCAGTTCAGAATCCAATTGTAACTGTTTAGTTAATGCAGGACGTTTTTAAGCATCACACGCTTTGGTGAACTCTGGTAGCCATTTTCACCCAGGCCAGAGGGCAAGGGCTTTCCTTCTCCAGTGGTCCAGCAAAAGGACTATACTGTTATTGGTGCAAACCGTTCTTGCATCAAAACACCATTACATCGTTCTGGCTATAAAGCAGGCCGTTCAGCTTCCTGTTTCTGTCAGCCAGGAAATATCCCCTCGTACATCTTCGTGGTATTATCTGTAGGGCCCTGTTTGCCCTGTTGTCCACGAGACTGCAGACTTAGGATCATGATTGAAGACTCTCAGGTGCCATTTCAGGATCCGGGATAAGAAATGGCAAAGGCTGGCCATCAGTACTTCTATTACTCTCACCTGTGTGGCTTCAACCTTGATGGGGGATGACTTATAAACAGGTTTTAGACGGAACTTACTTAAATGATTACCGTACCCATTTGCAGAGTCGAGCAGGGACTGATGTAGAGACATAGAAAATTGAAGGCGGAGATGGCAGGCTTTCACCGTGGGTTAAGTTAACTCGTGGGTTCCAGGTGAGGACTACTTTTCAGCAAGGCAGTTTCTACACTACCTGCTAGACATACGTGGAATTTACTCCTCTAATCGACCTACAAATATTTATTCTAGTTTATTTCAAATGCAAGTCAGTCCTCCACAGTTACTTGCCTGCTCGCTCGTATTCTAGAGTTTGAGGTTCCAGAAGAGAAATAAAGAAGGATTTAGGAGGGGAAAATAAGAATAACTCAAAGAGGAACAAGTTTGTTTTGGTTCTCTGCCTCTCTTCACACTTTCAATCAGGCTGGGGACAGATCGACTCCGGAACTAAAGGGTAAGAGATACAGGTGGGGGGAACCAGAAGTCCCTTCCGGTCCTCTTTTTTGTTTTCGTGCCCACAGCAGCGTCCCTTCGATGTCAGCCTCCGCCAGCGGGGCTGCGATTTGAGGCCCACGCCTGATAGCTGCGGGTCACCGCGGCGTGAAAGTCTTGTAATTCCCAGAGAAAAGCCGCTTTTAGAAAGAGGGAAGGAAGGCTTACTTGGCGCCTGGCCTCATGACCAATGACGCACTTCCCGTCTTTGTGGCGGTCAGCTGCTCCGGAGCTGGGACGTTGAGTCTGGGCTGCTTTGCCGAATCTCACCCAGGCTCCCAGGCGATTTAAAGCCCTTATTTGGAAAGGGATGAAAGAACAGTTTCTCCTGCGCCATTCGACCCAGATTCGGGGCTTAGAGACGGGTAAATCCGGAGTGGTCTGGATCTTCCCAGCTCAAACCCAGTCCCGAGGTACCTGAGACGGATAGAGGCGTTGATTAATTGATTGTGCTGGGAGTGGAACCCAGGGCATCCTCTTACCACAGGCAATCACTCTGTCGCCGAGCTGCAGCTCTCTTATTTTTGTTTTATGATGTTGGGTATGAAAGCCAGGGACATGTTAAGCACCATTCTACCGGTGAGCTAGACCTCTAGCCATACATAAATACGTGTATACTTCATAAATGTTAACACGAGGTAGCATTTGTTTTGTATACTTTTCTTGGTTGTACAATAAACTACAAGTATCACGACATGTCATCCCCCAGTATTTTTTTTTAAAGATTTATTCATTTTTATGTACGTGTTTGAATGTTTCATCTGAACGTGTCCATGGGCAGTGTGTGCTGCCTGATGCCCACGGAGGCCAGGAGAAGGTGTACGGTACCCTGAGTACAGTACTAGAGTTGCGGTATTAGAGTTAGACATTTTGTAAGCCGCCACATGGATACTGAGAACAGGGTCCTCTGCAAGAACCATTGAGCCATAATAGATTCCAAAGGACATTTTCCCACATCGCCATATTATTAGCGGACACAATTATGAGCAGGGGCGTTCCCTAATACTATATAACACCTAGTTTACACGCAAATTCCCTCTGCCCCCAGCAGTGGTCCCACAGATTTCTTTTGCAATTAATTTGTTCCAACTAGAATGCAGTTGTAGGCCAGTTGGTGTATGTAGTTTTAAAATCTCTTTTAGTTATAACCCTACGCCTCCCCTCCATTCTTTCCAATCCATCGTCTTGTTGAAGAGACTCCACTGGCTCTCCTGTAAATTATGTGCTTACAGATTTGCTTGAGTCTTTGTGGTATTTGAACTATTCCTCTATTTCCTTGTAACTGTAACCCAGTATCCTTTGGGAATTATGTTGCAACACAGGTGGTTGACGTTACTGTTTTTCTGTTATTGCTAAGTATACCAAAGTTAATGGAAAAAAAGTTCTTATACTTTCTCTCATGTTTTTAGTTCACTGAAGGAGGAAAATGTGAACGTATCACACTGCAATTGTTTCACTGCCTGACACATATGAGGCACTTAATAAATTCTTATGAAATGATTTCTTTGTGGATTACAGGTAATCTCTAGAAACTGAATATTAAATTTAGGAAGGACACTTGAAGTTCTTACAGGAATATACCTTGACTACACCCTCCAAATCCCAGGCTTCTCTGAGTGTGTTATAACTGTATCTCTGTCTAGACCCGGACCCGCTGACAGCTGTTGGAGGAGGCAGCTGCATTTCCAGTGTTACAACTGATCCCGGACCGCTGACAGCTGTTGGAGGAGGCAGCTGCATTTCCAGTGTTACAACTGATCCAGGATCTGCTGACAGCTGTTGGAGGAGGCAGCTGCATTTCCAGTGTTACAACTGATCCCGGACCGCTGACAGCTGTTGGAGGAGGCAGCTGCATTTCCAGTGTTACAACTGATCCCGGACCGCTGACAGCTGTTGGAGGAGGCAGCTGCATTTCCAGTGTTACAACAACTGATCCCGGACCGCTGACAGCTGTTGGAGGAGGCAGCTGCATTTCCAGTGTTACAACTGATCCCGGACTGCTGACAGCTGTTGGAGGAGGCAGCTGCATTTCCAGTGTTACAACAACTGATCCCGGACCGCTGACAGCTGTTGGAGGAGGCAGCTGCATTTCCAGTGTTACAACTGATCCCGGACCGCTGACAGCTGTTGGAGGAGGCAGCTGCATTTCCAGTGTTACAACAACTGATCCCGGACCGCTGACAGCTGTTGGAGGAGGCAGCTGCATTTCCAGTGTTACAACAACTGATCCCGGACCGCTGACAGCTGTTGGAGGAGGCAGCTGCATTTCCAGTGTTACAACAACTGATCCCGGACCGCTGACAGCTGTTGGAGGAGACAGCTGAATTTCCAGTGTTACACTGTTTCTCCTTTCAGTTGCACCTGCTTTTCAAAATTCCCTTACCGCACATGGTCTCCCCTAAGCAGACGCCTTTCTAGATGAAGTGCAATAGCCTCCATTCTTACCTTTCTCCAACCATCCTTCTGGCTCCTGTTGTTGCTTTTGTTCTCATTTTTTCCACTCAGTACAGAACTTCTCAAGACACAATTCAGTCTTATCACTTTCCTTCTGGAAAGCCTTTAGATCAACGGTTCACAACCTGTGGGCCTAGACCCCCTTGGCAAACCTCTGTCTCCAAGAATATGCACATTATGATTCACAGCAGTAGAAAAACTACAGTTATGAAATAGCAATGAAAATAACTTTATGGTTGGGGATCACCACAGTACGAGGAACTGAATTAAAGGGTTGCAGCATTAGGAAGGTTGAGAACCACTGCTTTAGAGTTTCCTGTTCATTTATAAAGTTTAAGCTCCTGTGTTCTTAGTAGGTCTTGCCAGCCAGATGCTTTGCCACTTTCTTCTGACTTGGCTGCAGACATTCCAGCCTCCTTTCATTCCTTTGGCCTGCGGCAAGGCCTCTGAACACTCCAGTGCTCTTCCCATCCTCAGCCCAAATGTATAGTTCACTCCTTTTGCACTTAAGGATGCCACTTAAATGATATCCAGCCTCCCACCCCCACAGTTCTCCATAAGAGTCTAAATGTTTAGCTTTGTATTCCAGTGTACTGAGTCTGGTATGTGTGTGTTTGTGTACACACACTCTGGTGATCCAGTGGAAACCAGAGAACCACTTTTAGGAGCTGCCTATTTCTCAGTGTCCACTTCAGGTGTGAGGCATGGTGGTAGACACTTCATTGGTGGCATCTGCTGGCCCTCCAATAGTCTTTTTACCTCCTATGTACCCTGAAATGCTTCTGTTAGTGTCAGTTGTCTGGTCCATGACATTGGCTCTGCCTCTTTTGCCTTTTCTCTCCAGGGAACCCAATTATTTGAAACTAATCCTAACATACTTGCTTCTAATCCATATTTTTTTCAATGTTTCATGTCTGGTGAGAATTTTTCAGCTCCTTTTTTTTTTTCCTTCATTTATAGCCTTCATTACTTCTACCTGAAGCTACTATATATTACCAGATGTTTCAATCACTACACTCTGAGCCCCTCCCCTCTCTCCTTGGAACACATATTTTATTCCAAATCTGAACAATAATCAAGAAAGAGTACAAAGGTCTACAAACTATGCAGTGGAAAGTGTACCCATTTCCCCCTTTTGTTCCACAGTTACACTGCACCCTCACTTCTGTATTTGCTACCTGTTGCTGTGACAGTGTGGTGGAATAAATAGTCCGGGTCTTGGGGCACAAGGATGGGCAGGACATATTTGTATGTTTGCTCCCAGATGCAGAGTGGCCACATAATTCTACAGGTGGTAAGTTAGGCCTACCCAGTGTTTATCAGCCTCTCCATTTTTAGCTGGTCTAGAGTGCTATCATTTTCCGTGGGGTGACTTCACTCTTCTTGTGTCTTACATCATCTGAAGACTTGCCTGGGCATAACCTTAGGACAATTTGAGAGGGGAAAAAGCAAACCAAGCCCCAGTCACACAAGTGCCTTTCAGGTCTCTGGCTTGCCAATACCACATGAGCCGATAGCCACATGGTTGAGCTCAAGGTTGGAGGGTATTACCAATACAAGACTAGAGGGAAGGATGGAGACTTGAGACCATGAATTGTAGGGTCTTGGAACCCTCAATTTGGGTAACTGTTGTCTGCTTGCCGACCTTGACCAGATGTCCTCCCTATGCTGATTCCCTGCCAGTCTCCACCCTCCTGAATGCTTAAGGTAAGTTCCTTGTTTGTGTATCCTGCATCTGGTGTAAACAGCTTAGATGTAAGAATGTAGAACATTGGGTAGCGAACTTCTGCCCTCCCGGGTTCTCCCATTGTGTTGTAAGCCTGTGTTTAAGGTTCCCTCCCTCTTTCATTAAACTGCATTGGGCATTCTGCTGGCACGAATGACCTGCTGTCTCTTGTCTCTGTTTTTCAATCCACAGCCCCTCACTTGGACATGGTGAACGGGTGGTGGTAGCGCGGGCATTACCACAACAATTAATAATGCATTTTATCATATGCTTTTCTCAAACATATGTAAGTAATGATTACATATACTTTAAAAGTGGCCAGGCATGGTGGCACAGCCTTTAATCCCAGCATTTGGAAGGCAGAGGCAGCCAGGACTCGATATGTAGATGAGATTGGCCTTCAGATCTCAAGTTCTAGCTGCCTCTGCCCCTCAAATGCTGGAATTAAAGGCTTGTGCCACCGTGCCTGGCCACTTTTTACTAATATAAATTCTATTCATAGTTTTTATTCATTGTATGTTTCTCACTACTTTTATTTACCATTGATATATAATATTCTGTTGTCAAGTTAAAGTTCCTTAAGAAGATTGAATCAAAGAGTCTTCAATCATAATTTTTCTTTCAACTCACAGTGCTGTGAATCCTCTAAATGAATCCCAAAATGGTTTCAACAGCTGGACAGGATGTACTCAAGATTGTGAAGGTAGAGGAAGGTCCTCTCTGAGACCAAGAAAGCTATCTTCCAGGGAACAACTTTGCTGGCCAAGAGACTCCTGGGCCTCGGAAAGCTCTGAGTGGGCTACATGAACTCTGCAGACAGTGACTGCAGCCTGAGGCCCACACCAAAGAACAGATCCTGGAGCTGCTGGTGCTGGAGCCATTCCTGGCCATCCTGCCTGAGGAGCTGCAGACCCTGGTGCAACAGCAGAGCCCAGACAGCGGGGAGGAAGTGGTGGCTATGCTTGAAGATCTGGAGCAAGAGCTTAGTGAGCTTGGAACCTCTCTAAGGTGGGAGGAGGAGGACTGGGCTCTAGACACTGAACAATGAGCGAAGCTCCATTGCTGGTGGCTACAAGTCTGAGTTCTCTGCTTCTGGGTAAACAGTCACCCCCTAAATATTTTCCTTTCCTCTTCCTTTCCTTTCCTCTCCTTTTTCCTTTCTCTTCCCTTCCCCTCCCCTCGCCTCTCTTCCCCCTTCCTCTTTCCAAGACAGGGTTTCTCTGTGTAGCCCTGGCTTTCCTGACACTCACTCTATAGTCCAGGCTGGCCTCCAACTCATAGATTCTCTTGCCTCTGCCTCCCAAATTCTGGGATTAAAGGCATGTGCCTCCACTGCCCTGTAACCCCTAATTCTTAATAGTTTATAAAAAAAAACGACAGTGTTGTTTGAGTTATTGTGAATTGGGAATCTGGCTGCTGTTTAGGAGGATCTCCTGAGTTTTTCAGTGAAGATGTCAGTCAAGACTAGTATAGCCACCTGATAGCATAACTAAGGCTGACAGACCCCTTTTGTAACATCCCAGTTGTGGTTGTTAGTAACTTCAGTTGCTCTCTGTCTGCCGACAGGAAGTTTTAGGTCTTTGCCACATTGACTCATCCCAGGTGTTCCACCCAGAGAATGACCCACAATAGCCTTTCAGTTTTGAATGAGAGAGTTTATTAAATACATAGCAAGCAGAAGTAAAGGAACAAAACAACAAGCAGCAGATAAACAGTAGAATGTCAAGTCAGACACATCACCCAGCAGAAGTGGTCTGGGAAGCATCAGTCACGGGCTCTATCCTTCATTTTTTTAAAATGCTTACTACTGTGCATGTGTATGATGTGTGTGTTCATAAGTTAAGGCATGCATATGCTACTAGTGTGGTGTGGAAGTCAGAGGACAGTGTTTTGGGAGTTGGTTCTTTCTTTGGTCTTGTTAAGGCATGGTCTCTCTTGCTGTTCCTGCTTTTCTGTGTACTCCACGCTAGCTGGTCTATAACCTTCTGGACAATTCCATGTCCAGTTTCCATAGACAGCATTAGGAGTGCAGGGATGACAGATGTGAGCCACTGTATCTAACTCCATGGATGCTGTGGATCAAACCCAGGCTATCAGGCTTGCTTCGCAAGTGCCTTTACCCACTGAGACCCCTTAAAGCTCACAACCCATTCTTTTGAAGAATCTGCCATAGTTCTCAGAAGTCACTCCATGTATTTTGTCCAGGGCTCTCCCTGCTCACCAGGGGTGTGAAGAGGGTGGCTTGAGTCACCTTCACATGCATCAGTTGCCCAGCTCCCCCAGTTATATATATTTTTAATCACTTGGTTGACTGGATTTCTTGTCTCATTCACTATGAGAGTCATAGTAACTTGTTTATTGACAAGAGCAGCAGCTTTAATAATCCTGATCCACATCCTTGCCGTGAAGCTACAGCCGCCCCAGGGAACACTTCGTGCTTCATAGATTCCTTGACTTTTTGCAACAGTCTTTGAGGAGAAGCATAGGAGATTCGATGAGAGCCAAGAGTCAGGTCTTTGGCCCTGGTGTCCCTCACAGAGCCAATTTCAAAATGAACTTTCCTTGCAGTGATGGGGCTCCCCTTCCTTTGCTCTGCTTATGACTCGGGTTTCTTGGCAGCATTACCAGACAGCTCTACAAGCCCACCGCCTCCTTTTCTGACGGAACCTTTGACTGCCCCATTCAGCCTTGCTCCTCAGTAGCTTTCCCACCTGGCTGAAAAGGTCATATTATTTCTCCCAGTCGCCATTTGCAAAGCCTCAGCCACATGGTGCAGCTTGAAACCTTTCAGTTTGTTGGACCACTACTACTCACTAAGATTAGTCCGCTTGGCTCATTCCTGAGCCAACACACACAAGGAGAGAAATTCCTCTCTGGGGATTCCCTCAGCATTGGACCATTTGCTCCTTAGAAACAATAATGGCACTGTGCAGATTCTCACAACTTTCCCAGTTATATTCCTCATGGAGAATGAGACAGCATCGTTGTGCTTTTGGTTTCCAAATGAGTGAGCTTACTAGACAGGAACAAGCAGAAGAGCCCCAAACAGCGAGCAGCAGGTTCAGAACATGAAGAACAGACTAGAAAGGACTTGGAGGCCCAGTCATACCCAGTCAGTCGGAGCCTCTGATCAACAAAGAAGGCCCCAGGCAGAATGTCTTCCTGTGCTGAGACTTCCCACCACTGGCATTAGAAAAAATCACATGCATGTATTTGTTTTTTAAATTTTTATTTTAGTTTTATTTCATTTTATTGAGTGTTTTGCCTACACGTGTATGCTTATCATCCACAGAGGTGAGAAGAGGGTGTAACATCCCCTGGAACTGGGGTGACTGTGAGTTAGGAAGCAAAGCAGGCTCTCAAGGACAGGGTGGTTTTACTCTGGGCTGTTTTACTGTTCTCTTTTCCTCCTGCCTCAGGGCCGGGGGTGGGCAGTCTATCTATCTCCAGACAAGTGGTCTTCAAGGATAGTTCTAGACCAGCATGCTTGGGCCTGAAGTGGAGGAGCCAAGCCCTCCTCCAAAACCAGCTTTTTAGTGAGCTCAAAAACAGCATATGGCAATTTACTAACGTAAATTATATTTAATAAGGTATATTACAATAGAATTGCTTGTTCTCATGACATTTCAGCTAGTTTTCTCCAGTGGAGAAAAAGAGGGAAAAACCACAAAGCTTTTTAAAAACTATTATTATATAGAAGTTAGACACTATCACTTCTGCCATATTTCAGTAGAAAGGAGCCATCAAATACCACATTCATTCAAGGAGAGGGAAATCAGATTCCCCCACACCTGACCTCCTTTGTGTTCCTTCTGGGACTGAGGATTGAACCCACAGTCTTGCACAAGCTAAGCAAGCACATTTCAACTGAACTCTAGCCTCACCCTCATTTATTTATTTGTTTGTTTGTTTTGGTTTTGCAAGACAGGGGTTCTCTGTAGTTTTGGAGCCTGTCCTGGACTAGCTCTGTAGACTAGGCTGGCCTTGAACTCACAGAGACCCACCTGCCTCTGCCTCCTGAGTGCTGGGATTACAGGTGTGTGCTACCACTGCCTGGCTACCTCACCCTCTTTTAAATGATGTATTTTAAGATAAAGTCTCACCAAGTTCTCCAGGTTGCTTTGAACTTGTAATCCTCCTCAGCCCTCTGTGTAATTTGGACTTGAGGCCTGTGCCACCAAGCCCAGCTGGATTTCCCCCGTTTAAAGGGCAATCTGTCAAATAACTTGACCTGTTTAAGATGACCACATCTTTCTTATTGGTTCACTTTTTTCTTTCTTTTCTGCTCTTGTGGGATATAGAACTTTGGTCCTTCCATTGAACCATCCTTCTACAGAATGTTTCATATGGTTCCACATATTCTCTTGCATTAATCATTAGCTAGGGCTTTCAAAGTTCTCTTTTAAACCCACAGGCCCTAGGTCAGAAGCAAGAATGGTCTGAAGTGCCCTCAGAAGATGTAGTGCTTTTGAAGACCAAGCAGGAATCAACAGTCAACCATTCCACAGTGACACAGCTCTAATGCGAACCTTCTGGCCTCCACCAGTTTCAAGAATAAAGCACATGTTCATTCAAAGGGAGCTCTGGTGGCTCTGAAAAGGGTTAAGATTGTGATTCTACGGCCAAATTACATGGGTTGGAATTAAACATCGCAACCAAGTAGCTTTTGACAGTAGACAAGCTAGGCAAACTTCCTATGCCTTTAGTTTATGTGTCTCGGACATGGAAACATCAAAGTACCTCATGTAGAGAGTTAACTGAAGAGTTACAAGTTAATATGTGTGGAACACCTAGAATAGTGCCTTTCATGTGGTGAATATTCTGTAGCATCTGCCTGTGCATAGCCTCTCTGTGAGTCTTGCTTTTCCTCCAGCCTGAATTTCAGCTGTAGAAACGTGATTACTCTGATAGTCCTGTTTACGTCATCCTTACATTATGTAAACTTATCCACACTCTAGGAACGCATCCTTCCTATAAGGATCTGTTTATTTTTGTTCTGGTTATTGTTCCAGGTGTGAACCTATACTTGTAAACCAGGGGTTGACAGCAAAGCAAGAAGTCTTAAAAGATCAGAACATTTTGGGGACAGGAGACTCCAGAGATGCTCTTCTGGATTCCAAGTACAGAGAAACGTGTATATACAAGAGGATGGAAAGGCTGCATCACCACCCTGCTGAAGAAAGACAATACAGGTGCAATAAATGTGGGAAAAGCTTCACTCAGAGCTCAAGCCCTCATTCAACACTGGAGAACCCTACGGGGAGAAGCCGTATGAATGCAAAGAGTGTAGGAAGGCCTTTAACCAGAAATCAGGCTTGAATGAACATCAGCGGAACCGAGCTGGAGAGAAACCTTATCAATGCAAGGAGTATGGAAAAGCCTTCAGTACCTGCAGTGATCTCATTAGACATGGAAGAATCCACACAGGGGGAAAGCCCAGTGAATGTGAAGCATGGGGGAAGGCTTTCCGCCTTATCTCACACCTTGTCCAACAGCAGCAGATACACACTGGAGAGAAGCGCTATTAGTATAACGAGTGTGGCAAAGCCTTCATTCAGAATTCAGGACTTTTCAGCATCTTTGTATCCACACTGGTGAGAAATCTTATCAGTGTAGTCAGTGCAATAAAAGCTTTAGTAGCCGGACACTCCTTATGAATCCCAGAGAAGCCACACTGGAGAGAGCCCTTACAAATGTGAGAAATGTGAGTGAGCCTCCAGTCATCACCGGAACCTTACAGTTGCTGAACTGGACTAATCCTGTGGACTTGTAGTCCTTTTATGTGAGCGGATTCAGTAAAGAAACTGCCAACATGACTGCTCCATGATATGGTTAAGATTTTTATTGTGGATTCGTGAGAGAGAGCAGCCAGAGGCACCTGGAAGAGTCCAGAGCAGAGAGAGAAAGAAGTAGACTGAACACAGCCAGCAGACTGGACTGGCCAAGGCTGTCTGTGAGAGAGGAGAGCAGGATACAGAGACTTAGAGAGAGCATGGTGAGAATGACTGGATTATAAGAAGTATGGGGAGTAGCTGGGGAAGGAAAGCCTGTGAGCTGAAGGGGGTTCAGGATAGAGGAGGTGAGAAGGGCTGGGATGCTAGCCTGGACTTTGAAATATATAACAGTTACTTGTGATACTGAGGGAGCCAGGGCTTTGATATGTTGTAAGGGAAATGACTCCTTGTGGCAGGTGGGAACTGGTTTCACAAGTTCCTGAGGAATGCTAGTTTTTATCTAACCACGTGAACTCCTGTAGCTCATTTCTGGATATTTTAGACTACCTCTGTGACCTAACAGTTGTCTAAATGTCATTTTGGAAAATGAGATTTTCATCTGGTCTATTCTGTCCTTAGCAAAATTTCCCCTCTTTGGAAAGAATAGCTGTCTAAGAACCAGCTACTGGTGTCTTCTGGATCTTCTGTCTATGATCCTCCAGTCAGCTTTCTTAGCCTCTATTTTTTGGCTCATCCCTAGTGATTTCTCTTAAAGCAAGCAAATCTGGAAATACACTTGAGTGGAGAAGCTGTTCTTGAATAATATTGAATATTGAACAACTCTGTAAGTATTTGTGTGCACTTGGTAAAGATTGGGTGAGTTAAAAAATAATGTAAAGTTGGGTATTTTTCTGTAAGATAGAAATGGACTTAATGCTTTGGGGAGTAAGATTTACCCACATTTTCACAGGAAGTCATTACTATGGTCTCCCTTAACAATGTGATGGGCTCAGCTTGAGGGTGGATAGTTGGAGACTGAGAGGGAGTGCAGGGATTCTGGAGCTAGCTGAAGCAAAAATAGAATGAAGATCTGGGAAAAGGAGATGTGGAGAATGGGAGACATAATCTTCAATCCAATCCAGGTGTGGCTTTTTCAGGGGACTTCCATTCCACACCCACAAACCCATAGACTTACATTTTAAGCATCCACATCACACACACCCACACACCCACACACACACTATGTAACAGCTCTGCCTGTTCTGGAACTCTCAATGTAGACCAGGCTGGCCTTGAATTCACGGAGATCCGCCTGCTTCTGCCTCCCAAGTGCTGGGATTAAAGGTGTGCACCGCCTGGCGCATCCATATAATTTTTCAGGACTCAAAAGTCATTTTATTTTTTTAACTCTAGAGCTTTAGACAGAGAAGGTCAGGATCCAGAGTGGGTCCCCATGCTGTGCATGGTGGTGGCTGCCTATAGTCACTGCACTCAGGAGGCTGAGCTAAGAGGATTGCTTAGTTCATGAGCACAAGACCAGCCTGGGCAACACTGTCACCCCATCTCAAAAAAACATGAAAGACTAAAACAATGCTTTCATATAGATGAGATCTTCATTCAAAGGAAGGCAGGGTGGGGTCGGTGAGGTAGCTCAGTCAGTAAAAGGCTCTTGTCACCATGGCTAGTAATCTGAGTTCAACCCTGGAGAGCAACAAGGTTAGTGAAGAGACCTGACCCCACAAAGCTGTCCTCTGACCTCTGCATATACGCCATAGTGCACATGCCCATACACACACATTATGTACACACACACTAATCATTTTAATATTTTTTCCAATGGGAAAAAAAAAGGAAATTTGTGAAGTGATGTGTTTGCTTACTTTTGTGTAAAGAATTAAAATCTTGGGGGCTAGAGAGATGGCTCAGTGGTTAAGAGCACCAACTGCTCTTCCAGAGGTCCCGAGTTCAATTCCCAGCAACCACGTGGTGGCTCATGAGATCTGGCACCCTCTTCTAGCCTGCAGGGACACATGCAGACAGAGCACTGTATAGATAATAAATAAATTTAAAAAAAGAATTAAATCTTGGCTGAATGTTTGATGCTGTAGGACACAATATTTTCCACATTTTCTAAAGTTGTAGTTATTTATGTGCCTTAGTGTATGTGCACCATGTCCCTGCAAGTGGCATCTGAAGTCAGAAGAGGGACTCAGATCCCCTGGACCTGAAGTTACAGGTGGTTGTGAGCCACCTACTATGGGTCTGGGAACTGAGCCCAGGTGCTCTGCAATAAGTAGTATTAAGTGTTCTGAACTGCTGGGCCATTTTTCCAGCACCATCTTCAACAGTTTTTTAGAGCTGGTTGATAGTTTGAATTTTTATTTATGTAACATGTGTTTGTGCGTGAGAATGTGTGTGTACATGTGGAGATCAGAGGATAAATTTCACGTGTGGCAATAGATTATTATGAAAATATCTCTTATGTCTAAAAAGACTGGAACTTTTGATGGACCTCACAGCTGAGTTAATAATACACGTTGAGGTCACTTAAGACTGATTTCCTGCTGTATATTCAATCTGTTTAACTTGCCTTTAAGAGAACAATGTAACAGCCAATCTTACTTGCGATGAATTTTCCATGTTATCACTTTCTACATCCTAAGCTAATGCATAGCTGTAATCTCAAGACATGTACTCTTCCATGGCCCTGACTCAGAAAACCATCTCTCCAGCTCCCTCCTTGAACAATTTTGCTGGCCCATATAGTTTGATTTTATAATTGTCAATGCTGAGAACACTGTTTCACATAATACAAAATGGCAGAAGTGTATCTAGTATCCCTTGGGAAATCACTGAAATTTATGTTCTAATCCTGAGTGAAAATTAATTTAAAGGTTTTAAAAAAGAAACTCAAATCAATAACTCAAACAGCAGCTTTTAAAACCAAATATTCTATGTAGATGGAAGTTTCTGTCCTGCCTATTCAGCCCCAAATAAACACACAGAGGCTTATATCAATTATAAAGTTTGGCCTATTGCTCAGGCTTATAACTAACTAGCTCTTACGCTTAAATTAACCCATAATTCTTGTCTATGTTTAGCCACATGGCTTGGTATCTTTTCTTAGTCCAGCAGTCTCATCGTGTTTCCTCTGCCTCTGCCTTTCCTCTTCCCAGAATTCTCCTAATCTGGTCATCCCACCTACACGTCCTGCCTGGCTACTGGTCAATCAGTGTTTTATTAAACCAATACAAGTGACAAATCTTTACAGTGTACAGGAGCATCATCCCACAGCAGTTCTACAATACAGTACAATCTAAAGATACATAAATTTGATACTTACATGATAGTAGGAAAATATGAAGTCTTTGCATTCTGTAATTAAACCACTAGAGTTTTTTCTTTTTAATTACATTTCTTTATTTGTGTTTATGTGACTATGTGGGTGAATGCCTGCCACAGCATGCATTTGGAAGTCAGAGAATAACTTGGTAGAAGCTGAGTAATGCCTGTGAACATGTGGAACCCAGGCATCAAACCCAAGTCACCTGGTTAAGCAACAAGTACCTTTACCTGCTAAGCTATCTTCTTGGCCCATGTTTCTTAAAAATAAACAAACAAAAAAAACCCTAATTTTTATTTCTAATCCAGATAGCATCACAAATACACCCTTGATCCACTTCATTTTCTAAGGCTCGAAGTTTTATATATTCGCAAAACAGTTCTTTAGATTATAACCAGGTTTGCCCTCTTAACTTTTTTTCATGAGCATATAAAGAACTAGGTTCTACTATGGCATTTCTTAAAAAATAAATTTGTTTGGGTTGTTTTTCCTCTGCCCCTTCTCTCACAGCCCACTCCCAGAAGCCTTCTTTTCCCTTTCATAAGTGAAAGTGCTTTTGCCTCCTCCCAAAACTTCCTCAACATCTCTTGCTCCCCGCTCATGGTTACATCTAGTTACAGCTTGGTAAAATTCCATAGTGTACATATGCCCAGTTTTGTTATCCATTTTCTGTTGATGGACATCTAGGCTAGTTCCATTTCCTTGCTAAGAAGTATGGAATGCTTCACAGATTTGAGTGTCATCCTTGCAGAAGGGCCATGCTAATCTTCTATGTATTGTTCTGATTTACATGTATGTGCTGCCAATGTGAACATAAGCCACTGCGTTTCTATAAGAGCAGAACGCTTTATATGTACAGTAAAAACACCTCAATGTATAACATAAAGTATTTTCAAATCTGAAATTAGGCATTTTAGGCAATGTTTATTGGTATTACATATACATAATGGAATATTCATGTTGTGTGTTCAAAACCAAGGCTATGGTGAAGTTGTGCAGTATAATATAGGCAAGAGTTACCAGAAACTGCTATGGGATGATTCTTCTGTATGCTGTGAATATGTATCCTCTCTTTGATTGATAATAAAGCTGTTTGGCCTATAGCAAGGCAGGATAAAGTTAGGTGGGACAATAAAACTGAGGACTGGGATGAAGAAGGGCAGAGTCAAAAAGAGATGTGAGCTAGCTGTCTAAGAAACAAGATGCCAGAGGATGGGTAAAGCCAAGGACCATGTGGAAATACATAGATTAATAGAAATGGGTTAATTTGAATGTAAGAGCTAGTTAGTAATAAGCCTGAGCTATCGACCAAGCATTCTGTAATTAATATAAGCATTTGTGTGTTTATTTGGGACTGGGCTGTTGAGACAGAAAAATTCCACCTTCATTGACAAGAAACTCCTCCCACTCATGCATTTTTATTTAATTTTTGGTCATTCAGAAACATGTCTAGTTGCATTTTGTTTTTACAGTCCCCACTCTATTCAATTATGTGACCCGCATATGCATTTGTAACCTATGGCTTAGAAAGCTAGGTATTAGGCTGGGAAGAGTTCAGTTGGTAAAGTGCTTGCCCTGAAACTATGAGGACTTTGATTCCCATAACCTATTAAAATATATTTAAAAATATATATACTTAATATATATTTAAAACACACACACACACACACACACACACACACACACACACACACACACACACATATATATTCTCTAATCTGGGCTTGTAACCCAGTGGTAGAAGGCAGGGATTGGAGTGGGGCACCTAATCTAGCCTTTCTGCTGAGGTCCAGGCCAGTGAGAGAGCCTGCTTGAAGAAAACAGAGGAAGGTGTGGGTGGTACCTGAGAAAGGACACTGAAGGTTTTCCTTTGGCCTCCATCTGTACAAACAGGCACACAAACACACCACACCACATAGATACACACACAGAGACACAGACACACAAACACATAAAGATTGGTGCTAAGTCACATCCATGATGATTCCAACCTTTGTCAGAGAAACCAAAGTTGCCTACTCTCTTTGTCTCACAACAGGTCCATTAGTTCTTTGGTTCGGATAATTTGTTTTTTTGTTTTTTTTTGAGCTGAGGATCGAACCCAGGCCTTCTAGGCAAGCGCTCTACCACTGAGCTAAATCCCCAGCCCTGTAGATAATTTGTTAAATGTTTTTGTTACTCATCCAGTTTGTAGCCCACTAGCCCCTCTACATCTCCTTGGCTCCTATGGTTAAGAATCTCTTGATGCCTTCTAGTCTGTGTGATCAACTCACCCCATTCTTTCCCTCCTGGGCATCTTCTCCGTTACACCATCGGGTTGTTCATGGTCTTCATCCTTTTTATCTGCAACAACTGTTTGTTTGGCATTAGAGTACTATTTGTACCAGCTTGTAACCCAGATATTATACTATACAATTCTTTGGGTTTAGTTTTTTTTTTTTGTTTTTTGTTTTTTGTTTTTTGTTTTTGGCCTGCATATATGTGTCCAGTGCCCAAAGAGATCAGAAGAAGCTGTTGGACCCCTAGAACTGGAATTACATATGGTTTTGTACTGCCATATGGGTGTTGGGAACCAAATCTGGGTCCTCTATAAGAATGAGTGCTCTTAAACACTGAGCCATGTCTCTGCCCATTTTTAATTAATTAATTAATTAATTAATTTATTTATTTATTTATTTATGTTTTTGTTTTTTGTTTTTTGTTTTTTGAGACAGGGTTTCTTTGTGTAGCTTTGCACCTTTCCTGGAACTCGCTTTGTAGACCAGGCTGGCCTCAAACTCACAGAGATCCGCCTGCCTCTGCCTCTGCCTCCCGAGTGCTGGGATTAAAGGCGTGCGCCACCACTGCCTGGCCCCCTTTTTATTTTTAAGCTTTATTCAGTAAGCCCCCTTTCTAAGACTAAGTCTCAAAGCTTGTCTCATCTCCCCTCTAGATGACCTCTAGTTCTCTGCATGGTGGTGCCCTTCCTATATAAACATCTACCAGACTTCTACGCCTAGCCAAGCCCATCCTCCTCTTTTCCTGGTTCCCGCAACAGGGCCCCTTTGCAGACTTTTACTGACTGGTATTCACGCTTACAGTAGCTTCACTTGAATCATCTCTCCTTCTCTTAGAATGGGGAACAGCTGACAAATTTCTTTTGTATTTCAGATGAAGAATCCAAAGTTGCTCCCCACCCCCGTGTACTGGGGACTGAACCTTGGTTTGTGCAGACACTCTAGCACTGAGCTATATCCCACACCTTCCCAAGGCTGAAAATGTGGAGACCAAGAGGAAGAAAATGAGCTGGTTGTCAAGCAGAAAACATCTGAAGACTCAAAACTCCCTTTAGCAACTCCATGCAGACTTTAAACACCTTTCAGAGTTCCAAATGGGACAGAAGTGGTCAGTGGACAAATACACAATGGAAAAGGTCCACTTGTTATAAATGTAGGAAGACCTTATACAGTCATGAGACCTCTAAACCCACCTAAGGATATACACCAGGAGAAAGCTGTGCCATGCTGTGTTGGCACAGCCTCCGACTAGACTGAGCACTTGGGTGGTGATGGCAGCCTGGCCTAATGATACCTCAGAAGCTGACAGAGAGGTCTGATGCACCTGCCCAGTCCTGATGGAGAAGGGTAAAGAGCACAGTGGCACTGCAGTGATGGTGTAGGGCAGTGCCAGTTGGCCACTGCTGTCTCTACTCTCATTTACTAGTGGGGTAGTTAGAATGTAACTGGCTCTCATTAGCTCACAGAGAGTGGCATTATTAAGAGGTGTGGCCTTGTGGGAGGAAGTATGTCACTGTGGAGGCAGGCTTTGAGGTCTCTTATGCTCAAGCTATACCCAGTGTCTCAGACCACTTTCTGTAGCCTGCAGGTCAAGATGTAGAACTCTCAGCTCCTTCTCTAGCACCATGTCTGCCAGCACTCTTCCATGTCCCACTATGAAGATAATGGACAAAACCTCTGTATTGGTGAAATTATTAAGGCCACTCCACGTAGTAAAAAGGGAGGTTTATTTTGTGGGGTAACTTACAAATGAAGGGATAGGTTGTAGGGTCTAGCAAAGGTATGGCGCAGTCTGGTGGTGTTCTCTGGAGAACTCTGCTCAGTCCACCTCCTTCGTCCAGCGTCCCTGAACCAAGAGAGCGTGCCCCTCCTATCTATCTTGGGTCTTCCACTTCCTCCTCTGCCCCGCCTTGTGGGTGTGACCATTACTGAAGCCTCAATGGGGGTTGGAACTTCCAGGCCAATGCTGGGATGGCTATCCACTACACCTCTGAAATTATAAGCCCCACAATTAAATGTTTTTCTTTATAAAAGTTGCTATGGTCATGGTGTCTCTTCATAACAATAGAAACCCTAACTAAGATAACTAGTATGTCATAAGTAAAGCAGGCCACATCATGAGAAGACTGGGATGGCTTGTTTAACACTAACCAACACACAGTTGAAAGAATACATGAGTTTTAGAAGAGAGGCCAAACCTTCAACCAGAGTTCTAGCACCATGAAATACCAGAGAGGTTCCAAGGACCAGGAGCCTGTTGGCATAAGGAATCCAGCAATGCTCACAGAGTACAACACTTCCTAGTTGGTTTAGGAAAAGCATAGTAAAGCTAGATTGTTCAGTACAACAGTGAAGAGCCTAATCCTCCAAACCAGAGTGGTCCGTTGGTATAAAAATTGTCTTTCATCAGTGTAGAATGACTCATCCCTAACAGGCCTGAGGGACAGATGGCCCAAACCAGTAATAAGATACTTCCTGAGAGCCAATCTGGGTCTGCCTAGGGACCTTAGCAACAGCAGACATGATCTGGAGATGACCTGGACCAATGAGAGGCAGCCATGTCACACCAGCAGGTGCATGTTCATCAGACCTCCCCCAGGGTGGGGTGGAGGGTATATAAGGCTTCCCTCTTCCTGAATAAACTGAGCTTGTTTCCACATTCTCCCAGAGTCTGTGTCGTTGACTCTGCGCCTACTTGGCCCCCTCCCCCAAAGGGAACAACAGCACAGGACCCTGCCACACATCAGAACTCATTTGTACCAGCAAATGTTACAAAGCCTTCTGTGTCATACAGGTGAGGAATGTCACATGATAAATAACAGACCCAGAGATTGCCTTGATACTGACTCAAGCATGAACTTGGAAGACAATTTTAAATTATGTATACAGTGTTATCACAAACTTAGTTGACCCTAGGACACCGGTAAATACATCCAGGAGAGCAATTTCATCATGTAGCTGAATTGGGCATTGTCTTTCTTCCAGACCCAGACTCCCTGACCTTTGTGACATTCCATGTGGGTACGAAGTTCCGTGTTCATTTGTGATTTCCCTGGATGGAAAGGAAGGGAGGGAAGCCTTAGTAAAGAAATTACTCCCTACTACTTATATTGTACATTTAGAATGTCCTGGCCTGATGTCTAAGTCTGGACCTTATTTCAGAATATGTAAGTAGATAGGCAAACCAGAAACCCAAGTTTTATAACCACTGACTGATACTCAGAGAATTCCAAAGTCCCCAACTAGAGCCCTGCATTTTTTTTTTTCTCACTAAAGTTATCTTCCTCTAATGTCCTCAAGTAGAGTGACAGGGTAATAAGATGACTTGGTAGGTTAGGGATTACTTCCAACCCTGAAGGCCTGAGTTTGATTCCTAGAACCCATATGGAAAGAATGGACTCCCTTGTATCCTGGATTCCACATATACACCATGTATACACACACACACACACACACATTTACACAAATAAATGTAATAAAAAGAATTAAGTTGACTATTTGAAAAAAAATAAACATACAGCTATTTTCTTTTGGATAATCTAAAAATTTCAATTAAGTGACAATGAAGTTTAAGCACCCTGAATGTACATAGCACTTAATTTCATGTCCTGTGTGGCTGTAGAAGACATATTTTGGAAGTTTATGTTCTTTGATGGGCAAATACTAAATAAAAATAGTCACATTGTAAGGTACTGTCCCCACAGCATAGTGAACACAGTGTGGACAGAAGTATCATATGTGTTTAGTGCAGGGGCACAACTAGGTAAACCACGACCACCCTTTGTACAGATTGGCAGGAACTTTTGGAATGGATGTGTAGCAGTACTATCTTTGGATAGCCAGCCCCCAAATAATGACATGGGAACTTATTTATGAATTGTGAAAGTTTGGCCTTTAGCTTAGGCTTGTCTCAACTTGCTCTTATAACTTATATTAACCCATTTACATTAATCTACATTCTGCTACATGGCATTACCTCTCCTCCATCTTGTGCCTCCTGTTTCCTTTCCATGTCTGTCTGTTGACTCCTTTCTTCTTCCCAGAGTCCTCTCTGTCCCTGAAAGTTCCACCTAACCTCTTCCTGCCTAGCTATTGGCTATTCAGCTCTTTAGTAAACCAATCACAGTGTTAAAAAAATATTCTGAAACATGGATGAATGTATTATTACACATGGCTTAAATTTGCCTCTCAAGAGGACTGCAGAGATGGCTCAGTGATTAAGAGTATTGGGTACTCTTTCAGAAGGCCTGGATTCAATTCTTAGCACCCACATGGTAGATCATAACCACCTGTAAATCCAATTCCAGACGATACAACACCCTCTTCTAACCTCCATGGTTACCAGGAACTCATATGGTACACAGACATATGTTGAACAAAAGACTCATGCACTTAAAATAATAATGAAAAACTACAAAAAAAAAAAATTGATGATTTGAATGAGAACGGCCCCATAGGCTCACGTGCTTGAATACCTGTCCCCAGTTGGTGGAACTGTTTGGAAAGGATTAGGTGTAGCTTTGTTGGAAGAGGTTTGAAGTTTCAAAGCCCATACCATTCCTAGCTAGCACTTTGCCTTGTGCTTGTGGATAAAGGTTTAAACTCTCAGCTACTGCTTGGTGCCATGCTCCCCATGATAATGATCATAAACTGTAAACCTCTGAAACTGTAACCCCCAATAAACACATTGTTTTATAAGTTGTCCCAGCAACTGAAAAGTAACTAAGATATCATTCTATCACAGATACATACATAATAAAACAAATATTGAAAGAAAATTGTCTAAAACACAGAAATGATGTAGAATCTTTGTCTTTAGCCTAAGCCACTCCTATGAGACTTCAGCACTATGGAGTCATAGTTCCAAATGTCTCTGCCTGGATGAATAATCACTGATGACCTCAATCCAGACTCATTCATCTTATGGGACTTTAACAGGGTCTTTTTGCCAGTAGCCTTCTACTTGCTTTCTTCTCAAGATAACTATTGTTACTCAACTTGCTTCATGACCTTTCTCGTTTTGACTTCTTCCAACTCATAGTCATAACATTTCCTTCAGTATTCAAAGGTACAGCTTCACACTTCCATCTCTGCACTCCAATTTCACGACTGGCCCTGTCTCAACTACATATGGTGTGATACAGCTGAGATATTTAGTCCCTCACACCTGTCTTGTTCAGAACATTCTTCCCTTATGAGCAGTATATCTATTTTGGATTATGGACTCAATACCATTCTATAGAGTATGATATTGCCTGCATTTTCAAAATGTCAGTGTCTGAAAACTGACAATGGGAAAATGGTAGGGTTTTGCTCTTTTAATATACAAAATAACAGTAAGTGATTGCACATATCTGACACAAAATTAGACATATAACACAAATTCAACACTCACAAAACACTGTTTTTAAACATATTTGCTGTAACAATCTATGATTTTAAAAAATACCAAGTACTTAATTGCACCATCTCCATTATATTTGCTTTGGTAGAGTAATCTAATTAGTTATATATTTTTTTGCATCTTGTTATTACGTATTATCTGCCCTAATCAGACAGATTAACATCATGTCCCAAGTAATAGTGTGCACCATATCTCCAGAAACCCAGGAGATCTAAAGGAGAGTTAGGGTTATAGATAGTGTGTAGCTGCCATGCATTGTTCATGGCTGCATCGATCATGTAACTAACCAAAACTGGGTACCATTTCTTACTTCTTTCTCCCCCCCATTTGATTTTTCGAGACAGGGTTTCTCTGTGTAGCTTTGCGCCTTTCCTGGAATTTACTTGGTAGCTCAGGCTGGCCTCGAACTCACAGAGATCCGCCTGGCTCTGCCTCCCGAGTGCTGGGATTAAAGGCATGAGCCACCACCGCCTGGCTCATTTCTTACTTCTTAATCCCACCCTATATTTGGAAATACTTTGGTCCATTTTGGCTACACCTTTCCTGAATTCCTCATACAATTTCACTAGGGATGGTTGATTCACCTGAAGGAGCTCTTCCTCACCAGCAACATAGTTTACTTCACTGACTGGTTCTATGCCTACAGCATTTGAACACAGACTAATAAAACCATCACCAAACCAACGGCATAAAATTATCTCATCATTTTCTTCCACCCTGAAATCAAAATACCCCGTTCATCTATTTTTTCTTTCTTCCTTCCTTCCTTTCTTTCTTTCTTTCTTTTTCTTTTTCTTTTTTTTTTTTTTGGTTTTTCGAGACAGGGTCTCTCTGTGTAGTTTTGCACCTTTTTCCTGGAACTCACTTGGTAGCCCAGGCTGGCCTCGAACTCACAGAGATCTGCCTGGCTCTGCCTCCCGAGTGCTGGGATCAAAGGTGTGCGCCACCACCGCCCGGCATCTTTTTCATATGTTCTACATTCATGAGCGGGAATTTTTCAGTCCTGTTCTCACGAATTGATCCTGTAGCCTTCACCCCCTTCTTCTTCAAAGCTGATATCAGTTGAACACTTGTAAAGAAGCTATCAAAACACAGGTGATAGGGATAATGACCTTTCTGCAAAAGATCATCAGCAAAGTTCATTATTAGATTCCCACCTAGCCCAAGGTCCAGCTCCTTATCTGTTTCCACAGCTGAGTCTTTTTGGTAGGGCTCAAACCAAACGAGGTGGTAGTCTTGTGTGGTTGTGCCATACCAAATTTTATAGCCAATTCTAAGAGGCTTTCCACTCAGAAATTGGTCACTATCAGAGCATTCACACATCAACCTGCCAAAATAATGGGGGGGGGGGGCAGCGTACAGGAGGAAATTCTTATTCATTTGCTTTATTAGAGGCCTCAGTTTTGAAAACTTATCTTTTTGATCTAGGTGGCTATTATCAGCAAAATGCAAGTATGAGAAAATCAACTCAAACCTGTCCCTTTTAATTGCATTTCTAACCAGGGTCTGATCAGCATCAGAGATTTTCCAACACATTCCCTTCCTGGGATGCTTTGCGAGTTTACTCCAGAGCAGGACACCAAACACACACTGCATTTCCTGCACTGTGACTTCCAAGCTGACATTTTTCTGAGAAGCATAATTATTGGTTTCATTGACAATCAAGTTAAATGTTTCATCATCAAAAAATAATTCAAAGAGCTCTACTGGGTTCAACTTCTCACTCTTGAGACTCAAAAGTCCAGAATCCAGTGCTGACCAGCTTGGAAAGTTGGGCTTAAGACATTTAGTCCAATTCTTCTCGGGGACAGTGGACACCTTTAGCTTCTTTCTGTGAGGCTGCACCTCAGGCTCATTGTCTTCCTCTGCCTCTGAGTCATCAGAAAACGCGAGGCCCTGAAGCAGCTTGCTCACTCGAGATTTGTCTTTTTCCCTTCCTTTCCGAGTGATGTCTCTGCAAGGATGTGATGTGCATCCTGGCCCAGGAATCTCGGGGTGGGTGGCAGTTCCTAAGAGTGTTCAACCTTGAGACTGTCTTTTGTACAACCAGGAATGTGGGGCGCACAAGCTCTGAGAAAGAAAATAGAACATGCTCTGCAAACAAAACAAAAGAACCCAAATCTTTTTCTCCACAACTGACAAAGACAAAGTAGAATCGATTTTCTGGGCGGATCTACTTTCTATTCCTTGTTTCCCAGGGAAGACTTGCTACACTTGGCATTCTGACCCCTCCCCACCTTTCACTCACTCCTGTGTCATAACTAAGGGCTGAATCTGAGAAGCTGGCCCACTGAGCACAGTCCTGTAGGAGCAGGATGCAGACCTTCCATCCTGCTTTAGGCACCCATAGTGCTTGGCAGGCCTCTACGGGAGGCACTCTTCTACTATTAAGAGCCTGGTTAACTCGGCCTCGGACCTCCTTATCCCGGCTAGCTTCTGGTAGCAGTAACTTGAGATTTCCAGAACCATCTGTCCCACTCCCGTGTCCCTGTTTTCTCTTTACTTGGACACGGTCTTATGTCAATTCACTATTTACAGGTCTCCTCACAACTCTTGGGATTTCTTAGCATCCCTTATTTATATTCATCTAGTGGATACATTTCTCTGAGGAGAAACAAACAGAAACTCAGACTCACTGCACTTGAACGGATTTGTGTGGGATCTACAGGAAGCAAGCTAAACTGAGGAGGAGAAGTATTTGACACAAGTAACTTCACTCCTTACTGTTGTCTGAGTGGGCCGCGGTGCTTGCGTGGAAGTCAAAGGACACCTTGTGGAGCCCCTTATTTCCCCCTTCCGGTGGGTTCTGGAGACTGAACTCAGGCCGCCAGCCTTGGGTGGAATACTCCTGGCCTCCTATGGAGTCAGTTGCCATTTTATTTGCTATTATTGTACGACTTGGGAAAGGAAATTCATGAGCACCTGGGCAACCAGTGGCAGTCAGAAGACAACTTTGGGAGTTGGTTCTCTCCTTCCATCATGGGACCCTGGGATGAAACTCTTCCATCATGAAACCCTGGGTCAGACCTGCACGGCAAATCCTCTTACCTGCTCAGCCAGCTTGCTGGCTTTTTGTGTTAAGGTTTTTAATTGACTTTTTAATTACATGTATGTGTGTGTGGAATGTATATGTGAGCTCAGGTGCCCAAGGAGGCCAGGTGTGTCAGATCCCCTGGAGTTGGAGTTACAAGGAGTAGTGAGCCACCCGAAGTGGGTGCTGGGAGCCAGACTTCCATCCTTTGAAAGAGCAGCAAGAACTCTTAACCACGGAACCATCTCTCTAGCCCCTTATTGCTTTTTTTTTTTTTTTTTTTTTTTTTGGTGAGACAGTCTCACTCTGTAGCCCAGGCTGGCCTGGAACTTACCACATAGCCTAGGCTGATCTTGAAATAAAGGCAATCCTATTTTCCTGCCCAAGCCTTGTAAGTCCTGGGATTGTAGGCAGGAGCAACCACACCCGGCTCAATACATTCCTTTTGAGATGATATTATGAATTCTGTCATAGCATGAAAGCCTTTCAATGATGTAATCTAAACCCCAAGAGCCATAGTGCACGAAGGCCAATGTGGTGAGGTCAGGATCTGGAAGTGGGAAATGGAGTGAGGTAAGGGAGAAGGGAAGGGTGTAGGACTGGAGGAGGAATGTGGGGCTGCTAGAGACTTGAACTCTGAAATCATATCAGGACTGATATACCAGACTAGTGTAGTTAGAGTTTTCCTGCCTGGCTCAGTCAAAAGGAACATTAGGTGACTGTTCTGGCTGCCAGCTGTCTCTGTCTACCCTGCAAGACTCCCGAAAGTTGCTTGCATCCTTCTCCCAGTTCTCAGGTAATATTATATCCTTCTGAGGTCTTTGATGTGGTTGAAGACTAGATAGTTATAATTTTCTCAGTTATGATAAAATATAAGTTAGATATAAAAGCTTAGACTCACAAATATAAGATAGATGGGATATCTTCTTTAATATTGTAACTATAATTCTTGCTTGATAATTTTTTTGTTATATGTAATTTTATTATGTAAAAGTTAAAACCTTCCTAAAAAAAAAAAAAGAAAGAAAGAAAAGAAAAGGGGGAAGTGCTGTGGGTATCGCTCTGTATAAATAAATAAAATTCTGATTGGCCAGTAGTCAGGCAGGAAGTATAGGCGGGACAAGAGAGAAGAGAATTCTGGGAAGTAGAAGGCTGGAGAGAGACACTGCCAGCTGCTGCCATGAGAAGCAACATGTAAAGACACTGGTAAACCACAAGCCATGTGGCAAAGTATAGACTAACAGAAATGGGTTAATTTAAGATAGAAGAAGTAGATAACAAGAAGCCTGCCACAGCCATACAGTTTGTAAGCAATATAAGTTTCTGTGTGTTTACTTGGTTGGTTCTGAGCGTTTATGGGCCTGGAGGGTGAGAGCGTCTATGGGCCTGGCAGGGTGTTCTCTGGAGAACTCTGCTCAGTCTACCTCCTGCGTCCAGCATCCCAGAACCAAGAGAGAGACTTCCTCTCAATCCTGAGTCTTCTGCTTCCTCCTCCACCCTGCCTTGTGGGCGTGACCATTACCAAAGCCTCAGTGGGGGTTGGAACTTCCAGGCCAATGCTGGGATGGCTATCCACTACAGACTAGCTACCCCCAAGTGTCTATTACAGGAAACAATAAAGTATTTTTATTCTTACAGGCACCGAGACTCATGATTTCAGGCATTTGATGCTGCATATACTCACAAGCAAAAGGGTAGATTCCCATACTCCAGTCATTACTCTATGCTAAGTTAGTGGTGTCACATCTGTCCTATAGTGAAACTCAGCTCAGTCCTCACTAGCTTAATTCAAAATTTCACTCCTTTTTCTTTTAGTTTCAAGATACTTCTATTTAGGGGCTGTGGTAGGGCTTAGTGGTGGAGTGCACCCCAAGGCCCTGGGTTTACTGCATAGCACAAGAAGGAGAAGAACAAGAGGAGGAGGAGGGAGGGAAGGAGGAGAGGAAGGGAGGGAGGAGAGAGGAGAGAGAAAGAGACAGAGAGACAGAAAGAGAGAGAGTTCTATATTGGCTCAGAATTAGCTTCCTGTTTCCCTAAAATGGAGACTCTCCACACCCTGCCCCATGTGTGGTTAATTATCCCACCTTTCCTTCCACTTTCCCCCACTTTGAAACAAAGCTTCTCTCTGTCTCTGGCTGTCCTGGGAATCGCTCTGTAGCCCAGGCTGGCCTCAAACTCAGAGATCCTCCCCCCTCTGCCTCCAGAGTGCTGGGATTAAAGGTGTGTGCCACTACCACCAGGATGAATTTTGTATTTTTAAATAGTGTTGAGACTGTTATAGACTATGGGGACTTTTGAAGTTGAACTGAATGTATTTTTTTTTTTTTTTCATTATGATATAGCTAGAAGCCTTTGGGGGCCAAGGAGTAGAATAAAGAGAATGGTTTGAATAAGAATGACCCCCTAGAATCATAGATTTGCATGCTTGGTCATCAGGGAGTGGCGCTACTTGACAGGGATTAGGAAATACAGCCTATTGGAGTAGGCGTGGCCTTGCTGGAGGAAGTGTCACTGGGGGTGGGCTGTAGAGTCTCAAAAGCCAAGGCAGTCCCAGGGTCTCTCTCTTCCTGCTGCCTGTAGATCTGGATGTAGAACTGTCAGCTACATGCTGCTGTGCTCCTTGTCATGATGACAATTTTGGACTAAATCTCTGAAACTGTAAGCAAGTCCCAATACGATGCTTTCTTCTGTAAGAGTTCAGTGGTCATAGCGTCTCTTCACAGCGGTAGAACACTGACTGACACAGATAGTGTTAAAGATGTTGAATATCACATTAATCCGTGATGCCAGCCACTCAGGGCACTTTGTAAACATGTGAGGACTCTGAGGGCGTAGTACTTATGAAACAGGAATCTTCAAAGGTCTTATTCATAAAAACAAACCCAGTGCCAGTTATTAGGGTGAATGCTAGAAGATCAGAGAAACAGAACAAGCCACAGCCACCTCACCTTGCCAGTTCCTCAGGTGATCCTGTTTCCTCAGACTGGAAGCCTCTGAGTCCTCATCCAAATAGATCTCAGCTGAACTGCTGCTCAAAAGCCTAAAAGCTTAACCAGCCTAGTTCCTGGTCCTCACGTCTTATATAACTTTCTGCTTTCTGCCACTGGGATTAAAGGCGTGTGTCACCATGCCTGGCTGTTTCCAGTGTGGCTTTGAACTCACAGAGATCCAAATGGATCTCTGCCTCCCAAGTGATAGGAATAAAGGTGTGAGTGCCACCATTTTCTGGCCTCTCTATCTAGTGGCTGTTCTGTTCTCTGACCCCAGATAAGTTTATTAAGGTGCACAATATTTTGGGGAACACAATATTGCCACATACTTATGTTCAGCATCTACACATTCCACTGCCATTCAGGGCTGAGCAAACACTGGGCATCTGACAATGTGTAGGACAGCCCACACAGCAGTAGCAGCGCTGTCTCACATGGTGCAGGGCTTAGGAGTGCCCTGCCAGATCTACCCTGCACCAATACACATCTACTGCACCTGTGCCTAAGATGTCTGAGACTGTTATGGAATAATACTAAAAACAAACAAATAAAATAATGTAAGAATGCTTCCTAGAAGAAAGCTTGCACAGTTGCACAGAATAAAGATACTGTCACACACATGGACTTGACTTAACTTTGCTGAAGAGCACATCAAAGACATAACAAGGAGTTCTGAAGCTCCTTTGAATAGACTTGGATCTCTGTAAAAGTAGAGATCTTGCAAAATTTTCATTAATAAAAATTACTTAAAATATTTCAGAGCTATCTAATTTCAAAAGTTTATATGCTATAGTAATTATTTTGGGGGTTGCTTATGGTTCTTCATCTTTATTTGATACTGCCCCCAAATGTGTACCATGCAGCTTTTCATTAATCTCTCAACATTTTCTTTTATGTTCTGATCTATAGTCTTTTCCCATTTCCAGGAAAAGATACACTATCCAGTCTTTCACAGACTGGATATAGGCTCTGATAAGGAGGTCTAGTGCATTTCATGACTGGATGATTTCTGTTTACATCATCACTTCCCCATTCCAAAGTGCACACAGACTTATTTTGATACAAAAAATTACTTCTCAGATCATTTCTCTTGTCCTCTTCTTCTCTCTAAACCCTCTCATACTCTTTCTTTCTCTCTTTCAAATTCATGGCCTATTTTCTCATTAATTGTTGTTATATGCGCGCGCACACACACACACACACACACACACACATCAGCATGGGCTCTCGGATGATGAACACACGGTTTGTGATTAGTCTGTGACAAAGTGAACGTCAAGGAACTGCGCCGCCCTAAAGGTTTTCAGGCTGAGGAGAGCAGGCCAAGAGAAGGACAACAAATAGGTCAAGGGGAGGGAGGGTCACCAGTAAGCTCCCAGAAACCTGGACAGCTGCTCACCTGGAGCCTAGGTGAGATAGACCAGGGCACTGCTGCATTGCCTTTGGAACTTCTTCTTGGAGATAGCCTACTCCCTGAGGAGCAAATCCTAGAAAGAGAGGAGACAAGAGTCCTACATGAGACACTATTGCCTTGGGAAGTTCCCTTTGTTTGGACCCAGTTTCCTAAACCTTCTGTTTTAAAACATCTAAACTGAGATACAGATTTTATGAACTGAGATAAAAGTTACTCACATACACAATACAAATTAAAATCATAGGTAATCAAGAAAGGGGGAAGAAGCTGCTGGTGCATGCTGTATTTGGGTAACAGCTTATTATGGTTAATCCTCACACAAGACCTGTTCTCTTAGTATAAAACAGATGTGATAGGCAAAGGCCAAAGGTCGGGAGCCTTACATTTTAGAAGTACCTCTGAATCTGTTGGCTTTGGGCAAATCGTTTAAGCTGCATTTTGGTTTTCCTAAGTATTAACTGAAGGTGTTGAGTAAGAAGATGTTATAATGCTGAGCTGATGAGATGGCTCAGTGGCTAAAGGGCTTACCACCAAGCCTTGGGGCCTGAGTTTGATCCTCAGGATCCACATGGTGGAAGGACAGACTTGATCCCCACAACTTGTCCTTTGACCTACCCACACTTGCTATGGCATGTGCACGAACACCTCCCCCCACTATACATGCAAGATAAATAAGATGTTACAATTCTAACAGTTTGCAATTTTGTATAATTTTTAAAACTTGCTTTGATATGAGAATTGCCCAAACCACAGAACTTGCTGTTGGTCAAAGACATAAACTTGTATTTATAGAAAGTTAGTAATGGATATTTAATGAACAGCATGGTAACTAACATGAATAAGAAATTGTATGCTTGAGTAGCCTATATTATTATTAATATATCAAGATAATGTCTCATTATGTTGCCCGGGCTGCTCTTGAAGTCCTGGGCTCTAGTTAGCCTTGGTGGAATATACCCATAAATCCAGCACTTGGGAGGGAGGTAGAGGCAGAAGAGAAATAGTTCAAGGTCATGATTACAGAGTGAATTTGAGGCTGGCATGGGCTACATGAGACCCTGCCTTACTCCCCTCCCCACAACACACAAAAGTGGGGATATAGCTCAGTTGGTAGAATTCTTTTTTTTTTTTTTTTTTTTTGGTTTTTCAAGACAGGGTTTCTCTGTGTAGCTTTGTGCCTTTCCTGGAACTCACTCTGTAGCCCAGGCTGGCCTCGAACTCACAAAGATCTGTCTGCCTCTGCCTCCTGAGTGCTGGGATTAAAGGCGTGCGCCACCAACGCCCAGCTAGAATTCTTGTTTAACATCTATAAAGCCCTGGGTTTGATTCCCAGCACAGTATAAAAAAGGGACAGGGAGATGTCTCAGTGGGTAATGGTGATTGCTGCTAAACATGTGGACCTGAATTAGATTCCCAGAACTCACATAATGGAAGGAGAAAATTGAATCCCACAAGTTGTCTTCTGATCTTCAGACTCAGGCCATGGCTCCTGTGAGCACACAAATACACACATATATGGGGGTGCACATCTTTAATCCCAGTCCTTGCGAGGCAGAGGCAGGTGGATCTCTAGTTCAAGTCCATCCTGGTCTACATAGTGAGTTCCAAGGCAGCCATGGCTACATATTGAGACCAGACTCAACAAAACAAAACAAAACAAAACAAAACAAAACAAAACAAAGAAAACCCAAAACATCTCCCAACCAAAATGACATGTAGACATTTTTTAGTAGTGATTTGCTTTGAAAAACAAAACAAGAAAGAAATAAACTTGGGCTCAAGCAATCTTGCCTCAGCTGAGTAGGTGGAACTATGGGCATGCGTCACTATGATTAATTTTATACTCAAAATTTGTTAAGTAGATCTAAGATATTTTCTGTTTTAACAATCTGATGTGTGTGTGTGTGTGTGTGTGTGTGTGTGTGTGTGTGTGTTTATATGCATGCATTAAGGCATGCACACTGAGGTCAGAGGACAACCTGCAAACGTTGGTTCTTTCCTTCCATTATGTGGGTCCTGGGGATCCAACTTAGGTTGTCAGGCTGAGGGGCATGCATGTTTACCTGAGCCATCTCTCAGCCCTTAAATACTTTAAACACACACACACACACACACACACACACACACACACACACACACGGGGCGGGGCATGAGATGATACTAGATTACTTTGTATACAAAAACAAGAAAGAAGTTCTTGAGTCTAAGACAATAATTTCTCTTCTAAGAAAACCATGTATCTATCGGTGACCTCTTTCCAGTGTCCTCAGCAAACTCACCCTCTAGCACTCACCACTCACTTCTGGGGGGAGCTTTGGAGGTTCATATGTCAGAGGAGGGACCCCAGGCTGGAGGAACTGGAGGCTCTGAAACTCCAAAGAGGCACCTTGATACTCGGTCACCATTAGGTGCATGTCCTGTTCCTGAACATAGAAAGTGGCCTGGAGACAAAAGATTCGCGTTGAAAAAGTATCCTGGGGGGAGCCAGAGACTCTCAAGGGAACAAAGAACAAGCTCCACTGACCCCTCCAGCAAGAAGAATTGAGACACATTCATTCAGCAAATTACACAGCAAACTCACTCAGACAGGCCCTCCTCAGTATCCAGGGACTCAGCAATCAAGGCAGGCAAGACAGACAAAGGATCTGTCCCCAGAAACACACAACGAGCTATAGGCAAAAATGTAATCAGGACTTGGCTCTGTACACTATCTCAAAATATCTTCCACAAACTACAAAATAACTACAAAGGGGGAAAAGGATAGTTGTCTAGAAAAGACATCTTGACGAGCACTCCCTTGACTTTGTGAGGAAAGGGCAACATCATCCCCACCTGCCTGTGAGGACTGACAGGAGGAGGCACTGCCCTGTGTGGTAGATATCGAGCACAGTGGACAACGAGGTGACCACATTCAGATTGTAAAAGCATTTCCTTGATCTTCATGAATATATACCGAAGCACTTGGAGGTAAAGGGACATATTTACAATTAATTGACAGTTGGTTAAGGGGGAAAAAGTCTGCATAAATGTGCATGCCTATGCAAAAATAACGAAATTGGCTTGTACAGGAAAATGGATGGGGTAGGTGGGGCATATCGTGGAACAAGTGTGAGCAACAGCTACATGTTTGTGAAGAGCACACAAGCGCTCCATGCTGTTTTTGTGGCCCCTCTCTAATTATTTCAGAATAAAAGGTTAGGCACTAGCAAATACACATTCCTCACCCTGTTTCTCTCACACTGGCACATTCATTACTTTTCCACCTGCTCTCTGTGTCTCCACGTTCTGAGGCTAGGTTCTCCAGCAATGCCGCTGCCTCGTCCCACTCTGCGGACGATACATCTGTACCCAGGCTTGGAGGTCTTTGGGCAGGATGGTCAGGAACTGCTCCAGCACCAGCAGCTCCAGGATCTGCTCCTTGCTGTGGGTCTCTGGCCTCAGTCACTGATGGCAAAGTTCCCAAAGCCAGGCTTCCCGGGGCCCAGGGGCCTTCTGGTAACAGAACTGCCGAAATCTCAGGAGGTGAAGTTCCTGAGTATGGGTCCTGCCGGCCTGTGAGTTGCCTGGCTGCTCCCAGGTGGGATCCTCCACCTTCATTGTCACAAGGCTGTCTTCATTGTCAGCAGTGGAACCCGACAAAGCTTCATACATGTTGAACTTAGAAGCCGGCTCATTTGGCTGAAGTCTATGCTTCAGAAATGTATTGCTAAATGAACATCTACAGTGTAAAAATTGAACAGATAATTAAAGCCAAGAGTTTCAAAATCCTATGAAACATTTTTATTTTTGTCTCCACTATGCTGTACACTTAGGGTTCCATGCACCAAACTCATATCCTGAACACTAAAGGTGTTGAGAGGTAAGGGATCTACGACAAGGGGAGAAAGGCTAACAATAAGAATGACTGCCCAGGCATGGTGGCGCATGCCTGAAATCCTAGCATGCAGCAGCAGAAGCTAGTGTGCTCTGTTTAGCAAGTTCAAGGTCAGCCTGGGCTAAATATAGAGACTCTGTCTCAGTGAAACTGAAAACAGCAAAACGTCCCAAACTAATAAACAGCAAGAATGTTTGAATGTATTACTTTTAAGCTAGAGAGGAGGGATAAGTTGACACATGGAAAACCAGAGACCTGTCTTGGCAGAAACACAGTGCCGTTCAAAGGTCACTTATCGATATGCATTGAATATTTCACTTTATGTGCAGATATTTCTTCCAAAGTTTCTGATCACCAAATGCCTTCTGTAGTGAGATCTTGCCAGGCATGCCTCCCATAATTCTTTCTCAAATCTGTGCTGGCCTATAACTTGCTTTGATGAACAGAGTATGGTGACATGACACAGTAAAAGGAAGCGTCCCTATAGCTCCTGAGACACTGCCATAAGACAACCACAGTGTGAGGAAACCCACACTAGTCATGCAGAGGTCACCTGGAAGCAGGGCTCCTAAGCTAAAGCCTACCTGGGCCTAGATTAATGTATTAGCTAACACAGCGACATGAGTAACTCCAAGTGGGACCAGTAGAACTGGGCAGTCAACCCACAGAACGCCAGGAAACACCTGAAACAGCAGACACACAGCAGTTTCTTTATTTCCCTCATCTCATTTCTCCTTTTGTGACCTCAATTTCAGCATTCCTGTTTCAAGGACATGTGCATCCTTTACTGGCTCCAACTTGCCTTTTGACTCCAGACTCGCATCTTCCAGTGCCAGCAGGATGCCTCCAGCTTCATGTCTGTCCTGCACCAACATTTCATCACATATCAAAAGGAAAACAGAGTCCCCTCACAGTGGCGTCCATTTTCTATTCCTCCATTTCTATCTGTCAGCACTTTCCATGTACTCAGGTCCAATACAATCATCGAGTTCAGCTAATTATTTCTACAAAATGCCTCCTACAGCTATCCTTTCCTCCCATTCCTTTAGTTACCATTTCCACACACTACTACAATCATTTCGTTTCTTACTTCTGACCTCCCATCATTGGATTAATACTTTCTAAAGCACACTTTTGATCATACTTCAACATGATTCCGGTGTTAGTGTGAAACACGTTTGTTATTTACTGTTTTCTTGCACATAACTCCTAAAATTCTTTGGGTGGGATAAGCTGTAAGTTAACCTGATGACCACTGAACAATTATTTAATTAATCATGCCTATATAATAAAGTCTCCATCAAAAACCAAACAAGCAGGATTTGTGGAGCTTCCAGACAGTTGGAGGTTGGCCCCTCCACAGAAGGCGTGGAAGCACCACACCCTTTAATCTTATCCTAGGCAACACATGGGCACTTTGTGCTTCATCTGTATCTTTTGCAATATACTTTATAACACACCAGTAAGAATGTTTCTGGAGTTCTGTGAGAGTTCTGGGAGGGTAGTGAAACCCTGGTTTTCAGCCAGTGGGTCAGAAGCATAGATAACACAAACTGGAGCTTACAACTGATGTTGATAATGGGAACCAGTTTTATGTCTTGTATACTTGAGTTTCAACATATAGGATCCATCCACCTACATTGAATTAGGGGACATCAAATGGTGTTCAGCAAACAATTGCTTGTTTGCTGGTGGGGACAAATCTCTATGACCTTTTGAGGTCAGAGGAGAGTTTCACACTGTTCTAGTGTGAGAGAGGTGTGAAAAAGTGTTTCTTCCTACAGACTGCCATTAAGCACGGGGGTGGGATGGAGTGGGTAGGAGAGAGAGACTCCTCCTCCTCCTCCTCCTCCTCCTCCTCCTCCTCCTCCTCCTCCACCACCACCACCACCACCGAGTTTCAAACACTTTTCCTTGAACTAACTTCAAACTCCCACTTCAAACTCCCAGAATCTGATTTTACCTGCGTCTTACCGTTAGTTTACCATCAATTATATTAAGCTCCTAATTATTTTCCACTTGTAAAGTTAATTCAGGGATAAAAGAAGTTAGTTCCCACCTACATGAAAACCATGGTCTCCCCAGTTCCTCATTCACCACACCCTGACATTTTTCCTCCCCACTTTGGAGTGGCCCATCCTTCCAACGTGAATTCCCACCGGCATGCGACCTACTCTGTACGTGCATATCATCTTCGAGGTCACCCTCAAACCTAATGTACGGATGGGGAAAACTAAGCCACCCAGGTGGCAGCGCACCGGTAGGTGTATGCACTGTTCTCCAGCTTCTATTACAGATCACCGCACAGCCATCCCTGCCCCTCGCAGTCCTCTGCATAGACTCTTCAAACGCAGCACGTACCTGGTACCCAACAAAGACTGATGGACTTCTTGACGAATGTAATAGATGTGCCTGAGGTTCATTAGCCAGGGCTCTAGCGTGCCCAAGACTATGGAAGCCAGCCCCTAGAGCCCAGCGGTTAAGTGTGTCTATCTGCTGCTCAAAAGTTTAGGGAATGTGTGCAGTGAGGATGTGCCGAGCTCATGAAAGGCTGCTACCGGAGCCAGGAGGCCAGAGCGCTACAGCCTGACGGTTAGTCGCAGCCGGCGATGGTGCAGTTCAGCGGGTAGGGGTTCAACGGGATGAGGGACAGGGGGCACTTCCTGCAGATGGAGCGGGGCACCGAGGGGGCACTTCCTGTAGACGGAGCTGGAAACCCAGAAGCAACTTCCGGCTCAGGAACGCGGTCCCAGTCTCTGGTGGTCCGGTGGAGCCAGCCTCTGCTGGTGGTTCTCAATCGCCCAATCACGCGTACATTTACATAAATCATTTCAACCAAAAACCTGTCCTGGATGTGTACTCCAACTGGATGTAGCAGTGGGAGAGCTCTTGCTGGACTTACTTATTGGATTCAGTCCCCAGCACCCAAGAGAAAGTTTCTTCCCCAGACTGGCATCCATAAAGACAGCCGCCCAGTTGGCCTTTACCAGGCCTTGTGCGGGGAGCCAGATGAGTAAATAAAGATTTTATATGCGTGACAAAAACCCAGGTAGCGTGAATCCAAGAGTTATCCATATTTACATTTATTTCCTGTGTGGGTGTTCGAATTGGGGGTCATGTGGAGGTCAGAGGACAACCTGGAGTCAGTTCTTTTGTTATGTAGGTCCTAGGGGTTGAACTCAGGTTGTCAGATACTCACAGACCCATTTCCACAGCCTCCCTATGTTTTATAAATTCTCAGGACACCCCTTGAAACGTGTTTTTCAGAGTATATTAGCGTTTGAAGCACTTATGGAAATCACAATATAATTTTGCACTTTTTTTTTTCTAGGACTGTGGAATTTTTCCATAGCAGCCTCTTAAAAAATACTGTTTTGTATGTGTTTTCATGAGCATGCACATGTGGGTGTGGAGGCCAGATGCCCTGTTACTCTTCACCTTATTTTTCAGACAAGGTCTCTCACTGAATCTGGAACTCCCTGATGCAGCTTCACAGGCTGGCCAGCAAGCTCCAGGAATCTCCACACCCCTGAAAGATTATAGCTGTGCACTACCATCTCTACTTTTTTATGTGGGTTCTGGGAATCTGAATTCGGGTTCAAATGCTTGTGTGTCAGGCATTTTATCAACTGAGCCTCTCTCTCCCAGCCCCATAAGCTTAGTTTATAGACATCACAACAATGGTATTCCATTGTATCGGCTACAATATATGTTATGTCCAGATCATGACCCCAAAGAGACCATTGAAGACCGTGGATGTCCAGAATGCAACAGCAAGGTTTGTTTTGTTTAAGTTTACAAGTCTAGACAGGGAACTTGTTCCTACACCCAATACAGTGAGGCAGGGAGGAGTTGCTCTTTCTTTGTGTGGCTATTTAAAGGTAAAAACCATAAGCCCTTGGAGGGGGGCTGTCTGGGACAAGTCCCAGGCTTTGTCCTTGAGCTACCATGGGGGCTGGCTGGCCTAGCACATACTGACTGTGGGGGCTGGCTCAGTGGTCCGGGCTCTGTCCTTGAGCTGCCTTGGACATAGTGAGAGGTCCCAGACAGTAAACAACTGGCTGAACTTTGAGCAGAGTACATGCAAAAAGGGGGCTACTGCAAGGACTGTCTTTTGTTCACGGCCCTCCCAGAAACTGCTGCTCAAGTCTCAGGAAACTGAAATTGAGGCCTGATTTCTGAGAGAAGACTGAGCAGCCTGTTATATCATCTGCTTGGCCCTTTCAATATATACTTACTATATCCTCATTAACGTAGGCTTAGGCTATATTCTTTGTAAGTAATGCTATAGGAAACACCATTCAAAAATCTTCACATTCTTTTTAAAGCTTGAATTTTATTAAAAATGACTTTGAAACTTTAAACTCTTTATAGTCTGTTCACAGTACTGTCAATATTACCATTTCCATAAGAAAGTATTCTTTATACTATCAATAATTAAATTATGTTTTTACAGTGTTTTAAATATATTTGTTGTGTAAATACAACACATAAACTGACAAAAAGTAATATACATTTAAAATTGTAATAGTTCTTTTAAGTTTTAAGGGCCATGCTGTTTAGGAGTAAAAGATGTTAATAGAAAAGCCAGAAAAAGACCATCACTTTCACACAACCAGTGATTAATCAGCATGTAAAACGATGTTCAACATGGAAGGCATGTTCTAAAATCGGCTCTATTTACTGAAGGATGCTAGCTTTCTTCTGAGGTTGAGGAATTACAAGTGTTATAAATACCTACATGCAGGTTTTTGTATAGATGTAAGAGTTAAACATCAAGGAGATCATCATATGCTAAGACGTAACTTGGTGGTGCTGAGGACCTAAGCCAGGCCCATACACAAGCTGCACAAATGCTCTACCACTGAGATATACCCTTAACGTTTGTTTTGAGACAGGGTCGTAACATGTAGCTCAGGCTATATTTGAACTTGTGATTCCCCCTGCTTCAGTCTCCTATGCAACACAAAGTCAGCTTCAAGGCTGTGTTTTGGTTGTATTATATTACTATATTGTTATAGGGCTGGAGAGGTGACTTAGCAGAACATAATGCTCTTCCAGGGGACCAGAGTTCAATTCCCAACACCCACATTGGGCAGCTCATTGCCTGTAAGTCTAGCTCCCAGGGAGATCTAACAGCTCTGGCCTACTTGGACACTTTCCACACTGCATTATTTAAAAAAGATATATATCTTTAAAAATTACTAAAAAAATACAATACAACCTTCTATCACAAATCTATTCTATCACAAGTGCTGGGCATAATGGTGTACACCTTTAATCCCAGCATTGGGTGGGTGGTGGGGGCTGAGGCAGAGGTAAAGATAAGCTAACTAAGAATTTATGAAGATATGATGTAGACAACCAATTACTTCTTTTTTTTTTTTTTTTTTTCAGACAGGGTTTCTCTGTAGCTTTGGCACCTTTCTGTAGCCCAGGCTGGCCTAGATCTAAATTAGAAATCCGCCTGGCTCTACCTCCTGGGATTAAAGGCATGTACCACCATCGCCTGGCAACTTCCCCGTTTCTATTTCTCATACTCTTTCTATAGTGGTAAGCCATATAACTGATTTATCTTCTATAAATGGGAGAACTGAGTGGGTGGAGACAACCAGTCTTCTAGTTCACTCTGTATTTTGATATTAAGGGGACAGATACTACCCAGAGTATACGGGGCTTCAGATTTTAAAATTTTTCCATAAGAACAAGACATCCTATATGCTTCCTCTTAAACTGAAAAGAATCTTTTACTTTTTATTTTATTTATTTATTTTTTAAAATTTTAACATGGAGCTAAGTGTTTAGGCATTGATCTCAGTATAGCCCTCAAATTTTTTGGGAAAAGTACCCATGACTTCAACTTAATTTTGCTTGTAAAGGCATAAGAAAAAATAGGTTTCTTAGCTTATAAGCAGCAGAACTGACTTTGCATGAAGGTTTTCAGTGTTTCAAAGGGCTGCATCTACTGCTCTTATACATCTGGTCTCCCCACAGAAAACGGTGTTGTGCTTCTGGTCAGCTTGCTGCCAGTTAGATCTAGGTGGAGGGAACAGGCCAGGGACTGGCAGGCATGGTTCTGACCTCTACCTTCCCTTTCATACCTTCAGCCAGTTTCAGCTCTGCACAAAACAAGACCTTTGCCTGCTTCTTTTGTCAAAGTTTTGGCCTAAGATATACACACTAAGCAAACTTTGAGAAAGCTGCTCCAAGTGACTGACTTAACCAGGAACCTCTTTAACCTTCCTCTGTCCACACTTTGCATGTGACACTTGCAACTTCAGCCATCATAAGGCCTTAAAAGCTGATGGCATGGACTATGATGACAGGGCTAAAAGGCCAGAGACGCAGATTGTAGTGATACCATGGATCAGTCTTTGACTGACTCCAGCTTTCTCTGTTGGACAAGAAAAGCCTTTGTAAACCAAGTGTATGAAACCAAGCTGTAATCACTGTGGCGAAACTAAAGAAGCCCTTTTCTCGGAGAACTACACCCTGTGCTATTCCCAACCCGGAAGCAATTTTGCCATCCTGGTAATGTGCCTGGGAAGGCTTCTCCAAGCTGACTTTTCATCACTAGTGACAGTCCATGACACAACGACCATGATCATCTCTCCAAGATGATATTAATGGTCAAAACTATTTCCAAATAAGTATCATTTAAAATTTCATCATTGGTATCAATGGGAAAAAGTCATTTTCCCCCATGGGACACTCATTAAAAAGTGTCTTTCAAATAGTTACTGTAATGGCACTAGAGCTGCCGAGCAAGAAAGTTGCTGTTTGGAGAAATTCAACACAGGTCATTCAAATGACTCAGTCTCCTGCGTAGTTCCTGCATATAAATCACTTTGATGTATAACTTTAACAGTGTGATACTGTGGTTAAAACAGGTAGGAAATGGAAAATGACAGTAGCCAATCCAGGAGGGGCAGGCTCCATAGTTATACAGCAAAACCAAAAAACTATCTTTGCTTTCTGAAGGGCACTCGTGGGTAACGTGGATACAAGGTCAGCATGTGGGTGAAACCAGTAGGAAAATGTTTAGTTACCCTGTTAGACTTTTGAGAATGTGTATTTCCAAGCATTATTAGATTTATTTTGGGCTTAATTTTTTTTTAACCATTTTTTTTTACTTGTGTATATGAATTTATGTGGACCATCTGTGTACAGAAGCCCAAGGAGGCCAGAAGAGGGCATTAGATCCCCTGGAACTGGAGTTGCAGATGGTTGTGAACTGTTATGTAGGTGTCAGGAACTGCAAATGGATGGATCCTGGGCAAGAGCAGAGGGTTAACCATTGACTCATCACTCCAGACCCTTGGGATTTTGTTTTTTCATGTGTGTGTGATGTTTGCATGTGTGGGGTAGACATGGGTGCATATGCACTTGGATTAATATCAGGAGTCTTCTTTGATCACCCCACCAGCTGCTCTCCAAATTCTCCCACGAATCCATGCTTGAATCCAGCTTTGATAAAGCTAGTCTGGCTAGTCCACTTGCTTGAAAGATTCCATTCTGCCTCCTCATCCGGGGTAGGACCACATCCGGGCCACTATACCCATTTGACTTCTACATGGGGGCCGGGGATCCAAAATATTGTCCTTACACTTGCATAGCAACTGGTTTAACCACTGGACCATCTCCCCAACCCTTCTTGGTTTTATTTTACAGGAGCCTGCTGCTATGTACTTACAAAAATAATCAGCTTGCTCTCATTCTGTATAAATCTGTAGGCACTTGACTTGCTGATTTCATTCATACAAGAGGTTATTACTTAGAAATAAATAATAATGTACTTATCACATTAAAGGCTCTGAGAAGTCTTCTAGTGAAGAATTGTTTAACTCTGATCCCACCACCTAAAGTGAAATTATTATAGTCTCATTATGGCTTTAAAACAAAGGAGAGAAAAACAATGGAGGCAAATGGCTTCTAATTTGGCCTCCAAGACTGATGCCAAGGTGATTTTAAAAAGCACTGTTTGCTTGTCAATGTAACATTCTGATGTCTCAAACAGAGAACCTCGTCAAGCCAGTTTGCTCTTGTGGTGATGTCTCTGATGCTGAAAGAGACCTGACTTCTGCCTGAAGGCTTCTTTGCATTCACTACACTGGTAGGGTTTTTCTTCATTGTGGATTCTGACATGCTGGTCTAGGTGTGAGTTTAGACGGAAGGCTTTCTGACACACTTTACATTTGAAAGGTTTTTCTCCAGTGTGAATCCTGTGATGTCGAATAAGGTCGGAAGTCAAACTGAAGCCTTTCCCACACTCATTACAATAATGTCTTTTGGCACGACCGTGGATTCTCTGATGGTGGGTGAGGAGCAGGGCCTTACTAAAGGTTTTCCCACACTCCTTGCATTGACGGGGCTCCTCCTGACTGTGAATTTTTTGGTGTCGATTAAGATGAGAGCTTCGCCTAAAGTTCTTTCCACAATGGATACACAGATAGGGTCTTTCTCCAGTATGGATTCTGAGATGCTCCAAAAGGCCTGCATTCTGGCTAAAGACTTTTCCACACTCTTTGCACTTGTAAGGCTTCTCACCAAGATGGATTTTCTGATGTCTGACGAGGTGTGAACTCCTCTGAAAGACTTTCCCACACTCATGGCAGGGGTGACCTTTCTCTTTTGAGAGGACTTCCTGATGCTCAGCAGGAACAGAACTCTGACACACAATAGATTCACGAGACTTTTCTCCTGCATGTGCCCTTTCGTGTTCAGTCAGGGCTGAGTGCTGGACAAGTCCCTCCTTAGTTTCCAGGCATCGGCTGCTGGTTTTCTCCTTGGGCATGGTTGGCTGCTTTCTGAAGCGCAAGTCCTCACCGTGGGCCTCCATGGGTTTAGACGTTGTACAAGATGATTTGATTCTTCCACAGTGGTCTGTCACTATAATAAGCTTCCCATTCCCAGTCCTTGTTTCCTCACCTGAAACATTAAATATATATACATCACCACTTACTTAATTTTTCATGCTCAGGAAAAGGAATCTGCAAATAGGAAGAAATATTTAAGTCAAACCATGTGTACAAATTTAAAAGAATTACAAGAAAAAATGTTATGTGTGTGAGTGTTTTGTCTGCATGTGTACCACATGCATGCAGTGCCCATGGAGACCCTGAGAGGGTGCCCAGTTCCCTGGAACTGGGATTACATAATGTTTCGAGTGGTCATGTGGGTGCTGACCCAGGTCCTCTGCTAAAGCAGCCAGTGCTCTCAACAGCTGAGCCTTCTCTTCAGTCCTACAAAGTCAAAAAGATTGCTTGCTTGCTGCTGCTTCTTCTTCTTCTTCTTCTTCTTCTTCTTCTTCTTATTATTATTATTATTATTATTAGCTGAGGATCGAACCCCGGGCCTTGCGCTAAATCCCCAACCCCATGATTATTTAAAATATATATGGGATGATTTACAAGAAACTGTGGTTTTGATTTTTGTTTTTTCTTGAGGTAAGGTTTCAATATGCAAAATAACCTGGCCTAACGTAAACCCTCTTCTTCCCTTAGCCTCTCAAGTCCGCAGATTAGTCAGGTGTTAACATACCAAGCTTGACATCCAAGAAATTGTTAACCATGGCTGCCTTGAGGGAAGGATAGGGGTCATGGTAGAAGGCAATTTATTTTGAATGATCTAAATTTTATTGTGTGATATACATCACACACAGACGCTACCAAGTATGACTGTACATTCTTGATCGTGATCTGTCACATGGGGAACAAAAAGCATAAAACTAGGTCCCCAAGGATCATCGCAGTAAAAAGGGGCGGTACTTTGAAAAATGACAATTTATCACTGAGAAGAATGTAATCTTAGAAAAGTAGTTTAAGTCCTTCTCAATAAATCAACAGCACCTGGGCCACAAGATCCTGAGAATAATGAATTTGCAAAAACATCATGTTGTTGAAATAGGAAGTATTCCCCTTCAAGAGGGGACTGAGGTTCCCTAACCTATTCATATGCTGCAAGTTCTTCTAAAATACTGAACAGAGAAGACAGCAGAGGTCAGCTTTAAAAATAAGAATAGCCAATCATCAATAGATACTGTTTACTCAAGGTCAGGGGCTGTAACAGATTCAGAGCACAATTCAAAACCCTGCCCTTGAACTATGGAAAGACAAAGAGAAGCCAGGCAGAAACTAGAATACAATGTATCAGAGAGCGTGTGTGTGTGTAACACTGACCAGCTGGAGGAAGGATAAAGCGAGCAAGAAGGGGACTTGAGAAAGCAGGGGACAGAAGGAAGGAGGCAGGGGAGACCCAGAAGAGAGAGAAACTAAAGGAGAAAATGGTAAATGAAACCGGGTAGACAGAGGTGCCTATGAGTGGGAGGCAGGGGACAACTTGTTATTGAACTTGGGGGTGAGCTGCATCTCTTTGTTCCTGTTCCCAACATGGTCACAGTTTTTCATGTGGAAAAACAGAAGAGCATTACCCAATTCAGTATGAGTTTTCAGGAAGGGGAAACAATACATCTGTACTTAAGCAACAGAAAAGAACAGAAGGTAACTTGGTGGAGGTATCAAGAAGACACTTCGGGAGATTTCAAGGCTAGCCTGGTCTACATAGTTGCAGTTGAGATCAACCGGGCTACAGAGGAAGACCCTATCTCCACAAAAGAAAAAAAGGGCACTAGGTGGGGGCAGGGAGAGAGATAAGGGTTGTATCAGAAAGAAAAATATGTGGAATAGAACAGTAGCAAAGGAGAACCAAAAACAAAACAACCCAACAAAACAACAAAGACAAACAAACAAAACACCAGGCCGAGTCACCACCTCATCACTTCCATTATGGTGATTTGAAAGAGATCGAACAATGAATAAGGAAACTTGTGCTGAGACTCTTTCTTTGCCTTGGGTAAGAAGAGAAGATGGCAGGTCCAGGTCCAGATCCACTTCTCCTTGGTATGTTGTTTTTTAAACTGTGGTTCATCTTTTAAATCTTGACTGTGGTACTGACTAAGTTAATTGTATATACAAACTAACTCACTGACTAGTGAGGCTACTGTGTGGACTGTGTATATAAATTATGCCACAACAGATCTGATCAAATCAAAACACAAAAAGCTAACAGTGCCAAGGCAGAGGGCACTCCATGGCCTACCCTAACTCAAATGCAAAAGAATTCCATTTAGTTCTTACCCTTGTCCTTCTCAGGCTTCCGCAACTCACGCTCAGGCTTCTTCACCTCACGCTCAGGCTTCTGCACCTCACGCTCAGGCTTCTGCACCTCGCGCTCAGGCTTCTGCACCTCGCGCTCAGGCTTCTGCACCTCGCGCTCAGGCTTCTGCACCTCGCGCTCAGGCTTCTGCACCTCACGCTCAGGCTTCCGCACCTCACGCTGAGGCAGGACCAGCACAGTCTGTCTGTTTCCTTGGGTTGGGTCCTAGAGATAAGTACAGATAATTAGGAAACTGGTTTACAAAAAGCTATCTCAGTCTTAGAAAGGAGAACAAAGAGGAACTTTAAAGAGGCAGAGGCATGGAGAGCCTCCTCACACCAGGGAACGGAAGGGTGAGGTGAGGCTGAAGGACCAGCAGAGAGCAGTGCCCTCCCACTGCTGTGCTCATGTCCACCTTTGTGGCCTGGGGGCTCACTTCTTACTTTCCTGCAGAGGGACACCTATACCCTTACCTTCTGATGTCCTGCTTCTCCACGGTGTCGCTGCAAATCTTCCAGTATTCCCACCAGGTCCTCCCCAGTCTCTGGGTGGTGCTCGAGCACCTGGACCTGCAGCTCCCCTGGCAGGATGGTCAGGAACTGCTCCAGCACCAGCAGCTCCAGGATCTGCTCCTTGCTGTGCATATCTGGCCGCAGCCACTGTCTGCAGAGCTCCCGGAGCCGGCGTAAAACCTCTCGAGGTCCAGTGCTTTCCTCATAGCGCAGCTGCCTGAACTGTTTGCTCAATGGCTCCTGCCCAAGGCCTTTTCTGTTTCCTTGAACTCTGAATCCCTGTTCCCAAGCACAGTAGTTTTAACAGTGGCTCAGAGCACAGACCTGGATCTGCAACTACTATGTCTTTTGTGACCTTCAACTTTGAGTCAGAGTTCTCCTCAGTTCTGCACACAATCACTGAAGGAGTGTCTCTCTGACAACTGGCAAACAAAGCCTGACAGCCCTAATTTAGCTAGCCTTGCTCGTGTGCCCACTCCTCCTTTCTTCTCACTGAGCAGCTCTGGCTGGCCTGGAATTTGGTGTGTAAATCAGGCTGGCCTCACAGAAATCTTCCTGCCACTGAGTGCTGGGATTAAAGTCCTAAACCATGATGCACAGCTTCTAGTCCCCCTTAGGCTAATGTCACCAAGATAAGAATAACTAAGTTATTTTCATGAGACCAAGAACTGGGCAGATAGATCACCCATGATAGGATCCCCAGGTATCAGCGCCGGCTGCCTCAGCAGTAACGACTTTGCTGGAGCTATCAGGACCTTACAGAACCAGCATGAAATAACAACTGTCAGGTTGTCCAAGACAGATTGGCAAGGACTATGTATGCTGTTTGCCCCTCTTCCTCTCAGCTTCTGACCTTTTCCCATTCAATCCTCAAGTTCCTGTCAGGGCTTAGGACACTCTCTTCCTGTTTCTTTACAAATATGGACAAGCTAAGTAAGAAATTCCTTTCTTATTTCACTTCCACTCACCTCTCTCATTGGACTGAGTGGCAAGTCACTAAATTTAGTCTGTTAGGACCCCCAAGGTCAGACCTCTGATTCCGTGAACAGTAGTGATCCCCTCATTACCTGAAGCTCCTCCTTCAGACCCAGGGGAGCCAAAGAGTATGCACGCTTGCTAGGGTGGATCTGGGAAGAGGTATGTTTGGGAATAGAATATGATCAGAACATGTTGTTGAAAATCTCAAAGAACTTTAAAAAAAGAAGAAGAATGCACACAAACACACTCACCAAGGCCAGTGCCATCCCTTGCTGAAGTCAGGCACTTTGTTTTGGAGAACTTTCGACCGTATCCTGAGGGACTCCTAAGAACACAAGAGTCTCAGAAACAGCAGTGCTAGCAATAATAACAGCAAGTGACCTTTCCTTAGGTTGTTTTCTCTAAAACAGCTATTTCTAAGTGCACATAAACACAGTGAAAAACTTTTATAGGTTGCCATACCACCTAGAAATAGTAAGAAATCTGAAAAGTCACCGTTTTTGTTTGTTTGTTTGTTTTTCAAGACAGGTTTCTCTGTGTAGCCCTGGCTGTCCTGGAACTCCTCTGTAGCCCAGGCTGGCCTCGAACTCAGAGATCTGCCTGCCTCTGCCTCCTGAGTGCTGGGATTAAAGGCAAGCACCACCAAGGCCTGGCTTGAAAAAATCACCACTTTTAAAAATCTCAAAATAAACGCTTCAGTTGAGAAGCACAAATGGATGCTAAAACCACTGTGGTAAAAGAGAGGAGACCAGAATGTTCTCTGTGTTAACCAAAGAAGGGAAAATAGAGGTTTCTGGCAGCTGCAAAGGTAACCAAGTGATCAAACTTAGCAGCATCAATAGTAAGATGACAGGATACAACACCAAGTATCCTATCACTTAGAGAACACTTTTAATAAATATTATTTATCATGAATGTACTGAGGAAACTTTCTGAGAAATCCAGAACTCTAGTTCATCTACAACAGGCATGGATCCAACTCCCCCCCCCCCCAAAAAAAAAAAAAAACAGATGCTGGGAGGTTACTGTCTAGGTTAAGGAGACATAACTAAAGGAAACAAAGAATTGGTGCTTATATTAAAAACAAAACACCAGACATCTAAAACCAGAGGTGGTACTTCAGGCCTATATTCCAGCACTCCAGAGGCTGAGGCGTACGTAGGCTTACATGTTTCGCCCTAGGCTACAGAATGGGATCCTGCATTAATAAGTAAGTCAATGTAAAAGCCAATACTACTATCCGTCTTTTGTATGTGTGTGATACAGTCTGGCTATGGAACTCAATGTAGCCTCATGTGCCTGAGGCTCTCTGTTCAACTTCTCAAGTAAGAAGGGTGTGAGAGGCTTGCACCACCATGTCCTATCAGTAGAGGTTTGAAACAGTCCAAGAAAGTAATGATTATCAGCCATAAGATACAGTTTGGCATTGTGGCTAGCTTACATGTTAATTCAGGGACACATGGTGTGAAGATATTTGGTCAAACATTACTGTGGATGTTTCTGTGTTTTGGGATGAGATTAAATATTTAAATTAATAAGACTGTGGGCTGAGTAAAACAGATTGTCCTTCATAATGTGGTGGGCCTTGCCCGATCAGCTGAAGGTCTGAGAACAGAAAGACTGATCCTCTCCCAAGTAAGGGAATAAGACTTCCTCTCTAACAGCTTTCCAGTGTTTTCCTTCTGCCTTCAGCTCCGAACTGAGACTTCCGTTCCTCTGGGTCTGAAGTCTCTTGTCTTCAGATCTGAACCAAATAATCAGTTTGTGTGGTTTGTAGGTCTTTGGCGCGCACTAACATGAAATCATTGGCTATTTGTTGTTAGCTTAATTCCTCCTGAAGATCTTAGAACTTGATAGCTGCTATAATCATGAGGTGATCCTTGTAATAAATCTTTGACTTTTTCCCTATTCTTTTAAAAATTAGCATTTATTAACTATGCACAACAATGGATCTCATTATGGCATGTCATACACATATATTTTGATTAACTGCCCCCCCCAACTCCCAATGATCCTGTTCCCAAACAGTCCCCTTCTTCTCTCACTTTTAAAATAAGTCTCATTTTAGACATCTACTGACCAAAATTAATATAAAAATTGGTCCTCTTTCTTTAACTCTAATAAAGGGGCCGAAGAGATGGCTCTGTGGTTAAGAGAACAGCCTGCTCTTCCAGAGGGGACCATTGAGGGTTGGTCCCTGAACCCTTTCTGGGTGGCTCACAATATTGGCAACTTCAACACCAGGAGATCTGAATACCTTTCTGGCTCCCAAGGACAACTGTACTTGAGTGCACATACCCTGACATACACAGACAATTTAAAGGCACTAAGAACTCTAGTACAGGCATAACACATAAATTAAAGGTGACTCTTAATTAATCAGATTAAATATGTGATTAGTAACTAGATTAAATATTATAATAATTGGATTAATGTTATTAAATAATTATATTAAAATGTGATTAAATATAACAACACAATACACAGTAGTTTAACCTGTCTTTGGGACATTTAAGCCAGAAAACTGACCATTCCCTGCTCCTCCTTCTTTCATATTATATGTATATAATTAATCAAGTTCCTTTAAAAAATTACATGGATGGGTGTTTTGTCTGCATGCATGTGTGCCCAAAGAGAGCCAGAAGAGGGTGTAGATCTCTTGAAACTGGAATTAGCAATGGCCGAGCTGCCAGGTGGGCAGTAGGATTTGAACCTGGGTCTTCTAGAAGATTGGCCAGCGCTCTTAACTGCTGAGCCATCTCTCCAGCAGCCCCAGTTCTTTTGATTCCACAGTTTCCCTCAAATAAATACGTCCTTCTTGTATTCAAGAAAATACATGTTTCTTGATGACATGCTTTACTTGGAATATTCTAACCCAGCAATCCTCAACCTGTGGGTCGTGACCCCTCTGGCAAACCTCTACCTCCAAAGTATTTACACTGCAATTCACAACAGTAGCGAAACCACAGTCACAAAGTAGCGATGGAAATACTTTCGTGGTTGGGGGTCACCACAGCATGAGGAACTATATTCAAGGGTTGCACATTAGGAAGGTTGAGATCCACTGCTCTAAAAGGTCTTCCTGACAACCATCCTATTTCCCACACTGCACTTGTGATCTTCCTAGGGAGGAAATGAATCATATCTCCATTGTGCCTGTTGCACATAATGACTGGCCATCACCACTAAGATCAAGTTTAAAACATTTCATATGCTCTAAACTTTTCTTATGCTTTAATGAACTGCTTTCAGTTTCTCCAACCTTTAATACTTTGGTTGGTTGGTTGGTTTTTCTTGGGTCCTTATGAATCTCACTCTTCAAGGAAAACCCCTTCACGTCTGCCTCTGCCTCCCAAGTGCTGGGATTAAAGGCGTGCGCCGCCACCACCGCCTAGCGCCTGGCTAAGAACTACTTTTAACCTTATGCTCTCCACTTGCTAATCCAATCTCCACAGAAGCCTACTAAGAACTACTTTTAACCTCATACTACAGATGAAACTTGACGTGGAGAATTGAAGAACTTACACAAGGTCTAAAGCTGAACGTTAGATCTTTTGCCCCCCCCCCAAAAAAATTGCTTTTAATCCACAGACCCCAAATTTTGAATTCATTTCTCCCTTCTCTCTTGCTGGTGTGCATCTGACCCAGAAGCGAATGCTGTGGGCTCCGCCTACCCACAGTCTTCACTGCCCACCAGAATTCCTGCCAATTTTCCCCTTTCTTCCAAGGGCCTCACTCTGTAGCCACTAATGGTACTCCTCCTGCCTCAGTATCCCAAGTGCTAGTATTATAGAAATTAGCTACCATGCTCAGATGTAGGATTTTAATTGCACCCAACTTTGAATTATTCTTGATTTCATTTCTGCTCGCCTTCCCATCTAATCCTATTATGAATTTCCAATTATAAACGCTTTAAAACATGTCGTATTATGTCTTTCACCCCAAGACCAACGTCCTCACACAACAAAATGCCCACTTTTTCTTCTTCCACACACTTATTCTTTCTGGCAATCTTACTGCACTCGAAACACCCTGGTGACCTTGTTATTCCCTAAATAAGACAAACGAGCTCCAGTTTCCGGGCCTCTGTGCTCGCTGTTCTCTCGCGCATGCCTCTTAGAGCCATCTGCGTCCATCCATCTTCTTCGGATTATCTACTCAAACACTCCGGTTACTTACAGTGGAAACTACTTAAACATGCATCAGAAACCATGTGTGGGAGCGCCAGCCTATGAGCTCAGCGTTTGGGGGTGGAAGAAGGATAAACAGGCGTTCAAATCAAGGCTGTCCTCCACCAAAGGAGTGACGCGAATTTGGGCTTGACGAAACGCTCTCAAAAACAAAACAAAACAAAACAAACAAACAAAACAAAACAAAACCCACAACAAAACAAAACCAACAGAAGCCAGGCGTGTAGGCTCACGTTTGTAATCTCAGCGTTCGGGATGCTGAGGCAGGAGGATATTCAGGAGTCTGAGGTCAGCTTAAGCTACAAAGTGTGTTCCAGGGTTAAGTACGAAACTGTCTCAACAACCAACTGCGAGCTCACTCCGTCCTCAGCTGCATCCCTCTCCCATGCCCAAGAACGGTAGCTCCCGCCACGCACCCGCTCCTGGCTCTCCCTGCTCCGAGGTGTGGATGGCTTCTGTGTACCAGGCGCGCCGCTCCAGAGTCCCAAGGTTGCCGTTCTGACCCCGCTGACACTCGATCACCCTAGTCCACACGCCCTGGCTGCAGGGTCAGTCACATGTCCCCTCGGCGTTCCGAGTAGCTTCCGGCTCCACTCTAGGACAGTGGGAGGACTACGACTCAACTCGATGGTGCCTTGGCTGAGTCTAGTTGAAACATTTCATTTACAAGAAACAGGCCATTCCGTTGGACTGTTTTCACACGCAGCGTCATCTCTCACTGGAATAACAAAGCTCGCACTGTAACTCCGGCCACCAGCGAACAGAGACAGGAATTGACACTTTACGTTGGACTTTAGTCGAAGACTGGTGTGATCATGAAGGTTGGATTTAATACCACCACTCCAAAGAAGTCACCTTAATACCCCACCTCAAACCAGAAGCTTCCTAGTGAAGCAAACAAAGTTAATTATTAGTGCTCAAGTTTATTCTTTATTCCTCACCTTTTCACTACTGGGTTCCAAAGACCTCTATCTGTGCCTTCCCCGTAGTTTGACTTCTGAACCCAGGCACCCAGCAATGCTTAGTCTGGTTAATGTCCGGTGGTGTCAGTCTTCTAGACTAATGGGATGGAAAGTTAACTCAGAACAAGCAGGGCATTAAGATGGCTTGTGTGCAGATTAACTCAGAACAAACAAACCATTTTGTGTAAGTGCAGAGTCCTTCCTATGGTGTCTAATACCATCCTCTCCTTCCCATCATTCCCTATTAGTATCCATTTACTTTGATAAATAGGCTGCAGTTTGAGGTTCATCTCCAATCATCGAAGTTAGAACCCCCAATAGGACTCCACCTCTTTCATGAGCATATAACCGAAAAGACTTTTGCAAGCAACAGGAGCAGATGTCAATGCCCTTCTTAAAGGTTCAAAAACCCCTAAATATTCCTGGGTCCATTTGAAACTTCATAAAGGGTTTAGCTGTGAGATCAAAATTTGGGATCAAATTCTACAGTAGTCTGCCATGCCTAAGAATACTTTTGTGCTTTGGGTTGGGGATTTGGCTCAGTGGTAGGGCGCTTGCCTAGCAAGTGCAAGGCCCTGGGTTCGATCCCCAGCTTTTTTTTTTTTTTTTTAAAGAATACTTTTAATTGCCTGAGAATTGCAATGGTTTTTCCATTTGTCTAGTTGTCTGTTACTGTTTTCCAGTCAGGCTCCTCTTTCCAGGCTGGAGGAGGAAAGCCAATCATGTCTCAGCCTGCTGACAGATTTGGGCCTTGCAGGCTAACAGTCCTAGTAAGTGGTTTAAAGTCTCCTAGTTTCTAGTTACCTGAAAGGCATGCTGTAACATGCCTCCCTGCAATATCAGCCCTCTACATTTTATACTTGATAGATGGTCACTTGGTTAAGAGCTCCCGCTGCTCTTCTAGAGAACCTAGTTCACAACAGCCTGTACCTCCAGCTGCCCGGGATCCAGTGGTTCTTCAGACCTCCTGCAGGCATCAGTACACACACACACACACACACACACACACACACACGGAAAAAAAATTGGCACATCTTGACCCAGCATCTCTCCAAAGATCGTTGAATTCTAAGCCACCCCACCCTCATGCCACCTAATCCCCTAAGTACTAGCAGCTGTACAATTTAGAGTTGTAAATTGTTGAGTCTGGTCTTATCACTTAAGAATGAAAAGGATCCTCCAATTCCAATAATAAAAACATGACTTGTCTCAAGGAATGTGGTTCATCAGTCTGCCCTAGGAAAGGACAGCTGAGTGTACAGCTTGCAAAACATCGAGAATGGCCTGGAGGTCTTATACATACGCACTCATGAGGGTGGGGCTTCTCCATTAGTGATACTATTGGCAATGTGTGGATGTATTACCAATAAGTCCTATTTCAGAAAATAACCTAATAAATCCTACTTACTGCAAGAAAATTTAAATTACCAGACTGATTGGCCCTTAGCTCCTTGGGTGTTCAGATCTCAAGATTTACCTCATTTGGAACCTCGCCATTCTTCCAGAACCCACCTTTTGAATTTCTTTCTAACACCAGGGATACTTTGTGAAATATAGATCATACTCACCACCATGACATTTTCCAGCATGTTAGGATCCATATTGGCTATTTCTGACACAATTCCTAAAGTTGCTTCAAGAATTTGGTCTTCACTGGATTTTTTTTTTTCTGAGACAGGGTTTCTCTGTAGCTTTGGAGCCTGTCCTGGGCTAGCTCTGTAGACCAGGCTGGTCTCGAACTCACAGAGATCCACCTGCCTCTGCCTCCCGAGTGCTGGGATTACAGGCGTGCACCACCACCGCCCGGCTTCACTGGATTTTTGTTGTAACATCAGAACTCTGTTCAGTCCCAGATTTGGGACCCCTTTCTAAGTCCTTTGAGGGTACATCTCCAATATGTTTCTGAATGTTGCTGCCCATTTCGATTTAAATCCCAGTTATCTTCAAGACTGGAGGCTGGAGAAAGAGTCCTGACCAGGTTGTTTTGATGCAAGCACCCAGTTTCCTCTTCTGCCCTTATCCAGTACTAGCCTCCTCAAGTCTGATTAAGAGGATAAGCAGGGCCTGCATGCCTGCCCAATTGGAGCAAAAGTAAGAAAGGCAAAATGTAGCTAAGGAAATGAGCCCCTCTTGTGTGGTCTTCAGAGTAAGATGGCCCTGAGTTTTTTCAATTCAGGAGGTGAAAGGTGGGAAGGGGTGTATGGACCCAGTGATACCCCCATGGCTGTTAATCTTGACCTACACCCAGAGGGAGATTTAAATTTTTTTACTTTATTTATTGTGTGTCTTATACAAGTATTTGTGTATGTGTGTGTGTGCACATGTGAGCCACAGCATGCAAATGGAGGTCAAAGGACAACTTGCAGAGTCCATTCTTCCTTTCCATTATGTGAAGAGTCAAGTCAGTGGGGAGAATTCTCCAAAAGCTAAAAATAAATCTACCAGGTACTACCTTGCACTGCCAGTCACACGTTTCCTGTCCTCTCAACTCCTATAATACAGCAACATTTCAGTCACTATTCTGAATGTGTGTGTGTGTGTGTGTGTGTGTGTGTGTGTGTGTGTGTATGTATGTTGAGAACAGAGGTCAACCTTAGATGTTGTTCCTTGAGAGCTGTCTACTTTGTTTTCTGAAACAGGGTCTATAACTGAGGACTGAGGCTTGCCAATTAAGCTGGACAGGCTGGCCAGTGAGCCTCAGGGATCTGCCTCCTTAGTGCTGGGATTCAAAAGTACACCACCATGTCTGGCTTTCCACACCACTGCTAGGTAAGAACTCACTCAGGTCCTCATGTTTGGGCAGTGAGCACTTCATAAAGTGAAGTGTTTTCCTTAGTCCCCATCACTCTGAATTTTAAAAAGGAAGTTGCTATATATTCACAAAAACATACATACTAATAAATACATCTTAAAGGGGAGGGATCAGGAGAGATGGCTCATTGTTCTTTCAAAGAACCCGAGTTCATTTCCCAAAACCCAGCTCACAAACGCCTGTAATTCCAGTTCCAGGGGATCCAACACCTTCTTTCAGTCTCCGTAAGCACCCACACAGACATGACATAAATTCACACAAACATATATGCATAAATAAAAATACATGTAAAACCCAGAAAAATTTGGAACCCATAAGTATCATAAATAATAAAAATATTACAAATGAACCTAATAAATTTAGCCCAAAGTTTAAAAATTACCAAATCTGTAACTTTAAGTCATCATACAAATGAAATAACAAAATAGGATGACATTCTCTCATGCTAAAATTTTTAGTAAAACTCAGTATGCATTTATAACCAAAAGGAATTAGTAAAGTAAGAATTAGGGGCTGGGCGGTGGTGGCGCACGCCTTTAATCCCAGCACTCGAGAGGCAGAGCCAGGCGGATCTCTGTGAGTTCGAGGCCAGCCTGGGTTACCAAGTGAGTTCCAGGAAAGCCGCAAAGCTACACAGGGAAACCCTGTCTCATAAATAAATAAATAAATAAATAAATAAATAAATAAATATAAATAAATAAACTAAAAACAAAAACAAAAACAAAACAAGAATTAGGGGACATGGGGTGGGGGATTTAGCTCAGTGGTAGAGCACTTTCCTAGCAAGTGCAAGGCCCTGGGTTCAGTCCTCAGCTCTGGCAAAAAAAAAAAGAAAAAAAAATTAGAGGCCACATCATGTATAAAGCAAAAATAAATACACTGTCAACCCACGCTCCCTTTTGATGGTGAAGTATTAAAAGCACCTACATAAAAATTCAGCTGAACTTGTTAGAACATACAGAGGTTTGTCTTTTGTTCTCCAAAGACTCATGTGCTGAAGGCTTCATTCCTAGCCTGTGTTATTGGGTTATGTTAAAACTTTCATGAAGGGCCTAATGGAAGAATCTAGGTCTCCAAGGGCACTCCCTTGAGGAAGTACTAGGACCTCAACTCATTTTTGTCTCCTGGCTGTCATGAAGTGAACGTACCTCTGCCAAGTGTTCTCTGTCATGATGCCCTGGCCTGTCAAAGTCCCAAAGCCCGAAACCTTTGAAAGTAAGCCAAAATAAATCTTTCCTACTCCTAAGCTGCCTTTGGCATTCTGTCACAGCCATGCAAATCTAACAGACTGTTGATAATGAGGGGTAGACTTGCTGTGAGTATTCCTGATGATGTGGTACAGAAGCCTTTGGAACTGCTTTGTTAGGGGAAGTGGCAGGGCTAGGTTTGGAAAAGCAGGCTCTCTTGTTATGATGTTACACCTGCCACAAGCCTAAGGTAAGAGTTTTGACAACTCTGGGCCAGCAAGATGGTTCAAGGGGCCATGGCAGGTGGAGGTGGGGGTAAAGGTACTTGTTGCCAACCCTGGCAAACTGAATTTAATCCCTGAAACCCACTTCTGGAAGGAAGAACAAAAACTTGTATGTACATACACATACAAAATAAATGTAAAAAAAAATCAAAAAAGACTTTTGCTAAATTTGTGGGTTTTTTTGTTTTTGTTTTTGAGAAGTCATGACCCTCTGCCTCCTGAATGCTAGTTTTACCAGGCTCAATTCTTAACAAGCTGTTTATATCCAAGGACCAGAAATACCTTTTGTTGTGATATAGATACTTAAAAAATGATTATTTTGGTGTGTGTTTGCCTACATGTATATATGTGCACCATGTTTGTGTCTGGTGCCTGAAGGGGACAGAAAATGGCACTGAATCTCCTGAACTGGGGTATAGGCAGCTGTGAGCATTCATATGGATCTGGGAATGGAACCCATGTCCTCTGAAAGAACAGCTAGTGCCCTCAACTATGGAGCCATCTCTCCAGCCTAATGCTAGAGATATCAAAAGAAAAAAATGCTGGGCTGTGATGGGCATATGCCTTTAATCCCAGCACTCAGGGGACAGAGGCAGGTGGATCTCTGAGTTCGAGGCTAGGCTGGTCTCTAGAGTAAGTTCCAGGAGAGGCAGGAATGCAGAGAGAAACCTTCCTTCAAAAAAACCAAATCAAATACTTTCTCTCTCTCTCTCTCTCTCTCTCTCTCTCTCTCTCTCTCTCCTACCACAGAACACTTATTTTAGGTCACCTTATATTTTGTGAAATGCTGTATTTGTATGAACTCATAAATAATAGTCTATGAGAAATTATGCTTCAAATTTTACAATTATAAGTTACTCAGCAGCAGTGACACAAATTTAGTTTCTCCTCACTGACTAAAACTCAGTATAATTCTGGAGACTTGATCAACTTCCTGTATCAGCAGAGTTTACCAATAAACTGATTCTAAAAGCCAAGCAGAGTGATACAATGATTCTAAAAGCTAAGGCTGAGGCAGGAGGATCACCTTGAGTTTGAGGCTAGCTTGTGCTGTGGACTAATCCTCTTGTACTCTGTAAAGATTTGTCACTTGAGTTGGTTTAATAGAATGTTGATTGGCTGGTAGTTGGACAGGAAGTTAGGTGGGAAAGCCAAACTGATGGGAGGAAGAAGGGCAGAGTCAGAGAGTCACCAGCCAGACACACAGGAAGCAAGATGAGAATGCTGTACTAAGGTACAAAGGTACCAAGACATGCGGCTAAACATAAATAAGAATTATGGGTTAATTTAAGTGCACGAGCTCATTAGTAATAAGCCTAAGCTACCAGCTGAACATTTATAATTTATATAAGCCTCTGTGTGGTAATTGGGGAAGAAGCTTCTGGGTATTTGGGAGTTGATGGAAAGACAGAAACTATTGCCTACATATGGTATGGGGTGTCTTTTTGTATGCTGTGAATATTTGTTGCTCTCATTGGTTAATAAATAAAGCTGTTTGGCCATTGGCAAGGCAGAACATTCGAACTGAAGATGTAGGTGAAGAAGGGCAGAGCCAGAGCAGATGCTGCTAGCTGCCCAAGAAGCAAGATGTGGAAGAACTGGTAAGCCACAGGCAATGTGGCAATACATAAATTAATATAACTGGGTTAAGTTAAATCTAAGAGCTAGCTAGTAATAAGTCTGAGCCATCAGCCAAGCACTTACAATTAACATAAGTCTCTGAGTGATTATTTGGAAATGGCTGCAGGACGGGACAGGACAGAGAAAAGCCTCTGGTTACAAGCTTGGGCTTTAGAGTGAGCTCAAGACTCAAGATAAGCCTGGGCTATATAATAAAACCCTGCCTCAGGGAAGGTGTGTGTAATTCTAATGATTTATTAAAATGTTAGACATTTTATCCTATTTTTATTCTACAACCCACAATTACATAATTCCTCAAAAAAATCACTTCAAAGAAAAATCTCTTCTCTGTTTATATCATAGTCCCCTGGGCAAATGTGATATATAACCAAATTTCACATTTCTTTTAAGGCAGATTACTAGCCTGGTCCCTCTATGATGGCAACATTCCATGGTGAGTACATTGTACACACTCAGAAGCTGTGGTTGCTCAGTTGGCTCATTTTCTCAAGCGAGAAAGACAAAGGTCAGAAAACCAAGTAAAAAGAAAAGTGACAAAAACATTTGCAAGACAATTGATGAGAAGTTAACTTTTTATTACTTGATGAGCTTTTATGATGGATAAGAAGTCCAACATTCCCCAAACACTAGTGTGAATACTTGATATGGAAGGAACTACAAAATCAGAAATACTGAAAAAGATGCTTTACCTTACTCTTGAAGAGGGAAAATAAAATTAACAGTGAAAAGCCACTTTCACTGACCAGAAAAACAAAGACACAAAGCTTTTTGAAAAGTACAATGCTGGTGGTGATGTTGAACTGTCAGTCTTCCTAGAAAGCATCATTGCAGTATCCCCTAAAGATCCAAAGTATGGAGATTAAATGTGTCATTTATATTTTCACTAGTAACTGTCCCAGGAAAGCCAATTTCTTAGAATTCTAGCCTTATATTTTTTTCATAGTGTGCTGCAATTTGTAATTAACTTTTTCCAGTTTGACCCCAGTTGATCATAAATTCCATGGTGGCAGTGGCTAAGGCTAACTTACAGATTTATCTACAGTACTTACAACACACAAAGCACTATCTTCCTCTCTACTCAATAAATATCTGTACAGAGAAAATACCTTTCAAGGTTGGTGCTCACAGCTGATGAAAAGGAGTGACCATAACCCACTTCTGAAAGCTTCCACGTCCTTGCCCTTGCCTGAGGCACCAGCCTGCCGACTTTCTTCCAGTGCTCTCCTTATACCCATGTCATGAACCAACATGTCTTGTTGGCTTGAGTTCATTTCTCTTGACATTAAGTCAGAAGAGTCCCAAATGTCCAGAAACTCTTACATACAATGGAAATTACAAAATCATTTAAAAATTAGATTCATATTTACTGACATAAAACATTTCCATTATTTACTGTTAAGTGGAAAAAAGTGTTCACCCCTATGTATAGTAAGATAAAGTTTCCATAAATAGACTGTGCACAGCTTTCACTAATTTCCCTCAACCTCCTTTGGGGCAGCCTGGAGCAAGTTCAACACTGAATGAAGGTGTCCTTCCATACCATACTGTCCTTCAAGATTCTGGAACTCTCTCCATGCTGTCAGTTCTATGGGGCTTGCTAGTGTTTTGAGCCTTATAAAGGAAATTTCTCAAATGAGATGAGTTAGTTTGGGTAGTGCTGAGATATCGGGGTCAGTAAATATCATCATCCCAATGGACAACAAATGTCTTCCCTCATGAGCTTTGCAAACACGTCATTCCTTGCATCTCCTAAGTGTTTTTTTTTTTTTCCTTCTAGGTGGTCCTAATCTGCTCCTTGGAAGACTTCAGCACTTTGGATCTTCAGCTTTTCTATATTGATTTATGGATACACCCTGAACCCATTTCAATCAGGATTTGGCCAATAAAACCAAGCTTTTCTTTGAAAACTACCAGTACATGTTATGAACAGACACATTTTAAAATTCAGAACTGCAGCAGGCATTTATTGGTTGTCTATCTTCCCTGTCCAACACGGCATTTTAAGATAGCCATGTCCTCCTACATAGCCTCCATACTGACCCCAGAGTAAGCTATTCTGTTCATCAGGCAACAGTACTTATTTTTAGCAGATATGTAAACTACACTAATCCAACTAAGGCAAAATCTTGTTAAGGATACCAAGTCAGAAATATTCTTTCCTGGCAGTGATCTCAGAAGCCATACAAATGTACACTATGGTAAGAAGCATGGACTACACAGCCTATGGTGTGCTGGTAGCTGAGGGTGGGGGCCCTTGGGAAACTACACAAGATACACACTTCCTCTCACTGTGACGAAACAAATGGAAAACAAAAATGGTATTAAAATGGTGGGAATATAGTTCTGCAGAGCAGTCTTTGGGAGATGTTTACTAGAGTCTACTGGAAGTTGGGGCATGACTTAAAAAGATGGTGCTTTGGAAAATGTGAAGGCTGCCAGTGAGCTCTTCTCTCCTCTATCATGGGAGGTAACTATAGTTAATGAAGAACTTGCAGAAAACCCAGAGTGTCTCAGCAGATCCTGTTTTAAAACGTTTCAGATGAAGATGGCTCTAAGTACTTCACTAGAAGAACTCAGTGAAGAAACATATGAGAAAAACACAAAAGTATGGAAATGAATATGACATCCTAAACTACTGTGAAGCAACTTTAAATTAATAATGGATAAAACTTTCAGTAACATTCAGTAATATACATAGAGAAGAAATAACTTAGGTATTGCCACTGGGAGAAAATACCTCTACTGCTAGTGATTGCAGATAAACACAACATACATATTTTTGTATCTATTTTTAGACTAAACTAGGCTCTGATGTTCAGAATTTATGAACACATCACTTTTAAAAAGTGGTTATGAAAGTTCTATTATCAATAATTTCAGCAACAGTACATATTAACAGATTACCAGAATATTGTTATCATTAGCCTTGTCTCCCTGTGTAATTTGCTTATACACATCCCATTTTGGCCCAAACCATGATCTTCCCATTGGCAATAGGTGGGAGCAGAGGAAAACTGGTATAGGGTCAGATGAAGAGCAAAGCTATCTTAATTTTACAATGCACCGCAGTTGACGGCGCTACTTTCGTACTATGAAGAAATAGCATTGCATCAAAGAAAGAAAATGTCCAACTCCTTCAAAAGAAATATTCTTTTAAGAGAGTTGGCAGCTCTTTTTTTCTGTGAGGGAAACCACTCTAAAGAAAATGAGCCATGGAAAGGAAGATAGAGAAAAGTCCCAAGTTCTATTAACATTATGCTGGAAACAGCTTCCCAGGCTTTTCAGTTATAAACAGCAGTCTTTAACCAAGTCTGTTAACTACAGCCAGCAGAACACAATCCATTGAATCAAATAGATCCAAATGGTTACCTTCTCGGGTATTATTGTGCTCAAGTTCTTTTTATCCTCCTGGGACAAATGACTCCAAAAGGTAAAATCTTCCTAGGGGCTAAAATCACAGTAGCAGGTGGGGGTGGGGCCCACTCCCATTGAGTAGCAAGATACTTTGTATATGCACAAAACCATGGAAGGACACAGAAGACACTTGCTTTTGGGGGAGGGGTGTAAATCAGGGATGGGAGTGACATTCACCTTTTTACTCATTTCCTGCAAGGTTTGTAAAAATTCCTAATGACATCTCAAAAAGTGTTTTTCTAGCGTACTTAGTAACACAGTAAGTACAATATCACTGGTAAATGGTGAAGTCATTTACTATTATTTTGGTCATACAAAACCGGTGTCGTTAAAAGTCCTGCATTGCCACAAACAAGTTCTCACTTGTCATCTTTCCCTTTTGTCTTTCTGTATACCATTTCTCGAAAACTGGCTAGGATCTTATTCTCTCGCTTCCGCCTCTCTTCTTGGTTAAAGGATGCAAGGGCTCTTTTCTCATCAGCACTGTAAATCTGGTTCTCTTTGCGCAGTCTCACAGCTTCCATTCTGCGATGCCTGCTGCCACTCATGACGTAACCTGAACATTCAAAAGAGGCGATCTCTTCACTCGTCAAGCCAATTTCACCCCTTCGTGGGATGCGCTTTCCAGCCTTTACATATTCAGCCATAGCCGCGCCTTCACCCGGAAGCAGAGCGTGGCCATAATTCAACGGTTTCTCATCCTGAGAGGTATGTATTACAGGTGCTTCTGGGCCTATTAAATCCATGGCATCTGCACTCATGGACTGTTCCATCCACGCATCTTCTGGCAATTCCCTTCCTAAAGCTGTGCAGCTTACGGCGTCGCTGTATTCCTTTTCAGTCCTCCTCTTCTTCTTGAGTTGTTTTGCCCGGTGTTTCTTTTTCTTCTCTTTCTTCCTGGCTTTGGCTTTGTTTTTATCGCCACCAGAGCTAGAATAAATGTCAGAGTCTGAATTGCTGTCATTATCACAATACTTCCTACGTTTCCTTTTGGAGGGCCTTTTCTTCCTTTTTCTCTTCGTTGAATGACTGGTCCTTGTCCTTTTTTCTTCGTTGGTGAAATCCGAACTGCTGCTCTTCGGATTCTTCACCTCATCTTCAGCTGGTGTATGTTCATCGGAATCCGGCTCAGGAAACTTGGGTGACAATCCCCACACCTCAGGCGCTCCCAGCTCTCCAATCCTCTCTCTTTCCTTCAGCCTCCTCTGCCTGTAGCTCTCCTCCTTTTCCTTCTCCTGGTCCTCGGCCCACGAACGGTCTCCGGCATAGTGGTGGTAGCGGTACCCGCCACAGATGGAAGAGGAGGACGAAGGGGCAAACGTGCAGATCCCCGGCGGCGGCGGCGGCGGCTCTCCAGACCGGGGGCGGCTGACGGCATGCGCTGGACGGGGCCGCTCCGGACCCCGCGGAGGCCCGAGCCCCTCGCACCCGCTGAGGGCGAGGCCGAAACCGCCTCCCCGAGGGGATCGTCGAGTCTGGGACACGGACGGTGGGCTGCCCGAGCCACGCCGGCCTTTCTGGGAGCCCAGAGTGTCCTCATTAGGGCGGGATCGGGACACAGGCGACATGGGCCGACCTCAAACCGCCCGCAGCGCGGTTACTACGGAAGCCACACCATGGAGAGCGTGACTGCCACCCACGCGGGCGCACTGGGAACGGCGCGGGCTGCCGCTGGACGCAATTCCACCCTGAGCCCCAGCGCGGTCCTAGTCGGCAGAGCCTTTGACGGAAGCGGAAGTGGCCCGGAGGCTGCTCAGGAGCCCTTTTCCGCCTCTGGGAGGTGGACACTAACTTATTCCACTTTTCATGATTTGCATTCCCTCCATTGAGCTCCCAGGGTAATAAAAGGAATTAATGAGTCCTTCTGCTGTATGTATGTATGTATGTATGTGTGTATGTATGTATTTTCTATTGGGGGGCAAACAGCTTGACCACACAGCTGCCATGACAGGCTTAGGGGCCTAGACACAGCTTCTGTGACAAGCATACTGGCAGGCAACACCCAGATCCAGGAACAGCCTTAAGCTGACACCACCCAGGGATGGGAAAGTACCTGACGTCCCAAACATTCCAACTATTAGATAAGGTGGCCAGACGTCCTTGAGTCTAGTACACACTATTTTTGTTTTACAGATTCCCCTGGACAGCTGTCAGTCAATGAGGGTCCTGGACTCTGGGAAGCCCCTCACCCCAGCCTCTGCTATGATAAACACCCTACCTACCTGGGCTCAGGGCTCTGTGCTCTCACCACTGTGTTGGACAGACAGAGGGACCAAGCTAAGAGCTTGAAGAGAATAAAGACTCTTTGCTTTTACTTGTGGGATTCGGTCTCCGTAGTGGTCTTTTGGGGTCCCTGTGAACTGGGAATAACACTTTTTTTTTTTTTTTTTGGATAGGGTTTCTTTCTGTAGCTCTGGCTGTCCTGGAACTCACTTTGTCGACCAGGCTGGCCTCCAGTTCACAGAGATCCACCTGCCTCTGCTTCTCAGTGCTGGGATTAAAGGAGTGCACCACCACCGCCTGCCTATTTTCAATTATTAGTAAGTGGAGCATATGCAGCCCCAGCTGGCTTGGAGCTTGCTAGACAGAGAAGATGATCTTGAACTTCTGGTCCTACTGTTTCCACCACACAAGCACTAAGATTATAAGTTTTCATCACCACACCTGTGATGGCTAAGAACATTTAACTCTGTACCAGTCACCTCCTTAATAGTTGTTGATCTAAAATTCCCATGGGCTCCTAGAGGCCTGTGTCCTCCCCAGAATGATGTTACTGTCGTGAGATAAGAATGAAAGAATCTTGCCTTGGCTTTTGTAAACCTGCTTATATCCCTGTGTAGTGGAAGTGAGAGACAGTTAAGGGGAGCAGAGCACTTTCCCCATGCAGCTGTGGGTCCCATAGAAGGGAGGTCATTATAATGCCCACCTTAAATATGCTTCCCCTAGCCATCTCTGGCTCTTGGTTTGGTTATAAGGCAGCCGTCCTTCCTGCTACCGGGAAGAATAAATTCATTTGATTTTAATCTAAATCTGGGTAGTTGAGTCTTTCTCAGTGGATTCGAACTCTATCACATCCATCTCTTCTCTCGGACTTTTGTGTTTTACCGCCATGTCGCTCACCATACCACCTTCATTTTTGCCTCCACTTTTTCTGCTTAGTGAAGGATTCCTATTCACTACCTGCTCCAAAGGCACTTGTCAGCTGCCTGGTGTTGCAGGTCTACAATCCTAGCAACCAAGGAAACTGAGGCAAGAGGATGACTGGTTCAGGGTCTTACGGCAGCTTGATGAGACTTTGCACCAAACAGTAGAAGATCGTTGGGAGTGTTGCTTAGCAGCAGTGGAGTACACCCAGTGTTCACATAGCCAAAGGCTCCATTGCTGACTCAGCAAACAATCCTGTTTGTTGCTATTAGAAGCAAAACCCAGATTACTTTTAGAAACAAAGTTTGAGCTTAAGTTTCTGGTAATAGAAAATAAATAAGTAAATAGGTAAAAGGTAATTCCAGAATCTTGTTTTACTTAGGTTCACAGACTTCTGCTCCAGAGATATAGACACATTAGTCTGGAAGGTTCCTCTTTATTTCTTCACTTGGAGTTACCTCTGAAGGCCATTTTATATCCTTTAGTCTGAAATGGCAACCTTTCATGTAAAGTAATCATTCCCTAATCTGAAAATTCAAACAGTCATTGCAGTCTAGCAGGCTGAGTTTGAAAGAACCAAGCAGACATCCTAACAGGCTGTCAGTCTTCTCTCAGAGATCAGGCCTCAATTTCAGTTTCCAGAGACTTGAGCAAGCAGTCTCTGGGAGGGCCATGAACAAAAGACATAGTCCTTGCAGTAGCTCCCTTTCTGCACATACTCTGACTGCTCAAGGTTCAGCCAGTTGTTTACTGTCTGGGACTCTTCACCAACTTAGAGCTATGTGCATGAGTCAAGGACAGAGCCTGGTCCCCTTAGTCGGCCCCCACAGTCAGTAAGTGCTAGGCCAGCCAGTCTCCATGGCAGCTCAAGGACAAAGCCTGGAACTTGTCCAGGCCTGCCCCAAAATGGTAACTGTAACCTCCAACGAACCTTAGCCAATTAAAAGTTACTAATATGATTGCCATTTGCATAAATCAATCCTGAGTCTGTTCCTACATAGTCTGTAGACCCTCAAGTCCCCCTTGCTTTAAAAACCCTGCCTCATTGCTACTCAGGATCTCTCCTGCTCTGCTGCTGCGTCAGATGGATGGAGAGTCCTGAGTTAACTCGTAATAATACAAAGACACTTTGCTTTGCATCAGATTCAGTCTCTTGGTGGTCTTTGGGGGACTCTGGGTACAACAAGCTCAGCTGAAAAACTCCCAAAGTAAGATAAGTCAAAATTTAGGAATGATGCTTTGCTGAAGCGATACCTGTTTTGGTTTTGTCTTTTAAAAAGGATTTTATTTACTTATATGTGTGTCTGTGTGAGCGTATAACATCTGTGAGTGCCTATAGAGGCACCCCCAATAACTGTAGTTATAGGCAGTTTTGAGCCACCCGATGTGGGAACCAACTCAGGTCCTCTGCAAGAGCAGCAAGTACTCTTAACTGCTGAGCCCTCTGCTTTTGATTTTGTTTTTTTTTTTAAAGACAAAGTCTCACATAGCCCAGAGTGACTTCAAACTCACTAGGTAGCCGAGGCGAGGCTAGTCTTGAATTCTTGATCTTCCAACCTCTACCTTTGAAGTGTCTGGATTATAAGCATATGTCACCACACAGCTCTGATACTAGGACTCGTAAACAATAAAATATTGAAACTGAATAGAAATGGGACAGGACATCTGTTCTAAGAATATCCTTCAAATAATTTTTTTTAAAAAATCTAGAATCAGGGGTTGGAAAGGTGGTTCAGTGGAGAAGAGCACTGGTTGCTCTTCCAGATGACCTGAGTTCAATTCCTAGCGCTCACCTGGTAGCTCACAATAGTTCCAGTTCCAGGCAATCTGATGCTCTCTACTGACCTCCAGGCACCAGGTATTCACTTGGTACACAGACATACATGTAGGAAAAACACCCATACACATAAAATAATAATAACTGTAAAAATTAAAAACAATTGAAAATGATTGTGGGTTACATATAATCTCTTTAAGCTGTAACAGTTTCTCTGCCTGTACCTCCATAAATGGCTTGCATATTTGTTGTTTCAAATTCATATGTTGAAATCTTGTCACCAAATGTGTTGGTGTGAGGAGGTGAGGCCTTTGGAAGTTATTAGCATGAGGACTTAGCCTTCATGACTGGAATCAGTGCTGTTATAGAAGAAGTCTCAGAGAGCTGCCTCACCCTTTCTGTAGCTAGATGATGCCTTCAGTTGAGAATGAAAAAGGCCTACAGTGTCTCAGATTCCAGAACCATGAGGAATAAATGTCTGTTGTTTATAAGCCACTCAGTTTGTGGTACTTAGTTACAGCAATCAAAAAGACTCAACTTCACTTCTTCTCCTAACTTTGAAGAGTCCAGGCTGACCTTTGTGTAAAATCTCCTACAAATTTATCTACTGGTTTGTGATATAAATTAGGGTAATCTTGCCTGATCACGCTGGTGATATGACCGTGGTACATACATCAGCAGGCACTTAATATCGGTTTGTCCCAATATGTATTCATTAAGAAATTCCTAACAAGCAAGTTAATGAACAAATTAACAGCAAGGGCAAAGGCAAGCTGGAATTCAGGTCCTTTCCAAATTGCATTAGGCTGCTTTCACAGATATATTTAATATAATTTAATTGTTTGCACACAAAACATCTATAAATTATATTATTATACAATGCATATTATGTTAAATATGCAAAGTTAATATACTTGCTCACAAAACATCTATAAAGGCAATGTTTTACATTTCAATAGAGACATTTGCTAATGAGAATTATTTATAAAAATGAAAAAAGTCTGATATAGAATAATGTTTAGAATATGAAGTTGGTAAAACATTGAATCAGTATTATGTCTGTTCAGCAGTTAAAACTGTGTAGAAAACCATGTGCATGCATGTATGTGTGTGTGGTGTCAGCACAGCTCAGTCAGCAAAGCGCTTGCTGTGAAAGATGAGGACTTGAGTTTGATCTTCAGAACTCATGTAAAAATAATTGTAATCCTAGTGCTGGGGTGGTGGAGATGGGTGGATCCCTGAGGCTCATCTGGACCAACAGAGCTTAAATGCCAAGGTTTTTCTGTGCTCTCCACACCCAGGAACATGTGCTCAAGCATGTGTACACACACCTATCCCTAATAAATAAATAACTTGTGGTACTAATTCAGGATTGCTGCAAGCCGCAGGAATATATCATAAGAACTCAGCTGGTTATGACAAAGTCATTACCTGGAGGGATCAAGGAATTCCTCCAGAGGAAGCCAAATTCCAAGGAGCTTTTGGTGTTATTTGGCTTGTTATATATCAGCTGTCTTCTGTTATGAAAATCATGTGTGCCTTCATAGTTTTCCCAATTGACTTTTCCCTAAGAAGAGCTAACAGTGTGGGCTGATCACTCTCTGGACATATACATTCAAGGTATTTGGAGAACAGCCTCAAGAAAGGCTTTCTCTGGAATCAGATATCTCCCTTAGCCACTTTCAGCGACTAGCAGTAATAACAGTCCACATGCAAGTCTCCTGATTCAAGGCAAATTCCACAAGGAGACATCGCCTAGGTCAGGTGGACATTAAGTAATAGCTTTACACAATTTAGCTCGGACCCTCCCTTCTTACAGCCTTACTAACTTTATAGACCTCTAACTACCTACCTAACCACTTCTAGGAATATTTAGATAACCTTCTGCACTAATAGCTATGCATAGCCAGAACCCCAGTTCAAGCCTCCCTGTAATTATCATCATTGGCAGCATCCGGCCAGGTCCATCCCCAGATGGAGGAAAGTACCTTATCAGAGATACCTCTGTCCTCTCTAAGAACAGACTTAAGCATCCAGACTACCCATTTGAGAAGGCCTGGCAGATGTGCCAATTAAGCTTAACTATCTCCTTTCCCAAATCTTACCCCCAGTTCCAGATCTCCCTTTAACTATCACCGAGGCATCTACCTGTACACAGGTTGCCTAGTGACCTAGCACACATTCCCCCACCCTGCAGAAAAAAAATGGCAGGTAGCTTGGACAGATAGGAGCCACAGGAAAAAAAGAAGGCAGTTTTATTTTCTCCCATTGATCTAGCAACTTACAGATTCTTAACATTTTTTACCAATCATGTTTAAGATTATAGTTGAACACAAAAGATCTCTCTTCTTAGATATTACCCGAATTTAGCCTTTAGTTAATTCATTTCCCCATTGGTCACTTCCCTTTGGGGTTGCAAATGATAATTAATGGCTATTGCCTCTCTATGTGATTCTTATCATCCCTCCATTTGATTCTGGAAGTCTGGCTTTGCACTGCCAAGGGATTACTGCTTTTAAGTGTATATATATACTGGGACTTCCCAGGCGCAGGAGGATGGAGAAAAGAGAATGGAAGAACTAGATGGGTAAGAACTGGAGAGGAACAAATTGAGATGGGGAAGAACTAGATTGAAGGGCTAGAAGAGAGTACTAGAGGAACGAGATGGAAGATGAGGAAGAGCCAGATGGGGAAGAACAAGATGAGGAAGAACAAGATGAGAGAGACGGAGATGGGAGAGGAGCTGATATGGGAAAGAACTAGATGGATGAGAACCTAGAAGGGACAGAACTAGATGAAGGAATTAAGATAGAACCTAGAGAAGACAACAGATAAATGTAAAGAAAAATTGGGCAAGAAAGGAGCTAAAAATGAGAGCAGAGTATAAGCTTGTAAAGAGAGAACCGACACAGAATAATAAAGTATATGGACTAAGGAGTTTCCTGTACATAGACTCATTTCTTTTCATCAAGGATTGATTATCAGCTGGTTGTAGATTCTTCCCGGATACTGGGAGGGGACTATCTAGGAGCTGGACCACCCTAGTCCCCAATACAGGATGTGTTTGGATGTGTCTGTTGTACTGGCTTTTCCCAAAAGGACTGGCTGAGGGAAAAAGAACCACAATGTTTGTGGGTGGCTCTATTCTATAGGCTGGAATCCTAGACCAAATAAAATGAGAAATAGAAGAAAGGCAGATGGATGTCAGAATTCATCTCTCCCTGCTTTCTGATATGCCAAGATATAGACATGACCAAGTAGCTTTATCTGGTTTCTGCTGTCATGTTCCTGCCGGAATGGACTGTCCCCTCAAACTGAGAGCCCAAATACATTTTCCTTGAGTTGCTTCTTATTGTCAGGTACTTATCACAGCTATGAGAAACTAACTAATAACACTGGTATATTAGTTAATTTTGTCACACTGTGACAATAACCCCAACAGAAACAGCTTGGGAAGAAAGACTTGTTTTGTCTCATGGGTTTAGGTGGATTTCGGTCCAGCATGGCAGGGAAGGAATGACAGCATTAGTATAAGGCTGGGGCTCTTCCATGTCAGCTAGCTAGGAAGCGAAGAAAAGGAGTACAGGAGAGAGCCAGAGAAAGATATGACCCCCAAGGGCAAAACTACCCCCAAGGGCAAAACCACAAAGACCTCCGATTTTTCACCCCCACCCAAATTATATCATCTTATAATGAATCCATCAAGACATTCCACTGCTTGTGGGGTTATAGCTTTTGTGACCACAGTCTAGAAGGCGTGTGTTTTATTAATCTCCTAGGTTTTTCTGAATTGTCAGAGCCTTCCCACGAGTCAACTGAGTTGCTGGGTAGAGGCGTGAGGATTAAAGAAGAGACAAGGATTCAGAACAGAGTCGGGAGGACTGCCAGTCAAAGCTGGGCAGTCTCAAGTTTATTTCCCAGCCTGATTATATACAATCTGAAAGGCAGAAGTAGAACAATGCACAGCAGAGACAGTCAGGCTCTATCTTAAGAAAAAACCATATCCCTAGTCTGTCCTTGGAGTCAAGGAACAGGCGGTTTCCTTATCTCTTCGTGGGCTCCTGCCAGCATCAGCAGCCTGCCTAGGGTTGCACATTAGCTGGATAATTTGTTCTTTCCCATGGGCTAATTAGGACACTCTCACAGCTCTCAAGGAGAATGGAGCAATCAAGCTTGAACTCTTTTGACTTGTAAGTCAGAATGGACTCCAGATTCAAACTGAGTCACATGTGGGCCCCCACACTGAATCCACTCAAACTGACAAGATTAATCTCACAACTGGTTAAGCCAGAATGGGATTTCACTCTGGGCTGAATTGCCATCTCCTTTCCCATCTCTTTTAGACTTATGTAATAATTTTTGGGCTGAATTATTCACCAATGAAGGAAGATAGAATTAATTAAAAAGAAAATAACTATGGAAACTTTGTTTTTTGTAAGTCTATAGAGACATTACAATGGATCCCCATATGCCTCTCACCCGGCTTCATCAATTACCATGTTTGTGTTATTTCTTTTCTTCTTTCTTTTTTGCTAAGTATTTGCTTCAGTGAATCTCAGACATTATATAGGCTCATCCATCTGTGCAGGTATTTCAATATAAAGTTCTAAGGAATGACTTTAAAAATGATAGAGAGGCAGGAGAGATGTCTCAGAAGTTAAGATCATTTACTGTCCTTCCAGAGGACCTATGTCGGGCAGTTGTAATCAGATGATTCTCTTCTGCCTGCCAGTTCCCAGAGGCTGATATTACTTATAAATGCTCGGCCATTAGCTCAGGCTTATTACTAACTAGCTCTTACAACTTAACCCATTTCTGTTAATCCATGTACTGCCCCAGGCTTGTACCCTTTATCGTTATCCCATTTTGTATGTCTGACTCATTCTCCATCTGGCTCTTGACCCCCTTGGCTCTGCTGTTCTTCCTATATCTCCCTTTGACTTTCTTGCCCAACCTTGTTCTGCCTGGTTAGAGGCCAAATCAGCTTTTATTATGAATCAATGAGAGTAACACATATTCACATTGTACAGAAGAACACCCACAGCAGTTAGTTTTTGCCAACTTGACAAAATTAGAGTCATCGAAGAAGAGGGGACCTCAATTGAAAAAATGCCCTCATGCTGACCTGTAGGCAAGTCTGCGTGGCATTTTCTTGACTGATGATTGATGTGAAAGAGCTAAACCCATTGTGGGCTGTGCCATCCCTGGCCAGGTAGTATTGGGGTGTATAAGAAAGCAAATTGAACACACCAAGGGTTCAGCAGCATTCCTCCAAGGATTCTGCTCCAGTTCTCAACTCAGGATTCTTGGCTTGAGTTCCTGCCCTGACTTCACGATGGACTGTGATTGGAACTTGTAAGGCAAATAACCCCCTTTTTCCTCCAAGTTGTTTTTGGTCATGTTGTTTATCACAGCAATGGAAACCCTAACTATGACAGGACCTGAGTTTGAGTCACAACTGCCTGTCACTCTAGCTCCAGGGGACCTGACATCCTCTTCTGGTTTGTATAAGCACCAGCATACATATGGCATATACACAGACACAAATAAACAAGAGTAAATCTGATAAAAATGATAGTATCATTCTAACAGTTAAATTGCCAATAATTGCCTACCATTACTGAGTTCTAGTTTTCCCCATTGTCTCAGCTGTATTTTTTTTTAAAACAGTATTATGGGAAGCTTACCAGAGATGACCACTCAGACACAGCCTATAGCCAAGTAAAGTCTTTATTCAGCTGGTTGGGACCATACCCAAGTGTTCTTGGGACCTGGTATGGTCCTTAGTGTCCAGAACATGAGGTTTTTAAGGGCAGAGACCTCATGGAGGCATCTCCTTGGGCAGCTGCAGTGGGGACTTTGCAGAGTAAGCCGTTTGAAGCAAGCAGTTTACCAGAAACTAAGATAAGTGGCTGGTCAACCGGAGGGGGATTCTGCACAAATAAACAGCGAGGACAAAGGGTTATCTGTAGAAGATTCCGCACAAACAAGCAATTCCAACAAAGGCTAGGTAAGTTAGATAGGACATCCAGACCTTTGATTCCTAGAACAGAGGTGGGTAGTTTTCCATGGGATACCCCAAGGAGATCAGATTCTACTTAAACCTGGAAACAGCCTCAGCAGGAATATCAGATGGAAGAACTCATACACTGGCCTGCCCCCATCACAGCAATTGTTTTGTTCTAATCAGGGCCGAAATAAAGTTTATCCTTGCACCTGGCTGATCCGTCTATTGAGTTTCTTTTAACTGACGACAGTCTGCCTTTCTCAGGTTTGGGAGTCTCTGCATCTTACACTTGTGCCTGTCCGTAGGTCAGGGCTGCAAAGGAACAGGAAGGAACGGGATGTCCCTGAGGCTGGAGGCTAGAGAGTTTCTGGAAGTGCACAGAGGCAATTTGGATGCTTGTCGTGTGCAAGCTTTGTTGCTGAAGAGCTCAGAAGAGTCAGGACTCTAGTTATTTGGCCAGATGCCATAGCAGTGGCTGCCCTGGCTCTTTACTGGTTACTATGTGTTATGAAGTGGAGAGAGATGGGGGAGGGGTTTCTAAAGTCAGGGTCGGGATGATTTTCTCTCAGGTAGTTTGTCCTGGAGAGGGAGGAAAGAGAACAGCAGGAAGAGGACAGGACCAGGGGTAGGCATACTCTCCAGACAACCGAGTGCCCTGCTTCTTTCGTAGTTTCTAAGAGGTACAAAATTTCCTGCCATATTCCACCTTCGCTTTCTGCCAAAATGTACTTTCCAACCTAATTTTCGTGTCAGCATTGTGACAACTATGAAGCAAGCTTTAGATTGGAAAGGATCAAAGATTCCCGGTGACTTACTTTGTAAAAACCACTACATCCTGAGCTTAAACGTCCACTCCTGTGGGACTCAGGGGCTATAATCCTTTCCTCAATAATCCTCCCTTAAGCGGAGGTACTGATAGAGTCACTAATGAGTTAATTCGGATAGAACCACTGAGAAGAGCATCCTAGATGGCCCAGGAAGTGGCTTGGGTTCCCATGTTTCCTGTGCTCCAGCCAGTGTCTGGATGTAGTTTATTTGCCCCGAGGCATTCGTTGAGAATATTTATTGTGGGGTTAGGGTGGGGTGCAGAGGAGGACTCCGCAAAGGCAAAGATTTTTGGAGAAACCTGTGCAGCTGTGCCTCTGGGTGTCCCGGGGAACAAGGGAGAGGAGACAGATCTATGCTGAGTTCCCATCTTCCGAGAAACCTCTGAGGATCCACAGCTTGCAGCTAGCGTGAGCCTAAGCTTAGCACAGAATGGCTAGAGAGCCGAGAGTGAGTGCAGCCCTAAACGCTCGATCTGCCCAAGAGGGGACTGGGCTTCGGGTGGTGAAGGTGGAACAGGAAGAGGCCTCCCCCTTGGCAGAGGAGGCCAGCTGGCTGGGCAGCCCTGGGCCCGACCGCTCCCGCCAGCGCTTCCGCGCTTTCCGCTACCCAGAGGCCGCTGGGCCCCGGCAGGCGCTGAGCCGGCTCCGGGAGCTCTGCAGACAGTGGCTGCGGCCAGATATGCACAGCAAGGAGCAGATCCTGGAGCTGCTGGTGCTGGAGCAGTTCCTGACCATCCTGCCAGGGGAGCTGCAGGCCTGGGTGCGCGAGCAGCACCCTGACAGCGGGGAGGAGGTGGTGGCGCTGCTGGAGTACTTGGAGAGGCAGCTGGACGACACGCCTCCACAGGTAGAAGGAACAGGTTTAGGGTCTGAGCCCTATGCTCTGTGCCTTCCAGAAACCTCAAGCAAGAGCCAAGGGAGGCATTGCTCAGAGCCCGCGAAGTCTCAGTCTCAACTGGGAACCTGAGGCGACCAGCGAAGTGACCTGGAGCCCCCAGAATAGCTAAGAGCACAAAGGAAAGTAGGAGGAGTGGGAAGAACGCAGTCCTGGTGAAGCTTGGGTAGAATGTGTCCAGCAGAGTGGTGACAGGTTAGATAGATAGGCACTTCTTAGCTGTGTGCTGAGTAAGGACAGGGCGGAGCACAGGGATGTTCTGCCGCCTTGCTTTGTTCTCACTGACAGTGGAGGGAAAGTCCGCAGTTTTCTTAGCATCTAGAAAGGTTTTTCCTATCCAAATTCATGGACCCCTTGTTTGAACCCCTGGTAGAAAATGGGCTGGTTTTAACCTCTACCTTCTGGCCTTAAAATACCCCCCCCCCCAATTTTATGCACATCAACAATGTGTCTCCATCATATTTGCCACCAACTCCTCCCCCTCCAGTTTCCCCCAGCCACCATGTGTCCCCTTTCCCTGTTCATACAACCCTCATCTTTATAACCTACTAGGTCCAGTTAGTACCACTAGCTGGAATGTTGTTTGATCTTGTCCAGGTAACCAGAGCTGCAGTGAGTTCCTGAGCCAGTAACTATGTCTTTCCCAGGAAGTACCATTCTGCAGTACTCTTCTCCATCCCAGGTCCTTTGTTCTTTCTGCCCTACCTTCCTTGAGGTTCCCTGGGCCCTGGGGACTAGGGGTTGATGTAGATGTCCTATTTAAGGAGGAGCACTCAGCAGTCATTTATTCTCATGTCTTCGACCAGTTATGAGTCTCCATATTAACTGCTGCCCAATGCATAGAAAAGCATCCCTTGCTAAGGTTGAGGGCAGCACTAATCTACACATGCATCTTGACCTATTTTAGGAGATCTCTTCTCTGAAGCTCCCAGTGTCCTTGTGTCAGAGGGCACGGGATTAGAACCTTCTTACTAGTGACCAGGAGACCAAGGTTCTGGACTTGGACTTGCTGTTCTGAGCCCTGTAACAGTGGAAAGTCAGTTCAAGTCTTAGAACTTTATTCTCTGTAAAAGATGGAGGAAATTCTCAGCATCATTTTGCTATCAGTGTCTGCAAGGAAACAGAGGTTTGATGAGGATGCAGCACCTATTATGTTCTGTGTTAGTTGGTTTCACATACTGCAGTCAAACTTGTTAGTTTCTTAAAAACCCTGTTGTGTAGAAATCACCGTGTTTACCTTTCAGATGAGATGTTGATACTTTTATAGATTTTCCCATCAGCTTCAGAAGGGTAGAGAGGCAGAGCAAGGAAACAAAGCCATAGGTAATCCAGAGGCTCTGCCGCTGACCTGCCTGAGCTCCCAGTACAGCATTGCTACTTAGGAGCTGGATGACATGGTCAAGCTGCTTAAACTAGGCCTCAGTTTCAGCTACACAATTCTAAACAATTCCATAATTTACTGAGGGTGGGGGGAGAGGTCCTTGCAGGTGTCATACAGGGAAGTGTACCCCACAAAGAGATAAGAATGAAAATCTGGTGCAGATTGATTTAGTCAACCTGGATCAGACTTTAGGGAGTCTAATACCAGGCTGTTTATTCCCAATGTATTTAAGCCCAGTATAGTTGAGAAAAGTTTCCTGGCATAAAAACATCCCTGTTATACAAGGAAGTGTAACTACACTGAAACGCAACTCAGGGTACATGTCATTTCTTCCAAGAAGATGGGTTCTAGAGATAGGCTACCTGTACTATCTTAAGGGCCTAAGGGTCTGGCCTGGTTTCAGTCTTACAGATAGCATAGAAGTCATTTGGGATATTAGTCATTGTGGGATCTTGGGGGAGCCTCGGGTTATAAGAGTCATTTAGAGTACTAGCCACCTCCGTCTTGATTGTAAGAGCTTGATAAGGTCTGCCCCAACAGATAACACAGATCACCAGGCAGTTAATCATTTCCAATTCTCAGCTTTCTGGTTAGAAGAAAAGGCTTTTTTTTTTTTTTTTTTCATCCTTCCCATTGGAAAGACAATCCTGTATGCTTAACATTCCTGGTTTCTCTGGAGATCTGTGGGTGCAAGGACCTTCACGTTCTGTTCCCATTGTTTCCACAGGGCTGTCTGTATTTCAGTGAATTAACATCCTTGAAGCTCTTAGAATCAGTGCCTGATAATAGAAAGTCCTCACAAAAAGTGTGATGGGAAAGTCTGATCAAATAAATAAAAGTAAATGAATGACTTTTAGGGCCCAGCTCATGAATGGAGTGGAGAACTTCTCTGCTGCAAGGTGGCACTGTTGATGCCATCCCAGAACTCACAAAGTAGCCACTCCCAGCCGATGAGGGGTCTGCTCAAGCATGAGTCTCAGGAATCTTTGGAGTGTTCGCCCTTCCAAGCAAGAGGTAAGAGAATGTTTGTGAGAGTGTGTGTGTGCATTTGTGTGTGTGTGTGCATTTGTGTGTGTGTGTGTGCATTTGTGTGTGTGTGCATTTGTGTGTGTGTGCATTTGTGTGTGTGTGCATTTGTGTATGTAGGTGTGTGTGTGCATTTGTGTGTGTGTGTGCATTTGTGTATATAGGTGTGTGTGTGTGTGTGTGCGCGTGCGTGCACGCATTTGTGTGTGTGTGTGTGCATTTGTGTATGTGCATTTGTGTGTGTGTGTGCATTTGTGTGTGTGTGCATTTGTGTGTGTGCATATGTGTGTGTGTGCATTTGTGTGTGTGTGTGTGCATTTGTGTATGTGTGTGTGTGCATTTGTGTGTGTGCATTTGTGTGTGTGTGTGCATTTGTGTGTGTGTGCATTTGTGTGTGTGTGCATTTGTGTGTGTGCATGTGTGTGTGTGTGCATTTGTGTGTGTGTGTGTGTGTGTGTGTGCGTGCACACGCACGCATTTGTGTGTGTAGGTGTATCTCGGGAGCCCCCTCTACCATAGCCATTGTTGTTTGACACAGGGAATAGAGCCATTAGTCAAACTGAATTTTTGCTGTGATAGATCTTAAATTCTAGTGATAGCAGAAAAATCAATAGTGCAATTTTGGATGTTCAAGAGTGCTACAAAGGGCCGGACGGTGGTGGCTCACGCCGTTAATCCCAGCACTTGGGAGGCAGAGGCAGGTGAATCTGTGAGTTCAAGGCCAGCCTGGGCTACCAAGTGAGTTCCAGGACAGGCGCAAAGCTACACAAAGGAAACCCTGTCTTGGGGGGGAAAAAAAAAAAGAGTGCTACAAAGAAAATAAGGTACATCTTGTAAAGTCAGAGCACCCCAGTGTCTCAGTTACTTTCCTATTGCTGTGATAAGACACCGTGGCAACACACAGAAGAAGGAGGTTATTGGGGTCTTGTTTATAGTTTCAGAGTGTGAGAGAGTTCATGACAGTCAAGGTGTGTGGGGGGGTATGGCAGCAGGCATGGCACTTGAGTTGTAGCTGAGAGCTTACGTTTTGATCCATAAACATGAGGCAGAGAGAGCTACTTGGGGGTGGCATGGGTTTTTGAAACCTTAATGTCCACCCCAGTGACACACCTCCTCCAACAAGGCCAATCTTCCTAATCCTTCCCAGACAGTTCCACCAACTGGGGACCAAGTAATTCAAACCATTTGAATGTATGGAAGCTGTTCTCATTCAGACCACCACACCTAGAAATAGTAGAACTGATGTAAATAAAACCTATTAAACCTTGCAAGGCGTGGAGGCTGGATTCCAGAGTGATCTTATCCAGAGCTTTCTTCTGTCTTAGTGATCCAGGTCCCTTGGCTAGTTCACGGGTACAGGAGCAGGGGAGATTCTATGATAGCTGCCAGGCCCACTCCCCACCCCAGAGGAGCTTCTCCCCATCTCCAACATTCAGTATCTTCCTTACTGCTGGTCCTCCCCTTAGGTCCTAGTGGTAGTTTGAATAAGAAGGGCTCCCATAGGTTTATGTATTGGAGTGCTTAGTCATCAAGGAGTAGCACCGTTTGAAAATGATTAGGGGGTGTGGCCTTGCTGGAGGAAGTATGTCACTGGGGATGCACTTTGAGGTTTCGAAAGCCCACATCAGACCCAGAGTCTCTGTTTGCCTACAGATCAGGCTATAGTTCTCAGTTACTGTTCCAACAGCACACCTACCTGCTGCCATGCTCCCCACCACATGGACTAGCCTCTGAAACTGTACACAAAGCCCAATTCAATGCTTTCTTTCTTTCTTTCTTTTTTTTTTTTAAAGACTTATTTATTTATTATGTACACAGAAGAGGGCACCAGATCTCATTACAGATGGTTGTGAACCACCACGTGGTTGCTGGGAATTGAACTCAGGTCCTCTGGAAGAGCAGTTGGTGCTCTTAACCTCTGAGCCATCTCTCCAGCCTCTAAATGCTTTCTTTTACATGAGTTGCTTTGGTAGTAGTAGCAGTAGAACAGTGCTGAGATGGTCCTTTCTCTGCAGTTCTCCATCCTCATCCTAAGTTTACATAGCAGCAGACGTTTTCATTTGGGGCTCACTTAAGGGGACTTTTCTGTTCTATGGCTGCCTTGGAGGATTCTCTGTGTTCTCAGATCTCTTCTAGCCCATTCACTGCTTTGGCCAGTCCCTCATTGGTGGGGTTTCTTTTTTTAACAAGGACAATTCAGGAAATGCAAATTAAAGGGGTGTGTGTGTGTGTGTGTGTGTGTGTGTGTGTGTGTGATAATGGTAGTTTAGGTGTTTTGTTTTGTTTGTTTCTGGTAATGTTAGGGTTTCAGCTGAGGGCTTCATATGTGCTAGGCCAGCACTCTGCCATTCAGCTACTGCAGAAGCCTTATTTTGTTGTTTTAAAGTATAATAAAGTATACTCTCAGCGAGGAACATAAAGACCAGGATTCCACCCTCAAAGACTTATAGTTCAAGGGGACAGATACAGCATGTCCTTTTGGGCTACTAAAGTGGTAATTATATAACTTAGAATTTCATATTCATTCAGTTTTTCACATCCTGCTTGAAGTTATCAGTGTTTGGTGGGGGGAGTAATACTATTCTCTACTTTTTCTCCTGATTTTTTTTCTCACCCCAGACCCAGATTTTATTCTATTAAAAAAATTAATGTGATGCACCCTCACCTTCAGTTTGCCAGATCAAACCACACATCTTTGGAAGCTTGGAAATGGTTTTACAGAACCTTGTTTCCTAAGCCTGTTTACCTCCTGCGCCAGTTATATATTCATAGGAAAATACTTAGTCTCATGCATATAGTAGTTCCTACTGTTTATATAGCCATATGAAAGCACTTGCCTTAATTCATGCAGTATTTTTCACCTTTGACAGTTTGTTTCTTTTTGAGACACGGTCTCTCAGTCTAGCGTAGGCTTGACTTGAACCGAGATCTTCATTGTCTCGCAAGTGCTCGGAATACAGGCATACACCATTGTGCTTGGTTAAGAGTTTTGCATACAGAGTTAAGTAAGTGGAGATATGCCTCAAAAGACTTGCCCCCTTTTCAGGAGCCCCTTTAAACAGTTTGTATGTAACATTGCATGTGCCCTGGTTTGGAAGTGTGAGAAGGAGGTACTGGTGGGATCAGTTATTTTTTTAAGAGTTGCTGACCTTCTCACCTGGGTGGACAGAGCAGGATTAATCTCAGATGAATCCTTATAGAGATGAGAGGTAGGAGAACTCTGGTATCCTAGTTCCTTGGAGAAGAACTAACAGGCACTATCTGCTCCCAAAGTCTTTCCTTCTGTGTGTTATTTGAGCCAGATGGTGGTGGCTCAGGCCTTTAATTCCCAGCACAGTCTTTTCTTCTGTGTGTTATTGTAAAACTCCTAGCACAAAGTCTATTTACCATAGAGCAGCAGGGGGAGAGCTCGAGCAGGGAACTATGCCAAGGCTCACAGCTTAGGGACAGCTTTCAGATAAGGTGAGGCCTCTGGGCCTAGAGATCTCTAAAAGGGCAAGTAGAGAGCAGGAAGTCTTGCTGGGGAGGGAGTCCTCCATGTAATCAAGCTTGGAGAGAGCTGCCAGGCCATGGTATGTGGTGATATTTTATCTGTGTCCCCAATAAAGTTTATCTGAGGATTAGAGGAAAAAGCCAGCTAATTTATTAAACATAGAAGTCAGGCAATGGTAGCACACACCTTTAATTCTATCAATAGGAGGCAGGGATCTCTCTGGATCTCTGTGAGTTCAAGGCCACACTGGGAACAGAGCCAGGAGTGGTGGCACACATCTTAAATTCCAACACTAGTTAACTGTAAAGGTCTGGAGGTCTGGAGGTCTGTACAGACAGACAGGAAGTGAAGGAGCTGGGCAGGAAGAGGTGATGATGTAGCTGGGCGGAGAGAGGAAATGAGATGGCAGAACAGAAAGGCATATAGGCGTGGGTAGACAGGAAGTAGATCTCTTTGGAAGTTACAGAGGCAGTGAGGTGAGATTAGCTCTGGCTTTTCCTATTTCTCTGATCTCTCAGGTTTTAACCCCGATATCTGGCTTCAGGTTTTTTATTTAATAAGACCTTTTAAGATTCATGTTACAATGGTAGACTACAACCTCTGACCAGCAAGGCCTCCTAACAGGATACTTCAGGAAGTGGGCCACAGAGTCATATTCTGGGAGTCCAGAAGTGACTTTAGGTGCTGGACCTAAGTCCCTGACCTTAAAGGTGAGAATGTCAAGTCACAGAGGGTAATATGGCTTATCAGAAGCCACAGAGTTCTTTAACAGTGCCTCCAACTTAGAACACCCTCGTCAATGATTGTTGGGAACCGAGGTGACAATGCATATCAGCCACCCATGACTGATTTCTGGGAGTCTCTACTTCCTTTAGTCTCTTAGAACATGTTTCAGAAATACTTTCACTTGCTGTCTCTGTTGCTTTTGTTCAGCCTTTGGTATCGAATCTTAGATGCATGTCTTGGCCTTATTATTCTCGGAGTCCACGCTCTCAGCCCTCCCTCACATCATTGTGCCTCCTTTCTTTAGGCTTCTGGCCTAAAGCCTGTCTAGAGAAGACCAGAATACAGAAAAATATTTTTAGAACCTACTATTCTAGACACTAGAAAGGATTTATAAAGTATAAAAAAATGACACTTGTCATGTTTTATTAAGTGCTTGTCAGGAATGTTTGTGCTGATGGGTTGGCCATTGGGTTTCCTGGTCTTGGTCCTTACTACATTCCCCCACTTTCTGTTTTTTCTTTTAATCCCAGTTCCCGTCAGGCTTCTTCCCCACCAGCACTCCTGTTATTCCCTCTGTTCTCACTCTTATTTCTGCATCGAAATAATAAATTTAAACATTAAAATGTTAAAATAATATAATTTAAATTATATTAACTATATAATTAATTACATATTAATTTAATTATTAAAATAAATGAACTATTAAATATTTAATTTAAATATTTGCCCTTGGCATTCAGAGAGCTCTGTAACTTTTGCCTTCTAGCTGTTTTCCTCAGAGCTTTCTCCCATGCAAAGCATAGTTAACACTTGCTGACAATTGTGTTTCAGGCCTGGAAATGAAGACTGAAACCAGGGACTTCCCTCCAGCTGAGGAATACACAGAACAAAGGCCTGAGAAGCCAGTGTGCTTCCTGACTGAAGACACTGCTCAGATCCCTGCAGGTGCCGAAGCCAGTGAGCAGGAAGGCAAGTCACAGGCAACACAGAAAAGTGCCACAAGGAACAGGCGACACTATTGCCGTGAATGTGGAAAGAGTTTTGCTCAAAGTTCAGGCCTGACCAAACACAAGAGAATCCACACCAGAGAGAAGCCCTATGAATGCAAAGACTGTGGGAAGACCTTCATTGGGAGCTCTGCGCTTGTCATTCATCAGAGAGTTCACACTGGTGAGAAGCCATATGAGTGTGAAGAATGTGGCAAGGTCTTTAGCCACAGCTCGAACCTCATCAAGCACCAGAGAACCCACACTGGGGAAAAGCCCTATGAGTGTGACGACTGTGGGAAAACCTTCACCCAGAGCTGCAGCCTCTTTGAACATCACAGAATTCACACTGGAGAGAAGCCATACCAGTGCAATATGTGTCCCAAAGCCTTTCGGCGTAGCTCACATCTCCTGAGACATCAGAGGATCCATGGTGATAAAACTGCCCACAAGCCTCTGCATGGAGAGGCCCGGGAAGGTCAGAGCAGGATGGAAAGCCAGTGGGATGATACTAAAACTCCCATAACTTATCAATGCAATGAGTGTGAGAGAAGCTTCACTCAGAATAGAAGCCTTATTGAACATAAAAAAATCCACACTGGTGAGAAACCCTACCAGTGTGATGCATGTGGAAAAGGCTTTACCCGAACTTCATACCTTGTTCAACATCAGAGAAGCCATGTGGGGAAAAAAATTGTAGCACAGTGACCTGCCAGAGTTGGTGCTCACTTGTCAGTGAGCTGAAGACACTCTGGAGCCCTTACTGCCTGCAGAAGGGGGGATGTTGCCAATACACACCATCTAGTGTTAGATGTCATAATCTGGCTGAAGTGAATTCTCTTTCATGTTCTAAAAGTAACTGGAATTAGACTCATTAGTAGGCAGATATGGGAGTGTTCTCTTGATGAGGTAGCACTGAAGTGTTTTGTTCCCACTCTTTGGATCTACAAGGCCTTCTAGAACAGTTGCCCTTACTAGCACATCTTTTTCCTGGGTGGATGGTTCCAGAGTTTGGGGTATATTCTTCTTACTGTTTGTTTGTCAACATGAGGCTTTCATGCTTTGGTCAGATTCCTGAGGTCTTGGCCTCCTAATGTGCCTTGTGTTAGTAAACATTTACCACAGGGACTGATGAAATGATCTTCAAAACTCTGAAACTCTGTCTAGATTTCTGAAGAAGTTCTAACATGGGCCATTTGTGTTTGCATCTAATTTGCTAAGGTTCTAGACTCTGAGTCAGTCCTACAGATTTCATACAAAGTATGTAATGTTACAGAATTTGAGTTGGTGATTCCCTGTATCTTCATGAAAATAAAGAGTACAGTAAGAATGCCTCAAGCAACATCTGAAGACACAGGGAGACTTCCCTGTCCATAAAACTCCATTAGTGCACATTTAGTTTTTCACTCTTTACAGTGAAAGTTTTCAGTCAGGTAAATAAATAGCAATTCTATCTTCATAGGACAAACTGTTTAATTAGAATTTCTATTGCTGCGAAAGGCATTATGACAAAAAGCAACCTGGGGTGAGTGGGTGGGGGTTTATTGCAACTCACAACTCATTTGTTTCCACTCCATCACTGAGGGAAGTCAGGGCCGGAGCACAGGGCAGGGACCTGGAGGCAAAGCTGATGCAGATGCCATGGAGGGGTGCTGCTTGCTGGCTTGCTCCTAATGGCTTGCTCAGCCTGCTTTATTCTAGTACCCAGGACCACCAGCCCTGGGGTAGCACCACCCACAGTGAGCTGAGCCTCTGACATCAATTGTCAGTCAAGAAGATACCCCACAGACATGCCCTACAGGTCAATCTGGTGGCAATATTTTATAAGTTGAGGTTGTCTTTTTCCAAATGACTATTTGTGTTGTGCTGACATAAAACTAACCCGCACAACAAATGATGGCACAGTTGATGTATTGTCTATACTGCTCAAAGTATCAGTTGCTTTCCTCAGGGTTGTTACCAGAAACCTGAGAAAAGCAACTTAAGGAGGAAATGGTTTGTTTGGGTTCGTGGTTTGAGCTGATACATTAGGGTGGAGAAGGTATGAGGGCAGAAATGTGAGACAGCTGGCCGCACTGTGTCTGAAGACAGGAAGCAGAGATCAATGCTGGTGTTCTGCTGGCTTCCACTTTTTTCCTTTTCCTAATTCATTTCTGGACCTCAGGCCTCGGGATGGTGCTGCCCACATTCAGGCTGAGTCTTCTTTCTGGATTCACCTTCACAGACATGCCTGAAATGTATCTCCTAGGTGATTTAAAATCCAGTCAAGTTAACAATGAAGATAGATAATCACACTCAACATCTTTCTTCTCACTTTTCCCTTACCTTCGCCCTAGCCAAATTTTAGCACATATTTTGTATCTCTCTCCTCTGAATAAACTGAATAAAAGCTATGCTAGCTGAGCTCAAAGTGCCTCCAGGCCAGAAGCTTCACACCAAATAGTCATCATCATTATTTATGCCTTCAAAACTACCCTGTGGGTTGAAGAACAGTGAGCAATGGGTGAAGGGTATTAACCCCAGTGGAGACTGTAGGAGAACACATGTCTGCTAGGAAGCAGGTTGAGAATCTTGGACGGAAGTACTCCACAGGGTGCCTGGAAGTCAGGGCTCAGTGCTCTGCCAGTTAATCAGAAGTAGGTTTTCTTTCTTTCTTTTCTTTTTTTTTTTTTTTTTTTTTTTTGAGCTGAGGATCAAACCCAGAGCCTTGTGCTTGTTAGGCAAGTCTCTACCACTGAGCTAAATCCCCAACCCCAAGAAGTAGGTTTTCTAATGATAGTCCGTATAGTTCAACCCAATTGTCTGTAGGTTTTGAAGACTGATACCTTCTTCTGAGGTCCTTTTTGTGAAATGATACCATGCTTTGGTAAATCATCAGCACGCTGTTCTTGTCTACTCAAAAACAGCACCTGTTTGTGAATTCCTGCTTTGAAGTCTTATGGGCAGACTTCTGGCTTTCAAAACTTAAGGGCTCTCCCTGTAATAATTCCCTGTAATCCTCCGTTGTCTTCACTATCCCTTCATTTCTGCCTTATTAACACTAACTGAGCCTTCCAAAATTCTTTAGACCTGACCATGGAATCTTCTAGCATTTCATTTGTTTCTTGCTTGTGCTGTCTTCAGGAAGCTGTCAGCAACTACTCTTCTCCTTTACTATTTTTCTGGGTTCACCTGTTTAAAGCCAAGTGGAGACATGGTATCAAAGTCAAGCAGATTGAAAATAAGTTGTATGGCAATAAATTTTTAAAAAAATATTTGCTTTAGCCCTAAAACTTCAATACTCAAGTTCTTTATGGACTACTTGGCTTATTTTTATTTATTTACTTATTTATATTTGGTCTTTAATTTGCTTGGCTGTTACCTGGCTGTTTGTGAAGTCCTTTTACAAACTAGAAAACTTGGTGCAAGTGTGACTTACATTAACCAAGAAGCCCTGTTTCTCCTTTAGGCTTCTGAGCCTACAGCCTCTCTGCAGAGGAGGGAAATATAGAAAAGTGTCTACTCTTCTAGACACTGGGATTGACTTATAAAGCACACAAAAATGTTACTTTGCATGTTTTACTAAATAATTTTTAGGAATTTTGTGTTGATTGGTTGACTATTCTGTTTCATTTCTCCAACTGAAATGAGACAACATATCCCTATCTGTTTTCTTCTGTTCCTTTCTTTCTCATTTATTTATGTTTGTTTTATATTCATTATCTATCTATCTATCTATCTATCTATCTATCTATCTATCTATCTAGAGTCAGGGTCTTTCACGTGGCCCTGGCCAGCCAGGAACTCCCTATGTAGACTAGACTGGTGTTGAATTTACAGAGATCTTAGTACTTGGATTAAAGGCATGTGCCACAATGCCTGTTTTTTTGTTTTTTGTTGTTTTTTTGTTTTGTCAGATTATCTTTGGATTGCCAGCCTCCAAATAATGACATTGAGACTTATTATTAATTATGAAAGCTTGGCTTATTTCCAACTACCTCTTATAACTTCATTAACCATTATTTTTCAATCTACATTCTTCCTTGTGGCTCGGTTACCTCTCCTCAGTATAGTCCAACTTGCTCCAAATCTGCTGGCGAAATCTATGTGCCTGGATTCTTCTTCCTTTTCCTCTCTCTCCCTAGAAATCCTGCCTACCCTCTCCTGCCTAGCTATTGGCCATTCAGCTCTTTATTAAACAAATCAGAAGGCACCTTAGCCAAGACATAATTTAACAATGTACAAAAAGATTATCCCACAACATGAATTAACTTATTCATTTTCCTGTCTCCTATTTGAGTAAGAAATTGGTTGTGGTATCTTTCCTCTTTTCTGTTAGAATGGTTAGAACTTTCAGTGAATGACCCATCTAAATTTCTTCTTTTCCTCATTTAAAATTTTTTTCTGGTGCTGGGATTTATCCCAGGACCTTGAGTAGCTGAAATGTCCTACCACAGAGCTATCTTCATGCCTCTTTTTGCTTTTTATTTGGGGATAGGGTCTCACTTCTCACTAAATTGCCCAGGCAGACCTTGAATTCACTCTGTGGCCCATGCTGGCCTTGAACTCACTTTGTATCTCAGGTTGGCCATGAACTATTGATCCACCTTCCTCAACCTCCTATGTATCTGGAATTGTAGATTGATACCACCAGGTCCAGCTATATTTCTTCATTTATCTTGGCAAGGGACATATATTCCTCTGAAAGGTTTTCTCTGCCTCTTCCTTTACTGGATAAGAGAAGTAGGAGTCATAACTTGCTTCATAGGTTGTGATCATATGCTTATACAAGCAAGAAGTGTTATGTGAATATTCTGGAAATGCATATTGGTATAGAAATGGAGATGAAACACTTTGTTATCTAAAACCTCTGTTAGAAGTGTTTGTTAATTGTAAAGATTGTGTTTATAGGTTTCTTTCTTTCTTTTTTTTTTTTTAAGACAGGTTTTCTCTGTGTAGCTTTGGAGCCTGTCCTGGACTAGCTCTATAGCCCAGGATGGCCTTGAACTCACAGAGATCCACCTGCCTCTGCTTCCCAAGTGCTGGGATTACAGGCGTGCGCCACGACTGCCTGGCGTGTTTATAGGTTTCTTATAGCTTTGTGATGGTGTTGCTCTTCTTGCAATCTAGTCTGTGCCATCATCTTCTTAGAGATCAATAATGAGGATTTCAACCACTAAGAAACGTAGATATCTATTTTTCTCCTTTAATTCACCTTCGTTTTTCCTGTGATGGTCAAAAGTAGGTTTGACAGATTCATCTGAGGAAGGTTTGTTTTTTTGTTTTTGTTTTTTCCAGTCAGCTTTATGTACTGTCTGCACATTTCAATAATTTCTCCCACAGAAACTTGTTCCAGATGACTTGCTTTTTGTGAGCTTTATGTCTCTGTGATAAATACTCTGACAAAAGCAGCTTAGGGGAGAAAGGGTTTGTTTGACTTTCGATTCCTGGTTACAATCCATCATTGTGGAGAGGTCAGGGCGGCAGGAACTAGAAGCAGCCAGTCATATCACATCCGCTGTCAGGAGCAGAGAGCAAAGAACCAGCTAGAGTTCCCCACGCTTACACATTTCAGAATTCCCTCCGTAGAGGATGGTGCCACTCACAAAGGGTGAATCTTCCCACCTTGATTAACATGATCGAGATTATCCCTTGTAATAAGCCCACAGGCCAACCTAATCTAGACAATCCTTCCTTGAGTCTCCTGGAGTGATTTTAGTATCAAGTTGACAAATAAAACTAACTGGCACATTGACTATAGAAACATGTTTCTGTGTTTGTGTCTACTCATACTTTTCCATGTTTTCTGGTGTTAGTGATTATTCCCTGTTTACAACACCAGTCAATTCAAGATGTTGGAGTTTGAACACAGTAAGTTTCTGTCTTCTTTCTCAATGAAGAGTTGAACACAGAAAAGTCAGATGTGTTAGTCAGGACCATATTCCCAGCGTTTATGAGATGGAGGGGGGAGCTCAGCTCCATGGTAAGTTTGAAGTCAGCCTGGGATGGATACATGAGAGCTTGTCTAAAAACCAAAGAGACACAAAAAGATGTCTTGTATTCTTACCCACTCCGTGTGTTTCCTTATTAGAGTTTAGGTAATTATCTAATATATATGGAGATATATGATTATATATCTTCCAAATCCTTGAGGTGTTCATTTGCTCACTTGTTGCTTTTGAGAAACCAGTCCACCCACTGCTTAGTCAGCTGTTAGATCCATGAAAAGGGAGTGTACTACCTTGCCTGACTAAGACTACGAAATTCTCCATTTCCTTCCTGCTGCCCCTCAGCATCCCCTTCCTAAGGAACTCACTATATGAGGAACCAGCATGGGACAATGATGCTGGCCCTGGTGAAATTTCCTGGGCATGGTGGGAATGAAGGCTTGGTGGGGAGGACGCTAGTTGTCCAGTCTTCATGAGTAGACCCAACTGAGACACAGTCAAGTCTTGGACTGCAAGTCTCAGTGTTCTTCCTCTTCCTGGTATTAGAGAAACCAACTTGGGCTTTCCTGACATCCAGTTCCTGAAAGTACTGGGTCTCATAGTCTGAATTTCATGCATAGATGGAACACATACAAGATTTAAACCAAAAACACTGATAAGACAAATACCATTAACTATTGAAAATGCCTATTTCAAAAACACTTAAAAACACATTCTTTATGGTTTAAAAAATGCCAGACAATGCCAAGATCAATAAAGTCAAAGATAGACCATACCCATCCCTCCTCAGTCCCATCACCTGAGATAGCTGCTGCCGCTGTTAGTTTGGATTTTGGGGTTTACCTCACTGACATTTGTGTTACTTAGCTTTTTACTCACAACTCATGTTTTCATTTCATGTACTGTGTCTTTTCTCTGTGTAACAGTCCTGGCTGTCCTGGATCTCACTCTGTAGACCAGGCTGGCCTTGAACTCACAGAGATCTGCCTGCCTCAGCCTCCCGAGTGCTGGGATTAAAGGCGTGTGCCACCACCGCCCGGCCATAGACATCTTTAATCCATCATATAAGTTACATTTGCTAACAGCATTAAGAATCCACGTGGCCCCTGAACAATGTTCTTATCATCATCTTCTCAGTTTCTCCATCCTACCTCTGTTCTTTTCTTTCTCTTTCTGTGATTCTGCTATTAAAGTCATCAGAGTCCTTAATAACTATACCAAACCAAGCTGAAACCAATTAAATAAGCATTATTGTCACAAAAAACATAGGTACTGTTACTCATAATTTTATTGTGTCAACTGGCACTGGGTAGGTTAAACTATGTTTTGTTTAAGCAGAATCCCATTGTTTATTACTGTGGACATGTTCTAATACGCATGGCTGCACTAATCTCACCCGGAGACAAGGCTGATTTTGCTTCAAAGAAGGCTGGACTCAGTGTCAGGCCTGTGTAAGGTCCTCAGAGTAGGACCAGAAAAAGTTAATCTCAAACTTTGGCTGCATTTTGTCTTATGGCATTCGGACAAGTGTGCTATAGGGAGAGAATTCCATGGTTGATTGCATAGGCTCAGTTCTTCAGAAGTCTGACCCCTACTGGCCCCAGTGCCTTGCACAGCCAGCCAGTGCCAACACATGACAACCACATTGTAAAACTCATTCCTCAGAAAATAATGAGATGTCTGCCTGACCACCTGAACATGAACCTCACACACACAAGTGTCTCAGCCAGTAAGACAACAATTTTTCTTTAACTGCTGTAAGAAGAGCTTTCCTTTCCGGTGGGTGTGATCATTTCTCCAAGAACTTGCCCACCAAGGCTTTTGCAGTATCTTATTAAACCCTCCTTTTCTTCTCTGGTCTTTGGTGAATTTGTTCCCAGCAGGAGCACCAGCAGCCTGCCACTGCCTTTCCCCCGTAAAGGCTGCGTAATCAAGTATCCTCGGCTCTCCTTTCTGCTTCGTTGACTGAGAGTGTATGTCTACAAAACCCTTAGGGAGAAAACGTGACAATATCCTATAAATAAATAGACCAAAGGTACAGAAATACCCTCTTGGATATTGAATACACACAGCACAGTGTACCCAAAATTGTATATAGACATTCTTCTAGCTTGATCTCTGTTGCTGTAAGAAACACCACGGGGTGGAAAGGGTTTGATTGGCTTATACTTTCAGTCACAGTTCAACACTGAAGGAAGTCAGGGCAGGAACTGGAAGCAGAAATCACAAAGCAATGCTATTTATTGGCTCCCCAGTTCTGCCCTTCTTAAAGCCCACCCACCTGCCTAGGATTGGTACTGCCCACAGTGGGGTGGACCATCCTGCATCAATTGGTAATCAAGAAACTGCTGCCAGGCATGCCCAAGTGTTGTAGGACTCTATCAGAGTCACTGTACCTAGCGTGAACATTAGAAGGCACGGTTGTTTTCTAGAAGTACTTAGACCTTGAAGGAATAATTGTGGAAAACAGTGGTTGTTTTCTGTGATTTATAGAATTGTTTTTCTGAGGGAGCTTTACAGCCTTTGTATGACTGGCCACAAGACGGGCCTGGCACACCTGGAGCTCTTGGATTATTGGGTACTGCAAATGGTACGCAGTAAGACTAAAGTGGTGAGGATGTGCTTTCCTTCAGAAAAACAATATAGATTAGATCAGGGACTTTGGTATTAAGAACTTGTTTGCCCAAAAGCCAACTTTGTGTAACAATCAATAAATATGCCTTTGAACAGCTGCTGGAGGTTCAGTTCAGCAGAAGCTGGACCTTCCTGCTGCCACACAGGTCGAAAAATTCGTCTTTCTTCGCCCAACTCAAGCAACACAGAACACCCGACACCCAAGACCAATCTGATGGAGGCAATCCCTGAATGATATTTTCTCAGATAACTCTGGATCAGTTTAACAGCTGAAGCTAACAAGGAGAGATATATTTATCACTTTTTGCAAATAGCACTCATGCATACATATACATTGTATCATGCTCTTTTTTTTCACTTAATCTTCAGTATCAAGATTATATAGAATGAGCTTTTCTGTTGGTGACATTTCTAAGAGAAACACAAGTGTTCTTGTCAAAGGCAGGGTCTATGTACAATGACAGTAGCCTTAAAAGTTTGCAAAGAGCCAGGTGTAATGACTTGAATCTCTTCCCAAATACTCAGAGTTGAGGAAGATCTTGTAAGCCAGGGGTTCAAAGCTAGCCTGTGTAACATTGTGAGAATCTGAGAAAAAATAACTAAGTATAAAATTATTATAAAATATAATTATCAAAAATTATAGCAATAATATTGGCCTGATTTCTGTATACACTCATAGTTTCTCTTCTTGCTTGTGTTTGAGATTGAGTCACTCTATGTTTCTGAGGCTGGAAGTCACTAGGTAGCACTAGGCTGGCCTTGAACTTGTGGCCATCTTCCTGGTCCTAGCTGCTTTGCATTAAAAGTTTTTTCATTATACACAGTTGAGACACACATTTTCATGAGTATAACTCCATAGATGAATTTTCAGCTCATTTAGATGGTTATGCAATATTTTCCTTCTTGTATAATATTAAAGGAACCAGCCTTAATATTATACATCCCAGGGGCTCAGGAGAGAGAACTACTAACGGCGAGGACTATTTTCTGGAAACAGAACCTTATCATACCTGTAACAGGAAACGGGGCGCCAGATGTAGTAGGAATCTTAAAGGTACTTGTTAATAAAAACAAACCTGAGGCCAGTTATTGTGGTGAATGCTGGAAGATCAGAGAAGCAGAACAAGCCACAGCTATTTCACCTTGCTAGTTCCTCAGCTGGTCTTGTTTCTTCAGACCGCAAGCTTCTGAGTCCTCCTCCACATGAATCTCAGCTGAACTGTGTTGCTCCAAAGCCTGAACGCTTAACCAACCAAATGCTTAACTAACTACATGCTTTTTTTCTTCTCCTCTAGTTCCTGGTCCTCACGCTTTACATACCTTTCTCTTTCTGCCTCCAGTCCCTGGGATTAAAGGTTGGGTTTCTGGGATTAAAGGCATGGGTCACCATGCTTAGCTGTTTCTAAAGTGGCCTTGAACTCAGAGATCCGGCTAGCTCTGCCTCCCAAGTGCTGGGATTAAAGGTGTGTACCACCATCGCCCAACTTCTGTTATGGCTTACTCTTCCCATTTTCTAGCCACCATTTTTGGCTTTGTTCTAGTGGCTGTCTGTTCTCTGACCCCAGATATGTTTATTTCGGGAAACACACAATATTCCAGGGAACACAATACCCACCACACATACCAAGCTCTATAGCCCACTTGCTTTAATTCCTTTGGCATAACATCCACAGCTTCAGTTCTGTTTTTGTGCCTAGCTCCTTTCTTGCCTGATTTCTCTCTATATTTATCTACTCTTAATTCTGCCTCATCTAGGTCCTTTTCATCTTGTTCTTACCCAGCTAGTACTTCCCCATCTGACTCTTCCTCATCTTCCATCTTGTCCACACGTACTCTCCTTCTCCCTCTCCATTTTCTGTCTCTCTGTTCTCCATGTTCCTCCTAAGTCTCCAAGGAATCCAGTTATAAACCCAAGCAATAGCAAACCCCTAGTCCAGCAAGGTCACCAGGCTTGAATTCTACAGGGTCATAAAGGAAGGTAAGAATTTTCCTCAGGCAGTGACCACCAGGTTTCCAGGGTCAAATGGAGGGGGGATAAGAATCACATAGAGGGCCAGTAATTATTAATTATCATTTGCAACCCAAAGAAGTGAGTTGCGGGGAAATGAATTAACTAAAGGCTAAATTTGGGTAATATCTAAGAAGAAGGATCTTGTATGCTCCACTATATGTGATTGGTAGAAAATGTTAAGAATCTGTAAGTTGCTAGGTTAATGGGAGAAAATAAAACTGCCTTCTTTTTTTCCTGTGGCTCCTATCTGTCCAAGCTATCTGTCATTTTTTTTCTGCAGGGTGGGGGAATGTATGCTAGGTCACTAGGCAACCTGTGTACAGGTAGATGCCTCTGGTGATAGTTAAAGGGAGATCTGGAACTGGGGGTAAGATTTGGGAAAGGAGATAGTTAAGCTTAATTGGCACATCTGCCAGGCCTTCTCAAATGGGTAGTCTGGATGCTTAAGTCTGTTCTTAGAGAGGACAGAGGTATCTCTGACAAGGTACTTTCCTGTCTGGGGATGGACCTGGCCGGATGCTGCCAATGATGATAATTACAGGGAGGCTTGAACTGGGGTTCTGGCTGTGCATAGCTGTTAGTGCACAAGGTTATCTAAGTATTCCTTTAGTAGAGGGGAAATGGTGCCCAGTAAATGATGGAAAAGCTACAGTAGCACACAAGAAACTCATAGCAGGAAACGGCTGATAATCAAAAGCCAAATATCACCAAGGCTCCTTGAGCCTCAGCTTGACCTCTGGAAGGCCTTTGGCTTTTTCCAGGTATTAGCTTTGTCATAATCAGCTTAAATCCTACTTTGTATATTTCTGCGGCTTGCAACATTCCTCTGCCTTCAATTCATTTGATTCTTAGTGGGAAATAAAAATTTGATGGGACTATGAGGCATGAATCAAATAAGTTGCCTGATAAAATTGAGTTGACAGCAGGAATAAAGATCAAGTGTGATACCAGAGAATGGAAAGATTGGAGGGAATTACTTTTGATGATAAAGAATTAACTTATCAAAAGAGAATGTCCATTACCTAAGATTCCCTTTAAAATTTAAAACAAATTTAAACTCCAAAGTAAAAACAAAACTCCCAAACACTTGGCAGTTAGGACTGATGCAAAACCATCTGACAGTCGATGAGGATGGGATTCGAACCCACGCGTGCAGAGCACAATGGATTAGCAGTCCATCGCCTTAACCACTCGGCCACCTCATCCTGCAAGAAATTGATCTTTATAATTTCTTCTCTCATGAAAGATTCCCAGAAACCTTTTGTATGAGTGTTTTAATAGCCTTCCTCCAGCTAAATCTTCAAAATTGTCTGAGTCAGATATCATAAAGAAGATTTCAAAACCACAACAAAAAGAGAAGTGAGCTTATTTGGCACATATTCAATGGGTTGGACCAGTGCCTGGCACACAGGACTGGACAGGCAAAGCAGTGGTCTTGGCTTGACTCCATTCAGTTCTGGCTGAGTTTGCATTCAAGGGAAGGAACATTCCAGCCTTTCATACAGAGCTTCTTCCAATTCCCTGTTTCTGGGTCTCTATTAACCGGGCTCTTTGCTTCCTTTTCATTCATTTCTCCCCACTGTCACCCCTCCCCACTTTCTGTTCCCTGGATTTGGCATTGATCCTATGGTGGATCAGTGTGAACTTGGTTGAAAAGTGATGTATCTAAGGCAGGACTGGTCCGACGGGGAACTTAGGCTGTTAACTAAAGGATCTCACTGACATTTGAGAGACCATTCTCTCTCCAGGTGAAGGGCGGGGAATATATTTGTGTTCATCGTCTTGGTCATTGGTTATTTCAGTGTCCAAGTAAGCAAGAAAAGAAAACAACAACAAAACGCTAAAAGAACAAAACAGACCCACCCCCGAAATAGTTGAGTTACTGAAGCAATCCAAAGTTAATCCAAAATCGAATCACTACAATTAAGGTGAACAGGTATTTTCATCTAGTTAAACCATTGCAGTTAATAATCAGTTTTCTAAAGGAAAAGAATTCAAGCTGGGAGTGGTGGCTCATACCTATAATCCCAATAACTGGAAAGCTGAGACAGGAGGATTGCCATGAGTGTGAGGCCAGTCTTCCTATGTGTGAAATCTTACCTTAAAGAGTCATAAACTTAGCCGGGCAGTGGTGGCGCACACTTTTAATCCCAGCACTCAGGAGGCAGAGGCAGGTGGACCTCTGCGTTCAAGGCCAGCCTGGGCTACAGAGCCGAGTTCCAGGATAGATAGATGTCTCCAAACAAAACAAAACAAGTAATAAAACTGTGATAAATGTTCACGTGTTGCTATCAGCGAAAGTGCTTAGAAAGTTAGAGAGCAGGTTGTTACCACTGTGTAGGCCATTTGGTATTGGGGTTGTTGTTTCTCATGTAAACTAACAGAACAGATATAAAATACTAAACAATTACTTGCAATTACGTCTATTAAGAAAAGGAAAGAAAGAGAAAAGCTCTTTCTGTCAGGAAACGTATGTGTATCTGTTAAGCTTACTTGTCCTCTTTGAACGTATTATTTGTTCTTCCCTGGTCACACCACAAAATCTGGCACATTTATGCCTCAACTACGTGAAACAACAAAACTGAAACCTGATCCACGGGAGGAGAAGCAAGTCAAGTACTCACGTGTCAAGCCTCTTTCACTAGGAGCACCAGTCAGCAGCGCTTCACCGGCTGGCTAACCCTCCCAAGGCAGAGCTATCAGCAGGTGGTGGTACGGGGGGGGGGGCTGCAGGGCAGGAGATGGAGCAGTGCCCTTCCATATGGTTCTCATAACTCCGCGTCAGAAGTTTAGGGCCTGATGGGTAATACCTCCCTAGCTTTGGACTGTGCTAAGCTCTGTTAAGAAACACAGTGTTTTCTTCATTCGTCGAGTCCCAGAGCCACCACTATGAGGTACCAGCTCTTGTTTTTTGCTTGCCCAGGGTCGCAGGAACTGCAGTTTTTAACAAGAGCAGTCTGCGTCGGCTCAGCCCGCTTTCTTCCTCAGTCTTGAATATCAGATGAACACTGAAATATCAGATACAGAATTCTAAATGCACCCCCTGCCAAAGTTCAAGGAGGACATAAGCAAGTTAGAATGGTTTACGGCTTGGTGAAATCCTGCAGGGTCAGTGAAATTATCAGTATTCCTAAAATTAGGAGAAAATCTTGCAATAGCTCAAGCCTGTAATCACTAGGAGTACTAGGGAGGCAGAGGCAGGAGGACTGCCTGGGTTATTTAGTGGAACTGCCTCAAAAATCCCCCAAATAAATGAGTAAAATAAAATAAAAGAGAAAGGTCCAGAAGGAACTCTTAGAACATTGCTGCATCCTAAACTCCAAATTAGAATAGAACCTACTGACGCCAGTGCATGATGGGGTGGGTGGTGTGGTGGGTATTGTGTTCCCTGAAATATTATGTGTTCCCCGAAATAAACATACCTGGGGTCAGAGAAGAGACAGCCACTAGAACAGAGCCAGAAATGGTGGCTAGAAAATGGGAAGAGTAAGCCATAATAGAAGTTGGGCGGTGGTGGTACACACCTTTAATCCCAGCACTTGGGAGACAGAGCTAGCCAGATCTCTGAGTTCAAGGCCACTTTAGAAACAGCTAAGCATGGTGACCTACACATTTAATCCCAGGGAGTGGGGGCAGAAAGAAAAAGGTACATAAGGCGTGAGGACCAGGAACTAAAGAGGAAAAAGCATGTAGTTAGTTTAAGCTTTGGAGCAACACAGTTCAGCTGAGATTCATGTGGAGGAGGACTCAGAAGCTCCCAGCCTGAGGAAACAAGATCACCTGAGGAACTAGCAAGGTGAGATAGCTGTGGCTTGTTCTGCTTCTCTGATCTTCCAGCATTCACCCCAATAACTGGCCTAGGGGTTGAGTTTTATTAATAAGACTCTTTAAGATTCATGTTACAGGGTGGCTTTCTTAGGGTGTCACCCTGGGCTTGAGTCCCCAGGGCCTCATAGGTCATTTGCCAGAGGCGAGTCTTTACCGTGTGACATGGTGTTACTTACAAAAGTTTGCTTGCTAACCTAGTGCTGAAAGCTGGACATAGCATTTCCATCCAGGTAAAAATCTCCCCGAAGAAATTCGGTCAAAAATATTCCATTTGTTTTCCTTAGTGCTCAGAGACATTTCCCGGAGGAAAATGTCTCTGTATGAATGAATTGTGGAAGAAACTCACCACCTCCCTACTGTCAGCAATGTGTCTTTCCTGCTGGCCTTACCCATTGCCATTTAACATGGAGTTTCTAAGGCTTCCAGAGGTGGAATGGCAGTTGCTCTTTGAAGGTAGACAGTAGCTATGTTTTCCCAACCTCCAGAGTTCTGGTAAGGCTTCCTCCCTCACTCCCTCCCTTCCCCCTCCCCCTCCCTCCCTCCCCCTATCCCCCTCCCTCCCTCCCTCCCTTCTTTCTTTGTTTCTTTGTTTCTTTCTTTGTTTCTTTGTTTCTTTCTTTCTTTCTTTTGATTTCAAGGTCTCATTTATTCTTGGCTGGCCTTGAACATCTAGCAAGATAATTATTTAGTGAGGGATGGTCATGAATTTCTAATCCTCCTGCCTCTACCTTCTAAGTGCTGGGATCATAGTCGTTTGTCACCACATCTAGCTGATTATAGATATTTGTAAATGTTACTTTCTCCAAATTATGCTCAAGTGTGGTGATGTGTCACAGTCCAGCTGCAGCCTGGGTTCAGGTCCTAAGACAGGGAAGGGGCATTGGCATGAAGAAATGAATTCCCTGACCACAAGATGAGTTTCACACAAATGGTCAGCCTGGAATAGCTCCAGCTGTCTTTATTTATACATAAAAAACAAGCATGTTTTCCCATAGTAACAAACAAGCTTTTCCCACCCTCCAATGTTAACCTCCAGCAAAAACAAGCATGTCAAATATGTTTTTCCCAACTTTTAAATCAAAACATCTTTAAACCCAAACAACACTTATCATTTTGCTAGCTTGGTCAAATATCGAGCCAGGTACATCCCGTCTTTACAAAACCAAAAGGTGATTCACATAGACACACATTTTCAAGAACAACAATATTGTTCAAAACATATTTACAGAAATTGGGGTGATCTGCCTCCAATTCTGTCAGCACTGAATCAGAACAGCTCCTGGGATCTGAAGTGATGATAGCTGGTATCCCCAGACAAGACATTGGGAAACATCAACTCCAAAAGAATTTTAGGGGAATATATTCAAGAAAAAAAATGGTGTTTCCAGGAATGATCATATCTGTCCCATGCATGATTGACAAAATGACACTAAAACTTCCAAGAGAATCATCACTACTAAGAGAGAGAAGGGAGCATGTAGGCTGTGTGGTCCCAGCAGTATTCTGCACTGTCTAGAAGACCATTGGTCTTTGCTGAGTGAGATTGTGCCCATGGGCTTTTGCCTCATCTGGAGACCATGTTGGGTACCAATTGTGGATGAATTTCTAAATGGTCTTATTAAATAAAAAACACAGAGCCAGATATAGGGGCGAAAACCTGAGAGACCAGGGAAAGTCACAGCTAACCTCACTTCACCACCTCTGTAGCTTCCAAAGAGAGCTACTTCCTGTCTACCCACATCTATATGCCTTGCTGTTCTGCCATCTGATTTGCTTTCTCCATCCAGCTATATCACTTCCTCTTCCTGCCAAACTCTGCCACTTCCTATCTGTCTGTACAGACCTCCAGACCTTCATGGTTAACTAGTGTTGGAATTTAAGGCATGTGCCACCGTGCCAGGCTCTGTTCCCAATGTGGCCTTGAACTCACAGAGATCCAGACAGATCCCTGCCTGCCAAGTGATAGGATTAAAGGCGTGTGCTACCATTGCCTGACTTCTATATAGTGGCTGGGTTTTGTTTTTGTTTTTGTTTTTTGTTTTTTTTTTTTTTTTTTTTTTGAGCTGAGAATGGAACCTAGGGCCTTGCACTTGCTAGGCAAGTGCTCTACAAATGAGCTAAATCCCCAACCCCGCTGTTTTTTTTTCCTTTGATGTCCAATCAAGTTTTATGGGGAGACACAGTATATTGGGGGACACAATACATCACCACAGTTGGGTGTATGCATATTCCAAGCCCAGACATTTCCATTCAGAGGCTTCTTTTATTGAGGCTTTCTGCAAATAAATCTGACTCCTTTATTGTGAATAGAGAACCTTGAAAACCTTACCCATCCCTAGTACTTAATCATTTCCCACTTGTAGCACTTCCCCTTCATCTTTCTGTGGGTCCCCACATCCATTACATAGATAGAGCCTTTGGTTTGGGGCTCCGTTGGTAGAGAAACAGTCCCCATATCTGTCCTGATTCCTCTGCCCCTGGCTTGGTACTTCCTGAGGTTATCCCTTCCTCCTCTTGCTAATGCTGTCACAGGGACTAAAGGCTGGACCGCTGATCTATTAGTGGTCACCTGCTCTGCCTTACCACCATAACGGGTTCTCAGCACGCTCCAGATCAGCCCAGTTCTTGACAACCATTTCTCTCCTAGTTCAAATGACGCAGCCATTCCTGGGCCTTTGCATTTGCATATAAAGTTTGAACCAACTATCATTGTACTTATCCCTAAACAGGCATTGAGTTGTTGCTGGGATTGGGTCACAATGCTACTTATAAAAGTAAAGCCTGTATTAACACAAAGTCAATTTAAAAAATTATTTAACAAAGGAAATAACATAAACTGCCGAAGAATAAATCCAACAGAGATTGAAGACTAGTTGGATAGTTCTAAGTCAAGTTTTCACAAGCTACAGTCATATAAGAGGAGGGAACCTCAATTAAGAAGGCGTCTCCTCTTGCCCTTTTCTGAATAGAAATGGAGGAGTGGATGGGGTGGGCAGAGGGGAGGTGAGATGGAGGGAGGGACTGGGCAGAGAGGAAGGAGGGGATATTGCTGTAAATAAAACAACAGCAATAATAAAAATCTTTAAATTTACAAAAACTTGGAGGGTACACAGAAAACATGTCATAGTTTCAGCTTTGAAGGCAAGTAGTTGCAATGATTAATTATTTTCTGTGAGACTGAAAATGAATCAACTATTCAAAATGATTCTTAAAAATTATGAGATCAGAGTATTTGTCTTTTCAAAACAAGACTTCTCTTAATCATCATGTAAACATCAAGCATCAGCTTTGTAATGTATAACCATTGGTTGAATTCTATAAGTACTTACTGATAAAAGAAGAAGAAGAACATGCCCCCATAAGATTGGGCTGTAAGGAAGCCTTAGGGCATTTTCTTAATTAATGATTGATGGGAAAGGGCCCAGCCAATTGTGGGTAGGATCACCCCATGGCAGGTGGTCTAGGGTTCTATAAGAAAGCAGACTGAGTAAACCAGGAAGAACAAGCCAGTAAGCAGTAGTCCTTTGTGACCTCTGCATCAGCTCCTGCCTCCAGGATTCTGCCCTATTAAAGTTCCTGTTCTGACTTCCTTCAGTGAGGAGCAGTAATACTAAAGCCAAATAAAATAATTTTTTCCCAACTTGCTTTTGGTCACGGTGTTTCATCATAGCAATAGTAACCCTAACTAAGACAAAGGCCTCTGGCAAAGGAAACAATACAACATTACTAAGAAACATTAAGCAAACATAACCCTACAGAAATAAAAGTCTATCCATGCTCATGCATTAATTTGGAGAGAATCAATAATTCTAGATGATTCTTCAAACCCATGAACATGAATAGCATTGTAATAATTTACTTGTAGATAGTCTGGTGGTTTATAAATACTACTTGCAATTAATGACAGTAGTATTTCCTGTTTTCCAGTATTTGTAGTTTTATTCTTCATTACATTAGGATGACTTCTATTACCATGATAAAATGTAGTATCAAGTATCTCTCTGGAAGGTATGATGTTATATCAGCAATAAGTACTCTTCAGTGACCCATGATGACATTAGCCTTGTTGCATACATACATCCTAAATATTTAAAATTTAGAAATTCCAAATATGTTGTCCATTTAACTTAATCATTTTTGAAGGCTGCTAGCTCCTTAATCTGGAAATAAATAATTCTTTGGGTTGTTTTTTTTTGTTGTTTTGTTTTGTTTTTTTTTTTTTCAGGTCCTGTGCCTTGGACAGTTGAGCTGATTTGGATAGGGCATGACATCACTTCAGTTTTGACCCAGAAATGTATTCTGTGCCCAAATGACTATCTGAAAACTCCATCTTAAGAACACACCAAGTAGCAAGGTCAGAAAGGGCAAACACTAGACATTGATCATCATACCACAGAAACAGGGTAATGAAACATCCAGGAAATTCATTCTTCAGTTGCCAAAGGCAAGAAGATCAAAGAATTCCCACTTTCAAACATGCACAGGAAAGAGAAGTTTCCGGTGTTTTGCTGAGGCTCTTGACTTTTACCTGTAAGTGTGTGGTTTGTTTTCTGATGTTCCCCATGTGAGGTTCTACCTTTTACATTTCAGCTCCAGCTGAGTTCGCAGTGGTAGAACATTTGCCTAACATACATGAGGCCTGATCACTATCTCTACAAAACAAACAAACAAACAAACAAACAAACAAACAACAAACACCCTACAAATGAGCTTCAGAGCCATGATTCTCCTGTTTCCAACTCCTTTGTCAAGCTTAAGGTTACCTGGGCAGAATGGCAAGTGCTACCGTACACCAGAAGCTTTATAGCATTCGTTTTCACTACTTGGCTCAGAATTTCAGAGTCTAACATGACTTCCTCAAGTGCTAAGCAAGTTCAGGTAAGCTGTGCACTCCTTTGCCACACTGAGCCTCCTCTGAAAATGAACACCATTTTACTATGCCAGGGTATTTCCTCCTATCTGTTCAGAATGTGGACCAAAGCAACCTGCAATCAAAAACAATTATTTTTATTGAAATATGTGTATGCAATATAAGTAGAGGTTTCTGTGGAGACCTGAAGAGAGTGTCTGATCCCCTGAAGCTGGATTTACAGGCAGTTGTGAGATGCTGAGATCCAAACTTTTCTGGAAGAGCAGCACATTGAGCTGTCTCTACAGTCCACAGCTTGCAACTTAGAATTATTGGAATTTATTTTCAATCTCATCTACATTATTTCATGGGTGAGAAGAATTTCAGTTTTGTTAAGCAGGCATGAAAAATTAAAGTACAAAACTAAACAATTTTAAAGTACAGACTCCTTATGTACACATGTGGGGCTTATGGATTAAGTTGTGGAAGTTAGGCTATGGCCTGATAGGCAGAGCTCTACTGGGATTCCCACATGTAATACATATTTTTCAAATTTGGTTCATTAACTTTCATCATTCAAATCTGACCTCTCCTAGATGATACTAGGTATGACACATCAGTTACATAAGTAAATCTTTGAAAGTTATCCTAAAACCAAATGCTAATCCTAATCTAGCAAGACTTTTCTGCTGTGGGATAATGCTTTTTTACACTGGTTTAATAAAACACTGATTGGCCAGTAGCCAGGCAGGAAGTATAGGTGGGATAAGCAGACAAAAAATCTGGGAAGAGGAAGGCTGATCTTTAGGGAGCAGTATGTAACGGCACACAGGTAAAGCCACAGAAAATGTGGTGACATAGAGATTAATAGAAATGGGCTGAGTTTAAGTGTAAGAGCTAATCAGTAGTAAGCTTCAGCTAATGGCCGAGTAGTTTTAATTAATATAAATCTCTGTGTGTTTACATGGGTCTGAGTGGCTGTGGACTGGGTGGGACATAGGAAAACTTCCAGCTACAATTTTCCAAATTTGCTCTACTCTCACATCTACCTTTGTAGATACACAGAGAAACACTAATTACAAGGGTCAGAAGGCAGGTTGCTGATGCTATAAACCACTATCTTAGCAAAAGGGTTGTCTTGTCGGCCGCGAAAATTGTGACATAGTAAATGCCTTATTAGTTTACTATTCTATATTTACAGTTCGGACCCTGCGGAGACTGTGCACTACCAGTCTCATCCCTTGAGAACAAACCTTATTTGGCCTCTCAAACTCTAGTTATAATAATTGTCTTCCTGTTTTTTTATCTTATTTTATTTTTCTCATGTTACAGATAGTCTCTTCAGTGACAATATGCATCTCTGCCAGTATGCATCCCCAAACGACACCCTGAAAATGGCAGTTCAGGAAACAATAACAGTAAATCCCCATTGAGTCTCATTTTACAAAAATGAACACAAACCAGAGGACTCCAGAGGAAGAGATAAAACCAGGCCTCTATGCGCCCACCCCTCTGGAAACTCAGTGTTCAGCAGAAGCAGCCGGTCGCTCCGGGCTGCAGTCGAGGTCCAGGCGGCCGGGGACCGCGGCCCCGACCCAGCGCCAGTGTCGCCCCGACCGCGCCACGGTGGGGAGCCGGCTCTGCTTGCGCCAAGGAGGGGAAGGGGCAAGGTGAGGGGCCCACGGGAGAAGAGGAGGGCTGGAAGAGCAAGGCAAAAACACGCTTGTACTCCGCAATACCCCGAGGCTGACCAGCAACAGAAGAACCCACTCGGGAACTGACAGACAGAGAAGGCCAGCTGCCAGGCTAGAGAGGCCCAGCTCGACCCACTTGCCCCCAAACGCTTGGTGCTCTCTAGGACGCCGGAGGTTTTCTTCTCTGTGGTCAGTAAGCTGGGGCCCCACTGGGAGTGAAGGAAGGAGGCAATGATGACTCAGAACATCTTTGACAACATTGTATTTCTTTAGTCACGCAGAGAAGACATACTCTTCTAAAGTATAAGAAAACCTAGAAGTAAAATTTTAGACATAATTTTGAACCTGAGTTTTGCCTCCCAGGTGGGTCACTTTCAGGCCTTAGGGCTCAGAGATCAATCTCTGAATTAATTTATAGTGGCTGAGGATGCAGACCAGTAGTGGAGTGCTTGTGTGAGGCCTTGGGTTTCATCCTTAGCATAAAACAACAACAATTTGTAAATTTAAACAGTACTCCCCTAAAATTACCAACTCTTTAGAAGTAGATTTTAACATTCACAGAGAAAACTAGGAAAAGGGGCCTGTCTTAAAAGCTGTAAAGCCACAAGGCATCAACAACGTGATACTGGCAAGGCAAACAAATGGTACAGATGTCCAGAAATGGATGTGATGAAAATAACAAACAAGAAAAAGAATGATCTTCAATAAAATTTTAAGAATAAATGGATTATCTTCTGGAAAGACATCAAACTGGATCCCTGCTCCATACAACAGTAAGCAATCCCAATCAGTCAAGGCCATACATATTAAAAACAAAACCATAAAGTTATCAGAGGATAATGTGAGAGACATCTTTTATAACTTCAGAAAGGCTATTGTACATTATGAACCCAATCCAGAGAACCTGATTGAAAGGATAAAGTTCTTGAACAACCAGGTTGGATTCCTGCTTCACCCAAACAGACTATACCAAGCCCTCAGGACATATGTCCTGATCAGATGAAGTGATAGGGTTTGTTTTGTGTCTTAAGTCTCAGGCCGGGGATGCCATTTGGTTTCACAATGATTGCTAGAGTTTAGGGTTTGATCATCAGCATGGAGGGAAACATCTTCAAAAACAAAATTCAGAAAATTATACCAGGACTTAAGAAGACTTCAGAATGTCAATGACTAGCACTTACAACTCCCATGTAAGGAACCCTTGTAACTGACATTTCAGGGCTATTTTACTAGAGTAAACAGGAAAGATAGTGTATTTGTAACTTTTCATTGTGATAAAACACCATGACCAAGTGTCCTTGTAGAAGAATAATTTAAGGTACATTACTTTTGTTTATGTTGCATTTGTTTAACTCTGTAAAGCTGTGTTACTGTGCCTGTCTAAAGCACCTGATGGTCTAATAAAGAACTGGCCAATAGCAAGGCAGGAGAAAGGATAGGTGGGGCTGGCAGGTGGAGTGGATAAATAGAAGGAAAAATCTGGGAGGAGAAATCTAAGATCTAGAAGCCAGAGAAGGAGGATGACTCCAGGAGCCAGCCACCCAGCTACACAGCAAGCCATAGAGCAAGAGTAAGATTTACAGAAGTAAGAGAATGGGAAAAGCCCAGAGGCAAAAGACAGACAGGATAATTTGAGGTAAGGAAAGCTGGCTAGAAACTAAGCCAAGCTAAGGCCAGGCATTCATAAGTAATAATAAGCCTCTATGTGTGATTTATTTGGGAGCTGGGTGGCAGGCCTCCCAAAAAAGAGCCCCCAAACAGCAACAACATGCCCTGGTTAGTGGGATATTTGTTTGTTTGTTTTTGTTTTTTATTTTTTCAACATGGCACAAACTAGGGTTATTTGAGAGGAGGGAACCACAAATGAGACACTGCCTCCATAAAACTGGAATGTAGGCAAGCCTGTGAGGACATTTTCTTAATTAGTGACAGATGTGGGAGGGCCCAGGCCACTGAGGAGGTGGTCTTGGATTGTATAAGAAAGCAGGATGAGCAAACCACGCCGTGCAAGGCAGAAAGCACACTGCTCTGTGGTTTCTGCATCAGCTCCTGCCTCCAGCCAGGTTCCTGTCTTGAATTCCTGCCATGATTCCCTCAGTGATGGAGTATGACCTGAGAATTTTAAGCTGAAACAAACCTTTTCACCTCCAGGCTGCTTTTTTTCATTGTGTTTTATAGCAGCATTAGTAGTTTAATATAGTAAGGCAACTTAGAAGAAGGGTTTATTTGAGCTTGCAGTTCCAGAGGGCTAAGAGTCTGTCATAGAAGGGACCCATGGCAGCAAGGAGCAGGCTGAAGCAGGATGCTGAGGGCTAATATCTTGAACCACAAACAGGAAACAAAGCAAACTAGCAATGGTGTGAATCTTCAAATTCTCAAAGCTTGCCTCCAGGACACACTTCCTTCAGTAAGGCCACACCTCTTCCACCAACTTAAACAGTGCCACCAAGTATTCAAATGCCCAAGACTAGGGAGATATCTCATTCAAACCACTGCAGATAGTTATTCTCTCTCAGCTCCAAGAGCTGACATTTCTTGACAGGTTATCTTCTAAGAGTGTGCAAGACCAGGAAATTAGAAAAGGTAAGCATGAATTTATGAAAGGATCACTGTAGAAACCAATAAATCAGGGAGCAGAACAAGTCATCCCAGGGGAGTAAGGAGAGCAAGAAATACTCAGAAGGAATATATGAATATACTCACAATATCAAGTATGTTCAGGAAGCCCTGGGAAGGTGCTTTATCACCTTCTTTTATAGTTGAGGAAATGGGGGCCCAGAGAGATTCACTGCTTTAGTCAAAAATCATAGGCAAGCTGGGGTTACTTTCCTAAACATTGGGGGAAAGGAGAGGATGAGATGTGGATGTCGAGATAATTCCTATGACACCATTAGTTGTTTCAATTTGTTTTTAAATAGGGTCCCATTATGTAGCTCTCACTGAATTCACAGACTGCTCTCCCTTCCCAGTGCTGAGATAGATGCATGTGTGTACCACAATGCTGTGGATATCGCTCTGTACAAATAAAATGCTGTTTGGCCAGTGGCTAGGCAGGAAGTATAGGCGGGACAAGAGAGAAGAGGATTCTGGAAAATAGAAGGCTGGAGGGAGACACTGCCAGCAGCCTCCATAAAAAGCAACATATAAAAACACTGGTAAGCCACAAGCCATGTGGCAAAGTATAGACTAACAGAAATGGGTTAATTTAAGATAGAAGAAGCAGATAACAAGAAGCCTGCCACGGCCATACAGTTTCTAAACAATGTAAGTTTCTGTGTGCTTTATTGGTTGGGTCTGAGCGACTGTGGGACTGGCCGGTGAGAGAGATTTGTCCTGACTGGGCCAGGCAGGAAAACTCTAACTACACCACAATGCCCAGCAGTGACACAAATTTTAAGATAGTAAGTACACATTCCTTCCTGGCTACTGTCTGGATTCATCCAACTCCTCAAAGTCCATACAGTTTACCACTTCCCAAAGGCAACCAGGCTCTCCATGCCCCCTCCCCCACCTCCCTGCTTTCTTTCCCATTATTGGTGCTCTTCAGGCTGTTGAAGGCAGCTCAGTGTTGGCCTCAAGTTATTTATTAAATGGAATCACTGGAACCATTGAAACCAGTTTTTCCTGTAACATGCTATCACATAGTGTCTATCATTGGACAGTAATTCACTGATTCCTTTTTAGGGATCTTTAAGAGCTCAGTTTTTTAAAAAAGAATTATTTTATTAAAATACAGGCTGCCAGAATTGTTACCTTAACTACAAGGTGTCATGGGGGAAAATTCACGACAAATACAGGGCAAGTTTGCTAAGGGCAATGAGTAACACTCTGGGGGAGCCTAGGTGGGAACTGGGAACTCCTTATCATGCCTTTGCCTCCAATGCTGCTGCAGAAGGTGGAGAAGCATCAATAGATCTGCATCAGTTGCTGGAAGGCGGGCTTGGTGTGAATGCAGGCAACCATTGCAGTAAATGGTGACCTACTACAAGCAAGCTGAAACCAACCCGTCTATTCTCCATTCAAAAGGAAACAGCATGGTCACTGTAAGCATAGGTGGAGGCCCAAGCAAGCATCTCCTGACTTTAGTGCACCTGATACTATTTCTGAGTTATTTGCACCCCTGCCTGCTCTCCCACACCCCCTGTGCACTTGGGCTTGAGAAAGCATTTTATGGACAGTGTGATAACTACGCCTGTGTCAGGAGTACCCTTGCAGTTAAGACCCACTAATGGTGGCAAGAAAAATTCCTGTTGTGGTCCCAAGAGGAAAGCAACTCCAACTCACAGACACAATGAATATTGAGAAAACCCTTTTCCTTAGGATGCATTTGGGGGCAGTATCTGTATCTCTTGCTTTCTTGGGCTCCTGCTTGTGACCTATATGTCATTGGAGGTGACATATAGGGAACTCCCTCCCAGTTCTGCAGAGAAGCATCTGACAGCTCCCTGGTCTCTGGAAAGGCTAAAATCTGTTCTTTCTAGGAGCGGCCAGGTGCCTCCAAAGCCCTGGGTAAGGCCTGACTTTGCCCTGGATTAGCTCAGACTGTAGTTTCTTTTCCCTTGCTCCATGGTTGCTGTCTAGATTTGGTTCTGTTTCATAACCGTTTTGTTCCTGGCCATCAAGACTCTGATTTCCTATTTTACCTTCCAAGAAGTGGGTTTTGATTCCCTTTACCAAGGTATGAAAACTATCAAATCTTGGGATTTAAAGTCATTACAGCTGTGAAACATCTCTAGTGGGGCCTCACTATGGCCACAGGAGTTCTGGTCTTAGTAGTGATCCTGTGTACTCGACTAGAGACCAGACACAAGTTTGGTCTTACTGCAAAATTTCTCAGGCTACTTATTTAAGAAATTCGCTTAAGCCAGGCATGGTGGCACACAGAGTCCTTGGGAGGCAGAAGCAGGTGGATCCCTGAGAGTTTCAGGCCGGCCTGGTCTACAAAGCAGTTCCAGAACAGCCAGGGCTGTTACACAGAAACCTTGTCTCAAAAAAAAAAAAAAAAAAAAGCTTAAGGCATTATAGCCAAAATGCTGGTTTGAACATATAAGCTGGTAAAAAGAATAATTCTTAAAATAAAATACTTAGGTGGAGTCTTAGGTGGAGTCATTCATCCTGTGGCAGAGTGTGCATTAAAAACATAGAGTACACTTACTGGGTGACTCAGTGCAAGTCAGTTAGCTTCTGTGGCTCTACAGTATCAGAATGGGTTGACAAGCTAAATGATACAGCACCATTCTTTAGAAGCTGACTACTTCAACACAACAGAGAAATACCTCTCTTTTGTGAGTTATACATCAGCTGATTTGCTAACTCTGGAGTTGATCCTTTTGTACTTTGTTGAAGGATGCATCACTGAACTGCAAATGAAGACTAGTGTTTTCAAATGCTGGTTTAGCTACTTGCTTTAGGGCTCCACATTTCCTTAGACACCTTTCTCCTAAGTAGGACTAATATAGAGTATGAAAACTTTAGGACTGAATTCTGCTTGCAAACAGAACATTCAGGTTTATGGTTTTCTTGGACAAATAGTAAATCTGTCTAGTGGCCAATGAAGACTGTGTTTGTAGCCATGTTGTACCCAAAGCTAAAGCTTTGATAGATTGCAGTCTTCTTTCTAGCCCCCAGTATTTTATCTTTGGTGGTATAATATAGTAACCAGTCAACCTGTGAAAGCTAGACTTGTACTCTCATCTGCTTCTCAGCAGAGGCTGGTGGCAGATCTCATGTTGAAAATCTTGAAACATTGTAATAGGCACAAGTGTATTATATAGTGTTTTTGACATGTTGGTCACCAAATTAGTGCTACCTAGTGAGGCAAGGCAACTGCTCTACTACTGGGCTATACCTTCAGCCTCAAAACTTGTGTTCTGTAGTTTGGAAGATAACTAGTTGACAAAAATTCACTAAATGTTTAAAAATAGCTAGTAGACAGAACTCTGAAATACTACACACACACACACACACACACACACACACACACACACACACACACGTCAACAGATACACCAGCCACCCTAATTTGACAGTTAGGCATTGTCCATATTCCAATGCTTTCCCCCATGAATTACTGTGTCCATTAAAAAGAAATAACTAAAAAAATAATTAACCAGAATTTTAATGTTACTGTGAATCCCAAATACCAAGGCTTTCTTTAATCACACCACACAATAGAATACACAGGAATAGGATTCCATTATGAAGAATACCTTCAAGGATGCTTAGTAGCACCTTTGAATTCTATTCACTAGATGCCAGAAATAGCCCAGCTGCTCACTCACCAATTGTATAATTCCAAATATCTCCAGACATAGCTTAACTTTCAAACTACTACGCAAACAGCCGATGCTGTTTTACAGCTCCTTTTACAGCTGTACTTTTATCAGAATAGATTAGTGTGTGCATGTTTCTTATTTTCTTTGATTTTAGAAATAAGATCTCAGGTAGTCTATGTTGGTGTGAAACTCCTTATGTAGCAAAGTTGGCCTTGAACTTCTGATCTTCCTGCCTTCACTTCCCACTTGCCGGGATTCTAGACTTGGGGCACTACACATGGCTTGTTTCCTGTTTTTAGAACTCATCAATAACTTTGGCCAAGAAAACAGTTGAAAACTTTGTGGTTTCTTTTCTCTTTTCTTTTCTTTTTTTTTCAAACATAGACCCTCGTAGAATTTCTTTAAGGCTTTACTCCTTGATACAGGCAAATCCAGTGGGTTTTCTTTTTCTTCTTTTTTTTTTTAGATAGGGTTTCTCTGTGTAGCCTTGGCCACCCTGGAGCTCACTCTGTAGACCTAGCTGGCCTCCAACTCAGAGATTGGCCTGCCTCTATCTTCTGAGTGCTGGAATTAAAGGTGTACACCACCACCGCCCAACCAGTTTTGTACTTTTTGAGTGTACTAAATAGGACTTGTTACTGAAAAGCCTTAAAGGTTTCAATATCACAAAAAAAATCCACACATATAATTCAACAAGCATTTATTAAACACCTACTGTGTGCTCAGCACTGTACTAGGCACTAAGAGGGTGCAATGATACAAATGTTACAGTTATTATCCCTGCCCTCAAGGAGCTTACAATTTAATTTTGGAAATAATTACAAATGTGAAACTACTATACAGACTCCTAGAAAATAATTACAGAGCAAGGTATTAGTAAGAGCATGGATCACAGTACAAGCTTGAAAGTTAACTGCTCCCGCAGCACAGAATACAGGAAGATCTTGATGTGAGGTGAACTCAATCAGGAGGTGCTCACTCAAGAGACACAAAAGTAGCAAGTTTTGAAGAGTGAACAGGAGTTATGGCCAAAGAGTAATCTAAGGAAGAAAAAGAAAACAAGAGAAAGGCACAGAGGCAAAGGCTTGTTAAGACAACAGTAGAAAGCTGTAGGAGGTTTGAATGTGATGTGTCAAGGTGACCATGTTAGGGAGTGAGGAATGCTGAGGCTGAGGAAGAATGGAGAGCAAAGTCATGTGCCACTACCACTCTGGTGGAATTATCTGCTGGGAGATCAGTAAAAATGAGGATCTTTTTTATGTAAGTTGGATATTCTGAAAGGCATTCCAGTAACCTGAGCCTACATGATGTGGATGTGTATGGAAGACTATACGGGTATGTCAGAAATATAAAACAAAACAAACAACAAACCAACAAACCTAAGCAACAATGAAAACAAGCCTCAAGAAGAATACAACCAAGATCAAGATTCTAAACTTGGAGAGTGGAGGGCAGAAAAAGATGGAATGGTAACTTTAAGGCTAGGATGAGAAATATGAAGGGCAGTGATCTATTTAGGGTACAGCAGTTAAGCACTGATGTCTATTTTAATAGAAAATACAAACAGAAGGAGAAAAATGGTGAATTTTGGTTTCAAATATCAGGTTGTATAGGTACCTGAGGAAAATTCCCCAGTGAGATGACATACAAAGTGGGAAATATGAAGTCACTCAAATATATGAAGTACCAAGACAGAAAAACAGGGAAAGAGACACAAAAAGTGAGTAAAAGTAGGACACAGGGATTATTTGTAGTATGGAGGAGAAAAAAGACTAAAAAAGAAAAGCCAGATATTGAAGACAATTGACCTAAAACGATTCCATAAGACAAAGAAAGAATTCTTGAAGTATGGTGTATTAGTCAAGGTTCTCTAGAGAACAGAGCTTATAGAATGAATCTCTGTATATGTAGAGATTGGGAATTTATTAGTGTGGCTTACAGACTGTGGTCCAGTTAGTCCAGCAATGGCTGTCTACCATGGGAAGTCCAAGAATCCACCAGCTGTTTATTCCACCAGGCTGGATGTCTCAGCTGGTCTTCATTATAGGCCAGAATCCTGAAGAAGTAGGCTCTAATTCCAGTGAAGGAATGTACTTGCAAGCAAGAGCAAGAGCTTCCTTCTTTCATATCCTTCTATAGGCTGCCATCAGAAGGTGTGGCCCAGATTAAAGGTGGATGGATCTTCCCACCTCAAAAGATCCAGATTAAAGTGGGTCTTTCCACTTAAAATGATTTAAAAACAAATCACTCACAGGTGTATCCAGCAGTCTAGTTTCAGTTAATTCCAGATGTAGTCAAGTTGACAAATGAGAATAGCCATCACAAACCCACCCATTGTCAACTTGACACACAATCATATCTCCTTATGCCATGCTTAATTTTCAAGTGAAAGTAATAATCAGGTCATAATTCCACCTAACATATGACTATCTCACGTACAATTGCAAATGCATTATATATTTAACCAGGTCATAATTACATCTAACATGATATAACTGTCCCTTGTACAATCGCAAACCCATAATAAATTTTAGAATATATGGCAATGTCCCTTGAAGGACATTCTTTTGGTATCTCAAAACTTAAATATTGTAACCACAGATATTCTCTTAATTGATGTTACATTACATGATAAAGAAATTGAGGAAAGAAACACAAATGTCTGTATAAACACATTCTTAACAAAATATGACAGAAACAGTTATGTCAATTATAATCCTCACTTCTACAACTGGTTACATGACTGTAGCTGGTATTTATAACTACCTTCCTTTACTATTCTGTTATTTCCTCAAAACAGAAAAGGCAATATTTGAGGGGTGAGAGTACATCTTCTGATGAGGGTAGAGAGACTATTCCCTTAGGTGAGATAAACCCTGGAGAATCTGAGGGTTGAGTCAACAGGGTCCTCCCACACATCTCCATCCCAAGTTACAGGATTCGATTAGATTCTTTATCAATTTAATGCTCTTACTTGAACCACTGATACCCTCTGAGGCTAAGACTTGATTTTTTTTTTTTTTTTCTTTTGGTTTTTTTGAGACAGGGTTTCTCTGTGTAGCTTTGTGCCTTTCCTGGATCTTGCTCTTTTTTTTTTTTTTTTTTTTTAATGCAGCCAACCTTATAATGAGGGCTTTGGTTTGATTTTCTACAATTTCAGCTGTGGCTGCTGAACAGAAGATTCTCTTCTAGGGCACACTTACTTAGAACCCATTAGATTGTTTATGTACATCTAGAGTTGGCAAATTTTATTAATGAGTACATTGTTGTTCTTCACTGTATTCTGAGACGCTAGAGGTTCGTTAATTTTATCGAGTACATTCTTTTCGTTTGTCAATTTATGCAGAGATGCTGGGAGCAACCAACCACCATCATCCTTTTTCCCCATTTTTCTACAAATTGTCAAAAGTTTTATATACAGAGTCACCAAATCTCTTGCCTCCCACAACTGGTCAATCAGGATAACCAAATGCATTTGTCTCCTTAAGTTTGTAAAATAGTTCACACCATGGGCTTTCAATACACTGAGTTTCTGAGAGGCTTCAGCAGATGCTGGTAAATTGGAAAGCCTATTCCAGATACTTAAAAAATTTCATCCTTCTTCTATTGCTCTAGAACTACTTCTGCTACAAAAATCTGTATTAGTCACGGTTCTCTAGAAGACTAGAACTTATAGAACGATAGGATTTATTAGAAGGGCTTACCTGCTGTGGTCTAGCTAGTCCAACAATAGCTGTTTACCAATGAAGGACCAAAAAATCCAGTAATACTCAAAATGACAAGCAAGAACAGCCACACATATGGGAAAATCCAACATTACAAAATATAAAAGAGATGAAGAAGGACAACAATAAAAAGCCTTAACTATATACTGGACATTCTACATACATTTTAGTGGAATGTTGACTATGACAGCAAGTAAGGAAATGTTTTAAGAGCTAAGGCAGAAATGGGTTAAATGAATAACATTTGAAAAATCAAGAAAAACACAACACTCACAGAACAGTGATTGGCAATGGGCAAGAAGCTTGAAGGGCTTCTTACTACAGACTGTGGATGAACTTACTACTGCCATGCTAACTGGCCATCTGCCAACCTGGCATCTACTCACTTCTCTTTCCCTTAGGCAGTCTACAGAGCAATGTATTTGAATCAGTAAGTTTATACTGCTTTACCCTCCTAGTTACTCCTTTAAGCATATTTTACTGACAAAATTTACCTTTCCTGTACTAAAATCAAGAACATCAGTGTCTAAAGATGTTCTCACTCCAACAGAATTTTAAACCAATTTTCCAGTAATTGCAATGGATCTGCACTACACTACTGTATGCTATTTCACCTTGTATCTTTCAGGACTGGTACATGGATTAACTGGCAGGCCAGAGTTTAGTCAGTATTGGTAGTACAGCATAGTGGTCAGCACAGGATCTAGCACTAGGCTGTATGATGTTGGTTAGTTCTCTAAGCTTCTGTTTTTTATCATCTATAAATGGGGCATGTAGTGATACTAGCTTTTAAGTAGCATAAATGTTTAACTTAGGGTTTGCCTCACAACTGCTCAAAAAAAAAAAAAAAAGTCGGCTATCATTGTGGAGACGTAGAAACAAGAGCAAAGGTACAGTGGTCCGCACTGGAATCAATCACCACATTCTTGAATCCCTATCTGGTCTCATGAGAAATTTTTTGAAACCGTACAGGTTCCTCCCAGTGGTATATTGATGGCAATTGAGTCATGGAAGAACCACTTTACCATGCCAGATCCTAAGATGAGCAGCTGAGGATGGTAGAAAAAATACTGGCGAACAATTCATTTCAGATTGAAAGAAAAAACTGGCTCTATGGGACAAAAGCTTAATGAATGCCACTGACAGCTAAGAGCTCTAAATGATGTAACACAGATGAATGCTTAGTGAATTCAAGACTAAAAATGACTTCTATGTACTTCTTCAGACTCCACAGCCTTTTTGATTTTTTTATTATTTGTAATTATGTGCATATGTGTATGTCCATGTGTACCTGTGTGTGGGTGCCTGTGGCAGCCAGATATGTTGAATCCTCCTGGAGCTAGAATTACAGGAAGTTGGAAGCTACCCAACACGGGAACTGAACTCAATGGTTCTCTGCAAGAACAGTCCATACTCTTAACCTCTAAGCCATTTTTCCAGCTCCAGTTACCTTTTTGGATTTTTTGAGACTGGTCTCACTATATTCAAGGCTGGCTTTGAACTTTCTATACAGACTAGGTTGGCTCATGAGTGCTATGATTAAAGGTATGCATCACCAATAATGGCTCCAATAATTCATTTTTAAATGACAATCTTTTTTCATAATTCACCCAGTGTAACATTAATCTTCCCAATTATATTATTTTCTTTTCTTTGGACTTCTTCCACATGCTTAGTAGTTCTGAGACTGAAGAGTAATCTGGTACACATTACTCTAGATACAAATGCTAAAAGAGCAATTTATTGGAGATGAAGGCAGGTGCTCCACAAAAGTGTATGAGGAATGGGCATGCATATATGCACACATGCAGACATCTAGCTTCTCTGACAATGTACCCATCTTATGCAACTTTCGAACACAAGGTAGCACTGACCTACACAGAAATCCTGTTATCTAGACAGCATAAGGCACAACTCAAGCCAGTTGGAGCTGGAGAGATGGCTCAGTGGTTTAGTGTGTTAGAGCTGAGTTAGGGATGGCAATCTAAACAGGAAAGAAGCAAACAGAAAGGACAAGAAAATAAATAATCATGAAAAGGACTGGTCTCAGAGAGTTAACCAAAGAAGCTAAGATGAACCTTTTCACAATAGTCACAGTGTGAAATTGTTTTCTTGGAGATCTCATCGGAACCTACTTATGTGTCTTCTGAGTAAGACTAATGGAATTTTAAGTGTGAGGATTAATGTTGCAAAGCAAATGTTATTCAACTCCAAGCCCATTGTCTAATCAAATGGTCAAACATGAAATATAATTATTAGTAAACATGGTTTTCTTGCTCCTCATTAAATGAGAATTCTAAGAATGTTCCCAATATTGGAGGACTAGTAGCACTACTAGAATAAATAATAAGTATAATTACTTCTCTGAAAGGACACTAAATTTTAGATGCACAAGATCTAGTTTGTTATTTTAAAACAAGTCTCATTATTTTATACAATATTCTATGTTATGCTGAAAACCTTAGAGGTGAAATATAGGGCCTGGTGACAATGAGTATAATAGTCTCTCTTTGTTGTTAGATGACTGATGGAATGTACCAGAATTCAGAATGAGGAATTGGAGGTGAGGTATTTGATATATTGCCATTGTGGATACTGCAGATATGCAATGGAAGGAAACAGATGGAAGATGATGGAGCTGCAGAGGCCATCTGAGAAGGTCAGTCCAGGCTGACCATGTACTCAGGGAGTTTATATAGATAGGAACCTGAGAGCAGTACTGTAACGGGCCAAAGGGATGGTGTACATTCTTTGTAAGGATTTTTAATGTCTTTTTCTAGCACCTCTGTCTATGTGGTGCCAAAGCTTTGATAGTGCAAATATTTTTCAAACCACAGTGTACAGTGGTAAGGTAAAGGAGAGTCAGGAGTCACCTTGAGGTTCAGCTGTCCTTGCTCAACAGCCAGGCTGAGTCTCCACTCACCTCTTCCTTTGCATCACTCCCAGCAGCATCACTAATGATCCACTTCCTTTGTTGACACATGTACTGAGACGGGGGGTGGAGGATATGGAGGATGTGAGCTCAGGGACTCAATGGAGTCAATAAAGGTGCTAAATAAGGAAAGATGCTACAGTGCTGCTAAAAATATAGCATTGAATTTGTAGAGGACTATGGATTTCCATCATCTAAGAGTACTAGAATATGTTAAATGTCTAACAATTTCCCTCTAACTACGGTATTAGAAAGCTAAATACAAATCATAGTCTCATTGAGGTTGCCTTGGAGTCAAGCAGCTTCTTTCTTAGAGTAGGATTTGCAAGGCCACCTTCAGAGGGATGACAGAAAGGGACCACAGTAAATGGGGAGAAGAGAAGCTTAGGAGTGGCCCCTCTCAAACTTACAGCTACTCTTGGGAAAGACAAAATATAGTGTTTTAAGTTCCAATAAGCAATTCGCTGTTATTTTCAAGTTCTGTAGAATCTATTAAGCTGCTGGGGCTCTCTGCTTCACCAGATTCCTCCAAACGCAGTCAAACTAATCAATTTGTACCAGGGATTGGGCTCCAACAACTGAAGTGCTATTCCTAACTTTGCCACCACTACAGATCCTGCCTTTTCACTAGACTTTTCCACTACTACATGGTCTCTCTAATGCTGAATAATGCTCCAGTGCAACCAGACCTTGCCCTAAACTCCTGTGGTTTCAGGCTTTTCTCCAGTGTGGATTCTCTGATGTCGAATGAGGCTGGATCTCTGAATAAAGGCTTTCCCACACTCATTGCATTGATAGGGCTTCTCCCCTGTATGTATTCTCAGATGCTGAATGAGACCAGTGTTCCCATTGAAAGCTTTCCCACATTCTTTACACTTATAGGGTCTTTCTCCAGTGTGGATTCTCTGGTGTTCAATAAGGCCGGATTTCTGACTGAAGGCCCTCCCACACTCATTGCATTTGTAGGGTTTCTCCCCAGTGTGGCTTCTTTGATGGCCAATAAGATGGGAGCTGCGTCTGAAGGTTTTCCCACACTCATCACACTCATAGGGTTTCTCCCCAGTGTGAATTCTCTGGTGTCCAATGAGGTGTGAACTATGACTGAAAGCTTTTCCACATTCATTACATTCATATGGTCTCTCCCCACTGTGGATTCTCTGGTGCAAAATAAGGCCTGCACTCTGACTAAAGGCCTTCCCACACTGATTACACTGATATGGCTTCTCGCCAGTGTGGATTCTCTGGTGCAGGATCAGGCCTGTGTTCTGACTGAAGGCCTTCCCACATTCCTTGCAGTGGTAGCGCTTCACTTTGTTGTGGATATCTTGATGGGAAAGAAGGGCTGACCTGTAACTAAAGGCTTTACTACACACATTACACTGGTAGGGTTTCTCTCCAGTGTGGATTCTCCAGTGTCGAACAAGGCCTGAGTTCTGAGCAAAGCTTTTTCCACATTCATCACATTTGTGCCGTCTCTCTTGTGTGGGGTTTCCCTGCTGCCTCTCTAATCTGCCCAGAAGGTCTTGGGTTTTTCCATGCGCAAGACCCAGGATAACATCCCCATTGCAGCTGGCAGCTGTCTGTCCATGTGGCTGGATTCCAGTAGATATTACCTGTTTTGAAAAGAATTCCTTGTTTTCACTCCTGGTCTCACCATCTGAAATAAACATGTAGTAAACAATCACTCTCAAAGTCACTTTCTATTTTCCACACTAGAAGAAAGAGAGAAATGAAGTTCTCATGGAAGCTACAAGCAAATACAAGCTTCTCTATCCAAAATAGGGAGAGCTATATGCAGGTTGATCAAGCAGAAGTACCAAATGCCAACTGGGAAAGAGATGCCAGGAAAAAAGGGTTTCCTGATAGGTAAAGCTGGAAAAGGATTGACTGAGAAGTGTTAAGTTGGGGAGTAGGAAGATTAAAGAACTCCTACGAGATCTACTGAGTAGGACAGAATGCACCAAACAGTTCTGAAAGGGGTGGGATTACAACTGGCTCATACAACAGAAACACTCCAATATGATGGTCCAAGGGGAACTGGAAGAAAGGTGTCAACGCCAGGAGTACCACAGAGATGTCAATTTCTAACTGGCAAGAAGAACAGTCTTTACTATACAGATACAAACTGGAAGGAATTCTGGGTTGGAGAACAAAATGCTTCATTTCAGACCTCAGAAATCTCAATCTAATATCCATTTCTTGAATTCTGAGTTTCTTTGCTTTAAGATTTAAACAATTTTAAAGCAAATTTATATCCATGTGTGTCACATGTACAAGGTGTCTGCTGAGGCCAGAAGAAGGCATCATAGCCCCTCGAGTTGGAGTTATTGGTGGTTCTCAGGTACCCGATGTGGATGCTGGGAAAAGAACTCCAGTCCTGTGGAAGAGCAGGAAGCACTCTTAACCACTAAGCCATCTTTACAGCCCTGAATCCTGAGTCCAACTAAGTCCTCCAGAAACCTTATAAAGCTACCAGAAAAAAAAACAAAGAGAAAAGTCTTAACTTATAAAAACAACAGCTCTCCTTACCCAGGGAGAACATGTTTCTGTATTTCTCGGGCCTGTTATCTCTATTCAGATCCTTCTGTGATGGATCAAGAAGCCACTCCTCTCGAATAAGAGACACAGCCATGTCTTCAATCTTTTCCAAAGTCTGAAACAAAAGAAGACCCTCATTTGGGGCCTAGAAAGGTTCCATAGCTCAAAACCAGTGTTCGAGCTAACTACAGTGTCAGGAGAGGTGAAGAAGCAGGAGTGTGAGTAGCTGGGAGGAAGAGGGACGTGCACTAGATTTACTGGGGAATTAAAGAATGCTTTGTTACTAAGCAAAGAGGATTCAGGGAAAGTTCTTAGACAGGCACCACTATAACAGATATGGGCATCTGCCACAATACTGTCAGAGACATGGGCTTTTAGTGAGAAGGAGTGCAACTCACCTGGAACCCTGCAGTGAGAAGTCTAGCTGTCACCTCCTGATCTCCAGAACTTCCTTTCTGGGAAGGAGTAGGGCTCTGAGAAGTAGACATGGCTGAGGAGAAAGGAGCTATGAATTGACTAGTCTTATTGTATGGTTGTGGGAGCCAGCATTCACTTATCCAAAATTACTTTTATTTCCACATATATCTATGCCAAGGATTTTGCACATAAAGTGCTGACATTTTGGACTCTGGCCCATATCCATGGATGCCCAGAGAGCACCTGTACTTTAATGTACCTGAACTTACACAGTCAAATAAACAAAGCATACTGATTTCCTAACAGGAGCTGCTTTCCAATTTCTTCTCTACCAAAAGTACTATCTCTGTGTAGCATTCATCTAGATCCTGAAGTTCCTAGAAAACTAAGTATGAGAATGTTACATTTTTGATATCTGTCATTGCTGCTGGTGTCCGCTTTCATGGTGAGTGAGCATCTTATCATCAAAATCAACCTCATAGTTAAGCAACATATATCTTGGGCAACAAGATTTAGGACTTCAGACAAGAATTATATAATTAACTAAATAAAATGTTTCTATGCTATTTCTTTAGAAACATTAAAAATTCTTAGCCTTGTGACTAAGATTAAGTGTAGGAATATTAAAAATTCACTTATATGTTGGTGGGGTGGCAAATAGCCACAGCACTTATGGTAGGAGGACTATCACAAGTTTGAGGCCAGGCTGGTCAACATAGTGAGTTCTAGGCCAGGCAAGACTATATAGAGAACCTGTTTCAAAAAATATTCATTTATAGAAAACAAAGCATTATAAATGCCATAAATGGGAAACCAAAACAAAACAAAAAACCAACAAAGACAAATAGCCTAGAATAGGCTGTTTTGTATAAAAATAAGGCAATTCTCAAAAAGTAATAGGAAAAAAAAAGGCTATAACAACAACAACAACAACAACAAATAAACCCAACCAACCAACCAACCAAACAAACAAAAAACCTAGCCAAACCAACTAGGGAAACCAGATTTAAGGGGCTTCATCTGGCCAAATATGATTTAAACATAGTTAACACAATGTTTCTGGAACAAAGAATATATATGTCCATGGGTAAACAATAGCAATAAAATGGAAGCGTTGAGGACATAGCTCAATTAGAAGAGTGCTTGCCTTGGATGAATAAGGCCCTGAGTTAGTTCTTAGCACTGCACAAAACAACAGACACACCCACCCAAACCCACCCAAAACTCCACACACACACTCGGGGCTGGAATGACGGCTCAGTGGTAAAGTGCTTGCTACAGAAGTAAGAGGACCTAAGTTCAGAATCCCATCACTCACATAAAAGCCCTATGTCTGGAGTCCCAGTGTTAGAGGTTAGAAGAGAATAGAGACAGGCAAATCCTTAGGGCCTGCAGGTCAGGTAGTCTAGCTGAAATGGTGGACTACATGTTTAGGGAAAGACTTCATCTCAAAAAGTAAAGTAGAGAGGCCAGAGAGAGCTGGGGGGAAGGGGAGATAAAAGTGCTTTCCATGTAAGCCTGGTGGCTCGAGTTCAATTCCTGGAACCCATGGTGGAGGGCAGAAGCAACTCTTGAAGATTAAAGTTGTTCTCTGACCCCCAAGTACATGCCTGGGCACACACTAATAATAACAATAATAATAATAAGAAGAAGTAAGGTAGGGAGAAAACAGGACACCAACATGACTTCCAGTCTCCACAGGAGTACCCATGGTAAACTAAAAGGGAAGGAAGTAAATGTTTTCTCTTAAGATTAACAATGGAACAACATAGAAGGAATGACTGAGAAATTACCATTTGTAACTGGTTTAGTAATAATCACTGACTCAGTTGAGAAGCATCAATGAAATAAAGTAAAAAAGAAACATTAATAAATATTAAAACTCCTGTTTTAGCAACAAGTATGGTAAGGATTAAGATATTTACACACCTTCATGGGAATTTCCTCCTAAATTACTCCTTAATTATAAAGGGAAGAAGAGTAACTTTACAGTGGTCAGCTAGGAAGGTTAATCTTAAGTCTTCAAAGATAACATCACAATAGGTCAAATTTCTGAAGTGTTCTTGCCAAACACACACAACTTGAACCTAAATATGAAAAAATACCAAATAAACCTAATCTGCAATCATTCTAATTCTAATCCAGCTCTTTAAAACTGTTAGGGTCAAGAAAAGAAAGACTAAGAAATAATGCCAAAAATGCCAAATCAAAGGAGACTGAAGAGACTTATGACTAAATGCACTAAGGTCATAGGGTGGGCGGGCTCTGAACCAGAAAAAACAGAGACAACTGGCAAAATATGAGTATGAGATGTGGATTGGATCAGTACCACACGAGCACAGTTCCTAACTGTCATCTGATTGTGGTTATCAAAAATGCTCTCATTAGAAGAAAGCCATATTGAAGTGCTTGTAAATAAAATGTTATAATACTAGAAAAATCTAAAAAAAGTCTGCTGTAAATGTCCTGGGGTAACAAAGTTCTTGGTTTAAAAGTTTACACTAGAACTGATGGTCTAGTGTCCTCTGGGTATGACATGGCCATTGCCCTCCTGACTGCATGTATACAATCTGCAAGCTTGGGCCCATTAACTTTTGCCATAGAGTGGAGAAGCATCACATCAGCCTCCCCCACTCCCATGCAGGCAATTCACTGGTGCTAAGAGATTTCTTTAGTGGGGTGGCTGCTGCTAAGCTACTCATGTTCCTATAAAAATCCTTCATCCTACCCCTAACTAAACTCGTTGGTTAGTCTTCAATAAAACTGTTTCATGGGTGTGTCATCCGTGCCCACCTGGGGTGCATGGATGTTTATCCCCACAGGAAGAGTTCACACACTACTTCTATAAACATTCAAAACCAGAAGATCAGCACTACTCAAACACTGATGCTAGTTCTTGAATGAGACAGGTTCCCCAAATGTAAGTCCCTTTCCTGTCTACGTTCCTCACCCTTACAAGTGAAATCTGGCCTCTCTCCTCTGTCCTGTGGCTTCTGGGGCACTGAAGAGTTATGCTTGGTTGCCATGGCTTGCAGCTGAGTACTTGCAGGTTCTGGTGCAGATTCTGAAGATACAACTTCCTCCCAGAGTACTCTGTGCCCATGTGTATGAGCTGAGACCTAGAAACAAGGGGACAGTGAGTTACCAAGAATTCCTTGAGAAATGAAGTGATGGCAGCAGCAGAGCCAACAGGCCTTCGATGGGTGTTCAGATTGGGAAAGCAAGCAGTATAACCTCATTTCCTTCCAAGGGCAACAAGAAACACTACATTAGAACGAAAAGAAGGTGTTTGTTCTGCTCAGTACTAAAGAAAAGACTTCTGTTGATGTTTCTCTACTGCATCAAACACCAATATTTGTGCTCCAACTCTAGGACAGAGAACGAGTATCAGAAAACTAAAACAGGGCCATACAATACCAAAATACTCTCTTGACAAGGAACTTGGAAGCCTATATTCTAGTAAGCAGTCATCTTTAACTATCCAGGCAAGGCGAGCAGACACAGGAAATAGTCCAGCAAGCTGGGCTTTACTTGTTTACTCCCCCTCCCACTCCCAAACACACCTAGCACCTGTTAGCTATCTAGGACTCACACCCAAATTAAGCTGTACTCATCCGTATCCTACTCTGAACAATGGAATAAATTTCTCCTCTGCTTAACAATCAGCTTGTACCCAGACATACTCCAGTTATATCTGGTAAGGAAGGTAGGGGGCCAAGCAGACCTAGGTTGATGTTGGGTACATGAGTAATAAGGCAAACTGTGTCCTTTGAGAAAACAAAGAACCATCCCTATCATGCCTGTTAGCAAACAAACTCTTTTTCCCCTCAAACTTCATAAAAAGAAGCCCCAAATAATTGGGGCCCTTAAGTACTCTCACTCAAGTGGCCTGTCACTCTTGACTGTACTTCCTCCTTTGTACTATTGTTTTGCCATTGAATAAAGTTTCCTTGCTCCTTGTACAATTTGTGTGGGTCTTTATTTTAATTTCTTGAATAAGAGGCCAAAAGTGTGGAAACACTTGACCCAAATCCTGACCACAGGTACCATGGGTACCTCAGAAGAAAAGTAATTTAAGCTCCTTGTGTCTCATGGTCCCACTTAGCAAGCAAGGGCAATAACTCAACTGTAGGGATCTTAAGAGGATAAAAAATGGGTTCTCTCCTTTACAAAACTACAAGTGCAATACATAGTGCATTAAATAATTTTCATCTGCATTCAATAGAAACCAATGCATAGAATTTATTCCTCAAAGTGAAGCCAATGTCTTTCTACCCAGCATCCAGGAATTCAGTCACGGCATGCAGGGCTACTTACTGGTCGTCCTAGGATATTAATCTGCCTTTCCAAGTCCTCCAACAGGCTCACCACTTCCTCTCCATTTTCTAACTGGTGTTCCTTAACCAGAGTCTGCAGCTCCTCAGGCAGGATGGTCAGGAACTGCTCCAGCACCAGCAGCTCCAGGATCTGCTCCTTGCTGTTCAAGTCTGGCCGCAGCCACTGATGGCAAAGTGCACGGAGCTGGATCAGAGCTTCCCGGGGTCCTAATGTCTCCTGGTAGCATAGCTGCCTGAAGCGTAGGCGAAACAATTCTTGGCCAGAAGTATTATTTTCATGCACACTAGACTCCTCATCCCAACCATGATCTTCCTCTATCTTGACAATGACAAGGTCCTCTTCAGGAGCCTGGTCTGGTGGAGATGGGGCCGAAGAAGGCTTTCTTGATTCTGTAGCCATTTAGGGCCAGAAAAGCTTAAAAGCCCAGTTTCCTCTACCTTCTGTATCTTCTTAAGTCTTCCAAGGACCTCCAGGGTACTTCTTCCCAAACAGAAAATGATAAATATGTTAAGATAAGGCAAAAGTCATAGTAACTTACCAGCATACCTCAACAAGCTCCCCTAAACATTCTGCACACCAAACCTATCCAGGGTGCAAACCCTTCCTTTTGATTTCCTGTTTAGGGCTGTGGAGGAGGGAGACTCGGCCTAACCGAACTTCTGTATTTATTATCAGGCGGTTCTCAGTACTGCTCACTGAACTCCTTGTAGCACCTTATACACCTCCCACTCAACTGTTCTTGTACTTCAGCGCCCAACCTTGTTCTTATTCTCAACAGATGAGGTTAATTTCTCTATCCTCTACTCCAAGAACCTTTGCAACCCTTCCCTCTCCACTACCCCAGACTCGGCGTCCTACTAATGCTCCCACCCATCTCCCTTTCGTCTCAGGGCTGACTCTTGGACTCCTTACTCCTGAAAATCTGTTGGAGCATCTGCAAAGAACCCGGTGGCTTAACATCCACAACGCCCAAATCTCAGCCCACACACCAGTGACCTTCTAGAATGTTATAGAAATATAATGTAGCAGTGTTAGAGTTTGACAACTTCCACTTAGCGGAAGACACCTGGTATTAATCAATGCTGTGTCTGTTTAGTCTTATACAAATAACCAGGTGAGTTGTTTCCCGCTCCTGATTATGAATAAAACACTATGATTATGTGCATACATATTCTTGTGTGAACAGTTTTTAATTCAGTGGGGTAAAACCTAGAAGTAAATTACCGAGTCTTAAGTGTAGTATCTAAAAAAATTGTTGAACTGCTTTTCAATATGGCTGTAATATTTTGCATTCCACTAGGGCTTGACATTGTATTTTAAAAATTTAAATATTACAATAGGTATATAGTACTGTGTCATGGTTGTCACTTGTTTTCTTACTAACAACGTTGAACACATACACATATTTTGGTCAAATATTGATTTAAAATTTTTGGCACATTTTTTTTTTTAGTCTCATTCTATAACCAGAGAGTCAAACTTGTGATTTTCCCACCTCAGCTTCCCAAGTGCTGGGACTATGAGCGTGTACCACCATGCTCAGCTTTATTTATACACTTATTTAATTTGTTTAGACTGTTGAGACAGGGTCTTATCATGTAGCCCAGTCTAGTCTGGAACCCAGTGTGTAGCCCAGGCTGATCTTTAACTTGGGATCTTCTTGCCTCCATTTCTCAAGCATTGGGAGTACACGCATGTGTCATCATGCTTTGCCCAGGTTTTATATTGTTTGTCTGTTTAAGATTTGAGAACTCCTTAGTGTATATTTTGGATACAAGAAATACATGATTTACAAATATTGACACCCTTCCCCCCCCCCCCCCCCCCACACACACACAGGGTTTCTCTGTGTTGTTTTGGTGCCTGTCCTGGATCTTGCTCTGTAGACCAGGCTGGCCTTGAACTCACAGAGATCTGCCTGGCTCTGCCTTCCGAGTGCTGAGATTAAAGGCATGTGCCACTACTGCTAGGCTCCCTTTGAAGGAGATATTTGTGATTTTTTTGAAGCATAAGTTACCAAATTTTTTAAAAATTGTACTTTTGATATCATATTTAAGAAATGTCTGCTTAGCCCCAAATCACAAACATTTTCTTCTAAAAGTTTGTAGTTTTACTGTTTATGGTTTTACTGTTAAGTCTATGGTCTGTTTTGAATTAATCTTTGAGGAGGTGAGGGTATGCCTAGAGGTCCCCCTTCTTTGCATAAAGATGACAACCTGGGGGAGGGGGAGGGAAGCTGACTGACCATGAATACTGTTTCTGGGGTCTCTATTCTGTTACCTTAACCTAGAAATCTACCTTCCTTGATACAAAGCTGCCTGAAGATGGATTTCTAAATGTTAAAATCAAGTAGTTCCAGTCCTGCATCTTTTCTGTTTTTGAAGCTGATTTGGCTTTGCTGGCTGTCTCCTTTTTGAAACACATATTAGAATAAGCTTACTGATTTCCAATAATGCTGGAACTGAACTTGTATTGAATCTATAGCTCCGTTTAGAGATACTGTCTTAACAGTACTGTTGTCACATTAGGGATGATACATTAACAAGCATGTTCCAGTCTATGAATACTGGTATCTCTTTTCATTTAAGTGTCTTGGACTACTTTCATTATTGACCAAACTATTTCCCTTTCTCCCTATAGCTACATGAACTACTTTTCTCATAACTGTACATTACTGGCTGCAAAAAGTTTTTTTCTCTTAATTTCATAATCCTCATTGTGGGAGTCCACAACTGACTCAGTTTCCCAGTTTGAATCTGAAGCCTATTCTGAGTCAATAGAGTTCAGGCTTGCTTGCTCCAGGGCTGTGAGAAAGTCCTGATTAGCCCATGGGAAGGAACACACTAGCTAGCTAGACGCAGGCTGCTGATGCCAGCTGGAGGAATTGAAATAGAAAACAAACTGTCTGCTCCTTGACTCACGGACAGCATAGACAGAGGTTGAATGCCTGTGCTGTGCATTGTTCTACGGCTGTCCTTCCAGACTGTATATAAGCAGGCTGTGAAATGAACTCGGGGCTGTCTGGCATTGACCAGCAGACCTCTTGACTCTTTTCTGTCTTCTTCATTGTCTCTACAATCCGCACACCTCCATCCAGCTACCAGGTCAATTGGTCGGCAGGCTCCAACACCTCATGACAATTTTATCTCATTGACAGAATTAAAGAACGTCAGAGGGCTATATTTACAACACAACACAGAATTGTCTGGATTTGTTGTAAGAGTGATGGTTACAGCTAGAACTCCAGGTCCAAAGAGGTCACTTGGATGGCCCTGTTTCTCTGTGTGTTATTTGTACTTTAATGTTTTCTTTTCTTGTGTAGATACATCCCTTGCTAAGGCTGCAGCGGTGACTTCTCCTTGACTTTGGCTATACTTCTCTTTCACTCATGTTCCATGATGCTACTAACTCTATCTTCAAAAAAGATGCCCTAGGTAGTATCTATGAATGTAAACTTATTTGCAAATAGTAGGTAGATATAATCAAACTAACATGAAATTACAACTGGAATAAGATGGGTCCTTAATTCAGTGTGACTGCTCTACTGTTAAGGAGACACAGCGGTCTGCAAGACAGTTCAGAGGTTAAAGGCATCTGCTGTCAGGTCTGATAACCTGAGTTTAGATCCCCAGGACCCACATATTTGGGGGAGAGACCTGACCCCTGCAAGCTATCCTCTGATCAATACCAGGGCACTGTGGCATGAGTGGGCCTTATTCACCCTCCCCAAACAGAACAAAACAATTATCTGACTCTATAATCCAGGCTGGTTTCAAACTGGTGATTCCCCAACCTCAGTCTTATGAGTACTGCATGCAATTACAGGCGTGCATTAATATACATGGTCTTTTCATTCTTTTTAATGACTAATATTAATCTTTAAAAAAAATCTCTTGCTTTTCCAACAAGCTTTTATTTTCTTCAATATTAAAGCTAGAGCTGAATAAAAAATTAGTCCTCTAGGTATTCTCCCCTCTAATAATTTTGTGCATACAAACTGCAGTGTTGGTAAGCACCTATAAACACTGATCCTTACATATTATCCTTAAAGAACATCCAGTTAGATTTACTGACTTATGTTAAAGTCTTGACAACTAAGGAAGGCATAAGTCAACTTAAACAATACTGATTTTTCTTTTTTTTCTTTTTAAAAAAGTTATTAAGAGATCTTCTATTCATTTTACATACCAAAAACAGATTCCCCCTCTCCTCCCTCCTCAAGTGACTTTTCAATAGATGTAGAAGATGTATTTTCCCTTCAGACTAAGTTTAACTTGAGAATTATCTTGGTATTGAGTGCAAATCAAGAAAGACAATCCCCAGGTTTTAGAGATCAAGGAAAAGTAATGATACAAACACTCTGCTTTGTAGTTGTATCAAATTGCATTCACTGAATATTTTTCTTTTGGAGATTTCTAAAGTTATTTTAATACAGACTTAGGCATGGGAGTTAACAGAAATGGCATTCAGGAGTGAGCCAGACACACAAGTGTGGGTATGAGCTCCTCAAGGGCATTACTTTGATGAATGCTTTTAAGATTTATCACATTCTTATATTTAACCACAAGAGGAACTCAAAAGGTGCACATTCACTAAAATAATAACTGCCACATAACTATACTTCGTTGAATTTGTCAAACAGAAAGAAGTATGTTGTTGTCAAGTGGTGGTCAACATCTTAGAAGTCTGACAAAGATTACTCATGACGGACTTGAGTTTTGGAAATGGGAACCCACGTCGTCTTCAAGCATCTATTTCAACTAGCTTTAATAAATTAAGTAAGCAAAGTATTCTGAATACAGTTTAATTTTGTTACCCTGGAATTAAAGTATGTCTTTGGCACACAACTGTCCAGCCATCACATCAACCATTTTCCGAGCGAAAAATGGAGTAACAACATTACAAAACAAAATAAAAGAAAAATAAATCAAAGGTTTCCACGTGTAGCAGAGGCTTGAGAAGAAAGAGGTAGCTTAAAAATTTTTTTGAGACCGAAAGGCAAAATTGCTGAGTAGAAACAGTTGACACACGAGCCGGCTTTACAAGCAACAGCGACTGCAAAATAACACTCGGCTACTGGCGATGAAAAGAGGGACCCCGCAGGAAGTTGGGGCCGGGTGTCGGCCTGCTTAGCTGGCGCAGGCCCTCTGCCGACCCGCTCCCCGCGCTCGGGGCTCCGCAGCCCGCGCGCCCCTGCTCGGCCGAGCGCACTCACCGAGAGCTCCGCACGCTGCCCGAGGGCGGGAGGCGGCACAGCGCGGACCGGGAAGCGCGCGAGGAGACGCGACGGACACCGAACCCGCGGGGACCCCTCCAGCCGCTAACTTCCAAACCCTCGGAGCCGCAGAACCGGCCAGCACGCATCTTGCCCCACAGCCACTTCCGGAAGCTCTCTAGGAAGCCCGGAGGTCTGACAGCTCTATGGTCGGCTCGCAAAAGGCATCGAGCACCCCGCCTCCCGGCTGTCAGCAGCTCCAGGTGGATGGCTAAGCTGCTGCTGAGGACTGTGCACATCCCGAGGAATGTCATACGTTTATGTCACCCAAGCTTTTGCCTGGCCAGCCTCCGGCTTCAGCTGGCAAGGGTGAGAAGGGTTGGGTGCCGATCGCAGATCTGGGCTGGGCTCAGGAGGGTGCTTACTGTTTCTCTTTATCCCTCCTAGATACCTTGTGCTTTCCTGTTGATGCTTCATAAATCACTCCAAATTGCCAGCATACACTTCAGACGGAGGAATTTAACTCTTTACAGTACCCGGGAAGAGTAGTGATCTTACATTATACAGCTCCTACTGACTACTGCTTTCCCTTTGACTGTGATGTGTTCAGCCTCCCAGTACTTGATACTTTATCATTGGAAACAGTAAAAGTTCCACAAAATAACCACAGCCCCTATCTTAAGGTCTAAAAAGAATATCTAGACTATTAGTAATGGTGGGAAACAATGAACATTTGTTTACTTTTTAATTTCAAAGGTGACTTTTTATCTACTTTAAGTTGTCAGAACAGAGCTGATGGGTCTCAATTCTCTTCTGGGGAAAATGATGCGGAGGAATTTTGAATGTCTTACCTAGTGTCATATATTGAATGGCCAAGCGAAAACCTAGAACAGATGGTAGAAGTCATGGTCAAGCAGGAATTGTCAAGTTTGGGTCACAAGTGAACAATGAAAAGGTTGCCTTTAAAAAAAGATAGTCTCTTTGTAGCCCTAGCTGGCCTCGTATTCAGGGAAAATCTCCTGCTTTACCTTCCCAAGTGTTGGGATTATAAACGTAAGTCAACACACCAGATTAAAGCCTCCTGAAGTAACAGTTGATTCTTCTTTCAAAGTTGAACTAAGAAATAAGAGAATATTTTACTCTTTTTTTTTTTTTTTGGTTAGAGTTTTTAAACAATGACTGAAGTTTTGCCTGCATTTAGAACTCCCATGGACTCTAAGGAAGATTCTGACCACTAATTAGGCCTGAGTATTAAAAGAATTTTTAGTACTTTTCCCTTTTTAGTAGTTTATTTACTATATGAAGTCTCTGATGTCTAACAAGAGCTGAACACAGGTCTTCCACACTCCCTGCACCCACAGGGTTTTCAGCTCTGTGGATTCTTTGATGTTGAATAATCCCTGTGTGCTCACTGAGATCTTTCCCACATTCTACATTTATAGCGCTTCACTCCAGTGTGTACTCTATAATGTCCAACAAGATCTGAGAGTTGAGTGAAGGTTCTCTCACCTTTATTATATTTATAGGGTTTCTCTCCAGTGTGAATTCTCTCCTCTGAGCTACCACTGAGAGTTTTGTCACAAGCTTCACATTTGTATTGGCTTCTTTCCCTCTGTCACCATTTTATTCACTTTCCATTTTCAACAGCATCTTTGGATTCAGGGTGCTGAGAGGTGTCTTTGCTAGGTCTGTTGATAATCCCAAGGAATTCTATATCTCTGGGCATGTCTTCCTTTTGGGATGACTTCATTCTCAGTCTTGGTTTTATCGCCAGTAACAAAGAGTACATAAACAGATCATATTCTAGGTTTGAGAAATAAAAAAGCCTATGGAAGAAATAATGTATAAATATGAAATAATAAAAGTAACATATACTATCACATATTTGGTACTATTTTGATTTTTGGCAATATTTTAGCATATTGTCTCAATATAGGAAAGACATACCAAGAAGCTTGAAAAGGAAATAGCAGCAGAATAATTTATTTGAGAATTTGTTGAGAGGAGAAGACAAAAATGTGGATTAAGGTATTATCTAGCTATACTACACTGTAGGAAATGGAGAGACTAAATATGCCAGGGATATGGAGGGAGAGCAAGGACAGAGGATAATGGGACAGAGAAACTGCTGGACAGAGGATAATGGGGACACGAAGGTCAAAGGTTATGAAACTGTAGAAGAGAGGATAAAGACATAGAGTGTCTCCAATGCTTTTCAGAATTGACCAATATTTTGATTTTATAATTGACAACACTAAGAATGCCACTTTGCAAAAGCATATAGTACAAAATAGCACAAGTATGGTTAGGGCCATTCCAAAAATTGTTGGGAATTCTGTTTTTAATCACAAGCCAAAATTCATTTAATGATTTTGTTTTTCTTTTGGACACAGTTTCATGATAGTTCAAAGTATGCATTTGAGAATGATCTTGAGCTCCTTATAGCCTCCTGCCTCTACCCCCTAAATAGTGGGATTACAGGTGCACTTCACCATGCCTGGCCTGCATAACAGTTTTCTTTTCTTTCTTTCTTTTTTTAAAAATGAAACTCAAGTCAGCAACTCAATAGAAATAAAAAATAAAACATTCTAACATGATATAACCAAAGATACACTAGTATTATTGTTTGATACATGCTGAGGAATGATAGTAGGAAAATGTAAAAGAAAAAATTGTTTTCCATAGTAAAGTTTCTATAAAAGTGGAAAACTTTGTATGTATGGCAGAAATTCTGAGATCTGTATGATACAATAGTCTTATTTTTGAGCTGAGATGTTTAAGGTCGTGTTTGTTGTCATTACATGGCTTGATGGCATGCACTGTGTGAAGTGCTCATGGACTGTGTTCAGAAGCACATCTGCAGTGAAGTCACGTGTTACACACAACACAGGCAAATGCTGCCAGAACTGTATGGGATTCATTAGATGTTTGACTTTATATTCTCACTTGTTACATGTTCATAAGTCTTTGGGGTTGTAATGATCTTCCTGAATACAGACACTTGTACTTTTGAGGGGATTTGAAACAGTGTCATACTCTGTGTTGCTCATACTGGCCCACAACTCAGGATCTCCTTGCCTATCTAATGGTATGGAGGTTTTGGTTCACCATACTCACCCATTTGTACTATTATTAGTGCCAAGTCACTCACCATGAATCCAATGGCAATGTCTTGTTTGCCTGTGCTTGCCAAATCAGTGTTATATATTTATTTCTTCTTTGCCAATCCAATAGTTGAAACAAAAAGTCCTAATTTTGTTCTCCCCTTTCAATTTTCTGCTACAAGTATTATTTGATGCCTTCTATGCCAGACACTGTTCTGAAAAGTAGAACTAGTTTTGAGCAGAATAATGTGTGCTTACTTTCATGGAAATATAATGTGTGTGTGTGTGTGTGTGTGTGTGTGTGTGTGTGTGTGTGTACAGGAAATTATTTTATAACTATTCTCCTTATATAAGGGATAATTATTGGGCCTAATCTTGTGATGTCTCAGTGTGGATTATAGCTTATACCATAGCTTCTCCAATTTCAAGGTGGCAACAGGCATGCCATACCAAAAGGACAGAGCTCCATAACCCTTTTTGACCTGGAATGCTTTCCCCTCAGACTAATTTCATAACTAAATTTCTACTCCATTTTTAGGGTGGATCACACATGTCAAATCCCCCAAAGGCATTTTCTGACTACCTTCTCCCCATTATATAACTTATCAGTATATTTATTTGTAGCCTCTGGCACAACGATCTCTGAAAGCAATAATCATATCTGCTTCGCTCACTGCTCCTAGTCCTTACACAAAACGATATATTATTTACTGAATGATGAGAGGTTTAAGGTTTCCAGGAAATCCAGTGTCAACACTAACAACAATCCTTTTGCTTTTGAGAGTCCCAAGAGTTGCCTATACATTGAGTCTCACTGGGTTAAGGATGGAGACATATTACATGCTTAGGTAGATGCGGAGGCACTGTTGTCTTAGAAAAGACTCCCAGAACATAAACCCAGGATGAAGCCCAAAATACATAAGCTCATTTGGGCATCTGAGCATAGTGTACATGGTCCCCAGGGACCCCTCCATAATTCACAGGACCTAGTAGTTTATCCCATGGAATAAAAATACCTGCTGTGGAAACAGGAAGATAGAAGCTTATCCACAGAGAAAGATAAATTTGAGAACTTTAGTAGGCTGCCCTAAAGTCCTTATTCTATTTCTGCTAGTTGTTTGTAAGCTCTTGATTGAATAATGTTACTTTTATTTATTCTCTAAATCATGATTCTCCATCTCAGCTGGATGCTGTAAACTCCTGATTCAAAGATCATTTGCTATTTGCTACTTTCTATTTATGCTTTTGCTTTTTGCTTACTATATCATTAATAAATACACTCACTTCAGATCAAAATGTCTGTCGTAGATCATTGTGCACACTGTACAGAACACCTGCTTCTATGAATCTTCTTGTCATGTATGCAGAAACATTTCTCCAAGGAGTACAACTACTGGGTAGGACATATGAGTGTCAATCTTGCCAAATAAAATCAGACTCTTACAGAATGTTTGTATAATTTGTGATCCCATTGCTCAGATTTAAGCAACACTATTTATTAATATCTCTTCAATGATTGGTTTGAAAGATTTATTAATTTTTCCAATTAAAAAGGTATGATATAGTATTATGATTACTAATGAAACTAGATATTAAAAATATTCTTGCTAGTTGGATGTGGTGTGCATGTCTTTGATCTCAGCACTCAGAAGGCAGAAGTAGGCAGACCTCTATGAGTTTGAGGCCAGCATGGTCTACATAGTGAAATCCAGGCCAGTGAGGGCTATGTAGTGAGAGCCTGTCTCAAAACATTTTTCCTTCCTATGTAGTTCCCTTACTGTGATATAACTGTTCATGTCTCTTTAAACTTTTCACAATGAATTCAATCATTAATTCATTTGACATAGGGTCTCTTGTAGCCCAGGTTGTCCACAAACTCGTTCTGTACCCCAGGCTTGCTTTAAACTCCTGATGCTTCTGCCTCAGCCTCTCTAGTACTGAGATTACAGACATGAGTCACCATATATAGAGACCATGTTGGTCTTGAACTCACAGAGATCATCCTGCCTTTGTCTCCTAAGTGTTGGGCTATATGAGACCCTGGTCCAAGTCCTGCAATTTTATACAAGAGAATGAAACAGTTATAGAAAATGTATGCAACATCATCCAAAAATGTAAGTATTAAACACCCTAAATGATTATCCAGTCGCCATTTTTACCAATTTCTTAGGTGGCCTTTCACTCTATACAGGCTAATTTATTCAACATCTTTACTTTTAAATGCCATGCTCCTATCTACACTTCTTCCCTATATGCTTAGACTAGTCTCATCATTCTCAAGTTGACTACCGCGAGTTACACTTTACAGATACTACTTTTTTTGGTTTTATACATTTAGGACACTTTCTGCCAATGAATAATACTTCCTTTTTGCCTTCTTGATGATCCAGATTAAGTGCTATCTGGCTCTTGCAACTTCACCTGATTTCTTTGGCCTCACCAATCTCTTCACCCTTTGGCCTCATATTATATTTCTAGTATGAGCCTTTCATAACAGTATCTTAGTTTTTTTTAATGCATGACAATTTGGTTACATACTTCTGTCAATTATAAGAGGCATGTAGTCCTAGGAAAATGAGCCATTCTGTACTTCCTGTGGAATATACCCCTATTAATTTGGACTGTTAAGTTTTCTTTCTTTCTTCCTCTCTTTCCTCCCTCCCTCCCTCCCTCCCTCCCTCCCTCCCTCCCTCTCTCTCTCTCTCTTTCTTTCTTTCTTTCTTTCTTTCTTTCTTTCTTTCTTTCTTTCTTTTTGAGACACAATTTCATTATATAGCCTGGCCTGGAACTTGACATATAGACCAGGCTGGCTTCAAACTCTTAACGATTCTTCTGCCTCTGTCTCCTGAGTTCTGGTTTACAGGTGTGCACCACCACACCTGGCAGTTTGGGCTGTCTCAATGACACTCTAATGTTGGTTTCATATTCTATTGTGATTTTTCAGGGATTGAAGATCTAAATATTAGTCTACAGCAATAAAATATTATGACACTCAAATAGATAAAATCTGTGGTTGTGTCAGTTTTAGAATATGTAACAAACTGTGGTTGATGACAAGCTTCATTAAGCATTTAATGATAGCTTTTCAACCGACAATGAAAATAATGGTGTCAGCATGCCTTCTGGCCTGGTGAACTTCTCTCAGAGCAGTGTAAATCACCGGGAAAGCATCTTGCTCTGGCCAAGAGCCTTTTTAAAAGTCCCCTTCAGCTCATTGTTCCTTAAGCTGTAAATGAAGGGATTCAACACAGGCGCCACAACCATGAAGATGACTGATGCAGCCGAGTCCTTTTCAGTTGAGTGGTTGGAGGAAGGGCCCAGATAGATCCCTGCGATAGCACCATAGAAAAGAATAACCAAGGCAAGGTGAGAGCCACAGGTTGAGAATGCCTTGAGTTTTCCTTGAATGGAAGTTATTTTCATCACAGCAGAGACAATGCGACCATAGGATGCTAAGATACACACTGACGGTACCACAAAGATCAGTCCCACCACAAGCAGAACCATCAATTGGTTGAGACTGGTATCAGAACAGGAGAGAGGGAGGAGAGAGTTGATGTCACAGAAGAAATGGTGGATGATGTTTTCAGAGCAGAAATGCAGTCGGGCCATCATGAGGGTATGTAAGAGAGGATTCAAAGTGGCAATGACCCAAGACAAAGCCACCAGAGAGGTGCAGACACGTGGGGTCATAATAGTGGGATAGTGCAAAGCATGGCAGATGGCCACATAACGGTCATATGCCATCACAGTGAGAAGGAAATTGTCCATGTTAGCAAACATCATACAGAAATACATCTGAGCCAGGCATCCAGGGTAGGAGATGGATTGAGACTTGGTTTGGATGTTCAGTAGCATCTTGGGCACTGTAGCTGAAGGAAGGCAGAGGTCTACCAAGGACAAATTGGCAAGGAAAAAATACATGGGTGTGTGTAGATTATTGTTTGAGCCAATGGCGAGCAAGATGAGTAGGTTTCCAAATAGTCCTGTTAAATAGAGACACAGGAAGAGCGCAAAGAGGAGCCCTCGCTTCCCTGGCCAACTCGAGAAGCCCAGGAGGAGAAACTCGGAGACGCTGGTTTGATTTTCTGTTTCCATTGGATGTACCTGTATGAAGAACTGTAGAGAGAAAGTTTTGTTTGGTAAAACATGACTTCTCTTGGTATTTTTTCTTTAAATATCTACCCAGTCTTAGTCCCATTTACCAAATGGTCTTCTTTTAGGCCACTCTGTCTCTTCTCTGATGCTCTCTGCCACACTTCTGTGAACCCTGAGTGTGTCTCGCCACCTCATCTGTTGTCTTTATGCCTGGCTTCTTTTGCTTTAAGCTCACATCATCAGAGAGCTCTATGGGGCCTTCATCTCTCTCTGTTCAGTAGGCAGAGACTGTTTTACTGCTAATATTTTTATTAGCTTGTATTAGTTGTACAAAATAAGATGATTCATGGTGACATTTCTACTCATACCTGATTTAGTTATATTCACTGCATAATCCTCTTACTTCTCTTCCCCCCACCACTGTAAATATCAAATTGTACCCCTTTACTTCTTATAACCATTTCTTCCCTTAGACTTCTCTATTTTTTTTTTCCATTTTTCAAGACAGGGTTCCTCTGTGTAGCTTTGCGCCTTTCCTGGAACTCACTTTGTAGACCAGGCTGGCCTTAAACTCACAGAGATCCTTCTGCCTCTGCCTCCCAAGTGCTGGGATTAAAGGTGTGCGCCACCAACACCCAGTGACTTCTCTTATATATTTAGCACTGTATGTGGCTGCCGGCCTGCCTGCTGTGTTGAAACAGGATTAGTGGCTCCTTGCCCAACACTGAAATTCCCGTGAGATTCTATTCCCCAGACAATTGTCCACCATCATGAAAAACAGCCAGATATCTATCATTTAGAATATGTAAGATGAGGTTTAAAGTAGCTAATTTCCTAATATTCAAAACAAAAATAAATTCCTTTTCTCAACAAATGTATGAAGTTAAGCCTCCAAAGACAGTTAGCTTGAACTACAAACATAAAAAGTTCAAATAAGTCCAAAAGCATATAACACATACGGCTGAACAATGGGTACAGATAAAGCTAGAGGAGGGCACGGGTGTGAAGATTTACTTTAAATGTTTTTGTGATATTTTAACTATAACTTCAAACAAGGGGCTCATGTACACCAAGTATCATCATAGTATTACTTCAGTTACTATATTTCCTGGAGTTGTAGAAAACAACATAGTAACACAAAAATTCTTCACCAGAGACAATTGTATTAAGGAGGCATTTGCACAGGAGATGAAATACTCTCAGAATGGATGACTTTGCAAGAGCAGGAAAAGATGCTAGAACATGGGCTTGTTTAGTCAGTATTGAAACCAGACCTCATCACCTGTGGGCTCCAGTCACCTGTGGACCCCATCACCTGTGGGCCTCATCACCTGTGGGCTCCATTCACCCATGGACCCTATCACCTTTGGGCCTGATTAGACTCACTGTCTCTGCCCTGGATAGCTACAATCAACTTCTGATCAGCCTTCCTTCCTATAGTCCTCCCTCTCTGAGTACCACTTCCATCCCTCCTGGAGGATTATCCTTCAATCTAAAACAAAGATTTTTCTACTTTTCTTCTTAAACTATTCTGATTTTTTTAAAAAGATTTATTTATTATGTATGTGAGCCACCATGTAGGTGCTGGGAATTGAACTCAGGACCTTTGGACCTCTGGAAGAGCCGTCGGTGCTCTCAAGCTCTGAGCCGTCTCTCCAGCCCTACTATTCTGATTTTTTACAATTAATATTTTGGTTAGTATATAAAGAAATGGGTTTCTTTGTGACATTTCAGACATACATTGTCATTATGCTTTGTTCTTATTTCCTCCTCACCTCCTTGCTCCATTCCTTTTCACCCTTTCTTGCTGGTCTCACAAATAATGTCCCCTCTGCTTTCATGGCATTACTCTTTCTTGTCTCCCTCCCCCTAAACACTCCTCTCCTCTCAGAGTCCAATTTCTACTTGGGAGAAAACTCACAGTATTTATTGAGTCTGGCTTAATTTGTTTAACACGATGACCACCAGCTCAACTATCTTCCTGTGAACACCATAGTTTCATTTTTCAAGATCCACTGTCTTATATACGAAAAAACCCAAGAACTGACAAACAGGATCAAATAACAACAAGAACAAGAACAACAACAAAAACTTCTGATATTTTCATTCAATTCAAATTCCAAACTCCAAATTCTGTTTCATGGCTCACGGTGTCCTTCAGAGCCCTTCTTTACCTCTTGAACCTTACTTCTTCCTATGATCTTTTTTTTTTTGCTCAGAATTTTCTGACACACACTGAAATTGTATCTCTCTATGGCTCCATTTTGAAGTCTCCGACTACCCTATCTAAAGCTTTCCTGAATTATGATGCTGTCTTCATATAACTCTATTATCTGGAATAATCTTGTTTTTCTATTTTTTACTTGAATCTGCTCCTGTAAAATGTAAAGTTCACATGCACAGAAAAAGTGTAAACTACTACATACATAGAGCAGTGTCCGGCATAGATCTTCAGCATGTTGAATAAATGAATAAATCTTACTGAAGACTCAGGAGACTTTTCTGTTGTTATTAGATAGAGGTATGTTCCCCAGTATGCATCCATAGTGACTTTTCTCTCTAGCCATGTACTATATAGTTGTTTTATGTTCATTCTGGTGGATTTTGGAAAGCATATAACCTGAATCTTACTCATCTTTCTAGAGACACTCAGTTTCATAAGTCATTTATATTTGTTATCAAGTCAGACTAACCTTTTTAATTTTTTTTTTTAGTAGAATGAACCATATGAAACTCCATTGCTGGAATATTGATTGATACCTTAGTCCACTGGCTTGTGTCTGAGGCAGAGGGTTGAAGAGTCTATTTGTGGAAACTAAGGAAAATGAAGGGACTCTCCCAGATCACTTTTAACTGGCTGAATCATAAATAAAATACCAACCTACTGTTTATAATTGCTCTTATGCTAGGTCTAAAAGACAGAGATGATTTTCAGGAAACACAGGTTTGATAGTGCTATATCATTTGACAGTTTCTTCCATGTAGCATTTAAAATTTTGCTGAACAGATGTTCTCCAGCATATGACAAGAGCATAAGAGATATGATTTTCACAATAGACTATCAGAGGACCATAGATGAGGGGAAAGACAAACTGGGCACTTTGCAGGAAGCAGAATTAATAAAATATTAATTTCTGGAAAGTTCCTTTTGTACCTTCCTCCATTCCCACATCACATTGTCCAACAGAAATGACTGCTTTTACCTCTTACTGTAATTTCATTTATGGTCCCAGGGAGTTTTCTTATGAGCTGCCTGCCCTCTTCTTGGTGATTGAGTCTGTTATCGTTCCTGTTCTAGTCTAGTCTTCTCTTGCTACTGTTTAACCAGGGCCTGCATCTGCAAACTCAATGCCATGGCAACACTGCTTCCACGCCTACACTGACAGGCAGCCCTGTGCTCTCTAGAGTCCACAGCACCACCTCTTTTTTTTCTGTTTGAGATATCAGTTTTGACATTCTCTGCCTGGAGAGTAACTACTTGCAGCGTGTGAATCCTCTAGTGCAACTTAAAAAAGAAAGTTCCAAGAGAACACAGCTCCTGTCTTCTCCTTTCTTTACAAATCTCTATTCTATTGCCCAGCAGACTTTGTGGGAGGCAGGGACTGGCCAGGTAAAATGGGGTTAGTTCTTCGATAGAGGAAGTATGACTATTGGGATCTGAACTATGGCCACTTTATGCTGTGTGGACTGCACAGTGCAGGATACCCGCTTGCTGAGAGGGAGGAAAAAGAGATTTACAGAGAAAGATAAAGTTACAGTGTGCTCATCATCCATGCCTCATGCCTTAATTTCTCTGCACACCTTTGACCTTCATACCATACTGAATTAAATTCCAGTTAGTTCTGAAGACACAGACTATTCATTTTGATTATCATTTAGGCCAAATACATACTCCTTGTTGTTTACTTAGGAGTTTCAACAACAGCTAATCTTTTTCTAGTACTTTCTCCCTTATTTTTATCTATGCCTATTATTAGTGGTTATCTTAAACTCTTAGTGTGATTCTGTTAAGGAATGTATCTAAATGTCAAATCAGTTACTTAAGAGAATGCAAAAAGGATTATTTTACAACAATATCCTGCAAGGAGCAAAAAGGGCTTCCCAATAATTTATGGTACACATGAAGAGGTAGAACTATGCTGTAGATACATCTGCTGCAGAGTCATATATGACCATGTTAAGACATAAAGGGTGGTACAGTGACCACAGTCCATTAAAGGCACCACCCTATTCATTTTTCCTTAAGACAGAATGTTTGTTTGTTTTACTAGAAGTATAAAGCAATGAAGAGAACACAAAGTCAACTAAATAAATTCTACAGCTATTCAGGAAATCATAAATTGTTCACCAAGATGGAAAACACAATAGTCACCACTATCCAGCACTCTGTGCCACACCACACATTTTCATCATTTGCTAATAACCATAGCAACCTTATAATTGTATGTCTTCATTTTGTACATCACATGTGTATTGTGTTCTTGTTATGCAGGCAATGTGTTTTAATAGAGTCAGGACCTGAAACAAGATTGTCTTTGTCCCCCCCGCTTCCTCCCTCCCTTCCTCCCTCCCTCCCTCCCTCCCTCCCTCCCTCCCTCCTTCCCTTCCTCCCCTCCATTTGATTAATGAATTCTACAGGTAACTATTAGTTACCTACTATAGGATAGGCAAGGCCTCACCTGAAGTCTGAACTTGTCTTGCTTGTCTAAGAAATAACACATTCTTTCCCTGATTTTCCAGATCTGCTCACCTCCCCCCGTTCACTTCCCATGCTCACTTCTAATACTCACTTACCAGGTGCTCATATGATTTCCTTCAGTGAATTAGCCCTCAAGCCTTACTTGGGGGTAATAAAAGATACAAAATGTGAGACTGTTGTCCTTTCCTTAGAATGTGCACAGCTGAGGGAAGGGACAGTTTTAAAGCAGGTTACAAATGGTGCCGTGTGAATGAGAGAGGCCAAAGGGTTTCTCTATATTAAAGCCCAGAGCTTCTTTGAGCCCTGTGGGGCTCCAATCTTGACAAGGTCCCTGAACTCCAGCAGGGAGATGAATAATTACTTCATCTCCTTTGTGGATTTCTCAGTTGTAACTGTAGGGACAATACTATGGAAGATGATTCCCGAGGGAGACTCGGAGAAAACATCTAGAGATTGCCTGTATGCTTCCAAAAGGGTTGTAGTTTGTCTTCCTTCCCACTCCCAGGACACAAACAACAAATATCACAACACAACTACTTCAGGAATTTCTTCTTTAGTAGTGTTGACCAGTTTCCTAAATGTAGGTTCTATGTTCCCTGATTGAAACATTCTGTTAGCAATATCTTCCTCCAGCTTACAAATGCCTGATCTTTCAATGGTGCCTAACATTCAAGGACCTGTTTTGTGACAGAGGAGGTGGGAATATGTACATGTGGCCAGGATTCACGTATTTTCTCATAGATTCTATTCCCCAGTACTGGCACGAATGTATCAATATAATGAGCCATTAAAGATGCAGTGCATAGGTTTTGCTGGGACGAATTTACCAAGGGTTTTGGAAATGTTCTGTTCCAGGATGCTGTACACACATGAGAAAGAGGGCCAGTTTGTGTGGTGCATCCCTACTGCTACTGTTCTTACAATGCATAGCTCTAGGTGTCAAAAGGTCTACAGCAGCAAGTGGTTTTCTGTATAACAAATTTTTGTACAACTAAATTGCTGTGGGACATCTTTCTGTATGCTGTGGGTACGTGTTGTTATGATTGGTTAATAAAGGAGCTGTCCTGGCCTCTGGTGAGTCAGGTTATAGCCAGGCAGGAAATCCAAGAGAGAGACAGGAAGGAGAAAGGAGAGGGGAGGAGATGCCTGTCTGCCATACAAAGAGCAACATGCCAGCAGACCGGTAACGTCATGGCCTCGTGGCAATACATAGATTAATAGAAATGGGTTAATTTAAGATATAAGAGCTAGCTAGCTAGCAAGAATTCTTAGCCATAGGCCATACAGTTTGTAATTAATATTAAGCTTCTGAGTGATTATTTTATAAGCAGCTTTGGGACTGCAGGTGAAATATATTTGTCCCGATTGTGGGCCAGAGGAAATCTTTCAACTACTCTAAATGGCTTAATACTAATCCTTTATATATTGTACAATTAGGTGCATCAGAAATTTGAGCTATACTAAGCTGAGTAGTTCTGTTTTTCATTTGATTCACATATTTACATGACTTAGGTACAGGGTCAGCTTGGGGTGATTGGCTCATGTCTGTTTGGTATTTGTCCCTCATCTTCTAAGTAGAATAGCCTGAGCATCTTCATATGGTGAGAGAAAGGGGGGAGAGAGAGAGAGAACCAATATCTCCTGCAAAGAGTTTCCCAGTTACTTAAATTTCTCCCAGGAGGCCTTGCCTTTTAAAAGTTTTAGCACCTCCTGTTAGCATCACAGCTAGTGGCTAAGATTTCAATACAGGTCATTGGGGAATATTTATCTAAACCTTGGGAATCAACAATGCATTTTTTTAAAGATAAGATCTCATGTAACCCAGGCTGGCCCTGAACTCACTGTGTAGCTGGGATGACTCTGCATTTCCAATCCTCTTGCTTCCACCTTCTGAGCAGTGGAACTACAGACTGTGCCCCTCTCCCTAGCTTACACAGTGCTTCATGCATGCGAGGCACAGACTTTATCAACCAAACAACATGCCCAGCAGCAATGCATTCTTTATATACACAGCATATCTGTATACGTACACATAGCTTACATATTATATAAGTTTATGTATATGTGGAATAAATTATGGCAATGATACAAGGGACAAGAAGGAGGAGTTAGGAATATTTTGTTGTTATAAGATACTTCTATATCTGTGAAGTGGTATTTTGAAGACATTTAAATCATATGTAGATGAATAATACAAACTTTAGAGTATCTCCCTTGTATTAGGGAAATACTATTTCCATGATCTTATCTACCACCTCTGGCTCTTACAGTTTTTTCACTCCATCTTACTCCAACTCCCTAAGAGAAAGGTGTTATTTGTATGTTCTGTGTAAGCCTGAACAGTCCATAGTCTCTTCTAAAAATAGTTAAAATTTTAATTTTACGTGTGTAGGTGATTTGCCTTCATGTATGTTTATGTATCCCATTTGTGCTGTGCCTGCAGAGACCAGGGGAAAGCATTAGATCCTCTGGGACTGGCATTACAGATAGTTATAAACTGCTATGTGGGTGCTGGGAATTGAACTCGGGTCCTCTGGAAGAGCAGCCAGTGTTCTTAGCCATTGAGCCATCTCCGAAGCTCCACTCCTTAGTCTCTTTTCTTTGCATGCTGACCAGTTGAGAGTCTTTGTGTTAATTGCCTCTACTGAAGAAGAAGCTTCTCTGATGAGGGTTGAGAGATGCTTGGTATACCAATAAGTTATTAGGAGTCATTTTAATACTATGTGCATTTAGCAGAGTAACAGTATTGGGTTCTCCCCTAGGGCCCATAACCAATACTTAGTCACAGATTCATGGCCCTTTTAACAATGCTAGGCATGGCTTCCACCTCATGGAGCAGTTCTTAGATCCAAGCAGAAAGTGACTAGTTACTAGTTATTAGTTACTCCCATAACCATTGTGCTACTAGTACATATCTTGTCAAATCAGTCATTGTAGTCTTCTGGGTTCTCATCTGGATGAGACTGATGATTTATTTTCTGTTCCTTTAGTGTTCATAGCGTCTTCCAGAACTGTAGTCAGTATGGAGGAAGCTTCCAGGTGACTACCAGCTTGATTTCTCCATATTCTGTGATTCAACTATGTGGTGTCTTCAGCAATAGGGTTTTACCATCAAATTCTGGAGGGTAGCCAAGAGTAGCGTTAATAGCCTGGAATGCCAATGTGATTCCATTAACCAACAACTGAAAAAGAGGAAACTCACTCTTGACACCGGACTTTTATTTGCTAACATGAAGTATCTAATTGGAGTATTATTTCCCTGTTGTAGGGTAACTGACTTAAACCTACAGGAATAAGGACTCCAAATGGTGAGGTGTTGAGAAGGAGATTTAGGTGTGAGAAATGAAAGAAGACAGAAAGTTGGGGTCAGGAGGTATGGATGAGTTGATGACTCATGCCAAAAAGTTTATTAAGAAGTACAGCATCTTCTTCTATACTATCTTTAGTGGGAGAAATTGGACAATCAGCAGAAAGCTATCACACAATGGGACAAAGTCAGCAGGAAGTTAATCAAGCAATGTTGTGCAATTGGAACATTGACCATCTTAAGTATGTCACAGTTGAGCACACATCATCTTGGTGGATTTTTCCTTTGATGAGTAAGAAATGCCCTTCTCCATCTCTTTTGATTAATTTTGGTGGGAAGCTTATTTGGTTAGATATTAGGATAGCTACACCAGCTTCTTTATTAGGGCCATTTGATTGGAAAATCTTTTTCCAACCCTTTACTCTGAGGTAATGTCTATCTTTTGAGGTGTGTTTCTTGTATGCAGCATAATGATGGATCTTCTTTTCAAATCCATTCCATTATCCTGTGTCTTTTTATTGGGGAATTGAGTCCACTGATATTGAGGGGCATTAATGACCAGTGATTGTTAATTCTTGTTATTTTGTTGTTGTTGTTGGTAGTGTGTGTGTATGTGTGTGTGTGTGTGTGTGTGTGTGTGTGTGTATGCTTCTTTGGGTTTTGCTGGTGTGAGATTATCAACTGCCTGTTTTTGTGGGTGTATTTAACTTCCTGGGGTTAGAGTTTTCCTTCTGGTACCTTTTGTAGGGATGGATTTGTGGATACATATTGTTTCAATTTGACTTTGTCATGAAGTATCTTGTTTTCTTCGTCTATGGTGATTGACAGTTTTGCTGGGTATAGCAGTCTGGGCTGGCATCTGTGGTGTCTTAGAGCCTGCAAGACATCAGTCTAGGCCCTTCTGGATTTTAGGGTCTCTATTTGAGAAGTAGGGTGTGATTCTAATAGGTCTGACTTTATAGGTTACTTGACCTTTTTCCATTGCCCCTTTTAATGTTCTTTCTTTGTTCTGTATGTTTAGTGTTTTGAATATTATGTGGTGAGAAGATTTTCTTTTCTGACCCAATCTATTTGGTGTTCTGTAAACTTGTACCTTCTTTACAAAGACATAGGCATATCCTTCTCCAGGTTGGGAAAATTTCTTCTGTGATTTTGTTAAATATGTTCTCTGGGCTTCTGAACTGCATTTCCTCTCCTTCTTCTATTTTGGTTATGCTTATGTTGGTCTTTTCATAATGTCCCAGATTTCCTGGATGTTTTGTGTTAGAAAACTTTTAGGTTTAATATTTTCTTTGACTGATGATTCTATTTCCTCTATCGTATCTTCAATGCCTGAGATTCTCTCTTCCATCTCTTGTATTCTGTTGGTGATGCTTGCATCTGTAGTTCCTGTTCACTTACCCAGGTTTTCCATTTCTAGGATTCTTTCCATTTGTGTTTTCTTTATTGCTTTTATTTCCATTCTTAAACAGTTTCCTTCATCTGTTTGTTTTTTCTTGACTTTCTGTTAGGGATTTATTGATTTCTTTCAACTTTTTTGCTTATCTTTCCCTCAATTTCTTTAAGGGATTTTCTTCATATCCTCTTTAAAGACCTCTATCCATCTTCATAAAGTCATTGTTAAGATCATTTTCTTGTGTTTCACCTGTGTTGGATTGTCTTGCTGTTATAGGATAGCTGGTCTCTGGTGGTGCCATATTGCCCTTTTCTGTTATTGATTTTGTTCTTACACTGGCATTTAAGCATCTGGATTTGGATGATTATAGGTCTAGGTATTGATTTCTGTGTTTGTCTTTGTTGAATGGGTGTTTTGTTCCTTGGTTTCTCTTTCTTCTCTGGTCTTCTGGCCTAAATGGTCAAGGGTTCTAGGAACTAGTGAATCTTCAGGTCCAATAGTGTACTCCCTCTGGGATTTTTGGGGCCTGGGGTCCCTAGATACAGCCTGGCCTCTGATGAAACAGAAGTCTGGGGTCCCTAGGTCTGGTCTGACCTCTGGTAAAGTAGAAGTCTTCTTCTGAAGTTGTAGGCCAGGATATGGATTGAGGGGTGTGTGTGTGTGTGTGTGTGTGTGTGTGTGTGTGTGTGTGTGCAGTCTGGGGTTGTTGGGAAAGCTTAAAGGGGTTTAGTAGGCAGTATCTTGCCTGGGATCCCAAGCTCCAGCATGACCTGTCATAAGGCTGCCAGGTCTGTGGGCCTAGTGAGGAGTCCAGGAGAAGAGGTGCAGTCTGGGGTTTTTGGGTGGTTTTAAGGAGCATTACCTGGTGGTGGTTGCTATCTTACTGGGGACTCCTAGATCTGGCTTGGCTTCTGGTAAAGCTGAAATCTTCTTCTGAAGTTGTAGACTGGAATATAGACCCAAAGGGACAGAGTGCAGTCTGTGTTTGTTGGGCATGTTTTAAAGAGTATTATCAGATGGTGGGTGGTGTCTTACCTGGGGTTCCTAGGACCACTGTAGCCTCTGATAAAGCTGCCAGGGCTATGAACCCTAATGTGGAGCCCAGGAGAGGGGGTTAGCATCTCTTAAAAAATTTTTTTTTCTTAAATACTGATACACCAGAAAATCATCCCAGTCCTATACTATGTATCCCAGTCACAACAATATAGTGTTGTGAAAGCAAGTGCTAGCCTGCAGTAATGAGGATGAATCTCAGTCTTCAATTCTCTTTGTCTCTAAAATCTCACACATTCAAATTCAGTTTACATTAAGAAACCTGGAACTTGCTTTGGGCTTTTGGGTTGCAAGAGAACTTTTTTACATTCATTTATTCATGCATTCATTCATTCAGACACACATACACACACAGAGAGGGGGAGGGGTTGAGAGACAGGGAGAGAGAATGTACCCATGTGCTATGGCACACATGTGGAAGTTAGTAAACAACCTGTGGACATTATTTTTTTCCAACACGTGGGTTCCAGGGCTCAAACTCAGGTTGTCAATCTTGGCCACAGGCACCTTCACCTGCTGAGCCATCTTGCCAGCTCCTTCAAGAGAGCTTTTTATTATCCTTTGAGTTCTAAATTGTTCATGCCAAAGTTCCCATACATGTAATTTTTCTGTATTTCCCTTCCCATTATAAATTTGTCTATCTCCAAAGTTGGAGAAAGAATTTCAATCCTGCTCACTGTTAATTGTAACAGAAAAGCTTGGATCCTCACATGGCCTGCTGACAATGATTTCAAGGTTTGTGTGTTTTCTCAGGAAAACAATGTTGCCAAAGCACAGTTAGAATTTTCACATCCATTGTGTGGTCACCATGTGGAATCCCTGCAGATAGAAATGTATTTAAATTTCTATTGTGTCTTTAGTTCTCCTATGTAAATTCTAATTCCACTTTAAACTTCTTTAACATTTCATTTTCTCCTTCTTTATTCTCCTTCTTTCCTTCTCCTCTTCCTCTTTTGTTTTCCAGCAGGGTTTCATGTAGCTGAGGCTGTTTTTGAACTCATGATGAGACTGCAGGTGTGTGCTGCCATGTCCCTTTCCTTCCTTCCTTTCTTCTTTCCTTCCTTCCTTCCTTCCTTCCTTCCTTCCTTCCTTCCTTCCTTCCTTCCTTCCTTTCTTTTGTTTTTGTTTGAGACAACATGGCACTGTGTCACCCAGACTGTCTTGAACTCACTGTGTAGTGCTGGCTGGTCTTGAACTCACTGTGTAGAGCTAGCTGGTCTTGAACTCACTGTGTAGTGCTGTCTGGCCTCAATCTTGTAGTGCCGTTCCTGCCTTGTCTGCTGAGTGCTGCCATTCCTGGATCTACTGCTGTTCCTCAATGTCTCCTTATTTATCTAGTCTTCTGATTCATACTGCTTCAAATTCTGTCAAGTGTCTTTTTATTTTTTATTTTTGTGTTTTAATTCTACACATTAGCCATGAGTTCCCCTGTCCTCCCCCCTCCCGCCCCCACCCCCACCTTTCCCCTATCCCCTCCCCTCCATTCCCATCTCCTCCAGGGCCAAGACTCCCCTGGGGATTCAATTCAACCTGGTGGATTCAGTACAGGCAGGTCCAGTCCCCTCCTTCCAGGCTGAGCAAAGTGTCCCTGTGTCAGCCCAAGGTTCCAAACAGCCAGCTCATGCACTAAGGACAGGTCCTGGTCCCACTGCCTGGATGCCTCCCAAACAGTTCAAGCTATTCAATTAGCTCACTTATCCAGAGGGTCTGATCCAGCTGGGGGCTCCACAGCCTTTGGTTCATAATTCATATGCTTCCATTCGTTTGGCTATTTGTCCCTGTGCTTTCTCCAGTCTTGGTCTCAAAAATTCACACTCTTACAGTCCTTCCTCTTTCTCGACAATTGGAGTCCTGGAGCTCCACCTGGGGCCTGGCTGAGGATCTCTGCATCCACTTCCATCAGTTATTGGATGAGAGTTCCAGCAGAGTGCTGGAGAGGTCCCCAGAAATCCACAATGATACATCCTCTGTAGACAGCAGGCAATGGTCGAGAGAAAGCCTGATCTCACCTAGTCTGGTTATCAGATGGCCAAACACCCGAATGGTCAAGTGTCTTTTTTAATGTATGTTTGTGAGCGAATGTGTGATCACTTGTGAGGAGGTCAGAGGTGAAGTTGGGATGTCTTCTTCAGTTGTTTCTCCACTTTATCTATTTACTTATTTATTTTGAGACAAGGTTTCCCCCTTAACCTGGAACTCATCATTTTGGCTAGCCTGGTTGGTGAGTAAGACCCCAGGATTCTCCACCTCCATCCTATAGATACAGAATTATAGGAGTTGTCCACCATGCTAATATGAAACTTTTACATGGTGCTGGGAAACCCAACTTAAGCTTTTACAGCAAGCACTTTACCCAGTGAACCATCTCCCCAACTCCAAATATCTTAATAGGAGAAACTGTAATAGAGAGATGAGACCCATTTCCTTAGCAAGATTCTGTTCTGTGGACCATAGAACTGCAGTTTTCATTCCGTCTCTGCAAAACTTTTACTCTAGACCTGAGCTTTCCATGAAGCTCTAGAACTCAGCAAATGTCCATATACATTGGCCATGTGTTTAATGACTCCGTAAGTTTTCAATGTGTCAATCTAAACTTACATCATACTGTGCTTATTTCCAGTCTCATGGCAAGGATAAGCTGTCTGTGCAGATTATCAATATTCAACTCAAGTTCAGGTTGCTTTCTGTCATTTAAGTTTTTATAGTCTGAAGGTATTAATGGAAAACAAGCAGAAGCAAACAAGTGATAGGTTTTCAGTTTGGTGCTATTATGAGTAGTGATGAGATCTCTCTGTGTCTTATGCTGTCCTGCTTGACACGAGGACCAACCTTTACTTAGCCTATACACACTCTGTCTTACCAACCCATTGGTCACTTAATAGCTCCATTGGTTATGGGATGGACTGCCATAATATTGTAGTACTTGTCTTTAAGCTGCCCCTATTTTATTTAATAATTGTCTCAAAGTTCAGGAGTATTCAAACTGACAATGTGAAAAAGGAACTTGCTAAAGACAAGTTACAAGGTACATTCCTTAAGCGAGAAGATGATAGTTATGGTCTTAACAAGAAAAGAAGGAATTATGCTGAGGTTCTACAATAAAAATCAATCTTCCAGGCTAGAGAGATGGCTTAGCAGTTAAGAGCACTGGTTGCTCTTCCAGAGGACCCAGATTCAATTCCCTGCACCCACATGGCATCTCACAATTGTCTGTAATTTCAGTTATAGAGGATCTTGCATCTTCATACAGACATACATGTAGGCAAAACATCAATGCACAGAATTGTGAAGAAGAAAACAGATTTGTTCTGGTTTTATGGTTACTGCAAAATATAGAGCTATAACTGTGTGATAAGTGCTGAGTTGAGATAGAAACAAGAGATCTGTGGGTAGAAGGCAAGACAGAGGAAGTGTCCGGTTTACAGCAATGCAATACTCCAAAGCACCAACGTAAAGATATGGCAAAGGATCCTCAAATGAAGTGGCTCTTAGTTACTCTCTACAAGCAAGGGATGACAACACAGTGTCAAGAATATGTTTGGACTGAAAAATACAGAAGTTACTAGAGAGACCATTTCAGAGGATGAAGAAATTGAGAAAGGGCACCACCCACAACAAATCTTCAGCCATCATACCACAGGACAGTTTTGGGAAAGATGATTTTAATAGACCACATCCGTGCAAAGGGGGGACAAGGACAGGAAGGGACAGGTTTGCTCTGGTATTGTGTGTTTATGCCACACATTGGATGATGTCACATGCTTCAGGACACACAAACAGAACACAGACTCTCAGAAATAAAATCTTTGGCCAGATGTGGTGGCAACCTTTAATCCTTGCACACAGGGGTCAGAGCAGGTGGAATCTCTATGGCTGGTCTATACATCAAGTTCCAGACCAGCCAGAGCAACACAGTGAGACCCGAATGCCCCCCTCCCTCCCACAAAAAAACAAAGAAGCAAACAGACAAACAATCCCCCATAACAACAGAAAACAAGGAAGAAAATAAAAACTCTGTGTTGTGCCAACATAATCAGACAATGTAGAGGGCAGCAATCTTATTATGGAAAAGCTTCATCCCAGGTGTGAAAAAAATCAGTGGGGGTGAGAGGTTTGGAATTTAAAGTCCTGTAACTATCAGATGACTCATTGTTTTATCTATATATATACCCAAAACACAGTGCCATTGCTTCAGCCTCAGAAATATCTATGATATGACATTTACCAAGGGTCTTACAATACATCTCCATAAATAAAAAGAAACTGTTGTGTGAAATTTTTGTATCATAAAACCAGTATATTTTCAAGGAGACTAGTTGTTATGGATGTAAAGTCCAATAAATTGTCATTAAAATAAATGTCTTTTGTATTGTACTCCAAAAACAATCAGAAATCATTAGAAGTTATCAGTACAGAGACAAAATCACTACAGAACTCAAGATTTTGCTAATTGATTTTAGTTGATACAAATAAATCTTTGTTCCATCATTTTGTTAATGTAATAATAACAAACCTTCAAATTTGCTGTTGTCAAAGTAAGAAACATTCAAGAAAATGTTTATAAACACACTGAGTTTTCCAGATAATTTGATTGTGTTTTTTGCTTTATTTTTATAATTCTGTTTCAGTATATGCTACTATATTTATATACATAAAATGTTTAAATACCTTAAAATCATCAGTAAATTAATGTATTTTTAGGCTTTTATTAAATTTTGATTTTTGTGAAAACATTCATTCACACAGAGACATACAAACACATACACTAAATATTGTTTAAAGACATTATATAGTTAATTCATACCAATTAAAATAGTAAAAATTTAATTTAAAAATGATAGTATTTCACTTTAAATTTTGCTTCAAGATTTACCCACTGGATTGTGTTTTTTAAAAGACAGGACCTAACTCCTACTATGTATCCCTGACTGACTTGATACTCTATAGCCAAAGCCTGGCTTTGAACTTAATGATTGCAAGCATGTACCATCACACATGGTAGATTGCATTTGTGAAAAAATATCCACATGATTATACAGAAACTATATATAAATATAGTTTGTTTACTCCATGTGGCAGTCTAATGTATGTTGTATCTAATTTATGTTATCTTACTTATATCCTCTTTCTAAGGTCTAACTCCATGGTAACAAGACTTCTCTCTGATTTGGTCTCTGATTATCTATCATCTATCTCTATTTATCTGTCAACCCAATTGAGCCTCCAAAACAGTGCTTGGTACACAGATATTTTATGAGCTTAAGTTAAAGCTAGGTTGTAGACACAGAAGTCTCACAAAGCTTTCGTGTTTAGCTCTGCAAGCCTTGCACTAACTCTTTCTTGAATCCGTGGTTCTCCCCATTATCCTCCTTAGTGCACTTTTGACTTCCTTGTTCCTCAGAGTGTAAATAAGAGGGTTCAACAAAGGAGTTACCAGAGTATAGAAAAGTGCAATGCTTTTGTTCACATCCTGTGAGTAACTGGAGGGAGGCTGGAGGTACATGGAGATGAGGGTGCCGAAGAAGATAACCACTACCAGAAGGTGAGAGCCACAGGTTCCAAAGGCCTTCCTCCTCCCCTGGGCTGACTTTATCTTTAGAACTGCATTAGTGATGTGGCCATAGGACACTAATATGAGCGAGAGAGGTACCACCAAGAAGAAGACACTGACAGCAAAGAGTTCAGCCTCGTTAATGAAAGTGTTAGTGCAGGCCAGTTTCAGCATCACTGGAACTTCACAGAAGAAATGGTCCAGTTGATTTTTGCCACAGAGGGGAAGAGTCATGGTCAATGCTGTTTGTACCACAGAGTTGCCAAACCCTGTGAGCCAGGCAGTTATAACCAGCTGTAAGCAAAGCTGTGGGTGCATGATCACCATGTAGTGGAGTGGGCGGCAGACAGCAGCATAACGGTCATAAGCCATCACAGATAAGAGTACACACTCCACTCCCCCAAGCCCCAGGGCAATAAAGAGCTGGGTCACACAGCCACCGTAAGTGATGGTCTTGTCCTTCCCCTTGAAGTTGAACAGTGTCTGAGGGACGGTACAAGTGGTCAAGCAAAGATCCATAAAGGAGAGGTTAGAAAGGAAGAAATACATGGGGGTATGGAGGTGAAGGTCTACAATGGACAGCACTATGATGGTGCTGTTGCCTAGGAAGCTCAAGAAGTAGATGACCAGGATGACCACGAAGAGAGCTGTTTCCAGGTGAGGCCTATTGGAGAAGCCCAGGAGAATGAATCCCGAAAAGAGGCTGCCATTAGCTCTGTCCATTGCAGTCTACCTGTGGGAAGCAAGAGAGCTAACACTTACTTGGAGGTGTGTTCCGTGTTCTCCTGAGTAAATGCAACCTAACTGGGAAACTGGTCACATTTTTGCTGCCAAGCAGATACTGTGTTGCAGTTTTCCATAACATCAGCATTTCCTATGTGATTTCTTGCAAGAGCAGAGTTATTTTACCTTCCTTGAGAATGTGAGTGTGTTAAGCTTTACATAGCCTTTAAGAGAAAAGGCTCAGTTTTCTCTGGCTGGAGTCACCTAACAAATGGCAGATGGTTTAATCTGAATCTACAATATGATCTCACAACTGCCCTTTTGTGATTGGATGAACTTTAAAGACTTGAGTGTCTTAAAATTAAGTCAAAATTTCCCCAAGAAGATACAAATTTGCTTTTGTCTTGATCTCCTATCTTGGGTCTCATCAAATAATTGAAACATGAATGGTTTTCCTAGTTCTCTTCTGCTCAGAGGAAACATTTATTTTTGAAAATGCACAAAAAAGAAAATTCAGCATTTGATAATCTATAGTGGAGGAATGCATTTTGATATATACGCAAATAGAACATGGACAGGTCCCATTTAAAGCATTTTAATGCTTGGAAAGCCACTACTGTAAATATTTCAGGGTACCAACCTTGATTCCTCATCATCAGTGGCATCCAACAAAGATCTGGGGACTGTCTGCCCAATGGTTGCCTTTTCTTTTCTCACACTTTATAATTAAAAATAAAAAATCTCAGTGTAACAGAGAAAAGTTTTCCAACTTTTTACTCTGAACTTTAAAAAATATAAGTTTCACAAAATAATCCACTTTCCTATTTAAATAACTGGCCCTGAAGTCTCTAATGCCTTTCCTTTTCATTTGAAACATTCCCATGATTCAAATTTAGTATTATACAATACCAGGGTCCCCAGCATGCTGACCACACATTCTACAACTGAGCTACATCTCCATCCCTAACAGCAGCGTAAGTATAGCCTACAACGGGTCTGGGCAACAGAGGAGAGGGATGAATTAGAACAAAATAGAGTGACATACGTATGAAGATGCCATAAAGAAACCAATTACTTTGCATACTAACTTAAAATGTTAAAAAATGTTTTCAATATTACATAGAATGAAAATAAAAATAAATTGATCTAGGCAAACTTTTTGAGAAAATAAAAATAAAATCTCAAAATAAGATAAAATAAAATAACAATATAAGCTTAAAGATGGTTATAGGCTAGCTGGACATGTAATCTCAGCATAGAAGGATTAGTTTTTCAAAGCTATCTCCTTTTACATGGAAAGTTCAAGACTGGGTGGGGCTAGATGAGACCATGTCTTTAAAACTGGACATAGGACATTAGTAATTAGTTTTGGACTACTGCAGGTTTTAGCTGTCCTGGAGAAAAACCTTCAACAGTAGCCATGTAACAGTTGCCTGAGCCATAGTCGCATTATCTCCTGCACAAGGAAATGTTCATGCTTCAAACCCCAGTCTGTTTGCAGAGAAGCGGTTCCATTTCAATTCCTTCCCATCCGCTGGAGGCAGATGTTGATAAGCAGTCATGCATAGCCAAACTTTAAGTTTTTTTTTTTTTTAATTGTCGTCTTGTGTGGAATCTTGCAGGACTCTGTTAATCCTTTATAAACGTAATTTCTCTATTCACAAGGTTTCTGACTGGCTGAGGAGACACTTTACCTCTGTCTGCTGGTGCCTTTTTTGTTGGATTCTGGGGTCCCAGATTCTTTATAGTCTTTTCAGTGATTGCTTTAGGGGCAGTTACTGTCATGACAAAAAGGAAGATAATTCGAAATAAGTTCTAAAATCCAATAAAATGGGAGCAAAATAGCTGCATTCTGAGTATAAATCTGCAAGTACCAAGTCTTGAGATTTTTAAAGTCTGCTTCTCCACTCCCATTTCCCGGCTGTTTCTCTTCCCAAATAAAAGAGATAATGTCACTGAAACCTGGGCAGGCTCAAAAGCTCCGACACCTTGTTTAAACTGAGAACTCAACAGCAAAAGCACGTTCTCCAGTGACAATATACTTTATAACTTCTTCCTCTTTAAGATTAGCAGGGCTTGTTTCAAGACACCAGTATTCTAAGCATAGTGTCAACCTAAGAATTGGTTTTTTTCGAATGCTTGGCACTTACCTTTGGTTCTTCTTTCAATGGTTCTCAGTGTTCCACGGAAGATAATCTGAAACAAGAAAAGCATGCATTCTGATAAGACATATGTAATTCATTGTAATCACAAGGCAATCAAATTAGCACAGGTTATTTCAAGATATGTTTCCATATGGTTGTATTAGTTCTCCAGGGCTGCTCATGGTGAATACGAGGGCTGGACATAGCAGAAATTTATTGTTTTCACAGTTCTGAAGGCTACACGTCCAAAATCAAGGTATGAGCAGGGCTGGGATCCCTCTTAAACCTCTACAAACCCGAAACCTTTCTTGTCATTTTGTCCTTCTGCTGGGTTGCTGGCACTCCTTGGGATCCTGTGGCGTGTAGCTGTGGAGCTTCAGTCTCTGTCTTTAGGTCAAATGGCATTAGTCTAGTGGTCATGGATTGAAGCTCACTGAACTAACTATTATGTCATGTTAACTTGATTATGTATGCAAAGGCAGGTACCAGAGTTTAGGACTTATGGTGGGCTTTTTTTGGAGGGTGGAGTGTCAACTCATGAAAATGTCTTAATTATGCTTGTCAAATTGTAATGCTGTCTTATTATAAATTCATTCCCATTGAATAGTGGAAGACCAAAGATGAGGGTATTAGTTCTAGCCTATTTAAAATTCATAAATAAGATAAATTGACCATGACCATTGTTGACACTATTATTTAGATAGTATTTAGTTTTTCTGCTGCACACACAGTGAAAGTCACTCTTCAGGAATACCCAGCTAAAGCTTTCCATAACACATCTTTGCTGCAATGAAAAGATTGAAATCAATACAGATTGCACATTTTAAGACTTGTGGAGTTTCCCCATGGTGTTCAATTTGAATGGGATAGATAATATTTACATCCTTTTACTTCTGGCATGCAAGGATGCTCATCTAACCTGGAATTCTGGATCCTACTCTGGTCTAGAATTTATTTTATTAGTAAACTTATGTATAGATATCATTTCTCCAGGTAACACCCAGGATTCTATAGGTCTGAATCAGAAGTGAAATGAACAACCTTAGCTGGCTTGGGGAACAACTGGTGTTGGATCAAAAATACGAATCCTCTGTAGATGAGTAACAAAGATCACAGACAGCTGCCTTCTGGATGAAGCAAGGTCGTCTTTGAACCCCAAAAACTGGTGTTGGTGGCAACGTTAACATTAGGCAAATTAAAATCATGTCTTCAAATATGGCACATTCTGTGATTACCAGTCTATGAGTTTCGCTGAGGAACTGCAGGGCAGGGCTACGTGATGGGGTAGGTAAAATAGAATTCTTAGAATAAATAGAAATTTCACATGAAAGTGAGCTTTAAATATGTTGTCCTTTGGATGGTCTTTAAAAATGGATAATGATGGAATGCTATGCAGGCCTTTGAATTTGATAGCAATTTCTTCAAAGGTTACTGTTGACACAAACCATGTCACATCTAGGGTTTTCCCAGGAAGCCTGTCCATGCATTTTAGAGTCTTACAGCTAAACAGATGTTGAAACTGAATTCTGTTGAATCTGCCCATGAATGAAAGGGCTAATGTTAAATCAGAGGAATCTTTTTATGAGCTACCAAGATCCAGGATCTGCTTTGGGGACCAAGATGCTTGAGGATATGCTTATTTTCAGTGGCCCCAAGAGTGTCTTGCCCCATGTAACTCATTAGGCCTTGTTCAGGTATCCAGAGTTTGACTGCCTCCAGGGAGCAGCTGAAGTGGAAGGCTCTGGAGAGGTGATATCAACAGAGACTCCATCTTTTCCTGCCAAGGTCCTATTGTCTCTATTTCATTTCCATCTGACATACCTAGTAGAATTGTTGGCATTTCAGGGGTCAATCTTTAAATTCTTCATCTTTCAGAAATACTTTATTTTTCTATCTACAAGGAAAGAGGTCCTCCAAAATTCTGGGCCTTTCCCTCATATTACTTTGTGCTTGTGCTATTGATCCAGTAAGTTTTTTTGATGGTGCTATCAACTGTATTATCTTCCAGGGTTTTTGAGACCTTGTTAGTCAATCAGACCTGGTCTACTCTATTGTTATCAACCCTATATCCATAGTCTAAAATATGTTCAATTGTTTCCCATCAGAAAAATATAAAGAGGGGCTTGGATGTGTAGCTCTGTGATAGTACATGTGTTTGAGGCCTTGAGTTCAAGCCCCAGGATTAAAAAACAGACAAGAAGAAAAATAGAATCAAAGCCACTGACATCTTTTCTTTTTTCTTTTTTATGACAGTTTCTCACTATATAGTGATTGGCTAATTTTGAACTTATGGAAATTCTCCTGCATCACCCTCTCAGAGCACTGAGATTAAAGGTCTGAGCCACTGTATCCAGCTCATTTCAATCTGTCTTAGTTATTTTTATCTATTAACTTGGAACAATATATTCATACTCTTCTCCTCCCAGCAAAAATTCTATGTGTCATGATTTCTTTGCTTATTATTCTGGCGATAGCATGTTCAGTGACATTTCTAACACCCTTCCTGTCATGTGGACCAGAAGCCTGGTGTACTCTGATGTCAGTGCTTTCCCACCCTTCAAGAAATCACATCATTTAATAACAATTTCTGTTATTCCTTCGGCTCAGAATTACCTGCTTGCCTGCCTGCTTTTTTCTTCCTTCCTTCCTCCCTTCCTTCCTTCCTCCCTCCCTCCCTCCCTCCCTCCCTCCCTCCCTTCCTCCCTCCCTTCCTTCCTTCCTTCCTTCTCTGTCTCTGTCTCTCTTTTTTTCTTTCTGGTGCTGGGGGTTGAGGCCAGGCTTTGTGCATGTTGGCGAAATGCTCTCCTATGAAGCAATACTGGAGCACTTTAATTTTTTTTTTTCCTGCTTGGAAATGGTCTCACTAGTTGCCCAGGATGACCTTGAACTCTTGATTCACCTGCCTCAGTCTCCTGACTAGCTGAGATTAGAGACTGACACCACAGTGCCTGACTGAATTATGTGTTTGCAGGGTGGGACACAAGTTTGCATCCAGTGTCTTCTTCACTTGTCCGCCCCCCGCCCCGCCCCCACTAGTTTTCTGAGACATTGAACCTGGAGCTCAATAATTTGGCTAAGCTGGCTGGCTAATAGGCCCCAGGTATCCTCCAGGCTCGCTCTCTCTCTCTCTCTCTCTCTCTCTCTCTCTCTCTCTCCTCTCTCTCTTTGGTTCTGGAATTGCTGGCACTTTTGTATAGATGCTGGAGATCTAAACTCAGGTCCTTATGCCTGCATAGCAAGCAATTTATTGACTGAGCCATCTTCTCAGCCCCTAAATTTAATTGACAAGATAATTATACATATTTATTTATTGCTACAATGTATTCATATTATATAGTGATCAAACAATAATAATTAGCTTATGTATCACCTTAAATCTTGATTAGTCATAGTGATGGGATCAACTGAATTCTCTTCCTCTAGCTTTCTTGAAATACATACTACATTATTAATACAATGAACTAATATTACTTAACTATCATCACCCCCTCTCTGTAACAGAGCATCAATCAGGACCTTTTCCCTCTAATTAAAACTTTGAATTCACTGACTAATATCCTCTCACTCCATTTCTGCTCTACCTGCTTTGGGTAAGTCTTTGGCAAGGACTCCATTCTATTCTCTGTTGCTTTTTTTAAAAAATTTTAATTGTATTTAATTTTTTCATTTTGAATTTTTTTCTTTATTAAGAAATTTTCTACTCACTCCACATACCATCCACAGATCCCCCTCCTCCCTCCCCACCCCCAGACCTCTTTTCCAAGCCACCCCACATCCCCACATCCCCCAAATCGAGGTCTCCCATGGGGAGTCAGCAGAGCCCAGCATACTGAACCTAGGCAGGTCCAAGCCCCTTCCCACTGCACCAAGACTGTGCAAGGTGTCACACCACTGGGACTGGATTCCAGAAGTCTGCCCATAGACCAGGGAGACAGATCCTGATCCCCCTGCCCCCCAAACAGTTCGAGCCAAACAACTGTCTTCTGTAACCAGAGGCTCCACAGCCACCAGGTCCACAGTTCATGGGCTTCCACTAGTGTGGCCAGTCATCTCTGCACATCCTCCCATCATGATCTTGACGTCCCTCACCTGCAACCTCATCAGTTGGATTCCTGGAGCTCAGCCTGGTGCCTGGCCAGAGATCTCTGCATCTGCCTCCATCAGTCACTGGACAAAAGCTCTATGATGACAGCTAGGTTATTTGCTAGACTGGTCACCAGAGTAGACCAGTCCAGGCACCCTCTGGACCACTGCCAGCAGATCAAGGTGGGGGTCATCCTTGTGGATTCCTGAGAGCCTCCCCAGAACCCTGCCTCTGTTTCTATAAAGACAGCATTTCCATACTCTGCACTTGAGCTCTTAGAGTACTCAACTTTCTGTTTCTGACTCATTTCACTTCATGATTTCCAGTTCCATCCATGTTATTTCAAATGACAAAATTTCATTTTTTTAATGCCTGGAAAATAACCATATACTGACCATGGTGGCACAGGTCTCTGATCCCACCATTTTGCAGGTGGAGGAAGGGGGATCAAGAGTTCCAGTAGAGGGTAAGTTGGATAAGACCAGGATTCACAAACAAACATGCAAACAAGCAAGAACTTCAAACCACAGAAAATAATTTAATTGTGTACACTGAACACTTTACCCATTTATCTATTGATGACACCTTAGGTTGAAGAATCTTCTTACTGTATAAAAATAGTAATTCCCATTCCTGCTTAAACTGAATCTCAAGATTGTAATTGAGGGGCCGCACTGATGTCTCAGTGGTTAAGAGCACTCTTCCTAGAGGACCTGGGTTCAATTCTCAGCACCCACATGGCATCTAACAACTAACTGTCTGTAATTCCAAAATCTGAAACCCTTACAGACATATATGTAGGCAAAACATCAATGAAAATAAAAATAAATAATAATAATAACAACAACAATAATAATAATAATAATAATATTTTATTATTATTATTATTTTGGTTTTTCGAGACAGGGTTTCTCTGTGTAGCTTTGCACCTTTCCTGGAACTAGCTCTGTAGACCAGGCTGGCCTCGAACTCACAGAGATCCGCCTGGCTCTGCCTACTGAGTGTTGGGATTAAAGGCATGCGCTACCACCGCCCGGCTTAAATAAATTATTTTTTAAAAAGATGATTACTAATTTCAGAATGGAGACTCTTAACCATGGTGGTGTCCTGACTTGAGAACCTCAGAACAGGAAGACTGGAAGGAGACAGGCAATGGACAGGTCTGCCAAGCTGCTATCTATATTGAAGCCTGAGGCTTGGAGGACCCTGCCCACTTAGCTGGATCCATTCAATCACAATGAATACAGAGGGCTCTCTCTGTCTCTAATGACTGTTGTTTCTCTTTGAGTGGCCTTGTGAAGAAGCACACACACTTTTAAACCTTCCTCACCTACGGTGCTCTCAACTTTTAGAATTCAGTTAAAGCCCTGCCTACTCCACAAAGCATCTTTTCATCTAAGTTGGGTCAACGGTGCCCCAACATGGCCCTCAAAGGAGTGGACCCAGCAATTGCTAAGCAAGAACTAAAATAGGTCATATAAACACCCAACTCCTGCCTGGCATTCCATGGCAGCCTGGGGGTACTCAATGAGATGCTGCCTGAAAACAACACAAGCCGAACTACAAACTGAGCAGATGAGGCTCGTGTTACTGTGCTTGCCTAGTGCGCACAGGCTCTGGGTTCAGTTCCCAGCATTGTAACAGACAGAACAAAATACCCAAAGAGAGAAAATGAATTAATAAAGAGAAATGGCAGGACAAATTGGTGAAAAGGACTTTGGGATTAATTCTTGTTCAGGCTATTATTCTGTTTTTGGCTTTAAACATTAAAAAAAAATAGATTTATTTATTTGTGTTTGTGTGCATGCCATGGCACATGTGGAGACCAGAAGACAAATTATAGAAGTCAGCTCTCTTTCTCCATTATGTTGATCATGGGGCTCAAACTCAGGTTGCCAGATTTGGAGGCAAATATCCTTTCCCACTGACCCATCTTGCCAGTCCTCTAGTCTGGCTTTTAAACTAAGTTACTGATAAGGCTCTGAAGGCTTTCTAAAGATAAAGTTTTCCTATATAAATAAAGAGATATTTACATATGATTTTGTATCTATTGTGTGTGTGTGTGTGTGTGTGTGTGTGTGTGTGTGTGTGTGTGTGCCTGTGTGTGTGTGTGTGTGTGTGTGTGTACTATGGAGCAAGTGTAGCAGTCAGAGGACAATCTGTAAGATTGGATTCTCTCTTTCCAACTTCATGTGTGTTCCAGGGACCAAACTCAGGTTGTTGTGATTTCCACAAGTACCTTAACCCACTGAGCCATCAACCCTGTAAATAAAACTTCAAAATCTACTTCTTTCCCTTCAATTTACAGATGTTGAAACCTACAACTTTTCACTGAATTGCTATGTAATCTCATTCTATGGTCAGTGCCATATAACCATCAACCCATTATGATAGCTTACAGCTCATTAATGTGTGCCTATGGGTGACACTAACCAAGAGTTCTTCCCTCAAGCTGAGAAATCAAAGCTAAGAAAACAACGCTTTTTTGTTGTTTTACCACCGTGGACTCATTAGAGCTCGTTTCTAGAGGTCACTTCGTATTACTGCAGGGTTCAAACGGTGGTGGGACCTCCTGTCTTCGTTTCTCCATTGCAGGTGATCAGTGATCACTTACTGTTTTTGGAATCACAACTAATTACTATTGGCTAGTTGACCTAATTAAACTTAGGTGGGGGAAAAGTGCATCTGTAATTTTCTTTTCTTTCTTTTCTTTTTTCTTTTTTTTTTTGAGCTGAGGATCGAACCCAAGGGCCTTGCGCTTGCTAGGCAAGAGCTCTATCACTGAGCTAAATCCCCAACCCTGTAATTTTCTTTTAACATTGGGAACCAAAACCAGAACTTTGAATATCCTAGGAATGGTCTCTACCACTGAGCCATATCTGCAGCCTACATGATACATTCTTAAAGCAAGTTCTTAGTGTTCCCAAACATAGAAACTTTTCCTTGCTTATAAAATCAACTTAAACATAAGCACATTGGTTTTACCAGATATGAACTCATAAATTTTAGAGACCTGGAAACACTGCTATTAATGAACCTTGTTGTGCTTGTGTTAGGCAACATAATTAGACAAGAATAAAAAGACTAAGTAGTGAAAACGAGGGAATAAAATACATAATGTTTTCAAAATATGATTATACACTTAAAAATCAAAGTTTTAGTTTATTTCCCAAAATATAATGTTCAGCAGGGTCATTGTTGACTGAAATCAAAACTCAATAATTTTGATGCATATAAAGCATAATCTATTAGAAAGCCTATTGTGATTAAAAATTTTTAGTTAAAACAACAACAAAATACATACACAGAAAATTACGTTAGCTTTTTGTAGCTTCTTGATATCTAGTACATGTTGTTAAAAATAGACTATAAATCTTACCATTCTTTCCTTAGTTTTAGTTATGCTTGTAATTTCCTTCCATCTATCATTCTCTCCATCATCTGTCTATCATCTGTCTGTCTGTCTGTCTTTGAGACAGAGTCTCACACTTCAGCCCATACTGGCCTAGAACTTACTTTGTTTAGACTCTTCAAACCTCATAGTGTGAATCTTACCACAAACACCAACATTGTCAGTATTGAAGTTAGAATTCCCTGGACAAGCTTGGCATGGTGGTACAGGACACAGCACACAAGAGGCAAATTTTCCCTTCATGAGGAAACAACCAACTCCAAGCTGAATTCTAAAAACTCACTCCAAATACCATGGATTGCATCCCAGACATTTTTGGTCTAAATTATGTACATTATGCAAAAATTTGACTTTTATAAATCAAACTCAGTCTGGCCTGATGAAGCAGGTCCATAATTTCCATTACTCAAGGAAACTGCAAGTTCAAGGATAGCCTAGAAAACTTAGTAAAGACATATTTCAAAATAAAAAGCTAAAAAAGAACTAAGGATACAATCTAGCGGTAGTGTTTGTCAGTCTCAACTAAGGTCTAGGATTAAGTAACTAGTAAATCTCTCTCTCTCTCTCATTTTACAAAGAGCAACATATTTTTCTTGATTTATCTTTGTCCCCCAATAGAAGGGATATTTAGAAAAATTCACATTAGAAATACTTTTGGTATCTCTTCAGCAGCAAATATACAAAAATTAAAACAATTAACATAGTCCAGTACAAAAATGACAAATAAATTCATGAACTGTTCCATGTTTCTTCAGATAAAATGTTTAATTAAGGCTGGGCATTGGTGGTGCACACGCCTTTAGTCCCAGCACTCGGGAGGCAGAGCCAGGTGGATCTCTGTGAGTTTGAGGCCAGCCTGGGCTACCAAGTGAGTTCCAGGAAAGGCGCAAAGCTACACAGAGAAACTCTGTCTCGAAAAACAAAAACAAAAACACAACAACAAAAAAAGTTTAATTATTTATTTTTTTAGAGAGAAACTTTGGCTCCTGCCTCTTCCAGATGAGTCAGTCTGACCACTGGTGGACACAAAAAGACTCCCTGCTACTAGTTCTTCTTATGAAAATGATCTCTTCTCATTAAGTTCTTCTTGTGCCCACAGAGGCGGGAAATTACAAAGACCACCAAACAAAGTAGAGCTTTAGGTACAGGTGAGGAGAGATGAGCATGAGATGCAGAACTCAGTAATTAGTTTGATTTATAAAAGTCAAATTTCCCATCATGAACATAATCTAGACCAGAAAATGTCTGGGATGCAATTCATGGTATTTGGAATGAGTTTTTAGAGTTCATCTTGTATTTGGAGGTTTTCTGCATAAGAGGAAAATTTGAAGCCACAAGAACTGGTGTTTAGGGGTGAGTGATTGTGGAGAGGAAATTAAATCACTTTAAAACCAGAAATACCCTTTGAACTGAAAAATTAACTTTGTTTATTGAGTTTTACTCAAGAAAAACTTTTTTCCTGCTAGTTTAAGGGGAATTTGCTATTTTCTACTTGGGATGCAAATTTATAATAATTAATCTAATAAACTTTAAAGAAGAACAACACCTCTAATAAAAAGAAAGCAATTTGATTTTTAAGTTGTGTTGAAGCTATATTCAGTAATATCTACTGAAAACTCATTTATTTACTTATTTGTTTATTTTGGTTTTTCAAGACAGGGTTAATCTGTGTAGCCCTGGCTATCCTGGAACTTGCTTTGTAGACCAGACTAGCCTTGGACTCACTGACCTACTGAAAATTTTAATGGAAAAGTATCTGTTTTAAAGACTCAGTAGGGCAGATGTCTTTAAAATATTTAATCTTTATGTGTCTTTGTGTGTGCTAGTATGACTGTATGTGCACAATTTGCATGTAGGTGCCCATGGAAGCCAGAAGGCAGCACCACATCATTTGAAAGTTGATTATAGGCGGTTGTGAGCTGTCCAGTGTGTGCTGGGAACCAAATGATGTCCTCTGCGAGAGCAGTGATGCTCTTAACTGCAGAGCCGCTTATTTGTCCCCAGAACCCTTGTCTGAAAGAATATAATAGTGAGATGATAGATGCAGACAAGACATAGTTCCATACCTAGGGAAGTACAGGAGCTTAAGATTTTTCCCCGTATTACAGAAATTAATCACTTGTTTCTTTGCAAAGCAGTTTAAGGTCTGTGTGAATAAGGGAGTGCACACACCCCACATGCACTTTCACACTCACTTCATGGCTTTCATATAAAAAAAGTATAATCTGTTGTGGAGTATTATTTTAACTAGGCAAAGATGTGTTACACTTCTTTATGCTGCAGAATATTACTTAACTGTGTAAAGGTGAGTTACTTTTGTTTATGTTGCATTTGTTTAGTTGTGTAAAGATGCGTTGCGTTTGTTTCACCTTGCCTGCTTAAGGCACCCGATTGGTCTAATAAAAACTGAATGACCAATAGTCAGGCAGAGAAAGGATAGGCAGGGCTGATGAGCAGAGAGAATAAATAGGAGGAGAATCTGTGCTCGAGAGGAGAGGAAGAACAAGAGAAGAAGGAGAACAAGGGAGAACAGAGAGGGGCACACCTGGGGCAAGAACCCAGGCAGCGGCCAGACAGACAGACAGACATGAGAAACAGTGAAAGTAAGACAAACAGAAAGAAAGAAAAGGTGAAAAGCCTCAAGGCAAAAGGCAGATAAAGAGAAAGAGGTTAATTTATAAAAGCTAGGCCAAGCATTCATAATTAATGAGAAGTCTCTGTGTCATGATTTGGGAGCTGGTTGGTGGCCCAAAAAGAAAAAGCCTGGTGCAGTTGTCAGACTTTTCTTTGAGCCTCCATCTCACAGATAATGACACAGAGACTTATTTATTATGAAAGCTTGGCCTTAGCTTAGGCTTTCCCCCAACTAGCTTTTATAGCTTAAATTAACCTCTTTCTATTAATCTACATTTTGCCATGTGGCTTGGTTACTTCTGCTCTGCTCTGTATGTCCAACTTCTTCGGTGTCACCCCACTGGCATCTCTTATACACCTAGATTCATCCCAAGTTCCTCTCTCTGCCTACAAGTCCCACCTGTTCTCTCCTGCCTAGCTATTGTTCATTCAGTTCCTTTATAAACAATCAAAGTAACACATCTTCACACAGTGTAAAGAAATAGTCCCCAACAAAAGTTCCTTAATGAAAACTGGTTTTCAAAGAATGAGAACTCCTGATACATCAAGTCACTTGTGATAAATAATTAGTCTTGTGACTTGTGGTGTTTGGGGTGCCATTTCCTAATCTGTAAAACCAAAGGATGCAAAATGGATGATTGGTTTTTTAAAACAAGACCATATCAAAATCAAACATGGAGCTTTTATAACACAATAATTCCTATACTCATTAAACTTCAGAATTTCTGTGTTTCAAAGTTGGAAAAATATATAGGTAACTTAATGCATCAGATCAAAGACACACTATTTAACTTTTTGTTTTGTTTTTATAAAGCAGGGTCTTATGTAGCTCAGGCTTACTCTGAACTCCCCATGCAGCTGAGGATTACCCTGAACTCCTGATTCTTTCATCTACCTCACAATTGTTAGGATTATAGTCACATGCCACCACACACTGCTTAGTTAAAAATTTTAAGTTAAGAAAGACACAGGGATCACCCAATGACAGAGAAATGGATGAGATCTACATGAACAACCTGGATGACAGTGGGAGTAATGAAGGGCAAGGTTTGAGGGAAAGAAAGCTTAGGGGAGCAGGAGATCCCAGCTGGATCAAGAACAGAAAGGGAGAACAAGGAATAACAGGCCATGATAAATGAAGACCACATGAGAACAGGAATAGGCAGAGTGCTGGAGAGGTCCCCAGAAATCCACAATGATACATCCTCTGTAGACTACTGGCAATGGTCGAAAGAAAGCCTGATCTGACCTAATCTGGTGATCAGATGGCCAAACACCCTGACGGTCGTGTTAGAACTCTCATCCAATAACTGATGGAAGTGGATGCAGAGATCCTCAGCCAGGCCCCAGGTGGAGCTCCAGGAGTCCAAGTGTCGAGAAGGAGGAGGGACTTCAAGAGCATGAATTGTTGAGACCAAGATTGGAAAAGCTCAGGGACAAATAGCCAAACAAATGGAAGCACATGAATTATGAACCAAAGGCTGTGAAGCCCCCAGCTGGATCAGGCCCTCTGGATAAGTGAGACAATTGAATAGCTTGAACTGTTTGGGAGGCATCCAGGCTATGGGACCGGGACCTGTCCTTAGTGCATGAGCTGGCTGTTTGGAACCTGGGGCTTACACAGGGACACTTTGCTCAGCCTGGAAGGAGGGTACTGAACCTGCCTGTACTGAATTCACCAGGTTTAAATGAATTCCCAGGGGAGTCTTGGCCCTGGAGGAGATGGGAATGGAGGGGAGGGGCTGGAGGGAAGGTGGGGGCGGGGATGGGAGTGGGGAGGACAGGGGAACCCATGGCTGATGTGTAAAATTAAAACACAAATATAATAAGTATCAAAAAAAGAAATGTATATATATATATATACACAGAATCTATATATAGATTCATGATTTTGGCTGACTTTTAAGCAGACCAGACCAACTTAGAAGGGAAAAGAACACAAGATGTTTTATGGTCCAAGTCTCACCCATCATGTAGTGAATAATTAGCATCTAATTGAGGTTGTACAATGCATACTCCCAAGTCTCACCAATGGCGGGTTTATTGGACAAGCAAAGGTATTTGGGTGAATTTTAAGCTTTCTACTTGTTACATCTTTGTGTTAAGTGGAAGAAACAACTTTAGGGGAAGGTCTTTCACCTTATTTCCTAGTCACAAGTCTTTTCAGTGCTCCCTTTACATCCTTGTTTCTGAGTGTATAGATGACGGGGTTCAACATGGGCGTTACCAAGTTGTAAAAGAGGGTCAGAAATTTCCCTTGGTCCTGAGAAGCTTTGTGTCCCGGCTGCATATACATATAGACGATATTCCCATAAAACAAGGAGACTACAGTGAGGTGGGACCCACACGTATTGAAAGCCTTCCTCCTTCCTGAGGCAGACTTGATCCTCATCACTGCCAGAGCAATGTAGCCATAGGAAACCAGGATGAGAGTCAGGGGCGCCAGCACGATTACCACCGATAAAAAGAAAACAGTGCTTTCCACAGCCACAGTATCCACACAGGCAATTTTTATCAGAGCTGGCATCTCACACAGGAAGTGCCTCACCTGACATCTGCCACATCGTGGCAGCTTCATGGTGACAGGAGACATGACCAGGGAGTTGAGGAGTCCAACACTCCAGGCCACAGACACCAACTTCCAGCAGAGCTGAGAATGCATGATGACTGAGTAGTGAAGAGGCTTGCAGATTGCCGTGAATCGGTCGTAAGCCATGACAGCCAGCAAAACACACTCAGTGCCTCCGAGGCCTAGAAACATGAACAGCTGGACTGCACAGCCAGTGTAACTGATGGTCTTGTCCTGGCCTCCCAAGTTGAAGAGCAGCTGAGGGATGGAACTGGTAGTGAAGCAGAGATCCAGGAAGGATAAGTTGGTGAGGAAGAAGTACATGGGAGTGTGGAGGCAGGGGTCCAGATGGGAAACTAAGATAATGACAATGTTGCCCACTAAAGTCACGAGGTAGAAGACGAGGACAAACACGAAGAGAATGGACTCTAGCCTGGGTCTGTCTGAGAAGCCCAGCAAGATGAACTGTTCCTGGCAGCTCTGGTTGATCATGTTATCAGTGGTTAGCACATGCCTGCAGGAAAGCCATGGGAAACACATCAAGTCATGAGAGACAAGCAAAGTCATCTGTGGAGGGACAGGATCCCAAAGAATCACACATCATTTCACTATTCCGAGAAGACCTAAACAATATCTCCTAGAGATAATATTCTTATTGGCTTTTTTTTTTCCTTTTTTTTTTTGGATACCAAAGAAATATGGCACATTATAGAATATTTGAACAACACAGATGTATAGAAGGAACAGGAAAAGATGACTGATTCTCCTGAATAGACTGCTGCTGCATTATTGATGCATTTCCTTTTAGTCTTTTCTTAGGTGCACATATAACATACATAAACTCATAGTGTGTTTAAAATTTCATTGTCTAATTTTCTTTTTGAAAAGATTTATTGTGTGTGTGTTTATGTTTGCCTACATGTATGTAAGTGCTTACCTGTGTGTAGTTTCCTACACACAGGTAAGAAGGTGATCTGCCATGTGCATAGTAGGAACCAAACCTGGCTCCAAACTTCTGAATCATCTCTTCAGACTCATGTCTGAATTTTCCTTCATTTAATACTGTATCAGAGAATTTGCCTTAGTTTTAAAATTCCACAAAAAACCAGTATTTGGTAATTCTATCACTGCATTACTTTTTCTTGGTAGTTGTTCACCAAGAATGTTTCATATATATATTTAAGATCTAAATAGTTTATGGATATGCCTATTTTATTGTGCTCTTTCTCCTAAATATATGATAAATGCTTGATTCAAAAAAGATATATTGTTCAAGTGTGACATCATTTGTGGAGAGGTGGGTAAATTCTTCATACTTACAAGCTTTCTGGATTTGAGAAAACATTATTTTGTCACTGAACTCGCATGCCAGAGGTTCTATACAAATTTATCAACAGAGCTCAAAAGCTGTTTTTGGCATAATGAAACCAGGAATAGTGTCTGATTTCATTTTATTTGCTAGAACTGAAGGAATAGCCTTTCGATTTACTAGTTAAATACACGGCAATATACAAATTCTTCTGAAAATGGATTCTACTTTACCTTTTTTATGCCATTCTTATTCTCTCTTCTTATAAATACACATTCACCTATATTATTATAAACCTACAAATTTATAGAAACATAATGATGCAAAGTTTTCAGTCACTATTATATGTTAATCATTTCTTCGCTTTATGAATGAACATACAGTTCTTATAGGTTGAATTTTAATGGACACTTTTTTTGAGACAGGAATTCACTGTGTAGCCCTGGCTAGATTGGAACTCAGCTTATAGACCAGGCTGGCTTTTAACTCACAGATATCAACCTGCCTCTGCCACCGGAGAGCCAGGCTTGGAGGCATGTGCCACCACAATCTGCCAATGCTTAGAATTTTAAAATGACAGATGTTTCCAAATAAGCTTGACTTAGAGATTTTAATACATTCCCAGAGACTGCTACCATGTTATCTTGAAAAATAACAGACCTTTTCCAATAAGAGAGAGCTATTTGTCAAATAAAAAATCCAGGGAAATCATTCTTTTGTATTTCAAACTACTGATTAAATTCAAAGCCACAGATCTAGATTTTATAAATCTTTAAATCCATTTAGCTTCCTCTGAAGTATCAAAGAAATGACCCAAATTAAGACACAGGAAGACAATTCAACGACTTGCTATATAGTGAGTTATTACTCAACACCTTGCATTAGGAAAGTTCTTTCCAGCTCCTAACCAGAGAAAGTGGTGCAGAAGCCAGAGAAATTTTTTTCAATAGTCTATTAAATTAAATGACAAGTTCATTGCTTTGTGAGGTTTACATGATGTTAGAGTGTTCAGTGTGGTCTCTTCCAGTTAGAGAACTTTATGGTTCCACTAATAACTACTCTAACTAGTAGCCATGACTAGTTCTTTCTACATAAATCATAATTTCTAGTCATGTAAGTAAAAAAAAAATCTCACATATCCTGCTGTTCCCACACAGTCATTTACATTTATAAAGTGTCTTGCACACAATAAACCATGCTACAGATAGCAGTGGTGACTATGATAGACAGGAAAGACAGGTCTGTGTTGTTTATTATCCATCAATAGGAGGCCCTGTCCCACGGTATAGGACATAATCTGGACAGTGGTAGCAGCAAAGACTGGCTGATCTTGGTCAGCTTAAATTAGTTACAACTGGCTAGGGGTGGTGGCACATGCCTTTGATTCCAGCATTTGGGAGACAGAGGCAGGGGGATCTCAGTGAGTTAGAGTCCAGCCTGGTTTCCAGAGTGAGTTCCAGGAGCTGCTACATAGAGAAACCCTGTCTCAATAATGATGATGATGATGATGATGATGATGATGATGATAATAATAATAATAGTTATTATTAACTACTGTAAGTGGTTAGAGAAGAAAATTTTGTGTGGAAGTTACATTCTAAATGATCTCAAAAGGTCCCTGCTGGTTAAGTGTTAATGCAGCTTTAGGTCAGAGAAATCCAGATTATCCTTCAAAATATACAGTTCAAACTTTGGAGCAGATTTATATTGACAAATATAAATATTCAGCAAATATTTGTCAGTTTCCTGTTATATATCCATGTTAGAGATACAATAATTATTAAAATAGATAGTAACTTACCTCATTGATTTATAGACTACTGGGAGAAAGAAATTAATCAAAACTTGCAAAAAAGAATGTATGGTGACTGTCATTTTCATTGTGCCTTTATTAAGTGCTGAGTGGTGATCTTTCTGGAACTGCAGTATTTAGCCTCATTCATGAATTTTTAGGACACAGGTATTAAGTGATTTACCATTGTGCTGTGGATATCGTTCTGTGTAAATAAAATGCTGATTGGCCAGTAGCCAGGCAGGAAGTATAGGTGGGACAAGCAGAGAAGAGAATTCTGGGAACAGGAAGGTGGGGAGAGAGACTGGCCAGCTGCCGCCATGACAAGCCAGATGTAAGGTACAGGCAAGCCACGAGCCATGTGGCAAGCTATAGATTAATAGAAATGGGTTAATTTAAGATAGAAGAAGTAGATAACAAGAAGCCTGCCACGGCCATACAGTTTATAAGTAGTATAAGTGTCTGAGTGATTATTTTATACGTGGGTTGTGGGACCTCCGGGGCTTGGTGGCACCTGGAGAGAAGCTCTCAAGCTACACCAATGTGTGCACAGCTGGAAGTTATAGATGTGACATTTGAACACAGGCCTGTTTGACTTGAAAGCCACATTTTGATAAACCAGAAAAAAATGTATTAAATAGTAGTACAACTGAAGCATTAATCAATGATTATTTAATTAATTTACAATTGGTTAATTATTAATTAGTCCTTCAACCCTTAATGGGTTCCATTAAGGCGAGCAGAGCACTCTGAGTACTTCACTTGATGGTTTCTTTGAATTGTCTCTAAAACTTGTTTTCTAAGGCAAATAAAGGATACATAAATATTAATTCTGAAATTGCCGTATTTAAAGGAAAAAATCCCATGCTGGAATGAGAGAACTGACTGCCATAAGTTGTCCTCTGACCTCCAAATGCACACCATGGCATGTGTGTAACTATACATCTGACCTCTGCATGCACACTTTGGCATTTATGTACCTATTCATTCACACCAATGCAATAAATGAATGTAGAAAAAATTAAAAAAAAATTCACGTATAATTTTTTTGTGTGGTTCTGGTTATTGAGTTCAGAGCTTCATGTTCAGTAGACCAGCCTCCCAGCCTTGTAGATGAAATCTGCAAACACTCCAAGCAATATTTCCAGGTCAAATACATATCACAGGCAGTAGAGGATGGTGCATGGTGGGTGTTGTGCACACTATTGGTCTTTCCCTTTACTTACTGAGTACTAGTTATCTTTAGATAGTAGGTGAGTAGTATGTGCTCAGAATTTTCTCTAAAAATATTTACTAATCAGAGTCTTTATCAGTGATAGGTTTGGAAATGTTGAAGAACTGAGATCACTTTTGACAAGGCAGGAGTTAATTACCAGCAAGTGTATGATATGATAGGAGGCGAAGCAAAAATGGAAGTGAGAGAGGCAGGAAACAGCTGCAGATGTGTTGAACAAAGTATAGCTATTTAAGCGTATCATGTAAGTCATGCAATCAAAGAAAGTGTGTTAATAGTAAAACTTCCCCTATTACTAATTATGACTCAGCAGCAGATACTAAGGTTGGTAGACTAAAGGAATCAAGATACATACTTAGAGCTATTAACACCAACAAGACATGATGACAAAATTTTTGTTCTCAGGGTTTACATTTTGGTGTCAGAAGGTGCTACATAAAACTTTTCCTTTCAATGATAGATTTTCTATTCTTATTATTACATTAACTCTTACCTGTATTGCTTTGACAAAACATGTATTTTAAAATTAATGTAGTAACTTAGATAAGCATATATGTCTATAAAATGTATAGTCCAGAGCAGTATAATATGACAAGCTTTACAAAATGCAAGTGAATGTTTTTCAGATCCAGACAGGTTTTAACCATGTTTTTTTCCTCACTAATTGAATGACCCTGAAGTTACTTAACTGCAACATTCTCAATTTTCTTACCTGTGAAATAGGAAAGGTGAAGTGCATATCTTGCAGGATTATTGTAAGGATGATATTTTATAGGAAAGCATGTTGCTCGGAACAGTAAGCTATATAGTAATCATACAATAAGGATTATTTTTTCTTTTACTCACATTAAATTGTTCTCTGCCATTTTTATTGTATTTACCAATCTATTCTAGTCCATTATATAATAAAACAAAATAAAATAAAACATTTCAAGGTTGAACTATAGAAAAGTATTAATTGCTTCCAATAAGTCAAATAAAAAACACATGACTGACACATATCTTCATGGTTTCATACTTGGACACAAAACATACATTATTTTAAGTGATATCATCCTTTCCACTAGACTCAAGAACCTTTCAAGGCTGTTGATTACCAAATCAACAATTAAAGTTTTATGCTGAAGTGCAGACATGGATATTCACCCCTTTATTGAGAGACAAACAGATGGTCAAGAAAGGGTCAGTGGTAATTGCCCCAGCTTGAGGGGGTATCATTTTGGATCCCAGAAATGATACTGAATAGCCGAGAGACTGTGAAAAAGTTACTGAAATATTCTGTGCCTCAAATGTATTATCTGTAAAATGGGCATACTGACAGTTCTTATTTTGAGAACCTTTTGGAGAACTAAGCAATTTAATATTTGTCATGCTAATATTTAGGTTAAGAAGGCACGCATCAAATAAAATAAATGTATTCTCTCAATTTGTTGACTCATTTATTAGGACTTTGCCACGCTCTAGGCAAATTTGAATCTAGATGTGCCCACCTTTATACTAACCCAGGGTTCATCACTAAAGTGAAAGGAAATTGCTAGGTTCAGGAGACTGAACAATTTTAAAAGAAGTATGAGAATTTGGGCATGAAATCTGTCCTGATATCTAAGATCATGGGATGGGATGTGTTATGGATGTATTGACTTGGCAAATGTCACCTACCAATCTGGGAAGACAATAAAGAGTAGCAGACCAGTCTACTTGAGCCAGTGGCTCTCAACCTTCCTAATGCTGTGACCCTTTAACACAGTTCCTCAAGTTGTGGTACCCCCCACCCACTATAAGATGATTTTCGTTGCTTCTTTATAACTGTAATTTTGATACTGTTATGAGTTGTAATGTGAATATCTGATGTGCAGCCCCTGTGAACCTCATAGGGGTCATGACCCACAGATTGAGAACCACCGACTTTAACTCAGTCTAGCTGTATTGAAAGATAATCCTAGGCAAATTATATATTTAAAAAAGTTTTGGCCTTTATTATCTGCCTAGTAAGACCAACTACTCAGAGTCATTTTAATTACTGTAGATCTATTTCTGGTATTATTCTTGACCATCTGCTGGGATTTAATGAGACTTACCCTAGCATTTTGCATGTAATGTTTGTGGTGGTCCTCTCCAAACATCTGTGTTACCAAAGCAGTTCACTGAAACCAGACTGTGAGGTCCCCAGGGCTTCTAACTCGAGTAAGTTTTTGGCCTATAATTACTAACAGTAGAGAAGTGGAGAAAAATGTATTTCAAGCTTCCTTTCACCTGAGCATTAATCCTCTCCTACAATCCCATCTCTTCTCTTTTCCTGCCCCATAGCAACAAGTGAGAATGCTTTCCTTTCTCAAGTTTTACTTTTTTTTTTTTGCCAGTAACTTCTGATTTAAACAAAATAATTTGTTTGTTTTTTCTATCGCCGTCATTTTCAACAGCTTCTAACAGTTTAAACAACTGTAGGTATCCTATTTGTACAGTATGAGAGACAGAAGCGTCTGAAGAAAGCAGCACACGAGTGTCCACAACGGATAACTGGCGTGATGCCACGCCGGGGGGAAACAGGACAAACAGGACGGGTGTGGTTCTGAGCCTCCTCAGAGTGGGATCGAAAGAAGGACAAGACAAGTATGGTGGAAAGTGTGCACGTGGAGTACGTGCAAGGTATACAGACGGAGACAAATTATTGAAAGGCCGGGGATGGGGGATACATTCTTGGAGGACGAGCTGGCTCAGAAAAGAACTTTACCGAGAGAGGAGCAAAGGCAAGCACATCATGGGGAGATGTTGAGAAGGCTCTGTAATGTGGAGTGTGATGACCAGTGATGGTCCAGCCAAGCTGACAAGGCGCTAGAAGAAAGTGTGTGCATTGGCAGCCCGTTGTAAGTTTTGTCTTTAAAGAAAAATAATGACAGGCACAGAGTGACTTAAGGTCAGCATACGGTTAGAGTTGGAATTTAGGACTTCCTGTGCCTGTGCCTCATTGATCTGGAAATACAAGATGCCTGCTGAAACCTAAGCAAAACTGTGGCGATCTGCTGCGGAAAAAGAGCTCAGAAAGGCTGGGGAACAGGTGGCTAAGTCATACTAGAAAAAGAACCCACAGCCAGGAACACCTCTCAGGCAGGAAGGAAAGGGCTGGTGGGGCCGGCAGATTTGTCTGGTCATCGCACAGATTGGGTAACAATGGCGTTAATTTGGGAGCCAAGAGAGTACAAAATTTCTTAAAGATTCTAGATTTCTCTAACATTTCTGACTTTTCTTTTTAAAATTTATTTCCACTTTTAAATGTGTGTGTGTGTGTGTGTGTGTGTGTGTGTGTGTGTGTGTGCGCGCGCGCGCGCGATCTCCTGGATCTGGACTTACAAGCAGTTATGAACTACTCTACGTGGGTGGATCTGGACTTACAAGCAGTTATGAACTACTCTATGTGGGTGCTGGGAACACAACTCAGGTCCTGTGGAAGGGGAGCAAAAGTGCTTAACCACTGAGCCATCTCGACAAGCCTTTGTTTCTTTGAGACAGGGTCTCACACTGTAACTCAGGCGAGCCTAGAACTCAACTACTTAGCCCGGTTGGCTTTGAACTCATGACAGAACTTTTCCCTTAGCCTCCCAAATGCTAAGATTACCATGCCCAGTTCATTTCCAACTTTTCAAATCATTGATATTATTTAATATATTTTTTATGATATTTAAAGATGAACGTTAGAGAATTTTAGTATGGTATCATCATCCATATCCGGTTGATATGCAAAATTATGTCTTTTAAAATTAAAAATGTAGACAGACAGACTTTGAACTCACAAAGATGCATCGAAGGATTAGACTCATGAAGTGTGCTGTAAGACCTTCTGTAAGGTATCCTGGGATCTGAACTCTAATGATTGGAAATTCCTAAACATGATTTTGTCAATTACTTCATGTGTCTATCTAAATTCTACTTTCATGATGAGCTAACCAAGTGGTCCACAACCCTTTGGGCAATTTATTTGATATCCTGCATATCAGATATTTATATTACGATTCATAATAGTAAAATTACAGTTATGAAGTAGCAATAAAATAATTTTATGGTTTGGATCACCACAACATGAAGAACTGTATTAAAGGGTCGCAGCGTTAGGCAGGTTGCGAACCACTGATCTATCCTGTCTCTATTACTAGCTATGTTTAAGATTATGCTCCACTCTAGCATTGTTGTTCTTGGTAGATCCCTACCTACTCACTTTCTTCCCTAGCCACTTCAGAGGAACAGACCTCTGTAACAGTGCACTTAAGAACAGCTGTTCTGTTTTTATGGTTGATAGATAAATAAACCAGATGAAGAAAAACTGTTAGTTACTTTAAAAAAAAAATAAAGCAATAAGGGATTAGCATACCATTTGCCTCCTCTAATCAATATGTCAGCATTTCTTTCTTCTTCTTCTTCCTCTTTTTTTTTTTACTCTGCTCTGGGTCCTTTTCTCCTGATAATTAGTTCTAGTCTTAGGAAGCTTGCCAGTGGTCTCTGTTCTTAGGGGATATTTTCCCTTCTGTGCTTTCTTCACTTTACAACTTGCATGAGCAGATCTTACAAGATGGTCATTATGAGTGAGCACCCACTCACCAAAGAAATGCATGGTTTCCATCTACATCCTGACGTCAGAATACTTCGATTCTCAGTGATGCTGAACTCAGGCAGAGAGGCAGGATTCTCACTAAATCAGTGCCCCCTTTTCATGGGTGACGTAGCCCTGAAGCCTTTGTGGGCTTCAGCACACTCCATACCAGGAGTCTGCGAGGAGACCTAAAGACTCCTAAAGAAAGACACTGAAGTAGGAAAGACAATTTATAGCTAAAATTTTTATAAAACACAGATTGGAGAGCTAAAAATGTCTTATTCTCTTCACTGAGACCTTTGGGAATATGCGGCTCCATTGTGGCAATTAGAAAAGTTTGCTGTTCTGTCCAGAAAGAAAGACCAGTGGGACATAGCTAAGAAAACTTTTAACATCATGTTTCCTTTAGACTGTGAGCATACCTGGTGGGTAACTTACTTCGAAATAAGATATGTGCCTGTTTTAGCTTTATGAGGTTGAAGAGACCTAGCCAGGCCTGGGGCTGACTGAAAACTCTGTGCTCCTTTAGAGTCCAGAAGTACTTTTACATTTCAAATTTTTGTAATGATTTCAAATTATGATATGTATTTTATTGATCTTATTGACAAAAATGAATTCTTATCAAGAGTCAATAACCATGACAAGTGGAAACTTTTACTTGATGGAAACAGCAGTACATATTCATAGTTTGATTTAAATCTGTGTTAACTTTTTTGTTTTACGAAAAACAGCGAAGTTGGATTCCTATATGAAAATTCAGTAGGTAATTATACAAAAGCAATTGGATATTCAAGTCTGTCTCTTAGGGGGCATGTACACAGTTTTATGAATAATTTTATCAAATATTCAAAGAACAACTAATTTCCATGATAATTTCAAATCATCAAAATACAAGAAAGAAAGAAAGAAAGAAAGAAAGAAAGAAAGAAAGAAAGAAAGAAAGGAAGGAAGGAAGGAAGGAAGGAAGGAAGGAAGGAAGAAAATATATGCATCTAAAATATGCATGCTTATGTTGTTGAGTATTATTTACTGGACAGACATGTTGATATGATATATTGCTTTATAAAAGAACACAAGAAAAGCATACAAGAAACAAGACATCCTGTTTCCTATGAATCATCCTGACAGCGTTGTCAGGCTAAGATCATATAGGGCAAAAAAGTACAAGTTTTATGAATGAGTTTATTCCCAAAGCAAAGAGAGCTACAGGTACAGGATTGGGGACGTGGCTCAATTGGTGGAATACTTGCCAATACTGACAAAGCCCTGGATTTGATTCCCAGCACTATGTAATACTGCATGTGGTGATGTGCTCCTGTAACCCCAATACTCAGGAGGTAGAGACAGGAAGATCAGAAGTTCAAGGTCATCCTTTACTATGTGTAGTGAGTTTGAGGACAGCCTGGACCACATGAGACTTCAAAAAAAAATAAATAAAAAGTAGATCTAAAAATAAAATTTAATGTGTTCACAGCTTAAAAGTAAGAAAAATTGTAGGACATATATTTCTTAATAAAAACTAGTCTCCATATAAATATTTACCTTCTATCTTTACTTTCTTTGTGTGTGTGTGTGTGTATACAATTTTGTATATATAATACATACTTTATATATATATATATAAAATTTGGTATATAATTTAAAGACACAAAAATTCTTTCTTGTGTATGTGTATGCTCATGCTCATTTGTGTGTAAGGACTGGAGGTCAAGGTTGAGTGTCTTCTTCAGTTGCTCTTCACCTTACTTTATGAGACAAGGTCTCTCACTGAACCTGGAACTCCCTAATTCAATTGGCTGTCCAGCAAGCCCCAGAGATCATCCAGTCTCTGCCTCCCTTGGGCATTGCCTGTTATGAAGTTTTTTTTTTTTTTTTAAACATAGGTTCCGGGGACTCAAACTTCCCTGCACCCTGAAAAGTTAAGTCTGACACTAACTTATGAGTATAGTGTCTCAGAGTCAGAAAAACACAGGCAAGTTACAAGTTTGAATGGCACAATTAACAGATGAGGGATCAATACTGTCAACACAGAACTCAAAGTTTGCATTCCTGATGTGTCTTCCAACATCCAGAGATCATAACTTTGTTCTTGAATTACATTTGTCTTTTATGCTTTTAAGAAAGTAATTCTACAGTGAGCTTTCTGTATACTTTGCAAGTGTGAGAAAGTGAGAAAAATAAAAATAATTGAGAAAATAAAAATCCCAATCTTTAAAAATAACTATGATGACATACTTTAAAAAGCTAAACAATTTTATTACTCAAACTATTATAATTAATGATCATTCAAAACAAATAACAAATCTGTTAGTGCTGCTGTATATAAATCCTTATAAGTTCTCATGGCTCAGACATCTATTGTGAATACAGGTATAGTCACCTTGGACAAACAGTCTCCCCTTTCCCTAGTTTTTCAAAGTAGCCCACTTAGGTGTCTGTCTCACACCATCTCATCCTGGTGACTGCCTTAACTGGTTCCCTTTGCCCACTGCATAGTATGACAAGTATCTAAATGATCATCTTTGCAGAGATGAACATTTATTCACTAAGTAGACAAATTTGTGGAGACAGGAGACCAAGTCTCAAACTTACCTACCTCAGGATAGGGTTTGGGATTGTGGTGTATTAAATGAGGATCTCCCCCCCTGCCCCCCCCCCCCCCCCGTGAACTCATGTCCCCAGTTAGTAGAATTGTTTGGGAAGGATTAGGAGGTGTGACCTTGTTGAAGGAGTTATGTCAGTGGGGGAGGGCTTTTGCCCATGCCAGGTCTGCTACCTTCAGATCACACCTGTCTGCTTCCCACAATGATGATCATGGATGGTGGACCAACCCTTTACAACTGTGAACAAGGCCCCCAGTTAAATGCTTTCTTTTGTAAGAGTTGCCTTGGCCATGGTGTCTCTCCACAGCTATAGGGCACTGACTAAGACAGGTGTATTTATGGGATAAATAATGAGGGTGGGGTTGGGGGTGGGATGGGTGATCTGAGATGAGGAAGAACGAAGCAGTGAGTGGCCTGTGCTTATGGGATATGTCCTCACAGAGCCAGGTGTGACTGTGGGTACCACAATCCCAATGTTGGGAGGCTGAGGCAGGAGAATTTAAGGTTAAGGCCAGCCTGTACTATCTAGTAAAATCCTGTGTCAGTTAAGACCTTCCCAGCTTTAATAGGAGGTTTACACAGACAATGGTGGCATCAGCAGATCTAAGGTGGAGTTTCCGGCTTGTTGGCACCAAGGAGGTCGTCTACTAGACACATGTGTAGGCCCAAGGAGCATAGATGCTTTCAACAAAAGTGACCTTTAAGTCCCTAGAAAATGATTTTAAGCAACTGTTATCATCATGATTCAAATACCAGGGCACTAATAATAGAAGCTGGATTGGCTCAGCTGTCCAATCACCCAAATCAGCAATTTAAGAAGTCAACTAAAAGTAAGTGAATGCAAATAAATGCAAATGCTGTTAAATCTACAAGGTTTATTTGGGTTTTCTTTTGATTTCATGACTGCACACTGTGATACAGACATTACCCATGTGACTCATCCCTCTGATTACAATCCCTAACTGGATTGCCTGCAGCCCTCACCTTTCATTACCCTCTCTATGAAGCTCAGACCTATTTGCTTGACATCTACCAATTAGACCTCTTCAATGGAGTCTGTTTGGGGGTATACCCTCAATGCCTGTAAAGGTGTCTGGTGGCTTATCTTCCATTTGCTCGAGGAACCTTCTTACTAGGATGGATCCTCCATTCCAGTAGGTTCTGTCATGCATGCTGCCTTCCTCTGACAAGTGATAACAGCTGTTACTATTTCATGGGCTTTATTGGGTTGCCACTTCTGTGTCTCACAGACATTTACAGCTAACTTCCCTCTTAGCCAAGAATCCTAGAGGTGGTTGCCTTGGCAGGAATAACTGGACCCAAGTTGGATAAAAGCCACACTTCTGACAGTGTCAACAGATTTTCTGTGAGAGTGCCCCCATGCTATGGATTGTATTCTTAGGCATCAGGCTACCCACTAAGATAGCATATAAAAGATATACTACAAACACTAAAGAACCCTCTAGAGCCATGTCCTCAGTAGGAAGCCTGTGGGAAGGGAACAGGGAGGGGAGGGGAAGTACATCAGTTTGACCCTTGGTCCCCAGGACCACACCATGGAAAAGAAGAACCAACTTCCTCAAGTTGTCCTCTGACCTCAGTGTAGGCTGAGATGCTCCCACACACATTAACACACACAATAACAACAATGATGATTAATAATAATAATGAAATGGAAAGGTTAAATGCTTATAAGAAAAGTAAAAATGATAAACATTAGCTTTGGCAAATACTTGAGAGCTGCAGAATACATTTTAATCTTGGAAGAGAAGTCTGTTTAATTTCTATCACATGCATTTATTTATTTATTTCCATTTCAATAAAAGCTCATTATAAGGTATTTATTAATAAATTTATCCTTTGATAGTTTTGTTCATGCATGACCAATGCAGTCCGATTACTTTCACATCTACCTTGTCTCTGAGCTGGCTCCCTTCTTGTCAAAGCTCCACCCTCACCTCTGTCTCAAGCCCCTCTCTCACATTCCTGCCTTTTTGTTTTGTTTTGGGATTGACTGTGTTTAACCAGGGCCATTTGTGTGATCATGAGTTTGGAAGAGTCCATGAGTGCACAATTCAATACAGTGACTGTCTTCCCCGAAGCATACATCAGTAACCCATAGTTGATCTGGGAGGGGTGGGACATCATAAACCCTCTCCCACTGACTGTTGACAGGTCCTCCCCAACCACATGAGTCCATGACTGCAAAGGCCATCGTCATGCCCAGGAGACAATGCTTCACAGTCCTGTATGTCTCAGATCTTACATTCTTTCTGCTCCCTCTCACCATTGAAAAACTGTTTCCAGGTCATCCTCGGCTACATATTGAGTGTTAGGACAACCATGGCTACAGAGTGAGAGCCTGTCTCAAAAGAACCCAAACCAATTAAAACAAACAACAACCACCACAAAACACAATGAATACCTCAAAAGGGTAGTACCTAGAGAAAACCCTCACAATAAATGACCAATCTGTGACGTAGTTCACCACATCCTACATGACTTGGGTCCTGAACCCTGATTAGGGGTGGGCAGGAAATGAAGAAACGCCAGATACACAGACACATGTATGGAAAAGCTGGGGAGGGTAGGATGTGTGCACTCTGATGAAGGGGCATCTACTCCACTGAAACCTGGAATCTCAGTGTCTAGCCAGGGGCAGGGAATGGCTAGTCTCCACAGGAGTTGTCTTAGGTGAGCAGTCTCAGGTGATAAACTTTGGAAGGAAGAAGCTGCAGTTGCTAGTATTGATACACACTGGTCACTCAATTGCACTCAGACCCCAGAAGAAAGCTTTGCCATCCCTCTAAGCCTGACTCATACTGGGAATGGCTTTTCTAATTTCCCATGGGTCTGAGGCCCTGGAGTCCTTGGCCTGGCCATGTCCATGCCAACAATACACATTTACTCAGGGCTTTGCTCACTCGGGGTTTCCTCTGCTTCCTACAGTACTTAGAGTTTGTAAGAAACAACAAATCCCGATACCTTTTCATTTTCTTCTCTTCAAAGTGACTTTTCTCCCTTAAAACATCTGATAGACCTAGTTTCCTAGGTCCAAAATGTACTTTAGTGAAAAGGTGAGATTTGATCTGTCCAAACAAGAACATTATAGTAATTAATAACAATAATGAAATTCTAACTTTTATTACATTTTATTATTTTTGTTGTGTGTGTTGAGGGGTGCACCTGTGGAAGTCAGAGGACAACTTGCAGGAATTGGTGCTCTCTATCATGTGGGATTCAGCAGCACTTTCACCCTCTGAGCGATCTCACTGGCCTGAAACTCTAGTCTTTGAAGAACACTCCCATATAAGCCATGTAAGGCACACTTAGAAGTCATACACTCATCTTTGTTTCTGATCTCAGTGTGGTACAACTGAAGGTGAATTAGAGAGGTGTATCTATAGTAGGAACTCGAAGGTGGGCTTCCTGAGAAGGCTGCTTCTTATCACAAATACATCGTGGGAAGAATGGCTGAAAGGCATGGGGGTGGAGGCCAGATATCTAAATAGGACCAATAGAGGGAAAGAAATAGCCAACATAAATATCGATGCCAGGGTCTGTTCAGCCAGCTTCTCCCATCCCAAACATATGAAACTGTTATTCCCCTCTTCCTGTGGCTTGCTCTTCTGTCTTTCCTGATCATTCAATTCTTTGTTAGTACCAGGGAACAAATTCAGACAACCACGGACAGTACCATTATATAACCACACAAAAGAAAGAGTCAATGTGATTAATCTTAATAAAAGCTTCGTTCCAGAATTCCAGATAGTCCTTCACTTCTGAATTAAGTACAGCTTGCATCCATAATAAGTTATTTTGTCATGCACTCACCAAAGGAGAACTAAGACAAATTTGCTTATAGACTCAACTGTCTTTATTTATGTTCTCTGAAGTCATAGCAATTTCCATTCATTTTCAGTTTGTATTAGTTAATGAATTTGTATTTGGGGTATATAGTTTCAGGTAGCCTGGGTCAGAATCAAACTATATAGCCAAAGACAGTTCTGAATGCCTGATCCTCCTGCCTTCACCTCTTGGGTTCTGGGATTGCAGGAGTGTATCACACCACCCGACCTGTATACAGCAGTATCTGTTTTATAAACATAGAATGGAGGCTGACAGTTGGGCAAGAGCAGAGCAGGGCATTTTGAAAAGTCAGAACAAGGAAACAGCATTAAAAAAAAAAAATGAAGGCTGCTAACACTAGATTATTCATTTTATGTTACCGGCAGAGTTTGGCTCTTTTGTGGTTCCCCCATGGTCTATATGGTGCAGGCAAGGACCCTGGGATGGTGTCTTAAGTACTTTTGTAGTGATGTAATAAAACACCCTGACCAAGGCAACTTATAGTATAAAAGGTTTATCTGGACTACAGTTCCAGAGGGGTAAGAGTCCATAACTACTGTGGTGGGCAAGTGAGGTACGTGGGACACCAAGCAGAGAGCTCACCGGCAGTGGCACACTTCCTCCAGCAAGGGCCACATCTTCTAAGCCACCTAGAACAGCACCAACAACTGGGGACCCTGTATATAAATGCTTGAGACTTACGGGAGATATGTGCTATTCTTGGGATGGGGTAACCTCCAAACGGTGGGCCCTAGTGGGAGGTCTTTAAATGGTAGTGTGTGCACTCTTGGAGGGGACAGTGGGCTTGGGAGAGTCCCCTTTCTGCCTTTTGCTTCCCACTAGGTGAGCTGTTTCTCTGATTCTTACGCTTCCCTTGTGATGTTTGCAGGCAAATGGATGGATCTAGAAAAAAATCATCCTCAGTGAGGTAACCCAGACTCAGAAAGACAAACATGGTATGTACTCACTCATAGGAGGATACTAGATGTAAAACATAGACGACTAGACTGCTACTCACAACTTGAGGGAGGCTACCTAAAAAACAGGACCCTAAGACACAGGGATCGCCCAATGACATAGAAATGGATGAGATCTACATGAACCACCTGGACGACAGTGGGAGTAATGAAGGGCAAGGTTCAAGGGAAAGAGAGCTTAGGGGAGCAGGAGATCCCAGCTGGATCAAGAACATAATGGGAGAACAAGGAATAAAAGACCATGATAAATGAAGACCAAATGAAGAAGCAAAGTTCTAGAGAGGTCCCTAGAAATCCACAATGATACATCCATTGTAGACTACTGGCAATAGTCGAGAGAAAGCCTGAACTGACTTAGTCTGGTGATCGGATGGTCAAACACCCTAACTGTTGTGCTGGAACTCTCATCTAATAACTGATGGAAGTGGATGCAGAGATCCTCGGCCAGGCCCCAGGTGGAGCTCCAGGACTCCAATTGTCGAGAAAGAGGAGGGATTGTAAGAGTGTGAATTGTTGAGACCAAGATTGGAAAAAGCACAGGGACAAATAGCCAAACTAATGCAAACAAATGAATTATGAACCAAAAGATGTGGAGCCCCCAACTGGATCAGGCCCTCTGGATAAGTGAGCCAATTGAATAGCTTGAACTGTTTGGGAGGCACACAGGCAGTGGGACCTGGACCTGTCCTTAGTGCATGAGCTGGCTGTTTGGAACCTGGGGCATATGTGGGGACACTTTGCTCAGCCTGGAAGGAGGGGACTGGACCTGCCTGTACTGAATCTACCAGGTTGAGCTGAATCCCAGGGGAGTCTTGGCCTTGGAGAAGATGGGAATGGAGGGGAGAGGATGGGGGTGGGCGCAGGAGGGGGGAGGACAGGGGGACCCATGGCTGATGTGTAAAATTAAAACACAAATATAATTTTAAAATGTCTATAAAATAAATTATATAATACCTAAACCAAATAAATAAATAAATAAAGTGATGGAGTAAACCAGTCATGAACTGAAGCCATTAGTCCAAATAAACCCATTCTCTTTCTGTGTTGATTGTCTTGGGCTTCATAGTCACAAAAAAGTGATTGATATGTTATTTTTTGTAGGGGTTAATGCAGAATGGATGCCTAATGCTCATTCAGATCGATGGGACATTTGTGGTTTCAGAAAAATATGGACTGTTTTGGGATTTTTAAAAAATGGGTTTCATTATATGGCACAACAGAAATGACTTCCTTTTTTGTATTTGTTCTGCTCTGTTGGGGCCCAGTGGTGGAGCTCAGTCCATGGCAATGGCCCCTCATGAGTTCATTTGACATAAACTTTATTTAATACAGGCAAAGCCTATGGTTGGCTCTGGTGAATCAAGCATTAGACCTCGGCCTGGAGCTGAACTCTCAGTTATAAAAACATCATCAAATTAAACTGTAAAATGACAAGATACTAGTGGAAACATTAATTGTAGTGAGGAAAATTGTAGTTTTCTGCGAACAGCATTTAAAAAACCCTTTAGTTTTTTATGTGACTAATAACAATAGCTTTATGATAAATGAACAAAATAAGAGTTTTAGAGAAAGATTAAAAACACATCTTCAGGGCTAGAGACATGGCTGAGTGGTTAAGAGCATTTGGTGCTCTTGCAGAGGACCTGGTTATGTTCCCAGCACCCACATGGTGGTTTACAACTATCCTTAACTTCAGTTCAAGAGGAGTTGATAACCTCTTCTGACCTCTCAGAGCACAAGGCATGCATACAATGCACATGCGCGTGCGCGCGTGCGCGCACACACACACACACACACAGAGAGAGAGAGAGAGAGAGAGAGAGAGAGAGAGAGAGAGAGAGAGATCTAAAACAACAACAACAAAAGACATTCCAACACCTACCCCTTTCATCGTCACAGTGGAAGATATGTGTAATATTTCTGTGGATGATAGATTGGTCAACTAAATAAATAGCGTTAAGCATATTTATTTTAAGTTATATTTTCTCTTACATATTTTATTACAGAAAATTTAAAGCATGAATTAAGAATTTTAAGAACAGTCTATGGCACTTGGCAGCGACTACATTTACATAATAAGTGATCTCACTGCAAACTCTCAGCCTGGAACAAGATAGACTATGATTATCTGGTATAAAAATACTCCACCAGGAGCTTTTTCTATGAAACATTGACTCCTTACTTGGGGTCATAACTAGAAGCAGAAGGAAAATCTTGCATCTCTGCTGTCATTTTGCACCATCTCCATTGGGTCACACTCTTACTTCTGCATGTAAATATGCTCAGACTATCTACCTCTAAACCAGGATGCCTAGCCTAGTCCTTCCACCTTTAAGGCTGAGTGCACAGAGAAGCATTGTTGTTAATCTGCACTTACCCTGGATTTCAGAAGAGTAAGGTCTCCAAGACAGGACTGACCAATTGCCACTAGGATGAGAACAATTCTTTGTGCCCTGGAACAGATCTTTTAGTAACCAAGTTGGTCCACTCAGAGATCACCACAAAGATTCTCCTCTTCATCCTCCTTGTCTTCTTCTTCCTTCTTTTCTTGTTCATCTTAAAAATTCTTACTTTATGAGTGTGACTGTATACAGCAGGTATGTCTGTATAGCATGCATGCCTGGTGCCCTTGGAGGTTAGAACATGTTAGATCCCCTGGAACCGGAGTTATGGACAATTTTGAGCTATCATATGGGTGCTGGGGACTGAATGTGGGGTCTCTGTAAGAGTAATAAGTTCTCTTAGCTGCCAAGTCGCCTCTCCAGCTCCAGGGACCACTTACTATGGAACTGTTTTGCAGGAGTGAGCTGAAGCAATCATGGGCGGGACCAGGACTTTAATTATTTACACCTCTTGTCCCTGCAACAATTCTTCCCCTGTTTAAAACTAAAACTCATATCAGAATTTCAAGGTAAACTTGGAGCCAGTGGACTCATTCATATTTCTTCTTCCTTGGTGTGAACTTGCTAAATCTGCATTCCCTGCTTTCCACCATGACTTGGCTTTAACTGGTGGGCTGGGGTGTTGAACTGAGCCTAGCTGGTTGGGGCTGCAGAAACTAGAGCTTTTTGAGCACGAAAACTCCAAGTGTAATTCTTCTGTGCACTCAACTTGCTGCAGACAGGAAGTTTAGGATGTTTTTATTTATTTATTTTATTTTATTTTTAAATTCTTTTGATGGGCCAGTTCCCAAATAAATCACACACGGAGTCCTTATTCTTAGTTATAAATGACTGGCCTTAGCTTGACTTGTTTCTAACAAGCTTTTTTTTTTTTTTTAAACTTAAATTACCTCATCTATCTTTTGCCTCTGGGCTTTTACCTTTTCTTACTTTGTAATCTCACTTTCAGTCTTACTCCATGGCTGGCGGGGTGGCTGGATGCCTGGCCCCTGGAGTCCTTCTCCTTCTCTAGCTCCTTTTTTTCCTCCCATTTTTTTCCTTCCATACATTCACTCTGCCTGCCAGCCCTGCCTGTCCTGTCTCCTGCTTCACATTGGCCATTCAGTTCTTTATTAGACCACCAGGTGTTTTAGACAGGCATAGTAACACAGCTTAACAGAGTTAAACAAATGTAACATAAACAAAGTAATACACCTTAAAATAATATTCTACAACATTTCCCCCTTTGTCAAAATAAAAAGAAAGGTTTTAACTTTAACATAGTATAACTACATACAACAAAAATAGCTATCAAGTAAGAATTAATTTAAAATATTCAGTCCATTTACATTTAGCAAGTTCAGAGAAAGCTCTCCACCATTCATCCATCTTAGTGACTCCAAACTTTTATACATAATTTACTTTCTATCATAACTAAGGAAAACTCCAAATAACTATCTAGTCTTCAACTCCACCAAAGGCCCAGAAGGATGTAATGTTATCTAACAACAAAGACATCTGGCTGCCTGGACAGTCACTCAAAGTTCCTCGGCAACATTGGGGCATCCATCTCCAGCCTACAGGCCTAGAGTATCTGGCAGACTTTTCTAGAATCAGGAATTTTGAACTGTCCTGCTTTGTTTTGGTGAAGTTCAACTGGCTTTGTCCTGTGTGTCCTGCATGTCCAGTCTTCACAGCACATTGTCAGCAGTCAAAAGAAAGAACAGTTTCTTTGCCCAGTGGCTAGCCTTGCCACAATGAAAGCAAACTCCATAAGGAGTTTTTTCAATGCCCATCATCTTCTCTGAAGTAAATTGGTGCTGCCAAGAGCAGATTGTGGGAGGCTAGCTCCTACCTTTTCCAGGGTTCCTATGAGGAAGAGAGAGGGATAAGAAAATATTAGGTAGAAAGAAAGCAAAGAGGAGAAAGACAGAAACACAGGATAGCTTCAGGAGGACCTGGTTCAAAACCCAATGACCTTTTCCATTTATTAAAAAAGGCTTTTTATAACAATGCCAAGGGTCAGGGCAAAAGACTTCCCCCTTGCAAGATCAAATCTCACTGTACAGCCAAGTGTAGACCCTTCTAAAAACCTGGTACACGTGACTGTGGTCAAATCATCCTATTACGCAGCCCTGCTGGGTAAAGCAAGCTCAGATTCTCTTACTCTGAGTAATTTGGGCCTCCACAGCAGATGTGCCTCATTGTCACAAAAAACTTTAAGTTACCAAAACATTTTAAATTCCATATTCTGTTGGGGAATATTATTGTAAGATGTGTTATTTTTGTTTACGTTGCGTTTGTTTAACTATGTGGAGCTGTGTTATTGTGCCTGTGTAAAATACCTGAAGATCTTATAAAGAACTGGCTAATAGCAAAGAAGGAGAAAGGATAGGCAGGGCTGGCAGGCAGAGAGAATATATAGAGGGAGAAATCTGGGGGAAAGAGAGAAGAAGGAGCCAGAGGATGAGGATGAGGATGAGGAGGATGAGGAGGAAGAGGAGGAAGAGGAGGAGGAGGAGGAGGAGGAGGAGGAGGAGGAGGAGGAGGAGGCAGTTCCAGGGACCAGCCACCCAGCTACACAGCAAGCTGCAGAGTAAGAAACAATGGAAGGTATACAGGAATAGAAAAGAAAAAATCCAGAGGCAAAAGGTAGACAGGATAATGTAAAGAAAAGCTGCCTAGAAACTATGCCAAGCTAATGCCAGGCATTCATAATCAATAACAAGCCTCCGTGTGTGATTTATTTTGGAGCTGGGTGGCGGGCCCCCAAAGAGTCAAACAGCAAACCTCCCCAACAACAATATTCTATGGTCTTTGAAGTACTTGAAGACCATCTATCTAAAGTATGTCTATTTAACCTAGGAAACATACCTATCTACAAATTTGATCGTTATAAATGACTAACTACTGACCTATGTTTCTTGATTGTTCTATGTAATTTATAATAATAGCTTTCAAAAACTAGAACTTCACCCTACATTTCCAAATGAACTACATAGGCATAATACCTCAAACAAAAATAGAAACATACACACAATAGGTTGTAACAAAAAAATCTTAAATTGTTATCAATATACAAAAATCCTTTAAACAAGAGTAGAAACATATATACAATGTAACAATATAACTTTTAATCAATATTTTTATTTAATCAACTTTTGTATCAATAGTCTATATTCCCCTGAATGATAACAAACATCCATAACCCACCAAATAACCAAAAACCACCCACATCCCCAACTCTTGGGAATGTGGACATAGTTTTCTCCATACTTTTTTCTGCTGTCTGTAGACTAAGTATCTTTAGGGTCCCAGAGAGAAAATTTGAGATAATGGCCAAGACCTGGGAAAACAAGCTATAATCTTCGTTGACAGATATCACCTGTCTATCTAGACATCAGGAGGTCTCCCTTCATCACATCTGATTCATATTATTCCTGAAGGAATCCACAGCCTCTCATCTCATGTGGGGACAAAACTCCAAAGCATTTTTGATTTTCATTTGACAAATATATTTTTTGACTTTTTAAAAGTTAAGGCATTCCTAAAGTATATAGGCAGGTTTATTTCAACAGTCCCTCTTTCAATTCCAGGTCTCTTTGCAGTTGTCCTTTGCTTTTCAACAATCAAAAATTTAAAATCAACACAATAACATACAGGGTCCAGACTCTCTATGTATTTTTCATCGGAGGTGGCCTTTTTCTTTTATATTACATTTACTCTGTCTTTAAAGACTTTATTATTATTTTTAAACTACTCATTTCTTTCTATGATTATACCCATTTTCTTTTCTTAAGCCTATTCACATTGTTAAACACACTGTAACCTGTTCAGAGGTTTTTCCATCTGACCTCTTTTATTGTGTATCTTTTAGTCTTCTTGACTGTATGAACAAACTTTAAACTGCTAAGCAGCGGGGACCTCTGCCCCAGGCTTTGGCAGGTGTCTCCACCCACTTCTTGGGGCATGAAAATCAAGCTTGAAACTCGTGGTCTGGTTGGAGGTCCATGCTGAGAACTGCACTAAATCTTTCTAGCTATGAAAGCTGGTACCTGAGCTGCCACAAGCGTTTTGTTTTTCTTAGCTTGCCATTTTTATTTAGCACTGCCCTGCCAGCAACCCCTCTTAAAGGAGCTGTGTCCTTTTTCTTTTTCTTTTTTACTTTTCAAGTTTTCTCAGCCCGTATGGAAATTTGAGCACCATGTTGGTATGCTAAAATGTTGGGTTTTGTTTTTCTACTCTTTTGAGGGACCTGCCACCTAGCTCCCAAATAAATCACACATGGGAGCTTATTCTTAATTATAAATGCCTAGCCTTGACTGGACTTGTTTCTAATCAGCTTTTCTTAACTCAAATTACCTCATCTATCTTTGTCTCTGGGCTTTTACCTTCCTTGACTTCTGCAATCTCCCTTTCACTCTTACTCCATAGCTGGCGGGGTGGCGGGGTGGCGGGGTGGCGGGGTGGCGGGGTGGCGGGGTGGCTCGGTGGCTCGGTGGCTCGGTGGCTCGGTGGCTCGGTGGCTCGGTGGCTCGGTGGCTGGCCCCTGGGTCCTCCTCTTTCTCTAGCTCCTTCTTTTTCCTCTCAGATTTCTCTTTCTCCTTCTCTCTCTGCCTGCCAGCCCTGCCTATCCTTTCTCCTGCCTCACCATTGGCCATTCATCTCTTTATTAGACCATCATGTGTTTCAGACAGGCACAGTCACACAGCTTCACAGAGTTAAACAAATGCAGCATAAACAAAAATAACACACCTTAAAATAATGTTCTACAACAGGGTGCCATTAGTAAAGAGGTATTGCTGTGAACCAGGGTAAAAAATGGGCAAGAATCATACAGAGCACAGAACTGAGATGTAATCAGAAGCCAAGCCCTACCAAAAGCAGGAAGCCTGTAGTGAATTGAGAGTTGCCCTGAACCAGGAACTCATTTTTAAGTGTAGCCCCGAGTAAGATAATGTGTAATATTGAATCTTTGTTATTATATTACTGCATTTTGGATATTTGTAGTGCAAATAACTTGTCTTTTCAAAGCACACAGGACTCTGAGTAAGGAAAATGCATCTGGCTTGATGTAGATTAGGACAAATTAGACTTCAGCTAGCCTGTGTTATGGTCACATGATAAAGCAGGACAAGAATTGTGGGGATTATTAATATTTAATGTAAATTAGCATAATTTTGGCTTCAGCTATCCTGCACTGGAGTAATCACACTTGACACTACATGAGGTAAAAACTTTGTGGAATTTAGCATGTATTACATCAACTTATTAACATGTTTTATGTAGATGAGGATAATTTTGACTTTCACTATCTTGTACTGCACTCAGAAGAATGATTGCTGAATCCTCTCTTCCGCCCTGAGAGGAGATGTGCATCTTGAGCCAACTCAAGGAATTAGTAGGTAACTGTCTAAGCTTGGCTCTGGGAGTCTTAAGTCTTAAAAGAACAAAGACACCATTGCCGCTCCTGAAGGAGTCTAAACAAATAGGCATGTCAGTCTCCTTGATGGGTTAAGTCCCTCAGAAAAAGCTGCCTGTTTTAGAGGTTTAAAAATCAGATGAAGCTAGTCTAAGATGTAGATGAGATAGTGTTCACTTCCAGCCATTGACAGCCTGCTGTCTACTCACTGTGTGCTCCATTTCTCTAAATCCTTTTATTTATTTATTTATTTATTTATTTACTTATTTATTTATTTATTATATTTGTGTTTTAATTTTACACATCAGCCATGGGTTCCCCTGTACTCTCCCCTCCCGCCCCCACCTCCACCTTTCCCTTATCCCCTCCCCTCCATTCCCAACTCCTCCAGGGCCAAGACTCCACTGGGGATTCATTTAAACCTGGTGGATTCAGTACAGGCAGGTCCAGTCGCCTCCTTCCAGGCTGAGCAAAGTGTCCCTGTGTAAGCCCAAGGTTCCAAACAGCCAGCTCATGCACTAAGGACAGGTCCCGGTCCCACAGCCTGTGTGCCTCCCAAACAGTTCAAGCTATTCAATTGGCTCACTTATCCAGAGGGCCTGATCCAGTTGGGGGCTCCACAGCCTTTGGTTCATAATTCATGTGGTTCCATTCGTTTGGCTATTTGTCCCTGTGCTTTTTCCAGTCTTGGTCTCAACAATTCACGCTCTTACAGTCCCTCCTCTTTCTCGACAATTGGACACCTGGAGCTCCACCTGGGGCCTGCCTGAGGATCTCTGCATCCACTTCCATCAGTTATTGGATGAGAGTTCCAGCTCGACTGTTAAGGTGTTTGGCCATCTGATCACCAGACTAGGTCAGATCAGGCTTTCTCTCGACCATTGCCAGCAGTCTACAGAGGATGTATCACTGTGGATTTCTGGGGACCTCTCCAGCACTCTGCCTATTCCTGTTCTCATGTGGTCTTCATTTATCATGGTCTATTATTCCTTGTTCTCCCTTTCTGTTCTTGATCCAGCTGGGATTCCTGCTCCCCTAAGCTCTCTTTCCGTCGAACCTTGCCCTTCATTACTCCCACTGTCATCCAGGTTGTTCATGTAGATCTCATCTATTTCTCTGTCATTGAGTGATCTCTGTATCTTTCCTAGGGTCCCGTTTTCTAGGTAGCCTCCCTGGAGTTGTGTAGCAGTCTAGTCATCTTTGTTTTACATCTAGTATCCTCCTATGAGTGAGTACATACCATGTTTGTCCTTCTGAGTCTGGGTTACCTCACTCAGGATGATTTTTTCTAGATCCATTCATTTGCCTGCAAACCTCATGGTGTCGTTGTTTTTCTCTGCTGAGTAGTACTCCATTGTGTATATGTACCATATTTTCTTTATTCATTCTTCAGTTGAAGGGCATCTAGGTTGTTTCTAGGTTCTGGCTATTACAAACAATGCTGATATGAACACAGTTGAGCAAATACCCTTGTGGTATGATTGAGCATTCCTTGGGTATATGCCCAAGAGTGTTACAGCTGAGTCTTGGGGGAGATGGATTCCTAATTTTCTAAGGAAGTACCATATTGATTTCCAAAGTGGCTGTTCAAGCTTGCATTCCCACCAGCAGTGGAGGAGAGTTCCCCTTGCTCCACATCCTCTCCAGCATAAGCTGTCTTCTGTGTTTTTGATCTTAGCCATTCTGACAGGTGTAAGGTGGTATCTCAGAGTCGTTTTGATTTGCATTTCCTGGATAATTAGGGATGTTGAGCAATTCCTTAAATGTCTTTCAGCCATTTGAACTTCCTCTGTTGAGAATTCTCTGTTTAGTTCTATAGCCCATTTCTTAATTGGACTGTTGGGCGTTTTGATGTCTAATTTCTTGAGTTCTTTATATATTCTGGATATCAGCCCTCTGTCAGATGTGGGGTTGGTGAAGACCTTTTCCCATTCTGTAGGCTGTCGCTTTGTCTTGTTGACCATGTCCTTTGCTCTACAAAAGCTTCTCAGTTTCAACAGGTCCCATTGATTGATTGTTTCTCTCAGTTTCTGTGCTACTGGTGTTATATTTAGAAAGTGATCTCTGGTGCCAATGCATTCAAGAGTACTTCCTACTTTCTCTTCTATCTGGTTCAGAGTAACTGGATTTATGTTGAGGTCTTTGATCCACTTGGACTTAAGTTTTGTGCATGGTGACAGATATGGTTCTATTTGCAGCCTTCCACACATTGACATCCAGTTATGCCAGCACCATTTGTTGAAGATGCTTTCTTTTTCCCATTGTACATTTTTGGCTTCTTTGTCAAAAATTATATGTTCATAGGTGTGTGGGTTAATGTCAGGGTCTTCAGTTCGATTCTATTGGTCCACATGTCAGTTTTTATGCCAGAACCAAGCTGTTTTTATTACGGTAACTCTATAGTAAAGCTTGAGGTTGGGGATCGTGATGCCTCCAGAGGTTGTTTTATTGTACAGGATTCTTTTGGCTATCCTGGGTTTTTTTGTTTTTCCATATGAAGTTGAGTATTAGTCTTTCCAGATATGTGAAGAATTGTGTAGGTAATTTGATGGGAATTGCGTTGAATCTGTAGATTGCTTTTGGTAAGATCACCATTTTTACTATGTTAATCCTGCCTATCCATGAGCATGGAAGGTCTTTCCATTTTCTGACATCTTCTTCAATTTCTTTTTTCAGGGACTTAAAGTTCTTGTCATATAGGTCCTTCACATGCTTAGTTAGAGTAACCCCAAGGTATTTTATATCATTTGTGGCTATTGTAAAGGGTGATGTATCTCTGATTTCCTTCTCAGCCTGTTTGTCTATTGTATATAGGAGGGCTACTGATTTTTTTGAGTTGATCTTGTATCCTGCTATGTTGCTGAAGGTTTTTATTAGCTGTATCAGTTCCTTGGTTGAATTTTTGGGGTCACTCATGTATACTATCATGTCATCTGCAAATAGGGAAAGCTTGACTTCTTCCTTTCCAATTTGTATCCCCTTAATCTCCTTATGTTGTCTTATAACTCTGGCTAGGACTTCAAGTACTATATTGAATAAGTAGGGGGAGAGGAGACAGCCTTGCTTTGTTCCTGATTTTAGTGGTATTGCTTTGAGTTTCTCTCCATTTCATTTGATGTTAGCTGTTGACTTGCTGTAGATTGCCTTTATTATGTTTAGGTATGTTCCTGTATTCCTGTTCGCTCCAAGACCTTTATCATGAAGGGGCATTGGATTTTGTCAAATGCCTTTTCTGCATCTAGTTAGATGATAATGTCATTTTTTTTCTTTGAGTTTGTTTATATGGTGTATTACATTGACAGACTTTCATATGTTGAACCACCCTTGCATCCCTGGGATGAAGCCTACTTGATCATGGTGGATAATTGTTTTGATTTATTCTTGGAGTCTGTTTGCCAGTAATTTATTGAGTATTCATCAATGTTCATGAGGGAGATTGGTCTGTAGTTCTCTTTCTTTGTTGCATCTTTGTTTGGTTTAGGAATCAGGGTAATTGTAGCCTCATAGAAGGAGTTTGGTAATATTTCTTCTGATTCTATTGTGTGGAACAATTTAAAGAGTATTGGTATTAAGTCTTCTTTGAAGATCTGGTAGAATTCTGCAGTGAAACCATCTGGTCCAGGGCTTTTTTTGGTTGAGAGACTTTTAATGACTCATTCTATTTCCTTAGGGGTTATTGGACTATTTAAATGGTTTATCTGGTCTTGATTTAACTTAGGTATATGGTACCTATCCAGAAAATTATCAATTTCTTTTAGATTTTCCAGTTTTGTGGAGTAGAGGTTTTTGAACTATGACCTGATGATTCTCTCGATTTCCTCATTGTCTTTTGTTATGTCCCCCTTTTCATTTCTGATTTTGTTAATTTGGATGCTCTCTCTCTGTCTTTTGGTTAGTTTGGATAAGGGCTTGTCTATCTTGTTGATCTTCTCAAAGAACCAACTCTTTGTTTCATTAATCCTTTGTATTGTTCTCTTTATTTCTATTTTATTGATTTCAGCTCTCAATTTGATAATTTCCTGGCGTCTGTTGCTCCTGGGGGACTTTGCTTCTTCCTGTTCAAGGGCTTTCAGTGTGCTGTCAAGTCACTAGTGTGAGATTTCTCCAGCTTCTTTGTGTAGGCATTTAGTACTATGAATTTCCCTCTTAGCACTGCTTTCGTCGTGTCCCATAAGTTTGGGTATGTGGTGTATTCATTTTTATTGATCTCTAGGAAGTCTTTAATTTCTTTCTTTCTTTCTTCCTTAACCCATTGGTGATTCAGTTGAGCATTATTCAGTTTCCTTGAGAATGTAGGATTTCTGTAGTTTTTTCTGTTGTTGACATCTAACTTTAAACCGTGGTGGTCTGATAGAACACAGGAGGTTATTCCAATTGTTTTGTATCTGTTGATATTTGCTTTGTGGTTGATTTTAGAGAAGGTTCCATGGGGTGCTGAGAAGAAGGTATATTCTTTTTTGTTCGGGTGGAATGTTCTGTAGATATCAATTAAGTCCATTTGAGCCATAACATCAGTTAAGACCCTTATGTCTCTGTTAAGTTTCAATTTGGCCGATCTGTCCAGAGGTGAAAGTGGGTTGTTGAAATCTCCCACTATTAATGTGTGGGGTTTTATATGTGATTTAAGCTTTAGTAGTGTTTCTTTTACATATGTGGGTGCCCTTGTGTTTGGGGCATAAATGTTCAGAATTGAGACTTCATCTTGGTGGATCTTTCCTGCGATGAGTATGTAATGTCCTTCATCATCTCTTTTGATTGCTTTTAGTTTGAAGTCTATTTTGCTGGATATTAGGATGGCTATAGCAGCTTCCTTCTTAAGACCATTTGATTGGAAAGTCTTTTCCCAGCCTTTCATTCTTAGGAGGTGTCTGTCTTTGAATTTGAGGTGTATTTCTTGTATGCAGCAGAAAGATGGGTCCTGTTTTTGTATCCATTCTGTTAGTCTGTGTCTTTTTATAGGTGAATTAAGTCCATTGATATTAAGGGATATTAATGACCAGTGATTGTTCATTCCTGTTATTATTTTTATTTTTTGGTGGTAGTGTGTGTGTACTTCTTTTCTTTGGGGTTCACTGCTGTGGTGTTATCTATTGCCTGTGTTTTCATGGGTGTATCTGCCTTCCTTAGGTTGGAATTTTCCTTCTAGTGCTTTCTGTAGGGCTGGGTTTGTGGATAAGTGTTGTTTAAATCTGGTTTTGTCTTGGAAGGTCTTGTTCACTCCATTTATGATGATTGAAAGTTTTGCTGAGTATATTAGTCTAGGCTGGCATCCATGGTTTCTTAGTGTCTGCATTATATCTGTCCAGGTCCTTTTGGCTTTCAAAGTCTCCACTGAGAAATCGGGTGTTATTCTGATGGGTTTGCCTTTATACGTCACTTGGCCTTTTTCCTTTGCCGCCCTTAATATTCTTTCTTTATTCTGTACATTTAGTTGTTTAATTATTATGTGGCAAGGGGACTTTTTTGGGGGGGTCTAGTCTGTTTGGTGTTCTATAGGCTTCTTGTAACTTCATAGGCATTTCCTTCTTTAAGGTGGGAAAGTTTTCTTCTATGATCTTGTTAAATATATTTTCTGTGCCTTTGAGTTGGTATTCTTCTCCTTCCTCTATCCCTATTATTCATAGGTTTGGTCTTTTCATGGTGTCCCAAGTTTCTTGGATAATTTGGGTCATGACTTGGTTGGTTTTAGTGTTTTCTTTGACTGATGAATCTACTTCTTCTAACGTACCTTCAACACCAGAGATCCTCTCTTCCATCTCTTGCATTCTGTTGGTTATACTTGCATCTGAAGTTCCTGTTTGTTTACTCAGATTTTCTATTTCCAGCATTCATTCTGCTAGTGTCTTCTTCATTTTTTCTATTTCCCTCTTCAGGTCTTGGACTTTTCCCCTTGCTTTTTCATGATTTTCTTTCAGGGAGTTATTGTTTTCTTCTGCTTTAATTGTCCTTTCCTTTAGTTTTTTTTTTTTTTTAATAGAGTTCTTCCCATTTTTTGTTTGTCTGTTCCTCCCCTTTATTTTTGATTTCTTCTATATAAGGCTCTAGCCTCTTCATGATGTTACTTATAAGGTTGTTTTCTTCTTCTTCTTCTTCTTCTTCTTCTTCTTCTTCTTCTTCTTCTTCTTCTTCTTCTTCTTCCATGCCGTGATGTTCAGTTGTAGCTGTTGGAGAAGGGCTAGGTTCTGGTGATGCTGTACCGCTCTTTATTTTGTTGTATGTACTTCTGCCTTGGTGTCTGCCCATCTCCTTGTGGGTTCGTTCTTGCTCTTATCAGTGTACTTGGTCCAGACAGAGCTGACAGATTTAGGGAGCCTCTCTCTGGTCCAGATGGACGCTCTGGGCTGGATGGGAGCTCTGGTCCAGATGAGAGTGCTGGCTGGATAGGAACTGGGGGGCTGGACTCTGAGTCTCAGGAAGTCCCTGGGGTCTCCTTATCTTGTCCAGATGGGAGCTCCTCTTGTCCAGATGGGAGTTCGGGGACAGGATGAAAGCTCTGGTCCAGATGGGAGTAGCTGGGGGCTCTCTGATCCAGATGGGAGTTCCAGGGCACGATGGAATGCTGGATACTGGTCTCTAAGTCTCCAGAAGTGACTGGGGCCTCCAGCAGATGGGTGTGGGAGCAAGGTGTTGAGGTTGTAGTGTCCACCGGAGGGTCTCTCTGGTCCAGATGGGAGTTCCAGGGCAGATGGGAGCTGGGTGCTGGTCTCTGAGTCTCAGGAAGTGGCTGGGGTCTCAGGCAAATGGGTGTGGGGGCAGGGTGTGGAGACTGCAGGGTCTGCCTGCAGTCTTGGAAAAGAGGAGCCTTCCCACAGGGTTGAATGACCGGAAACTGGGGCTAAGTTGGGCAGGTCCTCCCAGGATGGTGCCCAGGGGTGGGACCCAGGGGCGGTTGCCTCTCTGACTACAACCCCAGGCACTCACCTCTGGTCCAGATGGGAGTTCAGGGGTGGATGGGGGCTCTAAATCCTTTCAGTGGTGATGCTAAGAATCAGAGAGACCAGGGGCAGCCAGAATAAGATTCCCAAGACAAAGAGTTTTCCTGACTTATACACAGATTTCTTGTGTTTTCTCATGGTGGTAAGAAGAGATGACAAATTGTTTTTTAAAAGATTTATTTAATTGTGTGTGTGTGTGTGTGTGTGTGTGTGTGTGTGTGAGAGAGAGAGAGAGAGAGAGAGAGAGAGAGAGAGAGAGAGAGAGAGAGAGTCTGTCTGTCCACATGTATGCATGGGTGCTCCTAGAGTCCAGAGCAGGGCAACAGATCCCATGGGGCTTGAGTCATGAGCGCTTGTGAGATGCCTAATGTGGCTGCTGGGATTTGAACTCTGGTCCTCATGACAGAACAAATCAATGCTCTTAACTGTCGAGCCTCTGTCTATCCAGTCTTTCTCATCTTCAAGATTAATAACAATAGAAAAGGCAACCATACACCAGTTATTTTGTACATATTAAATGATTTCATAAATAAAGGGCATAGAGCCATTCCTACCTGTAGTACCCTTAAGTGTGCCCCAGTGCTTGCTTGTTAGTTATGAGTCGTGATTGTGCATCCATGTGCAAATCTTGTTTATTGTCTTTTCCCACATGACTCTAGGAATTCTAAGAAAGCAAAGTATATGTTAATTGTTCTCCATTGGACTTCTAGTAGTTTCTAATAATTAACATTTATTGGATTATAAGATTAACATCAAAGTAATGAAATACTTTGGACTCTTTGAAGACAATGGAATAGCATTTTGGAAGATAACATTATTGAGATTATGTGAATGAAAGTAGAGGAGATGAGAAGAGTGGAGGCTGCAGGACCTCTGCTAGCTACCACCAAGTAGTTCATCCAGCTGAGTAAAAGTTACTATAATTCTCTAATGTTAATAGCTTTCAGCTGTCAAACAGAAAGCATTAGCATGCTGGATATTTTGGTACCATTCTATCAGGTACATGTAGGCATGATTAGATTGTCTTTGCTGAACCTGTGTGAACAGGTTGTAGTGAAATATGAAATGTATAGATTTTTAAAATTCTCATCTACTGTATACTCTGTTTTCTGCTGTTAATAGCACACTACCACACACTAGGCAAGAAAATAGCTTTATTTTGGATTGTGGATTGGGTCTAAGAACAAGGGGCTACATCTGGTGATGGCTTTCTTTGTGGCAGAGTCCAAGGTAGTGACGGGTATCACATGATAGTGTCTGAGATCTGGACAAATTGAATTTTGAAATTCCCAAGATAACCTATCAACACATTAATCTATTAATCATATGAATGGGTTTATATATTCCTGGAGGCAAACCTGTAAGCCTTAGAGGTTTTACACGGTCCTACCTCTTACTGTATCATAATGTAGATTAAATTTCAATATGTGGCCAGGTGTAGTGGCTTATGACTAATATCAGTATTTGGCAGGTGAACTTGGGAAGATCAAGAGTTCAAAGTCAGCCTCTGTTACATAGTGTTTGGGAAGGCCTGGGGTACACAGAGAAACTGTAGCAAGCAAGCAAGCAAACAAACAAACAAACAAACAAATTAAATAGGAGCTTTAGGAGAACAAACCATATTCTACTTTTAATACTTAGATGGATTATTTCTCACAATGAGAAACAAGTGACATTTAAAGAAGGCTAATTAAAAAATCATTATGAGACCAACATAATTTCCTGACCCTACATTTCCCTGGTGACATATATGTTTTTCCAACTCAACTTTAATTAATTTGGACATCAGCATAATAATTTCATTGCTTGCTCCAGGAAACAGTAACTAAACAGTGTCCTTGCCAAGGCTTTAAAAGAGTTTTTTGCTGTTCCACTGTTGTGAGTGACTAAATGATAAGCTCTGCCTAACTCAACCCATTCCCTGTCCTGCAAAATCCACTTTATTTTCACTCATTTTGTCCATAACTTTAAAAAGACCCTTCCCCGAGTTCTCTATTTTGAGACTCTGTAACACTGTCTAGAAGTATTCATCATTTCTGTAATAAGCCCATGTTTTAGTTACTTTCTGATGCTATGAAGAGATACTACAACCAAGGCAACTTATAAAAGAATGAATTTAATTTGGATTTCCCAGTTCCAGAGGGTAGTAGAGTCTATGACCATCAATGCTGGGGGTGTGGCATCCAGTAGACATCACACTAGTACAGTAGCTGAAAGCTTACATGTTGAGACAACAACCACAAGGGGGGGGGGGGGGAGAGAGAGAGAGAGAGAGAAGACCAAGAATAGTGTAGGCATTTAAAACCTCACCCCTCCCATCCCCACCCAGTGATGCACCTCCTCCTAAAAGGCCATGCCTCCTCCAACAAGTTCACACCTTCTAATCTTTTCCACTAAATGAGGACCAAACATTAAAACACACAAGCCTATGAAGCCATTCTTATTCAAACTACCACAAGCTGATATATTCTGCTATGCTCAATCTTTAGTTTTGTATAATTAACTAGGAAATGACTAAACAGCTTCTCCAAATACTAATTTAATGCCCACCAGCAACTCGAGTGAGCTTAAGGCCTTACACAATTTCATCATTTGGTATTGTCCATGCTTGTAGTTTTAGTCATCGTGCATAGTTTTATTATGAGCAGAAAATTGACATTTCCTGAGAACACCAGGCAGGCTGCCTGCTGATCTTCTCTTCTCCCTCCATTCCTACAGACGCAATCTCCCAGTCTCATCCCCAGCTCTGTGGCAGAATGCCTCTGGCAGCCTTCCCTGCCCCCCTGGATCTCACAGACTTTCCCCTTCGAACCAACCTTCCCCCACTTATTGTTCTGTCTGATCTCCTGACCCAAAGGCCACTCCTGCAACCACACCTCTCCTTCTGCTCTTCCAGACCTCCTTCCCCCCTGCCCAGCCTCATCCCCATCTCTATAGCAGAAAACCTGCTGCTGTCGCCCTGTTGTCCCTAACCCCATCCCCAGTGAATCACACAGATCTTCTCCAACCTTCAACCCAAATTCATCCCATTAGCCTAGCCTCCAATACCTGCAGGCATATCCTGGTGACACATCAGTTGAGCAGGCCAGGGAAACAGGTCCACAGAAAATTTTCTACCAGGCACCACATAGCCACCCTACTCTCCTGAAGTCCAGGGAGAAAGCAGAAACCAAGGAGGAAAACACCCAACAGAGAAAAAACAGGTATCATCACCAGACCTGTAATCATCCCAATCCCAGATGCCTAGATGTCAATGTAAAAACAATCAATAACAGCCAGGAACATATGTTTCTCCTGGAGTCCAGCAACCCTACCACAGTAGGCACTGAATAGTCAAACATAGCTAAAGCCCAAGAAAAAGACCATAAAATAGCCTGTCTGAAGATCATAGAGCACCTTAAAGAGGAAATGAATAAATCCTTTAAAGAAATCCAGGAGATCACAAAGAGACAGTGTGAGGAAGTGAGTGAAACTGTCCAAGACCGGAAGATGGAAGCAGGATCAAGGGAGAAGAACTGAACTGAGGGAATTCTGGAAATGAAAAGTTTGGGATTTTGAACAGGAACTTGACCAACAGCATACAAGAGATGGAAGAGAGAATCTCAGGCATGTACTATATGATAGAAAAACAATGGATACATCAGTCAAAGAAAATGGTAAATCAAAAATTTCCTGACAGAAAACATCCAGGAAACCTGGAACACTATGAAAAGACCATATCTAAGAGTAATAGGAATTAGCCAGTTAGTGATGATGCACACCTTAAACCCAGTACTTGGGAGGCAGAGGTAGGCAGATCTCTGAGTTCGAAGCCAGCCTGGTCTACAGAGTGAGATCCAGAACAGTCAGCATTACACAGAGAAACCCTGTCTTGAAAAATAAACAACAAACAAACAAAGGAATAAAACAAGGAAAAGAAACCCAGTTCAAAGGCCCAGAAAATATTTTTAACAAATAGAAGAAAAATATCCTAATCTAAAGAAGGACATGCCTATAAAGGTACAAGAAGCATACAGAATACCAAATAGACTAGATAAGAAAAAAAAATTCCCCGGCATATAATAATAAAAATACTAAACATACAGAACAAAGAAGGAATATTAAAAGCTGTAAAGGAAAAGACCAAATAACATGTAAAGGTAGACCTATTAGAATTATACTGACTTCTCAATGGAGAATCTAAGAGCCAGAAGATCCAGGACAGATGTTCTGTAGAATCTAAGAGACCATAGATGCCAACCCCAACTATTATGCCCAGCAAGACTTTCAATCATCATAGACGGAGAAAATAAAATAGTCCATGTTAAAACCAAATGTAAGCCGTATTTATCTACAAATCCAGCCATACAGAGGGTGCTAGAAGGAAAAATTCCAATTTAAGGTTAACTACAACCATGAAAATAAAGAGACTAAAAAACCCCAGACCACCAAAATCAAAGGAAGGGAAATACACACACACACACACACACACACACACACACACACACACACACACTTCACCACCACCACCATCGCCACCAATAACAACATTGAAATAATAGGAATCAACAATCACTGGTCACTGATATCTCTTAATATCAATGGTCTCAGTTCCCCAATAAAAGACACAGACTAACAGAATAGATGTGAAAATAGGACCTATCCTTTTGCTTCATCCAAGAAATACACCTCATTATCAAAGATAGACATTACTTCAGTGTCAAGGGTTAGAAAAAGATATTCTAAGCAAATAAACCTAAGAAACAAGTTAGTGTAGCCATTTTCATATCTAACAAAATAGACTTCAAACCAAAACTAATCAGAAGAGATAGGGAAGGAACAATACAAAGAATCAATGAAACAAAGAGTTGGTTCTTTGAGAAAATTAAGATCAACAAACTCTTGAAGTCTTATCTAGAGCAATAAGGCAACTAAAGGAGACAAGGAGGATACAAATTGGAAAGGAAGAAGTCTAAATATATTTGCAGATAGTTACCCTAAAAATTCTAACAGGGAACTCTTATAGCTGATAAACACTTTCAGCAAAGTAGCTGGATACAAAATTAATCCACAAAAATCAATAGCTCTCCTATATACAAATGACAGACTGAGAAAGAAATCAGGAAAATAATATCTTTCACAATTGCCCCAAATAATATAAAATATCTTAGGGTAACTTTAACCAAGCAAATGAAAGACTTGAATGATAAAACTTCAAGTCTTTGAAGACAGAAGTTGAAGACGATATCAGAAGATTGAAAGATTTCCTGTGTTCATGGATCAGTAGGATTAACATAGTAAAAATGGCCATCCTGCCAAAACCAATCTACTGATTCAATGCAATCCCCACCAAAATTCCAGCACAGTTCTTCACAGATCTTGAAAAGACAATTCTCAACTTCATATGGAAACACAAAAAAATCTAGGATAGCTAAAATAATCCAAAACAATAAAAGAAGTGGGGAGGCCTCACCATTCTTGTTCTCAAGTTATACTATATAGTTATAATAATAAAAAAAAACAGCATGGTATTGGCATAAAAATAGACACATTGATCAATGGAATTGAACTGATGATTCAGACAAACTCACACACACACAGATACCTGATTTTTTGGTAAAGAAGCTATAAATACACACTGGAAAAAAACATCACCTTCAACAAATGGTTATAGTGAAACTGGATGGCTGCATGTAGAATACAAATAGATCCATACTTATCACCCTGCAAAAAACTCAACTTTAAATGGATCAAAGACCTCAACATAAAACCAGGTGCACTGAACCTGATAGAAGAGAAAGTGGGAAATAGCTTTGAACTCACTGGCACAGGGGAAAACTCTCTGAACAGAACACTGATAACACAGGCACTAAGATCAACAATAAATGGGACCCCACGAAACTGAAAACTTTTGCACAACAAAAGATACATCATTCAGACAAAGTGGCAGTGCACAGGATAGGAAAAGATTTTTGCCTATTTCACATTTGATAGAGGAATAATATCAAAAATACATAAAGAACCAAAGAAAATTGCTATAAAAAACAACCTAATTAATAACTGGGATATGGTTCTAAACAGAATTCTCAGTAGAGGAAACTCAAATGGCTGAGAAGCACTTAGAGAAATGTTCAACATCCTTAGTCATCAGGGAAATGTAAATTAAAACAACTTTGAGATTCCATTCTATACCTTTCAGGATGGCTAAGATCAATAATACAAGCCTAGGCTGGTGAGATTGTGGAGGAAGAGGAACACTCCTCCAGCCACTATGGAAGTCAGTATGGCAGTTCTTCAGAAAGATGGGAATTGATTTACTGCAAGATCCAACTATATGACTCTTGGGCATATATCCAAGGATGTTTCATCCTACCACAGAGACACTTGCTCAACCATATTCATAGCTGCTATATTCATAATAGCCAGAAATTGGAAACAACCTAGATGTTCCTTAACAGATAAAGTAAAAAATTTAAAAATGACATCATGAAATTTGCAGGCAAATGGATAGAACTAGAAAAAAATCATTCTGAGTGAGATAACCTAGACCCAGAAAGATAAATATGATATGTACCTGCTTACATCTGGATATTAGCCATTAAATAAACATTAACTAAGCTATAATCCATAGACACAGAGAGGTTAGGTATAGAGGAGGGGACTAGGTGGGGGCGCATGGACTTCCATGGGAAGGGGAAATAGAATAGATATTATAGGTGGGCTAGAGTTGGGGAGGGCAGGGTCAAGAATGAGAGGGTCAGGTTGGAAGGGGCAAGGGAGATAGGATTGAGGGAGGGAATGAAGGATGAGACAGCTAGAATTGAAGAGCATTTAAGGGTTGTTTGGAAACCTAGAGCAGTGGAAACTTCTTACAATATATGAAGGCAATCCTATGAAGGCAATCCTGATGAAGTCTCCAAATAGTGAGGGAGATGGAATCCCAACTAGCCCTCTTTTGTTACCAAATGAAGCTTTCAGTGCCGGGACTGGATTTCATCCAGTTGATTTGCTAGTTGAAAATATCTCATGGAAATCCCTAATAACCAGGCTGTTTCCAAGACAATAGGTTGCTCTCTACAAACTGACAGGAAGCCCCCATTGCTGAAGATAACATCCTCACAACTCATTGAACATGGAGTGGTAGAACTGGTGTTTATGTGGTACCTTCACCCCCATGTTCTAGTGTCTAGGACCTGGAAAGTTAGCCTGCAGGTTACCAAAGGAGTATTGTAAACACCAATCCAACCATAAAACCATTGATTTACAGTCTGTCTTGCCTGCAAAATATGCTAAGGCAATAATGGTACAAACTTTATGGGAGTAACCAACCAATGTCTGAATTGACTTAAGGCCCACTCCATTTGATGGAACCAATTCTTGGGTGACAAAGAAACAGAGACTAGCTATCCAAGACTTAGGGTAAAACCAAATGCTACTGGTCTGGGGGAAAAAAAGTAAAAATATAAAGGCTCCTAATGATATTCTGCTATACTAGTAGATCAGTTCCTTCTTCAACCACCACCAGAGAGGCTTACTCCTGGAGCACATGGTAACAAATACAGAGACCTATAGCCAGACATTATACATACATATACATCCATACATCCATACATCCATACATCCATATATATATATATATAGCATTGGAACATACAGCTCTAAATGATACTCTTCCATCAAATTCCTCCCCTTAGAGCTCAGAGAACTCTGTGGAAGAGGAGGCAGAAGGAGTGGGAAAAGACAAAGAGGACAGAGGACACAAGGGAAACAAGGCCCTCTAAAACAACTGAGCAAAACTCAGATGAACTCACATAGCCTGAAGCAGCAATCACAGGACCTATGAGGGTCTACACCAGGTCCTCTGCCTATATGCTATAGCCTTCAGTTTAGTACTTTTATGAGAGTCCTGAACAGGACAACAAGTGGGTTTCTGATTCTTGTGTCTTCTCTTAGGGCTCTTTCATTTTTCTGTTGGCTTGACTTACCCAACGTTGATATAGTTTTTGTTTTATCTTATTCTATTTTATTTTGCTATGTTTTGTTATTATCTCTTAGAAACATGTTCATTCCACAGAAAGGGAGTAGATCTAGATGAGAGAGGAGGTGGGGAGGAACTGGGAGGAGTAGAGGAAGAGGAAACTGTATTCAGATTATAGTGCATGAGAAAAGAATCTATGTTTAATAAATGGGGGAAAAGTTATTATGATAAAGAAAATAAAAAGGTAACAACTAAAATAGATAAAAGAAAATTTACATTTTTCTGATGAGTACTGAGGTACGTGTGTGTGTGTGTGTGTGTGTGTGTGTGTGTGTGTGAGTGAGAGAGAGAGAGAGAGAGAGAGAGAGAGAGAGAGAGAGAGAGAGAGAGAGAGAGGTTATTTTTCAAGTCTTTATCCCTTTGATAATTTCTGTTATTTTTATTGGTGCCAGAGTCCTTACAGTTCTGTGGCATGAGTCTTTAAAAGAAATGAAATGGTTGTATGGAATTTCTTCAGTTTTTTTTGAGGTAGGCATTTAGGGCTATGAACTTTACTCTTAGAATTACCTTCATTGTGCCCCACAGCTTCGAGTATGCTATGATCTTATTTTTATTCAATTCTAAGGGTTTTAGTTTTTGTCTTGGCTTTTGTCTTGACCCAATTTCCCTTTGAGAGTGACTTGTTTAGTTCCATGAGCTTGTACATTTTCTGCCACTTCTGTTGCTTATATCCAGTTTAGTTCATTGTGGTCAGAGAGGGTTCAATGTGTTATCTCAATATTTAATAGCTGCTGAGATTTGCTTCACATCCTAATATGTGGTTAATTTTGGAGAAAGTTCTGAGGGCTGCTGAGAAGAAAGTAAGTTCTTTTGTGTTTAGGTTGGATGTTCTATAGATGTCTGTTAGGTCCATTTGATCCATGTCCTTATTTAACTCCAGAATTTCTCTATTTAGTTATTGTTCAAATGATATATTGGTAACATTGAGGTACTGAAGTCACCCACTATCTCTGTGCAATCAGTGTGTAATTTTAGACCCAGTGGTGTTTCTTTTAGAACTCGGGAGTCCTTGTGTTTGTGTATAAATGTTTAGAATTACAATATCCTTTTGTTTGATTTTTCCTTTAATAAGTATGCAGTATCCCTCACTGCCTCTTCTGATTAGTTTTGGTTTGGAGTCTGTTTTATTAGACATAAAGTAACTACACCTGTTTGCTTCCTGGTTGCATTTGGAATACCTTTTTCTCTCCTTTTACTCCGAGGTGATGTCTGTCCTTGATGGTGAGGTATATTTCTTGGATGCAGCAGAAAAAGAAATCCTGTTTTCTGATCCAACCTGTAGGTCTATGGTTTTTTTAATTGGAGAATTGAGATAATTAATTTTGAGAGTTATTAACAAGCAGTGTTTATTAATTCCTGTTATTGTGTTCTTATGGCATCCTTCCTCAACTCTTTTGACTAACTATTCTGGGATCGTTTATTCTTTGTATCCTCTTGGGTTTATTAACCTCATCTTCTGATGAATGCTTTTCTGCTAGTGCCTTTTATAGAGCTGGATAGGCTGATGAACATAAATTGCTTAAATTTATTTTTAGCATGAAATGTTTTTCTTTCTCCTATGATTGTGATTGATAGTTTTGCTGGATATGGTAGTCTGAGATAGTATCTATGGTTTCTTAGAGGTTGTAGAACATCTGTCCAGACTTTTTTTTTTCTTTCAGAGCATTAATTAAAAAGTCAGGTGTAGCCAGGTGGTGGGGGTGCTTGCCTTTAATCCCAGCAATAGGGAGACAGAGTCAGGTGGATCTCTGTGAGTTTGAGGCCAGCCTGGTCTACAGAATAAGTTTCAGGACCCCCTGGACTGTTACATAGAGAAACCTTGTCTCAGAACCCACCCACTCCCAGAAAAATGTCAAGTGTTATTCTGATGGGCCTGCCTTTATATGTGCTTGCTGCTATAATAGCTGGAGTTGGAAACAGTCTAGATGTTCATTAACAGATTGATGAATGGATAATGAAATGTGGTACATTTACACAATGGAATATTATTCAGCTATTAAGAAAAAAGGAAATTTTGAAATTTGCAGATAAATGGATGGAGCTAGAAACAGTCATTCTGGGTGAGGTAAACCAGATCCCCAAAGACAAATATTTCACATTTTCTCTTATATGTGGATATTGTCTCTTAGGCTTTAGATATGTTTGTTTCAATCTGCATCACCACAGAGGTTGTATAGCTAGTAAGGGACCATGGGGGAGGAGGGTATCTTCCAATGAAGGGGAAACAAAGTATAGTGTTATAAAGAGATAAAGGGAAAAGTAGAATGAAAGGGTTAAATGGGGAGGTGAGGTGAGTGGGTAGGGAAAAGAAGGGAATATGGGAGGGACAACTAGCATTAAAGGCCTTTTGAAAAGCTGTTTGGAAACCTACTACTGTGTAGAAGCTTCTCAAAATATATATGAAACAAAAAGAACTTAAGTCACTAAATAATGGGGAGACAATGCCCCAAGTAGACATCTTATGCCACCAAACCAAACCTCCAGTGCCAGAAATGGGTCATATCTTGTTGAGTCATCAGCCAAAGGGTGTCCCATGGACCCCTTCCTAAACATCGCAGACTATTGCCAAGACTATGGGCTACTCTCCATAATCTGATGGCAAAATTCTATTGCTGAAGACACAACTTAGAATTGAGCTGTGTGATGCTCAACTAGAATCTTCATCCCTACCAACTAACACTCATGGTGCTGCAAGATACTTTACACACTACCAGAGGAGCAAAGTAACCCTCAGTTTCTCTAAGATACAAGTTTCTTGACCTACAACAGAGATCTGCCCGCAAGACATAGTGGTATAGTAGTGGCACAAATGTTAGGGAGCAACCAATCACTTTTTTTGACAAATTTAAGACCCACTCCATGAGATGGAACTCATAAACAACACTGGTAAAGTGACCAAGAGCCTGAGACTAAGTAAGTCATGGACCTAGTGGGAAATCTACTACTACTGTTCTGCTAAAGGAACATAGCAATAAAACGACTCCTAATGATGTATCATTACTCACAGAGGAGATCACCACTCAACCCCTCATCAGAGAAGCATCTTTTCGCAGTGCATGGGAATTAACACTGAGACCCACGATTGTAAAAGGTGCAGATATCGACACACTTTGGATTCAGCCCTAAATGGGGTGTTCTCATCAACTCCCTCCCCTCAAAACTCAGGCATTTATTCAGAAGAGGAGGCAAAAATATTGTAAGAGCCAGAGCTTGTGGATGACTCCAAGAAACAGTGTCTTCCATATACAATAGGACCGATGCACGTATGAACTCAGAGAGACTGTACCAGCATGCACAAGACCTGCATGGGTTCAAACTAGACAGAACCACAGCACTGAGAGGGGGAAGTGGCATGGGATCCCACCCTAACCAAGAAGCTATTTGCAATTTATACCAATTTATACTTGCTGGGAAAGGAAAAATCAGTTTTCTACAATTGAACGTCATTGAGTATATCATCCACTCCAGCACAGGCCCCATTCCCAGGAGTAGCTGGCTGGCCAACACAAAATGGACTCTGTGGGGTTTTTGTTTGTTTGTTTGTTTTCTTGTTGTTGCTGTTTGTGTGTGTGCGTGTGCTCCTTTAGTTTTTTAATTTTTGCCTTACTGATTTTATTTATTTTTTTTAAGTTTGATTGTGTGTTTTGATTTTTACTTTTTGTTGTTTTCCAGATTTTGAGAGAGAGGATGAGAGACAACATGAAGCTGGGTGAGGAGGGAGGTGGAGAGGATCTAGGAGGAAGTAGTGGGGTGTGTGTGTGTGAAATAATGTGATCAAAATATATTGCATGAAATATTTTCAATAACTTTTAAAAAAATCCGGTGTATGTGTGGAGAAAACTCCCAGAAGCTGGTTCTCAGGTTGAGATCTCAGCACTCTCTCTTACTGTAAACCTTCTATGTTTTGATTGACCTTCCTTTTATCATTTTGTCTATGTATTCCAAGTACTTTTATGTCCTGTTTTCAAAAGTCTTTATTCACCCAAAGCCAAGAAGACATTTTACAGTTTTTTGTAGTTAGCATGTAAAGAAAGGGATCTCACTGTGACACTTAGCATTGTCTTTGCTCTAGCTGCCCCTCCTCCCTTCTCTCTGCCACCCCTTCCTCCAGCTTGCTGTCCCCTTTGACTCCCAAATACTCCATTCTGGCTACCCAACGCAAACATTTATTCCAGTCCCCTCTCTTGTTTTTTCCCTCTTCTCGCCCCAAGGATATTAAAAAATTTTTTCAGTGGCTAAAACCTTGGCCTTTGTGGACACTGGGCAAGTGCTCTAACCACTGGGATGCATCCCAAGCTGCTTGTCAGTGTTCTCTTTCCCAGGTGGCTGGTCATCTTCAAGGTGACCATTGGTTCCTTCCCCTCTTTGAATTCATAATGCCAGTCCCCAAAAAGAAAATGAACACATCATTCCTTTCCTTCTGAGAATGACTGGATTGTTTTTCTTGTTTTATAATAAAGCCAACTTTGCCTCTATTTGTACATTTATTTGAATATTTCTTCATTCTTTACAAATTCATTGAATTTTTGAAATTCATTGACTTTTTGAAATATTACCTCTCTCATTGATTAACTTGAATAAATTTTAAATATGTGCTTGTTTTATATCTATATCAGTCATTCACTCTCATGGGATTTATTCTTTTTGTTAATTAATGGATAGCTCAGAATAATAACTCCGCTGCTTTCTCCAAGGAGCTGAGATCTATCTACATCGTGGTAGCTGTGGCTGATTCACACCGACTTGGCATAGAGTTCAGTATAACTTGTCAGCTTGGCATGCTGCTATGACCTGTAATCCCAGCACTGGGCAGATGGAGGCAGGAGGATCAGGAGTTCAAGGCCATCTTGGGCTATTTAGTGAGTCTGGAGAAAGCATGGGTTACGTGAAACTGTCTCAACAAAACCAAAACTGAAAAAGTACTTCAGAGTGTTTAATACATTAGCTGAATTTATTATAAGCAAACAATAGATGAATCTGAAGGAACACTTGGGACTTTGTCACTCATTACTCACTCCTGCCGGTCAGTGCCTCCCACAAACCTTCTTCAGTGCCCCTTTAACTTCTTTGTTCCTTAAAGTATAGATGAGCGGATTCAGCATGGGAGTCACCAGGTTATAGAAGAGAGTGAGAAATTTCCCTTGGTCCTGGGAAGAACTATTCCCCGGCTGCATATACATATAGATGATGCTTCCATAGAACAGGGAGACCACAGTGATGTGGGAGCTACAGGTGTTGAAGGCTTTCCATCTCCCAGCGGCTGACTTGATCCTCAGCACAGCGGCGGCGATGTAGCCGTAGGAGACAAGGATCAGTGTGAGGGGCAGCAGGACGATAAGGATGGCAAAGGTAAAAGCCAGCATCTCCACTGCGCGAGCATCCACACAGGCCATCTTGATGAGAGCTGGCATTTCACAGAGGAAATGATTAACTCTGCGGCGGCCGCATCGGGACAGGGTCATGGTTAGTGGTGACATGACGATAGCATTGATGAGCCCACTTCCCCAGGCCAAAGCCACCAGTCTCACACACAGCTGTGGATGCATAATGACCATGTAATGCAAAGGTTTGCAAACGGCAGCATAGCGGTCGAAGGCCATCACAGCTAGGAGGATGCACTCTATACCCCCAACCGATAGGAAGGAGAAAAGTTGGACCACACAGCCAGCATAGCTGATGGTCTTGTCTGGGCCCCAGAGGTTTACCAGCATCTGTGGGATGCAGCTGGTACTGAAACAGAGATCCAGAAATGAAAGATTTGCCAGAAAGAAGTACATTGGGGTGTGAAGCCGGGGGTCCAATATACACACCAAGATTATGGTTGTGTTCCCCAGCACCGCCACCAAATACAGAGTAAAATTAATGATGAAGAGCACCATCTCCAGGCGAGGGCGATCAGAGAAGCCCACTAGTATGAAACCATAC